>NW_028124006.1:1200000-2400000 GCF_965194805.1 Balaenoptera borealis
GTAATTTATTTTCATAATGGGGTTTAGCTGCTTTTCACGGCTGTGTTTATGCCGCTTTACACCCACTTGACACACTAACAGAGAGATATCAATACATAGGTTTTAAGATTATTACTAGTCAGATATATTCTTGTGCGGTGAATAGGGCGTGTTGAGTCCAGTTCTCTGAGCAAGGAGTAGGTCTTGTCTACTACATATTGGGTTTATGGAACGGTATCTGAGCTAATTTGATACCCTTGTTTTATGTATCACCCCACCTCACCTTTCCCGTTAAGCAGCCATAGTCTGTTTTCTGCATGTGTGACTCTGTTCTGTTTTGTAATTCAGTTCAAGTGTAACGGTTTTTACATTCCCTCTATCAGTGATACCTTATGAGAAGTGTCCTTTTCTGTGTGACTTATTTCACTTAGAATCGTCGTACCTAAATCCACTCATCATGCTGCTACTAACCTTACGACATTGATTTCATGGCTGAGTGATATTCCATTGTACATAAGGACCACAACTTCTTTATCCATTTTTCTCTTTCCTGGGATATTTAAGGTGGAATGAAGTGGAGGTCCTTGTCAACAGAGCAGCCCTCAACTTTGGGGTGCTTGTGTCTTGCTGATTTTTCATTTTCCCAATTTATACCCCCATGAGTGGAAGTGCCCTATGCTCTCTAAGCTGTGTTTTTCAGATGTTTCAGGACACACCGTACACTTCTCCAGAGTGGCTGTTGGCAATTTACATCCTGCCCATGAGTGTAGCAAGGCTCCCATTTCTCCATGGCCTGTCCTGCATTTCTGGTTTTGACACTTTTTTCAGCATGGCCCTTTTGACCGATGGGAAGCGAGACTTCTCTGTAGCGCTGATTTGCCTTTCCAGGTTGCTTGGTTGGCCAAAAAGGGCGTATGCGTTTTTTCCTGAATATATTCAGGAAAAAACGCATACGCCCTTTTTGGCCAAGGGCATCATTGTCAACGTTTTGCCGCTTTTCATGTGCTTTAAAGGCGATTCGTATCTACCTCCTGAAATCTGTTTCGTGCAATTCTGCCTTGATTTCAAATCCTCTTCTTTGCCTTCCCTCAATATATTTGTGGACGAGAGTTATCATTTATAACTCTGCAGGTTTGTGAATTGCAGTGCCCTGAACCTCCATTTTACAACTCGCTTTTTTGGGAGCTGGCCGCAAAAGCGCAGGATGGCTTCAGGCCCTGTTCTGGTTCCGGGGGGCAGGCTGAGCCTGTGGTTAATTCTTCTTCCTGATGGGAAAATAGAGTGACCTGTGCCTGTCCCGACACCAAGAGCTAGTCTCTCGTTGGTTCCCCGTCTTCCCGTTCATCCTCAGGACAAATTGCAACCTGTACGGAACAGGAGGTTAAAGGTGCTGATGCTCCAAGTAGGGAGATTGCTAGTAAAGCGGCTGGAAAGGCGAACCCGGGCACAAGGAGATGAGAAATGAGGTGCGTTTTAGAAACCTTTCCCCATCACACGGTGTACCATCTTCTGGGTTTCTCATGCATGTTTTCGATGTAGGAAGATGCCCTTGAACCTGGAGATTTGGGACCCATGCGATGGGTACCACGCCGTATTACTTTAAAGGGTCTGCGTTTGCTCACCCAACCTCACCAAACCTCTCAGCCCCAAGAGTGTCCACCCTTATGTCTCATCCAGCTGTGGGTCTAGATATGGTCAAACCAGGTTGCATCACAGCCCCTGTACGCATTGTGTAAGAATTTCTCTCTCTTTCACTGTCGTTGTTTCATGGGTTTTTCAAAGTAATTTATTTTCATAATGGGGTTTAGCTGCTTTTCACGGCTGTGTTTATGTCGCTTTACACCCACTTGACACACTAACAGAGAGATATCATTACATAGGTTTTAAGATTATTACTAGTCAGATATATTCTTGTGCGGTGAATAGGGCGTGTTGAGTCCAGTTCTCTGAGCAAGGAGTAGGTCTTGTCTACTACATATTGGGTTTATGGAACGGTATCTGAGCTAATTTGATACCCTTGTTTTATGTATCACCCCACCTCACCTTTCCCGTTAAGCAGCCATAGTGTGTTTTCTGCATGTGTGACTCTGTTCTGTTTTGTAATTCAGTTCAAGTGTAACGGTTTTTACATTCCCTCTATCAGTGATACCTTATGAGAAGTGTCCTTTTCTGTGTGACTTATTTCACTTAGAATCGTCGTACCTAAATCCACTCATCATGCTGCTACTAACCTTATGACATTGATTTCATGGCTGAGTGATATTCCATTGTACATAAGGACCACAACTTCTTTATCCATTTTTCTCTTTCCTGGGATATTTAAGGTGGAATGAAGTGGAGGTCCTTGTCAACAGAGCAGCCCTCAACTTTGGGGTGCTTGTGTCTTGCTGATTTTTCATTTTCCCAATTTATACCCCCATGAGTGGAAGTGCCCTATGCTCTCTAAGCTGTGTTTTTCAGATGTTTCAGGACACACCGTACACTTCTCCAGAGTGGCTGTTGGCAATTTACATCCCGCCCATCAGTGTAGCAAGGCTCCCATTTCTCCATGGCCTGTCCTGCATTTCTGGTTTTGACACTTTTTTCAGCATGGGCCTTTTGACCGATGGGAAGCGAGACTTCTTTGTAGCGCTGATTTGCCTTTGCAGGTTGCTTGGTTGGCCAAAAAGGGCGTATGCGTTTTTTCCTGAATATATTCAGGAAAAAACGCATACGCCCTTTTTGGCCAAGGGCCTCATTGTCAACATTTTGCTGCTTTTCATGTGCTTTAAAGGCGATTCGAATCTACCTCCTGAAATCTGTTTCCTGCAATTCTGCTTTGATTTCAAATCCTCTTCTTTGTCTTCTCTCAATATATTTGTGGACGAGAGTTATCATTTATAACTCTGCAGGTTTGTGAATTGCAGTGCCCTGAACCTCCATTTTACAACTCGCTTTTTTGGGAGCTGGCCGCAAAAGCGCAGGATGGCTTCAGGCCCTGTTCTGGTTCCGGGGGGCAGGCTGAGCCTGTGGTTAATTCTTCTTCCTGATGGGAAAATAGAGTGACCTGTGCCTGTCCCAACACCAAGAGCTAGTCTCTCGTTGGTTCCCCGTCTTCCCGTTCAACCTCAGGACAAATTGCAACCTGTACGGAACAGGAGGTTAAAGGTGCTGATGCTCCAAGTAGGGAGATTGCTAGTAAAGTGGCTGGAATGGCGAACCCGGGCACAAGGAGATGAGAAATGAGGTGCGTTTTAGAAACCTTTCCCCATCACACGGTGTACCATCTTCTGGGTTTCTCATGCATGTTTTCGATGTAGGAAGATGCCCTTGAACCTGGAGATTTGGGACCCATGCGATGGGTACCACGCCGTATTACTTTAAAGGGTCTGCGTTTGCTCACCCAACCTCACCAAACCTCTCAGCCCCAAGAGTGTCCACCCTTATGTCTCATCCAGCTGTGGGTCTAGATATGGTCAATCCAGGTTGCATCACAGCCCCTGAACTCATTGTGTAAGAATTTCTCTCTCTTTCACTGTCGTTGTTTCATGGGTTTTTCAAAGTAATTTATTTTCATAATGGGGTTTAGCTGCTTTTCACGGCTGTGTTTATGCCGCTTTACACCCACTTGACACACTAACAGAGAGATATCAATACATAGGTTTTAAGATTATTACTAGTCAGATATATTCTTGTGCGGTGAATAGGGCGTGTTGAGTCCAGTTCTCTGAGCAAGGAGTAGGTCTTGTCTACTACATATTGGGTTTATGGAACGGTATCTGAGCTAATTTGATACCCTTGTTTTATGTATCACCCCACCTCACCTTTCCCGTTAAGCAGCCATAGTCTGTTTTCTGCATGTGTGACTCTGTTCTGTTTTGTAATTCAGTTCAAGTGTAACGGTTTTTACATTCCCTCTATCAGTGATACCTTATGAGAAGTGTCCTTTTCTGTGTGACTTATTTCACTTAGAATCGTCGTACCTAAATCCACTCATCATGCTGCTACTAACCTTATGACATTGATTTCATGGCTGAGTGATATTCCATTGTACATAAGGACCACAACTTCTTTATCCATTTTTCTCTTTCCTGGGATATTTAAGGTGGAATGAAGTGGAGGTCCTTGTCAACAGAGCAGCCCTAAACTTTGGGGTGCTTGTGTCTTGCTGATTTTTCATTTTCCCAATTTATACCCCCATGAGTGGAAGTGCCCTATGCTCTCTAAGCTGTGTTTTTCAGATGTTTCAGGACACACCGTACACTTCTCCAGAGTGGCTGTTGGCAATTTACATCCCGCCCATCAGTGTAGCAAGGCTCCCATTTCTCCATGGCCTGTCCTGCATTTCTGGTTTTGACACTTTTTTCAGCATGGCCCTTTTGACCGATGGGAAGCGAGACTTCTCTGTAGCGCTGATTTGCCTTTCCAGGTTGCTTGGTTGGCCAAAAAGGGCGTATGCGTTTTTTCCTGAATATATTCAGGAAAAAACGCATACGCCCTTTTTGGCCAAGGGCATCATTGTCAACGTTTTGCCGCTTTTCATGTGCTTTAAAGGCGATTCGTATCTACCTCCTGAAATCTGTTTCGTGCAATTCTGCCTTGATTTCAAATCCTCTTCTTTGCCTTCCCTCAATATATTTGTGGACGAGAGTTATCATTTATAACTCTGCAGGTTTGTGAATTGCAGTGCCCTGAACCTCCATTTTACAACTCGCTTTTTTGGGAGCTGGCCGCAAAAGCGCAGGATGGCTTCAGGCCCTGTTCTGGTTCCGGGGGGCAGGCTGAGCCTGTGGTTAATTCTTCTTCCTGATGGGAAAATAGAGTGACCTGTGCCTGTCCCAACACCAAGAGCTAGTCTCTCGTTGGTTCCCCGTCTTCCCGTTCATCCTCAGGACAAATTGCAACCTGTACGGAACAGGAGGTTAAAGGTGCTGATGCTCCAAGTAGGGAGATTGCTAGTAAAGCGGCTGGAATGGCGAACCCGGGCACAAGGAGATGAGAAATGAGGTGCGTTTTAGAAACCTTTCCCCATCACACGGTGTACCATCTTCTGGGTTTCTCATGCATGTTTTCGATGTAGGAAGATGCCCTTGAACCTGGAGATTTGGGACCCATGCGATGGGTACCACGCAGTATTACTTTAAAGGGTCTGCATTTGCTCACCCAACCTCACCAAACCTCTCAGCCCCAAGAGTGTCCACCCTTATGTCTCATCCAGCTGTGGGTCTAGATATGGTCAATCCAGGTTGCATCACAGCCCCTGAACTCATTGTGTAAGAATTTCTATCTCTTTCACTGTCGTTGTTTCATGGGTTTTTCAAAGTAATTTATTTTCATAATGGGGTTTAGCTGCTTTTCACGGCTGTGTTTATGCCGCTTTACACCCACTTGACACACTAACAGAGAGATATCAATACATAGGTTTTAAGATTATTACTAGTCAGATATATTCTTGTGCGGTGAATAGGGCGTGTTGAGTCCAGTTCTCTGAGCAAGGAGTAGGTCTTGTCTACTACATATTGGGTTTATGGAACGGTATCTGAGCTAATTTGATACCCTTGTTTTATGTATCACCCCACCTCACCTTTCCCGTTAAGCAGCCATAGTCTGTTTTCTGCATGTGTGACTCTGTTCTGTTTTGTAATTCAGTTCAAGTGTAACGGTTTTTACATTCCCTCTATCAGTGATACCTTATGAGAAGTGTCCTTTTCTGTGTGACTTATTTCACTTAGAATCGTCGTACCTAAATCCACTCATCATGCTGCTACTAACCTTATGACATTGATTTCATGGCTGAGTGATATTCCATTGTACATAAGGACCACAACTTCTTTATCCATTTTTCTCTTTCCTGGGATATTTAAGGTGTAATGAAGTGGAGGTCCTTGTCAACAGAGCAGCCCTCAACTTTGGGGTGCTTGTGTCTTGCTGATTTTTAATTTTCCCAATTTATACCCCCATGAGTGGAAGTGCCCTATGCTCTCTAAGCTGTGTTTTTCAGATGTTTCAGGACACACCGTACACTTCTCCAGAGTGGCTGTTGGCAATTTACATCCCGCCCATCAGTGTAGCAAGGCTCCCATTTCTCCATGGCCTGTCCTGCATTTCTGGTTTTGACACTTTTTTCAGCATGGCCCTTTTGACCGATGGGAAGCGAGACTTCTCTGTAGCGCTGATTTGCCTTTCCAGGTTGCTTGGTTGGCCAAAAAGGGCGTATGCGTTTTTTCCTGAATATATTCAGGAAAAAACGCATACGCCCTTTTTGGCCAAGGGCATCATTGTCAACGTTTTGCCGCTTTTCATGTGCTTTAAAGGCGATTCGAATCTACCTCCTGAAATCTGTTTCGTGCAATTCTGCCTTGATTTCAAATCCTCTTCTTTGCCTTCCCTCAATATATTTGTGGACGAGAGTTATCATTTATAACTCTGCAGGTTTGTGAATTGCAGTGCCCTGAACCTCCATTTTACAACTCGCTTTTTTGGGAGCTGGCCGCAAAAGCGCAGGATGGCTTCAGGCCCTGTTCTGGTTCCGGGGGGCAGGCTGAGCCTGTGGTTAATTCTTCTTCCTGATGGGAAAATAGAGTGACCTGTGCCTGTCCCGACACCAAGAGCTAGTCTCTCGTTGGTTCCCCGTCTTCCCGTTCATCCTCAGGACAAATTGCAACCTGTACGGAACAGGAGGTTAAAGGTGCTGATGCTCCAAGTAGGGAGATTGCTAGTAAAGCGGCTGGAATGGCGAACCCGGGCACAAGGAGATGAGAAATGAGGTGCGTTTTAGAAACCTTTCCCCATCACACGGTGTACCATCTTCTGGGTTTCTCATGCATGTTTTTGATGTAGGAAGATGCCCTTGAACCTGGAGATTTGGGACCCATGCGATGGGTACCACGCAGTATTACTTTAAAGGGTCTGCGTTTGCTCACCCAACCTCACCAAACCTCTCAGCCCCAAGAGTGTCCACCCTTATGTCTCATCCAGCTGTGCGTCTAGATATGGTCAATCCAGGTTGCATCACAGCCCCTGAACTCATTGTGTAAGAATTTCTATCTCTTTCACTGTCGTTGTTTCATGGGTTTTTCAAAGTAATTTATTTTCATAATGGGGTTTAGCTGCTTTTCACGGCTGTGTTTATGCCGCTTTACACCCACTTGACACACTAACAGAGAGATATCAATACATAGGTTTTAAGATTATTACTAGTCAGATATATTCTTGTGCCGTGAATAGGGCGTGTTGAGTCCAGTTCTCTGAGCAAGGAGTAGGTCTTGTCTACTACATATTGGGTTTATGGAACGGTATCTGAGCTAATTTGATACCCTTGTTTTATGTATCACCCCACCTCACCTTTCCCGTTAAGCAGCCATAGTCTGTTTTCTGCATGTGTAACTCTGTTCTGTTTTGTAATTCAGTTCAAGTGTAACGGTTTTTACATTCCCTCTAAAAGTGATACCTTATGAGAAGTGTCCTTTTCTGTGTGACTTATTTCAGTTAGAATCGTCGTACCTAAATCCACTCATCATGCTGCTACTAACCTTATGACATTGATTTCATGGCTGAGTGATATTCCATTGTACATAAGGACCACAACTTCTTTATCCATTTTTCTCTTTCCTTGGATATTTAAGGTGGAATGAAGTGGAGGTCCTTGTCAACAGAGCAGCCCTAAACTTTGGGGTGCTTCTGTCTTGCTGATTTTTCATTTTCCCAATTTATACCCCCATGAGTGGAAGTGCCCTATGCTCTCTAAGCTGTGTTTTTCAGACGTTTCAGGACACACCGTACACTACTCCAGAGTGGCTGTTGGCAATTTACATCCCGCCCATCAGTGTAGCAAGGCTCTCATTTCTCCATGGCCTGTCCTGCATTTCTGGTTTTGACACTTTTTTCAGAATGGCCCTTTTGACCGATGGGAAGCGAGACTTCTCTGTAGCGCTGATTTGCCTTTCCAGGTTGCTTGGTTGGCCAAAAAGGGCATATGCGTTTTTTCCTGAATATATTCAGGAAAAAACGCATACGCCCTTTTTGGCCAAGGGCATCATTGTCAACATTTTGCCGCTTTTCATGTGCTTTAAAGGCGATTCGAATCTACCTCCTGAAATCTGTTTCCTGCAATTCTGCCTTGATTTCAAATCCTCTTCTTTGCCTTCCCTCAATATATTTGTGGACGAGAGTTATCTTTTATAACTCTGCAGGTTTGTGAATTGCAGTGCCCTGAACCTCCATTTTACAACTCGCTTTTTTGGGAGCTGGCCGCAAAAGCGCAGGATGGCTTCAGGCCCTGTTCTGGTTCCGGGGGGCAGGCTGAGCCTGTGGTTAATTCTTCTTCCTGATGGGAAAATAGAGTGACCTGTGCCTGTCCCAACACCAAGAGCTAGTCTCTCGTTGGTTCCCCGTCTTCCCGTTCATCCTCAGGACAAATTGCAACCTGTACGGAACAGGAGGTTAAAGGTGCTGATGCTCCAAGTAGGGAGATTGCTAGTAAAGCGGCTGGAATGGCGAACCCGGGCACAAGGAGATGAGAAATGAGGTGCGTTTTAGAAACCTTTCCCCATCACACGGTGTACCATCTTCTGGGTTTCTCATGCATGTTTTCGATGTAGGAAGATGCCCTTGAACCTGGAGATTTGGGACCCATGCGATGGGTACCACGCCGTATTACTTTAAAGGGTCTGCATTTGCTCACCCAACCTCACCAAACCTCTCAGCCCCAAGAGTGTCCACCCTTATGTCTCATCCAGCTGTGGGTCTAGATATGGTCAATCCAGGTTGCATCACAGCCCCTGAACTCATTGTGTAAGAATTTCTATCTCTTTCACTGTCGTTGTTTCATGGGTTTTTCAAAGTAATTTATTTTCATAATGGGGTTTAGCTGCTTTTCACGGCTGTGTTTATGCCGCTTTACACCCACTTGACACACTAACAGAGAGATATCAATACATAGGTTTTAAGATTATTACTAGTCAGATATATTCTTGTGCGGTGAATAGGGCGTGTTGAGTCCAGTTCTCTGAGCAAGGAGTAGGTCTTGTCTACTACATATTGGGTTTATGGAACGGTATCTGAGCTAATTTGATACCCTTGTTTTATGTATCACCCCACCTCACCTTTCCCGTTAAGCAGCCATAGTCTGTTTTCTGCATGTGTGACTCTGTTCTGTTTTGTAATTCAGTTCAAGTGTAACGGTTTTTACATTCCCTCTATCAGTGATACCTTATGAGAAGTGTCCTTTTCTGTGTGACTTATTTCAGTTAGAATTGTCGTACCTAAATCCAATCATCATGCTGCTACTAACCTTATGACATTGATTTCATGGCTGAGTGATATTCCATTGTACATAAGGACCACAACTTCTTTATCCATTTTTCTCTTTCCTGGGATATTTAAGGTGGAATGAAGTGGAGGTCCTTGTCAACAGAGCAGCCCTCAACTTTGGGGTGCTTGTGTCTTGCTGATTTTTCATTTTCCCAATTTATACCCCCATGAGTGGAAGTGCCCTATGCTCTCTAATCTGTGTTTTTCAGATGTTTCAGGACACACCGTACACTTCTCCAGAGTGGCTGTTGGCAATTTACATCCCGCCCATCAGTGTAGCAAGGCTCCCATTTCTCCATGGCCTGTCCTGCATTTCTGGTTTTGACACTTTTTTCAGCATGGCCCTTTTGACCGATGGGAAGCGAGACTTCTCTGTAGCGCTGATTTGCCTTTCCAGGTTGCTTGGTTGGCCAAAAAGGGCGTATGCGTTTTTTCCTGAATATATTCAGGAAAAAACGCATACGCCCTTTTTGGCCAAGGGCATCATTGTCAACGTTTTGCCGCTTTTCATGTGCTTTAAAGGCGATTCGTATCTACCTCCTGAAATCTGTTTCGTGCAATTCTGCCTTGATTTCAAATCCTCTTCTTTGCCTTCCCTCAATATATTTGTGGACGAGAGTTATCATTTATAACTCTGCAGGTTTGTGAATTGCAGTGCCCTGAACCTCCATTTTACAACTCGCTTTTTTGGGAGCTGGCCGCAAAAGCGCAGGATGGCTTCAGGCCCTGTTCTGGTTCCGGGGGACAGGCTGAGCCTGTGGTTAATTCTTCTTCCTGATGGGAAAATAGAGTGACCTGTGCCTGTCCCGACACCAAGAGCTAGTCTCTCGTTGGTTCCCCGTCTTCCCGTTCATCCTCAGGACAAATTGCAACCTGTACGGAACAGGAGGTTAAAGGTGCTGATGCTCCAAGTAGGGAGATTGCTAGTAAAGCGGCTGGAAAGGCGAACCCGGGCACAAGGAGATGAGAAATGAGGTGCGTTTTAGAAACCTTTCCCCATCACACGGTGTACCATCTTCTGGGTTTCTCATGCATGTTTTCGATGTAGGAAGATGCCCTTGAACCTGGAGATTTGGGACCCATGCGATGGGTACCACGCAGTATTACTTTAAAGGGTCTGCGTTTGCTCACCCAACCTCACCAAACCTCTCAGCCCCAAGAGTGTCCACCCTTATGTCTCATCCAGCTGTGGGTCTAGATATGGTCAATCCAGGTTGCATCACAGCCCCTGAACGCATTGTGTAAGAATTTCTCTCTCTTTCACTGTCGTTGTTTCATGGGTTTTTCAAAGTAATTTATTTTCATAATGGGGTTTAGCTGCTTTTCACTGCTGTGTTTATGTCGCTTTACACCCACTTGACACACTAACAGAGAGATATCAATACATAGGTTTTAAGATTATTACTAGTCAGATATATTCTTGTGCGGTGAATAGGGCGTGTTGAGTCCAGTTCTCTGAGCAAGGAGTAGGTCTTGTCTACTACATATTGGGTTTATGGAACGGTATCTGAGCTAATTTGATACCCTTGTTTTATGTATCACCCCACCTCACCTTTCCCGTTAAGCAGCCATAGTCTGTTTTCTGCATGTGTGACTCTGTTCTGTTTTGTAATTCAGTTCAAGTGTAACGGTTTTTACATTCCCTCTATAAGTGATACCTTATGAGAAGTGTCCTTTTCTGTGTGACTTATTTCACTTAGAATCGTCGTACCTAAATCCACTCATCATGCTGCTACTAACCTTATGACATTGATTTCATGGCTGAGTGATATTCCATTGTACATAAGGATCACAACTTCTTTATCCATTTTTCTCTTTCCTTGGATATTTAAGGTGGAATGAAGTGGAGGTCCTTGTCAACAGAGCAGCCCTAAACTTTGGGGTGCTTGTGTCTTGCTGATTTTTCATTTTCCCAATTTATACCCCCATGAGTGGAAGTGCCCTATGCTCTCTAAGCTGTGTTTTTCAGATGTTTCAGGACACACCGTACACTTCTCCAGAGTGGCTGTTGGCAATTTACATCCCGCCCATCAGTGTAGCAAGGCTCCCATTTCTCCATGGCCTGTCCTGCATTTCTGGTTTTGACACTTTTTTCAGCATGGCCCTTTTGACCGATGGGAAGCGAGACTTCTCTGTAGCGCTGATTTGCCTTTCCAGGTTGCTTGGTTGGCCAAAAAGGGCGTATGCGTTTTTTCCTGAATATATTCAGGAAAAAACGCATACGCCCTTTTTGGCCAAGGGCATCATTGTCAACGTTTTGCCGCTTTTCATGTGCTTTAAAGGCGATTCGTATCTACCTCCTGAAATCTGTTTCGTGCAATTCTGCCTTGATTTCAAATCCTCTTCTTTGCCTTCCCTCAATATATTTGTGGACGAGAGTTATCATTTATAACTCTGCAGGTTTGTGAATTGCAGTGCCCTGAACCTCCATTTTACAACTCGCTTTTTTGGGAGCTGGCCGCAAAAGCGCAGGATGGCTTCAGGCCCTGTTCTGGTTCCGGGGGGCAGGCTGAGCCTGTGGTTAATTCTTCTTCCTGATGGGAAAATAGAGTGACCTGTGCCTGTCCCGACACCAAGAGCTAGTCTCTCGTTGGTTCCCCGTCTTCCCGTTCATCCTCAGGACAAATTGCAACCTGTACGGAACAGGAGGTTAAAGGTGCTGATGCTCCAAGTAGGGAGATTGCTAGTAAAGCGGCTGGAATGGCGAACCCGGGCACAAGGAGATGAGAAATGAGGTGCGTTTTAGAAACCTTTCCCCATCACACGGTGTACCATCTTCTGGGTTTCTCATGCATGTTTTCGATGTAGGAAGATGCCCTTGAACCTGGAGATTTGGGACCCATGCGATGGGTACCACGCCGTATTACTTTAAAGGGTCTGCATTTGCTCACCCAACCTCACCAAACCTCTCAGCCCCAAGAGTGTCCACCCTTATGTCTCATCCAGCTGTGGGTCTAGATATGGTCAATCCAGGTTGCATCACAGCCCCTGAACTCATTGTGTAAGAATTTCTATCTCTTTCACTGTCGTTGTTTCATGGGTTTTTCAAAGTAATTTATTTTCATAATGGGGTTTAGCTGCTTTTCACGGCTGTGTTTATGCCGCTTTACACCCACTTGACACACTAACAGAGAGATATCAATACATAGGTTTTAAGATTATTACTAGTCAGATATATTCTTGTGCGGTGAATAGGGCGTGTTGAGTCCAGTTCTCTGAGCAAGGAGTAGGTCTTGTCTACTACATATTGGGTTTATGGAACGGTATCTGAGCTAATTTGATACCCTTGTTTTATGTATCACCCCACCTCACCTTTCCCGTTAAGCAGCCATAGTCTGTTTTCTGCATGTGTGACTCTGTTCTGTTTTGTAATTCAGTTCAAGTGTAACGGTTTTTACATTCCCTCTAAAAGTGATACCTTATGAGAAGTGTCCTTTTCTGTGTGACTTATTTCAGTTAGAATCGTCGTACCTAAATCCACTCATCATGCTGCTACTAACCTTATGACATTGATTTCATGGCTGAGTGATATTCCATTGTACATAAGGACCACAACTTCTTTATCCATTTTTCTCTTTCCTTGGATATTTAAGGTGGAATGAAGTGGAGGTCCTTGTCAACAGAGCAGCCCTAAACTTTGGGGTGCTTGTGTCTTGCTGATTTTTCATTTTCCCAATTTATACCCCCATGAGTGGAAGTGCCCTATGCTCTCTAAGCTGTGTTTTTCAGATGTTTCAGGACACACCGTACACTTCTCCAGAGTGGCTGTTGGCAATTTACATCCCGCCCATCAGTGTAGCAAGGCTCCCATTTCTCCATGGCCTGTCCTGCATTTCTGGTTTTGACACTTTTTTCAGCATGGCCCTTTTGACCGATGGGAAGCGAGACTTCTCTGTAGCGCTGATTTGCCTTTCCAGGTTGCTTGGTTGGCCAAAAAGGGCGTATGCGTTTTTTCCTGAATATATTCAGGAAAAAACGCATACGCCCTTTTTGGCCAAGGGCATCATTGTCAACGTTTTGCCGCTTTTCATGTGCTTTAAAGGCGATTCGTATCTACCTCCTGAAATCTGTTTCGTGCAATTCTGCCTTGATTTCAAATCCTCTTCTTTGCCTTCCCTCAATATATTTGTGGACGAGAGTTATCATTTATAACTCTGCAGGTTTGTGAATTGCAGTGCCCTGAACCTCCATTTTACAACTCGCTTTTTTGGGAGCTGGCCGCAAAAGCGCAGGATGGCTTCAGGCCCTGTTCTGGTTCCGGGGGGCAGGCTGAGCCTGTGGTTAATTCTTCTTCCTGATGGGAAAATAGAGTGACCTGTGCCTGTCCCGACACCAAGAGCTAGTCTCTCGTTGGTTCCCCGTCTTCCCGTTCATCCTCAGGACAAATTGCAACCTGTACGGAACAGGAGGTTAAAGGTGCTGATGCTCCAAGTAGGGAGATTGCTAGTAAAGCGGCTGGAAAGGCGAACCCGGGCACAAGGAGATGAGAAATGAGGTGCGTTTTAGAAACCTTTCCCCATCACACGGTGTACCATCTTCTGGGTTTCTCATGCATGTTTTCGATGTAGGAAGATGCCCTTGAACCTGGAGATTTGGGACCCATGCGATGGGTACCACGCAGTATTACTTTAAAGGGTCTGCGTTTGCTCACCCAACCTCACCAAACCTCTCAGCCCCAAGAGTGTCCACCCTTATGTCTCATCCAGCTGTGGGTCTAGATATGGTCAATCCAGGTTGCATCACAGCCCCTGAACTCATTGTGTAAGAATTTCTATCTCTTTCACTGTCGTTGTTTCATGGGTTTTTCAAAGTAATTTATTTTCATAATGGGGTTTAGCTGCTTTTCACGGCTGTGTTTATGCCGCTTTACACCCACTTGACACACTAACAGAGAGATATCAATACATAGGTTTTAAGATTTTTACTAGTCAGATATATTCTTGTGCGGTGAATAGGGCGTGTTGAGTCCAGTTCTCTGAGCAAGGAGTAGGTCTTGTCTACTACATATTGGGTTTATGGAACGGTATCTGAGCTAATTTGATACCCTTGTTTTATGTATCACCCCACCTCACCTTTCCCGTTAAGCAGCCATAGTGTGTTTTCTGCATGTGTGACTCTGTTCTGTTCTGTAATTCAGTTCAAGTGTAACGGTTTTTACATTCCCTCTATAAGTGATACCTTATGAGAAGTGTCCTTTTCTGTGTGACTTATTTCACTTAGAATCGTCGTACCTAAATCCACTCATCATGCTGCTACTAACCTTATGACATTGATTTCATGGCTGAGTGATATTCCATTGTACATAAGGACCACAACTTCTTTATCCATTTTTCTCTTTCCTTGGATATTTAAGGTGGAATGAAGTGGAGGTCCTTGTCAACAGAGCAGCCCTCAAATTTGGGGTGCTTGTGTCTTGCTGATTTTTCATTTTCCCAATTTATACCCCCATGAGTGGAAGTGCCCTATGCTCTCTAAGCTGTGTTTTTCAGATGTTTCAGGACACACCGTACACTTCTCCAGAGTGGCTGTTGGCAATTTACATCCCGCCCATCAGTGTAGCAAGGCTCCCATTTCTCCATGGCCTGTCCTGCATTTCTGGTTTTGACACTTTTTTCAGCATGGCCCTTTTGACCGATGGGAAGCGAGACTTCTCTGTAGCGCTGATTTGCCTTTCCAGGTTGCTTGGTTGGCCAAAAAGGGCGTATGCGTTTTTTCCTGAATATATTCAGGAAAAAACGCATACGCCCTTTTTGGCCAAGGGCATCATTGTCAACGTTTTGCCGCTTTTCATGTGCTTTAAAGGCGATTCGTATCTACCTGTGAAATCTGTGTCGTGCAATTCTGCCTTGATTTCAAATCCTCTTCTTTGCCTTCCCTCAATATATTTGTGGACGAGAGTTATCATTTATAACTCTGCAGGTTTGTGAATTGCAGTGCCCTGAACCTCCATTTTACAACTCGCTTTTTTGGGAGCTGGCCGCAAAAGCGCAGGATGGCTTCAGGCCCTGTTCTGGTTCCGGGGGGCAGGCTGAGCCTGTGGTTAATTCTTCTTCCTGATGGGAAAATAGAGTGACCTGTGCCTGTCCCGACACCAAGAGCTAGTCTCTCGTTGGTTCCCCGTCTTCCCGTTCATCCTCAGGACAAATTGCAACGTGTACGGAACAGGAGGTGAAAGGTGCTGATGCTCCAAGTAGGGAGATTGCTAGTAAAGCGGCTGGAAAGGCGAACCCGGGCACAAGGAGATGAGAAATGAGGTGCGTTTTAGAAACCTTTCCCCATCACACGGTGTACCATCTTCTGGGTTTCTCATGCATGTTTTCGATGTAGGAAGATGCCCTTGAACCTGGAGATTTGGGACCCATGCGATGGGTACCACGCAGTATTACTTTAAAGGGTCTGCGTTTGCTCACCCAACCTCACCAAACCTCTCAGCCCCAAGAGTGTCCACCCTTATGTCTCATCCAGCTGTGGGTCTAGATATGGTCAATCCAGGTTGCATCACAGCCCCTGAACTCATTGTGTAAGAATTTCTATCTCTTTCACTGTCGTTGTTTCATGGTTTTTTCAAAGTAATTTATTTTCATAATGGGGTTTAGCTGCTTTTCACGGCTGTGTTTATGCCGCTTTACACCCACTTGACACACTAACAGAGAGATATCAATACATAGGTTTTAAGATTTTTACTAGTCAGATATATTCTTGTGCGGTGAATAGGGCGTGTTGAGTCCAGTTCTCTGAGCAAGGAGTAGGTCTTGTCTACTACATATTGGGTTTATGGAACGGTATCTGAGCTAATTTGATACCCTTGTTTTATGTATCACCCCACCTCACCTTTCCCGTTAAGCAGCCATAGTGTGTTTTCTGCATGTGTGACTCTGTTCTGTTCTGTAATTCAGTTCAAGTGTAACGGTTTTTACATTCCCTCTATAAGTGATACCTTATGAGAAGTGTCCTTTTCTGTGTGACTTATTTCACTTAGAATCGTCGTACCTAAATCCACTCATCATGCTGCTACTAACCTTATGACATTGATTTCATGGCTGAGTGATATTCCATTGTACATAAGGACCACAACTTCTTTATCCATTTTTCTCTTTCCTTGGGTATTTAAGGTGGAATGAAGTGGAGGTCCTTGTCAACAGAGCAGCCCTCAAATTTGGGGTGCTTGTGTCTTGCTGATTTTTCATTTTCCCAATTTATACCCCCATGAGTGGAAGTGCCCTATGCTCTCTAAGCTGTGTTTTTCAGATGTTTCAGGACACACCGTACACTTCTCCAGAGTGGCTGTTGGCAATTTACATCCCGCCCATCAGTGTAGCAAGGCTCCCATTTCTCCATGGCCTGTCCTGCATTTCTGGTTTTGACACTTTTTTCAGCATGGCCCTTTTGACCGATGGGAAGCGAGACTTCTCTGTAGCGCTGATTTGCCTTTCCAGGTTGCTTGGTTGGCCAAAAAGGGCGTATGCGTTTTTTCCTGAATATATTCAGGAAAAAACGCATACGCCCTTTTTGGCCAAGGGCATCATTGTCAACGTTTTGCCGCTTTTCATGTGCTTTAAAGGCGATTCGTATCTACCTCCTGAAATCTGTTTCGTGCAATTCTGCCTTGATTTCAAATCCTCTTCTTTGCCTTCCCTCAATATATTTGTGGACGAGAGTTATCATTTATAACTCTGCAGGTTTGTGAATTGCAGTGCCCTGAACCTCCATTTTACAACTCGCTTTTTTGGGAGCTGGCCGCAAAAGCGCAGGATGGCTTCAGGCCCTGTTCTGGTTCCGGGGGGCAGGCTGAGCCTGTGGTTAATTCTTCTTCCTGATGGGAAAATAGAGTGACCTGTGCCTGTCCCAACACCAAGAGCTAGTCTCTCGTTGGTTCCCCGTCTTCCCGTTCATCCTCAGGACAAATTGCAACCTGTACGGAACAGGAGGTTAAAGGTGCTGATGCTCCAAGTAGGGAGATTGCTAGTAAAGCGGCTGGAATGGCGAACCCGGGCACAAGGAGATGAGAAATGAGGTGCGTTTTAGAAACCTTTCCCCATCACACGGTGTACCATCTTCTGGGTTTCTCATGCATGTTTTCGATGTAGGAAGATGCCCTTGAACCTGGAGATTTGGGACCCATGCGATGGGTACCACGCCGTATTACTTTAAAGGGTCTGCATTTGCTCACCCAACCTCACCAAACCTCTCAGCCCCAAGAGTGTCCACCCTTATGTCTCATCCAGCTGTGGGTCTAGATATGGTCAATCCAGGTTGCATCACAGCCCCTGAACTCATTGTGTAAGAATTTCTATCTCTTTCACTGTCGTTGTTTCATGGGTTTTTCAAAGTAATTTATTTTCATAATGGGGTTTAGCTGCTTTTCACGGCTGTGTTTATGCCGCTTTACACCCACTTGACACACTAACAGAGAGATATCAATACATAGGTTTTAAGATTATTACTAGTCAGATATATTCTTGTGCAGTGAATAGGGCGTGTTGAGTCCAGTTCTCTGAGCAAGGAGTAGGTCTTGTCTACTACATATTGGGTTTATGGAACGGTATCTGAGCTAATTTGATACCCTTGTTTTATGTATCACCCCACCTCACCTTTCCCGTTAAGCAGCCATAGTCTGTTTTCTGCATGTGTGACTCTGTTCTGTTTTGTAATTCAGTTCAAGTGTAACGGTTTTTACATTCCCTCTAAAAGTGATACCTTATGAGAAGTGTCCTTTTCTGTGTGACTTATTTCACTTAGAATCGTCGTACCTAAATCCACTCATCATGCTGCTACTAACCTTATGACATTGATTTCATGGCTGAGTGATATTCCATTGTACATAAGGACCACAACTTCTTTATCCATTTTTCTCTTTCCTTGGATATTAAGGTGGAATGAAGTGGAGGTCCTTGTCAACAGAGCAGCCCTAAACTTTGGGGTGCTTGTGTCTTGCTGATTTTTAATTTTCCCAATTTATACCCCCATGAGTGGAAGTGCCCTATGCTCTCTAAGCTGTGTTTTTCAGATGTTTCAGGACACACCGTACACTTCTCCAGAGTGGCTGTTGGCAATTTACATCCCGCCCATCAGTGTAGCAAGGCTCCCATTTCTCCATGGCCTGTCCTGCATTTCTGGTTTTGACACTTTTTTCAGCATGGCCCTTTTGACCGATGGGAAGCGAGACTTCTCTGTAGCACTGATTTGCCTTTCCAGGTTGCTTGGTTGGCCAAAAAGGGCGTATGCGTTTTTTCCTGAATATATTCAGGAAAAAACGCATACACCCTTTTTGGCCAAGGGCATCATTGTCAACGTTTTGCCGCTTTTCATGTGCTTTAAAGGCGATTCGTATCTACCTCCTGAAATCTGTTTCGTGCAATTCTGCCTTGATTTCAAATCCTCTTCTTTGCCTTCCCTCAATATATTTGTGGACGAGAGTTATCATTTATAACTCTGCAGGTTTGTGAA
Organism: Balaenoptera borealis; assembly: GCF_965194805.1. NCBI lineage: Eukaryota > Metazoa > Chordata > Mammalia > Artiodactyla > Balaenopteridae > Balaenoptera > Balaenoptera borealis. The sequence continues at coordinate 1,218,718 of NW_028124006.1, forward strand.
TTGCAGTGCCCTGAACCTCCATTTTACAACTCGCTTTTTTGGGAGCTGGCCGCAAAAGCGCAGGATGGCTTCAGGCCCTGTTCTGGTTCCGGGGGGCAGGCTGAGCCTGTGGTTAATTCTTCTTCCTGATGGGAAAATAGAGTGACCTGTGCCTGTCCCGACACCAAGAGCTAGTCTCTCGTTGGTTCCCCGTCTTCCCGTTCATCCTCAGGACAAATTGCAACCTGTACGGAACAGGAGGTTAAAGGTGCTGATGCTCCAAGTAGGGAGATTGCTAGTAAAGCGGCTGGAAAGGCGAACCCGGGCACAAGGAGTTGAGAAATGAGGTGCGTTCTAGAAACCTTTCCCCATCACACGGTGTACCATCTTCTGGGTTTCTCATGCATGTTTTCGATGTAGGAAGATGCCCTTGAACCTGGAGATTTGGGACCCATGCGATGGGTACCACGCAGTATTACTTTAAAGGGTCTGCGTTTGCTCACCCAACCTCACCAAACCTCTCAGCCCCAAGAGTGTCCACCCTTATGTCTCATCCAGCTGTGGGTCTAGATATGGTCAATCCAGGTTGCATCACAGCCCCTGAACTCATTGTGTAAGAATTTCTATCTCTTTCACTGTCGTTGTTTCATGGGTTTTTCAAAGTAATTTATTTTCATAATGGGGTTTAGCTGCTTTTCACGGCTGTGTTTATGCCGCTTTACACCCACTTGACACACTAACAGAGAGATATCAATAATAGGTTTTAAGATTTTTACTAGTCAGATATATTCTTGTGCGGTGAATAGGGCGTGTTGAGTCCAGTTCTCTGAGCAAGGAGTAGGTCTTGTCTACTACATATTGGGTTTATGGAACGGTATCTGAGCTAATTTGATACCCTTGTTTTATGTATCACCCCACCTCACCTTTCCCGTTAAGCAGCCATAGTGTGTTTTCTGCATGTGTGACTCTGTTCTGTTCTGTAATTCAGTTCAAGTGTAACGGTTTTTACATTCCCTCTATAAGTGATACCTTATGAGAAGTGTCCTTTTCGGTGTGACTTATTTCACTTAGAATCGTCGTACCTAAATCCACTCATCATGCTGCTACTAACCTTATGACATTGATTTCATGGCTGAGTGATATTCCATTGTACATAAGGACCACAACTTCTTTATCCATTTTTCTCTTTCCTTGGGTATTTAAGGTGGAATGAAGTGGAGGTCCTTGTCAACAGAGCAGCCCTCAAATTTGGGGTGCTTGTGTCTTGCTGATTTTTCATTTTCCCAATTTATACCCCCATGAGTGGAAGTGCCCTATGCTCTCTAAGCTGTGTTTTTCAGATGTTTCAGGACACACCGTACACTTCTCCAGAGTGGCTGTTGGCAATTTACATCCCGCCCATCAGTGTAGCAAGGCTCCCATTTCTCCATGGCCTGTCCTGCATTTCTGGTTTTGACACTTTTTTCAGCATGGCCCTTTTGACCGATGGGAAGCGAGACTTCTCTGTAGCGCTGATTTGCCTTTCCAGGTTGCTTGGTTGGCCAAAAAGGGCGTATGCGTTTTTTCCTGAATATATTCAGGAAAAAACGCATACGCCCTTTTTGGCCAAGGGCATCATTGTCAACGTTTTGCCGCTTTTCATGTGCTTTAAAGGCGATTCGTATCTACCTGTGAAATCTGTGTCGTGCAATTCTGCCTTGATTTCAAATCCTCTTCTTTGCCTTCCCTCAATATATTTGTGGACGAGAGTTATCATTTATAACTCTGCAGGTTTGTGAATTGCAGTGCCCTGAACCTCCATTTTACAACTCGCTTTTTTGGGAGCTGGCCGCAAAAGCGCAGGATGGCTTCAGGCCCTGTTCTGGTTCCGGGGGGCAGGCTGAGCCTGTGGTTAATTCTTCTTCCTGATGGGAAAATAGAGTGACCTGTGCCTGTCCCAACACCAAGAGCTAGTCTCTCGTTGGTTCCCCGTCTTCCCGTTCATCCTCAGGACAAATTGCAACCTGTACGGAACAGGAGGTTAAAGGTGCTGATGCTCCAAGTAGGGAGATTGCTAGTAAAGCGGCTGGAATGGCGAACCCGGGCACAAGGAGATGAGAAATGAGGTGCGTTTTAGAAACCTTTCCCCATCACACGGTGTACCATCTTCTGGGTTTCTCATGCATGTTTTCGATGTAGGAAGATGCCCTTGAACCTGGAGATTTGGGACCCATGCGATGGGTACCACGCCGTATTACTTTAAAGGGTCTGCATTTGCTCACCCAACCTCACCAAACCTCTCAGCCCCAAGAGTGTCCACCCTTATGTCTCATCCAGCTGTGGGTCTAGATATGGTCAATCCAGGTTGCATCACAGCCCCTGAACTCATTGTGTAAGAATTTCTATCTCTTTCACTGTCGTTGTTTCATGGGTTTTTCAAAGTAATTTATTTTCATAATGGGGTTTAGCTGCTTTTCACGGCTCTGTTTATGCCGCTTTACACCCACTTGACACACTAACAGAGAGATATCAATACATAGGTTTTAAGATTATTACTAGTCAGATATATTCTTGTGCGGTGAATAGGGCGTGTTGAGTCCAGTTCTCTGAGCAAGGAGTAGGTCTTGTCTACTACATATTGGGTTTATGGAACGGTATCTGAGCTAATTTGATACCCTTGTTTTATGTATCACCCCACCTCACCTTTCCCGTTAAGCAGCCATAGTGTGTTTTCTGCATGTGTGACTCTGTTCTGTTTTGTAATTCAGTTCAAGTGTAACGGTTTTTACATTCCCTCTAAAAGTGATACCTTATGAGAAGTGTCCTTTTCTGTGTGACTTATTTCAGTTAGAATCGTCGTACCTAAATCCACTCATCATGCTGCTACTAACCTTATGACATTGATTTCATGGCTGAGTGATATTCCATTGTACATAAGGACCACAACTTCTTTATCCATTTTTCTCTTTCCTTGGATATTTAAGGTGGAATGAAGTGGAGGTCCTTGTCAACAGAGCAGCCCTAAACTTTGGGGTGCTTGTGTCTTGCTGATTTTTCATTTTCCCAATTTATACCCCCATGAGTGGAAGTGCCCTATGCTCTCTAAGCTGTGTTTTTCAGATGTTTCAGGACACACCGTACACTTCTCCAGAGTGGCTGTTGGCAATTTACATCCCGCCCATCAGTGTAGCAAGGCTCCCATTTCTCCATGGCCTGTCCTGCATTTCTGGTTTTGACACTTTTTTCAGCATGGCCCTTTTGACCGATGGGAAGCGAGACTTCTCTGTAGCGCTGATTTGCCTTTCCAGGTTGCTTGGTTGGCCAAAAAGGGCGTATGCGTTTTTTCCTGAATATATTCAGGAAAAAACGCATACGCCCTTTTTGGCCAAGGGCATCATTGTCAACGTTTTGCCGCTTTTCATGTGCTTTAAAGGCGATTCGTATCTACCTCCTGAAATCTGTTTCGTGCAATTCTGCCTTGATTTCAAATCCTCTTCTTTGCCTTCCCTCAATATATTTGTGGACGAGAGTTATCATTTATAACTCTGCAGGTTTGTGAATTGCAGTGCCCTGAACCTCCATTTTACAACTCGCTTTTTTGGGAGCTGGCCGCAAAAGCGCAGGATGGCTTCAGGCCCTGTTCTGGTTCCGGGGGGCAGGCTGAGCCTGTGGTTAATTCTTCTTCCTGATGGGAAAATAGAGTGACCTGTGCCTGTCCCGACACCAAGAGCTAGTCTCTCGTTGGTTCCCCGTCTTCCCGTTCATCCTCAGGACAAATTGCAACCTGTACGGAACAGGAGGTTAAAGGTGCTGATGCTCCAAGTAGGGAGATTGCTAGTAAAGCGGCTGGAAAGGCGAACCCGGGCACAAGGAGATGAGAAATGAGGTGCGTTTTAGAAACCTTTCCCCATCACACGGTGTACCATCTTCTGGGTTTCTCATGCATGTTTTCGATGTAGGAAGATGCCCTTGAACCTGGAGATTTGGGACCCATGCGATGGGTACCACGCAGTATTACTTTAAAGGGTCTGCGTTTGCTCACCCAACCTCACCAAACCTCTCAGCCCCAAGAGTGTCCACCCTTATGTCTCATCCAGCTGTGGGTCTAGATATGGTCAATCCAGGTTGCATCACAGCCCCTGAACTCATTGTGTAAGAATTTCTATCTCTTTCACTGTCGTTGTTTCATGGGTTTTTCAAAGTAATTTATTTTCATAATGGGGTTTAGCTGCTTTTCACGGCTGTGTTTATGCCGCTTTACACCCACTTGACACACTAACAGAGAGATATCAATACATAGGTTTTAAGATTTTTACTAGTCAGATATATTCTTGTGCGGTGAATAGGGCGTGTTGAGTCCAGTTCTCTGAGCAAGGAGTAGGTCTTGTCTACTACATATTGGGTTTATGGAACGGTATCTGAGCTAATTTGATACCCTTGTTTTATGTATCACCCCACCTCACCTTTCCCGTTAAGCAGCCATAGTGTGTTTTCTGCATGTGTGACTCTGTTCTGTTCTGTAATTCAGTTCAAGTGTAACGGTTTTTACATTCCCTCTATAAGTGATACCTTATGAGAAGTGTCCTTTTCTGTGTGACTTATTTCACTTAGAATCGTCGTACCTAAATCCACTCATCATGCTGCTACTAACCTTATGACATTGATTTCATGGCTGAGTGATATTCCATTGTACATAAGGACCACAACTTCTTTATCCATTTTTCTCTTTCCTTGGATATTTAAGGTGGAATGAAGTGGAGGTCCTTGTCAACAGAGCAGCCCTCAAATTTGGGGTGCTTGTGTCTTGCTGATTTTTCATTTTCCCAATTTATACCCCCATGAGTGGAAGTGCCCTATGCTCTCTAAGCTGTGTTTTTCAGATGTTTCAGGACACACCGTACACTTCTCCAGAGTGGCTGTTGGCAATTTACATCCCGCCCATCAGTGTAGCAAGGCTCCCATTTCTCCATGGCCTGTCCTGCATTTCTGGTTTTGACACTTTTTTCAGCATGGCCCTTTTGACCGATGGGAAGCGAGACTTCCTTGTAGCGCTGATTTGCCTTTCCAGGTTGCTTGGTTGGCCAAAAAGGGCGTATGCGTTTTTTCCTGAATATATTCAGGAAAAAACGCATACGCCCTTTTTGGCCAAGGGCATCATTGTCAACGTTTTGCCGCTTTTCATGTGCTTTAAAGGCGATTCGTATCTACCTGTGAAATCTGTGTCGTGCAATTCTGCCTTGATTTCAAATCCTCTTCTTTGCCTTCCCTCAATATATTTGTGGACGAGAGTTATCATTTATAACTCTGCAGGTTTGTGAATTGCAGTGTCCTGAACCTCCATTTTACAACTCGCTTTTTTGGGAGCTGGCCGCAAAAGCGCAGGATGGCTTCAGGCCCTGTTCTGGTTCCGGGGGGCAGGCTGAGCCTGTGGTTAATTCTTCTTCCTGATGGGAAAATAGAGTGACCTGTGCCTGTCCCGACACCAAGAGCTAGTCTCTCGTTGGTTCCCCGTCTTCCCGTTCATCCTCAGGACAAATTGCAACCTGTACGGAACAGGAGGTTAAAGGTGCTGATGCTCCAAGTAGGGAGATTGCTAGTAAAGCGGCTGGAAAGGCGAACCCGGGCACAAGGAGATGAGAAATGAGGTGCGTTTTAGAAACCTTTCCCCATCACACGGTGTACCATCTTCTGGGTTTCTCATGCATGTTTTCGATGTAGGAAGATGCCCTTGAACCTGGAGATTTGGGACCCATGCGATGGGTACCACGCAGTATTACTTTAAAGGGTCTGCGTTTGCTCACCCAACCTCACCAAACCTCTCAGCCCCAAGAGTGTCCACCCTTATGTCTCATCCAGCTGTGGGTCTAGATATGGTCAATCCAGGTTGCATCACAGCCCCTGAACGCATTGTGTAAGAATTTCTATCTCTTTCACTGTCGTTGTTTCATGGTTTTTTCAAAGTAATTTATTTTCATAATGGGGTTTAGCTGCTTTTCACGGCTGTGTTTATGCCGCTTTACACCCACTTGACACACTAACAGAGAGATATCAATACATAGGTTTTAAGATTTTTACTAGTCAGATATATTCTTGTGCGGTGAATAGGGCGTGTTGAGTCCAGTTCTCTGAGCAAGGAGTAGGTCTTGTCTACTACATATTGGGTTTATGGAACGGTATCTGAGCTAATTTGATACCCTTGTTTTATGTATCACCCCACCTCACCTTTCCCGTTAAGCAGCCATAGTCTGTTTTCTGCATGTGTGACTCTGTTCTGTTTTGTAATTCAGTTCAAGTGTAACGGTTTTTACATTCCCTCTAAAAGTGATACCTTATGAGAAGTGTCCTTTTCTGTGTGACTTATTTCAGTTAGAATCGTCGTACCTAAATCCACTCATCATGCTGCTACTAACCTTATGACATTGATTTCATGGCTGAGTGATATTCCATTGTACATAAGGACCACAACTTCTTTATCCATTTTTCTCTTTCCTTGGATATTAAGGTGGAATGAAGTGGAGGTCCTTGTCAACAGAGCAGCCCTAAACTTTGGGGTGCTTGTGTCTTGCTGATTTTTCATTTTCCCAATTTATACCCCCATGAGTGGAAGTGCCCTATGCTCTCTAAGCTGTGTTTTTCAGATGTTTCAGGACACACCGTACACTTCTCCAGAGTGGCTGTTGGCAATTTACATCCCGCCCATCAGTGTAGCAAGGCTCCCATTTCTCCATGGCCTGTCCTGCATTTCTGGTTTTGACACTTTTTTCAGCATGGCCCTTTTGACCGATGGGAAGCGAGACTTCTCTGTAGCGCTGATTTGCCTTTCCAGGTTGCTTGGTTGGCCAAAAAGGGCGTATGCGTTTTTTCCTGAATATATTCAGGAAAAAACGCATACGCCCTTTTTGGCCAAGGGCATCATTGTCAACGTTTTGCCGCTTTTCATGTGCTTTAAAGGCGATTCGTATCTACCTCCTGAAATCTGTTTCGTGCAATTCTGCCTTGATTTCAAATCCTCTTCTTTGCCTTCCCTCAATATATTTGTGGACGAGAGTTATCATTTATAACTCTGCAGGTTTGTGAATTGCAGTGCCCTGAACCTCCATTTTACAACTCGCTTTTTTGGGAGCTGGCCGCAAAAGCGCAGGATGGCTTCAGGCCCTGTTCTGGTTCCGGGGGGCAGGCTGAGCCTGTGGTTAATTCTTCTTCCTGATGGGAAAATAGAGTGACCTGTGCCTGTCCCGACACCAAGAGCTAGTCTCTCGTTGGTTCCCCGTCTTCCCGTTCATCCTCAGGACAAATTGCAACCTGTACGGAACAGGAGGTTAAAGGTGCTGATGCTCCAAGTCGGGAGATTGCTAGTAAAGCGGCTGGAATGGCGAACCCGGGCACAAGGAGATGAGAAATGAGGTGCGTTTTAGAAACCTTTCCCCATCACACGGTGTACCATCTTCTGGGTTTCTCATGCATGTTTTCGATGTAGGAAGATGCCCTTGAACCTGGAGATTTGGGACCCATGCGATGGGTACCACGCAGTATTACTTTAAAGGGTCTGCGTTTGCTCACCCAACCTCACCAAACCTCTCAGCCCCAAGAGTGTCCACCCTTATGTCTCATCCAGCTGTGGGTCTAGATATGGTCAATCCAGGTTGCATCACAGCCCCTGAACTCATTGTGTAAGAATTTCTCTCTCTTTCACTGTCGTTGTTTCATGGGTTTTTCAAAGTAATTTATTTTCATAATGGGGTTTAGCTGCTTTTCACGGCTGTGTTTATGCCGCTTTACACCCACTTGACACACTAACAGAGAGATATCAATACATAGGTTTTAAGATTTTTACTAGTCAGATATATTCTTGTGCGGTGAATAGGGCGTGTTGAGTCCAGTTCTCTGAGCAAGGAGTAGGTCTTGTCTACTACATATTGGGTTTATGGAACGGTATCTGAGCTAATTTGATACCCTTGTTTTATGTATCACCCCACCTCACCTTTCCCGTTAAGCAGCCATAGTGTGTTTTCTGCATGTGTGACTCTGTTCTGTTCTGTAATTCAGTTCAAGTGTAACGGTTTTTACATTCCCTCTATAAGTGATACCTTATGAGAAGTGTCCTTTTCTGTGTGACTTATTTCACTTAGAATCGTCGTACCTAAATCCACTCATCATGCTGCTACTAACCTTATGACATTGATTTCATGGCTGAGTGATATTCCATTGTACATAAGGACCACAACTTCTTTATCCATTTTTCTCTTTCCTGGGATATTGAAGGTGGAATGAAGTGGAGGTCCTTGTCAACAGAGCAGCCCTCAAATTTGGGGTGCTTGTGTCTTGCTGATTTTTCATTTTCCCAATTTATACCCCCATGAGTGGAAGTGCCCTATGCTCTCTAAGCTGTGTTTTTCAGATGTTTCAGGACACACCGTACACTTCTCCAGAGTGGCTGTTGGCAATTTACATCCCGCCCATCAGTGTAGCAAGGCTCCCATTTCTCCATGGCCTGTCCTGCATTTCTGGTTTTGACACTTTTTTCAGCATGGCCCTTTTGACCGATGGGAAGCGAGACTTCCTTGTAGCGCTGATTTGCCTTTCCAGGTTGCTTGGTTGGCCAAAAAGGGCGTATGCGTTTTTTCCTGAATATATTCAGGAAAAAACGCATACGCCCTTTTTGGCCAAGGGCATCATTGTCAACGTTTTGCCGCTTTTCATGTGCTTTAAAGGCGATTCGTATCTACCTGTGAAATCTGTGTCGTGCAATTCTGCCTTGATTTCAAATCCTCTTCTTTGCCTTCCCTCAATATATTTGTGGACGAGAGTTATCATTTATAACTCTGCAGGTTTGTGAATTGCAGTGTCCTGAACCTCCATTTTACAACTCGCTTTTTTGGGAGCTGGCCGCAAAAGCGCAGGATGGCTTCAGGCCCTGTTCTGGTTCCGGGGGGCAGGCTGAGCCTGTGGTTAATTCTTCTTCCTGATGGGAAAATAGAGTGACCTGTGCCTGTCCCGACACCAAGAGCTAGTCTCTCGTTGGTTCCCCGTCTTCCCGTTCATCCTCAGGACAAATTGCAACCTGTACGGAACAGGAGGTTAAAGGTGCTGATGCTCCAAGTAGGGAGATTGCTAGTAAAGCGGCTGGAAAGGCGAACCCGGGCACAAGGAGATGAGAAATGAGGTGCGTTTTAGAAACCTTTCCCCATCACACGGTGTACCATCTTCTGGGTTTCTCATGCATGTTTTCGATGTAGGAAGATGCCCTTGAACCTGGAGATTTGGGACCCATGCGATGGGTACCACGCAGTATTACTTTAAAGGGTCTGCGTTTGCTCACCCAACCTCACCAAACCTCTCAGCCCCAAGAGTGTCCACCCTTATGTCTCATCCAGCTGTGGGTCTAGATATGGTCAATCCAGGTTGCATCACAGCCCCTGAACGCATTGTGTAAGAATTTCTATCTCTTTCACTGTCGTTGTTTCATGGTTTTTTCAAAGTAATTTATTTTCATAATGGGGTTTAGCTGCTTTTCACGGCTGTGTTTATGCCGCTTTACACCCACTTGACACACTAACAGAGAGATATCAATACATAGGTTTTAAGATTTTTACTAGTCAGATATATTCTTGTGCGGTGAATAGGGCGTGTTGAGTCCAGTTCTCTGAGCAAGGAGTAGGTCTTGTCTACTACATATTGGGTTTATGGAACGGTATCTGAGCTAATTTGATACCCTTGTTTTATGTATCACCCCACCTCACCTTTCCCGTTAAGCAGCCATAGTCTGTTTTCTGCATGTGTGACTCTGTTCTGTTTTGTAATTCAGTTCAAGTGTAACGGTTTTTACATTCCCTCTAAAAGTGATACCTTATGAGAAGTGTCCTTTTCTGTGTGACTTATTTCAGTTAGAATCGTCGTACCTAAATCCACTCATCATGCTGCTACTAACCTTATGACATTGATTTCATGGCTGAGTGATATTCCATTGTACATAAGGACCACAACTTCTTTATCCATTTTTCTCTTTCCTTGGATATTAAGGTGGAATGAAGTGGAGGTCCTTGTCAACAGAGCAGCCCTAAACTTTGGGGTGCTTGTGTCTTGCTGATTTTTCATTTTCCCAATTTATACCCCCATGAGTGGAAGTGCCCTATGCTCTCTAAGCTGTGTTTTTCAGATGTTTCAGGACACACCGTACACTTCTCCAGAGTGGCTGTTGGCAATTTACATCCCGCCCATCAGTGTAGCAAGGCTCCCATTTCTCCATGGCCTGTCCTGCATTTCTGGTTTTGACACTTTTTTCAGCATGGCCCTTTTGACCGATGGGAAGCGAGACTTCTCTGTAGCGCTGATTTGCCTTTCCAGGTTGCTTGGTTGGCCAAAAAGGGCGTATGCGTTTTTTCCTGAATATATTCAGGAAAAAACGCATACGCCCTTTTTGGCCAAGGGCATCATTGTCAACGTTTTGCCGCTTTTCATGTGCTTTAAAGGCGATTCGTATCTACCTCCTGAAATCTGTTTCGTGCAATTCTGCCTTGATTTCAAATCCTCTTCTTTGCCTTCCCTCAATATATTTGTGGACGAGAGTTATCATTTATAACTCTGCAGGTTTGTGAATTGCAGTGCCCTGAACCTCCATTTTACAACTCGCTTTTTTGGGAGCTGGCCGCAAAAGCGCAGGATGGCTTCAGGCCCTGTTCTGGTTCCGGGGGGCAGGCTGAGCCTGTGGTTAATTCTTCTTCCTGATGGGAAAATAGAGTGACCTGTGCCTGTCCCGACACCAAGAGCTAGTCTCTCGTTGGTTCCCCGTCTTCCCGTTCATCCTCAGGACAAATTGCAACCTGTACGGAACAGGAGGTTAAAGGTGCTGATGCTCCAAGTCGGGAGATTGCTAGTAAAGCGGCTGGAATGGCGAACCCGGGCACAAGGAGATGAGAAATGAGGTGCGTTTTAGAAACCTTTCCCCATCACACGGTGTACCATCTTCTGGGTTTCTCATGCATGTTTTCGATGTAGGAAGATGCCCTTGAACCTGGAGATTTGGGACCCATGCGATGGGTACCACGCAGTATTACTTTAAAGGGTCTGCGTTTGCTCACCCAACCTCACCAAACCTCTCAGCCCCAAGAGTGTCCACCCTTATGTCTCATCCAGCTGTGGGTCTAGATATGGTCAATCCAGGTTGCATCACAGCCCCTGAACTCATTGTGTAAGAATTTCTCTCTCTTTCACTGTCGTTGTTTCATGGGTTTTTCAAAGTAATTTATTTTCATAATGGGGTTTAGCTGCTTTTCACGGCTGTGTTTATGCCGCTTTACACCCACTTGACACACTAACAGAGAGATATCAATACATAGGTTTTAAGATTTTTACTAGTCAGATATATTCTTGTGCGGTGAATAGGGCGTGTTGAGTCCAGTTCTCTGAGCAAGGAGTAGGTCTTGTCTACTACATATTGGGTTTATGGAACGGTATCTGAGCTAATTTGATACCCTTGTTTTATGTATCACCCCACCTCACCTTTCCCGTTAAGCAGCCATAGTGTGTTTTCTGCATGTGTGACTCTGTTCTGTTCTGTAATTCAGTTCAAGTGTAACGGTTTTTACATTCCCTCTATAAGTGATACCTTATGAGAAGTGTCCTTTTCTGTGTGACTTATTTCAATTAGAATCGTCGTACCTAAATCCACTCATCATGCTGCTACTAACCTTATGACATTGATTTCATGGCTGAGTGATATTCCATTGTACATAAGGACCACAACTTCTTTATCCATTTTTCTCTTTCCTGGGATATTGAAGGTGGAATGAAGTGGAGGTCCTTGTCAACAGAGCAGCCCTCAAATTTGGGGTGCTTGTGTCTTGCTGATTTTTCATTTTCCCAATTTATACCCCCATGAGTGGAAGTGCCCTATGCTCTCTAAGCTGTGTTTTTCAGATGTTTCAGGACACACCGTACACTTCTCCAGAGTGGCTGTTGGCAATTTACATCCCGCCCATCAGTGTAGCAAGGCTCCCATTTCTCCATGGCCTGTCCTGCATTTCTGGTTTTGACACTTTTTTCAGCATGGCCCTTTTGACCGATGGGAAGCGAGACTTCTCTGTAGCGCTGATTTGCCTTTCCAGGTTGCTTGGTTGGCCAAAAAGGGCGTATGCGTTTTTTCCTGAATATATTCAGGAAAAAACGCATACGCCCTTTTTGGCCAAGGGCATCATTGTCAACGTTTTGCCGCTTTTCATGTGCTTTAAAGGCGATTCGTATCTACCTCCTGAAATCTGTTTCGTGCAATTCTGCCTTGATTTCAAATCCTCTTCTTTGCCTTCCCTCAATATATTTGTGGACGAGAGTTATCATTTATAACTCTGCAGGTTTGTGAATTGCAGTGCCCTGAACCTCCATTTTACAACTCGCTTTTTTGGGAGCTGGCCGCAAAAGCGCAGGATGGCTTCAGGCCCTGTTCTGGTTCCGGGGGGCAGGCTGAGCCTGTGGTTAATTCTTCTTCCTGATGGGAAAATAGAGTGACCTGTGCCTGTCCCAACACCAAGAGCTAGTCTCTCGTTGGTTCCCCGTCTTCCCGTTCATCCTCAGGACAAATTGCAACCTGTACGGAACAGGAGGTTAAAGGTGCTGATGCTCCAAGTAGGGAGATTGCTAGTAAAGCGGCTGGAATGGCGAACCCGGGCACAAGGAGATGAGAAATGAGGTGCGTTTTAGAAACCTTTCCCCATCACACGGTGTACCATCTTCTGGGTTTCTCATGCATGTTTTCGATGTAGGAAGATGCCCTTGAACCTGGAGATTTGGGACCCATGCGATGGGTACCACGCCGTATTACTTTAAAGGGTCTGCATTTGCTCACCCAACCTCACCAAACCTCTCAGCCCCAAGAGTGTCCACCCTTATGTCTCATCCAGCTGTGGGTCTAGATATGGTCAATCCAGGTTGCATCACAGCCCCTGAACTCATTGTGTAAGAATTTCTATCTCTTTCACTGTCGTTGTTTCATGGGTTTTTCAAAGTAATTTATTTTCATAATGGGGTTTAGCTGCTTTTCACGGCTCTGTTTATGCCGCTTTACACCCACTTGACACACTAACAGAGAGATATCAATACATAGGTTTTAAGATTATTACTAGTCAGATATATTCTTGTGCGGTGAATAGGGCGTGTTGAGTCCAGTTCTCTGAGCAAGGAGTAGGTCTTGTCTACTACATATTGGGTTTATGGAACGGTATCTGAGCTAATTTGATACCCTTGTTTTATGTATCACCCCACCTCACCTTTCCCGTTAAGCAGCCATAGTCTGTTTTCTGCATGTGTGACTCTGTTCTGTTTTGTAATTCAGTTCAAGTGTAACGGTTTTTACATTCCCTCTAAAAGTGATACCTTATGAGAAGTGTCCTTTTCTGTGTGACTTATTTCAGTTAGAATCGTCGTACCTAAATCCACTCATCATGCTGCTACTAACCTTATGACATTGATTTCATGGCTGAGTGATATTCCATTGTACATAAGGACCACAACTTCTTTATCCATTTTTCTCTTTCCTTGGATATTTAAGGTGGAATGAAGTGGAGGTCCTTGTCAACAGAGCAGCCCTAAACTTTGGGGTGCTTGTGTCTTGCTGATTTTTCATTTTCCCAATTTATACCCCCATGAGTGGAAGTGCCCTATGCTCTCTAAGCTGTGTTTTTCAGATGTTTCAGGACACACCGTACACTTCTCCAGAGTGGCTGTTGGCAATTTACATCCCGCCCATCAGTGTAGCAAGGCTCCCATTTCTCCATGGCCTGTCCTGCATTTCTGGTTTTGACACTTTTTTCAGCATGGCCCTTTTGACCGATGGGAAGCGAGACTTCTCTGTAGCGCTGATTTGCCTTTCCAGGTTGCTTGGTTGGCCAAAAAGGGCGTATGCGTTTTTTCCTGAATATATTCAGGAAAAAACGCATACGCCCTTTTTGGCCAAGGGCATCATTGTCAACGTTTTGCCGCTTTTCATGTGCTTTAAAGGCGATTCGTATCTACCTCCTGAAATCTGTTTCGTGCAATTCTGCCTTGATTTCAAATCCTCTTCTTTGCCTTCCCTCAATATATTTGTGGACGAGAGTTATCATTTATAACTCTGCAGGTTTGTGAATTGCAGTGCCCTGAACCTCCATTTTACAACTCGCTTTTTTGGGAGCTGGCCGCAAAAGCGCAGGATGGCTTCAGGCCCTGTTCTGGTTCCGGGGGGCAGGCTGAGCCTGTGGTTAATTCTTCTTCCTGATGGGAAAATAGAGTGACCTGTGCCTGTCCCGACACCAAGAGCTAGTCTCTCGTTGGTTCCCCGTCTTCCCGTTCATCCTCAGGACAAATTGCAACCTGTACGGAACAGGAGGTTAAAGGTGCTGATGCTCCAAGTAGGGAGATTGCTAGTAAAGCGGCTGGAAAGGCGAACCCGGGCACAAGGAGATGAGAAATGAGGTGCGTTTTAGAAACCTTTCCCCATCACACGGTGTACCATCTTCTGGGTTTCTCATGCATGTTTTCGATGTAGGAAGATGCCCTTGAACCTGGAGATTTGGGACCCATGCGATGGGTACCACGCAGTATTACTTTAAAGGGTCTGCGTTTGCTCACCCAACCTCACCAAACCTCTCAGCCCCAAGAGTGTCCACCCTTATGTCTCATCCAGCTGTGGGTCTAGATATGGTCAATCCAGGTTGCATCACAGCCCCTGAACTCATTGTGTAAGAATTTCTATCTCTTTCACTGTCGTTGTTTCATGGGTTTTTCAAAGTAATTTATTTTCATAATGGGGTTTAGCTGCTTTTCACGGCTGTGTTTATGCCGCTTTACACCCACTTGACACACTAACAGAGAGATATCAATACATAGGTTTTAAGATTTTTACTAGTCAGATATATTCTTGTGCGGTGAATAGGGCGTGTTGAGTCCAGTTCTCTGAGCAAGGAGTAGGTCTTGTCTACTACATATTGGGTTTATGGAACGGTATCTGAGCTAATTTGATACCCTTGTTTTATGTATCACCCCACCTCACCTTTCCCGTTAAGCAGCCATAGTGTGTTTTCTGCATGTGTGACTCTGTTCTGTTCTGTAATTCAGTTCAAGTGTAACGGTTTTTACATTCCCTCTATAAGTGATACCTTATGAGAAGTGTCCTTTTCTGTGTGACTTATTTCACTTAGAATCGTCGTACCTAAATCCACTCATCATGCTGCTACTAACCTTATGACATTGATTTCATGGCTGAGTGATATTCCATTGTACATAAGGACCACAACTTCTTTATCCATTTTTCTCTTTCCTTGGATATTTAAGGTGGAATGAAGTGGAGGTCCTTGTCAACAGAGCAGCCCTCAAATTTGGGGTGCTTGTGTCTTGCTGATTTTTCATTTTCCCAATTTATACCCCCATGAGTGGAAGTGCCCTATGCTCTCTAAGCTGTGTTTTTCAGATGTTTCAGGACACACCGTACACTTCTCCAGAGTGGCTGTTGGCAATTTACATCCCGCCCATCAGTGTAGCAAGGCTCCCATTTCTCCATGGCCTGTCCTGCATTTCTGGTTTTGACACTTTTTTCAGCATGGCCCTTTTGACCGATGGGAAGCGAGACTTCCTTGTAGCGCTGATTTGCCTTTCCAGGTTGCTTGGTTGGCCAAAAAGGGCGTATGCGTTTTTTCCTGAATATATTCAGGAAAAAACGCATACGCCCTTTTTGGCCAAGGGCATCATTGTCAACGTTTTGCCGCTTTTCATGTGCTTTAAAGGCGATTCGTATCTACCTGTGAAATCTGTGTCGTGCAATTCTGCCTTGATTTCAAATCCTCTTCTTTGCCTTCCCTCAATATATTTGTGGACGAGAGTTATCATTTATAACTCTGCAGGTTTGTGAATTGCAGTGTCCTGAACCTCCATTTTACAACTCGCTTTTTTGGGAGCTGGCCGCAAAAGCGCAGGATGGCTTCAGGCCCTGTTCTGGTTCCGGGGGGCAGGCTGAGCCTGTGGTTAATTCTTCTTCCTGATGGGAAAATAGAGTGACCTGTGCCTGTCCCGACACCAAGAGCTAGTCTCTCGTTGGTTCCCCGTCTTCCCGTTCATCCTCAGGACAAATTGCAACCTGTACGGAACAGGAGGTTAAAGGTGCTGATGCTCCAAGTAGGGAGATTGCTAGTAAAGCGGCTGGAAAGGCGAACCCGGGCACAAGGAGATGAGAAATGAGGTGCGTTTTAGAAACCTTTCCCCATCACACGGTGTACCATCTTCTGGGTTTCTCATGCATGTTTTCGATGTAGGAAGATGCCCTTGAACCTGGAGATTTGGGACCCATGCGATGGGTACCACGCAGTATTACTTTAAAGGGTCTGCGTTTGCTCACCCAACCTCACCAAACCTCTCAGCCCCAAGAGTGTCCACCCTTATGTCTCATCCAGCTGTGGGTCTAGATATGGTCAATCCAGGTTGCATCACAGCCCCTGAACGCATTGTGTAAGAATTTCTATCTCTTTCACTGTCGTTGTTTCATGGTTTTTTCAAAGTAATTTATTTTCATAATGGGGTTTAGCTGCTTTTCACGGCTGTGTTTATGCCGCTTTACACCCACTTGACACACTAACAGAGAGATATCAATACATAGGTTTTAAGATTTTTACTAGTCAGATATATTCTTGTGCGGTGAATAGGGCGTGTTGAGTCCAGTTCTCTGAGCAAGGAGTAGGTCTTGTCTACTACATATTGGGTTTATGGAACGGTATCTGAGCTAATTTGATACCCTTGTTTTATGTATCACCCCACCTCACCTTTCCCGTTAAGCAGCCATAGTCTGTTTTCTGCATGTGTGACTCTGTTCTGTTTTGTAATTCAGTTCAAGTGTAACGGTTTTTACATTCCCTCTAAAAGTGATACCTTATGAGAAGTGTCCTTTTCTGTGTGACTTATTTCAGTTAGAATCGTCGTACCTAAATCCACTCATCATGCTGCTACTAACCTTATGACATTGATTTCATGGCTGAGTGATATTCCATTGTACATAAGGACCACAACTTCTTTATCCATTTTTCTCTTTCCTTGGATATTAAGGTGGAATGAAGTGGAGGTCCTTGTCAACAGAGCAGCCCTAAACTTTGGGGTGCTTGTGTCTTGCTGATTTTTCATTTTCCCAATTTATACCCCCATGAGTGGAAGTGCCCTATGCTCTCTAAGCTGTGTTTTTCAGATGTTTCAGGACACACCGTACACTTCTCCAGAGTGGCTGTTGGCAATTTACATCCCGCCCATCAGTGTAGCAAGGCTCCCATTTCTCCATGGCCTGTCCTGCATTTCTGGTTTTGACACTTTTTTCAGCATGGCCCTTTTGACCGATGGGAAGCGAGACTTCTCTGTAGCGCTGATTTGCCTTTCCAGGTTGCTTGGTTGGCCAAAAAGGGCGTATGCGTTTTTTCCTGAATATATTCAGGAAAAAACGCATACGCCCTTTTTGGCCAAGGGCATCATTGTCAACGTTTTGCCGCTTTTCATGTGCTTTAAAGGCGATTCGTATCTACCTCCTGAAATCTGTTTCGTGCAATTCTGCCTTGATTTCAAATCCTCTTCTTTGCCTTCCCTCAATATATTTGTGGACGAGAGTTATCATTTATAACTCTGCAGGTTTGTGAATTGCAGTGCCCTGAACCTCCATTTTACAACTCGCTTTTTTGGGAGCTGGCCGCAAAAGCGCAGGATGGCTTCAGGCCCTGTTCTGGTTCCGGGGGGCAGGCTGAGCCTGTGGTTAATTCTTCTTCCTGATGGGAAAATAGAGTGACCTGTGCCTGTCCCGACACCAAGAGCTAGTCTCTCGTTGGTTCCCCGTCTTCCCGTTCATCCTCAGGACAAATTGCAACCTGTACGGAACAGGAGGTTAAAGGTGCTGATGCTCCAAGTCGGGAGATTGCTAGTAAAGCGGCTGGAATGGCGAACCCGGGCACAAGGAGATGAGAAATGAGGTGCGTTTTAGAAACCTTTCCCCATCACACGGTGTACCATCTTCTGGGTTTCTCATGCATGTTTTCGATGTAGGAAGATGCCCTTGAACCTGGAGATTTGGGACCCATGCGATGGGTACCACGCAGTATTACTTTAAAGGGTCTGCGTTTGCTCACCCAACCTCACCAAACCTCTCAGCCCCAAGAGTGTCCACCCTTATGTCTCATCCAGCTGTGGGTCTAGATATGGTCAATCCAGGTTGCATCACAGCCCCTGAACTCATTGTGTAAGAATTTCTCTCTCTTTCACTGTCGTTGTTTCATGGGTTTTTCAAAGTAATTTATTTTCATAATGGGGTTTAGCTGCTTTTCACGGCTGTGTTTATGCCGCTTTACACCCACTTGACACACTAACAGAGAGATATCAATACATAGGTTTTAAGATTTTTACTAGTCAGATATATTCTTGTGCGGTGAATAGGGCGTGTTGAGTCCAGTTCTCTGAGCAAGGAGTAGGTCTTGTCTACTACATATTGGGTTTATGGAACGGTATCTGAGCTAATTTGATACCCTTGTTTTATGTATCACCCCACCTCACCTTTCCCGTTAAGCAGCCATAGTGTGTTTTCTGCATGTGTGACTCTGTTCTGTTCTGTAATTCAGTTCAAGTGTAACGGTTTTTACATTCCCTCTATAAGTGATACCTTATGAGAAGTGTCCTTTTCTGTGTGACTTATTTCACTTAGAATCGTCGTACCTAAATCCACTCATCATGCTGCTACTAACCTTATGACATTGATTTCATGGCTGAGTGATATTCCATTGTACATAAGGACCACAACTTCTTTATCCATTTTTCTCTTTCCTGGGATATTGAAGGTGGAATGAAGTGGAGGTCCTTGTCAACAGAGCAGCCCTCAAATTTGGGGTGCTTGTGTCTTGCTGATTTTTCATTTTCCCAATTTATACCCCCATGAGTGGAAGTGCCCTATGCTCTCTAAGCTGTGTTTTTCAGATGTTTCAGGACACACCGTACACTTCTCCAGAGTGGCTGTTGGCAATTTACATCCCGCCCATCAGTGTAGCAAGGCTCCCATTTCTCCATGGCCTGTCCTGCATTTCTGGTTTTGACACTTTTTTCAGCATGGCCCTTTTGACCGATGGGAAGCGAGACTTCCTTGTAGCGCTGATTTGCCTTTCCAGGTTGCTTGGTTGGCCAAAAAGGGCGTATGCGTTTTTTCCTGAATATATTCAGGAAAAAACGCATACGCCCTTTTTGGCCAAGGGCATCATTGTCAACGTTTTGCCGCTTTTCATGTGCTTTAAAGGCGATTCGTATCTACCTGTGAAATCTGTGTCGTGCAATTCTGCCTTGATTTCAAATCGTCTTCTTTGCCTTCCCTCAATATATTTGTGGACGAGAGTTATCATTTATAACTCTGCAGGTTTGTGAATTGCAGTGTCCTGAACCTCCATTTTACAACTCGCTTTTTTGGGAGCTGGCCGCAAAAGCGCAGGATGGCTTCAGGCCCTGTTCTGGTTCCGGGGGGCAGGCTGAGCCTGTGGTTAATTCTTCTTCCTGATGGGAAAATAGAGTGACCTGTGCCTGTCCCGACACCAAGAGCTAGTCTCTCGTTGGTTCCCCGTCTTCCCGTTCATCCTCAGGACAAATTGCAACCTGTACGGAACAGGAGGTTAAAGGTGCTGATGCTCCAAGTAGGGAGATTGCTAGTAAAGCGGCTGGAAAGGCGAACCCGGGCACAAGGAGATGAGAAATGAGGTGCGTTTTAGAAACCTTTCCCCATCACACGGTGTACCATCTTCTGGGTTTCTCATGCATGTTTTCGATGTAGGAAGATGCCCTTGAACCTGGAGATTTGGGACCCATGCGATGGGTACCACGCAGTATTACTTTAAAGGGTCTGCGTTTGCTCACCCAACCTCACCAAACCTCTCAGCCCCAAGAGTGTCCACCCTTATGTCTCATCCAGCTGTGGGTCTAGATATGGTCAATCCAGGTTGCATCACAGCCCCTGAACGCATTGTGTAAGAATTTCTATCTCTTTCACTGTCGTTGTTTCATGGTTTTTTCAAAGTAATTTATTTTCATAATGGGGTTTAGCTGCTTTTCACGGCTGTGTTTATGCCGCTTTACACCCACTTGACACACTAACAGAGAGATATCAATACATAGGTTTTAAGATTTTTACTAGTCAGATATATTCTTGTGCGGTGAATAGGGCGTGTTGAGTCCAGTTCTCTGAGCAAGGAGTAGGTCTTGTCTACTACATATTGGGTTTATGGAACGGTATCTGAGCTAATTTGATACCCTTGTTTTATGTATCACCCCACCTCACCTTTCCCGTTAAGCAGCCATAGTCTGTTTTCTGCATGTGTGACTCTGTTCTGTTTTGTAATTCAGTTCAAGTGTAACGGTTTTTACATTCCCTCTAAAAGTGATACCTTATGAGAAGTGTCCTTTTCTGTGTGACTTATTTCAGTTAGAATCGTCGTACCTAAATCCACTCATCATGCTGCTACTAACCTTATGACATTGATTTCATGGCTGAGTGATATTCCATTGTACATAAGGACCACAACTTCTTTATCCATTTTTCTCTTTCCTTGGATATTAAGGTGGAATGAAGTGGAGGTCCTTGTCAACAGAGCAGCCCTAAACTTTGGGGTGCTTGTGTCTTGCTGATTTTTCATTTTCCCAATTTATACCCCCATGAGTGGAAGTGCCCTATGCTCTCTAAGCTGTGTTTTTCAGATGTTTCAGGACACACCGTACACTTCTCCAGAGTGGCTGTTGGCAATTTACATCCCGCCCATCAGTGTAGCAAGGCTCCCATTTCTCCATGGCCTGTCCTGCATTTCTGGTTTTGACACTTTTTTCAGCATGGCCCTTTTGACCGATGGGAAGCGAGACTTCTCTGTAGCGCTGATTTGCCTTTCCAGGTTGCTTGGTTGGCCAAAAAGGGCGTATGCGTTTTTTCCTGAATATATTCAGGAAAAAACGCATACGCCCTTTTTGGCCAAGGGCATCATTGTCAACGTTTTGCCGCTTTTCATGTGCTTTAAAGGCGATTCGTATCTACCTCCTGAAATCTGTTTCGTGCAATTCTGCCTTGATTTCAAATCCTCTTCTTTGCCTTCCCTCAATATATTTGTGGACGAGAGTTATCATTTATAACTCTGCAGGTTTGTGAATTGCAGTGCCCTGAACCTCCATTTTACAACTCGCTTTTTTGGGAGCTGGCCGCAAAAGCGCAGGATGGCTTCAGGCCCTGTTCTGGTTCCGGGGGGCAGGCTGAGCCTGTGGTTAATTCTTCTTCCTGATGGGAAAATAGAGTGACCTGTGCCTGTCCCGACACCAAGAGCTAGTCTCTCGTTGGTTCCCCGTCTTCCCGTTCATCCTCAGGACAAATTGCAACCTGTACGGAACAGGAGGTTAAAGGTGCTGATGCTCCAAGTCGGGAGATTGCTAGTAAAGCGGCTGGAATGGCGAACCCGGGCACAAGGAGATGAGAAATGAGGTGCGTTTTAGAAACCTTTCCCCATCACACGGTGTACCATCTTCTGGGTTTCTCATGCATGTTTTCGATGTAGGAAGATGCCCTTGAACCTGGAGATTTGGGACCCATGCGATGGGTACCACGCAGTATTACTTTAAAGGGTCTGCGTTTGCTCACCCAACCTCACCAAACCTCTCAGCCCCAAGAGTGTCCACCCTTATGTCTCATCCAGCTGTGGGTCTAGATATGGTCAATCCAGGTTGCATCACAGCCCCTGAACTCATTGTGTAAGAATTTCTCTCTCTTTCACTGTCGTTGTTTCATGGGTTTTTCAAAGTAATTTATTTTCATAATGGGGTTTAGCTGCTTTTCACGGCTGTGTTTATGCCGCTTTACACCCACTTGACACACTAACAGAGAGATATCAATACATAGGTTTTAAGATTTTTACTAGTCAGATATATTCTTGTGCGGTGAATAGGGCGTGTTGAGTCCAGTTCTCTGAGCAAGGAGTAGGTCTTGTCTACTACATATTGGGTTTATGGAACGGTATCTGAGCTAATTTGATACCCTTGTTTTATGTATCACCCCACCTCACCTTTCCCGTTAAGCAGCCATAGTGTGTTTTCTGCATGTGTGACTCTGTTCTGTTCTGTAATTCAGTTCAAGTGTAACGGTTTTTACATTCCCTCTATAAGTGATACCTTATGAGAAGTGTCCTTTTCTGTGTGACTTATTTCACTTAGAATCGTCGTACCTAAATCCACTCATCATGCTGCTACTAACCTTATGACATTGATTTCATGGCTGAGTGATATTCCATTGTACATAAGGACCACAACTTCTTTATCCATTTTTCTCTTTCCTGGGATATTGAAGGTGGAATGAAGTGGAGGTCCTTGTCAACAGAGCAGCCCTCAAATTTGGGGTGCTTGTGTCTTGCTGATTTTTCATTTTCCCAATTTATACCCCCATGAGTGGAAGTGCCCTATGCTCTCTAAGCTGTGTTTTTCAGATGTTTCAGGACACACCGTACACTTCTCCAGAGTGGCTGTTGGCAATTTACATCCCGCCCATCAGTGTAGCAAGGCTCCCATTTCTCCATGGCCTGTCCTGCATTTCTGGTTTTGACACTTTTTTCAGCATGGCCCTTTTGACCGATGGGAAGCGAGACTTCTCTGTAGCGCTGATTTGCCTTTCCAGGTTGCTTGGTTGGCCAAAAAGGGCGTATGCGTTTTTTCCTGAATATATTCAGGAAAAAACGCATACGCCCTTTTTGGCCAAGGGCATCATTGTCAACGTTTTGCCGCTTTTCATGTGCTTTAAAGGCGATTCGTATCTACCTCCTGAAATCTGTTTCGTGCAATTCTGCCTTGATTTCAAATCCTCTTCTTTGCCTTCCCTCAATATATTTGTGGACGAGAGTTATCATTTATAACTCTGCAGGTTTGTGAATTGCAGTGCCCTGAACCTCCATTTTACAACTCGCTTTTTTGGGAGCTGGCCGCAAAAGCGCAGGATGGCTTCAGGCCCTGTTCTGGTTCCGGGGGGCAGGCTGAGCCTGTGGTTAATTCTTCTTCCTGATGGGAAAATAGAGTGACCTGTGCCTGTCCCAACACCAAGAGCTAGTCTCTCGTTGGTTCCCCGTCTTCCCGTTCATCCTCAGGACAAATTGCAACCTGTACGGAACAGGAGGTTAAAGGTGCTGATGCTCCAAGTAGGGAGATTGCTAGTAAAGCGGCTGGAATGGCGAACCCGGGCACAAGGAGATGAGAAATGAGGTGCGTTTTAGAAACCTTTCCCCATCACACGGTGTACCATCTTCTGGGTTTCTCATGCATGTTTTCGATGTAGGAAGATGCCCTTGAACCTGGAGATTTGGGACCCATGCGATGGGTACCACGCCGTATTACTTTAAAGGGTCTGCATTTGCTCACCCAACCTCACCAAACCTCTCAGCCCCAAGAGTGTCCACCCTTATGTCTCATCCAGCTGTGGGTCTAGATATGGTCAATCCAGGTTGCATCACAGCCCCTGAACTCATTGTGTAAGAATTTCTATCTCTTTCACTGTCGTTGTTTCATGGGTTTTTCAAAGTAATTTATTTTCATAATGGGGTTTAGCTGCTTTTCACGGCTGTGTTTATGCCGCTTTACACCCACTTGACACACTAACAGAGAGATATCAATACATAGGTTTTAAGATTATTACTAGTCAGATATATTCTTGTGCGGTGAATAGGGCGTGTTGAGTCCAGTTCTCTGAGCAAGGAGTAGGTCTTGTCTACTACATATTGGGTTTATGGAACGGTATCTGAGCTAATTTGATACCCTTGTTTTATGTATCACCCCACCTCACCTTTCCCGTTAAGCAGCCATAGTCTGTTTTCTGCATGTGTGACTCTGTTCTGTTTTGTAATTCAGTTCAAGTGTAACGGTTTTTACATTCCCTCTATCAGTGATACCTTATGAGAAGTGTCCTTTTCTGTGTGACTTATTTCACTTAGAATCGTCGTACCTAAATCCACTCATCATGCTGCTACTAACCTTATGACATTGATTTCATGGCTGAGTGATATTCCATTGTACATAAGGACCACAACTTCTTTATCCATTTTTCTCTTTCCTTGGATATTAAGGTGGAATGAAGTGGAGGTCCTTGTCAACAGAGCAGCCCTAAACTTTGGGGTGCTTGTGTCTTGCTGATTTTTCATTTTCCCAATTTATACCCCCATGAGTGGAAGTGCCCTATGCTCTCTAAGCTGTGTTTTTCAGATGTTTCAGGACACACCGTACACTTCTCCAGAGTGGCTGTTGGCAATTTACATCCCGCCCATCAGTGTAGCAAGGCTCCCATTTCTCCATGGCCTGTCCTGCATTTCTGGTTTTGACACTTTTTTCAGCATGGCCCTTTTGACCGATGGGAAGCGAGACTTCTCTGTAGCGCTGATTTGCCTTTCCAGGTTGCTTGGTTGGCCAAAAAGGGCGTATGCGTTTTTTCCTGAATATATTCAGGAAAAAACGCATACGCCCTTTTTGGCCAAGGGCATTATTGTCAACGTTTTGCCGCTTTTCATGTGCTTTAAAGGCGATTCGTATCTACCTCCTGAAATCTGTTTCGTGCAATTCTGCCTTGATTTCAAATCCTCTTCTTTGCCTTCCCTCAATATATTTGTGGACGAGAGTTATCATTTATAACTCTGCAGGTTTGTGAATTGCAGTGCCCTGAACCTCCATTTTACAACTCGCTTTTTTGGGAGCTGGCCGCAAAAGCGCAGGATGGCTTCAGGCCCTGTTCTGGTTCCGGGGGGCAGGCTGAGCCTGTGGTTAATTCTTCTTCCTGATGGGAAAATAGAGTGACCTGTGCCTGTCCCGACACCAAGAGCTAGTCTCTCGTTGGTTCCCCGTCTTCCCGTTCATCCTCAGGACAAATTGCAACCTGTACGGAACAGGAGGTTAAAGGTGCTGATGCTCCAAGTAGGGAGATTGCTAGTAAAGCGGCTGGAATGGCGAACCCGGGCACAAGGAGATGAGAAATGAGGTGCGTTTTAGAAACCTTTCCCCATCACACGGTGTACCATCTTCTGGGTTTCTCATGCATGTTTTCGATGTAGGAAGATGCCCTTGAACCTGGAGATTTGGGACCCATGCGATGGGTACCACGCAGTATTACTTTAAAGGGTCTGCATTTGCTCACCCAACCTCACCAAACCTCTCAGCCCCAAGAGTGTCCACCCTTATGTCTCATCCAGCTGTGGGTCTAGATATGGTCAATCCAGGTTGCATCACAGCCCCTGAACTCATTGTGTAAGAATTTCTCTCTCTTTCACTGTCGTTGTTTCATGGGTTTTTCAAAGTAATTTATTTTCATAATGGGGTTTAGCTGCTTTTCACGGCTGTGTTTATGCCGCTTTACACCCACTTGACACACTAACAGAGAGATATCAATACATAGGTTTTAAGATTTTTACTAGTCAGATATATTCTTGTGCGGTGAATAGGGCGTGTTGAGTCCAGTTCTCTGAGCAAGGAGTAGGTCTTGTCTACTACATATTGGGTTTATGGAACGGTATCTGAGCTAATTTGATACCCTTGTTTTATGTATCACCCCACCTCACCTTTCCCGTTAAGCAGCCATAGTGTGTTTTCTGCATGTGTGACTCTGTTCTGTTCTGTAATTCAGTTCAAGTGTAACGGTTTTTACATTCCCTCTATAAGTGATACCTTATGAGAAGTGTCCTTTTCTGTGTGACTTATTTCACTTAGAATCGTCGTACCTAAATCCACTCATCATGCTGCTACTAACCTTATGACATTGATTTCATGGCTGAGTGATATTCCATTGTACATAAGGACCACAACTTCTTTATCCATTTTTCTCTTTCCTGGGATATTGAAGGTGGAATGAAGTGGAGGTCCTTGTCAACAGAGCAGCCCTCAAATTTGGGGTGCTTGTGTCTTGCTGATTTTTCATTTTCCCAATTTATACCCCCATGAGTGGAAGTGCCCTATGCTCTCTAAGCTGTGTTTTTCAGATGTTTCAGGACACACCGTACACTTCTCCAGAGTGGCTGTTGGCAATTTACATCCCGCCCATCAGTGTAGCAAGGCTCCCATTTCTCCATGGCCTGTCCTGCATTTCTGGTTTTGACACTTTTTTCAGCATGGCCCTTTTGACCGATGGGAAGCGAGACTTCTCTGTAGCGCTGATTTGCCTTTCCAGGTTGCTTGGTTGGCCAAAAAGGGCGTATGCGTTTTTTCCTGAATATATTCAGGAAAAAACGCATACGCCCTTTTTGGCCAAGGGCATCATTGTCAACGTTTTGCCGCTTTTCATGTGCTTTAAAGGCGATTCGTATCTACCTCCTGAAATCTGTTTCGTGCAATTCTGCCTTGATTTCAAATCCTCTTCTTTGCCTTCCCTCAATATATTTGTGGACGAGAGTTATCATTTATAACTCTGCAGGTTTGTGAATTGCAGTGCCCTGAACCTCCATTTTACAACTCGCTTTTTTGGGAGCTGGCCGCAAAAGCGCAGGATGGCTTCAGGCCCTGTTCTGGTTCCGGGGGGCAGGCTGAGCCTGTGGTTAATTCTTCTTCCTGATGGGAAAATAGAGTGACCTGTGCCTGTCCCAACACCAAGAGCTAGTCTCTCGTTGGTTCCCCGTCTTCCCGTTCATCCTCAGGACAAATTGCAACCTGTACGGAACAGGAGGTTAAAGGTGCTGATGCTCCAAGTAGGGAGATTGCTAGTAAAGCGGCTGGAAAGGCGAACCCGGGCACAAGGAGATGAGAAATGAGGTGCGTTTTAGAAACCTTTCCCCATCACACGGTGTACCATCTTCTGGGTTTCTCATGCATGTTTTCGATGTAGGAAGATGCCCTTGAACCTGGAGATTTGGGACCCATGCGATGGGTACCACGCCGTATTACTTTAAAGGGTCTGCATTTGCTCACCCAACCTCACCAAACCTCTCAGCCCCAAGAGTGTCCACCCTTATGTCTCATCCAGCTGTGGGTCTAGATATGGTCAATCCAGGTTGCATCACAGCCCCTGAACTCATTGTGTAAGAATTTCTATCTCTTTCACTGTCGTTGTTTCATGGGTTTTTCAAAGTAATTTATTTTCATAATGGGGTTTAGCTGCTTTTCACGGCTGTGTTTATGCCGCTTTACACCCACTTGACACACTAACAGAGAGATATCAATACATAGGTTTTAAGATTATTACTAGTCAGATATATTCTTGTGCGGTGAATAGGGCGTGTTGAGTCCAGTTCTCTGAGCAAGGAGTAGGTCTTGTCTACTACATATTGGGTTTATGGAACGGTATCTGAGCTAATTTGATACCCTTGTTTTATGTATCACCCCACCTCACCTTTCCCGTTAAGCAGCCATAGTCTGTTTTCTGCATGTGTGACTCTGTTCTGTTTTGTAATTCAGTTCAAGTGTAACGGTTTTTACATTCCCTCTATCAGTGATACCTTATGAGAAGTGTCCTTTTCTGTGTGACTTATTTCACTTAGAATCGTCGTACCTAAATCCACTCATCATGCTGCTACTAACCTTATGACATTGATTTCATGGCTGAGTGATATTCCATTGTACATAAGGACCACAACTTCTTTATCCATTTTTCTCTTTCCTTGGATATTAAGGTGGAATGAAGTGGAGGTCCTTGTCAACAGAGCAGCCCTAAACTTTGGGGTGCTTGTGTCTTGCTGATTTTTCATTTTCCCAATTTATACCCCCATGAGTGGAAGTGCCCTATGCTCTCTAAGCTGTGTTTTTCAGATGTTTCAGGACACACCGTACACTTCTCCAGAGTGGCTGTTGGCAATTTACATCCCGCCCATCAGTGTAGCAAGGCTCCCATTTCTCCATGGCCTGTCCTGCATTTCTGGTTTTGACACTTTTTTCAGCATGGCCCTTTTGACCGATGGGAAGCGAGACTTCTCTGTAGCGCTGATTTGCCTTTCCAGGTTGCTTGGTTGGCCAAAAAGGGCGTATGCGTTTTTTCCTGAATATATTCAGGAAAAAACGCATACGCCCTTTTTGGCCAAGGGCATTATTGTCAACGTTTTGCCGCTTTTCATGTGCTTTAAAGGCGATTCGTATCTACCTCCTGAAATCTGTTTCGTGCAATTCTGCCTTGATTTCAAATCCTCTTCTTTGCCTTCCCTCAATATATTTGTGGACGAGAGTTATCATTTATAACTCTGCAGGTTTGTGAATTGCAGTGCCCTGAACCTCCATTTTACAACTCGCTTTTTTGGGAGCTGGCCGCAAAAGCGCAGGATGGCTTCAGGCCCTGTTCTGGTTCCGGGGGGCAGGCTGAGCCTGTGGTTAATTCTTCTTCCTGATGGGAAAATAGAGTGACCTGTGCCTGTCCCGACACCAAGAGCTAGTCTCTCGTTGGTTCCCCGTCTTCCCGTTCATCCTCAGGACAAATTGCAACCTGTACGGAACAGGAGGTTAAAGGTGCTGATGCTCCAAGTAGGGAGATTGCTAGTAAAGCGGCTGGAATGGCGAACCCGGGCACAAGGAGATGAGAAATGAGGTGCGTTTTAGAAACCTTTCCCCATCACACGGTGTACCATCTTCTGGGTTTCTCATGCATGTTTTCGATGTAGGAAGATGCCCTTGAACCTGGAGATTTGGGACCCATGCGATGGGTACCACGCAGTATTACTTTAAAGGGTCTGCATTTGCTCACCCAACCTCACCAAACCTCTCAGCCCCAAGAGTGTCCACCCTTATGTCTCATCCAGCTGTGGGTCTAGATATGGTCAATCCAGGTTGCATCACAGCCCCTGAACTCATTGTGTAAGAATTTCTATCTCTTTCACTGTCATTGTTTCATGGGTTTTTCAAAGTAATTTATTTTCATAATGGGGTTTAGCTGCTTTTCACGGCTGTGTTTATGCCGCTTTACACCCACTTGACACACTAACAGAGAGATATCAATACATAGGTTTTAAGATTATTACTAGTCAGATATATTCTTGTGCGGTGAATAGGGCGTGTTGAGTCCAGTTCTCTGAGCAAGGAGTAGGTCTTGTCTACTACATATTGGGTTTATGGAACGGTATCTGAGCTAATTTGATACCCTTGTTTTATGTATCACCCCACCTCACCTTTCCCGTTAAGCAGCCATAGTCTGTTTTCTGCATGTGTGACTCTGTTCTGTTTTGTAATTCAGTTCAAGTGTAACGGTTTTTACATTCCCTCTATCAGTGATACCTTATGAGAAGTGTCCTTTTCTGTGTGACTTATTTCACTTAGAATCGTCGTACCTAAATCCACTCATCATGCTGCTACTAACCTTATGACATTGATTTCATGGCTGAGTGATATTCCATTGTACATAAGGACCACAACTTCTTTATCCATTTTTCTCTTTCCTTGGATATTAAGGTGGAATGAAGTGGAGGTCCTTGTCAACAGAGCAGCCCTAAACTTTGGGGTGCTTGTGTCTTGCTGATTTTTCATTTTCCCAATTTATACCCCCATGAGTGGAAGTGCCCTATGCTCTCTAAGCTGTGTTTTTCAGATGTTTCAGGACACACCGTACACTTCTCCAGAGTGGCTGTTGGCAATTTACATCCCGCCCATCAGTGTAGCAAGGCTCCCATTTCTCCATGGCCTGTCCTGCATTTCTGGTTTTGACACTTTTTTCAGCATGGCCCTTTTGACCGATGGGAAGCGAGACTTCTCTGTAGCGCTGATTTGCCTTTCCAGGTTGCTTGGTTGGCCAAAAAGGGCGTATGCGTTTTTTCCTGAATATATTCAGGAAAAAACGCATACGCCCTTTTTGGCCAAGGGCATTATTGTCAACGTTTTGCCGCTTTTCATGTGCTTTAAAGGCGATTCGTATCTACCTCCTGAAATCTGTTTCGTGCAATTCTGCCTTGATTTCAAATCCTCTTCTTTGCCTTCCCTCAATATATTTGTGGACGAGAGTTATCATTTATAACTCTGCAGGTTTGTGAATTGCAGTGCCCTGAACCTCCATTTTACAACTCGCTTTTTTGGGAGCTGGCCGCAAAAGCGCAGGATGGCTTCAGGCCCTGTTCTGGTTCCGGGGGGCAGGCTGAGCCTGTGGTTAATTCTTCTTCCTGATGGGAAAATAGAGTGACCTGTGCCTGTCCCGACACCAAGAGCTAGTCTCTCGTTGGTTCCCCGTCTTCCCGTTCATCCTCAGGACAAATTGCAACCTGTACGGAACAGGAGGTTAAAGGTGCTGATGCTCCAAGTAGGGAGATTGCTAGTAAAGCGGCTGGAATGGCGAACCCGGGCACAAGGAGATGAGAAATGAGGTGCGTTTTAGAAACCTTTCCCCATCACACGGTGTACCATCTTCTGGGTTTCTCATGCATGTTTTCGATGTAGGAAGATGCCCTTGAACCTGGAGATTTGGGACCCATGCGATGGGTACCACGCAGTATTACTTTAAAGGGTCTGCATTTGCTCACCCAACCTCACCAAACCTCTCAGCCCCAAGAGTGTCCACCCTTATGTCTCATCCAGCTGTGGGTCTAGATATGGTCAATCCAGGTTGCATCACAGCCCCTGAACTCATTGTGTAAGAATTTCTATCTCTTTCACTGTCATTGTTTCATGGGTTTTTCAAAGTAATTTATTTTCATAATGGGGTTTAGCTGCTTTTCACGGCTGTGTTTATGCCGCTTTACACCCACTTGACACACTAACAGAGAGATATCAATACATAGGTTTTAAGATTATTACTAGTCAGATATATTCTTGTGCGGTGAATAGGGCGTGTTGAGTCCAGTTCTCTGAGCAAGGAGTAGGTCTTGTCTACTACATATTGGGTTTATGGAACGGTATCTGAGCTAATTTGATACCCTTGTTTTATGTATCACCCCACCTCACCTTTCCCGTTAAGCAGCCATAGTCTGTTTTCTGCATGTGTGACTCTGTTCTGTTTTGTAATTCAGTTCAAGTGTAACGGTTTTTACATTCCCTCTATCAGTGATACCTTATGAGAAGTGTCCTTTTCTGTGTGACTTATTTCACTTAGAATCGTCGTACCTAAATCCACTCATCATGCTGCTACTAACCTTATGACATTGATTTCATGGCTGAGTGATATTCCATTGTACATAAGGACCACAACTTCTTTATCCATTTTTCTCTTTCCTTGGATATTAAGGTGGAATGAAGTGGAGGTCCTTGTCAACAGAGCAGCCCTAAACTTTGGGGTGCTTGTGTCTTGCTGATTTTTCATTTTCCCAATTTATACCCCCATGAGTGGAAGTGCCCTATGCTCTCTAAGCTGTGTTTTTCAGATGTTTCAGGACACACCGTACACTTCTCCAGAGTGGCTGTTGGCAATTTACATCCCGCCCATCAGTGTAGCAAGGCTCCCATTTCTCCATGGCCTGTCCTGCATTTCTGGTTTTGACACTTTTTTCAGCATGGCCCTTTTGACCGATGGGAAGCGAGACTTCTCTGTAGCGCTGATTTGCCTTTCCAGGTTGCTTGGTTGGCCAAAAAGGGCGTATGCGTTTTTTCCTGAATATATTCAGGAAAAAACGCATACGCCCTTTTTGGCCAAGGGCATCATTGTCAACGTTTTGCCGCTTTTCATGTGCTTTAAAGGCGATTCGTATCTACCTCCTGAAATCTGTTTCGTGCAATTCTGCCTTGATTTCAAATCCTCTTCTTTGCCTTCCCTCAATATATTTGTGGACGAGAGTTATCATTTATAACTCTGCAGGTTTGTGAATTGCAGTGCCCTGAACCTCCATTTTACAACTCGCTTTTTTGGGAGCTGGCCGCAAAAGCGCAGGATGGCTTCAGGCCCTGTTCTGGTTCCGGGGGGCAGGCTGAGCCTGTGGTTAATTCTTCTTCCTGATGGGAAAATAGAGTGACCTGTGCCTGTCCCAACACCAAGAGCTAGTCTCTCGTTGGTTCCCCGTCTTCCCGTTCATCCTCAGGACAAATTGCAACCTGTACGGAACAGGAGGTTAAAGGTGCTGATGCTCCAAGTAGGGAGATTGCTAGTAAAGCGGCTGGAATGGCGAACCCGGGCACAAGGAGATGAGAAATGAGGTGCGTTTTAGAAACCTTTCCCCATCACACGGTGTACCATCTTCTGGGTTTCTCATGCATGTTTTCGATGTAGGAAGATGCCCTTGAACCTGGAGATTTGGGACCCATGCGATGGGTACCACGCAGTATTACTTTAAAGGGTCTGCATTTGCTCACCCAACCTCACCAAACCTCTCAGCCCCAAGAGTGTCCACCCTTATGTCTCATCCAGCTGTGGGTCTAGATATGGTCAATCCAGGTTGCATCACAGCCCCTGAACTCATTGTGTAAGAATTTCTATCTCTTTCACTGTCGTTGTTTCATGGGTTTTTCAAAGTAATTTATTTTCATAATGGGGTTTAGCTGCTTTTCACGGCTGTGTTTATGCCGCTTTACACCCACTTGACACACTAACAGAGAGATATCAATACATAGGTTTTAAGATTATTACTAGTCAGATATATTCTTGTGCGGTGAATAGGGCGTGTTGAGTCCAGTTCTCTGAGCAAGGAGTAGGTCTTGTCTACTACATATTGGGTTTATGGAACGGTATCTGAGCTAATTTGATACCCTTGTTTTATGTATCACCCCACCTCACCTTTCCCGTTAAGCAGCCATAGTCTGTTTTCTGCATGTGTGACTCTGTTCTGTTTTGTAATTCAGTTCAAGTGTAACGGTTTTTACATTCCCTCTATCAGTGATACCTTATGAGAAGTGTCCTTTTCTGTGTGACTTATTTCAGTTAGAATCGTCGTACCTAAATCCACTCATCATGCTGCTACTAACCTTATGAGATTGATTTCATGGCTGAGTGATATTCCATTGTACATAAGGACCACAACTTCTTTATCCATTTTTCTCTTTCCTTGGATATTAAGGTGGAATGAAGTGGAGGTCCTTGTCAACAGAGCAGCCCTAAACTTTGGGGTGCTTGTGTCTTGCTGATTTTTCATTTTCCCAATTTATACCCCCATGAGTGGAAGTGCCCTATGCTCTCTAAGCTGTGTTTTTCAGATGTTTCAGGACACACCGTACACTTCTCCAGAGTGGCTGTTGGCAATTTACATCCCGCCCATCAGTGTAGCAAGGCTCCCATTTCTCCATGGCCTGTCCTGCATTTCTGGTTTTGACACTTTTTTCAGCATGGCCCTTTTGACCGATGGGAAGCGAGACTTCTCTGTAGCGCTGATTTGCCTTTCCAGGTTGCTTGGTTGGCCAAAAAGGGCGTATGCGTTTTTTCCTGAATATATTCAGGAAAAAACGCATACGCCCTTTTTGGCCAAGGGCATCATTGTCAACGTTTTGCCGCTTTTCATGTGCTTTAAAGGCGATTCGTATCTACCTCCTGAAATCTGTTTCGTGCAATTCTGCCTTGATTTCAAATCCTCTTCTTTGCCTTCCCTCAATATATTTGTGGACGAGAGTTATCATTTATAACTCTGCAGGTTTGTGAATTGCAGTGCCCTGAACCTCCATTTTACAACTCGCTTTTTTGGGAGCTGGCCGCAAAAGCGCAGGATGGCTTCAGGCCCTGTTCTGGTTCCGGGGGGCAGGCTGAGCCTGTGGTTAATTCTTCTTCCTGATGGGAAAATAGAGTGACCTGTGCCTGTCCCGACACCAAGAGCTAGTCTCTCGTTGGTTCCCCGTCTTCCCGTTCATCCTCAGGACAAATTGCAACCTGTACGGAACAGGAGGTTAAAGGTGCTGATGCTCCAAGTAGGGAGATTGCTAGTAAAGTGGCTGGAAAGGCGAACCCGGGCACAAGGAGATGAGAAATGAGGTGCGTTTTAGAAACCTTTCCCCATCACACGGTGTACCATCTTCTGGGTTTCTCATGCATGTTTTCGATGTAGGAAGATGCCCTTGAACCTGGAGATTTGGGACCCATGCGATGGGTACCACGCCGTATTACTTTAAAGGGTCTGCGTTTGCTCACCCAACCTCACCAAACCTCTCAGCCCCAAGAGTGTCCACCCTTATGTCTCATCCAGCTGTGGGTCTAGATATGGTGAATCCAGGTTGCATCACAGCCCCTGAACGCATTGTGTAAGAATTTCTCTCTCTTTCACTGTCGTTGTTTCATGGGTTTTTCAAAGTAATTTATTTTCATAATGGGGTTTAGCTGCTTTTCACGGCTGTGTTTATGTCGCTTTACACCCACTTGACACACTAACAGAGAGATATCAATACATAGGTTTTAAGATTATTACTAGTCAGATATATTCTTGTGCGGTGAATAGGGCGTGTTGAGTCCAGTTCTCTGAGCAAGGAGTAGGTCTTGTCTATTACATATTGGGTTTATGGAACGGTATCTGAGCTAATTTGATACCCTTGTTTTATGTATCACCCCACCTCACCTTTCCCGTTAAGCAGCCATAGTGTGTTTTCTGCATGTGTGACTCTGTTCTGTTTTGTAATTCAGTTCAAGTGTAACGGTTTTTACATTCCCTCTAAAAGTGATACCTTATGAGAAGTGTCCTTTTCTGTGTGACTTATTTCAGTTAGAATCGTCGTACCTAAATCCACTCATCATGCTGCTACTAACCTTATGACATTGATTTCATGGCTGAGTGATATTCCACTGTACATAAGGACCACAACTTCTTTATCCATTTTTCTCTTTCCTTGGATATTAAGGTGGAATGAAGTGGAGGTCCTTGTCAACAGAGCAGCCCTAAACTTTGGGGTGCTTGTGTCTTGCTGATTTTTAATTTTCCCAATTTATACCCCCATGAGTGGAAGTGCCCTATGCTCTCTAAGCTGTGTTTTTCAGATGTTTCAGGACACACCGTACACTTCTCCAGAGTGGCTGTTGGCAATTTACATCCCGCCCATCAGTGTAGCAAGGCTCCCATTTCTCCATGGCCTGTCCTGCATTTCTGGTTTTGACACTTTTTTCAGCATGGCCCTTTTGACCGATGGGAAGCGAGACTTCTCTGTAGCGCTGATTTGCCTTTCCAGGTTGCTTGGTTGGCCAAAAAGGGCGTATGCGTTTTTTCCTGAATATATTCAGGAAAAAACGCATACGCCCTTTTTGGCCAAGGGCATCATTGTCAACGTTTTGCCGCTTTTCATGTGCTTTAAAGGCGATTCGTATCTACCTCCTGAAATCTGTTTCATGCAATTCTGCCTTGATTTCAAATCCTCTTCTTTGCCTTCCCTCAATATATTTGTGGACGAGAGTTATCATTTATAACTCTGCAGGTTTGTGAATTGCAGTGCCCTGAACCTCCATTTTACAACTCGCTTTTTTGGGAGCTGGCCGCAAAAGCGCAGGATGGCTTCAGGCCCTGTTCTGGTTCCGGGGGGCAGGCTGAGCCTGTGGTTATTTCTTTTCCTGATGGGAAAATAGAGTGACCTGTGCCTGTCCCGACACCAAGAGCTAGTCTCTCGTTGGTTCCCCGTCTTCCCGTTCATCCTCAGGACAAATTGCAACCTGTACGGAACAGGAGGTTAAAGGTGCTGATGCTCCAAGTAGGGAGATTGCTAGTAAAGTGGCTGGAAAGGCGAACCCGGGCACAAGGAGATGAGAAATGAGGTGCGTTTTAGAAACCTTTCCCCATCACACGGTGTACCATCTTCTGGGTTTCTCATGCATGTTTTCGATGTAGGAAGATGCCCTTGAACCTGGAGATTTGGGACCCATGCGATGGGTACCACGCAGTATTACTTTAAAGGGTCTGCGTTTGCTCACCCAACCTCACCAAACCTCTCAGCCCCAAGAGTGTCCACCCTTATGTCTCATCCAGCTGTGGGTCTAGATATGGTGAATCCAGGTTGCATCACAGCCCCTGAACGCATTGTGTAAGAATTTCTCTCTCTTTCACTGTCGTTGTTTCATGGGTTTTTCAAAGTAATTTATTTTCATAATGGGGTTTAGCTGCTTTTCACTGCTGTGTTTATGTCGCTTTACACCCACTTGACACACTAACAGAGAGATATCAATACATAGGTTTTAAGATTATTACTAGTCAGATATATTCTTGTGCGGTGAATAGGGCGTGTTGAGTCCAGTTCTCTGAGCAAGGAGTAGGTCTTGTCTATTACATATTGGGTTTATGGAACGGTATCTGAGCTAATTTGATACCCTTGTTTTATGTATCACCCCACCTCACCTTTCCCGTTAAGCAGCCATAGTGTGTTTTCTGCATGTGTGACTCTGTTCTGTTTTGTAATTCAGTTCAAGTGTAACGGTTTTTACATTCCCTCTAAAAGTGATACCTTATGAGAAGTGTCCTTTTCTGTGTGACTTATTTCAGTTAGAATCGTCGTACCTAAATCCACTCATCATGCTGCTACTAACCTTATGACATTGATTTCATGGCTGAGTGATATTCCACTGTACATAAGGACCACAACTTCTTTATCCATTTTTCTCTTTCCTTGGATATTAAGGTGGAATGAAGTGGAGGTCCTTGTCAACAGAGCAGCCCTAAACTTTGGGGTGCTTGTGTCTTGCTGATTTTTAATTTTCCCAATTTATACCCCCATGAGTGGAAGTGCCCTATGCTCTCTAAGCTGTGTTTTTCAGATGTTTCAGGACACACCGTACACTTCTCCAGAGTGGCTGTTGGCAATTTACATCCCGCCCATCAGTGTAGCAAGGCTCCCATTTCTCCATGGCCTGTCCTGCATTTCTGGTTTTGACACTTTTTTCAGCATGGCCCTTTTGACCGATGGGAAGCGAGACTTCTCTGTAGCGCTGATTTGCCTTTCCAGGTTGCTTGGTTGGCCAAAAAGGGCGTATGCGTTTTTTCCTGAATATATTCAGGAAAAAACGCATACGCCCTTTTTGGCCAAGGGCATCATTGTCAACGTTTTGCCGCTTTTCATGTGCTTTAAAGGCGATTCGTATCTACCTCCTGAAATCTGTTTCATGCAATTCTGCCTTGATTTCAAATCCTCTTCTTTGCCTTCCCTCAATATATTTGTGGACGAGAGTTATCATTTATAACTCTGCAGGTTTGTGAATTGCAGTGCCCTGAACCTCCATTTTACAACTCGCTTTTTTGGGAGCTGGCCGCAAAAGCGCAGGATGGCTTCAGGCCCTGTTCTGGTTCCGGGGGGCAGGCTGAGCCTGTGGTTATTTCTTTTCCTGATGGGAAAATAGAGTGACCTGTGCCTGTCCCGACACCAAGAGCTAGTCTCTCGTTGGTTCCCCGTCTTCCCGTTCATCCTCAGGACAAATTGCAACCTGTACGGAACAGGAGGTTAAAGGTGCTGATGCTCCAAGTAGGGAGATTGCTAGTAAAGTGGCTGGAAAGGCGAACCCGGGCACAAGGAGATGAGAAATGAGGTGCGTTTTAGAAACCTTTCCCCATCACACGGTGTACCATCTTCTGGGTTTCTCATGCATGTTTTCGATGTAGGAAGATGCCCTTGAACCTGGAGATTTGGGACCCATGCGATGGGTACCACGCAGTATTACTTTAAAGGGTCTGCGTTTGCTCACCCAACCTCACCAAACCTCTCAGCCCCAAGAGTGTCCACCCTTATGTCTCATCCAGCTGTGGGTCTAGATATGGTGAATCCAGGTTGCATCACAGCCCCTGAACGCATTGTGTAAGAATTTCTCTCTCTTTCACTGTCGTTGTTTCATGGGTTTTTCAAAGTAATTTATTTTCATAATGGGGTTTAGCTGCTTTTCACTGCTGTGTTTATGTCGCTTTACACCCACTTGACACACTAACAGAGAGATATCAATACATAGGTTTTAAGATTATTACTAGTCAGATATATTCTTGTGCGGTGAATAGGGCGTGTTGAGTCCAGTTCTCTGAGCAAGGAGTAGGTCTTGTCTATTACATATTGGGTTTATGGAACGGTATCTGAGCTAATTTGATACCCTTGTTTTATGTATCACCCCACCTCACCTTTCCCGTTAAGCAGCCATAGTCTGTTTTCTGCATGTGTGACTCTGTTCTGTTTTGTAATTCAGTTCAAGTGTAACGGTTTTTACATTCCCTCTAAAAGTGATACCTTATGAGAAGTGTCCTTTTCTGTGTGACTTATTTCAGTTAGAATCGTCGTACCTAAATCCACTCATCATGCTGCTACTAACCTTATGACATTGATTTCATGGCTGAGTGATATTCCATTGTACATAAGGACCACAACTTCTTTATCCATTTTTCTCTTTCCTTGGATATTAAGGTGGAATGAAGTGGAGGTCCTTGTCAACAGAGCAGCCCTCAACTTTGGGGTGCTTGTGTCTTGCTGATTTTTAATTTTCCCAATTTATACCCCCATGAGTGGAAGTGCCCTATGCTCTCTAAGCTGTGTTTTTCAGATGTTTCAGGACACACCGTACACTTCTCCAGAGTGGCTGTTGGCAATTTACATCCCGCCCATCAGTGTAGCAAGGCTCCCATTTCTCCATGGCCTGTCCTGCATTTCTGGTTTTGACACTTTTTTCAGCATGGCCCTTTTGACCGATGGGAAGCGAGACTTCTCTGTAGCGCTGATTTGCCTTTCCAGGTTGCTTGGTTGGCCAAAAAGGGCGTATGCGTTTTTTCCTGAATATATTCAGGAAAAAACGCATACGCCCTTTTTGGCCAAGGGCATCATTGTCAACGTTTTGCCGCTTTTCATGTGCTTTAAAGGCGATTCGTATCTACCTCCTGAAATCTGTTTCGTGCAATTCTGCCTTGATTTCAAATCCTCTTCTTTGCCTTCCCTCAATATATTTGTGGACGAGAGTTATCATTTATAACTCTGCAGGTTTGTGAATTGCAGTGCCCTGAACCTCCATTTTACAACTCGCTTTTTTGGGAGCTGGCCGCAAAAGCGCAGGATGGCTTCAGGCCCTGTTCTGGTTCCG
The DNA here is from genome assembly GCF_965194805.1 of Balaenoptera borealis. Lineage (NCBI taxonomy): Eukaryota > Metazoa > Chordata > Mammalia > Artiodactyla > Balaenopteridae > Balaenoptera > Balaenoptera borealis. The sequence goes on from NW_028124006.1 coordinate 1,257,509, forward strand.
GGGGGCAGGCTGAGCCTGTGGTTAATTCTTCTTCCTGATGGGAAAATAGAGTGACCTGTGCCTGTCCCGACACCAAGAGCTAGTCTCTCGTTGGTTCCCCGTCTTCCCGTTCATCCTCAGGACAAATTGCAACCTGTACGGAACAGGAGGTTAAAGGTGCTGATGCTCCAAGTAGGGAGATTGCTAGTAAAGTGGCTGGAAAGGCGAACCCGGGCACAAGGAGATGAGAAATGAGGTGCGTTTTAGAAACCTTTCCCCATCACACGGTGTACCATCTTCTGGGTTTCTCATGCATGTTTTCGATGTAGGAAGATGCCCTTGAACCTGGAGATTTGGGACCCATGCGATGGGTACCACGCAGTATTACTTTAAAGGGTCTGCGTTTGCTCACCCAACCTCACCAAACCTCTCAGCCCCAAGAGTGTCCACCCTTATGTCTCATCCAGCTGTGGGTCTAGATATGGTGAATCCAGGTTGCATCACAGCCCCTGAACGCATTGTGTAAGAATTTCTCTCTCTTTCACTGTCGTTGTTTCATGGGTTTTTCAAAGTAATTTATTTTCATAATGGGGTTTAGCTGCTTTTCACTGCTGTGTTTATGTCGCTTTACACCCACTTGACACACTAACAGAGAGATATCAATACATAGGTTTTAAGATTATTACTAGTCAGATATATTCTTGTGCGGTGAATAGGGCGTTTTGAGTCCAGTTCTCTGAGCAAGGAGTAGGTCTTGTCTATTACATATTGGGTTTATGGAACGGTATCTGAGCTAATTTGATACCCTTGTTTTATGTATCACCCCACCTCACCTTTCCCGTTAAGCAGCCATAGTGTGTTTTCTGCATGTGTGACTCTGTTCTGTTTTGTAATTCAGTTCAAGTGTAACGGTTTTTACATTCCCTCTAAAAGTGATACCTTATGAGAAGTGTCCTTTTCTGTGTGACTTATTTCAGTTAGAATCGTCGTACCTAAATCCACTCATCATGCTGCTACTAACCTTATGACATTGATTTCCTGGCTGAGTGATATTCCACTGTACATAAGGACCACAACTTCTTTATCCATTTTTCTCTTTCCTTGGATATTAAGGTGGAATGAAGTGGAGGTCCTTGTCAACAGAGCAGCCCTAAACTTTGGGGTGCTTGTGTCTTGCTGATTTTTAATTTTCCCAATTTATACCCCCATGAGTGGAAGTGCCCTATGCTCTCTAAGCTGTGTTTTTCAGATGTTTCAGGACACACCGTACACTTCTCCAGAGTGGCTGTTGGCAATTTACATCCCGCCCATCAGTGTAGCAAGGCTCCCATTTCTCCATGGCCTGTCCTGCATTTCTGGTTTTGACACTTTTTTCAGCATGGCCCTTTTGACCGATGGGAAGCGAGACTTCTCTGTAGCGCTGATTTGCCTTTCCAGGTTGCTTGGTTGGCCAAAAAGGGCGTATGCGTTTTTTCCTGAATATATTCAGGAAAAAACGCATACGCCCTTTTTGGCCAAGGGCATCATTGTCAACGTTTTGCCGCTTTTCATGTGCTTTAAAGGCGATTCGTATCTACCTCCTGAAATCTGTTTCGTGCAATTCTGCCTTGATTTCAAATCCTCTTCTTTGCCTTCCCTCAATATATTTGTGGACGAGAGTTATCATTTATAACTCTGCAGGTTTGTGAATTGCAGTGCCCTGAACCTCCATTTTACAACTCGCTTTTTTGGGAGCTGGCCGCAAAAGCGCAGGATGGCTTCAGGCCCTGTTCTGGTTCCGGGGGGCAGGCTGAGCCTGTGGTTAATTCTTCTTCCTGATGGGAAAATAGAGTGACCTGTGCCTGTCCCGACACCAAGAGCTAGTCTCTCGTTGGTTCCCCGTCTTCCCGTTCATCCTCAGGACAAATTGCAACCTGTACGGAACAGGAGGTTAAAGGTGCTGATGCTCCAAGTAGGGAGATTGCTAGTAAAGTGGCTGGAAAGGCGAACCCGGGCACAAGGAGATGAGAAATGAGGTGCGTTTTAGAAACCTTTCCCCATCACACGGTGTACCATCTTCTGGGTTTCTCATGCATGTTTTCGATGTAGGAAGATGCCCTTGAACCTGGAGATTTGGGACCCATGCGATGGGTACCACGCAGTATTACTTTAAAGGGTCTGCGTTTGCTCACCCAACCTCACCAAACCTCTCAGCCCCAAGAGTGTCCACCCTTATGTCTCATCCAGCTGTGGGTCTAGATATGGTGAATCCAGGTTGCATCACAGCCCCTGAACGCATTGTGTAAGAATTTCTCTCTCTTTCACTGTCGTTGTTTCATGGGTTTTTCAAAGTAATTTATTTTCATAATGGGGTTTAGCTGCTTTTCACTGCTGTGTTTATGTCGCTTTACACCCACTTGACACACTAACAGAGAGATATCAATACATAGGTTTTAAGATTATTACTAGTCAGATATATTCTTGTGCGGTGAATAGGGCGTGTTGAGTCCAGTTCTCTGAGCAAGGAGTAGGTCTTGTCTACTACATATTGGGTTTATGGAACGGTATCTGAGCTAATTTGATACCCTTGTTTTATGTATCACCCCACCTCACCTTTCCCGTTAAGCAGCCATAGTCTGTTTTCTGCATGTGTGACTCTGTTCTGTTTTGTAATTCAGTTCAAGTGTAACGGTTTTTACATTCCCTCTATCAGTGATACCTTATGAGAAGTGTCCTTTTCTGTGTGACTTATTTCACTTAGAATCGTCGTACCTAAATCCACTCATCATGCTGCTACTAACCTTATGACATTGATTTCATGGCTGAGTGATATTCCATTGTACATAAGGACCACAACTTCTTTATCCATTTTTCTCTTTCCTTGGATATTTAAGGTGGAATGAAGTGGACGTCCTTGTCAACAGAGCAGCCCTAAACTTTGGGGTGCTTGTGTCTTGCTGATTTTTCATTTTCCCAATTTATACCCCCATGAGTGGAAGTGCCCTATGCTCTCTAAGCTGTGTTTTTCAGATGTTTCAGGACACACCGTACACTTCTCCAGAGTGGCTGTTGGCAATTTACATCCCGCCCATCAGTGTAGCAAGGCTCCCATTTCTCCATGGCCTGTCCTGCATTTCTGGTTTTGACACTTTTTTCAGCATGGCCCTTTTGACCGATGGGAAGCGAGACTTCTCTGTAGCGCTGATTTGCCTTTCCAGGTTGCTTGGTTGGCCAAAAAGGGCGTATGCGTTTTTTCCTGAATATATTCAGGAAAAAACGCATACGCCCTTTTTGGCCAAGGGCATCATTGTCAACGTTTTGCCGCTTTTCATGTGCTTTAAAGGCGATTCGTATCTACCTCCTGAAATCTGTTTCGTGCAATTCTGCCTTGATTTCAAATCCTCTTCTTTGCCTTCCCTCAATATATTTGTGGACGAGAGTTATCATTTATAACTCTGCAGGTTTGTGAATTGCAGTGCCCTGAACCTCCATTTTACAACTCGCTTTTTTGGGAGCTGGCCGCAAAAGCGCAGGATGGCTTCAGGCCCTGTTCTGGTTCCGGGGGGCAGGCTGAGCCTGTGGTTAATTCTTCTTCCTGATGGGAAAATAGAGTGACCTGTGCCTGTCCCGACACCAAGAGCTAGTCTCTCGTTGGTTCCCCGTCTTCCCGTTCATCCTCAGGACAAATTGCAACCTGTACGGAACAGGAGGTTAAAGGTGCTGATGCTCCAAGTAGGGAGATTGCTAGTAAAGTGGCTGGAAAGGCGAACCCGGGCACAAGGAGATGAGAAATGAGGTGCGTTTTAGAAACCTTTCCCCATCACACGGTGTACCATCTTCTGGGTTTCTCATGCATGTTTTCGATGTAGGAAGATGCCCTTGAACCTGGAGATTTGGGACCCATGCGATGGGTACCACGCAGTATTACTTTAAAGGGTCTGCGTTTGCTCACCCAACCTCACCAAACCTCTCAGCCCCAAGAGTGTCCACCCTTATGTCTCATCCAGCTGTGGGTCTAGATATGGTGAATCCAGGTTGCATCACAGCCCCTGAACGCATTGTGTAAGAATTTCTCTCTCTTTCACTGTCGTTGTTTCATGGGTTTTTCAAAGTAATTTATTTTCATAATGGGGTTTAGCTGCTTTTCACTGCTGTGTTTATGTCGCTTTACACCCACTTGACACACTAACAGAGAGATATCAATACATAGGTTTTAAGATTATTACTAGTCAGATATATTCTTGTGCGGTGAATAGGGCGTGTTGAGTCCAGTTCTCTGAGCAAGGAGTAGGTCTTGTCTATTACATATTGGGTTTATGGAACGGTATCTGAGCTAATTTGATACCCTTGTTTTATGTATCACCCCACCTCACCTTTCCTGTTAAGCAGCCATAGTGTGTTTTCTGCATGTGTGACTCTGTTCTGTTTTGTAATTCAGTTCAAGTGTAACGGTTTTTACATTCCCTCTAAAAGTGATACCTTATGAGAAGTGTCCTTTTCTGTGTGACTTATTTCAGTTAGAATCGTCGTACCTAAATCCACTCATCATGCTGCTACTAACCTTATGACATTGATTTCATGGCTGAGTGATATTCCATTGTACATAAGGACCACAACTTCTTTATCCATTTTTCTCTTTCCTTGGATATTAAGGTGGAATGAAGTGGAGGTCCTTGTCAACAGAGCAGCCCTAAACTTTGGGGTGCTTGTGTCTTGCTGATTTTTAATTTTCCCAATTTATACCCCCATGAGTGGAAGTGCCCTATGCTCTCTAAGCTGTGTTTTTCAGATGTTTCAGGACACACCGTACACTTCTCCAGAGTGGCTGTTGGCAATTTACATCCCGCCCATCAGTGTAGCAAGGCTCCCATTTCTCCATGGCCTGTCCTGCATTTCTGGTTTTGACACTTTTTTCAGCATGGCCCTTTTGACCGATGGGAAGCGAGACTTCTCTGTAGCGCTGATTTGCCTTTCCAGGTTGCTTGGTTGGCCAAAAAGGGCGTATGCGTTTTTTCCTGAATATATTCAGGAAAAAACGCATACGCCCTTTTTGGCCAAGGGCATCATTGTCAACGTTTTGCCGCTTTTCATGTGCTTTAAAGGCGATTCGTATCTACCTCCTGAAATCTGTTTCGTGCAATTCTGCCTTGATTTCAAATCCTCTTCTTTGCCTTCCCTCAATATATTTGTGGACGAGAGTTATCATTTATAACTCTGCAGGTTTGTGAATTGCAGTGCCCTGAACCTCCATTTTACAACTCGCTTTTTTGGGAGCTGGCCGCAAAAGCGCAGGATGGCTTCAGGCCCTGTTCTGGTTCCGGGGGGCAGGCTGAGCCTGTGGTTAATTCTTCTTCCTGATGGGAAAATAGAGTGACCTGTGCCTGTCCCGACACCAAGAGCTAGTCTCTCGTTGGTTCCCCGTCTTCCCGTTCATCCTCAGGACAAATTGCAACCTGTACGGAACAGGAGGTTAAAGGTGCTGATGCTCCAAGTAGGGAGATTGCTAGTAAAGTGGCTGGAAAGGCGAACCCGGGCACAAGGAGATGAGAAATGAGGTGCGTTTTAGAAACCTTTCCCCATCACACGGTGTACCATCTTCTGGGTTTCTCATGCATGTTTTCGATGTAGGAAGATGCCCTTGAACCTGGAGATTTGGGACCCATGCGATGGGTACCACGCCGTATTACTTTAAAGGGTCTGCGTTTGCTCACCCAACCTCACCAAACCTCTCAGCCCCAAGAGTGTCCACCCTTATGTCTCATCCAGCTGTGGGTCTAGATATGGTGAATCCAGGTTGCATCACAGCCCCTGAACGCATTGTGTAAGAATTTCTCTCTCTTTCACTGTCGTTGTTTCATGGGTTTTTCAAAGTAATTTATTTTCATAATGGGGTTTAGCTGCTTTTCACTGCTGTGTTTATGTCGCTTTACACCCACTTGACACACTAACAGAGAGATATCAATACATAGGTTTTAAGATTATTACTAGTCAGATATATTCTTGTGCGGTGAATAGGGCGTTTTGAGTCCAGTTCTCTGAGCAAGGAGTAGGTCTTGTCTATTACATATTGGGTTTATGGAACGGTATCTGAGCTAATTTGATACCCTTGTTTTATGTATCACCCCACCTCACCTTTCCCGTTAAGCAGCCATAGTGTGTTTTCTGCATGTGTGACTCTGTTCTGTTTTGTAATTCAGTTCAAGTGTAACGGTTTTTACATTCCCTCTAAAAGTGATACCTTATGAGAAGTGTCCTTTTCTGTGTGACTTATTTCAGTTAGAATCGTCGTACCTAAATCCACTCATCATGCTGCTACTAACCTTATGACATTGATTTCCTGGCTGAGTGATATTCCACTGTACATAAGGACCACAACTTCTTTATCCATTTTTCTCTTTCCTTGGATATTAAGGTGGAATGAAGTGGAGGTCCTTGTCAACAGAGCAGCCCTAAACTTTGGGGTGCTTGTGTCTTGCTGATTTTTAATTTTCCCAATTTATACCCCCATGAGTGGAAGTGCCCTATGCTCTCTAAGCTGTGTTTTTCAGATGTTTCAGGACACACCGTACACTTCTCCAGAGTGGCTGTTGGCAATTTACATCCCGCCCATCAGTGTAGCAAGGCTCCCATTTCTCCATGGCCTGTCCTGCATTTCTGGTTTTGACACTTTTTTCAGCATGGCCCTTTTGACCGATGGGAAGCGAGACTTCTCTGTAGCGCTGATTTGCCTTTCCAGGTTGCTTGGTTGGCCAAAAAGGGCGTATGCGTTTTTTCCTGAATATATTCAGGAAAAAACGCATACGCCCTTTTTGGCCAAGGGCATCATTGTCAACGTTTTGCCGCTTTTCATGTGCTTTAAAGGCGATTCGTATCTACCTCCTGAAATCTGTTTCATGCAATTCTGCCTTGATTTCAAATCCTCTTCTTTGCCTTCCCTCAATATATTTGTGGACGAGAGTTATCATTTATAACTCTGCAGGTTTGTGAATTGCAGTGCCCTGAACCTCCATTTTACAACTCGCTTTTTTGGGAGCTGGCCGCAAAAGCGCAGGATGGCTTCAGGCCCTGTTCTGGTTCCGGGGGGCAGGCTGAGCCTGTGGTTAATTCTTCTTCCTGATGGGAAAATAGAGTGACCTGTGCCTGTCCCGACACCAAGAGCTAGTCTCTCGTTGGTTCCCCGTCTTCCCGTTCATCCTCAGGACAAATTGCAACCTGTACGGAACAGGAGGTTAAAGGTGCTGATGCTCCAAGTAGGGAGATTGCTAGTAAAGTGGCTGGAAAGGCGAACCCGGGCACAAGGAGATGAGAAATGAGGTGCGTTTTAGAAACCTTTCCCCATCACACGGTGTACCATCTTCTGGGTTTCTCATGCATGTTTTCGATGTAGGAAGATGCCCTTGAACCTGGAGATTTGGGACCCATGCGATGGGTACCACGCAGTATTACTTTAAAGGGTCTGCGTTTGCTCACCCAACCTCACCAAACCTCTCAGCCCCAAGAGTGTCCACCCTTATGTCTCATCCAGCTGTGGGTCTAGATATGGTGAATCCAGGTTGCATCACAGCCCCTGAACGCATTGTGTAAGAATTTCTCTCTCTTTCACTGTCGTTGTTTCATGGGTTTTTCAAAGTAATTTATTTTCATAATGGGGTTTAGCTGCTTTTCACTGCTGTGTTTATGTCGCTTTACACCCACTTGACACACTAACAGAGAGATATCAATACATAGGTTTTAAGATTATTACTAGTCAGATATATTCTTGTGCGGTGAATAGGGCGTGTTGAGTCCAGTTCTCTGAGCAAGGAGTAGGTCTTGTCTACTACATATTGGGTTTATGGAAAGGTATCTGAGCTAATTTGATACCCTTGTTTTATGTATCACCCCACCTCACCTTTCCCGTTAAGCAGCCATAGTCTGTTTTCTGCATGTGTGACTCTGTTCTGTTTTGTAATTCAGTTCAAGTGTAACGGTTTTTACATTCCCTCTATCAGTGATACCTTATGAGAAGTGTCCTTTTCTGTGTGACTTATTTCACTTAGAATCGTCGTACCTAAATCCACTCATCATGCTGCTACTAACCTTATGACATTGATTTCATGGCTGAGTGATATTCCATTGTACATAAGGACCACAACTTCTTTATCCATTTTTCTCTTTCCTTGGATATTAAGGTGGAATGAAGTGGAGGTCCTTGTCAACAGAGCAGCCCTAAACTTTGGGGTGCTTGTGTCTTGCTGATTTTTCATTTTCCCAATTTATACCCCCATGAGTGGAAGTGCCCTATGCTCTCTAAGCTGTGTTTTTCAGATGTTTCAGGACACACCGTACACTTCTCCAGAGTGGCTGTTGGCAATTTACATCCCGCCCATCAGTGTAGCAAGGCTCCCATTTCTCCATGGCCTGTCCTGCATTTCTGGTTTTGACACTTTTTTCAGCATGGCCCTTTTGACCGATGGGAAGCGAGACTTCTCTGTAGCGCTGATTTGCCTTTCCAGGTTGCTTGGTTGGCCAAAAAGGGCGTATGCGTTTTTTCCTGAATATATTCAGGAAAAAACGCATACGCCCTTTTTGGCCAAGGGCATCATTGTCAACGTTTTGCCGCTTTTCATGTGCTTTAAAGGCGATTCGTATCTACCTCCTGAAATCTGTTTCGTGCAATTCTGCCTTGATTTCAAATCCTCTTCTTTGCCTTCCCTCAATATATTTGTGGACGAGAGTTATCATTTATAACTCTGCAGGTTTGTGAATTGCAGTGCCCTGAACCTCCATTTTACAACTCGCTTTTTTGGGAGCTGGCCGCAAAAGCGCAGGATGGCTTCAGGCCCTGTTCTGGTTCCGGGGGGCAGGCTGAGCCTGTGGTTAATTCTTCTTCCTGATGGGAAAATAGAGTGACCTGTGCCTGTCCCGACACCAAGAGCTAGTCTCTCGTTGGTTCCCCGTCTTCCCGTTCATCCTCAGGACAAATTGCAACCTGTACGGAACAGGAGGTTAAAGGTGCTGATGCTCCAAGTAGGGAGATTGCTAGTAAAGTGGCTGGAAAGGCGAACCCGGGCACAAGGAGATGAGAAATGAGGTGCGTTTTAGAAACCTTTCCCCATCACACGGTGTACCATCTTCTGGGTTTCTCATGCATGTTTTCGATGTAGGAAGATGCCCTTGAACCTGGAGATTTGGGACCCATGCGATGGGTACCACGCAGTATTACTTTAAAGGGTCTGCGTTTGCTCACCCAACCTCACCAAACCTCTCAGCCCCAAGAGTGTCCACCCTTATGTCTCATCCAGCTGTGGGTCTAGATATGGTCAATCCAGGTTGCATCACAGCCCCTGAACGCATTGTGTAAGAATTTCTCTCTCTTTCACTGTCGTTGTTTCATGGGTTTTTCAAAGTAATTTATTTTCATAATGGGGTTTAGCTGCTTTTCACGGCTGTGTTTATGTCGCTTTACACCCACTTGACACACTAACAGAGAGATATCAATACATAGGTTTTAAGATTATTACTAGTCAGATATATTCTTGTGCGGTGAATAGGGCGTTTTGAGTCCAGTTCTCTGAGCAAGGAGTAGGTCTTGTCTATTACATATTGGGTTTATGGAACGGTATCTGAGCTAATTTGATACCCTTGTTTTATGTATCACCCCACCTCACCTTTCCCGTTAAGCAGCCATAGTGTGTTTTCTGCATGTGTGACTCTGTTCTGTTTTGTAATTCAGTTCAAGTGTAACGGTTTTTACATTCCCTCTAAAAGTGATACCTTATGAGAAGTGTCCTTTTCTGTGTGACTTATTTCACTTAGAATCGTCGTACCTAAATCCACTCATCATGCTGCTACTAACCTTATGACATTGATTTCCTGGCTGAGTGATATTCCACTGTACATAAGGACCACAACTTCTTTATCCATTTTTCTCTTTCCTTGGATATTAAGGTGGAATGAAGTGGAGGTCCTTGTCAACAGAGCAGCCCTAAACTTTGGGGTGCTTGTGTCTTGCTGATTTTTCATTTTCCCAATTTATACCCCCATGAGTGGAAGTGCCCTATGCTCTCTAAGCTGTGTTTTTCAGATGTTTCAGGACACACCGTACACTTCTCCAGAGTGGCTGTTGGCAATTTACATCCCGCCCATCAGTGTAGCAAGGCTCCCATTTCTCCATGGCCTGTCCTGCATTTCTGGTTTTGACACTTTTTTCAGCATGGCCCTTTTGACCGATGGGAAGCGAGACTTCTCTGTAGCGCTGATTTGCCTTTCCAGGTTGCTTGGTTGGCCAAAAAGGGCGTATGCGTTTTTTCCTGAATATATTCAGGAAAAAACGCATACGCCCTTTTTGGCCAAGGGCATCATTGTCAACGTTTTGCCGCTTTTCATGTGCTTTAAAGGCGATTCGTATCTACCTCCTGAAATCTGTTTCGTGCAATTCTGCCTTGATTTCAAATCCTCTTCTTTGCCTTCCCTCAATATATTTGTGGACGAGAGTTATCATTTATAACTCTGCAGGTTTGTGAATTGCAGTGCCCTGAACCTCCATTTTACAACTCGCTTTTTTGGGAGCTGGCCGCAAAAGCGCAGGATGGCTTCAGGCCCTGTTCTGGTTCCGGGGGGCAGGCTGAGCCTGTGGTTAATTCTTCTTCCTGATGGGAAAATAGAGTGACCTGTGCCTGTCCCGACACCAAGAGCTAGTCTCTCGTTGGTTCCCCGTCTTCCCGTTCATCCTCAGGACAAATTGCAACCTGTACGGAACAGGAGGTTAAAGGTGCTGATGCTCCAAGTAGGGAGATTGCTAGTAAAGCGGCTGGAAAGGCGAACCCGGGCACAAGGAGATGAGAAATGAGGTGCGTTTTAGAAACCTTTCCCTATCACACGGTGTACCATCTTCTGGGTTTCTCATGCATGTTTTCGATGTAGGAAGATGCCCTTGAACCTGGAGATTTGGGACCCATGCGATGGGTACCACGCAGTATTACTTTAAAGGGTCTGCGTTTGCTCACCCAACCTCACCAAACCTCTCAGCCCCAAGAGTGTCCACCCTTATGTCTCATCCAGCTGTGGGTCTAGATATGGTGAATCCAGGTTGCATCACAGCCCCTGAACGCATTGTGTAAGAATTTCTCTCTCTTTCACTGTCGTTGTTTCATGGGTTTTTCAAAGTAATTTATTTTCATAATGGGGTTTAGCTGCTTTTCACTGCTGTGTTTATGTCGCTTTACACCCACTTGACACACTAACAGAGAGATATCAATACATAGGTTTTAAGATTATTACTAGTCAGATATATTCTTGTGCGGTGAATAGGGCGTGTTGAGTCCAGTTCTCTGAGCAAGGAGTAGGTCTTGTCTATTACATATTGGGTTTATGGAACGGTATCTGAGCTAATTTGATACCCTTGTTTTATGTATCACCCCACCTCACCTTTCCCGTTAAGCAGCCATAGTGTGTTTTCTGCATGTGTGACTCTGTTCTGTTTTGTAATTCAGTTCAAGTGTAACGGTTTTTACATTCCCTCTAAAAGTGATACCTTATGAGAAGTGTCCTTTTCTGTGTGACTTATTTCACTTAGAATCGTCGTACCTAAATCCACTCATCATGCTGCTACTAACCTTATGACATTGATTTCCTGGCTGAGTGATATTCCACTGTACATAAGGACCACAACTTCTTTATCCATTTTTCTCTTTCCTTGGATATTAAGGTGGAATGAAGTGGAGGTCCTTGTCAACAGAGCAGCCCTAAACTTTGGGGTGCTTGTGTCTTGCTGATTTTTCATTTTCCCAATTTATACCCCCATGAGTGGAAGTGCCCTATGCTCTCTAAGCTGTGTTTTTCAGATGTTTCAGGACACACCGTACACTTCTCCAGAGTGGCTGTTGGCAATTTACATCCCGCCCATCAGTGTAGCAAGGCTCCCATTTCTCCATGGCCTGTCCTGCATTTCTGGTTTTGACACTTTTTTCAGCATGGCCCTTTTGACCGATGGGAAGCGAGACTTCTCTGTAGCGCTGATTTGCCTTTCCAGGTTGCTTGGTTGGCCAAAAAGGGCGTATGCGTTTTTTCCTGAATATATTCAGGAAAAAACGCATACGCCCTTTTTGGCCAAGGGCATCATTGTCAACGTTTTGCCGCTTTTCATGTGCTTTAAAGGCGATTCGTATCTACCTCCTGAAATCTGTTTCGTGCAATTCTGCCTTGATTTCAAATCCTCTTCTTTGCCTTCCCTCAATATATTTGTGGACGAGAGTTATCATTTATAACTCTGCAGGTTTGTGAATTGCAGTGCCCTGAACCTCCATTTTACAACTCGCTTTTTTGGGAGCTGGCCGCAAAAGCGCAGGATGGCTTCAGGCCCTGTTCTGGTTCCGGGGGGCAGGCTGAGCCTGTGGTTAATTCTTCTTCCTGATGGGAAAATAGAGTGACCTGTGCCTGTCCCGACACCAAGAGCTAGTCTCTCGTTGGTTCCCCGTCTTCCCGTTCATCCTCAGGACAAATTGCAACCTGTACGGAACAGGAGGTTAAAGGTGCTGATGCTCCAAGTAGGGAGATTGCTAGTAAAGTGGCTGGAAAGGCGAACCCGGGCACAAGGAGATGAGAAATGAGGTGCGTTTTAGAAACCTTTCCCCATCACACGGTGTACCATCTTCTGGGTTTCTCATGCATGTTTTCGATGTAGGAAGATGCCCTTGAACCTGGAGATTTGGGACCCATGCGATGGGTACCACGCCGTATTACTTTAAAGGGTCTGCGTTTGCTCACCCAACCTCACCAAACCTCTCAGCCCCAAGAGTGTCCACCCTTATGTCTCATCCAGCTGTGGGTCTAGATATGGTGAATCCAGGTTGCATCACAGCCCCTGAACGCATTGTGTAAGAATTTCTCTCTCTTTCACTGTCGTTGTTTCATGGGTTTTTCAAAGTAATTTATTTTCATAATGGGGTTTAGCTGCTTTTCACGGCTGTGTTTATGTCGCTTTACACCCACTTGACACACTAACAGAGAGATATCAATACATAGGTTTTAAGATTATTACTAGTCAGATATATTCTTGTGCGGTGAATAGGGCGTGTTGAGTCCAGTTCTCTGAGCAAGGAGTAGGTCTTGTCTATTACATATTGGGTTTATGGAACGGTATCTGAGCTAATTTGATACCCTTGTTTTATGTATCACCCCACCTCACCTTTCCCGTTAAGCAGCCATAGTCTGTTTTCTGCATGTGTGACTCTGTTCTGTTTTGTAATTCAGTTCAAGTGTAACGGTTTTTACATTCCCTCTAAAAGTGATACCTTATGAGAAGTGTCCTTTTCTGTGTGACTTATTTCAGTTAGAATCGTCGTACCTAAATCCACTCATCATGCTGCTACTAACCTTATGACATTGATTTCATGGCTGAGTGATATTCCACTGTACATAAGGACCACAACTTCTTTATCCATTTTTCTCTTTCCTTGGATATTAAGGTGGAATGAAGTGGAGGTCCTTGTCAACAGAGCAGCCCTAAACTTTGGGGTGCTTGTGTCTTGCTGATTTTTAATTTTCCCAATTTATACCCCCATGAGTGGAAGTGCCCTATGCTCTCTAAGCTGTGTTTTTCAGATGTTTCAGGACACACCGTACACTTCTCCAGAGTGGCTGTTGGCAATTTACATCCCGCCCATCAGTGTAGCAAGGCTCCCATTTCTCCATGGCCTGTCCTGCATTTCTGGTTTTGACACTTTTTTCAGCATGGCCCTTTTGACCGATGGGAAGCGAGACTTCTCTGTAGCGCTGATTTGCCTTTCCAGGTTGCTTGGTTGGCCAAAAAGGGCGTATGCGTTTTTTCCTGAATATATTCAGGAAAAAACGCATACGCCCTTTTTGGCCAAGGGCATCATTGTCAACGTTTTGCCGCTTTTCATGTGCTTTAAAGGCGATTCGTATCTACCTCCTGAAATCTGTTTCGTGCAATTCTGCCTTGATTTCAAATCCTCTTCTTTGCCTTCCCTCAATATATTTGTGGACGAGAGTTATCATTTATAACTCTGCAGGTTTGTGAATTGCAGTGCCCTGAACCTCCATTTTACAACTCGCTTTTTTGGGAGCTGGCCGCAAAAGCGCAGGATGGCTTCAGGCCCTGTTCTGGTTCCGGGGGGCAGGCTGAGCCTGTGGTTATTTCTTTTCCTGATGGGAAAATAGAGTGACCTGTGCCTGTCCCGACACCAAGAGCTAGTCTCTCGTTGGTTCCCCGTCTTCCCGTTCATCCTCAGGACAAATTGCAACCTGTACGGAACAGGAGGTTAAAGGTGCTGATGCTCCAAGTAGGGAGATTGCTAGTAAAGTGGCTGGAAAGGCGAACCCGGGCACAAGGAGATGAGAAATGAGGTGCGTTTTAGAAACCTTTCCCCATCACACGGTGTACCATCTTCTGGGTTTCTCATGCATGTTTTCGATGTAGGAAGATGCCCTTGAACCTGGAGATTTGGGACCCATGCGATGGGTACCACGCAGTATTACTTTAAAGGGTCTGCGTTTGCTCACCCAACCTCACCAAACCTCTCAGCCCCAAGAGTGTCCACCCTTATGTCTCATCCAGCTGTGGGTCTAGATATGGTGAATCCAGGTTGCATCACAGCCCCTGAACGCATTGTGTAAGAATTTCTCTCTCTTTCACTGTCGTTGTTTCATGGGTTTTTCAAAGTAATTTATTTTCATAATGGGGTTTAGCTGCTTTTCACGGCTGTGTTTATGCCGCTTTACACCCACTTGACACACTAACAGAGAGATATCAATACATAGGTTTTAAGATTATTACTAGTCAGATATATTCTTGTGCGGTGAATAGGGCGTGTTGAGTCCAGTTCTCTGAGCAAGGAGTAGGTCTTGTCTATTACATATTGGGTTTATGGAACGGTATCTGAGCTAATTTGATACCCTTGTTTTATGTATCACCCCACCTCACCTTTCCCGTTAAGCAGCCATAGTGTGTTTTCTGCATGTGTGACTCTGTTCTGTTTTGTAATTCAGTTCAAGTGTAACGGTTTTTACATTCCCTCTAAAAGTGATACCTTATGAGAAGTGTCCTTTTCTGTGTGACTTATTTCAGTTAGAATCGTCGTACCTAAATCCACTCATCATGCTGCTACTAACCTTATGACATTGATTTCATGGCTGAGTGATATTCCATTGTACATAAGGACCACAACTTCTTTATCCATTTTTCTCTTTCCTTGGATATTAAGGTGGAATGAAGTGGAGGTCCTTGTCAACAGAGCAGCCCTAAACTTTGGGGTGCTTGTGTCTTGCTGATTTTTAATTTTCCCAATTTATACCCCCATGAGTGGAAGTGCCCTATGCTCTCTAAGCTGTGTTTTTCAGATGTTTCAGGACACACCGTACACTTCTCCAGAGTGGCTGTTGGCAATTTACATCCCGCCCATCAGTGTAGCAAGGCTCCCATTTCTCCATGGCCTGTCCTGCATTTCTGGTTTTGACACTTTTTTCAGCATGGCCCTTTTGACCGATGGGAAGCGAGACTTCTCTGTAGCGCTGATTTGCCTTTCCAGGTTGCTTGGTTGGCCAAAAAGGGCGTATGCGTTTTTTCCTGAATATATTCAGGAAAAAACGCATACGCCCTTTTTGGCCAAGGGCATCATTGTCAACGTTTTGCCGCTTTTCATGTGCTTTAAAGGCGATTCGTATCTACCTCCTGAAATCTGTTTCGTGCAATTCTGCCTTGATTTCAAATCCTCTTCTTTGCCTTCCCTCAATATATTTGTGGACGAGAGTTATCATTTATAACTCTGCAGGTTTGTGAATTGCAGTGCCCTGAACCTCCATTTTACAACTCGCTTTTTTAGGAGCTGGCCGCAAAAGCGCAGGATGGCTTCAGGCCCTGTTCTGGTTCCGGGGGGCAGGCTGAGCCTGTGGTTAATTCTTCTTCCTGATGGGAAAATAGAGTGACCTGTGCCTGTCCCGACACCAAGAGCTAGTCTCTCGTTGGTTCCCCGTCTTCCCGTTCATCCTCAGGACAAATTGCAACCTGTACGGAACAGGAGGTTAAAGGTGCTGATGCTCCAAGTAGGGAGATTGCTAGTAAAGCGGCTGGAAAGGCGAACCCGGGCACAAGGAGATGAGAAATGAGGTGCGTTTTAGAAACCTTTCCCCATCACACGGTGTACCATCTTCTGGGTTTCTCATGCATGTTTTCGATGTAGGAAGATGCCCTTGAACCTGGAGATTTGGGACCCATGCGATGGGTACCACGCAGTATTACTTTAAAGGGTCTGCGTTTGCTCACCCAACCTCACCAAACCTCTCAGCCCCAAGAGTGTCCACCCTTATGTCTCATCCAGCTGTGGGTCTAGATATGGTGAATCCAGGTTGCATCACAGCCCCTGAACGCATTGTGTAAGAATTTCTCTCTCTTTCACTGTCGTTGTTTCATGGGTTTTTCAAAGTAATTTATTTTCATAATGGGGTTTAGCTGCTTTTCACTGCTGTGTTTATGTCGCTTTACACCCACTTGACACACTAACAGAGAGATATCAATACATAGGTTTTAAGATTATTACTAGTCAGATATATTCTTGTGCGGTGAATAGGGCGTGTTGAGTCCAGTTCTCTGAGCAAGGAGTAGGTCTTGTCTATTACATATTGGGTTTATGGAACGGTATCTGAGCTAATTTGATACCCTTGTTTTATGTATCACCCCACCTCACCTTTCCCGTTAAGCAGCCATAGTGTGTTTTCTGCATGTGTGACTCTGTTCTGTTTTGTAATTCAGTTCAAGTGTAACGGTTTTTACATTCCCTCTAAAAGTGATACCTTATGAGAAGTGTCCTTTTCTGTGTGACTTATTTCACTTAGAATCGTCGTACCTAAATCCACTCATCATGCTGCTACTAACCTTATGACATTGATTTCCTGGCTGAGTGATATTCCACTGTACATAAGGACCACAACTTCTTTATCCATTTTTCTCTTTCCTTGGATATTAAGGTGGAATGAAGTGGAGGTCCTTGTCAACAGAGCAGCCCTAAACTTTGGGGTGCTTGTGTCTTGCTGATTTTTCATTTTCCCAATTTATACCCCCATGAGTGGAAGTGCCCTATGCTCTCTAAGCTGTGTTTTTCAGATGTTTCAGGACACACCGTACACTTCTCCAGAGTGGCTGTTGGCAATTTACATCCCGCCCATCAGTGTAGCAAGGCTCCCATTTCTCCATGGCCTGTCCTGCATTTCTGGTTTTGACACTTTTTTCAGCATGGCCCTTTTGACCGATGGGAAGCGAGACTTCTCTGTAGCGCTGATTTGCCTTTCCAGGTTGCTTGGTTGGCCAAAAAGGGCGTATGCGTTTTTTCCTGAATATATTCAGGAAAAAACGCATACGCCCTTTTTGGCCAAGGGCATCATTGTCAACGTTTTGCCGCTTTTCATGTGCTTTAAAGGCGATTCGTATCTACCTCCTGAAATCTGTTTCGTGCAATTCTGCCTTGATTTCAAATCCTCTTCTTTGCCTTCCCTCAATATATTTGTGGACGAGAGTTATCATTTATAACTCTGCAGGTTTGTGAATTGCAGTGCCCTGAACCTCCATTTTACAACTCGCTTTTTTGGGAGCTGGCCGCAAAAGCGCAGGATGGCTTCAGGCCCTGTTCTGGTTCCGGGGGGCAGGCTGAGCCTGTGGTTAATTCTTCTTCCTGATGGGAAAATAGAGTGACCTGTGCCTGTCCCGACACCAAGAGCTAGTCTCTCGTTGGTTCCCCGTCTTCCCGTTCATCCTCAGGACAAATTGCAACCTGTACGGAACAGGAGGTTAAAGGTGCTGATGCTCCAAGTAGGGAGATTGCTAGTAAAGTGGCTGGAAAGGCGAACCCGGGCACAAGGAGATGAGAAATGAGGTGCGTTTTAGAAACCTTTCCCCATCACACGGTGTACCATCTTCTGGGTTTCTCATGCATGTTTTCGATGTAGGAAGATGCCCTTGAACCTGGAGATTTGGGACCCATGCGATGGGTACCACGCCGTATTACTTTAAAGGGTCTGCGTTTGCTCACCCAACCTCACCAAACCTCTCAGCCCCAAGAGTGTCCACCCTTATGTCTCATCCAGCTGTGGGTCTAGATATGGTGAATCCAGGTTGCATCACAGCCCCTGAACGCATTGTGTAAGAATTTCTCTCTCTTTCACTGTCGTTGTTTCATGGGTTTTTCAAAGTAATTTATTTTCATAATGGGGTTTAGCTGCTTTTCACGGCTGTGTTTATGTCGCTTTACACCCACTTGACACACTAACAGAGAGATATCAATACATAGGTTTTAAGATTATTACTAGTCAGATATATTCTTGTGCGGTGAATAGGGCGTGTTGAGTCCAGTTCTCTGAGCAAGGAGTAGGTCTTGTCTATTACATATTGGGTTTATGGAACGGTATCTGAGCTAATTTGATACCCTTGTTTTATGTATCACCCCACCTCACCTTTCCCGTTAAGCAGCCATAGTCTGTTTTCTGCATGTGTGACTCTGTTCTGTTTTGTAATTCAGTTCAAGTGTAACGGTTTTTACATTCCCTCTAAAAGTGATACCTTATGAGAAGTGTCCTTTTCTGTGTGACTTATTTCAGTTAGAATCGTCGTACCTAAATCCACTCATCATGCTGCTACTAACCTTATGACATTGATTTCATGGCTGAGTGATATTCCACTGTACATAAGGACCACAACTTCTTTATCCATTTTTCTCTTTCCTTGGATATTAAGGTGGAATGAAGTGGAGGTCCTTGTCAACAGAGCAGCCCTAAACTTTGGGGTGCTTGTGTCTTGCTGATTTTTAATTTTCCCAATTTATACCCCCATGAGTGGAAGTGCCCTATGCTCTCTAAGCTGTGTTTTTCAGATGTTTCAGGACACACCGTACACTTCTCCAGAGTGGCTGTTGGCAATTTACATCCCGCCCATCAGTGTAGCAAGGCTCCCATTTCTCCATGGCCTGTCCTGCATTTCTGGTTTTGACACTTTTTTCAGCATGGCCCTTTTGACCGATGGGAAGCGAGACTTCTCTGTAGCGCTGATTTGCCTTTCCAGGTTGCTTGGTTGGCCAAAAAGGGCGTATGCGTTTTTTCCTGAATATATTCAGGAAAAAACGCATACGCCCTTTTTGGCCAAGGGCATCATTGTCAACGTTTTGCCGCTTTTCATGTGCTTTAAAGGCGATTCGTATCTACCTCCTGAAATCTGTTTCGTGCAATTCTGCCTTGATTTCAAATCCTCTTCTTTGCCTTCCCTCAATATATTTGTGGACGAGAGTTATCATTTATAACTCTGCAGGTTTGTGAATTGCAGTGCCCTGAACCTCCATTTTACAACTCGCTTTTTTGGGAGCTGGCCGCAAAAGCGCAGGATGGCTTCAGGCCCTGTTCTGGTTCCGGGGGGCAGGCTGAGCCTGTGGTTATTTCTTTTCCTGATGGGAAAATAGAGTGACCTGTGCCTGTCCCGACACCAAGAGCTAGTCTCTCGTTGGTTCCCCGTCTTCCCGTTCATCCTCAGGACAAATTGCAACCTGTACGGAACAGGAGGTTAAAGGTGCTGATGCTCCAAGTAGGGAGATTGCTAGTAAAGTGGCTGGAAAGGCGAACCCGGGCACAAGGAGATGAGAAATGAGGTGCGTTTTAGAAACCTTTCCCCATCACACGGTGTACCATCTTCTGGGTTTCTCATGCATGTTTTCGATGTAGGAAGATGCCCTTGAACCTGGAGATTTGGGACCCATGCGATGGGTACCACGCAGTATTACTTTAAAGGGTCTGCGTTTGCTCACCCAACCTCACCAAACCTCTCAGCCCCAAGAGTGTCCACCCTTATGTCTCATCCAGCTGTGGGTCTAGATATGGTGAATCCAGGTTGCATCACAGCCCCTGAACGCATTGTGTAAGAATTTCTCTCTCTTTCACTGTCGTTGTTTCATGGGTTTTTCAAAGTAATTTATTTTCATAATGGGGTTTAGCTGCTTTTCACGGCTGTGTTTATGCCGCTTTACACCCACTTGACACACTAACAGAGAGATATCAATACATAGGTTTTAAGATTATTACTAGTCAGATATATTCTTGTGCGGTGAATAGGGCGTGTTGAGTCCAGTTCTCTGAGCAAGGAGTAGGTCTTGTCTATTACATATTGGGTTTATGGAACGGTATCTGAGCTAATTTGATACCCTTGTTTTATGTATCACCCCACCTCACCTTTCCCGTTAAGCAGCCATAGTGTGTTTTCTGCATGTGTGACTCTGTTCTGTTTTGTAATTCAGTTCAAGTGTAACGGTTTTTACATTCCCTCTAAAAGTGATACCTTATGAGAAGTGTCCTTTTCTGTGTGACTTATTTCAGTTAGAATCGTCGTACCTAAATCCACTCATCATGCTGCTACTAACCTTATGACATTGATTTCATGGCTGAGTGATATTCCATTGTACATAAGGACCACAACTTCTTTATCCATTTTTCTCTTTCCTTGGATATTAAGGTGGAATGAAGTGGAGGTCCTTGTCAACAGAGCAGCCCTAAACTTTGGGGTGCTTGTGTCTTGCTGATTTTTAATTTTCCCAATTTATACCCCCATGAGTGGAAGTGCCCTATGCTCTCTAAGCTGTGTTTTTCAGATGTTTCAGGACACACCGTACACTTCTCCAGAGTGGCTGTTGGCAATTTACATCCCGCCCATCAGTGTAGCAAGGCTCCCATTTCTCCATGGCCTGTCCTGCATTTCTGGTTTTGACACTTTTTTCAGCATGGCCCTTTTGACCGATGGGAAGCGAGACTTCTCTGTAGCGCTGATTTGCCTTTCCAGGTTGCTTGGTTGGCCAAAAAGGGCGTATGCGTTTTTTCCTGAATATATTCAGGAAAAAACGCATACGCCCTTTTTGGCCAAGGGCATCATTGTCAACGTTTTGCCGCTTTTCATGTGCTTTAAAGGCGATTCGTATCTACCTCCTGAAATCTGTTTCGTGCAATTCTGCCTTGATTTCAAATCCTCTTCTTTGCCTTCCCTCAATATATTTGTGGACGAGAGTTATCATTTATAACTCTGCAGGTTTGTGAATTGCAGTGCCCTGAACCTCCATTTTACAACTCGCTTTTTTAGGAGCTGGCCGCAAAAGCGCAGGATGGCTTCAGGCCCTGTTCTGGTTCCGGGGGGCAGGCTGAGCCTGTGGTTAATTCTTCTTCCTGATGGGAAAATAGAGTGACCTGTGCCTGTCCCGACACCAAGAGCTAGTCTCTCGTTGGTTCCCCGTCTTCCCGTTCATCCTCAGGACAAATTGCAACCTGTACGGAACAGGAGGTTAAAGGTGCTGATGCTCCAAGTAGGGAGATTGCTAGTAAAGCGGCTGGAAAGGCGAACCCGGGCACAAGGAGATGAGAAATGAGGTGCGTTTTAGAAACCTTTCCCCATCACACGGTGTACCATCTTCTGGGTTTCTCATGCATGTTTTCGATGTAGGAAGATGCCCTTGAACCTGGAGATTTGGGACCCATGCGATGGGTACCACGCAGTATTACTTTAAAGGGTCTGCGTTTGCTCACCCAACCTCACCAAACCTCTCAGCCCCAAGAGTGTCCACCCTTATGTCTCATCCAGCTGTGGGTCTAGATATGGTGAATCCAGGTTGCATCACAGCCCCTGAACGCATTGTGTAAGAATTTCTCTCTCTTTCACTGTCGTTGTTTCATGGGTTTTTCAAAGTAATTTATTTTCATAATGGGGTTTAGCTGCTTTTCACTGCTGTGTTTATGTCGCTTTACACCCACTTGACACACTAACAGAGAGATATCAATACATAGGTTTTAAGATTATTACTAGTCAGATATATTCTTGTGCGGTGAATAGGGCGTGTTGAGTCCAGTTCTCTGAGCAAGGAGTAGGTCTTGTCTATTACATATTGGGTTTATGGAACGGTATCTGAGCTAATTTGATACCCTTGTTTTATGTATCACCCCACCTCACCTTTCCCGTTAAGCAGCCATAGTGTGTTTTCTGCATGTGTGACTCTGTTCTGTTTTGTAATTCAGTTCAAGTGTAACGGTTTTTACATTCCCTCTAAAAGTGATACCTTATGAGAAGTGTCCTTTTCTGTGTGACTTATTTCACTTAGAATCGTCGTACCTAAATCCACTCATCATGCTGCTACTAACCTTATGACATTGATTTCCTGGCTGAGTGATATTCCACTGTACATAAGGACCACAACTTCTTTATCCATTTTTCTCTTTCCTTGGATATTAAGGTGGAATGAAGTGGAGGTCCTTGTCAACAGAGCAGCCCTAAACTTTGGGGTGCTTGTGTCTTGCTGATTTTTCATTTTCCCAATTTATACCCCCATGAGTGGAAGTGCCCTATGCTCTCTAAGCTGTGTTTTTCAGATGTTTCAGGACACACCGTACACTTCTCCAGAGTGGCTGTTGGCAATTTACATCCCGCCCATCAGTGTAGCAAGGCTCCCATTTCTCCATGGCCTGTCCTGCATTTCTGGTTTTGACACTTTTTTCAGCATGGCCCTTTTGACCGATGGGAAGCGAGACTTCTCTGTAGCGCTGATTTGCCTTTCCAGGTTGCTTGGTTGGCCAAAAAGGGCGTATGCGTTTTTTCCTGAATATATTCAGGAAAAAACGCATACGCCCTTTTTGGCCAAGGGCATCATTGTCAACGTTTTGCCGCTTTTCATGTGCTTTAAAGGCGATTCGTATCTACCTCCTGAAATCTGTTTCGTGCAATTCTGCCTTGATTTCAAATCCTCTTCTTTGCCTTCCCTCAATATATTTGTGGACGAGAGTTATCATTTATAACTCTGCAGGTTTGTGAATTGCAGTGCCCTGAACCTCCATTTTACAACTCGCTTTTTTGGGAGCTGGCCGCAAAAGCGCAGGATGGCTTCAGGCCCTGTTCTGGTTCCGGGGGGCAGGCTGAGCCTGTGGTTAATTCTTCTTCCTGATGGGAAAATAGAGTGACCTGTGCCTGTCCCGACACCAAGAGCTAGTCTCTCGTTGGTTCCCCGTCTTCCCGTTCATCCTCAGGACAAATTGCAACCTGTACGGAACAGGAGGTTAAAGGTGCTGATGCTCCAAGTAGGGAGATTGCTAGTAAAGTGGCTGGAAAGGCGAACCCGGGCACAAGGAGATGAGAAATGAGGTGCGTTTTAGAAACCTTTCCCCATCACACGGTGTACCATCTTCTGGGTTTCTCATGCATGTTTTCGATGTAGGAAGATGCCCTTGAACCTGGAGATTTGGGACCCATGCGATGGGTACCACGCAGTATTACTTTAAAGGGTCTGCGTTTGCTCACCCAACCTCACCAAACCTCTCAGCCCCAAGAGTGTCCACCCTTATGTCTCATCCAGCTGTGGGTCTAGATATGGTGAATCCAGGTTGCATCACAGCCCCTGAACGCATTGTGTAAGAATTTCTCTCTCTTTCACTGTCGTTGTTTCATGGGTTTTTCAAAGTAATTTATTTTCATAATGGGGTTTAGCTGCTTTTCACTGCTGTGTTTATGTCGCTTTACACCCACTTGACACACTAACAGAGAGATATCAATACATAGGTTTTAAGATTATTACTAGTCAGATATATTCTTGTGCGGTGAATAGGGCGTGTTGAGTCCAGTTCTCTGAGCAAGGAGTAGGTCTTGTCTATTACATATTGGGTTTATGGAACGGTATCTGAGCTAATTTGATACCCTTGTTTTATGTATCACCCCACCTCACCTTTCCCGTTAAGCAGCCATAGTGTGTTTTCTGCATGTGTGACTCTGTTCTGTTTTGTAATTCAGTTCAAGTGTAACGGTTTTTACATTCCCTCTAAAAGTGATACCTTATGAGAAGTGTCCTTTTCTGTGTGACTTATTTCACTTAGAATCGTCGTACCTAAATCCACTCATCATGCTGCTACTAACCTTATGACATTGATTTCCTGGCTGAGTGATATTCCACTGTACATAAGGACCACAACTTCTTTATCCATTTTTCTCTTTCCTTGGATATTAAGGTGGAATGAAGTGGAGGTCCTTGTCAACAGAGCAGCCCTAAATTTGGGGTGCTTGTGTCTTGCTGATTTTTCATTTTCCCAATTTATACCCCCATGAGTGGAAGTGCCCTATGCTCTCTAAGCTGTGTTTTTCAGATGTTTCAGGACACACCGTACACTTCTCCAGAGTGGCTGTTGGCAATTTACATCCCGCCCATCAGTGTAGCAAGGCTCCCATTTCTCCATGGCCTGTCCTGCATTTCTGGTTTTGACACTTTTTTCAGCATGGCCCTTTTGACCGATGGGAAGCGAGACTTCTCTGTAGCGCTGATTTGCCTTTCCAGGTTGCTTGGTTGGCCAAAAAGGGCGTATGCGTTTTTTCCTGAATATATTCAGGAAAAAACGCATACGCCCTTTTTGGCCAAGGGCATCATTGTCAACGTTTTGCCGCTTTTCATGTGCTTTAAAGGCGATTCGTATCTACCTCCTGAAATCTGTTTCGTGCAATTCTGCCTTGATTTCAAATCCTCTTCTTTGCCTTCCCTCAATATATTTGTGGACGAGAGTTATCATTTATAACTCTGCAGGTTTGTGAATTGCAGTGCCCTGAACCTCCATTTTACAACTCGCTTTTTTGGGAGCTGGCCGCAAAAGCGCAGGATGGCTTCAGGCCCTGTTCTGGTTCCGGGGGGCAGGCTGAGCCTGTGGTTAATTCTTCTTCCTGATGGGAAAATAGAGTGACCTGTGCCTGTCCCGACACCAAGAGCTAGTCTCTCGTTGGTTCCCCGTCTTCCCGTTCATCCTCAGGACAAATTGCAACCTGTACGGAACAGGAGGTTAAAGGTGCTGATGCTCCAAGTAGGGAGATTGCTAGTAAAGTGGCTGGAAAGGCGAACCCGGGCACAAGGAGATGAGAAATGAGGTGCGTTTTAGAAACCTTTCCCCATCACACGGTGTACCATCTTCTGGGTTTCTCATGCATGTTTTCGATGTAGGAAGATGCCCTTGAACCTGGAGATTTGGGACCCATGCGATGGGTACCACGCAGTATTACTTTAAAGGGTCTGCGTTTGCTCACCCAACCTCACCAAACCTCTCAGCCCCAAGAGTGTCCACCCTTATGTCTCATCCAGCTGTGGGTCTAGATATGGTGAATCCAGGTTGCATCACAGCCCCTGAACGCATTGTGTAAGAATTTCTCTCTCTTTCACTGTCGTTGTTTCATGGGTTTTTCAAAGTAATTTATTTTCATAATGGGGTTTAGCTGCTTTTCACGGCTGTGTTTATGCCGCTTTACACCCACTTGACACACTAACAGAGAGATATCAATACATAGGTTTTAAGATTATTACTAGTCAGATATATTCTTGTGCGGTGAATAGGGCGTGTTGAGTCCAGTTCTCTGAGCAAGGAGTAGGTCTTGTCTACTACATATTGGGTTTATGGAACGGTATCTGAGCTAATTTGATACCCTTGTTTTATGTATCACCCCACCTCACCTTTCCCGTTAAGCAGCCATAGTCTGTTTTCTGCATGTGTGACTCTGTTCTGTTTTGTAATTCAGTTCAAGTGTAACGGTTTTTACATTCCCTCTAAAAGTGATACCTTATGAGAAGTGTCCTTTTCTGTGTGACTTATTTCAGTTAGAATCGTCGTACCTAAATCCACTCATCATGCTGCTACTAACCTTATGACATTGATTTCATGGCTGAGTGATATTCCATTGTACATAAGGACCACAACTTCTTTATCCATTTTTCTCTTTCCTTGGATATTAAGGTGGAATGAAGTGGAGGTCCTTGTCAACAGAGCAGCCCTAAACTTTGGGGTGCTTGTGTCTTGCTGATTTTTCATTTTCCCAATTTATACCCCCATGAGTGGAAGTGCCCTATGCTCTCTAAGCTGTGTTTTTCAGATGTTTCAGGACACACCGTACACTTCTCCAGAGTGGCTGTTGGCAATTTACATCCCGCCCATCAGTGTAGCAAGGCTCCCATTTCTCCATGGCCTGTCCTGCATTTCTGGTTTTGACACTTTTTTCAGCATGGCCCTTTTGACCGATGGGAAGCGAGACTTCTCTGTAGCGCTGATTTGCCTTTCCAGGTTGCTTGGTTGGCCAAAAAGGGCGTATGCGTTTTTTCCTGAATATATTCAGGAAAAAACGCATACGCCCTTTTTGGCCAAGGGCATCATTGTCAACGTTTTGCCGCTTTTCATGTGCTTTAAAGGCGATTCGTATCTACCTCCTGAAATCTGTTTCGTGCAATTCTGCCTTGATTTCAAATCCTCTTCTTTGCCTTCCCTCAATATATTTGTGGACGAGAGTTATCATTTATAACTCTGCAGGTTTGTGAATTGCAGTGCCCTGAACCTCCATTTTACAACTCGCTTTTTTGGGAGCTGGCCGCAAAAGCGCAGGATGGCTTCAGGCCCTGTTCTGGTTCCGGGGGGCAGGCTGAGCCTGTGGTTAATTCTTTTCCTGATGGGAAAATAGAGTGACCTGTGCCTGTCCCGACACCAAGAGCTAGTCTCTCGTTGGTTCCCCGTCTTCCCGTTCATCCTCAGGACAAATTGCAACCTGTACGGAACAGGAGGTTAAAGGTGCTGATGCTCCAAGTAGGGAGATTGCTAGTAAAGCGGCTGGAAAGGCGAACCCGGGCACAAGGAGATGAGAAATGAGGTGCGTTTTAGAAACCTTTCCCCATCACACGGTGTACCATCTTCTGGGTTTCTCATGCATGTTTTCGATGTAGGAAGATGCCCTTGAACCTGGAGATTTGGGACCCATGCGATGGGTACCACGCAGTATTACTTTAAAGGGTCTGCATTTGCTCACCCAACCTCACCAAACCTCTCAGCCCCAAGAGTGTCCACCCTTATGTCTCATCCAGCTGTGGGTCTAGATATGGTGAATCCAGGTTGCATCACAGCCCCTGAACGCATTGTGTAAGAATTTCTCTCTCTTTCACTGTCGTTGTTTCATGGGTTTTTCAAAGTAATTTATTTTCATAATGGGGTTTAGCTGCTTTTCACTGCTGTGTTTATGTCGCTTTACACCCACTTGACACACTAACAGAGAGATATCAATACATAGGTTTTAAGATTATTACTAGTCAGATATATTCTTGTGCGGTGAATAGGGCGTGTTGAGTCCAGTTCTCTGAGCAAGGAGTAGGTCTTGTCTATTACATATTGGGTTTATGGAACGGTATCTGAGCTAATTTGATACCCTTGTTTTATGTATCACCCCACCTCACCTTTCCCGTTAAGCAGCCATAGTGTGTTTTCTGCATGTGTGACTCTGTTCTGTTTTGTAATTCAGTTCAAGTGTAACGGTTTTTACATTCCCTCTAAAAGTGATACCTTATGAGAAGTGTCCTTTTCTGTGTGACTTATTTCACTTAGAATCGTCGTACCTAAATCCACTCATCATGCTGCTACTAACCTTATGACATTGATTTCCTGGCTGAGTGATATTCCACTGTACATAAGGACCACAACTTCTTTATCCATTTTTCTCTTTCCTTGGATATTAAGGTGGAATGAAGTGGAGGTCCTTGTCAACAGAGCAGCCCTAAACTTTGGGGTGCTTGTGTCTTGCTGATTTTTCATTTTCCCAATTTATACCCCCATGAGTGGAAGTGCCCTATGCTCTCTAAGCTGTGTTTTTCAGATGTTTCAGGACACACCGTACACTTCTCCAGAGTGGCTGTTGGCAATTTACATCCCGCCCATCAGTGTAGCAAGGCTCCCATTTCTCCATGGCCTGTCCTGCATTTCTGGTTTTGACACTTTTTTCAGCATGGCCCTTTTGACCGATGGGAAGCGAGACTTCTCTGTAGCGCTGATTTGCCTTTCCAGGTTGCTTGGTTGGCCAAAAAGGGCGTATGCGTTTTTTCCTGAATATATTCAGGAAAAAACGCATACGCCCTTTTTGGCCAAGGGCATCATTGTCAACGTTTTGCCGCTTTTCATGTGCTTTAAAGGCGATTCGTATCTACCTCCTGAAATCTGTTTCGTGCAATTCTGCCTTGATTTCAAATCCTCTTCTTTGCCTTCCCTCAATATATTTGTGGACGAGAGTTATCATTTATAACTCTGCAGGTTTGTGAATTGCAGTGCCCTGAACCTCCATTTTACAACTCGCTTTTTTGGGAGCTGGCCGCAAAAGCGCAGGATGGCTTCAGGCCCTGTTCTGGTTCCGGGGGGCAGGCTGAGCCTGTGGTTAATTCTTCTTCCTGATGGGAAAATAGAGTGACCTGTGCCTGTCCCGACACCAAGAGCTAGTCTCTCGTTGGTTCCCCGTCTTCCCGTTCATCCTCAGGACAAATTGCAACCTGTACGGAACAGGAGGTTAAAGGTGCTGATGCTCCAAGTAGGGAGATTGCTAGTAAAGCGGCTGGAAAGGCGAACCCGGGCACAAGGAGATGAGAAATGAGGTGCGTTTTAGAAACCTTTCCCTATCACACGGTGTACCATCTTCTGGGTTTCTCATGCATGTTTTCGATGTAGGAAGATGCCCTTGAACCTGGAGATTTGGGACCCATGCGATGGGTACCACGCAGTATTACTTTAAAGGGTCTGCGTTTGCTCACCCAACCTCACCAAACCTCTCAGCCCCAAGAGTGTCCACCCTTATGTCTCATCCAGCTGTGGGTCTAGATATGGTGAATCCAGGTTGCATCACAGCCCCTGAACGCATTGTGTAAGAATTTCTCTCTCTTTCACTGTCGTTGTTTCATGGGTTTTTCAAAGTAATTTATTTTCATAATGGGGTTTAGCTGCTTTTCACTGCTGTGTTTATGTCGCTTTACACCCACTTGACACACTAACAGAGAGATATCAATACATAGGTTTTAAGATTATTACTAGTCAGATATATTCTTGTGCGGTGAATAGGGCGTGTTGAGTCCAGTTCTCTGAGCAAGGAGTAGGTCTTGTCTATTACATATTGGGTTTATGGAACGGTATCTGAGCTAATTTGATACCCTTGTTTTATGTATCACCCCACCTCACCTTTCCCGTTAAGCAGCCATAGTGTGTTTTCTGCATGTGTGACTCTGTTCTGTTTTGTAATTCAGTTCAAGTGTAACGGTTTTTACATTCCCTCTAAAAGTGATACCTTATGAGAAGTGTCCTTTTCTGTGTGACTTATTTCACTTAGAATCGTCGTACCTAAATCCACTCATCATGCTGCTACTAACCTTATGACATTGATTTCCTGGCTGAGTGATATTCCACTGTACATAAGGACCACAACTTCTTTATCCATTTTTCTCTTTCCTTGGATATTAAGGTGGAATGAAGTGGAGGTCCTTGTCAACAGAGCAGCCCTAAACTTTGGGGTGCTTGTGTCTTGCTGATTTTTCATTTTCCCAATTTATACCCCCATGAGTGGAAGTGCCCTATGCTCTCTAAGCTGTGTTTTTCAGATGTTTCAGGACACACCGTACACTTCTCCAGAGTGGCTGTTGGCAATTTACATCCCGCCCATCAGTGTAGCAAGGCTCCCATTTCTCCATGGCCTGTCCTGCATTTCTGGTTTTGACACTTTTTTCAGCATGGCCCTTTTGACCGATGGGAAGCGAGACTTCTCTGTAGCGCTGATTTGCCTTTCCAGGTTGCTTGGTTGGCCAAAAAGGGCGTATGCGTTTTTTCCTGAATATATTCAGGAAAAAACGCATACGCCCTTTTTGGCCAAGGGCATCATTGTCAACGTTTTGCCGCTTTTCATGTGCTTTAAAGGCGATTCGTATCTACCTCCTGAAATCTGTTTCGTGCAATTCTGCCTTGATTTCAAATCCTCTTCTTTGCCTTCCCTCAATATATTTGTGGACGAGAGTTATCATTTATAACTCTGCAGGTTTGTGAATTGCAGTGCCCTGAACCTCCATTTTACAACTCGCTTTTTTGGGAGCTGGCCGCAAAAGCGCAGGATGGCTTCAGGCCCTGTTCTGGTTCCGGGGGGCAGGCTGAGCCTGTGGTTAATTCTTCTTCCTGATGGGAAAATAGAGTGACCTGTGCCTGTCCCGACACCAAGAGCTAGTCTCTCGTTGGTTCCCCGTCTTCCCGTTCATCCTCAGGACAAATTGCAACCTGTACGGAACAGGAGGTTAAAGGTGCTGATGCTCCAAGTAGGGAGATTGCTAGTAAAGTGGCTGGAAAGGCGAACCCGGGCACAAGGAGATGAGAAATGAGGTGCGTTTTAGAAACCTTTCCCCATCACACG
Organism: Balaenoptera borealis; assembly: GCF_965194805.1. Lineage (NCBI taxonomy): Eukaryota > Metazoa > Chordata > Mammalia > Artiodactyla > Balaenopteridae > Balaenoptera > Balaenoptera borealis. Next base: position 1,287,675 of record NW_028124006.1, read on the forward strand.
GTGTACCATCTTCTGGGTTTCTCATGCATGTTTTCGATGTAGGAAGATGCCCTTGAACCTGGAGATTTGGGACCCATGCGATGGGTACCACGCAGTATTACTTTAAAGGGTCTGTGTTTGCTCACCCAACCTCACCAAACCTCTCAGCCCCAAGAGTGTCCACCCTTATGTCTCATCCAGCTGTGGGTCTAGATATGGTCAATCCAGGTTGCATCACAGCCCCTGAACTCATTGTGTAAGAATTTCTATCTCTTTCACTGTCGTTGTTTCATGGGTTTTTCAAAGTAATTTATTTTCATAATGGGGTTTAGCTGCTTTTCACGGCTGTGTTTATGCCGCTTTACACCCACTTGACACACTAACAGAGAGATATCAATACATAGGTTTTAAGATTATTACTAGTCAGATATATTCTTGTGCGGTGAATAGGGCGTGTTGAGTCCAGTTCTCTGAGCAAGGAGTAGGTCTTGTCTACTACATATTGGGTTTATGGAACGGTATCTGAGCTAATTTGATACCCTTGTTTTATGTATCACCCCACCTCACCTTTCCCGTTAAGCAGCCATAGTCTGTTTTCTGCATGTGTGACTCTGTTCTGTTTTGTAATTCAGTTCAAGTGTAACGGTTTTTACATTCCCTCTATCAGTGATACCTTATGAGAAGTGTCCTTTTCTGTGTGACTTATTTCACTTAGAATCGTCGTACCTAAATCCACTCATCATGCTGCTACTAACCTTATGACATTGATTTCATGGCTGAGTGATATTCCATTGTACATAAGGACCACAACTTCTTTATCCATTTTTCTCTTTCCTTGGATATTAAGGTGGAATGAAGTGGAGGTCCTTGTCAACAGAGCAGCCCTAAACTTTGGGGTGCTTGTGTCTTGCTGATTTTTCATTTTCCCAATTTATACCCCCATGAGTGGAAGTGCCCTATGCTCTCTAAGCTGTGTTTTTCAGATGTTTCAGGACACACCGTACACTTCTCCAGAGTGGCTGTTGGCAATTTACATCCCGCCCATCAGTGTAGCAAGGCTCCCATTTCTCCATGGCCTGTCCTGCATTTCTGGTTTTGACACTTTTTTCAGCATGGCCCTTTTGACCAATGGGAAGCGAGACTTCTCTGTAGCGCTGATTTGCCTTTCCAGGTTGCTTGGTTGGCCAAAAAGGGCGTATGCGTTTTTTCCTGAATATATTCAGGAAAAAACGCATACGCCCTTTTTGGCCAAGGGCATCATTGTCAACGTTTTGCCGCTTTTCATGTGCTTTAAAGGCGATTCGTATCTACCTCCTGAAATCTGTTTCGTGCAATTCTGCCTTGATTTCAAATCCTCTTCTTTGCCTTCCCTCAATATATTTGTGGACGAGAGTTATCATTTATAACTCTGCAGGTTTGTGAATTGCAGTGCCCTGAACCTCCATTTTACAACTCGCTTTTTTGGGAGCTGGCCGCAAAAGCGCAGGATGGCTTCAGGCCCTGTTCTGGTTCCGGGGGGCAGGCTGAGCCTGTGGTTAATTCTTCTTCCTGATGGGAAAATAGAGTGACCTGTGCCTGTCCCAACACCAAGAGCTAGTCTCTCGTTGGTTCCCCGTCTTCCCGTTCATCCTCAGGACAAATTGCAACCTGTACGGAACAGGAGGTTAAAGGTGCTGATGCTCCAAGTAGGGAGATTGCTAGTAAAGCGGCTGGAATGGCGAACCCGGGCACAAGGAGATGAGAAATGAGGTGCGTTTTAGAAACCTTTCCCCATCACACGGTGTACCATCTTCTGGGTTTCTCATGCATGTTTTCGATGTAGGAAGATGCCCTTGAACCTGGAGATTTGGGACCCATGCGATGGGTACCACGCAGTATTACTTTAAAGGGTCTGCATTTGCTCACCCAACCTCACCAAACCTCTCAGCCCCAAGAGTGTCCACCCTTATGTCTCATCCAGCTGTGGGTCTAGATATGGTCAATCCAGGTTGCATCACAGCCCCTGAACGCATTGTGTAAGAATTTCTATCTCTTTCACTGTCGTTGTTTCATGGGTTTTTCAAAGTAATTTATTTTCATAATGGGGTTTAGCTGCTTTTCACGGCTGTGTTTATGCCGCTTTACACCCACTTGACACACTAACAGAGAGATATCAATACATAGGTTTTAAGATTATTACTAGTCAGATATATTCTTGTGCGGTGAATAGGGCGTGTTGAGTCCAGTTCTCTGAGCAAGGAGTAGGTCTTGTCTACTACATATTGGGTTTATGGAACGGTATCTGAGCTAATTTGATACCCTTGTTTTATGTATCACCCCACCTCACCTTTCCCGTTAAGCAGCCATAGTCTGTTTTCTGCATGTGTGACTCTGTTCTGTTTTGTAATTCAGTTCAAGTGTAACGGTTTTTACATTCCCTCTAAAAGTGATACCTTATGAGAAGTGTCCTTTTCTGTGTGACTTATTTCAGTTAGAATCGTCGTACCTAAATCCACTCATCATGCTGCTACTAACCTTATGACATTGATTTCATGGCTGAGTGATATTCCATTGTACATAAGGACCACAACTTCTTTATCCATTTTTCTCTTTCCTTGGATATTAAGGTGGAATGAAGTGGAGGTCCTTGTCAACAGAGCAGCCCTAAACTTTGGGGTGCTTGTGTCTTGCTGATTTTTAATTTTCCCAATTTATACCCCCATGAGTGGAAGTGCCCTATGCTCTCTAAGCTGTGTTTTTCAGATGTTTCAGGACACACCGTACACTTCTCCAGAGTGGCTGTTGGCAATTTACATCCCGCCCATCAGTGTAGCAAGGCTCCCATTTCTCCATGGCCTGTCCTGCATTTCTGGTTTTGACACTTTTTTCAGCATGGCCCTTTTGACCGATGGGAAGCGAGACTTCTCTGTAGCGCTGATTTGCCTTTCCAGGTTGCTTGGTTGGCCAAAAAGGGCGTATGCGTTTTTTCCTGAATATATTCAGGAAAAAACGCATACGCCCTTTTTGGCCAAGGGCATCATTGTCAACGTTTTGCCGCTTTTCATGTGCTTTAAAGGCGATTCGTATCTACCTCCTGAAATCTGTTTCGTGCAATTCTGCCTTGATTTCAAATCCTCTTCTTTGCCTTCCCTCAATATATTTGTGGACGAGAGTTATCATTTATAACTCTGCAGGTTTGTGAATTGCAGTGCCCTGAACCTCCATTTTACAACTCGCTTTTTTAGGAGCTGGCCGCAAAAGCGCAGGATGGCTTCAGGCCCTGTTCTGGTTCCGGGGGGCAGGCTGAGCCTGTGGTTAATTCTTCTTCCTGATGGGAAAATAGAGTGACCTGTGCCTGTCCCGACACCAAGAGCTAGTCTCTCGTTGGTTCCCCGTCTTCCCGTTCATCCTCAGGACAAATTGCAACCTGTACGGAACAGGAGGTTAAAGGTGCTGATGCTCCAAGTAGGGAGATTGCTAGTAAAGTGGCTGGAAAGGCGAACCCGGGCACAAGGAGATGAGAAATGAGGTGCGTTTTAGAAACCTTTCCCTATCACACGGTGTACCATCTTCTGGGTTTCTCATGCATGTTTTCGATGTAGGAAGATGCCCTTGAACCTGGAGATTTGGGACCCATGCGATGGGTACCACGCAGTATTACTTTAAAGGGTCTGCGTTTGCTCACCCAACCTCACCAAACCTCTCAGCCCCAAGAGTGTCCACCCTTATGTCTCATCCAGCTGTGGGTCTAGATATGGTGAATCCAGGTTGCATCACAGCCCCTGAACGCATTGTGTAAGAATTTCTCTCTCTTTCACTGTCGTTGTTTCATGGGTTTTTCAAAGTAATTTATTTTCATAATGGGGTTTAGCTGCTTTTCACTGCTGTGTTTATGTCGCTTTACACCCACTTGACACACTAACAGAGAGATATCAATACATAGGTTTTAAGATTATTACTAGTCAGATATATTCTTGTGCGGTGAATAGGGCGTGTTGAGTCCAGTTCTCTGAGCAAGGAGTAGGTCTTGTCTATTACATATTGGGTTTATGGAACGGTATCTGAGCTAATTTGATACCCTTGTTTTATGTATCACCCCACCTCACCTTTCCCGTTAAGCAGCCATAGTGTGTTTTCTGCATGTGTGACTCTGTTCTGTTTTGTAATTCAGTTCAAGTGTAACGGTTTTTACATTCCCTCTAAAAGTGATACCTTATGAGAAGTGTCCTTTTCTGTGTGACTTATTTCACTTAGAATCGTCGTACCTAAATCCACTCATCATGCTGCTACTAACCTTATGACATTGATTTCCTGGCTGAGTGATATTCCACTGTACATAAGGACCACAACTTCTTTATCCATTTTTCTCTTTCCTTGGATATTAAGGTGGAATGAAGTGGAGGTCCTTGTCAACAGAGCAGCCCTAAACTTTGGGGTGCTTGTGTCTTGCTGATTTTTCATTTTCCCAATTTATACCCCCATGAGTGGAAGTGCCCTATGCTCTCTAAGCTGTGTTTTTCAGATGTTTCAGGACACACCGTACACTTCTCCAGAGTGGCTGTTGGCAATTTACATCCCGCCCATCAGTGTAGCAAGGCTCCCATTTCTCCATGGCCTGTCCTGCATTTCTGGTTTTGACACTTTTTTCAGCATGGCCCTTTTGACCGATGGGAAGCGAGACTTCTCTGTAGCGCTGATTTGCCTTTCCAGGTTGCTTGGTTGGCCAAAAAGGGCGTATGCGTTTTTTCCTGAATATATTCAGGAAAAAACGCATACGCCCTTTTTGGCCAAGGGCATCATTGTCAACGTTTTGCCGCTTTTCATGTGCTTTAAAGGCGATTCGTATCTACCTCCTGAAATCTGTTTCGTGCAATTCTGCCTTGATTTCAAATCCTCTTCTTTGCCTTCCCTCAATATATTTGTGGACGAGAGTTATCATTTATAACTCTGCAGGTTTGTGAATTGCAGTGCCCTGAACCTCCATTTTACAACTCGCTTTTTTGGGAGCTGGCCGCAAAAGCGCAGGATGGCTTCAGGCCCTGTTCTGGTTCCGGGGGGCAGGCTGAGCCTGTGGTTAATTCTTCTTCCTGATGGGAAAATAGAGTGACCTGTGCCTGTCCCGACACCAAGAGCTAGTCTCTCGTTGGTTCCCCGTCTTCCCGTTCATCCTCAGGACAAATTGCAACCTGTACGGAACAGGAGGTTAAAGGTGCTGATGCTCCAAGTAGGGAGATTGCTAGTAAAGTGGCTGGAAAGGCGAACCCGGGCACAAGGAGATGAGAAATGAGGTGCGTTTTAGAAACCTTTCCCCATCACACGGTGTACCATCTTCTGGGTTTCTCATGCATGTTTTCGATGTAGGAAGATGCCCTTGAACCTGGAGATTTGGGACCCATGCGATGGGTACCACGCAGTATTACTTTAAAGGGTCTGTGTTTGCTCACCCAACCTCACCAAACCTCTCAGCCCCAAGAGTGTCCACCCTTATGTCTCATCCAGCTGTGGGTCTAGATATGGTCAATCCAGGTTGCATCACAGCCCCTGAACTCATTGTGTAAGAATTTCTATCTCTTTCACTGTCGTTGTTTCATGGGTTTTTCAAAGTAATTTATTTTCATAATGGGGTTTAGCTGCTTTTCACGGCTGTGTTTATGCCGCTTTACACCCACTTGACACACTAACAGAGAGATATCAATACATAGGTTTTAAGATTATTACTAGTCAGATATATTCTTGTGCGGTGAATAGGGCGTGTTGAGTCCAGTTCTCTGAGCAAGGAGTAGGTCTTGTCTACTACATATTGGGTTTATGGAACGGTATCTGAGCTAATTTGATACCCTTGTTTTATGTATCACCCCACCTCACCTTTCCCGTTAAGCAGCCATAGTGTGTTTTCTGCATGTGTGACTCTGTTCTGTTTTGTAATTCAGTTCAACTGTAACGGTTTTTACATTCCCTCTATCAGTGATACCTTATGAGAAGTGTCCTTTTCTGTGTGACTTATTTCAGTTAGAATCGTCGTACCTAAATCCACTCATCATGCTGCTACTAACCTTATGACATTGATTTCATGGCTGAGTGATATTCCATTGTACATAAGGACCACAACTTCTTTATCCATTTTTCTCTTTCCTTGGATATTAAGGTGGAATGAAGTGGAGGTCCTTGTCAACAGAGCAGCCCTAAACTTTGGGGTGCTTGTGTCTTGCTGATTTTTCATTTTCCCAATTTATACCCCCATGAGTGGAAGTGCCCTATGCTCTCTAAGCTGTGTTTTTCAGATGTTTCAGGACACACCGTACACTTCTCCAGAGTGGCTGTTGGCAATTTACATCCCGCCCATCAGTGTAGCAAGGCTCCCATTTCTCCATGGCCTGTCCTGCATTTCTGGTTTTGACACTTTTTTCAGCATGGCCCTTTTGACCAATGGGAAGCGAGACTTCTCTGTAGCGCTGATTTGCCTTTCCAGGTTGCTTGGTTGGCCAAAAAGGGCGTATGCGTTTTTTCCTGAATATATTCAGGAAAAAACGCATACGCCCTTTTTGGCCAAGGGCATCATTGTCAACGTTTTGCCGCTTTTCATGTGCTTTAAAGGCGATTCGTATCTACCTCCTGAAATCTGTTTCGTGCAATTCTGCCTTGATTTCAAATCCTCTTCTTTGCCTTCCCTCAATATATTTGTGGACGAGAGTTATCATTTATAACTCTGCAGGTTTGTGAATTGCAGTGCCCTGAACCTCCATTTTACAACTCGCTTTTTTGGGAGCTGGCCGCAAAAGCGCAGGATGGCTTCAGGCCCTGTTCTGGTTCCGGGGGGCAGGCTGAGCCTGTGGTTAATTCTTCTTCCTGATGGGAAAATAGAGTGACCTGTGCCTGTCCCAACACCAAGAGCTAGTCTCTCGTTGGTTCCCCGTCTTCCCGTTCATCCTCAGGACAAATTGCAACCTGTACGGAACAGGAGGTTAAAGGTGCTGATGCTCCAAGTAGGGAGATTGCTAGTAAAGCGGCTGGAATGGCGAACCCGGGCACAAGGAGATGAGAAATGAGGTGCGTTTTAGAAACCTTTCCCCATCACACGGTGTACCATCTTCTGGGTTTCTCATGCATGTTTTCGATGTAGGAAGATGCCCTTGAACCTGGAGATTTGGGACCCATGCGATGGGTACCACGCAGTATTACTTTAAAGGGTCTGCATTTGCTCACCCAACCTCACCAAACCTCTCAGCCCCAAGAGTGTCCACCCTTATGTCTCATCCAGCTGTGGGTCTAGATATGGTGAATCCAGGTTGCATCACAGCCCCTGAACGCATTGTGTAAGAATTTCTATCTCTTTCACTGTCGTTGTTTCATGGGTTTTTCAAAGTAATTTATTTTCATAATGGGGTTTAGCTGCTTTTCACGGCTGTGTTTATGCCGCTTTACACCCACTTGACACACTAACAGAGAGATATCAATACATAGGTTTTAAGATTATTACTAGTCAGATATATTCTTGTGCGGTGAATAGGGCGTGTTGAGTCCAGTTCTCTGAGCAAGGAGTAGGTCTTGTCTACTACATATTGGGTTTATGGAACGGTATCTTAGCTAATTTGATACCCTTGTTTTATGTATCACCCCACCTCACCTTTCCCGTTAAGCAGCCATAGTCTGTTTTCTGCATGTGTGACTCTGTTCTGTTTTGTAATTCAGTTCAAGTGTAACGGTTTTTACATTCCCTCTAAAAGTGATACCTTATGAGAAGTGTCCTTTTCTGTGTGACTTATTTCAGTTAGAATCGTCGTACCTAAATCCACTCATCATGCTGCTACTAACCTTATGACATTGATTTCATGGCTGAGTGATATTCCATTGTACATAAGGACCACAACTTCTTTATCCATTTTTCTCTTTCCTTGGATATTAAGGTGGAATGAAGTGGAGGTCCTTGTCAACAGAGCAGCCCTAAACTTTGGGGTGCTTGTGTCTTGCTGATTTTTAATTTTCCCAATTTATACCCCCATGAGTGGAAGTGCCCTATGCTCTCTAAGCTGTGTTTTTCAGATGTTTCAGGACACACCGTACACTTCTCCAGAGTGGCTGTTGGCAATTTACATCCCGCCCATCAGTGTAGCAAGGCTCCCATTTCTCCATGGCCTGTCCTGCATTTCTGGTTTTGACACTTTTTTCAGCATGGCCCTTTTGACCGATGGGAAGCGAGACTTCTCTGTAGCGCTGATTTGCCTTTCCAGGTTGCTTGGTTGGCCAAAAAGGGCGTATGCGTTTTTTCCTGAATATATTCAGGAAAAAACGCATACGCCCTTTTTGGCCAAGGGCATCATTGTCAACGTTTTGCCGCTTTTCATGTGCTTTAAAGGCGATTCGTATCTACCTCCTGAAATCTGTTTCGTGCAATTCTGCCTTGATTTCAAATCCTCTTCTTTGCCTTCCCTCAATATATTTGTGGACGAGAGTTATCATTTATAACTCTGCAGGTTTGTGAATTGCAGTGCCCTGAACCTCCATTTTACAACTCGCTTTTTTAGGAGCTGGCCGCAAAAGCGCAGGATGGCTTCAGGCCCTGTTCTGGTTCCGGGGGGCAGGCTGAGCCTGTGGTTAATTCTTCTTCCTGATGGGAAAATAGAGTGACCTGTGCCTGTCCCGACACCAAGAGCTAGTCTCTCGTTGGTTCCCCGTCTTCCCGTTCATCCTCAGGACAAATTGCAACCTGTACGGAACAGGAGGTTAAAGGTGCTGATGCTCCAAGTAGGGAGATTGCTAGTAAAGCGGCTGGAAAGGCGAACCCGGGCACAAGGAGATGAGAAATGAGGTGCGTTTTAGAAACCTTTCCCTATCACACGGTGTACCATCTTCTGGGTTTCTCATGCATGTTTTCGATGTAGGAAGATGCCCTTGAACCTGGAGATTTGGGACCCATGCGATGGGTACCACGCAGTATTACTTTAAAGGGTCTGCGTTTGCTCACCCAACCTCACCAAACCTCTCAGCCCCAAGAGTGTCCACCCTTATGTCTCATCCAGCTGTGGGTCTAGATATGGTGAATCCAGGTTGCATCACAGCCCCTGAACGCATTGTGTAAGAATTTCTCTCTCTTTCACTGTCGTTGTTTCATGGGTTTTTCAAAGTAATTTATTTTCATAATGGGGTTTAGCTGCTTTTCACTGCTGTGTTTATGTCGCTTTACACCCACTTGACACACTAACAGAGAGATATCAATACATAGGTTTTAAGATTATTACTAGTCAGATATATTCTTGTGCGGTGAATAGGGCGTGTTGAGTCCAGTTCTCTGAGCAAGGAGTAGGTCTTGTCTATTACATATTGGGTTTATGGAACGGTATCTGAGCTAATTTGATACCCTTGTTTTATGTATCACCCCACCTCACCTTTCCCGTTAAGCAGCCATAGTGTGTTTTCTGCATGTGTGACTCTGTTCTGTTTTGTAATTCAGTTCAAGTGTAACGGTTTTTACATTCCCTCTAAAAGTGATACCTTATGAGAAGTGTCCTTTTCTGTGTGACTTATTTCACTTAGAATCGTCGTACCTAAATCCACTCATCATGCTGCTACTAACCTTATGACATTGATTTCCTGGCTGAGTGATATTCCACTGTACATAAGGACCACAACTTCTTTATCCATTTTTCTCTTTCCTTGGATATTAAGGTGGAATGAAGTGGAGGTCCTTGTCAACAGAGCAGCCCTAAATTTGGGGTGCTTGTGTCTTGCTGATTTTTCATTTTCCCAATTTATACCCCCATGAGTGGAAGTGCCCTATGCTCTCTAAGCTGTGTTTTTCAGATGTTTCAGGACACACCGTACACTTCTCCAGAGTGGCTGTTGGCAATTTACATCCCGCCCATCAGTGTAGCAAGGCTCCCATTTCTCCATGGCCTGTCCTGCATTTCTGGTTTTGACACTTTTTTCAGCATGGCCCTTTTGACCGATGGGAAGCGAGACTTCTCTGTAGCGCTGATTTGCCTTTCCAGGTTGCTTGGTTGGCCAAAAAGGGCGTATGCGTTTTTTCCTGAATATATTCAGGAAAAAACGCATACGCCCTTTTTGGCCAAGGGCATCATTGTCAACGTTTTGCCGCTTTTCATGTGCTTTAAAGGCGATTCGTATCTACCTCCTGAAATCTGTTTCGTGCAATTCTGCCTTGATTTCAAATCCTCTTCTTTGCCTTCCCTCAATATATTTGTGGACGAGAGTTATCATTTATAACTCTGCAGGTTTGTGAATTGCAGTGCCCTGAACCTCCATTTTACAACTCGCTTTTTTGGGAGCTGGCCGCAAAAGCGCAGGATGGCTTCAGGCCCTGTTCTGGTTCCGGGGGGCAGGCTGAGCCTGTGGTTAATTCTTCTTCCTGATGGGAAAATAGAGTGACCTGTGCCTGTCCCGACACCAAGAGCTAGTCTCTCGTTGGTTCCCCGTCTTCCCGTTCATCCTCAGGACAAATTGCAACCTGTACGGAACAGGAGGTTAAAGGTGCTGATGCTCCAAGTAGGGAGATTGCTAGTAAAGTGGCTGGAAAGGCGAACCCGGGCACAAGGAGATGAGAAATGAGGTGCGTTTTAGAAACCTTTCCCCATCACACGGTGTACCATCTTCTGGGTTTCTCATGCATGTTTTCGATGTAGGAAGATGCCCTTGAACCTGGAGATTTGGGACCCATGCGATGGGTACCACGCAGTATTACTTTAAAGGGTCTGCGTTTGCTCACCCAACCTCACCAAACCTCTCAGCCCCAAGAGTGTCCACCCTTATGTCTCATCCAGCTGTGGGTCTAGATATGGTGAATCCAGGTTGCATCACAGCCCCTGAACGCATTGTGTAAGAATTTCTCTCTCTTTCACTGTCGTTGTTTCATGGGTTTTTCAAAGTAATTTATTTTCATAATGGGGTTTAGCTGCTTTTCACGGCTGTGTTTATGCCGCTTTACACCCACTTGACACACTAACAGAGAGATATCAATACATAGGTTTTAAGATTATTACTAGTCAGATATATTCTTGTGCGGTGAATAGGGCGTGTTGAGTCCAGTTCTCTGAGCAAGGAGTAGGTCTTGTCTACTACATATTGGGTTTATGGAACGGTATCTGAGCTAATTTGATACCCTTGTTTTATGTATCACCCCACCTCACCTTTCCCGTTAAGCAGCCATAGTCTGTTTTCTGCATGTGTGACTCTGTTCTGTTTTGTAATTCAGTTCAAGTGTAACGGTTTTTACATTCCCTCTAAAAGTGATACCTTATGAGAAGTGTCCTTTTCTGTGTGACTTATTTCAGTTAGAATCGTCGTACCTAAATCCACTCATCATGCTGCTACTAACCTTATGACATTGATTTCATGGCTGAGTGATATTCCATTGTACATAAGGACCACAACTTCTTTATCCATTTTTCTCTTTCCTTGGATATTAAGGTGGAATGAAGTGGAGGTCCTTGTCAACAGAGCAGCCCTAAACTTTGGGGTGCTTGTGTCTTGCTGATTTTTCATTTTCCCAATTTATACCCCCATGAGTGGAAGTGCCCTATGCTCTCTAAGCTGTGTTTTTCAGATGTTTCAGGACACACCGTACACTTCTCCAGAGTGGCTGTTGGCAATTTACATCCCGCCCATCAGTGTAGCAAGGCTCCCATTTCTCCATGGCCTGTCCTGCATTTCTGGTTTTGACACTTTTTTCAGCATGGCCCTTTTGACCGATGGGAAGCGAGACTTCTCTGTAGCGCTGATTTGCCTTTCCAGGTTGCTTGGTTGGCCAAAAAGGGCGTATGCGTTTTTTCCTGAATATATTCAGGAAAAAACGCATACGCCCTTTTTGGCCAAGGGCATCATTGTCAACGTTTTGCCGCTTTTCATGTGCTTTAAAGGCGATTCGTATCTACCTCCTGAAATCTGTTTCGTGCAATTCTGCCTTGATTTCAAATCCTCTTCTTTGCCTTCCCTCAATATATTTGTGGACGAGAGTTATCATTTATAACTCTGCAGGTTTGTGAATTGCAGTGCCCTGAACCTCCATTTTACAACTCGCTTTTTTGGGAGCTGGCCGCAAAAGCGCAGGATGGCTTCAGGCCCTGTTCTGGTTCCGGGGGGCAGGCTGAGCCTGTGGTTAATTCTTTTCCTGATGGGAAAATAGAGTGACCTGTGCCTGTCCCGACACCAAGAGCTAGTCTCTCGTTGGTTCCCCGTCTTCCCGTTCATCCTCAGGACAAATTGCAACCTGTACGGAACAGGAGGTTAAAGGTGCTGATGCTCCAAGTAGGGAGATTGCTAGTAAAGCGGCTGGAAAGGCGAACCCGGGCACAAGGAGATGAGAAATGAGGTGCGTTTTAGAAACCTTTCCCCATCACACGGTGTACCATCTTCTGGGTTTCTCATGCATGTTTTCGATGTAGGAAGATGCCCTTGAACCTGGAGATTTGGGACCCATGCGATGGGTACCACGCAGTATTACTTTAAAGGGTCTGCATTTGCTCACCCAACCTCACCAAACCTCTCAGCCCCAAGAGTGTCCACCCTTATGTCTCATCCAGCTGTGGGTCTAGATATGGTGAATCCAGGTTGCATCACAGCCCCTGAACGCATTGTGTAAGAATTTCTCTCTCTTTCACTGTCGTTGTTTCATGGGTTTTTCAAAGTAATTTATTTTCATAATGGGGTTTAGCTGCTTTTCACTGCTGTGTTTATGTCGCTTTACACCCACTTGACACACTAACAGAGAGATATCAATACATAGGTTTTAAGATTATTACTAGTCAGATATATTCTTGTGCGGTGAATAGGGCGTGTTGAGTCCAGTTCTCTGAGCAAGGAGTAGGTCTTGTCTATTACATATTGGGTTTATGGAACGGTATCTGAGCTAATTTGATACCCTTGTTTTATGTATCACCCCACCTCACCTTTCCCGTTAAGCAGCCATAGTGTGTTTTCTGCATGTGTGACTCTGTTCTGTTTTGTAATTCAGTTCAAGTGTAACGGTTTTTACATTCCCTCTAAAAGTGATACCTTATGAGAAGTGTCCTTTTCTGTGTGACTTATTTCACTTAGAATCGTCGTACCTAAATCCACTCATCATGCTGCTACTAACCTTATGACATTGATTTCCTGGCTGAGTGATATTCCACTGTACATAAGGACCACAACTTCTTTATCCATTTTTCTCTTTCCTTGGATATTAAGGTGGAATGAAGTGGAGGTCCTTGTCAACAGAGCAGCCCTAAACTTTGGGGTGCTTGTGTCTTGCTGATTTTTCATTTTCCCAATTTATACCCCCATGAGTGGAAGTGCCCTATGCTCTCTAAGCTGTGTTTTTCAGATGTTTCAGGACACACCGTACACTTCTCCAGAGTGGCTGTTGGCAATTTACATCCCGCCCATCAGTGTAGCAAGGCTCCCATTTCTCCATGGCCTGTCCTGCATTTCTGGTTTTGACACTTTTTTCAGCATGGCCCTTTTGACCGATGGGAAGCGAGACTTCTCTGTAGCGCTGATTTGCCTTTCCAGGTTGCTTGGTTGGCCAAAAAGGGCGTATGCGTTTTTTCCTGAATATATTCAGGAAAAAACGCATACGCCCTTTTTGGCCAAGGGCATCATTGTCAACGTTTTGCCGCTTTTCATGTGCTTTAAAGGCGATTCGTATCTACCTCCTGAAATCTGTTTCGTGCAATTCTGCCTTGATTTCAAATCCTCTTCTTTGCCTTCCCTCAATATATTTGTGGACGAGAGTTATCATTTATAACTCTGCAGGTTTGTGAATTGCAGTGCCCTGAACCTCCATTTTACAACTCGCTTTTTTGGGAGCTGGCCGCAAAAGCGCAGGATGGCTTCAGGCCCTGTTCTGGTTCCGGGGGGCAGGCTGAGCCTGTGGTTAATTCTTCTTCCTGATGGGAAAATAGAGTGACCTGTGCCTGTCCCGACACCAAGAGCTAGTCTCTCGTTGGTTCCCCGTCTTCCCGTTCATCCTCAGGACAAATTGCAACCTGTACGGAACAGGAGGTTAAAGGTGCTGATGCTCCAAGTAGGGAGATTGCTAGTAAAGCGGCTGGAAAGGCGAACCCGGGCACAAGGAGATGAGAAATGAGGTGCGTTTTAGAAACCTTTCCCTATCACACGGTGTACCATCTTCTGGGTTTCTCATGCATGTTTTCGATGTAGGAAGATGCCCTTGAACCTGGAGATTTGGGACCCATGCGATGGGTACCACGCAGTATTACTTTAAAGGGTCTGCGTTTGCTCACCCAACCTCACCAAACCTCTCAGCCCCAAGAGTGTCCACCCTTATGTCTCATCCAGCTGTGGGTCTAGATATGGTGAATCCAGGTTGCATCACAGCCCCTGAACGCATTGTGTAAGAATTTCTCTCTCTTTCACTGTCGTTGTTTCATGGGTTTTTCAAAGTAATTTATTTTCATAATGGGGTTTAGCTGCTTTTCACTGCTGTGTTTATGTCGCTTTACACCCACTTGACACACTAACAGAGAGATATCAATACATAGGTTTTAAGATTATTACTAGTCAGATATATTCTTGTGCGGTGAATAGGGCGTGTTGAGTCCAGTTCTCTGAGCAAGGAGTAGGTCTTGTCTATTACATATTGGGTTTATGGAACGGTATCTGAGCTAATTTGATACCCTTGTTTTATGTATCACCCCACCTCACCTTTCCCGTTAAGCAGCCATAGTGTGTTTTCTGCATGTGTGACTCTGTTCTGTTTTGTAATTCAGTTCAAGTGTAACGGTTTTTACATTCCCTCTAAAAGTGATACCTTATGAGAAGTGTCCTTTTCTGTGTGACTTATTTCACTTAGAATCGTCGTACCTAAATCCACTCATCATGCTGCTACTAACCTTATGACATTGATTTCCTGGCTGAGTGATATTCCACTGTACATAAGGACCACAACTTCTTTATCCATTTTTCTCTTTCCTTGGATATTAAGGTGGAATGAAGTGGAGGTCCTTGTCAACAGAGCAGCCCTAAACTTTGGGGTGCTTGTGTCTTGCTGATTTTTCATTTTCCCAATTTATACCCCCATGAGTGGAAGTGCCCTATGCTCTCTAAGCTGTGTTTTTCAGATGTTTCAGGACACACCGTACACTTCTCCAGAGTGGCTGTTGGCAATTTACATCCCGCCCATCAGTGTAGCAAGGCTCCCATTTCTCCATGGCCTGTCCTGCATTTCTGGTTTTGACACTTTTTTCAGCATGGCCCTTTTGACCGATGGGAAGCGAGACTTCTCTGTAGCGCTGATTTGCCTTTCCAGGTTGCTTGGTTGGCCAAAAAGGGCGTATGCGTTTTTTCCTGAATATATTCAGGAAAAAACGCATACGCCCTTTTTGGCCAAGGGCATCATTGTCAACGTTTTGCCGCTTTTCATGTGCTTTAAAGGCGATTCGTATCTACCTCCTGAAATCTGTTTCGTGCAATTCTGCCTTGATTTCAAATCCTCTTCTTTGCCTTCCCTCAATATATTTGTGGACGAGAGTTATCATTTATAACTCTGCAGGTTTGTGAATTGCAGTGCCCTGAACCTCCATTTTACAACTCGCTTTTTTGGGAGCTGGCCGCAAAAGCGCAGGATGGCTTCAGGCCCTGTTCTGGTTCCGGGGGGCAGGCTGAGCCTGTGGTTAATTCTTCTTCCTGATGGGAAAATAGAGTGACCTGTGCCTGTCCCGACACCAAGAGCTAGTCTCTCGTTGGTTCCCCGTCTTCCCGTTCATCCTCAGGACAAATTGCAACCTGTACGGAACAGGAGGTTAAAGGTGCTGATGCTCCAAGTAGGGAGATTGCTAGTAAAGCGGCTGGAAAGGCGAACCCGGGCACAAGGAGATGAGAAATGAGGTGCGTTTTAGAAACCTTTCCCTATCACACGGTGTACCATCTTCTGGGTTTCTCATGCATGTTTTCGATGTAGGAAGATGCCCTTGAACCTGGAGATTTGGGACCCATGCGATGGGTACCACGCAGTATTACTTTAAAGGGTCTGCGTTTGCTCACCCAACCTCACCAAACCTCTCAGCCCCAAGAGTGTCCACCCTTATGTCTCATCCAGCTGTGGGTCTAGATATGGTGAATCCAGGTTGCATCACAGCCCCTGAACGCATTGTGTAAGAATTTCTCTCTCTTTCACTGTCGTTGTTTCATGGGTTTTTCAAAGTAATTTATTTTCATAATGGGGTTTAGCTGCTTTTCACTGCTGTGTTTATGTCGCTTTACACCCACTTGACACACTAACAGAGAGATATCAATACATAGGTTTTAAGATTATTACTAGTCAGATATATTCTTGTGCGGTGAATAGGGCGTGTTGAGTCCAGTTCTCTGAGCAAGGAGTAGGTCTTGTCTATTACATATTGGGTTTATGGAACGGTATCTGAGCTAATTTGATACCCTTGTTTTATGTATCACCCCACCTCACCTTTCCCGTTAAGCAGCCATAGTGTGTTTTCTGCATGTGTGACTCTGTTCTGTTTTGTAATTCAGTTCAAGTGTAACGGTTTTTACATTCCCTCTAAAAGTGATACCTTATGAGAAGTGTCCTTTTCTGTGTGACTTATTTCACTTAGAATCGTCGTACCTAAATCCACTCATCATGCTGCTACTAACCTTATGACATTGATTTCCTGGCTGAGTGATATTCCACTGTACATAAGGACCACAACTTCTTTATCCATTTTTCTCTTTCCTTGGATATTAAGGTGGAATGAAGTGGAGGTCCTTGTCAACAGAGCAGCCCTAAACTTTGGGGTGCTTGTGTCTTGCTGATTTTTCATTTTCCCAATTTATACCCCCATGAGTGGAAGTGCCCTATGCTCTCTAAGCTGTGTTTTTCAGATGTTTCAGGACACACCGTACACTTCTCCAGAGTGGCTGTTGGCAATTTACATCCCGCCCATCAGTGTAGCAAGGCTCCCATTTCTCCATGGCCTGTCCTGCATTTCTGGTTTTGACACTTTTTTCAGCATGGCCCTTTTGACCGATGGGAAGCGAGACTTCTCTGTAGCGCTGATTTGCCTTTCCAGGTTGCTTGGTTGGCCAAAAAGGGCGTATGCGTTTTTTCCTGAATATATTCAGGAAAAAACGCATACGCCCTTTTTGGCCAAGGGCATCATTGTCAACGTTTTGCCGCTTTTCATGTGCTTTAAAGGCGATTCGTATCTACCTCCTGAAATCTGTTTCGTGCAATTCTGCCTTGATTTCAAATCCTCTTCTTTGCCTTCCCTCAATATATTTGTGGACGAGAGTTATCATTTATAACTCTGCAGGTTTGTGAATTGCAGTGCCCTGAACCTCCATTTTACAACTCGCTTTTTTGGGAGCTGGCCGCAAAAGCGCAGGATGGCTTCAGGCCCTGTTCTGGTTCCGGGGGGCAGGCTGAGCCTGTGGTTAATTCTTCTTCCTGATGGGAAAATAGAGTGACCTGTGCCTGTCCCGACACCAAGAGCTAGTCTCTCGTTGGTTCCCCGTCTTCCCGTTCATCCTCAGGACAAATTGCAACCTGTACGGAACAGGAGGTTAAAGGTGCTGATGCTCCAAGTAGGGAGATTGCTAGTAAAGTGGCTGGAAAGGCGAACCCGGGCACAAGGAGATGAGAAATGAGGTGCGTTTTAGAAACCTTTCCCCATCACACGGTGTACCATCTTCTGGGTTTCTCATGCATGTTTTCGATGTAGGAAGATGCCCTTGAACCTGGAGATTTGGGACCCATGCGATGGGTACCACGCAGTATTACTTTAAAGGGTCTGTGTTTGCTCACCCAACCTCACCAAACCTCTCAGCCCCAAGAGTGTCCACCCTTATGTCTCATCCAGCTGTGGGTCTAGATATGGTCAATCCAGGTTGCATCACAGCCCCTGAACTCATTGTGTAAGAATTTCTATCTCTTTCACTGTCGTTGTTTCATGGGTTTTTCAAAGTAATTTATTTTCATAATGGGGTTTAGCTGCTTTTCACGGCTGTGTTTATGCCGCTTTACACCCACTTGACACACTAACAGAGAGATATCAATACATAGGTTTTAAGATTATTACTAGTCAGATATATTCTTGTGCGGTGAATAGGGCGTGTTGAGTCCAGTTCTCTGAGCAAGGAGTAGGTCTTGTCTACTACATATTGGGTTTATGGAACGGTATCTGAGCTAATTTGATACCCTTGTTTTATGTATCACCCCACCTCACCTTTCCCGTTAAGCAGCCATAGTCTGTTTTCTGCATGTGTGACTCTGTTCTGTTTTGTAATTCAGTTCAAGTGTAACGGTTTTTACATTCCCTCTATCAGTGATACCTTATGAGAAGTGTCCTTTTCTGTGTGACTTATTTCACTTAGAATCGTCGTACCTAAATCCACTCATCATGCTGCTACTAACCTTATGACATTGATTTCATGGCTGAGTGATATTCCATTGTACATAAGGACCACAACTTCTTTATCCATTTTTCGCTTTCCTTGGATATTAAGGTGGAATGAAGTGGAGGTCCTTGTCAACAGAGCAGCCCTAAACTTTGGGGTGCTTGTGTCTTGCTGATTTTTCATTTTCCCAATTTATACCCCCATGAGTGGAAGTGCCCTATGCTCTCTAAGCTGTGTTTTTCAGATGTTTCAGGACACACCGTACACTTCTCCAGAGTGGCTGTTGGCAATTTACATCCCGCCCATCAGTGTAGCAAGGCTCCCATTTCTCCATGGCCTGTCCTGCATTTCTGGTTTTGACACTTTTTTCAGCATGGCCCTTTTGACCAATGGGAAGCGAGACTTCTCTGTAGCGCTGATTTGCCTTTCCAGGTTGCTTGGTTGGCCAAAAAGGGCGTATGCGTTTTTTCCTGAATATATTCAGGAAAAAACGCATACGCCCTTTTTGGCCAAGGGCATCATTGTCAACGTTTTGCCGCTTTTCATGTGCTTTAAAGGCGATTCGTATCTACCTCCTGAAATCTGTTTCGTGCAATTCTGCCTTGATTTCAAATCCTCTTCTTTGCCTTCCCTCAATATATTTGTGGACGAGAGTTATCATTTATAACTCTGCAGGTTTGTGAATTGCAGTGCCCTGAACCTCCATTTTACAACTCGCTTTTTTGGGAGCTGGCCGCAAAAGCGCAGGATGGCTTCAGGCCCTGTTCTGGTTCCGGGGGGCAGGCTGAGCCTGTGGTTAATTCTTCTTCCTGATGGGAAAATAGAGTGACCTGTGCCTGTCCCAACACCAAGAGCTAGTCTCTCGTTGGTTCCCCGTCTTCCCGTTCATCCTCAGGACAAATTGCAACCTGTACGGAACAGGAGGTTAAAGGTGCTGATGCTCCAAGTAGGGAGATTGCTAGTAAAGCGGCTGGAATGGCGAACCCGGGCACAAGGAGATGAGAAATGAGGTGCGTTTTAGAAACCTTTCCCCATCACACGGTGTACCATCTTCTGGGTTTCTCATGCATGTTTTCGATGTAGGAAGATGCCCTTGAACCTGGAGATTTGGGACCCATGCGATGGGTACCACGCAGTATTACTTTAAAGGGTCTGCATTTGCTCACCCAACCTCACCAAACCTCTCAGCCCCAAGAGTGTCCACCCTTATGTCTCATCCAGCTGTGGGTCTAGATATGGTCAATCCAGGTTGCATCACAGCCCCTGAACGCATTGTGTAAGAATTTCTATCTCTTTCACTGTCGTTGTTTCATGGGTTTTTCAAAGTAATTTATTTTCATAATGGGGTTTAGCTGCTTTTCACGGCTGTGTTTATGCCGCTTTACACCCACTTGACACACTAACAGAGAGATATCAATACATAGGTTTTAAGATTATTACTAGTCAGATATATTCTTGTGCGGTGAATAGGGCGTGTTGAGTCCAGTTCTCTGAGCAAGGAGTAGGTCTTGTCTACTACATATTGGGTTTATGGAACGGTATCTGAGCTAATTTGATACCCTTGTTTTATGTATCACCCCACCTCACCTTTCCCGTTAAGCAGCCATAGTGTGTTTTCTGCATGTGTGACTCTGTTCTGTTTTGTAATTCAGTTCAAGTGTAACGGTTTTTACATTCCCTCTAAAAGTGATACCTTATGAGAAGTGTCCTTTTCTGTGTGACTTATTTCAGTTAGAATCGTCGTACCTAAATCCACTCATCATGCTGCTACTAACCTTATGACATTGATTTCATGGCTGAGTGATATTCCATTGTACATAAGGACCACAACTTCTTTATCCATTTTTCTCTTTCCTTGGATATTAAGGTGGAATGAAGTGGAGGTCCTTGTCAACAGAGCAGCCCTAAACTTTGGGGTGCTTGTGTCTTGCTGATTTTTAATTTTCCCAATTTATACCCCCATGAGTGGAAGTGCCCTATGCTCTCTAAGCTGTGTTTTTCAGATGTTTCAGGACACACCGTACACTTCTCCAGAGTGGCTGTTGGCAATTTACATCCCGCCCATCAGTGTAGCAAGGCTCCCATTTCTCCATGGCCTGTCCTGCATTTCTGGTTTTGACACTTTTTTCAGCATGGCCCTTTTGACCGATGGGAAGCGAGACTTCTCTGTAGCGCTGATTTGCCTTTCCAGGTTGCTTGGTTGGCCAAAAAGGGCGTATGCGTTTTTTCCTGAATATATTCAGGAAAAAACGCATACGCCCTTTTTGGCCAAGGGCATCATTGTCAACGTTTTGCCGCTTTTCATGTGCTTTAAAGGCGATTTGTATCTACCTCCTGAAATCTGTTTCGTGCAATTCTGCCTTGATTTCAAATCCTCTTCTTTGCCTTCCCTCAATATATTTGTGGACGAGAGTTATCATTTATAACTCTGCAGGTTTGTGAATTGCAGTGCCCTGAACCTCCATTTTACAACTCGCTTTTTTGGGAGCTGGCCGCAAAAGCGCAGGATGGCTTCAGGCCCTGTTCTGGTTCCGGGGGGCAGGCTGAGCCTGTGGTTAATTCTTCTTCCTGATGGGAAAATAGAGTGACCTGTGCCTGTCCCGACACCAAGAGCTAGTCTCTCGTTGGTTCCCCGTCTTCCCGTTCATCCTCAGGACAAATTGCAACCTGTACGGAACAGGAGGTTAAAGGTGCTGATGCTCCAAGTAGGGAGATTGCTAGTAAAGTGGCTGGAAAGGCGAACCCGGGCACAAGGAGATGAGAAATGAGGTGCGTTTTAGAAACCTTTCCCCATCACACGGTGTACCATCTTCTGGGTTTCTCATGCATGTTTTCGATGTAGGAAGATGCCCTTGAACCTGGAGATTTGGGACCCATGCGATGGGTACCACGCCGTATTACTTTAAAGGGTCTGCGTTTGCTCACCCAACCTCACCAAACCTCTCAGCCCCAAGAGTGTCCACCCTTATGTCTCATCCAGCTGTGGGTCTAGATATGGTGAATCCAGGTTGCATCACAGCCCCTGAACGCATTGTGTAAGAATTTCTCTCTCTTTCACTGTCGTTGTTTCATGGGTTTTTCAAAGTAATTTATTTTCATAATGGGGTTTAGCTGCTTTTCACTGCTGTGTTTATGTCGCTTTACACCCACTTGACACACTAACAGAGAGATATCAATACATAGGTTTTAAGATTATTACTAGTCAGATATATTCTTGTGCGGTGAATAGGGCGTGTTGAGTCCAGTTCTCTGAGCAAGGAGTAGGTCTTGTCTATTACATATTGGGTTTATGGAACGGTATCTGAGCTAATTTGATACCCTTGTTTTATGTATCACCCCACCTCACCTTTCCCGTTAAGCAGCCATAGTGTGTTTTCTGCATGTGTGACTCTGTTCTGTTTTGTAATTCAGTTCAAGTGTAACGGTTTTTACATTCCCTCTAAAAGTGATACCTTATGAGAAGTGTCCTTTTCTGTGTGACTTATTTCAGTTAGAATCGTCGTACCTAAATCCACTCATCATGCTGCTACTAACCTTATGACATTGATTTCCTGGCTGAGTGATATTCCACTGTACATAAGGACCACAACTTCTTTATCCATTTTTCTCTTTCCTTGGATATTAAGGTGGAATGAAGTGGAGGTCCTTGTCAACAGAGCAGCCCTAAACTTTGGGGTGCTTGTGTCTTGCTGATTTTTAATTTTCCCAATTTATACCCCCATGAGTGGAAGTGCCCTATGCTCTCTAAGCTGTGTTTTTCAGATGTTTCAGGACACACCGTACACTTCTCCAGAGTGGCTGTTGGCAATTTACATCCCGCCCATCAGTGTAGCAAGGCTCCCATTTCTCCATGGCCTGTCCTGCATTTCTGGTTTTGACACTTTTTTCAGCATGGCCCTTTTGACCGATGGGAAGCGAGACTTCTCTGTAGCGCTGATTTGCCTTTCCAGGTTGCTTGGTTGGCCAAAAAGGGCGTATGCGTTTTTTCCTGAATATATTCAGGAAAAAACGCATACGCCCTTTTTGGCCAAGGGCATCATTGTCAACGTTTTGCCGCTTTTCATGTGCTTTAAAGGCGATTCGTATCTACCTCCTGAAATCTGTTTCGTGCAATTCTGCCTTGATTTCAAATCCTCTTCTTTGCCTTCCCTCAATATATTTGTGGACGAGAGTTATCATTTATAACTCTGCAGGTTTGTGAATTGCAGTGCCCTGAACCTCCATTTTACAACTCGCTTTTTTGGGAGCTGGCCGCAAAAGCGCAGGATGGCTTCAGGCCCTGTTCTGGTTCCGGGGGGCAGGCTGAGCCTGTGGTTAATTCTTTTCCTGATGGGAAAATAGAGTGACCTGTGCCTGTCCCGACACCAAGAGCTAGTCTCTCGTTGGTTCCCCGTCTTCCCGTTCATCCTCAGGACAAATTGCAACCTGTACGGAACAGGAGGTTAAAGGTGCTGATGCTCCAAGTAGGGAGATTGCTAGTAAAGCGGCTGGAAAGGCGAACCCGGGCACAAGGAGATGAGAAATGAGGTGCGTTTTAGAAACCTTTCCCCATCACACGGTGTACCATCTTCTGGGTTTCTCATGCATGTTTTCGATGTAGGAAGATGCCCTTGAACCTGGAGATTTGGGACCCATGCGATGGGTACCACGCAGTATTACTTTAAAGGGTCTGCGTTTGCTCACCCAACCTCACCAAACCTCTCAGCCCCAAGAGTGTCCACCCTTATGTCTCATCCAGCTGTGGGTCTAGATATGGTGAATCCAGGTTGCATCACAGCCCCTGAACGCATTGTGTAAGAATTTCTCTCTCTTTCACTGTCGTTGTTTCATGGGTTTTTCAAAGTAATTTATTTTCATAATGGGGTTTAGCTGCTTTTCACTGCTGTGTTTATGTCGCTTTACACCCACTTGACACACTAACAGAGAGATATCAATACATAGGTTTTAAGATTATTACTAGTCAGATATATTCTTGTGCGGTGAATAGGGCGTGTTGAGTCCAGTTCTCTGAGCAAGGAGTAGGTCTTGTCTATTACATATTGGGTTTATGGAACGGTATCTGAGCTAATTTGATACCCTTGTTTTATGTATCACCCCACCTCACCTTTCCCGTTAAGCAGCCATAGTGTGTTTTCTGCATGTGTGACTCTGTTCTGTTTTGTAATTCAGTTCAAGTGTAACGGTTTTTACATTCCCTCTAAAAGTGATACCTTATGAGAAGTGTCCTTTTCTGTGTGACTTATTTCACTTAGAATCGTCGTACCTAAATCCACTCATCATGCTGCTACTAACCTTATGACATTGATTTCCTGGCTGAGTGATATTCCACTGTACATAAGGACCACAACTTCTTTATCCATTTTTCTCTTTCCTTGGATATTAAGGTGGAATGAAGTGGAGGTCCTTGTCAACAGAGCAGCCCTAAACTTTGGGGTGCTTGTGTCTTGCTGATTTTTCATTTTCCCAATTTATACCCCCATGAGTGGAAGTGCCCTATGCTCTCTAAGCTGTGTTTTTCAGATGTTTCAGGACACACCGTACACTTCTCCAGAGTGGCTGTTGGCAATTTACATCCCGCCCATCAGTGTAGCAAGGCTCCCATTTCTCCATGGCCTGTCCTGCATTTCTGGTTTTGACACTTTTTTCAGCATGGCCCTTTTGACCGATGGGAAGCGAGACTTCTCTGTAGCGCTGATTTGCCTTTCCAGGTTGCTTGGTTGGCCAAAAAGGGCGTATGCGTTTTTTCCTGAATATATTCAGGAAAAAACGCATACGCCCTTTTTGGCCAAGGGCATCATTGTCAACGTTTTGCCGCTTTTCATGTGCTTTAAAGGCGATTCGTATCTACCTCCTGAAATCTGTTTCGTGCAATTCTGCCTTGATTTCAAATCCTCTTCTTTGCCTTCCCTCAATATATTTGTGGACGAGAGTTATCATTTATAACTCTGCAGGTTTGTGAATTGCAGTGCCCTGAACCTCCATTTTACAACTCGCTTTTTTGGGAGCTGGCCGCAAAAGCGCAGGATGGCTTCAGGCCCTGTTCTGGTTCCGGGGGGCAGGCTGAGCCTGTGGTTAATTCTTCTTCCTGATGGGAAAATAGAGTGACCTGTGCCTGTCCCGACACCAAGAGCTAGTCTCTCGTTGGTTCCCCGTCTTCCCGTTCATCCTCAGGACAAATTGCAACCTGTACGGAACAGGAGGTTAAAGGTGCTGATGCTCCAAGTAGGGAGATTGCTAGTAAAGCGGCTGGAAAGGCGAACCCGGGCACAAGGAGATGAGAAATGAGGTGCGTTTTAGAAACCTTTCCCTATCACACGGTGTACCATCTTCTGGGTTTCTCATGCATGTTTTCGATGTAGGAAGATGCCCTTGAACCTGGAGATTTGGGACCCATGCGATGGGTACCACGCAGTATTACTTTAAAGGGTCTGCGTTTGCTCACCCAACCTCACCAAACCTCTCAGCCCCAAGAGTGTCCACCCTTATGTCTCATCCAGCTGTGGGTCTAGATATGGTGAATCCAGGTTGCATCACAGCCCCTGAACGCATTGTGTAAGAATTTCTCTCTCTTTCACTGTCGTTGTTTCATGGGTTTTTCAAAGTAATTTATTTTCATAATGGGGTTTAGCTGCTTTTCACTGCTGTGTTTATGTCGCTTTACACCCACTTGACACACTAACAGAGAGATATCAATACATAGGTTTTAAGATTATTACTAGTCAGATATATTCTTGTGCGGTGAATAGGGCGTGTTGAGTCCAGTTCTCTGAGCAAGGAGTAGGTCTTGTCTATTACATATTGGGTTTATGGAACGGTATCTGAGCTAATTTGATACCCTTGTTTTATGTATCACCCCACCTCACCTTTCCCGTTAAGCAGCCATAGTGTGTTTTCTGCATGTGTGACTCTGTTCTGTTTTGTAATTCAGTTCAAGTGTAACGGTTTTTACATTCCCTCTAAAAGTGATACCTTATGAGAAGTGTCCTTTTCTGTGTGACTTATTTCACTTAGAATCGTCGTACCTAAATCCACTCATCATGCTGCTACTAACCTTATGACATTGATTTCCTGGCTGAGTGATATTCCACTGTACATAAGGACCACAACTTCTTTATCCATTTTTCTCTTTCCTTGGATATTAAGGTGGAATGAAGTGGAGGTCCTTGTCAACAGAGCAGCCCTAAACTTTGGGGTGCTTGTGTCTTGCTGATTTTTCATTTTCCCAATTTATACCCCCATGAGTGGAAGTGCCCTATGCTCTCTAAGCTGTGTTTTTCAGATGTTTCAGGACACACCGTACACTTCTCCAGAGTGGCTGTTGGCAATTTACATCCCGCCCATCAGTGTAGCAAGGCTCCCATTTCTCCATGGCCTGTCCTGCATTTCTGGTTTTGACACTTTTTTCAGCATGGCCCTTTTGACCGATGGGAAGCGAGACTTCTCTGTAGCGCTGATTTGCCTTTCCAGGTTGCTTGGTTGGCCAAAAAGGGCGTATGCGTTTTTTCCTGAATATATTCAGGAAAAAACGCATACGCCCTTTTTGGCCAAGGGCATCATTGTCAACGTTTTGCCGCTTTTCATGTGCTTTAAAGGCGATTCGTATCTACCTCCTGAAATCTGTTTCGTGCAATTCTGCCTTGATTTCAAATCCTCTTCTTTGCCTTCCCTCAATATATTTGTGGACGAGAGTTATCATTTATAACTCTGCAGGTTTGTGAATTGCAGTGCCCTGAACCTCCATTTTACAACTCGCTTTTTTGGGAGCTGGCCGCAAAAGCGCAGGATGGCTTCAGGCCCTGTTCTGGTTCCGGGGGGCAGGCTGAGCCTGTGGTTAATTCTTCTTCCTGATGGGAAAATAGAGTGACCTGTGCCTGTCCCGACACCAAGAGCTAGTCTCTCGTTGGTTCCCCGTCTTCCCGTTCATCCTCAGGACAAATTGCAACCTGTACGGAACAGGAGGTTAAAGGTGCTGATGCTCCAAGTAGGGAGATTGCTAGTAAAGTGGCTGGAAAGGCGAACCCGGGCACAAGGAGATGAGAAATGAGGTGCGTTTTAGAAACCTTTCCCCATCACACGGTGTACCATCTTCTGGGTTTCTCATGCATGTTTTCGATGTAGGAAGATGCCCTTGAACCTGGAGATTTGGGACCCATGCGATGGGTACCACGCCGTATTACTTTAAAGGGTCTGCGTTTGCTCACCCAACCTCACCAAACCTCTCAGCCCCAAGAGTGTCCACCCTTATGTCTCATCCAGCTGTGGGTCTAGATATGGTGAATCCAGGTTGCATCACAGCCCCTGAACGCATTGTGTAAGAATTTCTCTCTCTTTCACTGTCGTTGTTTCATGGGTTTTTCAAAGTAATTTATTTTCATAATGGGGTTTAGCTGCTTTTCACTGCTGTGTTTATGTCGCTTTACACCCACTTGACACACTAACAGAGAGATATCAATACATAGGTTTTAAGATTATTACTAGTCAGATATATTCTTGTGCGGTGAATAGGGCGTGTTGAGTCCAGTTCTCTGAGCAAGGAGTAGGTCTTGTCTATTACATATTGGGTTTATGGAACGGTATCTGAGCTAATTTGATACCCTTGTTTTATGTATCACCCCACCTCACCTTTCCCGTTAAGCAGCCATAGTGTGTTTTCTGCATGTGTGACTCTGTTCTGTTTTGTAATTCAGTTCAAGTGTAACGGTTTTTACATTCCCTCTAAAAGTGATACCTTATGAGAAGTGTCCTTTTCTGTGTGACTTATTTCACTTAGAATCGTCGTACCTAAATCCACTCATCATGCTGCTACTAACCTTATGACATTGATTTCATGGCTGAGTGATATTCCATTGTACATAAGGACCACAACTTCTTTATCCATTTTTCTCTTTCCTTGGATATTAAGGTGGAATGAAGTGGAGGTCCTTGTCAACAGAGCAGCCCTAAACTTTGGGGTGCTTGTGTCTTGCTGATTTTTCATTTTCCCAATTTATACCCCCATGAGTGGAAGTGCCCTATGCTCTCTAAGCTGTGTTTTTCAGATGTTTCAGGACACACCGTACACTTCTCCAGAGTGGCTGTTGGCAATTTACATCCCGCCCATCAGTGTAGCAAGGCTCCCATTTCTCCATGGCCTGTCCTGCATTTCTGGTTTTGACACTTTTTTCAGCATGGCCCTTTTGACCGATGGGAAGCGAGACTTCTCTGTAGCGCTGATTTGCCTTTCCAGGTTGCTTGGTTGGCCAAAAAGGGCGTATGCGTTTTTTCCTGAATATATTCAGGAAAAAACGCATACGCCCTTTTTGGCCAAGGGCATCATTGTCAACGTTTTGCCGCTTTTCATGTGCTTTAAAGGCGATTCGTATCTACCTCCTGAAATCTGTTTCGTGCAATTCTGCCTTGATTTCAAATCCTCTTCTTTGCCTTCCCTCAATATATTTGTGGACGAGAGTTATCATTTATAACTCTGCAGGTTTGTGAATTGCAGTGCCCTGAACCTCCATTTTACAACTCGCTTTTTTGGGAGCTGGCCGCAAAAGCGCAGGATGGCTTCAGGCCCTGTTCTGGTTCCGGGGGGCAGGCTGAGCCTGTGGTTATTTCTTTTCCTGATGGGAAAATAGAGTGACCTGTGCCTGTCCCGACACCAAGAGCTAGTCTCTCGTTGGTTCCCCGTCTTCCCGTTCATCCTCAGGACAAATTGCAACCTGTACGGAACAGGAGGTTAAAGGTGCTGATGCTCCAAGTAGGGAGATTGCTAGTAAAGCGGCTGGAAAGGCGAACCCGGGCACAAGGAGATGAGAAATGAGGTGCGTTTTAGAAACCTTTCCCTATCACACGGTGTACCATCTTCTGGGTTTCTCATGCATGTTTTCGATGTAGGAAGATGCCCTTGAACCTGGAGATTTGGGACCCATGCGATGGGTACCACGCAGTATTACTTTAAAGGGTCTGCGTTTGCTCACCCAACCTCACCAAACCTCTCAGCCCCAAGAGTGTCCACCCTTATGTCTCATCCAGCTGTGGGTCTAGATATGGTGAATCCAGGTTGCATCACAGCCCCTGAACGCATTGTGTAAGAATTTCTCTCTCTTTCACTGTCGTTGTTTCATGGGTTTTTCAAAGTAATTTATTTTCATAATGGGGTTTAGCTGCTTTTCACTGCTGTGTTTATGTCGCTTTACACCCACTTGACACACTAACAGAGAGATATCAATACATAGGTTTTAAGATTATTACTAGTCAGATATATTCTTGTGCGGTGAATAGGGCGTGTTGAGTCCAGTTCTCTGAGCAAGGAGTAGGTCTTGTCTATTACATATTGGGTTTATGGAACGGTATCTGAGCTAATTTGATACCCTTGTTTTATGTATCACCCCACCTCACCTTTCCCGTTAAGCAGCCATAGTGTGTTTTCTGCATGTGTGACTCTGTTCTGTTTTGTAATTCAGTTCAAGTGTAACGGTTTTTACATTCCCTCTAAAAGTGATACCTTATGAGAAGTGTCCTTTTCTGTGTGACTTATTTCACTTAGAATCGTCGTACCTAAATCCACTCATCATGCTGCTACTAACCTTATGACATTGATTTCATGGCTGAGTGATATTCCATTGTACATAAGGACCACAACTTCTTTATCCATTTTTCTCTTTCCTTGGATATTAAGGTGGAATGAAGTGGAGGTCCTTGTCAACAGAGCAGCCCTAAACTTTGGGGTGCTTGTGTCTTGCTGATTTTTCATTTTCCCAATTTATACCCCCATGAGTGGAAGTGCCCTATGCTCTCTAAGCTGTGTTTTTCAGATGTTTCAGGACACACCGTACACTTCTCCAGAGTGGCTGTTGGCAATTTACATCCCGCCCATCAGTGTAGCAAGGCTCCCATTTCTCCATGGCCTGTCCTGCATTTCTGGTTTTGACACTTTTTTCAGCATGGCCCTTTTGACCGATGGGAAGCGAGACTTCTCTGTAGCGCTGATTTGCCTTTCCAGGTTGCTTGGTTGGCCAAAAAGGGCGTATGCGTTTTTTCCTGAATATATTCAGGAAAAAACGCATACGCCCTTTTTGGCCAAGGGCATCATTGTCAACGTTTTGCCGCTTTTCATGTGCTTTAAAGGCGATTCGTATCTACCTCCTGAAATCTGTTTCGTGCAATTCTGCCTTGATTTCAAATCCTCTTCTTTGCCTTCCCTCAATATATTTGTGGACGAGAGTTATCATTTATAACTCTGCAGGTTTGTGAATTGCAGTGCCCTGAACCTCCATTTTACAACTCGCTTTTTTGGGAGCTGGCCGCAAAAGCGCAGGATGGCTTCAGGCCCTGTTCTGGTTCCGGGGGGCAGGCTGAGCCTGTGGTTATTTCTTTTCCTGATGGGAAAATAGAGTGACCTGTGCCTGTCCCGACACCAAGAGCTAGTCTCTCGTTGGTTCCCCGTCTTCCCGTTCATCCTCAGGACAAATTGCAACCTGTACGGAACAGGAGGTTAAAGGTGCTGATGCTCCAAGTAGGGAGATTGCTAGTAAAGTGGCTGGAAAGGCGAACCCGGGCACAAGGAGATGAGAAATGAGGTGCGTTTTAGAAACCTTTCCCCATCACACGGTGTACCATCTTCTGGGTTTCTCATGCATGTTTTCGATGTAGGAAGATGCCCTTGAACCTGGAGATTTGGGACCCATGCGATGGGTACCACGCAGTATTACTTTAAAGGGTCTGCGTTTGCTCACCCAACCTCACCAAACCTCTCAGCCCCAAGAGTGTCCACCCTTATGTCTCATCCAGCTGTGGGTCTAGATATGGTGAATCCAGGTTGCATCACAGCCCCTGAACGCATTGTGTAAGAATTTCTCTCTCTTTCACTGTCGTTGTTTCATGGGTTTTTCAAAGTAATTTATTTTCATAATGGGGTTTAGCTGCTTTTCACTGCTGTGTTTATGTCGCTTTACACCCACTTGACACACTAACAGAGAGATATCAATACATAGGTTTTAAGATTATTACTAGTCAGATATATTCTTGTGCGGTGAATAGGGCGTGTTGAGTCCAGTTCTCTGAGCAAGGAGTAGGTCTTGTCTATTACATATTGGGTTTATGGAACGGTATCTGAGCTAATTTGATACCCTTGTTTTATGTATCACCCCACCTCACCTTTCCCGTTAAGCAGCCATAGTGTGTTTTCTGCATGTGTGACTCTGTTCTGTTTTGTAATTCAGTTCAAGTGTAACGGTTTTTACATTCCCTCTAAAAGTGATACCTTATGAGAAGTGTCCTTTTCTGTGTGACTTATTTCAGTTAGAATCGTCGTACCTAAATCCACTCATCATGCTGCTACTAACCTTATGACATTGATTTCATGGCTGAGTGATATTCCATTGTACATAAGGACCACAACTTCTTTATCCATTTTTCTCTTTCCTTGGATATTAAGGTGGAATGAAGTGGAGGTCCTTGTCAACAGAGCAGCCCTAAACTTTGGGGTGCTTGTGTCTTGCTGATTTTTAATTTTCCCAATTTATACCCCCATGAGTGGAAGTGCCCTATGCTCTCTAAGCTGTGTTTTTCAGATGTTTCAGGACACACCGTACACTTCTCCAGAGTGGCTGTTGGCAATTTACATCCCGCCCATCAGTGTAGCAAGGCTCCCATTTCTCCATGGCCTGTCCTGCATTTCTGGTTTTGACACTTTTTTCAGCATGGCCCTTTTGACCGATGGGAAGCGAGACTTCTCTGTAGCGCTGATTTGCCTTTCCAGGTTGCTTGGTTGGCCAAAAAGGGCGTATGCGTTTTTTCCTGAATATATTCAGGAAAAAACGCATACGCCCTTTTTGGCCAAGGGCATCATTGTCAACGTTTTGCCGCTTTTCATGTGCTTTAAAGGCGATTCGTATCTACCTCCTGAAATCTGTTTCGTGCAATTCTGCCTTGATTTCAAATCCTCTTCTTTGCCTTCCCTCAATATATTTGTGGACGAGAGTTATCATTTATAACTCTGCAGGTTTGTGAATTGCAGTGCCCTGAACCTCCATTTTACAACTCGCTTTTTTAGGAGCTGGCCGCAAAAGCGCAGGATGGCTTCAGGCCCTGTTCTGGTTCCGGGGGGCAGGCTGAGCCTGTGGTTAATTCTTCTTCCTGATGGGAAAATAGAGTGACCTGTGCCTGTCCCGACACCAAGAGCTAGTCTCTCGTTGGTTCCCCGTCTTCCCGTTCATCCTCAGGACAAATTGCAACCTGTACGGAACAGGAGGTTAAAGGTGCTGATGCTCCAAGTAGGGAGATTGCTAGTAAAGTGGCTGGAAAGGCGAACCCGGGCACAAGGAGATGAGAAATGAGGTGCGTTTTAGAAACCTTTCCCTATCACACGGTGTACCATCTTCTGGGTTTCTCATGCATGTTTTCGATGTAGGAAGATGCCCTTGAACCTGGAGATTTGGGACCCATGCGATGGGTACCACGCAGTATTACTTTAAAGGGTCTGCGTTTGCTCACCCAACCTCACCAAACCTCTCAGCCCCAAGAGTGTCCACCCTTATGTCTCATCCAGCTGTGGGTCTAGATATGGTGAATCCAGGTTGCATCACAGCCCCTGAACGCATTGTGTAAGAATTTCTCTCTCTTTCACTGTCGTTGTTTCATGGGTTTTTCAAAGTAATTTATTTTCATAATGGGGTTTAGCTGCTTTTCACTGCTGTGTTTATGTCGCTTTACACCCACTTGACACACTAACAGAGAGATATCAATACATAGGTTTTAAGATTATTACTAGTCAGATATATTCTTGTGCGGTGAATAGGGCGTTTTGAGTCCAGTTCTCTGAGCAAGGAGTAGGTCTTGTCTATTACATATTGGGTTTATGGAACGGTATCTGAGCTAATTTGATACCCTTGTTTTATGTATCACCCCACCTCACCTTTCCCGTTAAGCAGCCATAGTGTGTTTTCTGCATGTGTGACTCTGTTCTGTTTTGTAATTCAGTTCAAGTGTAACGGTTTTTACATTCCCTCTAAAAGTGATACCTTATGAGAAGTGTCCTTTTCTGTGTGACTTATTTCACTTAGAATCGTCGTACCTAAATCCACTCATCATGCTGCTACTAACCTTATGACATTGATTTCCTGGCTGAGTGATATTCCACTGTACATAAGGACCACAACTTCTTTATCCATTTTTCTCTTTCCTTGGATATTAAGGTGGAATGAAGTGGAGGTCCTTGTCAACAGAGCAGCCCTAAACTTTGGGGTGCTTGTGTCTTGCTGATTTTTCATTTTCCCAATTTATACCCCCATGAGTGGAAGTGCCCTATGCTCTCTAAGCTGTGTTTTTCAGATGTTTCAGGACACACC
This sequence comes from Balaenoptera borealis, assembly GCF_965194805.1. Taxonomy (NCBI): domain Eukaryota; kingdom Metazoa; phylum Chordata; class Mammalia; order Artiodactyla; family Balaenopteridae; genus Balaenoptera; species Balaenoptera borealis. The sequence continues at coordinate 1,320,311 of NW_028124006.1, forward strand.
GTACACTTCTCCAGAGTGGCTGTTGGCAATTTACATCCCGCCCATCAGTGTAGCAAGGCTCCCATTTCTCCATGGCCTGTCCTGCATTTCTGGTTTTGACACTTTTTTCAGCATGGCCCTTTTGACCGATGGGAAGCGAGACTTCTCTGTAGCGCTGATTTGCCTTTCCAGGTTGCTTGGTTGGCCAAAAAGGGCGTATGCGTTTTTTCCTGAATATATTCAGGAAAAAACGCATACGCCCTTTTTGGCCAAGGGCATCATTGTCAACGTTTTGCCGCTTTTCATGTGCTTTAAAGGCGATTCGTATCTACCTCCTGAAATCTGTTTCGTGCAATTCTGCCTTGATTTCAAATCCTCTTCTTTGCCTTCCCTCAATATATTTGTGGACGAGAGTTATCATTTATAACTCTGCAGGTTTGTGAATTGCAGTGCCCTGAACCTCCATTTTACAACTCGCTTTTTTGGGAGCTGGCCGCAAAAGCGCAGGATGGCTTCAGGCCCTGTTCTGGTTCCGGGGGGCAGGCTGAGCCTGTGGTTAATTCTTCTTCCTGATGGGAAAATAGAGTGACCTGTGCCTGTCCCGACACCAAGAGCTAGTCTCTCGTTGGTTCCCCGTCTTCCCGTTCATCCTCAGGACAAATTGCAACCTGTACGGAACAGGAGGTTAAAGGTGCTGATGCTCCAAGTAGGGAGATTGCTAGTAAAGTGGCTGGAAAGGCGAACCCGGGCACAAGGAGATGAGAAATGAGGTGCGTTTTAGAAACCTTTCCCCATCACACGGTGTACCATCTTCTGGGTTTCTCATGCATGTTTTTGATGTAGGAAGATGCCCTTGAACCTGGAGATTTGGGACCCATGCGATGGGTACCACGCAGTATTACTTTAAAGGGTCTGCGTTTGCTCACCCAACCTCACCAAACCTCTCAGCCCCAAGAGTGTCCACCCTTATGTCTCATCCAGCTGTGGGTCTAGATATGGTGAATCCAGGTTGCATCACAGCCCCTGAACGCATTGTGTAAGAATTTCTCACTCTTTCACTGTCGTTGTTTCATGGGTTTTTCAAAGTAATTTATTTTCATAATGGGGTTTAGCTGCTTTTCACGGCTGTGTTTATGCCGCTTTACACCCACTTGACACACTAACAGAGAGATATCAATACATAGGTTTTAAGATTATTACTAGTCAGATATATTCTTGTGCGGTGAATAGGGCGTGTTGAGTCCAGTTCTCTGAGCAAGGAGTAGGTCTTGTCTATTACATATTGGGTTTATGGAACGGTATCTGAGCTAATTTGATACCCTTGTTTTATGTATCACCCCACCTCACCTTTCCCGTTAAGCAGCCATAGTGTGTTTTCTGCATGTGTGACTCTGTTCTGTTTTGTAATTCAGTTCAAGTGTAACGGTTTTTACATTCCCTCTAAAAGTGATACCTTATGAGAAGTGTCCTTTTCTGTGTGACTTATTTCAGTTAGAATCGTCGTACCTAAATCCACTCATCATGCTGCTACTAACCTTATGACATTGATTTCATGGCTGAGTGATATTCCATTGTACATAAGGACCACAACTTCTTTATCCATTTTTCTCTTTCCTTGGATATTAAGGTGGAATGAAGTGGAGGTCCTTGTCAACAGAGCAGCCCTAAACTTTGGGGTGCTTGTGTCTTGCTGATTTTTAATTTTCCCAATTTATACCCCCATGAGTGGAAGTGCCCTATGCTCTCTAAGCTGTGTTTTTCAGATGTTTCAGGACACACCGTACACTTCTCCAGAGTGGCTGTTGGCAATTTACATCCCGCCCATCAGTGTAGCAAGGCTCCCATTTCTCCATGGCCTGTCCTGCATTTCTGGTTTTGACACTTTTTTCAGCATGGCCCTTTTGACCGATGGGAAGCGAGACTTCTCTGTAGCGCTGATTTGCCTTTCCAGGTTGCTTGGTTGGCCAAAAAGGGCGTATGCGTTTTTTCCTGAATATATTCAGGAAAAAACGCATACGCCCTTTTTGGCCAAGGGCATCATTGTCAACGTTTTGCCGCTTTTCATGTGCTTTAAAGGCGATTCGTATCTACCTCCTGAAATCTGTTTCATGCAATTCTGCCTTGATTTCAAATCCTCTTCTTTGCCTTCCCTCAATATATTTGTGGACGAGAGTTATCATTTATAACTCTGCAGGTTTGTGAATTGCAGTGCCCTGAACCTCCATTTTACAACTCGCTTTTTTAGGAGCTGGCCGCAAAAGCGCAGGATGGCTTCAGGCCCTGTTCTGGTTCCGGGGGGCAGGCTGAGCCTGTGGTTAATTCTTCTTCCTGATGGGAAAATAGAGTGACCTGTGCCTGTCCCGACACCAAGAGCTAGTCTCTCGTTGGTTCCCCGTCTTCCCGTTCATCCTCAGGACAAATTGCAACCTGTACGGAACAGGAGGTTAAAGGTGCTGATGCTCCAAGTAGGGAGATTGCTAGTAAAGCGGCTGGAAAGGCGAACCCGGGCACAAGGAGATGAGAAATGAGGTGCGTTTTAGAAACCTTTCCCTATCACACGGTGTACCATCTTCTGGGTTTCTCATGCATGTTTTCGATGTAGGAAGATGCCCTTGAACCTGGAGATTTGGGACCCATGCGATGGGTACCACGCAGTATTACTTTAAAGGGTCTGCGTTTGCTCACCCAACCTCACCAAACCTCTCAGCCCCAAGAGTGTCCACCCTTATGTCTCATCCAGCTGTGGGTCTAGATATGGTGAATCCAGGTTGCATCACAGCCCCTGAACGCATTGTGTAAGAATTTCTCTCTCTTTCACTGTCGTTGTTTCATGGGTTTTTCAAAGTAATTTATTTTCATAATGGGGTTTAGCTGCTTTTCACTGCTGTGTTTATGTCGCTTTACACCCACTTGACACACTAACAGAGAGATATCAATACATAGGTTTTAAGATTATTACTAGTCAGATATATTCTTGTGCGGTGAATAGGGCGTGTTGAGTCCAGTTCTCTGAGCAAGGAGTAGGTCTTGTCTATTACATATTGGGTTTATGGAACGGTATCTGAGCTAATTTGATACCCTTGTTTTATGTATCACCCCACCTCACCTTTCCCGTTAAGCAGCCATAGTGTGTTTTCTGCATGTGTGACTCTGTTCTGTTTTGTAATTCAGTTCAAGTGTAACGGTTTTTACATTCCCTCTAAAAGTGATACCTTATGAGAAGTGTCCTTTTCTGTGTGACTTATTTCACTTAGAATCGTCGTACCTAAATCCACTCATCATGCTGCTACTAACCTTATGACATTGATTTCCTGGCTGAGTGATATTCCACTGTACATAAGGACCACAACTTCTTTATCCATTTTTCTCTTTCCTTGGATATTAAGGTGGAATGAAGTGGAGGTCCTTGTCAACAGAGCAGCCCTAAACTTTGGGGTGCTTGTGTCTTGCTGATTTTTCATTTTCCCAATTTATACCCCCATGAGTGGAAGTGCCCTATGCTCTCTAAGCTGTGTTTTTCAGATGTTTCAGGACACACCGTACACTTCTCCAGAGTGGCTGTTGGCAATTTACATCCCGCCCATCAGTGTAGCAAGGCTCCCATTTCTCCATGGCCTGTCCTGCATTTCTGGTTTTGACACTTTTTTCAGCATGGCCCTTTTGACCGATGGGAAGCGAGACTTCTCTGTAGCGCTGATTTGCCTTTCCAGGTTGCTTGGTTGGCCAAAAAGGGCGTATGCGTTTTTTCCTGAATATATTCAGGAAAAAACGCATACGCCCTTTTTGGCCAAGGGCATCATTGTCAACGTTTTGCCGCTTTTCATGTGCTTTAAAGGCGATTCGTATCTACCTCCTGAAATCTGTTTCGTGCAATTCTGCCTTGATTTCAAATCCTCTTCTTTGCCTTCCCTCAATATATTTGTGGACGAGAGTTATCATTTATAACTCTGCAGGTTTGTGAATTGCAGTGCCCTGAACCTCCATTTTACAACTCGCTTTTTTGGGAGCTGGCCGCAAAAGCGCAGGATGGCTTCAGGCCCTGTTCTGGTTCCGGGGGGCAGGCTGAGCCTGTGGTTAATTCTTCTTCCTGATGGGAAAATAGAGTGACCTGTGCCTGTCCCGACACCAAGAGCTAGTCTCTCGTTGGTTCCCCGTCTTCCCGTTCATCCTCAGGACAAATTGCAACCTGTACGGAACAGGAGGTTAAAAGTGCTGATGCTCCAAGTAGGGAGATTGCTAGTAAAGTGGCTGGAAAGGCGAACCCGGGCACAAGGAGATGAGAAATGAGGTGCGTTTTAGAAACCTTTCCCCATCACACGGTGTACCATCTTCTGGGTTTCTCATGCATGTTTTCGATGTAGGAAGATGCCCTTGAACCTGGAGATTTGGGACCCATGCGATGGGTACCACGCAGTATTACTTTAAAGGGTCTGCGTTTGCTCACCCAACCTCACCAAACCTCTCAGCCCCAAGAGTGTCCACCCTTATGTCTCATCCAGCTGTGGGTCTAGATATGGTGAATCCAGGTTGCATCACAGCCCCTGAACGCATTGTGTAAGAATTTCTCTCTCTTTCACTGTCGTTGTTTCATGGGTTTTTCAAAGTAATTTATTTTCATAATGGGGTTTAGCTGCTTTTCACGGCTGTGTTTATGCCGCTTTACACCCACTTGACACACTAACAGAGAGATATCAATACATAGGTTTTAAGATTATTACTAGTCAGATATATTCTTGTGCGGTGAATAGGGCGTGTTGAGTCCAGTTCTCTGAGCAAGGAGTAGGTCTTGTCTACTACATATTGGGTTTATGGAACGGTATCTGAGCTAATTTGATACCCTTGTTTTATGTATCACCCCACCTCACCTTTCCCGTTAAGCAGCCATAGTCTGTTTTCTGCATGTGTGACTCTGTTCTGTTTTGTAATTCAGTTCAAGTGTAACGGTTTTTACATTCCCTCTAAAAGTGATACCTTATGAGAAGTGTCCTTTTCTGTGTGACTTATTTCAGTTAGAATCGTCGTACCTAAATCCACTCATCATGCTGCTACTAACCTTATGACATTGATTTCATGGCTGAGTGATATTCCATTGTACATAAGGACCACAACTTCTTTATCAATTTTTCTCTTTCCTTGGATATTAAGGTGGAATGAAGTGGAGGTCCTTGTCAACAGAGCAGCCCTAAACTTTGGGGTGCTTGTGTCTTGCTGATTTTTCATTTTCCCAATTTATACCCCCATGAGTGGAAGTGCCCTATGCTCTCTAAGCTGTGTTTTTCAGATGTTTCAGGACACACCGTACACTTCTCCAGAGTGGCTGTTGGCAATTTACATCCCGCCCATCAGTGTAGCAAGGCTCCCATTTCTCCATGGCCTGTCCTGCATTTCTGGTTTTGACACTTTTTTCAGCATGGCCCTTTTGACCGATGGGAAGCGAGACTTCTCTGTAGCGCTGATTTGCCTTTCCAGGTTGCTTGGTTGGCCAAAAAGGGCGTATGCGTTTTTTCCTGAATATATTCAGGAAAAAACGCATACGCCCTTTTTGGCCAAGGGCATCATTGTCAACGTTTTGCCGCTTTTCACGTGCTTTAAAGGCGATTCGTATCTACCTCCTGAAATCTGTTTCGTGCAATTCTGCCTTGATTTCAAATCCTCTTCTTTGCCTTCCCTCAATATATTTGTGGACGAGAGTTATCATTTATAACTCTGCAGGTTTGTGAATTGCAGTGCCCTGAACCTCCATTTTACAACTCGCTTTTTTGGGAGCTGGCCGCAAAAGCGCAGGATGGCTTCAGGCCCTGTTCTGGTTCCGGGGGGCAGGCTGAGCCTGTGGTTATTTCTTTTCCTGATGGGAAAATAGAGTGACCTGTGCCTGTCCCGACACCAAGAGCTAGTCTCTCGTTGGTTCCCCGTCTTCCCGTTCATCCTCAGGACAAATTGCAACCTGTACGGAACAGGAGGTTAAAGGTGCTGATGCTCCAAGTAGGGAGATTGCTAGTAAAGTGGCTGGAAAGGCGAACCCGGGCACAAGGAGATGAGAAATGAGGTGCGTTTTAGAAACCTTTCCCCATCACACGGTGTACCATCTTCTGGGTTTCTCATGCATGTTTTCGATGTAGGAAGATGCCCTTGAACCTGGAGATTTGGGACCCATGCGATGGGTACCACGCAGTATTACTTTAAAGGGTCTGCATTTGCTCACCCAACCTCACCAAACCTCTCAGCCCCAAGAGTGTCCACCCTTATGTCTCATCCAGCTGTGGGTCTAGATATGGTGAATCCAGGTTGCATCACAGCCCCTGAACGCATTGTGTAAGAATTTCTCTCTCTTTCACTGTCGTTGTTTCATGGGTTTTTCAAAGTAATTTATTTTCATAATGGGGTTTAGCTGCTTTTCACTGCTGTGTTTATGTCGCTTTACACCCACTTGACACACTAACAGAGAGATATCAATACATAGGTTTTAAGATTATTACTAGTCAGATATATTCTTGTGCGGTGAATAGGGCGTGTTGAGTCCAGTTCTCTGAGCAAGGAGTAGGTCTTGTCTATTACATATTGGGTTTATGGAACGGTATCTGAGCTAATTTGATACCCTTGTTTTATGTATCACCCCACCTCACCTTTCCCGTTAAGCAGCCATAGTGTGTTTTCTGCATGTGTGACTCTGTTCTGTTTTGTAATTCAGTTCAAGTGTAACGGTTTTTACATTCCCTCTAAAAGTGATACCTTATGAGAAGTGTCCTTTTCTGTGTGACTTATTTCAGTTAGAATCGTCGTACCTAAATCCACTCATCATGCTGCTACTAACCTTATGACATTGATTTCATGGCTGAGTGATATTCCATTGTACATAAGGACCACAACTTCTTTATCCATTTTTCTCTTTCCTTGGATATTAAGGTGGAATGAAGTGGAGGTCCTTGTCAACAGAGCAGCCCTAAACTTTGGGGTGCTTGTGTCTTGCTGATTTTTAATTTTCCCAATTTATACCCCCATGAGTGGAAGTGCCCTATGCTCTCTAAGCTGTGTTTTTCAGATGTTTCAGGACACACCGTACACTTCTCCAGAGTGGCTGTTGGCAATTTACATCCCGCCCATCAGTGTAGCAAGGCTCTCATTTCTCCATGGCCTGTCCTGCATTTCTGGTTTTGACACTTTTTTCAGCATGGCCCTTTTGACCGATGGGAAGCGAGACTTCTCTGTAGCGCTGATTTGCCTTTCCAGGTTGCTTGGTTGGCCAAAAAGGGCGTATGCGTTTTTTCCTGAATATATTCAGGAAAAAACACATACGCCCTTTTTGGCCAAGGGCATCATTGTCAACGTTTTGCCGCTTTTCATGTGCTTTAAAGGCGATTCGTATCTACCTCCTGAAATCTGTTTCGTGCAATTCTGCCTTGATTTCAAATCCTCTTCTTTGCCTTCCCTCAATATATTTGTGGACGAGAGTTATCATTTATAACTCTGCAGGTTTGTGAATTGCAGTGCCCTGAACCTCCATTTTACAACTCGCTTTTTTGGGAGCTGGCCGCAAAAGCGCAGGATGGCTTCAGGCCCTGTTCTGGTTCCGGGGGGCAGGCTGAGCCTGTGGTTAATTCTTCTTCCTGATGGGAAAATAGAGTGACCTGTGCCTGTCCCGACACCAAGAGCTAGTCTCTCGTTGGTTCCCCGTCTTCCCGTTCATCCTCAGGACAAATTGCAACCTGTACGGAACAGGAGGTTAAAGGTGCTGATGCTCCAAGTAGGGAGATTGCTAGTAAAGCGGCTGGAAAGGCGAACCCGGGCACAAGGAGATGAGAAATGAGGTGCGTTTTAGAAACCTTTCCCTATCACACGGTGTACCATCTTCTGGGTTTCTCATGCATGTTTTCGATGTAGGAAGATGCCCTTGAACCTGGAGATTTGGGACCCATGCGATGGGTACCACGCAGTATTACTTTAAAGGGTCTGCGTTTGCTCACCCAACCTCACCAAACCTCTCAGCCCCAAGAGTGTCCACCCTTATGTCTCATCCAGCTGTGGGTCTAGATATGGTGAATCCAGGTTGCATCACAGCCCCTGAACGCATTGTGTAAGAATTTCTCTCTCTTTCACTGTCGTTGTTTCATGGGTTTTTCAAAGTAATTTATTTTCATAATGGGGTTTAGCTGCTTTTCACTGCTGTGTTTATGTCGCTTTACACCCACTTGACACACTAACAGAGAGATATCAATACATAGGTTTTAAGATTATTACTAGTCAGATATATTCTTGTGCGGTGAATAGGGCGTGTTGAGTCCAGTTCTCTGAGCAAGGAGTAGGTCTTGTCTATTACATATTGGGTTTATGGAACGGTATCTGAGCTAATTTGATACCCTTGTTTTATGTATCACCCCACCTCACCTTTCCCGTTAAGCAGCCATAGTGTGTTTTCTGCATGTGTGACTCTGTTCTGTTTTGTAATTCAGTTCAAGTGTAACGGTTTTTACATTCCCTCTAAAAGTGATACCTTATGAGAAGTGTCCTTTTCTGTGTGACTTATTTCAGTTAGAATCGTCGTACCTAAATCCACTCATCATGCTGCTACTAACCTTATGACATTGATTTCATGGCTGAGTGATATTCCATTGTACATAAGGACCACAACTTCTTTATCCATTTTTCTCTTTCCTTGGATATTAAGGTGGAATGAAGTGGAGGTCCTTGTCAACAGAGCAGCCCTAAACTTTGGGGTGCTTGTGTCTTGCTGATTTTTAATTTTCCCAATTTATACCCCCATGAGTGGAAGTGCCCTATGCTCTCTAAGCTGTGTTTTTCAGATGTTTCAGGACACACCGTACACTTCTCCAGAGTGGCTGTTGGCAATTTACATCCCGCCCATCAGTGTAGCAAGGCTCCCATTTCTCCATGGCCTGTCCTGCATTTCTGGTTTTGACACTTTTTTCAGCATGGCCCTTTTGACCGATGGGAAGCGAGACTTCTCTGTAGCGCTGATTTGCCTTTCCAGGTTGCTTGGTTGGCCAAAAAGGGCGTATGCGTTTTTTCCTGAATATATTCAGGAAAAAACGCATACGCCCTTTTTGGCCAAGGGCATCATTGTCAACGTTTTGCCGCTTTTCATGTGCTTTAAAGGCGATTCGTATCTACCTCCTGAAATCTGTTTCGTGCAATTCTGCCTTGATTTCAAATCCTCTTCTTTGCCTTCCCTCAATATATTTGTGGACGAGAGTTATCATTTATAACTCTGCAGGTTTGTGAATTGCAGTGCCCTGAACCTCCATTTTACAACTCGCTTTTTTAGGAGCTGGCCGCAAAAGCGCAGGATGGCTTCAGGCCCTGTTCTGGTTCCGGGGGGCAGGCTGAGCCTGTGGTTAATTCTTCTTCCTGATGGGAAAATAGAGTGACCTGTGCCTGTCCCGACACCAAGAGCTAGTCTCTCGTTGGTTCCCCGTCTTCCCGTTCATCCTCAGGACAAATTGCAACCTGTACGGAACAGGAGGTTAAAGGTGCTGATGCTCCAAGTAGGGAGATTGCTAGTAAAGCGGCTGGAAAGGCGAACCCGGGCACAAGGAGATGAGAAATGAGGTGCGTTTTAGAAACCTTTCCCTATCACACGGTGTACCATCTTCTGGGTTTCTCATGCATGTTTTCGATGTAGGAAGATGCCCTTGAACCTGGAGATTTGGGACCCATGCGATGGGTACCACGCAGTATTACTTTAAAGGGTCTGCGTTTGCTCACCCAACCTCACCAAACCTCTCAGCCCCAAGAGTGTCCACCCTTATGTCTCATCCAGCTGTGGGTCTAGATATGGTGAATCCAGGTTGCATCACAGCCCCTGAACGCATTGTGTAAGAATTTCTCTCTCTTTCACTGTCGTTGTTTCATGGGTTTTTCAAAGTAATTTATTTTCATAATGGGGTTTAGCTGCTTTTCACTGCTGTGTTTATGTCGCTTTACACCCACTTGACACACTAACAGAGAGATATCAATACATAGGTTTTAAGATTATTACTAGTCAGATATATTCTTGTGCGGTGAATAGGGCGTGTTGAGTCCAGTTCTCTGAGCAAGGAGTAGGTCTTGTCTATTACATATTGGGTTTATGGAACGGTATCTGAGCTAATTTGATACCCTTGTTTTATGTATCACCCCACCTCACCTTTCCCGTTAAGCAGCCATAGTGTGTTTTCTGCATGTGTGACTCTGTTCTGTTTTGTAATTCAGTTCAAGTGTAACGGTTTTTACATTCCCTCTAAAAGTGATACCTTATGAGAAGTGTCCTTTTCTGTGTGACTTATTTCACTTAGAATCGTCGTACCTAAATCCACTCATCATGCTGCTACTAACCTTATGGCATTGATTTCCTGGCTGAGTGATATTCCACTGTACATAAGGACCACAACTTCTTTATCCATTTTTCTCTTTCCTTGGATATTAAGGTGGAATGAAGTGGAGGTCCTTGTCAACAGAGCAGCCCTCAACTTTGGGGTGCTTGTGTCTTGCTGATTTTTCATTTTCCCAATTTATACCCCCATGAGTGGAAGTGCCCTATGCTCTCTAAGCTGTGTTTTTCAGATGTTTCAGGACACACCGTACACTTCTCCAGAGTGGCTGTTGGCAATTTACATCCCGCCCATCAGTGTAGCAAGGCTCCCATTTCTCCATGGCCTGTCCTGCATTTCTGGTTTTGACACTTTTTTCAGCATGGCCCTTTTGACCGATGGGAAGCGAGACTTCTCTGTAGCGCTGATTTGCCTTTCCAGGTTGCTTGGTTGGCCAAAAAGGGCGTATGCGTTTTTTCCTGAATATATTCAGGAAAAAACGCATACGCCCTTTTTGGCCAAGGGCATCATTGTCAACGTTTTGCCGCTTTTCATGTGCTTTAAAGGCGATTCGTATCTACCTCCTGAAATCTGTTTCGTGCAATTCTGCCTTGATTTCAAATCCTCTTCTTTGCCTTCCCTCAATATATTTGTGGACGAGAGTTATCATTTATAACTCTGCAGGTTTGTGAATTGCAGTGCCCTGAACCTCCATTTTACAACTCGCTTTTTTGGGAGCTGGCCGCAAAAGCGCAGGATGGCTTCAGGCCCTGTTCTGGTTCCGGGGGGCAGGCTGAGCCTGTGGTTATTTCTTTTCCTGATGGGAAAATAGAGTGACCTGTGCCTGTCCCGACACCAAGAGCTAGTCTCTCGTTGGTTCCCCGTCTTCCCGTTCATCCTCAGGACAAATTGCAACCTGTACGGAACAGGAGGTTAAAGGTGCTGATGCTCCAAGTAGGGAGATTGCTAGTAAAGTGGCTGGAAAGGCGAACCCGGGCACAAGGAGATGAGAAATGAGGTGCGTTTTAGAAACCTTTCCCCATCACACGGTGTACCATCTTCTGGGTTTCTCATGCATGTTTTCGATGTAGGAAGATGCCCTTGAACCTGGAGATTTGGGACCCATGCGATGGGTACCACGCAGTATTACTTTAAAGGGTCTGCGTTTGCTCACCCAACCTCACCAAACCTCTCAGCCCCAAGAGTGTCCACCCTTATGTCTCATCCAGCTGTGGGTCTAGATATGGTGAATCCAGGTTGCATCACAGCCCCTGAACGCATTGTGTAAGAATTTCTCTCTCTTTCACTGTCGTTGTTTCATGGGTTTTTCAAAGTAATTTATTTTCATAATGGGGTTTAGCTGCTTTTCACTGCTGTGTTTATGTCGCTTTACACCCACTTGACACACTAACAGAGAGATATCAATACATAGGTTTTAAGATTATTACTAGTCAGATATATTCTTGTGCGGTGAATAGGGCGTGTTGAGTCCAGTTCTCTGAGCAAGGAGTAGGTCTTGTCTATTACATATTGGGTTTATGGAACGGTATCTGAGCTAATTTGATACCCTTGTTTTATGTATCACCCCACCTCACCTTTCCCGTTAAGCAGCCATAGTGTGTTTTCTGCATGTGTGACTCTGTTCTGTTTTGTAATTCAGTTCAAGTGTAACGGTTTTTACATTCCCTCTAAAAGTGATACCTTATGAGAAGTGTCCTTTTCTGTGTGACTTATTTCACTTAGAATCGTCGTACCTAAATCCACTCATCATGCTGCTACTAACCTTATGGCATTGATTTCCTGGCTGAGTGATATTCCACTGTACATAAGGACCACAACTTCTTTATCCATTTTTCTCTTTCCTTGGATATTAAGGTGGAATGAAGTGGAGGTCCTTGTCAACAGAGCAGCCCTCAACTTTGGGGTGCTTGTGTCTTGCTGATTTTTCATTTTCCCAATTTATACCCCCATGAGTGGAAGTGCCCTATGCTCTCTAAGCTGTGTTTTTCAGATGTTTCAGGACACACCGTACACTTCTCCAGAGTGGCTGTTGGCAATTTACATCCCGCCCATCAGTGTAGCAAGGCTCCCATTTCTCCATGGCCTGTCCTGCATTTCTGGTTTTGACACTTTTTTCAGCATGGCCCTTTTGACCGATGGGAAGCGAGACTTCTCTGTAGCGCTGATTTGCCTTTCCAGGTTGCTTGGTTGGCCAAAAAGGGCGTATGCGTTTTTTCCTGAATATATTCAGGAAAAAACGCATACGCCCTTTTTGGCCAAGGGCATCATTGTCAACGTTTTGCCGCTTTTCATGTGCTTTAAAGGCGATTCGTATCTACCTCCTGAAATCTGTTTCGTGCAATTCTGCCTTGATTTCAAATCCTCTTCTTTGCCTTCCCTCAATATATTTGTGGACGAGAGTTATCATTTATAACTCTGCAGGTTTGTGAATTGCAGTGCCCTGAACCTCCATTTTACAACTCGCTTTTTTGGGAGCTGGCCGCAAAAGCGCAGGATGGCTTCAGGCCCTGTTCTGGTTCCGGGGGGCAGGCTGAGCCTGTGGTTATTTCTTTTCCTGATGGGAAAATAGAGTGACCTGTGCCTGTCCCGACACCAAGAGCTAGTCTCTCGTTGGTTCCCCGTCTTCCCGTTCATCCTCAGGACAAATTGCAACCTGTACGGAACAGGAGGTTAAAGGTGCTGATGCTCCAAGTAGGGAGATTGCTAGTAAAGTGGCTGGAAAGGCGAACCCGGGCACAAGGAGATGAGAAATGAGGTGCGTTTTAGAAACCTTTCCCCATCACACGGTGTACCATCTTCTGGGTTTCTCATGCATGTTTTCGATGTAGGAAGATGCCCTTGAACCTGGAGATTTGGGACCCATGCGATGGGTACCACGCAGTATTACTTTAAAGGGTCTGCATTTGCTCACCCAACCTCACCAAACCTCTCAGCCCCAAGAGTGTCCACCCTTATGTCTCATCCAGCTGTGGGTCTAGATATGGTGAATCCAGGTTGCATCACAGCCCCTGAACGCATTGTGTAAGAATTTCTCTCTCTTTCACTGTCGTTGTTTCATGGGTTTTTCAAAGTAATTTATTTTCATAATGGGGTTTAGCTGCTTTTCACGGCTGTGTTTATGTCGCTTTACACCCACTTGACACACTAACAGAGAGATATCAATACATAGGTTTTAAGATTATTACTAGTCAGATATATTCTTGTGCGGTGAATAGGGCGTGTTGAGTCCAGTTCTCTGAGCAAGGAGTAGGTCTTGTCTATTACATATTGGGTTTATGGAACGGTATCTGAGCTAATTTGATACCCTTGTTTTATGTATCACCCCACCTCACCTTTCCCGTTAAGCAGCCATAGTGTGTTTTCTGCATGTGTGACTCTGTTCTGTTTTGTAATTCAGTTCAAGTGTAACGGTTTTTACATTCCCTCTAAAAGTGATACCTTATGAGAAGTGTCCTTTTCTGTGTGACTTATTTCAGTTAGAATCGTCGTACCTAAATCCACTCATCATGCTGCTACTAACCTTATGACATTGATTTCATGGCTGAGTGATATTCCATTGTACATAAGGACCACAACTTCTTTATCCATTTTTCTCTTTCCTTGGATATTAAGGTGGAATGAAGTGGAGGTCCTTGTCAACAGAGCAGCCCTAAACTTTGGGGTGCTTGTGTCTTGCTGATTTTTAATTTTCCCAATTTATACCCCCATGAGTGGAAGTGCCCTATGCTCTCTAAGCTGTGTTTTTCAGATGTTTCAGGACACACCGTACACTTCTCCAGAGTGGCTGTTGGCAATTTACATCCCGCCCATCAGTGTAGCAAGGCTCTCATTTCTCCATGGCCTGTCCTGCATTTCTGGTTTTGACACTTTTTTCAGCATGGCCCTTTTGACCGATGGGAAGCGAGACTTCTCTGTAGCGCTGATTTGCCTTTCCAGGTTGCTTGGTTGGCCAAAAAGGGCGTATGCGTTTTTTCCTGAATATATTCAGGAAAAAACACATACGCCCTTTTTGGCCAAGGGCATCATTGTCAACGTTTTGCCGCTTTTCATGTGCTTTAAAGGCGATTCGTATCTACCTCCTGAAATCTGTTTCGTGCAATTCTGCCTTGATTTCAAATCCTCTTCTTTGCCTTCCCTCAATATATTTGTGGACGAGAGTTATCATTTATAACTCTGCAGGTTTGTGAATTGCAGTGCCCTGAACCTCCATTTTACAACTCGCTTTTTTGGGAGCTGGCCGCAAAAGCGCAGGATGGCTTCAGGCCCTGTTCTGGTTCCGGGGGGCAGGCTGAGCCTGTGGTTAATTCTTCTTCCTGATGGGAAAATAGAGTGACCTGTGCCTGTCCCGACACCAAGAGCTAGTCTCTCGTTGGTTCCCCGTCTTCCCGTTCATCCTCAGGACAAATTGCAACCTGTACGGAACAGGAGGTTAAAGGTGCTGATGCTCCAAGTAGGGAGATTGCTAGTAAAGCGGCTGGAAAGGCGAACCCGGGCACAAGGAGATGAGAAATGAGGTGCGTTTTAGAAACCTTTCCCTATCACACGGTGTACCATCTTCTGGGTTTCTCATGCATGTTTTCGATGTAGGAAGATGCCCTTGAACCTGGAGATTTGGGACCCATGCGATGGGTACCACGCAGTATTACTTTAAAGGGTCTGCGTTTGCTCACCCAACCTCACCAAACCTCTCAGCCCCAAGAGTGTCCACCCTTATGTCTCATCCAGCTGTGGGTCTAGATATGGTGAATCCAGGTTGCATCACAGCCCCTGAACGCATTGTGTAAGAATTTCTCTCTCTTTCACTGTCGTTGTTTCATGGGTTTTTCAAAGTAATTTATTTTCATAATGGGGTTTAGCTGCTTTTCACTGCTGTGTTTATGTCGCTTTACACCCACTTGACACACTAACAGAGAGATATCAATACATAGGTTTTAAGATTATTACTAGTCAGATATATTCTTGTGCGGTGAATAGGGCGTGTTGAGTCCAGTTCTCTGAGCAAGGAGTAGGTCTTGTCTATTACATATTGGGTTTATGGAACGGTATCTGAGCTAATTTGATACCCTTGTTTTATGTATCACCCCACCTCACCTTTCCCGTTAAGCAGCCATAGTGTGTTTTCTGCATGTGTGACTCTGTTCTGTTTTGTAATTCAGTTCAAGTGTAACGGTTTTTACATTCCCTCTAAAAGTGATACCTTATGAGAAGTGTCCTTTTCTGTGTGACTTATTTCAGTTAGAATCGTCGTACCTAAATCCACTCATCATGCTGCTACTAACCTTATGACATTGATTTCATGGCTGAGTGATATTCCATTGTACATAAGGACCACAACTTCTTTATCCATTTTTCTCTTTCCTTGGATATTAAGGTGGAATGAAGTGGAGGTCCTTGTCAACAGAGCAGCCCTAAACTTTGGGGTGCTTGTGTCTTGCTGATTTTTAATTTTCCCAATTTATACCCCCATGAGTGGAAGTGCCCTATGCTCTCTAAGCTGTGTTTTTCAGATGTTTCAGGACACACCGTACACTTCTCCAGAGTGGCTGTTGGCAATTTACATCCCGCCCATCAGTGTAGCAAGGCTCCCATTTCTCCATGGCCTGTCCTGCATTTCTGGTTTTGACACTTTTTTCAGCATGGCCCTTTTGACCGATGGGAAGCGAGACTTCTCTGTAGCGCTGATTTGCCTTTCCAGGTTGCTTGGTTGGCCAAAAAGGGCGTATGCGTTTTTTCCTGAATATATTCAGGAAAAAACGCATACGCCCTTTTTGGCCAAGGGCATCATTGTCAACGTTTTGCCGCTTTTCATGTGCTTTAAAGGCGATTCGTATCTACCTCCTGAAATCTGTTTCGTGCAATTCTGCCTTGATTTCAAATCCTCTTCTTTGCCTTCCCTCAATATATTTGTGGACGAGAGTTATCATTTATAACTCTGCAGGTTTGTGAATTGCAGTGCCCTGAACCTCCATTTTACAACTCGCTTTTTTAGGAGCTGGCCGCAAAAGCGCAGGATGGCTTCAGGCCCTGTTCTGGTTCCGGGGGGCAGGCTGAGCCTGTGGTTAATTCTTCTTCCTGATGGGAAAATAGAGTGACCTGTGCCTGTCCCGACACCAAGAGCTAGTCTCTCGTTGGTTCCCCGTCTTCCCGTTCATCCTCAGGACAAATTGCAACCTGTACGGAACAGGAGGTTAAAGGTGCTGATGCTCCAAGTAGGGAGATTGCTAGTAAAGCGGCTGGAAAGGCGAACCCGGGCACAAGGAGATGAGAAATGAGGTGCGTTTTAGAAACCTTTCCCTATCACACGGTGTACCATCTTCTGGGTTTCTCATGCATGTTTTCGATGTAGGAAGATGCCCTTGAACCTGGAGATTTGGGACCCATGCGATGGGTACCACGCAGTATTACTTTAAAGGGTCTGCGTTTGCTCACCCAACCTCACCAAACCTCTCAGCCCCAAGAGTGTCCACCCTTATGTCTCATCCAGCTGTGGGTCTAGATATGGTGAATCCAGGTTGCATCACAGCCCCTGAACGCATTGTGTAAGAATTTCTCTCTCTTTCACTGTCGTTGTTTCATGGGTTTTTCAAAGTAATTTATTTTCATAATGGGGTTTAGCTGCTTTTCACTGCTGTGTTTATGTCGCTTTACACCCACTTGACACACTAACAGAGAGATATCAATACATAGGTTTTAAGATTATTACTAGTCAGATATATTCTTGTGCGGTGAATAGGGCGTGTTGAGTCCAGTTCTCTGAGCAAGGAGTAGGTCTTGTCTATTACATATTGGGTTTATGGAACGGTATCTGAGCTAATTTGATACCCTTGTTTTATGTATCACCCCACCTCACCTTTCCCGTTAAGCAGCCATAGTGTGTTTTCTGCATGTGTGACTCTGTTCTGTTTTGTAATTCAGTTCAAGTGTAACGGTTTTTACATTCCCTCTAAAAGTGATACCTTATGAGAAGTGTCCTTTTCTGTGTGACTTATTTCACTTAGAATCGTCG
The DNA here is from genome assembly GCF_965194805.1 of Balaenoptera borealis. Taxonomy (NCBI): domain Eukaryota; kingdom Metazoa; phylum Chordata; class Mammalia; order Artiodactyla; family Balaenopteridae; genus Balaenoptera; species Balaenoptera borealis. Next base: position 1,337,621 of record NW_028124006.1, read on the forward strand.
TACCTAAATCCACTCATCATGCTGCTACTAACCTTATGGCATTGATTTCCTGGCTGAGTGATATTCCACTGTACATAAGGACCACAACTTCTTTATCCATTTTTCTCTTTCCTTGGATATTAAGGTGGAATGAAGTGGAGGTCCTTGTCAACAGAGCAGCCCTCAACTTTGGGGTGCTTGTGTCTTGCTGATTTTTCATTTTCCCAATTTATACCCCCATGAGTGGAAGTGCCCTATGCTCTCTAAGCTGTGTTTTTCAGATGTTTCAGGACACACCGTACACTTCTCCAGAGTGGCTGTTGGCAATTTACATCCCGCCCATCAGTGTAGCAAGGCTCCCATTTCTCCATGGCCTGTCCTGCATTTCTGGTTTTGACACTTTTTTCAGCATGGCCCTTTTGACCGATGGGAAGCGAGACTTCTCTGTAGCGCTGATTTGCCTTTCCAGGTTGCTTGGTTGGCCAAAAAGGGCGTATGCGTTTTTTCCTGAATATATTCAGGAAAAAACGCATACGCCCTTTTTGGCCAAGGGCATCATTGTCAACGTTTTGCCGCTTTTCATGTGCTTTAAAGGCGATTCGTATCTACCTCCTGAAATCTGTTTCGTGCAATTCTGCCTTGATTTCAAATCCTCTTCTTTGCCTTCCCTCAATATATTTGTGGACGAGAGTTATCATTTATAACTCTGCAGGTTTGTGAATTGCAGTGCCCTGAACCTCCATTTTACAACTCGCTTTTTTGGGAGCTGGCCGCAAAAGCGCAGGATGGCTTCAGGCCCTGTTCTGGTTCCGGGGGGCAGGCTGAGCCTGTGGTTATTTCTTTTCCTGATGGGAAAATAGAGTGACCTGTGCCTGTCCCGACACCAAGAGCTAGTCTCTCGTTGGTTCCCCGTCTTCCCGTTCATCCTCAGGACAAATTGCAACCTGTACGGAACAGGAGGTTAAAGGTGCTGATGCTCCAAGTAGGGAGATTGCTAGTAAAGTGGCTGGAAAGGCGAACCCGGGCACAAGGAGATGAGAAATGAGGTGCGTTTTAGAAACCTTTCCCCATCACACGGTGTACCATCTTCTGGGTTTCTCATGCATGTTTTCGATGTAGGAAGATGCCCTTGAACCTGGAGATTTGGGACCCATGCGATGGGTACCACGCAGTATTACTTTAAAGGGTCTGCGTTTGCTCACCCAACCTCACCAAACCTCTCAGCCCCAAGAGTGTCCACCCTTATGTCTCATCCAGCTGTGGGTCTAGATATGGTGAATCCAGGTTGCATCACAGCCCCTGAACGCATTGTGTAAGAATTTCTCTCTCTTTCACTGTCGTTGTTTCATGGGTTTTTCAAAGTAATTTATTTTCATAATGGGGTTTAGCTGCTTTTCACTGCTGTGTTTATGTCGCTTTACACCCACTTGACACACTAACAGAGAGATATCAATACATAGGTTTTAAGATTATTACTAGTCAGATATATTCTTGTGCGGTGAATAGGGCGTGTTGAGTCCAGTTCTCTGAGCAAGGAGTAGGTCTTGTCTATTACATATTGGGTTTATGGAACGGTATCTGAGCTAATTTGATACCCTTGTTTTATGTATCACCCCACCTCACCTTTCCCGTTAAGCAGCCATAGTGTGTTTTCTGCATGTGTGACTCTGTTCTGTTTTGTAATTCAGTTCAAGTGTAACGGTTTTTACATTCCCTCTAAAAGTGATACCTTATGAGAAGTGTCCTTTTCTGTGTGACTTATTTCACTTAGAATCGTCGTACCTAAATCCACTCATCATGCTGCTACTAACCTTATGGCATTGATTTCCTGGCTGAGTGATATTCCACTGTACATAAGGACCACAACTTCTTTATCCATTTTTCTCTTTCCTTGGATATTAAGGTGGAATGAAGTGGAGGTCCTTGTCAACAGAGCAGCCCTCAACTTTGGGGTGCTTGTGTCTTGCTGATTTTTCATTTTCCCAATTTATACCCCCATGAGTGGAAGTGCCCTATGCTCTCTAAGCTGTGTTTTTCAGATGTTTCAGGACACACCGTACACTTCTCCAGAGTGGCTGTTGGCAATTTACATCCCGCCCATCAGTGTAGCAAGGCTCCCATTTCTCCATGGCCTGTCCTGCATTTCTGGTTTTGACACTTTTTTCAGCATGGCCCTTTTGACCGATGGGAAGCGAGACTTCTCTGTAGCGCTGATTTGCCTTTCCAGGTTGCTTGGTTGGCCAAAAAGGGCGTATGCGTTTTTTCCTGAATATATTCAGGAAAAAACGCATACGCCCTTTTTGGCCAAGGGCATCATTGTCAACGTTTTGCCGCTTTTCATGTGCTTTAAAGGCGATTCGTATCTACCTCCTGAAATCTGTTTCGTGCAATTCTGCCTTGATTTCAAATCCTCTTCTTTGCCTTCCCTCAATATATTTGTGGACGAGAGTTATCATTTATAACTCTGCAGGTTTGTGAATTGCAGTGCCCTGAACCTCCATTTTACAACTCGCTTTTTTGGGAGCTGGCCGCAAAAGCGCAGGATGGCTTCAGGCCCTGTTCTGGTTCCGGGGGGCAGGCTGAGCCTGTGGTTATTTCTTTTCCTGATGGGAAAATAGAGTGACCTGTGCCTGTCCCGACACCAAGAGCTAGTCTCTCGTTGGTTCCCCGTCTTCCCGTTCATCCTCAGGACAAATTGCAACCTGTACGGAACAGGAGGTTAAAGGTGCTGATGCTCCAAGTAGGGAGATTGCTAGTAAAGTGGCTGGAAAGGCGAACCCGGGCACAAGGAGATGAGAAATGAGGTGCGTTTTAGAAACCTTTCCCCATCACACGGTGTACCATCTTCTGGGTTTCTCATGCATGTTTTCGATGTAGGAAGATGCCCTTGAACCTGGAGATTTGGGACCCATGCGATGGGTACCACGCAGTATTACTTTAAAGGGTCTGCATTTGCTCACCCAACCTCACCAAACCTCTCAGCCCCAAGAGTGTCCACCCTTATGTCTCATCCAGCTGTGGGTCTAGATATGGTGAATCCAGGTTGCATCACAGCCCCTGAACGCATTGTGTAAGAATTTCTCTCTCTTTCACTGTCGTTGTTTCATGGGTTTTTCAAAGTAATTTATTTTCATAATGGGGTTTAGCTGCTTTTCACGGCTGTGTTTATGTCGCTTTACACCCACTTGACACACTAACAGAGAGATATCAATACATAGGTTTTAAGATTATTACTAGTCAGATATATTCTTGTGCGGTGAATAGGGCGTGTTGAGTCCAGTTCTCTGAGCAAGGAGTAGGTCTTGTCTATTACATATTGGGTTTATGGAACGGTATCTGAGCTAATTTGATACCCTTGTTTTATGTATCACCCCACCTCACCTTTCCCGTTAAGCAGCCATAGTGTGTTTTCTGCATGTGTGACTCTGTTCTGTTTTGTAATTCAGTTCAAGTGTAACGGTTTTTACATTCCCTCTAAAAGTGATACCTTATGAGAAGTGTCCTTTTCTGTGTGACTTATTTCAGTTAGAATCGTCGTACCTAAATCCACTCATCATGCTGCTACTAACCTTATGACATTGATTTCATGGCTGAGTGATATTCCATTGTACATAAGGACCACAACTTCTTTATCCATTTTTCTCTTTCCTTGGATATTAAGGTGGAATGAAGTGGAGGTCCTTGTCAACAGAGCAGCCCTAAACTTTGGGGTGCTTGTGTCTTGCTGATTTTTCATTTTCCCAATTTATACCCCCATGAGTGGAAGTGCCCTATGCTCTCTAAGCTGTGTTTTTCAGATGTTTCAGGACACACCGTACACTTCTCCAGAGTGGCTGTTGGCAATTTACATCCCGCCCATCAGTGTAGCAAGGCTCTCATTTCTCCATGGCCTGTCCTGCATTTCTGGTTTTGACACTTTTTTCAGCATGGCCCTTTTGACCGATGGGAAGCGAGACTTCTCTGTAGCGCTGATTTGCCTTTCCAGGTTGCTTGGTTGGCCAAAAAGGGCGTATGCGTTTTTTCCTGAATATATTCAGGAAAAAACACATACGCCCTTTTTGGCCAAGGGCATCATTGTCAACGTTTTGCCGCTTTTCATGTGCTTTAAAGGCGATTCGTATCTACCTCCTGAAATCTGTTTCGTGCAATTCTGCCTTGATTTCAAATCCTCTTCTTTGCCTTCCCTCAATATATTTGTGGACGAGAGTTATCATTTATAACTCTGCAGGTTTGTGAATTGCAGTGCCCTGAACCTCCATTTTACAACTCGCTTTTTTGGGAGCTGGCCGCAAAAGCGCAGGATGGCTTCAGGCCCTGTTCTGGTTCCGGGGGGCAGGCTGAGCCTGTGGTTAATTCTTCTTCCTGATGGGAAAATAGAGTGACCTGTGCCTGTCCCGACACCAAGAGCTAGTCTCTCGTTGGTTCCCCGTCTTCCCGTTCATCCTCAGGACAAATTGCAACCTGTACGGAACAGGAGGTTAAAGGTGCTGATGCTCCAAGTAGGGAGATTGCTAGTAAAGCGGCTGGAAAGGCGAACCCGGGCACAAGGAGATGAGAAATGAGGTGCGTTTTAGAAACCTTTCCCTATCACACGGTGTACCATCTTCTGGGTTTCTCATGCATGTTTTCGATGTAGGAAGATGCCCTTGAACCTGGAGATTTGGGACCCATGCGATGGGTACCACGCAGTATTACTTTAAAGGGTCTGCGTTTGCTCACCCAACCTCACCAAACCTCTCAGCCCCAAGAGTGTCCACCCTTATGTCTCATCCAGCTGTGGGTCTAGATATGGTGAATCCAGGTTGCATCACAGCCCCTGAACGCATTGTGTAAGAATTTCTCTCTCTTTCACTGTCGTTGTTTCATGGGTTTTTCAAAGTAATTTATTTTCATAATGGGGTTTAGCTGCTTTTCACTGCTGTGTTTATGTCGCTTTACACCCACTTGACACACTAACAGAGAGATATCAATACATAGGTTTTAAGATTATTACTAGTCAGATATATTCTTGTGCGGTGAATAGGGCGTGTTGAGTCCAGTTCTCTGAGCAAGGAGTAGGTCTTGTCTATTACATATTGGGTTTATGGAACGGTATCTGAGCTAATTTGATACCCTTGTTTTATGTATCACCCCACCTCACCTTTCCCGTTAAGCAGCCATAGTGTGTTTTCTGCATGTGTGACTCTGTTCTGTTTTGTAATTCAGTTCAAGTGTAACGGTTTTTACATTCCCTCTAAAAGTGATACCTTATGAGAAGTGTCCTTTTCTGTGTGACTTATTTCACTTAGAATCGTCGTACCTAAATCCACTCATCATGCTGCTACTAACCTTATGACATTGATTTCATGGCTGAGTGATATTCCACTGTACATAAGGACCACAACTTCTTTATCCATTTTTCTCTTTCCTTGGATATTAAGGTGGAATGAAGTGGAGGTCCTTGTCAACAGAGCAGCCCTAAACTTTGGGGTGCTTGTGTCTTGCTGATTTTTCATTTTCCCAATTTATACCCCCATGAGTGGAAGTGCCCTATGCTCTCTAAGCTGTGTTTTTCAGATGTTTCAGGACACACCGTACACTTCTCCAGAGTGGCTTTTGGCAATTTACATCCCGCCCATCAGTGTAGCAAGGCTCCCATTTCTCCATGGCCTGTCCTGCATTTCTGGTTTTGACACTTTTTTCAGCATGGCCCTTTTGACCGATGGGAAGCGAGACTTCTCTGTAGCGCTGATTTGCCTTTCCAGGTTGCTTGGTTGGCCAAAAAGGGCGTATGCGTTTTTTCCTGAATATATTCAGGAAAAAACGCATACGCCCTTTTTGGCCAAGGGCATCATTGTCAACGTTTTGCCGCTTTTCATGTGCTTTAAAGGCGATTCGTATCTACCTCCTGAAATCTGTTTCGTGCAATTCTGCCTTGATTTCAAATCCTCTTCTTTGCCTTCCCTCAATATATTTGTGGACGAGAGTTATCATTTATAACTCTGCAGGTTTGTGAATTGCAGTGCCCTGAACCTCCATTTTACAACTCGCTTTTTTGGGAGCTGGCCGCAAAAGCGCAGGATGGCTTCAGGCCCTGTTCTGGTTCCGGGGGGCAGGCTGAGCCTGTGGTTAATTCTTCTTCCTGATGGGAAAATAGAGTGACCTGTGCCTGTCCCGACACCAAGAGCTAGTCTCTCGTTGGTTCCCCGTCTTCCCGTTCATCCTCAGGACAAATTGCAACCTGTACGGAACAGGAGGTTAAAGGTGCTGATGCTCCAAGTAGGGAGATTGCTAGTAAAGCGGCTGGAAAGGCGAACCCGGGCACAAGGAGATGAGAAATGAGGTGCGTTTTAGAAACCTTTCCCTATCACACGGTGTACCATCTTCTGGGTTTCTCATGCATGTTTTCGATGTAGGAAGATGCCCTTGAACCTGGAGATTTGGGACCCATGCGATGGGTACCACGCAGTATTACTTTAAAGGGTCTGCGTTTGCTCACCCAACCTCACCAAACCTCTCAGCCCCAAGAGTGTCCACCCTTATGTCTCATCCAGCTGTGGGTCTAGATATGGTGAATCCAGGTTGCATCACAGCCCCTGAACGCATTGTGTAAGAATTTCTCTCTCTTTCACTGTCGTTGTTTCATGGGTTTTTCAAAGTAATTTATTTTCATAATGGGGTTTAGCTGCTTTTCACTGCTGTGTTTATGTCGCTTTACACCCACTTGACACACTAACAGAGAGATATCAATACATAGGTTTTAAGATTATTACTAGTCAGATATATTCTTGTGCGGTGAATAGGGCGTGTTGAGTCCAGTTCTCTGAGCAAGGAGTAGGTCTTGTCTATTACATATTGGGTTTATGGAACGGTATCTGAGCTAATTTGATACCCTTGTTTTATGTATCACCCCACCTCACCTTTCCCGTTAAGCAGCCATAGTGTGTTTTCTGCATGTGTGACTCTGTTCTGTTTTGTAATTCAGTTCAAGTGTAACGGTTTTTACATTCCCTCTAAAAGTGATACCTTATGAGAAGTGTCCTTTTCTGTGTGACTTATTTCACTTAGAATCGTCGTACCTAAATCCACTCATCATGCTGCTACTAACCTTATGACATTGATTTCATGGCTGAGTGATATTCCACTGTACATAAGGACCACAACTTCTTTATCCATTTTTCTCTTTCCTTGGATATTAAGGTGGAATGAAGTGGAGGTCCTTGTCAACAGAGCAGCCCTAAACTTTGGGGTGCTTGTGTCTTGCTGATTTTTCATTTTCCCAATTTATACCCCCATGAGTGGAAGTGCCCTATGCTCTCTAAGCTGTGTTTTTCAGATGTTTCAGGACACACCGTACACTTCTCCAGAGTGGCTTTTGGCAATTTACATCCCGCCCATCAGTGTAGCAAGGCTCCCATTTCTCCATGGCCTGTCCTGCATTTCTGGTTTTGACACTTTTTTCAGCATGGCCCTTTTGACCGATGGGAAGCGAGACTTCTCTGTAGCGCTGATTTGCCTTTCCAGGTTGCTTGGTTGGCCAAAAAGGGCGTATGCGTTTTTTCCTGAATATATTCAGGAAAAAACGCATACGCCCTTTTTGGCCAAGGGCATCATTGTCAACGTTTTGCCGCTTTTCATGTGCTTTAAAGGCGATTCGTATCTACCTCCTGAAATCTGTTTCGTGCAATTCTGCCTTGATTTCAAATCCTCTTCTTTGCCTTCCCTCAATATATTTGTGGACGAGAGTTATCATTTATAACTCTGCAGGTTTGTGAATTGCAGTGCCCTGAACCTCCATTTTACAACTCGCTTTTTTGGGAGCTGGCCGCAAAAGCGCAGGATGGCTTCAGGCCCTGTTCTGGTTCCGGGGGGCAGGCTGAGCCTGTGGTTAATTCTTCTTCCTGATGGGAAAATAGAGTGACCTGTGCCTGTCCCGACACCAAGAGCTAGTCTCTCGTTGGTTCCCCGTCTTCCCGTTCATCCTCAGGACAAATTGCAACCTGTACGGAACAGGAGGTTAAAGGTGCTGATGCTCCAAGTAGGGAGATTGCTAGTAAAGCGGCTGGAAAGGCGAACCCGGGCACAAGGAGATGAGAAATGAGGTGCGTTTTAGAAACCTTTCCCTATCACACGGTGTACCATCTTCTGGGTTTCTCATGCATGTTTTCGATGTAGGAAGATGCCCTTGAACCTGGAGATTTGGGACCCATGCGATGGGTACCACGCAGTATTACTTTAAAGGGTCTGCGTTTGCTCACCCAACCTCACCAAACCTCTCAGCCCCAAGAGTGTCCACCCTTATGTCTCATCCAGCTGTGGGTCTAGATATGGTGAATCCAGGTTGCATCACAGCCCCTGAACGCATTGTGTAAGAATTTCTCTCTCTTTCACTGTCGTTGTTTCATGGGTTTTTCAAAGTAATTTATTTTCATAATGGGGTTTAGCTGCTTTTCACTGCTGTGTTTATGTCGCTTTACACCCACTTGACACACTAACAGAGAGATATCAATACATAGGTTTTAAGATTATTACTAGTCAGATATATTCTTGTGCGGTGAATAGGGCGTGTTGAGTCCAGTTCTCTGAGCAAGGAGTAGGTCTTGTCTATTACATATTGGGTTTATGGAACGGTATCTGAGCTAATTTGATACCCTTGTTTTATGTATCACCCCACCTCACCTTTCCCGTTAAGCAGCCATAGTGTGTTTTCTGCATGTGTGACTCTGTTCTGTTTTGTAATTCAGTTCAAGTGTAACGGTTTTTACATTCCCTCTAAAAGTGATACCTTATGAGAAGTGTCCTTTTCTGTGTGACTTATTTCACTTAGAATCGTCGTACCTAAATCCACTCATCATGCTGCTACTAACCTTATGACATTGATTTCATGGCTGAGTGATATTCCACTGTACATAAGGACCACAACTTCTTTATCCATTTTTCTCTTTCCTTGGATATTAAGGTGGAATGAAGTGGAGGTCCTTGTCAACAGAGCAGCCCTAAACTTTGGGGTGCTTGTGTCTTGCTGATTTTTCATTTTCCCAATTTATACCCCCATGAGTGGAAGTGCCCTATGCTCTCTAAGCTGTGTTTTTCAGATGTTTCAGGACACACCGTACACTTCTCCAGAGTGGCTGTTGGCAATTTACATCCCGCCCATCAGTGTAGCAAGGCTCCCATTTCTCCATGGCCTGTCCTGCATTTCTGGTTTTGACACTTTTTTCAGCATGGCCCTTTTGACCGATGGGAAGCGAGACTTCTCTGTAGCGCTGATTTGCCTTTCCAGGTTGCTTGGTTGGCCAAAAAGGGCGTATGCGTTTTTTCCTGAATATATTCAGGAAAAAACGCATACGCCCTTTTTGGCCAAGGGCATCATTGTCAACGTTTTGCCGCTTTTCATGTGCTTTAAAGGCGATTCGTATCTACCTCCTGAAATCTGTTTCGTGCAATTCTGCCTTGATTTCAAATCCTCTTCTTTGCCTTCCCTCAATATATTTGTGGACGAGAGTTATCATTTATAACTCTGCAGGTTTGTGAATTGCAGTGCCCTGAACCTCCATTTTACAACTCGCTTTTTTGGGAGCTGGCCGCAAAAGCGCAGGATGGCTTCAGGCCCTGTTCTGGTTCCGGGGGGCAGGCTGAGCCTGTGGTTAATTCTTCTTCCTGATGGGAAAATAGAGTGACCTGTGCCTGTCCCGACACCAAGAGCTAGTCTCTCGTTGGTTCCCCGTCTTCCCGTTCATCCTCAGGACAAATTGCAACCTGTACGGAACAGGAGGTTAAAGGTGCTGATGCTCCAAGTAGGGAGATTGCTAGTAAAGTGGCTGGAAAGGCGAACCCGGGCACAAGGAGATGAGAAATGAGGTGCGTTTTAGAAACCTTTCCCCATCACACGGTGTACCATCTTCTGGGTTTCTCATGCATGTTTTCGATGTAGGAAGATGCCCTTGAACCTGGAGATTTGGGACCCATGCGATGGGTACCACGCAGTATTACTTTAAAGGGTCTGCGTTTGCTCACCCAACCTCACCAAACCTCTCAGCCCCAAGAGTGTCCACCCTTATGTCTCATCCAGCTGTGGGTCTAGATATGGTCAATCCAGGTTGCATCACAGCCCCTGAACTCATTGTGTAAGAATTTCTATCTCTTTCACTGTCGTTGTTTCATGGGTTTTTCAAAGTAATTTATTTTCATAATGGGGTTTAGCTGCTTTTCACGGCTGTGTTTATGCCGCTTTACACCCACTTGACACACTAACAGAGAGATATCAATACATAGGTTTTAAGATTATTACTAGTCAGATATATTCTTGTGCGGTGAATAGGGCGTGTTGAGTCCAGTTCTCTGAGCAAGGAGTAGGTCTTGTCTACTACATATTGGGTTTATGGAACGGTATCTGAGCTAATTTGATACCCTTGTTTTATGTATCACCCCACCTCACCTTTCCCGTTAAGCAGCCATAGTCTGTTTTCTGCATGTGTGACTCTGTTCTGTTTTGTAATTCAGTTCAAGTGTAACGGTTTTTACATTCCCTCTAAAAGTGATACCTTATGAGAAGTGTCCTTTTCTGTGTGACTTATTTCAGTTAGAATCGTCGTACCTAAATCCACTCATCATGCTGCTACTAACCTTATGACATTGATTTCATGGCTGAGTGATATTCCACTGTACATAAGGACCACAACTTCTTTATCCATTTTTCTCTTTCCTTGGATATTAAGGTGGAATGAAGTGGAGGTCCTTGTCAACAGAGCAGCCCTAAACTTTGGGGTGCTTGTGTCTTGCTGATTTTTAATTTTCCCAATTTATACCCCCATGAGTGGAAGTGCCCTATGCTCTCTAAGCTGTGTTTTTCAGATGTTTCAGGACACACCGTACACTTCTCCAGAGTGGCTGTTGGCAATTTACATCCCGCCCATCAGTGTAGCAAGGCTCCCATTTCTCCATGGCCTGTCCTGCATTTCTGGTTTTGACACTTTTTTCAGCATGGCCCTTTTGACCGATGGGAAGCGAGACTTCTCTGTAGCGCTGATTTGCCTTTCCAGGTTGCTTGGTTGGCCAAAAAGGGCGTATGCGTTTTTTCCTGAATATATTCAGGAAAAAACGCATACGCCCTTTTTGGCCAAGGGCATCATTGTCAACGTTTTGCCGCTTTTCATGTGCTTTAAAGGCGATTCGTATCTACCTCCTGAAATCTGTTTCGTGCAATTCTGCCTTGATTTCAAATCCTCTTCTTTGCCTTCCCTCAATATATTTGTGGACGAGAGTTATCATTTATAACTCTGCAGGTTTGTGAATTGCAGTGCCCTGAACCTCCATTTTACAACTCGCTTTTTTGGGAGCTGGCCGCAAAAGCGCAGGATGGCTTCAGGCCCTGTTCTGGTTCCGGGGGGCAGGCTGAGCCTGTGGTTAATTCTTCTTCCTGATGGGAAAATAGAGTGACCTGTGCCTGTCCCGACACCAAGAGCTAGTCTCTCGTTGGTTCCCCGTCTTCCCGTTCATCCTCAGGACAAATTGCAACCTGTACGGAACAGGAGGTTAAAGGTGCTGATGCTCCAAGTAGGGAGATTGCTAGTAAAGCGGCTGGAAAGGCGAACCCGGGCACAAGGAGATGAGAAATGAGGTGCGTTTTAGAAACCTTTCCCTATCACACGGTGTACCATCTTCTGGGTTTCTCATGCATGTTTTCGATGTAGGAAGATGCCCTTGAACCTGGAGATTTGGGACCCATGCGATGGGTACCACGCAGTATTACTTTAAAGGGTCTGCGTTTGCTCACCCAACCTCACCAAACCTCTCAGCCCCAAGAGTGTCCACCCTTATGTCTCATCCAGCTGTGGGTCTAGATATGGTGAATCCAGGTTGCATCACAGCCCCTGAACGCATTGTGTAAGAATTTCTCTCTCTTTCACTGTCGTTGTTTCATGGGTTTTTCAAAGTAATTTATTTTCATAATGGGGTTTAGCTGCTTTTCACTGCTGTGTTTATGTCGCTTTACACCCACTTGACACACTAACAGAGAGATATCAATACATAGGTTTTAAGATTATTACTAGTCAGATATATTCTTGTGCGGTGAATAGGGCGTGTTGAGTCCAGTTCTCTGAGCAAGGAGTAGGTCTTGTCTATTACATATTGGGTTTATGGAACGGTATCTGAGCTAATTTGATACCCTTGTTTTATGTATCACCCCACCTCACCTTTCCCGTTAAGCAGCCATAGTGTGTTTTCTGCATGTGTGACTCTGTTCTGTTTTGTAATTCAGTTCAAGTGTAACGGTTTTTACATTCCCTCTAAAAGTGATACCTTATGAGAAGTGTCCTTTTCTGTGTGACTTATTTCACTTAGAATCGTCGTACCTAAATCCACTCATCATGCTGCTACTAACCTTATGACATTGATTTCATGGCTGAGTGATATTCCACTGTACATAAGGACCACAACTTCTTTATCCATTTTTCTCTTTCCTTGGATATTAAGGTGGAATGAAGTGGAGGTCCTTGTCAACAGAGCAGCCCTAAACTTTGGGGTGCTTGTGTCTTGCTGATTTTTCATTTTCCCAATTTATACCCCCATGAGTGGAAGTGCCCTATGCTCTCTAAGCTGTGTTTTTCAGATGTTTCAGGACACACCGTACACTTCTCCAGAGTGGCTGTTGGCAATTTACATCCCGCCCATCAGTGTAGCAAGGCTCCCATTTCTCCATGGCCTGTCCTGCATTTCTGGTTTTGACACTTTTTTCAGCATGGCCCTTTTGACCGATGGGAAGCGAGACTTCTTTGTAGCGCTGATTTGCCTTTCCAGGTTGCTTGGTTGGCCAAAAAGGGCGTATGCGTTTTTTCCTGAATATATTCAGGAAAAAACGCATACGCCCTTTTTGGCCAAGGGCATCATTGTCAACATTTTGCTGCTTTTCATGTGCTTTAAAGGCGATTCGAATCTACCTCCTGAAATCTGTTTCCTGCAATTCTGCCTTGATTTCAAATCCTCTTCTTTGCCTTCCCTCAATATATTTGTGGACGAGAGTTATCATTTATAACTCTGCAGGTTTGTGAATTGCAGTGCCCTGAACCTCCATTTTACAACTCGCTTTTTTGGGAGCTGGCCGCAAAAGCGCAGGATGGCTTCAGGCCCTGTTCTGGTTCCGGGGGGCAGGCTGAGCCTGTGGTTAATTCTTCTTCCTGATGGGAAAATAGAGTGGCCTGTGCCTGTCCCGACACCAAGAGCTAGTCTCTCGTTGGTTCCCCGTCTTCCCGTTCATCCTCAGGACAAATTGCAACCTGTACGGAACAGGAGGTTAAAGGTGCTGATGCTCCAAGTAGAGAGATTGCTAGTAAAGCGGCTGGAATGGCGAACCCGGGCACAAGGAGATGAGAAGTGAGGTGCGTTTTAGAAACCTTTCCCCATCACACGGTGTACCATCTTCTGGGTTTCTCATGCATGTTTTCGATGTAGGATGATGCCCTTGAACCTGGAGATTTGGGACCCATGCGATGGGTACCACGCCGTATTACTTTAAAGGGTCTGCATTTGCTCACCCAACCTCACCAAACCTCTCAGCCCCAAGAGTGTCCACCCTTATGTCTCATCCAGCTGTGGGTCTAGATATGGTCAATCCAGGTTGCATCACAGCCCCTGAACTCATTGTGTAAGAATTTCTATCTCTTTCACTGTCGTTGTTTCATGGGTTTTTCAAAGTAATTTATTTTCATAATGGGGTTTAGCTGCTTTTCACGGCTGTGTTTATGCCGCTTTACACCCACTTGACACACTAACAGAGAGATATCAATACATAGGTTTTAAGATTATTACTAGTCAGATATATTCTTGTGCGGTGAATAGGGCGTGTTGAGTCCAGTTCTCTGAGCAAGGAGTAGGTCTTGTCTACTACATATTGGGTTTATGGAACGGTATCTGAGCTAATTTGATACCCTTGTTTTATGTATCACCCCACCTCACCTTTCCCGTTAAGCAGCCATAGTCTGTTTTCTGCATGTGTGACTCTGTTCTGTTTTGTAATTCAGTTCAAGTGTAACGGTTTTTACATTCCCTCTAAAAGTGATACCTTATGAGAAGTGTCCTTTTCTGTGTGACTTATTTCAGTTAGAATCGTCGTACCTAAATCCACTCATCATGCTGCTACTAACCTTATGACATTGATTTCATGGCTGAGTGATATTCCATTGTACATAAGGACCACAACTTCTTTATCCATTTTTCTCTTTCCTGGGATATTTAAGGTGGAATGAAGTGGAGGTCCTTGTCAACAGAGCAGCCCTCAACTTTGGGGTGCTTGTGTCTTGCTGATTTTTCATTTTCCCAATTTATACCCCCATGAGTGGAAGTGCCCTATGCTCTCTAAGCTGTGTTTTTCAGATGTTTCAGGACACACCGTACACTTCTCCAGAGTGGCTGTTGGCAATTTACATCCCGCCCATCAGTGTAGCAAGGCTCCCATTTCTCCATGGCCTGTCCTGCATTTCTGGTTTTGACACTTTTTTCAGCATGGCCCTTTTGACCGATGGGAAGCGAGACTTCTCTGTAGCGCTGATTTGCCTTTCCAGGTTGCTTGGTTGGCCAAAAAGGGCGTATGCGTTTTTTCCTGAATATATTCAGGAAAAAACGCATACGCCCTTTTTGGCCAAGGGCATCATTGTCAACGTTTTGCCGCTTTTCATGTGCTTTAAAGGCGATTCGTATCTACCTCCTGAAATCTGTTTCGTGCAATTCTGCCTTGATTTCAAATCCTCTTCTTTGCCTTCCCTCAATATATTTGTGGATGAGAGTTATCATTTATAACTCTGCAGGTTTGTGAATTGCAGTGCCCTGAACCTCCATTTTACAACTCGCTTTTTTGGGAGCTGGCCGCAAAAGCGCAGGATGGCTTCAGGCCCTGTTCTGGTTCCGGGGGGCAGGCTGAGCCTGTGGTTAATTCTTCTTCCTGATGGGAAAATAGAGTGACCTGTGCCTGTCCCGACACCAAGAGCTAGTCTCTCGTTGGTTCCCCGTCTTCCCGTTCATCCTCAGGACAAATTGCAACCTGTACGGAACAGGAGGTTAAAGGTGCTGATGCTCCAAGTAGGGAGATTGCTAGTAAAGCGGCTGGAAAGGCGAACCCGGGCACAAGGAGATGAGAAATGAGGTGCGTTTTAGAAACCTTTCCCCATCACACGGTGTACCATCTTCAGGGTTTCTCATGCATGTTTTCGATGTAGGAAGATGCCCTTGAACCTGGAGATTTGGGACCCATGCGATGGGTACCACGCCGTATTACTTTAAAGGGTCTGCGTTTGCTCACCCAACCTCACCAAACCTCTCAGCCCCAAGAGTGTCCACCCTTATGTCTCATCCAGCTGTGGGTCTAGATATGGTCAATCCAGGTTGCATCACAGCCCCTGAAAGCATTGTGTAAGAATTTCTCTCTCTTTCACTGTCGTTGTTTCATGGGTTTTTCAAAGTAATTTATTTTCATAATGGGGTTTAGCTGCTTTTCACTGCTGTGTTTATGTCGCTTTACACCCACTTGACACACTAACAGAGAGATATCAATACATAGGTTTTAAGATTATTACTAGTCAGATATATTCTTGTGCGGTGAATAGGGCGTGTTGAGTCCAGTTCTCTGAGCAAGGAGTAGGTCTTGTCTATTACATATTGGGTTTATGGAACGGTATCTGAGCTAATTTGATACCCTTGTTTTATGTATCACCCCACCTCACCTTTCCCGTTAAGCAGCCATAGTGTGTTTTCTGCATGTGTGACTCTGTTCTGTTTTGTAATTCAGTTCAACTGTAACGGTTTTTACATTCCCTCTATCAGTGATACCTTATGAGAAGTGTCCTTTTCTGTGTGACTTATTTCACTTAGAATCGTCGTACCTAAATCCACTCATCATGCTGCTACTAACCTTATGACATTGATTTCATGGCTGAGTGATATTCCATTGTACATAAGGACCACAACTTCTTTATCCATTTTTCTCTTTCCTGGGATATTTAAGGTGGAATGAAGTGGAGGTCCTTGTCAACAGAGCAGCCCTCAACTTTGGGGTGCTTGTGTCTTGCTGATTTTTCATTTTCCCAATTTATACCCCCATGAGTGGAAGTGCCCTATGCTCTCTAAGCTGTGTTTTTCAGATGTTTCAGGACACACCGTACACTTCTCCAGAGTGGCTGTTGGCAATTTACATCCCGCCCATCAGTGTAGCAAGGCTCCCATTTCTCCATGGCCTGTCCTGCATTTCTGGTTTTGACACTTTTTTCAGCATGGCCCTTTTGACCGATGGGAAGCGAGACTTCTCTGTAGCGCTGATTTGCCTTTCCAGGTTGCTTGGTTGGCCAAAAAGGGCGTATGCGTTTTTTCCTGAATATATTCAGGAAAAAACGCATACGCCCTTTTTGGCCAAGGGCATCATTGTCAACGTTTTGCCGCTTTTCATGTGCTTTAAAGGCGATTCGTATCTACCTCCTGAAATCTGTTTCGTGCAATTCTGCCTTGATTTCAAATCCTCTTCTTTGCCTTCCCTCAATATATTTGTGGACGAGAGTTATCATTTATAACTAGGCAGGTTTGTGAATTGCAGTGCCCTGAACCTCCATTTTACAACTCGCTTTTTTGGGAGCTGGCCGCAAAAGCGCAGGATGGCTTCAGGCCCTGTTCTGGTTCCGGGGGGCAGGCTGAGCCTGTGGTTAATTCTTCTTCCTGATGAGAAAATAGAGTGACCTGTGCCTGTCCCGACACCAAGAGCTAGTCTCTCGTTGGTTCCCCGTCTTCCCGTTCATCCTCAGGACAAATTGCAACCTGTACGGAACAGGAGGTTAAAGGTGCTGATGCTCCAAGTAGGGAGATTGCTAGTAAAGCGGCTGGAAAGGCGAACCCGGGCACAAGGAGATGAGAAATGAGGTGCGTTTTAGAAACCTTTCCCCATCACACGGTGTACCATCTTCTGGGTTTCTCATGCATGTTTTCGATGTAGGAAGATGCCCTTGAACCTGGAGATTTGGGACCCATGCGATGGGTACCACGCCGTATTACTTTAAAGGGTCTGCATTTGCTCACCCAACCTCACCAAACCTCTCAGCCCCAAGAGTGTCCACCCTTATGTCTCATCCAGCTGTGGGTCTAGATATGGTCTATCCAGGTTGCATCACAGCCCCTGAACTCATTGTGTAAGAATTTCTATCTCTTTCACTGTCGTTGTTTCATGGGTTTTTCAAAGTAATTTATTTTCATAATGGGGTTTAGCTGCTTTTCACGGCTGTGTTTATGCCGCTTTACACCCACTTGACACACTAACAGAGAGATATCAATACATAGGTTTTAAGATTATTACTAGTCAGATATATTCTTGTGCGGTGAATAGGGCGTGTTGAGTCCAGTTCTCTGAGCAAGGAGTAGGTCTTGTCTACTACATATTGGGTTTATGGAACGGTATCTGAGCTAATTTGATACCCTTGTTTTATGTATCACCCCACCTCACCTTTCCCGTTAAGCAGCCATAGTCTGTTTTCTGCATGTGTGACTCTGTTCTGTTTTGTAATTCAGTTCAAGTGTAACGGTTTTTACATTCCCTCTAAAAGTGATACCTTATGAGAAGTGTCCTTTTCTGTGTGACTTATTTCACTTAGAATCGTCGTACCTAAATCCACTCATCATGCTGCTACTAACCTTATGACATTGATTTCATGGCTGAGTGATATTCCATTGTACATAAGGACCACAACTTCTTTATCCATTTTTCTCTTTCCTGGGATATTTAAGGTGGAATGAAGTGGAGGTCCTTGTCAACAGAGCAGCCCTCAACTTTGGGGTGCTTGTGTCTTGCTGATTTTTCATTTTCCCAATTTATACCCCCATGAGTGGAAGTGCCCTATGCTCTCTAAGCTGTGTTTTTCAGATGTTTCAGGACACACCGTACACTTCTCCAGAGTGGCTGTTGGCAATTTACATCCCGCCCATCAGTGTAGCAAGGCTCCCATTTCTCCATGGCCTGTCCTGCATTTCTGGTTTTGACACTTTTTTCAGCATGGCCCTTTTGACCGATGGGAAGCGAGACTTCTCTGTAGCGCTGATTTGCCTTTCCAGGTTGCTTGGTTGGCCAAAAAGGGCGTATGCGTTTTTTCCTGAATATATTCAGGAAAAAACGCATACGCCCTTTTTGGCCAAGGGCATCATTGTCAACGTTTTGCCGCTTTTCATGTGCTTTAAAGGCGATTCGTATCTACCTCCTGAAATCTGTTTCGTGCAATTCTGCCTTGATTTCAAATCCTCTTCTTTGCCTTCCCTCAATATATTTGTGGACGAGAGTTATCATTTATAACTCTGCAGGTTTGTGAATTGCAGTGCCCTGAACCTCCATTTTACAACTCGCTTTTTTGGGAGCTGGCCGCAAAAGCGCAGGATGGCTTCAGGCCCTGTTCTGGTTCCGGGGGGCAGGCTGAGCCTGTGGTTAATTCTTCTTCCTGATGGGAAAATAGAGTGACCTGTGCCTGTCCCGACACCAAGAGCTAGTCTCTCGTTGGTTCCCCGTCTTCCCGTTCATCCTCAGGACAAATTGCAACCTGTACGGAACAGGAGGTTAAAGGTGCTGATGCTCCAAGTAGGGAGATTGCTAGTAAAGCGGCTGGAAAGGCGAACCCGGGCACAAGGAGATGAGAAATGAGGTGCGTTTTAGAAACCTTTCCCCATCACACGGTGTACCATCTTCTGGGTTTCTCATGCATGTTTTCGATGTAGGAAGATGCCCTTGAACCTGGAGATTTGGGACCCATGCGATGGGTACCACGCAGTATTACTTTAAAGGGTCTGCGTTTGCTCACCCAACCTCACCAAACCTCTCAGCCCCAAGAGTGTCCACCCTTATGTCTCATCCAGCTGTGGGTCTAGATATGGTCAATCCAGGTTGCATCACAGCCCCTGAACGCATTGTGTAAGAATTTCTCTCTCTTTCACTGTCGTTGTTTCATGGGTTTTTCAAAGTAATTTATTTTCATAATGGGGTTTAGCTGCTTTTCACTGCTGTGTTTATGTCGCTTTACACCCACTTGACACACTAACAGAGAGATATCAATACATAGGTTTTAAGATTATTACTAGTCAGATATATTCTTGTGCGGTGAATAGGGCGTGTTGAGTCCAGTTCTCTGAGCAAGGAGTAGGTCTTGTCTATTACATATTGGGTTTATGGAACGGTATCTGAGCTAATTTGATACCCTTGTTTTATGTATCACCCCACCTCACCTTTCCCGTTAAGCAGCCATAGTGTGTTTTCTGCATGTGTGACTCTGTTCTGTTTTGTAATTCAGTTCAAGTGTAACGGTTTTTACATTCCCTCTATCAGTGATACCTTATGAGAAGTGTCCTTTTCTGTGTGACTTATTTCACTTAGAATCGTCGTACCTAAATCCACTCATCATGCTGCTACTAACCTTATGACATTGATTTCATGGCTGAGTGATATTCCATTGTACATAAGGACCACAACTTCTTTATCCATTTTTCTCTTTCCTGGGATATTTAAGGTGGAATGAAGTGGAGGTCCTTGTCAACAGAGCAGCCCTCAACTTTGGGGTGCTTGTGTCTTGCTGATTTTTAATTTTCCCAATTTATACCCCCATGAGTGGAAGTGCCCTATGCTCTCTAAGCTGTGTTTTTCAGATGTTTCAGGACACACCGTACACTTCTCCAGAGTGGCTGTTGGCAATTTACATCCCGCCCATCAGTGTAGCAAGGCTCCCATTTCTCCATGGCCTGTCCTGCATTTCTGGTTTTGACACTTTTTTCAGCATGGCCCTTTTGACCGATGGGAAGCGAGACTTCTCTGTAGCGCTGATTTGCCTTTCCAGGTTGCTTGGTTGGCCAAAAAGGGCGTATGCGTTTTTTCCTGAATATATTCAGGAAAAAACGCATACGCCCTTTTTGGCCAAGGGCATCATTGTCAACGTTTTGCCGCTTTTCATGTGCTTTAAAGGCGATTCGTATCTACCTCCTGAAATCTGTTTCGTGCAATTCTGCCTTGATTTCAAATCCTCTTCTTTGCCTTCCCTCAATATATTTGTGGACGAGAGTTATCATTTATAACTCTGCAGGTTTGTGAATTGCAGTGCCCTGAACCTCCATTTTACAACTCGCTTTTTTGGGAGCTGGCCGCAAAAGCGCAGGATGGCTTCAGGCCCTGTTCTGGTTCCGGGGGGCAGGCTGAGCCTGTGGTTAATTCTTCTTCCTGATGGGAAAATAGAGTGACCTGTGCCTGTCCCGACACCAAGAGCTAGTCTCTCGTTGGTTCCCCGTCTTCCCGTTCATCCTCAGGACAAATTGCAACCTGTACGGAACAGGAGGTTAAAGGTGCTGATGCTCCAAGTAGGGAGATTGCTAGTAAAGCGGCTGGAAAGGCGAACCCGGGCACAAGGAGATGAGAAATGAGGTGCGTTTTAGAAACCTTTCCCCATCACACGGTGTACCATCTTCTGGGTTTCTCATGCATGTTTTCGATGTAGGAAGATGCCCTTGAACCTGGAGATTTGGGACCCATGCGATGGGTACCACACAGTATTACTTTAAAGGGTCTGCGTTTGCTCACCCAACCTCACCAAACCTCTCAGCCCCAAGAGTGTCCACCCTTATGTCTCATCCAGCTGTGGGTCTAGATATGGTGAATCCAGGTTGCATCACAGCCCCTGAACGCATTGTGTAAGAATTTCTCTCTCTTTCACTGTCGTTGTTTCATGGGTTTTTCAAAGTAATTTATTTTCATAATGGGGTTTAGCTGCTTTTCACTGCTGTGTTTATGCCACTTTACACCCACTTGACACACTAACAGAGAGATATCAATACATAGGTTTTACGATTATTACTAGTCAGATATATTCTTGTGCGGTGAATAGGGCGTGTTGAGTCCAGTTCTCTGAGCAAGGAGTAGGTCTTGTCTATTACATATTGGGTTTATGGAACGGTATCTGAGCTAATTTGATACCCTTGATTTATGTATCACCCCACCTCACCTTTCCCGTTAAGCAGCCATAGTCTGTTTTCTGCATGTGTGACTCTGTTCTGTTTTGTAATTCAGTTCAAGTGTAACGGTTTTTACATTCCCTCTAAAAGTGATACCTTATGAGAAGTGTCCTTTTCTGTGTGACTTATTTCAGTTAGAATCGTCGTACCTAAATCCACTCATCATGCTGCTACTAACCTTATGACATTGATTTCATGGCTGAGTGATATTCCATTGTACATAAGGACCACAACTTCTTTATCCATTTTTCTCTTTCCTGGGATATTTAAGGTGGAATGAAGTGGAGGTCCTTGTCAACAGAGCAGCCCTAAACTTTGGGGTGCTTGTGTCTTGCTGATTTTTCATTTTCCCAATTTATACCCCCATGAGTGGAAGTGCCCTATGCTCTCTAAGCTGTGTTTTTCAGATGTTTCAGGACACACCGTACACTTCTCCAGAGTGGCTGTTGGCAATTTACATCCCGCCCATCAGTGTAGCAAGGCTCTCATTTCTCCATGGCCTGTCCTGCATTTCTGGTTTTGACACTTTTTTCAGCATGGCCCTTTTGACAGATGGGAAGCGAGACTTCTTTGTAGCGCTGATTTGCCTTTCCAGGTTGCTTGGTTGGCCAAAAAGGGCGTATGCGTTTTTTCCTGAATATATTCAGGAAAATACGCATACGCCCTTTTTGGCCAAGGGCATCATTGTTAACATTTTGCTGCTTTTCTTGTGCTTTAAAGGCGATTCGAATCTACCTCCTGAAATCTGTTTCCTGCAATTCTGCCTTGATTTCAAATCCTCTTCTTTGCCTTCCCTCAATATATTTGTGGACGAGAGTTATCATTTATAACTCTGCAGGTTTGTGAATTGCAGTGCCCTGAACCTCCATTTTACAACTCGCTTTTTTGGGAGCTGGCCGCAAAAGCGCAGGATGGCTTCAGGCCCTGTTCTGGTTCCGGGGGGCAGGCTGAGCCTGTGGTTAATTCTTCTTCCTGATGGGAAAATAGAGTGACCTGTGCCTGTCCCAACACCAAGAGCTAGTCTCTCGTTGGTTCCCCGTCTTCCCGTTCATCCTCAGGACAAATTGCAACCTGTACGGAACAGGAGGTTAAAGGTGCTGATGCTCCAAGTAGGGAGATTGCTAGTAAAGCGGCTGGAATGGCGAACCCGGGCACAAGGAGATGAGAAGTGAGGTGCGTTTTAGAAACCTTTCCCCATCACACGGTGTACCATCTTCTGGGTTTCTCATGCATGTTTTCGATGTAGGAAGATGCCCTTGTACCTGGAGATTTGGGACCCATGCGATGGGTACCACGCCGTATTACTTTAAAGGGTCTGCATTTGCTCACCCAACCTCACCAAACCTCTCAGCCCCAAGAGTGTCCACCCTTATGTCTCATCCAGCTGTGGGTCTAGATATGGTCAATCCAGGTTGCATCACAGCCCCTGAACTCATTGTGTAAGAATTTCTATCTCTTTCACTGTCGTTGTTTCATGGGTTTTTCAAAGTAATTTATTTTCATAATGGGGTTTAGCTGCTTTTCACGGCTGTGTTTATGCCGCTTTACACCCACTTGACACACTAACAGAGAGATATCAATACATAGGTTTTAAGATTATTACTAGTCAGATATATTCTTGTGCGGTGAATAGGGCGTGTTGAGTCCAGTTCTCTGAGCAAGGAGTAGGTCTTGTCTACTACATATTGGGTTTATGGAACGGTATCTGAGCTAATTTGATACCCTTGTTTTATGTATCACCCCACCTCACCTTTCCCGTTAAGCAGCCATAGTCTGTTTTCTGCATGTGTGACTCTGTTCTGTTTTGTAATTCAGTTCAAGTGTAACGGTTTTTACATTCCCTCTAAAAGTGATACCTTATGAGAAGTGTCCTTTTCTGTGTGACTTATTTCAGTTAGAATCGTCGTACCTAAATCCACTCATCATGCTGCTACTAACCTTATGACATTGATTTCATGGCTGAGTGATATTCCATTGTACATAAGGACCACAACTTCTTTATCCATTTTTCTCTTTCCTTGGATATTTAAGGTGGAATGAAGTGGAGGTCCTTGTCAACAGAGCAGCCCTCAACTTTGGGGTGCTTGTGTCTTGCTGATTTTTCATTTTCCCAATTTATACCCCCATGAGTGGAAGTGCCCTATGCTCTCTAAGCTGTGTTTTTCAGATGTTTCAGGACACAACGTACACTTCTCCAGAGTGGCTGTTGGCAATTTACATCCCGCCCATCAGTGTAGCAAGGCTCCCATTTCTCCATGGCCTGTCCTGCATTTCTGGTTTTGACACTTTTTTCAGCATGGCCCTTTTGACCGATGGGAAGCGAGACTTCTCTGTAGCGCTGATTTGCCTTTCCAGGTTGCTTGGTTGGCCAAAAAGGGCGTATGCGTTTTTTCCTGAATATATTCAGGAAAAAACGCATACGCCCTTTTTGGCCAAGGGCATCATTGTCAACGTTTTGCCGCTTTTCATGTGCTTTAAAGGCGATTCGTATCTACCTCCTGAAATCTGTTTCGTGCAATTCTGCCTTGATTTCAAATCCTCTTCTTTGCCTTCCCTCAATATATTTGTGGATGAGAGTTATCATTTATAACTCTGCAGGTTTGTGAATTGCAGTGCCCTGAACCTCCATTTTACAACTCGCTTTTTTGGGAGCTGGCCGCAAAAGCGCAGGATGGCTTCAGGCCCTGTTCTGGTTCCGGGGGGCAGGCTGAGCCTGTGGTTAATTCTTCTTCCTGATGGGAAAATAGAGTGACCTGTGCCTGTCCCGACACCAAGAGCTAGTCTCTCGTTGGTTCCCCGTCTTCCCGTTCATCCTCAGGACAAATTGCAACCTGTACGGAACAGGAGGTTAAAGGTGCTGATGCTCCAAGTAGGGAGATTGCTAGTAAAGCGGCTGGAAAGGCGAACCCGGGCACAAGGAGATGAGAAATGAGGTGCGTTTTAGAAACCTTTCCCCATCACACGGTGTACCATCTTCTGGGTTTCTCATGCATGTTTTCGATGTAGGAAGATGCCCTTGAACCTGGAGATTTGGGACCCATGTGATGGGTACCACGCAGTATTACTTTAAAGGGTCTGCGTTTGCTCACCCAACCTCACCAAACCTCTCAGCCCCAAGAGTGTCCACCCTTATGTCTCATCCAGCTGTGGGTCTAGATATGGTCAATCCAGGTTGCATCACAGCCCCTGAACGCATTGTGTAAGAATTTCTCTCTCTTTCACTGTCGTTGTTTCATGGGTTTTTCAAAGTAATTTATTTTCATAATGGGGTTTAGCTGCTTTTCACTGCTGTGTTTATGTCGCTTTACACCCACTTGACACACTAACAGAGAGATATCAATACATAGGTTTTAAGATTATTACTAGTCAGATATATTCTTGTGCGGTGAATAGGGCGTGTTGAGTCCAGTTCTCTGAGCAAGGAGTAGGTCTTGTCTATTACATATTGGGTTTATGGAACGGTATCTGAGCTAATTTGATACCCTTGTTTTATGTATCACCCCACCTCACCTTTCCCGTTAAGCAGCCATAGTGTGTTTTCTGCATGTGTGACTCTGTTCTGTTTTGTAATTCAGTTCAAGTGTAACGGTTTTTACATTCCCTCTATCAGTGATACCTTATGAGAAGTGTCCTTTTCTGTGTGACTTATTTCACTTAGAATCGTCGTACCTAAATCCACTCATCATGCTGCTACTAACCTTATGACATTGATTTCATGGCTGAGTGATATTCCATTGTACATAAGGACCACAACTTCTTTATCCATTTTTCTCTTTCCTGGGATATTTAAGGTGGAATGAAGTGGAGGTCCTTGTCAACAGAGCAGCCCTCAACTTTGGGGTGCTTGTGTCTTGCTGATTTTTAATTTTCCCAATTTATAACCCCATGAGTGGAAGTGCCCTATGCTCTCTAAGCTGTGTTTTTCAGATGTTTCAGGACACACCGTACACTTCTCCAGAGTGGCTGTTGGCAATTTACATCCCGCCCATCAGTGTAGCAAGGCTCTCATTTCTCCATGGCCTGTCCTGCATTTCTGGTTTTGACACTTTTTTCAGCATGGCCCTTTTGACCGATGGGAAGCGAGACTTCTCTGTAGCGCTGATTTGCCTTTCCAGGTTGCTTGGTTGGCCAAAAAGGGCGTATGCGTTTTTTCCTGAATATATTCAGGAAAAAACGCATACGCCCTTTTTGGCCAAGGGCATCATTGTCAACGTTTTGCCGCTTTTCATGTGCTTTAAAGGCGATTCGTATCTACCTCCTGAAATCTGTTTCGTGCAATTCTGCCTTGATTTCAAATCCTCTTCTTTGCCTTCCCTCAATATATTTGTGGACGAGAGTTATCATTTATAACTAGGCAGGTTTGTGAATTGCAGTGCCCTGAACCTCCATTTTACAACTCGCTTTTTTGGGAGCTGGCCGCAAAAGCGCAGGATGGCTTCAGGCCCTGTTCTGGTTCCGGGGGGCAGGCTGAGCCTGTGGTTAATTCTTCTTCCTGATGAGAAAATAGAGTGACCTGTGCCTGTCCCGACACCAAGAGCTAGTCTCTCGTTGGTTCCCCGTCTTCCCGTTCATCCTCAGGACAAATTGCAACCTGTACGGAACAGGAGGTTAAAGGTGCTGATGCTCCAAGTAGGGAGATTGCTAGTAAAGCGGCTGGAAAGGCGAACCCGGGCACAAGGAGATGAGAAATGAGGTGCGTTTTAGAAACCTTTCCCCATCACACGGTGTACCATCTTCTGGGTTTCTCATGCATGTTTTCGATGTAGGAAGATGCCCTTGAACCTGGAGATTTGGGACCCATGCGATGGGTACCACGCAGTATTACTTTAAAGGGTCTGCGTTTGCTCACCCAACCTCACCAAACCTCTCAGCCCCAAGAGTGTCCACCCTTATGTCTCATCCAGCTGTGGGTCTAGATATGGTGAATCCAGGTTGCATCACAGCCCCTGAACGCATTGTGTAAGAATTTCTCTCTCTTTCACTGTCGTTGTTTCATGGGTTTTTCAAAGTAATTTATTTTCATAATGGGGTTTAGCTGCTTTTCACTGCTGTGTTTATGCCGCTTTACACCCACTTGACACACTAACAGAGAGATATCAATACATAGGTTTTAAGATTATTACTAGTCAGATATATTCTTGTGCGGTGAATAGGGCGTGTTGAGTCCAGTTCTCTGAGCAAGGAGTAGGTCTTGCCTACTACATATTGGGTTTATGGAACGGTATCTGAGCTAATTTGATACCCTTGTTTTATGTATCACCCCACCTCACCTTTCCCGTTAAGCAGCCATAGTGTGTTTTCTGCATGTGTGACTCTGTTCTGTTTTGTAATTCAGTTCAAGTGTAACGGTTTTTACATTCCCTCTATCAGTGATACCTTATGAGAAGTGTCCTTTTCTGTGTGACTTATTTTACTTAGAATCGTCGTACCTAAATCCACTCATCATGCTGCTACTAACCTTATGACATTGATTTCATGGCTGAGTGATATTCCATTGTACATAAGGACCACAACTTCTTTATCCATTTTTCTCTTTCCTGTGATATTTAAGGTGGAATGAAGTGGAGGTCCTTGTCAACAGAGCAGCCCTCAACTTTGGGGTGCTTGTGTCTTGCTGATTTTTAATTTTCCCAATTTATACCCCCATGAGTGGAAGTGCCCTATGCTCTCTAAGCTGTGTTTTTCAGATGTTTCAGGACACACCGTACACTTCTCCAGAGTGGCTGTTGGCAATTTACATCCCGCCCATCAGTGTAGCAAGGCTCCCATTTCTCCATGGCCTGTCCTGCATTTCTGGTTTTGACACTTTTT
This sequence comes from Balaenoptera borealis, assembly GCF_965194805.1. NCBI lineage: Eukaryota > Metazoa > Chordata > Mammalia > Artiodactyla > Balaenopteridae > Balaenoptera > Balaenoptera borealis. Next base: position 1,364,396 of record NW_028124006.1, read on the forward strand.
TCAGCATGGCCCTTTTGACCGATGGGAAGCGAGACTTCTCTGTAGCGCTGATTTGCCTTTCCAGGTTGCTTGGTTGGCCAAAAAGGGCGTATGCGTTTTTTCCTGAATATATTCAGGAAAAAACGCATACGCCCTTTTTGGCCAAGGGCATCATTGTCAACGTTTTGCCGCTTTTCATGTGCTTTAAAGGCGATTCGTATCTACCTCCTGAAATCTGTTTCATGCAATTCTGCCTTGATTTCAAATCCTTTTCTTTGCCTTCCCTCAATATATTTGTGGACGAGAGTTATCATTTATAACTCTGCAGGTTTGTGAATTGCAGTGCCCTGAACCTCCATTTTACAACTCGCTTTTTTGGGAGCTGGCTGCAAAAGCGCAGGATGGCTTCAGGCCCTGTTCTGGTTCCGGGGGGCAGGCTGAGCCTGTGGTTAATTCTTCTTCCTGATGGGAAAATAGAGTGACCTGTGCCTGTCCCGACACCAAGAGCTAGTCTCTCGTTGGTTCCCCGTCTTCCCGTTCATCCTCAGGACAAATTGCAACCTGTACGGAACAGGAGGTTAAAGGTGCTGATGCTCCAAGTAGGGAGATTGCTAGTAAAGCGGCTGGAAAGGCGAACCCGGGCACAAGGAGATGAGAAATGAGGTGCGTTTTAGAAACCTTTCCCCATCACACGGTGTACCATCTTCTGGGTTTCTCATGCATGTTTTCGATGTAGGAAGATGCCCTTGAACCTGGAGATTTGGGACCCATGCGATGGGTACCACGCCGTATTACTTTAAAGGGTCTGCATTTGCTCACCCAACCTCACCAAACCTCTCAGCCCCAAGAGTGTCCACCCTTATGTCTCATCCAGCTGTGGGTCTAGATATGGTCAATCCAGGTTGCATCACAGCCCCTGAACTCATTGTGTAAGAATTTCTATCTCTTTCACTGTCGTTGTTTCATGGGTTTTTCAAAGTAATTTATTTTCATAATGGGGTTTAGCTGCTTTTCACGGCTGTGTTTATGCCGCTTTACACCCACTTGACACACTAACAGAGAGATATCAATACATAGGTTTTAAGATTATTACTAGTCAGATATATTCTTGTGCGGTGAATAGGGCGTGTTGAGTCCAGTTCTCTGAGCAAGGAGTAGGTCTTGTCTACTACATATTGGGTTTATGGAACGGTATCTGAGCTAATTTGATACCCTTGTTTTATGTATCACCCCACCTCACCTTTCCCGTTAAGCAGCCATAGTCTGTTTTCTGCATGTGTGACTCTGTTCTGTTTTGTAATTCAGTTCAAGTGTAACGGTTTTTACATTCCCTCTAAAAGTGATACCTTATGAGAAGTGTCCTTTTCTGTGTGACTTATTTCAGTTAGAATCGTCGTACCTAAATCCACTCATCATGCTGCTACTAACCTTATGACATTGATTTCATGGCTGAGTGATATTCCATTGTACATAAGGACCACAACTTCTTTATCCATTTTTCTCTTTCCTGGGATATTTAAGGTGGAATGAAGTGGAGGTCCTTGTCAACAGAGCAGCCCTCAACTTTGGGGTGCTTGTGTCTTGCTGATTTTTCATTTTCCCAATTTATACCCCCAAGAGTGGAAGTGCCCTATGCTCTCTAAGCTGTGTTTTTCAGATGTTTCAGGACACACCGTACACTTCTCCAGAGTGGCTGTTGGCAATTTACATCCCGCCCATCAGTGTAGCAAGGCTCCCATTTCTCCATGGCCTGTCCTGCATTTCTGGTTTTGACACTTTTTTCAGCATGGCCCTTTTGACCGATGGGAAGCGAGACTTCTCTGTAGCGCTGATTTGCCTTTCCAGGTTGCTTGGTTGGCCAAAAAGGGCGTATGCGTTTTTTCCTGAATATATTCAGGAAAAAACGCATACGCCCTTTTTGGCCAAGGGCATCATTGTCAACGTTTTGCCGCTTTTCATGTGCTTTAAAGGCGATTCGTATCTACCTCCTGAAATCTGTTTCGTGCAATTCTGCCTTGATTTCAAATCCTCTTCTTTGCCTTCCCTCAATATATTTGTGGATGAGAGTTATCATTTATAACTCTGCAGGTTTGTGAATTGCAGTGCCCTGAACCTCCATTTTACAACTCGCTTTTTTGGGAGCTGGCCGCAAAAGCGCAGGATGGCTTCAGGCCCTGTTCTGGTTCCGGGGGGCAGGCTGAGCCTGTGGTTAATTCTTCTTCCTGATGGGAAAATAGAGTGACCTGTGCCTGTCCCGACACCAAGAGCTAGTCTCTCGTTGGTTCCCCGTCTTCCCGTTCATCCTCAGGACAAATTGCAACCTGTACGGAACAGGAGGTTAAAGGTGCTGATGCTCCAAGTAGGGAGATTGCTAGTAAAGCGGCTGGAAAGGCGAACCCGGGCACAAGGAGATGAGAAATGAGGTGCGTTTTAGAAACCTTTCCCCATCACACGGTGTACCATCTTCTGGGTTTCTCATGCATGTTTTCGATGTAGGAAGATGCCCTTGAACCTGGAGATTTGGGACCCATGCGATGGGTACCACGCCGTATTACTTTAAAGGGTCTGCATTTGCTCACCCAACCTCACCAAACCTCTCAGCCCCAAGAGTGTCCACCCTTATGTCTCATCCAGCTGTGGGTCTAGATATGGTCAATCCAGGTTGCATCACAGCCCCTGAACTCATTGTGTAAGAATTTCTATCTCTTTCACTGTCGTTGTTTCATGGGTTTTTCAAAGTAATTTATTTTCATAATGGGGTTTAGCTGCTTTTCACGGCTGTGTTTATGCCGCTTTACACCCACTTGACACACTAACAGAGAGATATCAATACATAGGTTTTAAGATTATTACTAGTCAGATATATTCTTGTGCGGTGAATAGGGCGTGTTGAGTCCAGTTCTCTGAGCAAGGAGTAGGTCTTGTCTACTACATATTGGGTTTATGGAACGGTATCTGAGCTAATTTGATACCCTTGTTTTATGTATCACCCCACCTCACCTTTCCCGTTAAGCAGCCATAGTCTGTTTTCTGCATGTGTGACTCTGTTCTGTTTTGTAATTCAGTTCAAGTGTAACGGTTTTTACATTCCCTCTAAAAGTGATACCTTATGAGAAGTGTCCTTTTCTGTGTGACTTATTTCAGTTAGAATCGTCGTACCTAAATCCACTCATCATGCTGCTACTAACCTTATGACATTGATTTCATGGCTGAGTGATATTCCATTGTACATAAGGACCACAACTTCTTTATCCATTTTTCTCTTTCCTGGGATATTTAAGGTGGAATGAAGTGGAGGTCCTTGTCAACAGAGCAGCCCTCAACTTTGGGGTGCTTGTGTCTTGCTGATTTTTCATTTTCCCAATTTATACCCCCATGAGTGGAAGTGCCCTATGCTCTCTAAGCTGTGTTTTTCAGATGTTTCAGGACACACCGTACACTTCTCCAGAGTGGCTGTTGGCAATTTACATCCCGCCCATCAGTGTAGCAAGGCTCCCATTTCTCCATGGCCTGTCCTGCATTTCTGGTTTTGACACTTTTTTCAGCATGGCCCTTTTGACCGATGGGAAGCGAGACTTCTCTGTAGCGCTGATTTGCCTTTCCAGGTTGCTTGGTTGGCCAAAAAGGGCGTATGCGTTTTTTCCTGAATATATTCAGGAAAAAACGCATACGCCCTTTTTGGCCAAGGGCATCATTGTCAACGTTTTGCCGCTTTTCATGTGCTTTAAAGGCGATTCGTATCTACCTCCTGAAATCTGTTTCGTGCAATTCTGCCTTGATTTCAAATCCTCTTCTTTGCCTTCCCTCAATATATTTGTGGATGAGAGTTATCATTTATAACTCTGCAGGTTTGTGAATTGCAGTGCCCTGAACCTCCATTTTACAACTCGCTTTTTTGGGAGCTGGCCGCAAAAGCGCAGGATGGCTTCAGGCCCTGTTCTGGTTCCGGGGGGCAGGCTGAGCCTGTGGTTAATTCTTCTTCCTGATGGGAAAATAGAGTGACCTGTGCCTGTCCCGACACCAAGAGCTAGTCTCTCGTTGGTTCCCCGTCTTCCCGTTCATCCTCAGGACAAATTGCAACCTGTACGGAACAGGAGGTTAAAGGTGCTGATGCTCCAAGTAGGGAGATTGCTAGTAAAGCGGCTGGAAAGGCGAACCCGGGCACAAGGAGATGAGAAATGAGGTGCGTTTTAGAAACCTTTCCCCATCACACGGTGTACCATCTTCTGGGTTTCTCATGCATGTTTTCGATGTAGGAAGATGCCCTTGAACCTGGAGATTTGGGACCCATGCGATGGGTACCACGCCGTATTACTTTAAAGGGTCTGCGTTTGCTCACCCAACCTCACCAAACCTCTCAGCCCCAAGAGTGTCCACCCTTATGTCTCATCCAGCTGTGGGTCTAGATATGGTCAATCCAGGTTGCATCACAGCCCCTGAACGCATTGTGTAAGAATTTCTCTCTCTTTCACTGTCGTTGTTTCATGGGTTTTTCAAAGTAATTTATTTTCATAATGGGGTTTAGCTGCTTTTCACTGCTGTGTTTATGTCGCTTTACACCCACTTGACACACTAACAGAGAGATATCAATACATAGGTTTTAAGATTATTACTAGTCAGATATATTCTTGTGCGGTGAATAGGGCGTGTTGAGTCCAGTTCTCTGAGCAAGGAGTAGGTCTTGTCTATTACATATTGGGTTTATGGAACGGTATCTGAGCTAATTTGATACCCTTGTTTTATGTATCACCCCACCTCACCTTTCCCGTTAAGCAGCCATAGTGTGTTTTCTGCATGTGTGACTCTGTTCTGTTTTGTAATTCAGTTCAAGTGTAACGGTTTTTACATTCCCTCTCTCAGTGATACCTTATGAGAAGTGTCCTTTTCTGTGTGACTTATTTCACTTAGAATCGTCGTACCTAAATCCACTCATCATGCTGCTACTAACCTTATGACATTGATTTCATGGCTGAGTGATATTCCATTGTACATAAGGACCACAACTTCTTTATCCATTTTTCTCTTTCCTGGGATATTTAAGGTGGAATGAAGTGGAGGTCCTTGTCAACAGAGCAGCCCTCAACTTTGGGGTGCTTGTGTCTTGCTGATTTTTCATTTTCCCAATTTATACCCCCATGAGTGGAAGTGCCCTATGCTCTCTAAGCTGTGTTTTTCAGATGTTTCAGGACACACCGTACACTTCTCCAGAGTGGCTGTTGGCAATTTACATCCCGCCCATCAGTGTAGCAAGGCTCCCATTTCTCCATGGCCTGTCCTGCATTTCTGGTTTTGACACTTTTTTCAGCATGGCCCTTTTGACCGATGGGAAGCGAGACTTCTCTGTAGCGCTGATTTGACTTTCCAGGTTGCTTGGTTGGCCAAAAAGGGCGTATGCGTTTTTTCCTGAATATATTCAGGAAAAAACGCATACGCCCTTTTTGGCCAAGGGCATCATTGTCAACGTTTTGCCGCTTTTCATGTGCTTTAAAGGCGATTCGTATCTACCTCCTGAAATCTGTTTCGTGCAATTCTGCCTTGATTTCAAATCCTCTTCTTTGCCTTCCCTCAATATATTTGTGGACGAGAGTTATCATTTATAACTCTGCAGGTTTGTGAATTGCAGTGCCCTGAACCTCCATTTTACAACTCGCTTTTTTGGGAGCTGGCCGCAAAAGCGCAGGATGGCTTCAGGCCCTGTTCTGGTTCCGGGGGGCAGGCTGAGCCTGTGGTTAATTCTTCTTCCTGATGGGAAAATAGAGTGACCTGTGCCTGTCCCGACACCAAGAGCTAGTCTCTCGTTGGTTCCCCGTCTTCCCGTTCATCCTCAGGACAAATTGCAACCTGTACGGAACAGGAGGTTAAAGGTGCTGATGCTCCAAGTAGGGAGATTGCTAGTAAAGCGGCTGGAAAGGCGAACCCGGGCACAAGGAGATGAGAAATGAGGTGCGTTTTAGAAACCTTTCCCCATCACACGGTGTACCATCTTCTGGGTTTCTCATGCATGTTTTCGATGTAGGAAGATGCCCTTGAACCTGGAGATTTGGGACCCATGCGATGGGTACCACGCAGTATTACTTTAAAGGGTCTGCGTTTGCTCACCCAACCTCACCAAACCTCTCAGCCCCAAGAGTGTCCACCCTTATGTCTCATCCAGCTGTGGGTCTAGATATGGTCAATCCAGGTTGCATCACAGCCCCTGAACGCATTGTGTAAGAATTTCTCTCTCTTTCACTGTCGTTGTTTCATGGGTTTTTCAAAGTAATTTATTTTCATAATGGGGTTTAGCTGCTTTTCACTGCTGTGTTTATGTCGCTTTACACCCACTTGACACACTAACAGAGAGATATCAATACATAGGTTTTAAGATTATTACTAGTCAGATATATTCTTGTGCGGTGAATAGGGCGTGTTGAGTCCAGTTCTCTGAGCAAGGAGTAGGTCTTGTCTATTACATATTGGGTTTATGGAACGGTATCTGAGCTAATTTGATACCCTTGTTTTATGTATCACCCCACCTCACCTTTCCCGTTAAGCAGCCATAGTGTGTTTTCTGCATGTGTGACTCTGTTCTGTTTTGTAATTCAGTTCAAGTGTAACGGTTTTTACATTCCCTCTATCAGTGATACCTTATGAGAAGTGTCCTTTTCTGTGTGACTTATTTCACTTAGAATCGTCGTACCTAAATCCACTCATCATGCTGCTACTAACCTTATGACATTGATTTCATGGCTGAGTGATATTCCATTGTACATAAGGACCACAACTTCTTTATCCATTTTTCTCTTTCCTGGGATATTTAAGGTGGAATGAAGTGGAGGTCCTTGTCAACAGAGCAGCCCTCAACTTTGGGGTGCTTGTGTCTTGCTGATTTTTCATTTTCCCAATTTATACCCCCATGAGTGGAAGTGCCCTATGCTCTCTAAGCTGTGTTTTTCAGATGTTTCAGGACACACCGTACACTTCTCCAGAGTGGCTGTTGGCAATTTACATCCCGCCCATCAGTGTAGCAAGGCTCCCATTTCTCCATGGCCTGTCCTGCATTTCTGGTTTTGACACTTTTTTCAGCATGGCCCTTTTGACCGATGGGAAGCGAGACTTCTCTGTAGCGCTGATTTGCCTTTCCAGGTTGCTTGGTTGGCCAAAAAGGGCGTATGCGTTTTTTCCTGAATATATTCAGGAAAAAACGCATACGCCCTTTTTGGCCAAGGGCATCATTGTCAACGTTTTGCCGCTTTTCATGTGCTTTAAAGGCGATTCGTATCTACCTCCTGAAATCTGTTTCGTGCAATTCTGCCTTGATTTCAAATCCTCTTCTTTGCCTTCCCTCAATATATTTGTGGACGAGAGTTATCATTTATAACTCTGCAGGTTTGTGAATTGCAGTGCCCTGAACCTCCATTTTACAACTCGCTTTTTTGGGAGCTGGCCGCAAAAGCGCAGGATGGCTTCAGGCCCTGTTCTGGTTCCGGGGGGCAGGCTGAGCCTGTGGTTAATTCTTCTTCCTGATGGGAAAATAGAGTGACCTGTGCCTGTCCCGACACCAAGAGCTAGTCTCTCGTTGGTTCCCCGTCTTCCCGTTCATCCTCAGGACAAATTGCAACCTGTACGGAACAGGAGGTTAAAGGTGCTGATGCTCCAAGTAGGGAGATTGCTAGTAAAGCGGCTGGAAAGGCGAACCCGGGCACAAGGAGATGAGAAATGAGGTGCGTTTTAGAAACCTTTCCCCATCACACGGTGTACCATCTTCTGGGTTTCTCATGCATGTTTTCGATGTAGGAAGATGCCCTTGAACCTGGAGATTTGGGACCCATGCGATGGGTACCACACAGTATTACTTTAAAGGGTCTGCGTTTGCTCACCCAACCTCACCAAACCTCTCAGCCCCAAGAGTGTCCACCCTTATGTCTCATCCAGCTGTGGGTCTAGATATGGTGAATCCAGGTTGCATCACAGCCCCTGAACGCATTGTGTAAGAATTTCTCTCTCTTTCACTGTCGTTGTTTCATGGGTTTTTCAAAGTAATTTATTTTCATAATGGGGTTTAGCTGCTTTTCACGGCTGTGTTTATGCCGCTTTACACCCACTTGACACACTAACAGAGAGATATCAATACATAGGTTTTAAGATTATTACTAGTCAGATATATTCTTGTGCGGTGAATAGGGCGTGTTGAGTCCAGTTCTCTGAGCAAGGAGTAGGTCTTGTCTACTACATATTGGGTTTATGGAACGGTATCTGAGCTAATTTGATACCCTTGTTTTATGTATCACCCCACCTCACCTTTCCCGTTAAGCAGCCATAGTCTGTTTTCTGCATGTGTGACTCTGTTCTGTTTTGTAATTCAGTTCAAGTGTAACGGTTTTTACATTCCCTCTAAAAGTGATACCTTATGAGAAGTGTCCTTTTCTGTGTGACTTATTTCAGTTAGAATCGTCGTACCTAAATCCACTCATCATGCTGCTACTAACCTTATGACATTGATTTCATGGCTGAGTGATATTCCATTGTACATAAGGACCACAACTTCTTTATCCATTTTTCTCTTTCCTGGGATATTTAAGGTGGAATGAAGTGGAGGTCCTTGTCAACAGAGCAGCCCTAAACTTTGGGGTGCTTGTGTCTTGCTGATTTTTCATTTTCCCAATTTATACCCCCATGAGTGGAAGTGCCCTATGCTCTCTAAGCTGTGTTTTTCAGATGTTTCAGGACACACCGTACACTTCTCCAGAGTGGCTGTTGGCAATTTACATCCCGCCCATCAGTGTAGCAAGGCTCTCATTTCTCCATGGCCTGTCCTGCATTTCTGGTTTTGACACTTTTTTCAGCATGGCCCTTTTGACCGATGGGAAGCGAGACTTCTTTGTAGCGCTGATTTGCCTTTCCAGGTTGCTTGGTTGGCCAAAAAGGGCGTATGCGTTTTTTCCTGAATATATTCAGGAAAAAACGCATACGCCCTTTTTGGCCAAGGGCATCATTGTCAACATTTTGCTGCTTTTCATGTGCTTTAAAGGCGATTCGAATCTACCTCCTGAAATCTGTTTCCTGCAATTCTGCCTTGATTTCAAATCCTCTTCTTTGCCTTCCCTCAATATATTTGTGGACGAGAGTTATCATTTATAACTCTGCAGGTTTGTGAATTGCAGTGCCCTGAACCTCCATTTTACAACTCGCTTTTTTGGGAGCTGGCCGCAAAAGCGCAGGATGGCTTCAGGCCCTGTTCTGGTTCCGGGGGGCAGGCTGAGCCTGTGGTTAATTCTTCTTCCTGATGGGAAAATAGAGTGACCTGTGCCTGTCCCAACACCAAGAGCTAGTCTCTCGTTGGTTCCCCGTCTTCCCGTTCATCCTCAGGACAAATTGCAACCTGTACGGAACAGGAGGTTAAAGGTGCTGATGCTCCAAGTAGGGAGATTGCTAGTAAAGCGGCTGGAATGGCGAATCCGGGCACAAGGAGATGAGAAGTGAGGTGCGTTTTAGAAACCTTTCCCCATCACACGGTGTACCATCTTCTGGGTTTCTCATGCATGTTTTCGATGTAGGAAGATGCCCTTGAACCTGGAGATTTGGGACCCATGCGATGGGTACCACGCCGTATTACTTTAAAGGGTCTGCGTTTGCTCACCCAACCTCACCAAACCTCTCAGCCCCAAGAGTGTCCACCCTTATGTCTCATCCAGCTGTGGGTCTAGATATGGTCAATCCAGGTTGCATCACAGCCCCTGAACGCATTGTGTAAGAATTTCTCTCTCTTTCACTGTCGTTGTTTCATGGGTTTTTCAAAGTAATTTATTTTCATAATGGGGTTTAGCTGCTTTTCACTGCTGTGTTTATGTCGCTTTACACCCACTTGACACACTAACAGAGAGATATCAATACATAGGTTTTAAGATTATTACTAGTCAGATATATTCTTGTGCGGTGAATAGGGCGTGTTGAGTCCAGTTCTCTGAGCAAGGAGTAGGTCTTGTCTATTACATATTGGGTTTATGGAACGGTATCTGAGCTAATTTGATACCCTTGTTTTATGTATCACCCCACCTCACCTTTCCCGTTAAGCAGCCATAGTGTGTTTTCTGCATGTGTGACTCTGTTCTGTTTTGTAATTCAGTTCAAGTGTAACGGTTTTTACATTCCCTCTATCAGTGATACCTTATGAGAAGTGTCCTTTTCTGTGTGACTTATTTCACTTAGAATCGTCGTACCTAAATCCACTCATCATGCTGCTACTAACCTTATGACATTGATTTCATGGCTGAGTGATATTCCATTGTACATAAGGACCACAACTTCTTTATCCATTTTTCTCTTTCCTGGGATATTTAAGGTGGAATGAAGTGGAGGTCCTTGTCAACAGAGCAGCCCTCAACTTTGGGGTGCTTGTGTCTTGCTGATTTTTCATTTTCCCAATTTATACCCCCATGAGTGGAAGTGCCCTATGCTCTCTAAGCTGTGTTTTTCAGATGTTTCAGGACACACCGTACACTTCTCCAGAGTGGCTGTTGGCAATTTACATCCCGCCCATCAGTGTAGCAAGGCTCCCATTTCTCCATGGCCTGTCCTGCATTTCTGGTTTTGACACTTTTTTCAGCATGGCCCTTTTGACCGATGGGAAGCGAGACTTCTCTGTAGCGCTGATTTGACTTTCCAGGTTGCTTGGTTGGCCAAAAAGGGCGTATGCGTTTTTTCCTGAATATATTCAGGAAAAAACGCATACGCCCTTTTTGGCCAAGGGCATCATTGTCAACGTTTTGCCGCTTTTCATGTGCTTTAAAGGCGATTCGTATCTACCTCCTGAAATCTGTTTCGTGCAATTCTGCCTTGATTTCAAATCCTCTTCTTTGCCTTCCCTCAATATATTTGTGGACGAGAGTTATCATTTATAACTCTGCAGGTTTGTGAATTGCAGTGCCCTGAACCTCCATTTTACAACTCGCTTTTTTGGGAGCTGGCCGCAAAAGCGCAGGATGGCTTCAGGCCCTGTTCTGGTTCCGGGGGGCAGGCTGAGCCTGTGGTTAATTCTTCTTCCTGATGGGAAAATAGAGTGACCTGTGCCTGTCCCGACACCAAGAGCTAGTCTCTCGTTGGTTCCCCGTCTTCCCGTTCATCCTCAGGACAAATTGCAACCTGTACGGAACAGGAGGTTAAAGGTGCTGATGCTCCAAGTAGGGAGATTGCTAGTAAAGCGGCTGGAAAGGCGAACCCGGGCACAAGGAGATGAGAAATGAGGTGCGTTTTAGAAACCTTTCCCCATCACACGGTGTACCATCTTCTGGGTTTCTCATGCATGTTTTCGATGTAGGAAGATGCCCTTGAACCTGGAGATTTGGGACCCATGCGATGGGTACCACGCAGTATTACTTTAAAGGGTCTGCGTTTGCTCACCCAACCTCACCAAACCTCTCAGCCCCAAGAGTGTCCACCCTTATGTCTCATCCAGCTGTGGGTCTAGATATGGTCAATCCAGGTTGCATCACAGCCCCTGAACGCATTGTGTAAGAATTTCTCTCTCTTTCACTGTCGTTGTTTCATGGGTTTTTCAAAGTAATTTATTTTCATAATGGGGTTTAGCTGCTTTTCACTGCTGTGTTTATGTCGCTTTACACCCACTTGACACACTAACAGAGAGATATCAATACATAGGTTTTAAGATTATTACTAGTCAGATATATTCTTGTGCGGTGAATAGGGCGTGTTGAGTCCAGTTCTCTGAGCAAGGAGTAGGTCTTGTCTATTACATATTGGGTTTATGGAACGGTATCTGAGCTAATTTGATACCCTTGTTTTATGTATCACCCCACCTCACCTTTCCCGTTAAGCAGCCATAGTGTGTTTTCTGCATGTGTGACTCTGTTCTGTTTTGTAATTCAGTTCAAGTGTAACGGTTTTTACATTCCCTCTATCAGTGATACCTTATGAGAAGTGTCCTTTTCTGTGTGACTTATTTCACTTAGAATCGTCGTACCTAAATCCACTCATCATGCTGCTCCTAACCTTATGACATTGATTTCATGGCTGAGTGATATTCCATTGTACATAAGGACCACAACTTCTTTATCCATTTTTCTCTTTCCTGGGATATTTAAGGTGGAATGAAGTGGAGGTCCTTGTCAACAGAGCAGCCCTCAACTTTGGGGTGCTTGTGTCTTGCTGATTTTTCATTTTCCCAATTTATACCCCCATGAGTGGAAGTGCCCTATGCTCTCTAAGCTGTGTTTTTCAGATGTTTCAGGACACACCGTACACTTCTCCAGAGTGGCTGTTGGCAATTTACATCCCGCCCATCAGTGTAGCAAGGCTCCCATTTCTCCATGGCCTGTCCTGCATTTCTGGTTTTGACACTTTTTTCAGCATGGCCCTTTTGACCGATGGGAAGCGAGACTTCTCTGTAGCGCTGATTTGCCTTTCCAGGTTGCTTGGTTGGCCAAAAAGGGCGTATGCGTTTTTTCCTGAATATATTCAGGAAAAAACGCATACGCCCTTTTTGGCCAAGGGCATCATTGTCAACGTTTTGCCGCTTTTCATGTGCTTTAAAGGCGATTCGTATCTACCTCCTGAAATCTGTTTCGTGCAATTCTGCCTTGATTTCAAATCCTCTTCTTTGCCTTCCCTCAATATATTTGTGGACGAGAGTTATCATTTATAACTCTGCAGGTTTGTGAATTGCAGTGCCCTGAACCTCCATTTTACAACTCGCTTTTTTGGGAGCTGGCCGCAAAAGCGCAGGATGGCTTCAGGCCCTGTTCTGGTTCCGGGGGGCAGGCTGAGCCTGTGGTTAATTCTTCTTCCTGATGGGAAAATAGAGTGACCTGTGCCTGTCCCGACACCAAGAGCTAGTCTCTCGTTGGTTCCCCGTCTTCCCGTTCATCCTCAGGACAAATTGCAACCTGTACGGAACAGGAGGTTAAAGGTGCTGATGCTCCAAGTAGGGAGATTGCTAGTAAAGCGGCTGGAAAGGCGAACCCGGGCACAAGGAGATGAGAAATGAGGTGCGTTTTAGAAACCTTTCCCCATCACACGGTGTACCATCTTCTGGGTTTCTCATGCATGTTTTCGATGTAGGAAGATGCCCTTGAACCTGGAGATTTGGGACCCATGCGATGGGTACCACACAGTATTACTTTAAAGGGTCTGCGTTTGCTCACCCAACCTCACCAAACCTCTCAGCCCCAAGAGTGTCCACCCTTATGTCTCATCCAGCTGTGGGTCTAGATATGGTGAATCCAGGTTGCATCACAGCCCCTGAACGCATTGTGTAAGAATTTCTCTCTCTTTCACTGTCGTTGTTTCATGGGTTTTTCAAAGTAATTTATTTTCATAATGGGGTTTAGCTGCTTTTCACGGCTGTGTTTATGCCGCTTTACACCCACTTGACACACTAACAGAGAGATATCAATACATAGGTTTTAAGATTATTACTAGTCAGATATATTCTTGTGCGGTGAATAGGGCGTGTTGAGTCCAGTTCTCTGAGCAAGGAGTAGGTCTTGTCTACTACATATTGGGTTTATGGAACGGTATCTGAGCTAATTTGATACCCTTGTTTTATGTATCACCCCACCTCACCTTTCCCGTTAAGCAGCCATAGTCTGTTTTCTGCATGTGTGACTCTGTTCTGTTTTGTAATTCAGTTCAAGTGTAACGGTTTTTACATTCCCTCTAAAAGTGATACCTTATGAGAAGTGTCCTTTTCTGTGTGACTTATTTCAGTTAGAATCGTCGTACCTAAATCCACTCATCATGCTGCTACTAACCTTATGACATTGATTTCATGGCTGAGTGATATTCCATTGTACATAAGGACCACAACTTCTTTATCCATTTTTCTCTTTCCTGGGATATTTAAGGTGGAATGAAGTGGAGGTCCTTGTCAACAGAGCAGCCCTAAACTTTGGGGTGCTTGTGTCTTGCTGATTTTTCATTTTCCCAATTTATACCCCCATGAGTGGAAGTGCCCTATGCTCTCTAAGCTGTGTTTTTCAGATGTTTCAGGACACACCGTACACTTCTCCAGAGTGGCTGTTGGCAATTTACATCCCGCCCATCAGTGTAGCAAGGCTCTCATTTCTCCATGGCCTGTCCTGCATTTCTGGTTTTGACACTTTTTTCAGCATGGCCCTTTTGACCGATGGGAAGCGAGACTTCTTTGTAGCGCTGATTTGCCTTTCCAGGTTGCTTGGTTGGCCAAAAAGGGCGTATGCGTTTTTTCCTGAATATATTCAGGAAAAAACGCATACGCCCTTTTTGGCCAAGGGCATCATTGTCAACATTTTGCTGCTTTTCATGTGCTTTAAAGGCGATTCGAATCTACCTCCTGAAATCTGTTTCCTGCAATTCTGCCTTGATTTCAAATCCTCTTCTTTGCCTTCCCTCAATATATTTGTGGACGAGAGTTATCATTTATAACTCTGCAGGTTTGTGAATTGCAGTGCCCTGAACCTCCATTTTACAACTCGCTTTTTTGGGAGCTGGCCGCAAAAGCGCAGGATGGCTTCAGGCCCTGTTCTGGTTCCGGGGGGCAGGCTGAGCCTGTGGTTAATTCTTCTTCCTGATGGGAAAATAGAGTGACCTGTGCCTGTCCCAACACCAAGAGCTAGTCTCTCGTTGGTTCCCTGTCTTCCCGTTCATCCTCAGGACAAATTGCAACCTGTACGGAACAGGAGGTTAAAGGTGCTGATGCTCCAAGTAGGGAGATTGCTAGTAAAGCGGCTGGAATGGCGAATCCGGGCACAAGGAGATGAGAAGTGAGGTGCGTTTTAGAAACCTTTCCCCATCACACGGTGTACCATCTTCTGGGTTTCTCATGCATGTTTTCGATGTAGGAAGATGCCCTTGAACCTGGAGATTTGGGACCCATGCGATGGGTACCACGCCGTATTACTTTAAAGGGTCTGCATTTGCTCACCCAACCTCACCAAACCTCTCAGCCCCAAGAGTGTCCACCCTTATGTCTCATCCAGCTGTGGGTCTAGATATGGTCTATCCAGGTTGCATCACAGCCCCTGAACTCATTGTGTAAGAATTTCTATCTCTTTCACTGTCGTTGTTTCATGGGTTTTTCAAAGTAATTTATTTTCATAATGGGGTTTAGCTGCTTTTCACGGCTGTGTTTATGCCGCTTTACACCCACTTGACACACTAACAGAGAGATATCAATACATAGGTTTTAAGATTATTACTAGTCAGATATATTCTTGTGCGGTGAATAGGGCGTGTTGAGTCCAGTTCTCTGAGCAAGGAGTAGGTCTTGTCTACTACATATTGGGTTTATGGAACGGTATCTGAGCTAATTTGATACCCTTGTTTTATGTATCACCCCACCTCACCTTTCCCGTTAAGCAGCCATAGTCTGTTTTCTGCATGTGTGACTCTGTTCTGTTTTGTAATTCAGTTCAAGTGTAACGGTTTTTACATTCCCTCTAAAAGTGATACCTTATGAGAAGTGTCCTTTTCTGTGTGACTTATTTCAGTTAGAATCGTCGTACCTAAATCCACTCATCATGCTGCTACTAACCTTATGACATTGATTTCATGGCTGAGTGATATTCCATTGTACATAAGGACCACAACTTCTTTATCCATTTTTCTCTTTCCTGGGATATTTAAGGTGGAATGAAGTGGACGTCCTTGTCAACAGAGCAGCCCTAAACTTTGGGGTGCTTGTGTCTTGCTGATTTTTCATTTTCCCAATTTATACCCCCATGAGTGGAAGTGCCCTATGCTCTCTAAGCTGTGTTTTTCAGATGTTTCAGGACACACCGTACACTTCTCCAGAGTGGCTGTTGGCAATTTACATCCCGCCCATCAGTGTAGCAAGGCTCCCATTTCTCCATGGCCTGTCCTGCATTTCTGGTTTTGACACTTTTTTCAGCATGGCCCTTTTGACCGATGGGAAGCGAGACTTCTCTGTAGCGCTGATTTGCCTTTCCAGGTTGCTTGGTTGGCCAAAAAGGGCGTATGCGTTTTTTCCTGAATATATTCAGGAAAAAACGCATACGCCCTTTTTGGCCAAGGGCATCATTGTCAACGTTTTGCCGCTTTTCATGTGCTTTAAAGGCGATTCGTATCTACCTCCTGAAATCTGTTTCGTGCAATTCTGCCTTGATTTCAAATCCTCTTCTTTGCCTTCCCTCAATATATTTGTGGACGAGAGTTATCATTTATAACTCTGCAGGTTTGTGAATTGCAGTGCCCTGAACCTCCATTTTACAACTCGCTTTTTTGGGAGCTGGCCGCAAAAGCGCAGGATGGCTTCAGGCCCTGTTCTGGTTCCGGGGGGCAGGCTGAGCCTGTGGTTAATTCTTCTTCCTGATGAGAAAATAGAGTGACCTGTGCCTGTCCCGACACCAAGAGCTAGTCTCTCGTTGGTTCCCCGTCTTCCCGTTCATCCTCAGGACAAATTGCAACCTGTACGGAACAGGAGGTTAAAGGTGCTGATGCTCCAAGTAGGGAGATTGCTAGTAAAGCGGCTGGAAAGGCGAACCCGGGCACAAGGAGATGAGAAATGAGGTGCGTTTTAGAAACCTTTCCCCATCACACGGTGTACCATCTTCTGGGTTTCTCATGCATGTTTTCGATGTAGGAAGATGCCCTTGAACCTGGAGATTTGGGACCCATGCGATGGGTACCACGCAGTATTACTTTAAAGGGTCTGCGTTTGCTCACCCAACCTCACCAAACCTCTCAGCCCCAAGAGTGTCCACCCTTATGTCTCATCCAGCTGTGGGTCTAGATATGGTGAATCCAGGTTGCATCACAGCCCCTGAACGCATTGTGTAAGAATTTCTCTCTCTTTCACTGTCGTTGTTTCATGGGTTTTTCAAAGTAATTTATTTTCATAATGGGGTTTAGCTGCTTTTCACTGCTGTGTTTATGCCACTTTACACCCACTTGACACACTAACAGAGAGATATCAATACATAGGTTTTAAGATTATTACTAGTCAGATATATTCTTGTGCGGTGAATAGGGCGTGTTGAGTCCAGTTCTCTGAGCAAGGAGTAGGTCTTGTCTACTACATATTGGGTTTATGGAACGGTATCTGAGCTAATTTGATACCCTTGTTTTATGTATCACCCCACCTCACCTTTCCCGTTAAGCAGCCATAGTGTGTTTTCTGCATGTGTGACTCTGTTCTGTTTTGTAATTCAGTTCAAGTGTAACGGTTTTTACATTCCCTCTATCAGTGATACCTTATGAGAAGTGTCCTTTTCTGTGTGACTTATTTTACTTAGAATCGTCGTACCTAAATCCACTCATCATGCTGCTACTAACCTTATGACATTGATTTCATGGCTGAGTGATATTCCATTGTACATAAGGACCACAACTTCTTTATCCATTTTTCTCTTTCCTGGGATATTTAAGGGGGAATGAAGTGGAGGTCCTTGTCAACAGAGCAGCCCTCAACTTTGGGGTGCTTGTGTCTTGCTGATTTTTAATTTTCCCAATTTATACCCCCATGAGTGGAAGTGCCCTATGCTCTCTAAGCTGTGTTTTTCAGATGTTTCAGGACACACCGTACACTTCTCCAGAGTGGCTGTTGGCAATTTACATCCCGCCCATCAGTGTAGCAAGGCTCCCATTTCTCCATGGCCTGTCCTGCATTTCTGGTTTTGACACTTTTTTCAGCATGGCCCTTTTGACCGATGGGAAGCGAGACTTCTCTGTAGCGCTGATTTGCCTTTCCAGGTTGCTTGGTTGGCCAAAAAGGGCGTATGCGTTTTTTCCTGAATATATTCAGGAAAAAACGCATACGCCCTTTTTGGCCAAGGGCATCATTGTCAACGTTTTGCCGCTTTTCATGTGCTTTAAAGGCGATTCGTATCTACCTCCTGAAATCTGTTTCGTGCAATTCTGCCTTGATTTCAAATCCTCTTCTTTGCCTTCCCTCAATATATTTGTGGACGAGAGTTATCATTTATAACTCTGCAGGTTTGTGAATTGCAGTGCCCTGAACCTCCATTTTACAACTCGCTTTTTTGGGAGCTGGCCGCAAAAGCGCAGGATGGCTTCAGGCCCTGTTCTGGTTCCGGGGGGCAGGCTGAGCCTGTGGTTAATTCTTCTTCCTGATGGGAAAATAGAGTGACCTGTGCCTGTCCCGACACCAAGAGCTAGTCTCTCGTTGGTTCCCCGTCTTCCCGTTCATCCTCAGGACAAATTGCAACCTGTACGGAACAGGAGGTTAAAGGTGCTGATGCTCCAAGTAGGGAGATTGCTAGTAAAGCGGCTGGAAAGGCGAACCCGGGCACAAGGAGATGAGAAATGAGGTGCGTTTTAGAAACCTTTCCCCATCACACGGTGTACCATCTTCTGGGTTTCTCATGCATGTTTTCGATGTAGGAAGATGCCCTTGAACCTGGAGATTTGGGACCCATGCGATGGGTACCACACAGTATTACTTTAAAGGGTCTGCGTTTGCTCACCCAACCTCACCAAACCTCTCAGCCCCAAGAGTGTCCACCCTTATGTCTCATCCAGCTGTGGGTCTAGATATGGTGAATCCAGGTTGCATCACAGCCCCTGAACGCATTGTGTAAGAATTTCTCTCTCTTTCACTGTCGTTGTTTCATGGGTTTTTCAAAGTAATTTATTTTCATAATGGGGTTTAGCTGCTTTTCACTGCTGTGTTTATGCCACTTTACACCCACTTGACACACTAACAGAGAGATATCAATACATAGGTTTTACGATTATTACTAGTCAGATATATTCTTGTGCGGTGAATAGGGCGTGTTGAGTCCAGTTCTCTGAGCAAGGAGTAGGTCTTGTCTATTACATATTGGGTTTATGGAACGGTATCTGAGCTAATTTGATACCCTTGTTTTATGTATCACCCCACCTCACCTTTCCCGTTAAGCAGCCATAGTCTGTTTTCTGCATGTGTGACTCTGTTCTGTTTTGTAATTCAGTTCAAGTGTAACGGTTTTTACATTCCCTCTAAAAGTGATACCTTATGAGAAGTGTCCTTTTCTGTGTGACTTATTTCAGTTAGAATCGTCGTACCTAAATCCACTCATCATGCTGCTACTAACCTTATGACATTGATTTCATGGCTGAGTGATATTCCATTGTACATAAGGACCACAACTTCTTTATCCATTTTTCTCTTTCCTGGGATATTTAAGGTGGAATGAAGTGGACGTCCTTGTCAACAGAGCAGCCCTAAACTTTGGGGTGCTTGTGTCTTGCTGATTTTTCATTTTCCCAATTTATACCCCCATGAGTGGAAGTGCCCTATGCTCTCTAAGCTGTGTTTTTCAGATGTTTCAGGACACACCGTACACTTCTCCAGAGTGGCTGTTGGCAATTTACATCCCGCCCATCAGTGTAGCAAGGCTCCCATTTCTCCATGGCCTGTCCTGCATTTCTGGTTTTGACACTTTTTTCAGCATGGCCCTTTTGACCGATGGGAAGCGAGACTTCTCTGTAGCGCTGATTTGCCTTTCCAGGTTGCTTGGTTGGCCAAAAAGGGCGTATGCGTTTTTTCCTGAATATATTCAGGAAAAAACGCATACGCCCTTTTTGGCCAAGGGCATCATTGTCAACGTTTTGCCGCTTTTCATGTGCTTTAAAGGCGATTCGTATCTACCTCCTGAAATCTGTTTCGTGCAATTCTGCCTTGATTTCAAATCCTCTTCTTTGCCTTCCCTCAATATATTTGTGGACGAGAGTTATCATTTATAACTCTGCAGGTTTGTGAATTGCAGTGCCCTGAACCTCCATTTTACAACTCGCTTTTTTGGGAGCTGGCCGCAAAAGCGCAGGATGGCTTCAGGCCCTGTTCTGGTTCCGGGGGGCAGGCTGAGCCTGTGGTTAATTCTTCTTCCTGATGAGAAAATAGAGTGACCTGTGCCTGTCCCGACACCAAGAGCTAGTCTCTCGTTGGTTCCCCGTCTTCCCGTTCATCCTCAGGACAAATTGCAACCTGTACGGAACAGGAGGTTAAAGGTGCTGATGCTCCAAGTAGGGAGATTGCTAGTAAAGCGGCTGGAAAGGCGAACCCGGGCACAAGGAGATGAGAAATGAGGTGCGTTTTAGAAACCTTTCCCCATCACACGGTGTACCATCTTCTGGGTTTCTCATGCATGTTTTCGATGTAGGAAGATGCCCTTGAACCTGGAGATTTGGGACCCATGCGATGGGTACCACGCAGTATTACTTTAAAGGGTCTGCGTTTGCTCACCCAACCTCACCAAACCTCTCAGCCCCAAGAGTGTCCACCCTTATGTCTCATCCAGCTGTGGGTCTAGATATGGTGAATCCAGGTTGCATCACAGCCCCTGAACGCATTGTGTAAGAATTTCTCTCTCTTTCACTGTCGTTGTCTCATGGGTTTTTCAAAGTAATTTATTTTCATAATGGGGTTTAGCTGCTTTTCACTGCTGTGTTTATGCCACTTTACACCCACTTGACACACTAACAGAGAGATATCAATACATAGGTTTTAAGATTATTACTAGTCAGATATATTCTTGTGCGGTGAATAGGGCGTGTTGAGTCCAGTTCTCTGAGCAAGGAGTAGGTCTTGTCTACTACATATTGGGTTTATGGAACGGTATCTGAGCTAATTTGATACCCTTGTTTTATGTATCACCCCACCTCACCTTTCCCGTTAAGCAGCCATAGTGTGTTTTCTGCATGTGTGACTCTGTTCTGTTTTGTAATTCAGTTCAAGTGTAACGGTTTTTACATTCCCTCTATCAGTGATACCTTATGAGAAGTGTCCTTTTCTGTGTGACTTATTTTACTTAGAATCGTCGTACCTAAATCCACTCATCATGCTGCTACTAACCTTATGACATTGATTTCATGGCTGAGTGATATTCCATTGTACATAAGGACCACAACTTCTTTATCCATTTTTCTCTTTCCTGGGATATTTAAGGGGGAATGAAGTGGAGGTCCTTGTCAACAGAGCAGCCCTCAACTTTGGGGTGCTTGTGTCTTGCTGATTTTTAATTTTCCCAATTTATACCCCCATGAGTGGAAGTGCCCTATGCTCTCTAAGCTGTGTTTTTCAGATGTTTCAGGACACACCGTACACTTCTCCAGAGTGGCTGTTGGCAATTTACATCCCGCCCATCAGTGTAGCAAGGCTCCCATTTCTCCATGGCCTGTCCTGCATTTCTGGTTTTGACACTTTTTTCAGCATGGCCCTTTTGACCGATGGGAAGCGAGACTTCTCTGTAGCGCTGATTTGCCTTTCCAGGTTGCTTGGTTGGCCAAAAAGGGCGTATGCGTTTTTTCCTGAATATATTCAGGAAAAAACGCATACGCCCTTTTTGGCCAAGGGCATCATTGTCAACGTTTTGCCGCTTTTCATGTGCTTTAAAGGCGATTCGTATCTACCTCCTGAAATCTGTTTCGTGCAATTCTGCCTTGATTTCAAATCCTCTTCTTTGCCTTCCCTCAATATATTTGTGGACGAGAGTTATCATTTATAACTCTGCAGGTTTGTGAATTGCAGTGCCCTGAACCTCCATTTTACAACTCGCTTTTTTGGGAGCTGGCCGCAAAAGCGCAGGATGGCTTCAGGCCCTGTTCTGGTTCCGGGGGGCAGGCTGAGCCTGTGGTTAATTCTTCTTCCTGATGGGAAAATAGAGTGACCTGTGCCTGTCCCGACACCAAGAGCTAGTCTCTCGTTGGTTCCCCGTCTTCCCGTTCATCCTCAGGACAAATTGCAACCTGTACGGAACAGGAGGTTAAAGGTGCTGATGCTCCAAGTAGGGAGATTGCTAGTAAAGCGGCTGGAAAGGCGAACCCGGGCACAAGGAGATGAGAAATGAGGTGCGTTTTAGAAACCTTTCCCCATCACACGGTGTACCATCTTCTGGGTTTCTCATGCATGTTTTCGATGTAGGAAGATGCCCTTGAACCTGGAGATTTGGGACCCATGCGATGGGTACCACACAGTATTACTTTAAAGGGTCTGCGTTTGCTCACCCAACCTCACCAAACCTCTCAGCCCCAAGAGTGTCCACCCTTATGTCTCATCCAGCTGTGGGTCTAGATATGGTGAATCCAGGTTGCATCACAGCCCCTGAACGCATTGTGTAAGAATTTCTCTCTCTTTCACTGTCGTTGTTTCATGGGTTTTTCAAAGTAATTTATTTTCATAATGGGGTTTAGCTGCTTTTCACTGCTGTGTTTATGCCACTTTACACCCACTTGACACACTAACAGAGAGATATCAATACATAGGTTTTACGATTATTACTAGTCAGATATATTCTTGTGCGGTGAATAGGGCGTGTTGAGTCCAGTTCTCTGAGCAAGGAGTAGGTCTTGTCTATTACATATTGGGTTTATGGAACGGTATCTGAGCTAATTTGATACCCTTGATTTATGTATCACCCCACCTCACCTTTCCCGTTAAGCAGCCATAGTGTGTTTTCTGCATGTGTGACTCTGTTCTGTTTTGTAATTCAGTTCAAGTGTAACGGTTTTTACATTCCCTCTATCAGTGATACCTTATGAGAAGTGTCCTTTTCTGTGTGACTTATTTCACTTAGAATCGTCGTACCTAAATCCACTCATCATGCTGCTACTAACCTTATGACATTGATTTCATGGCTGAGTGATATTCCATTGTACATAAGGACCACAACTTCTTTATCCATTTTTCTCTTTCCTGGGATATTTAAGGTGGAATGAAGTGGAGGTCCTTGTCAACAGAGCAGCCCTCAACTTTGGGGTGCTTGTGTCTTGCTGATTTTTAATTTTCCCAATTTATAACCCCATGAGTGGAAGTGCCCTATGCTCTCTAAGCTGTGTTTTTCAGATGTTTCAGGACACACCGTACACTTCTCCAGAGTGGCTGTTGGCAATTTACATCCCGCCCATCAGTGTAGCAAGGCTCCCATTTCTCCATGGCCTGTCCTGCATTTCTGGTTTTGACACTTTTTTCAGCATGGCCCTTTTGACCGATGGGAAGCGAGACTTCTCTGTAGCGCTGATTTGCCTTTCCAGGTTGCTTGGTTGGCCAAAAAGGGCGTATGCGTTTTTTCCTGAATATATTCAGGAAAAAACGCATACGCCCTTTTTGGCCAAGGGCATCATTGTCAACGTTTTGCCGCTTTTCATGTGCTTTAAAGGCGATTCGTATCTACCTCCTGAAATCTGTTTCGTGCAATTCTGCCTTGATTTCAAATCCTCTTCTTTGCCTTCCCTCAATATATTTGTGGACGAGAGTTATCATTTATAACTCTGCAGGTTTGTGAATTGCAGTGCCCTGAACCTCCATTTTACAACTCGCTTTTTTGGGAGCTGGCCGCAAAAGCGCAGGATGGCTTCAGGCCCTGTTCTGGTTCCGGGGGGCAGGCTGAGCCTGTGGTTAATTCTTCTTCCTGATGGGAAAATAGAGTGACCTGTGCCTGTCCCGACACCAAGAGCTAGTCTCTCGTTGGTTCCCCGTCTTCCCGTTCATCCTCAGGACAAATTGCAACCTGTACGGAACAGGAGGTTAAAGGTGCTGATGCTCCAAGTAGGGAGATTGCTAGTAAAGCGGCTGGAAAGGCGAACCCGGGCACAAGGAGATGAGAAATGAGGTGCGTTTTAGAAACCTTTCCCCATCACACGGTGTACCATCTTCTGGGTTTCTCATGCATGTTTTCGATGTAGGAAGATGCCCTTGAACCTGGAGATTTGGGACCCATGCGATGGGTACCACACAGTATTACTTTAAAGGGTCTGCGTTTGCTCACCCAACCTCACCAAACCTCTCAGCCCCAAGAGTGTCCACCCTTATGTCTCATCCAGCTGTGGGTCTAGATATGGTGAATCCAGGTTGCATCACAGCCCCTGAACGCATTGTGTAAGAATTTCTCTCTCTTTCACTGTCGTTGTTTCATGGGTTTTTCAAAGTAATTTATTTTCATAATGGGGTTTAGCTGCTTTTCACGGCTGTGTTTATGCCGCTTTACACCCACTTGACACACTAACAGAGAGATATCAATACATAGGTTTTAAGATTATTACTAGTCAGATATATTCTTGTGCGGTGAATAGGGCGTGTTGAGTCCAGTTCTCTGAGCAAGGAGTAGGTCTTGTCTACTACATATTGGGTTTATGGAACGGTATCTGAGCTAATTTGATACCCTTGTTTTATGTATCACCCCACCTCACCTTTCCCGTTAAGCAGCCATAGTCTGTTTTCTGCATGTGTGACTCTGTTCTGTTTTGTAATTCAGTTCAAGTGTAACGGTTTTTACATTCCCTCTAAAAGTGATACCTTATGAGAAGTGTCCTTTTCTGTGTGACTTATTTCAGTTAGAATCGTCGTACCTAAATCCACTCATCATGCTGCTACTAACCTTATGACATTGATTTCATGGCTGAGTGATATTCCATTGTACATAAGGACCACAACTTCTTTATCCATTTTTCTCTTTCCTGGGATATTTAAGGTGGAATGAAGTGGAGGTCCTTGTCAACAGAGCAGCCCTAAACTTTGGGGTGCTTGTGTCTTGCTGATTTTTCATTTTCCCAATTTATACCCCCATGAGTGGAAGTGCCCTATGCTCTCTAAGCTGTGTTTTTCAGATGTTTCAGGACACACCGTACACTTCTCCAGAGTGGCTGTTGGCAATTTACATCCCGCCCATCAGTGTAGCAAGGCTCTCATTTCTCCATGGCCTGTCCTGCATTTCTGGTTTTGACACTTTTTTCAGCATGGCCCTTTTGACCGATGGGAAGCGAGACTTCTTTGTAGCGCTGATTTGCCTTTCCAGGTTGCTTGGTTGGCCAAAAAGGGCGTATGCGTTTTTTCCTGAATATATTCAGGAAAAAACGCATACGCCCTTTTTGGCCAAGGGCATCATTGTCAACATTTTGCTGCTTTTCATGTGCTTTAAAGGCGATTCGAATCTACCTCCTGAAATCTGTTTCCTGCAATTCTGCCTTGATTTCAAATCCTCTTCTTTGCCTTCCCTCAATATATTTGTGGACGAGAGTTATCATTTATAACTCTGCAGGTTTGTGAATTGCAGTGCCCTGAACCTCCATTTTACAACTCGCTTTTTTGGGAGCTGGCCGCAAAAGCGCAGGATGGCTTCAGGCCCTGTTCTGGTTCCGGGGGGCAGGCTGAGCCTGTGGTTAATTCTTCTTCCTGATGGGAAAATAGAGTGACCTGTGCCTGTCCCAACACCAAGAGCTAGTCTCTCGTTGGTTCCCCGTCTTCCCGTTCATCCTCAGGACAAATTGCAACCTGTACGGAACAGGAGGTTAAAGGTGCTGATGCTCCAAGTAGGGAGATTGCTAGTAAAGCGGCTGGAATGGCGAATCCGGGCACAAGGAGATGAGAAGTGAGGTGCGTTTTAGAAACCTTTCCCCATCACACGGTGTACCATCTTCTGGGTTTCTCATGCATGTTTTCGATGTAGGAAGATGCCCTTGAACCTGGAGATTTGGGACCCATGCGATGGGTACCACGCCGTATTACTTTAAAGGGTCTGCATTTGCTCACCCAACCTCACCAAACCTCTCAGCCCCAAGAGTGTCCACCCTTATGTCTCATCCAGCTGTGGGTCTAGATATGGTCTATCCAGGTTGCATCACAGCCCCTGAACTCATTGTGTAAGAATTTCTATCTCTTTCACTGTCGTTGTTTCATGGGTTTTTCAAAGTAATTTATTTTCATAATGGGGTTTAGCTGCTTTTCACGGCTGTGTTTATGCCGCTTTACACCCACTTGACACACTAACAGAGAGATATCAATACATAGGTTTTAAGATTATTACTAGTCAGATATATTCTTGTGCGGTGAATAGGGCGTGTTGAGTCCAGTTCTCTGAGCAAGGAGTAGGTCTTGTCTACTACATATTGGGTTTATGGAACGGTATCTGAGCTAATTTGATACCCTTGTTTTATGTATCACCCCACCTCACCTTTCCCGTTAAGCAGCCATAGTCTGTTTTCTGCATGTGTGACTCTGTTCTGTTTTGTAATTCAGTTCAAGTGTAACGGTTTTTACATTCCCTCTAAAAGTGATACCTTATGAGAAGTGTCCTTTTCTGTGTGACTTATTTCAGTTAGAATCGTCGTACCTAAATCCACTCATCATGCTGCTACTAACCTTATGACATTGATTTCATGGCTGAGTGATATTCCATTGTACATAAGGACCACAACTTCTTTATCCATTTTTCTCTTTCCTGGGATATTTAAGGTGGAATGAAGTGGACGTCCTTGTCAACAGAGCAGCCCTAAACTTTGGGGTGCTTGTGTCTTGCTGATTTTTCATTTTCCCAATTTATACCCCCATGAGTGGAAGTGCCCTATGCTCTCTAAGCTGTGTTTTTCAGATGTTTCAGGACACACCGTACACTTCTCCAGAGTGGCTGTTGGCAATTTACATCCCGCCCATCAGTGTAGCAAGGCTCCCATTTCTCCATGGCCTGTCCTGCATTTCTGGTTTTGACACTTTTTTCAGCATGGCCCTTTTGACCGATGGGAAGCGAGACTTCTCTGTAGCGCTGATTTGCCTTTCCAGGTTGCTTGGTTGGCCAAAAAGGGCGTATGCGTTTTTTCCTGAATATATTCAGGAAAAAACGCATACGCCCTTTTTGGCCAAGGGCATCATTGTCAACGTTTTGCCGCTTTTCATGTGCTTTAAAGGCGATTCGTATCTACCTCCTGAAATCTGTTTCGTGCAATTCTGCCTTGATTTCAAATCCTCTTCTTTGCCTTCCCTCAATATATTTGTGGACGAGAGTTATCATTTATAACTCTGCAGGTTTGTGAATTGCAGTGCCCTGAACCTCCATTTTACAACTCGCTTTTTTGGGAGCTGGCCGCAAAAGCGCAGGATGGCTTCAGGCCCTGTTCTGGTTCCGGGGGGCAGGCTGAGCCTGTGGTTAATTCTTCTTCCTGATGAGAAAATAGAGTGACCTGTGCCTGTCCCGACACCAAGAGCTAGTCTCTCGTTGGTTCCCCGTCTTCCCGTTCATCCTCAGGACAAATTGCAACCTGTATGGAACAGGAGGTTAAAGGTGCTGATGCTCCAAGTAGGGAGATTGCTAGTAAAGCGGCTGGAAAGGCGAACCCGGGCACAAGGAGATGAGAAATGAGGTGCGTTTTAGAAACCTTTCCCCATCACACGGTGTACCATCTTCTGGGTTTCTCATGCATGTTTTCGATGTAGGAAGATGCCCTTGAACCTGGAGATTTGGGACCCATGCGATGGGTACCACGCAGTATTACTTTAAAGGGTCTGCGTTTGCTCACCCAACCTCACCAAACCTCTCAGCCCCAAGAGTGTCCACCCTTATGTCTCATCCAGCTGTGGGTCTAGATATGGTGAATCCAGGTTGCATCACAGCCCCTGAACGCATTGTGTAAGAATTTCTCTCTCTTTCACTGTCGTTGTTTCATGGGTTTTTCAAAGTAATTTATTTTCATAATGGGGTTTAGCTGCTTTTCACTGCTGTGTTTATGCCACTTTACACCCACTTGACACACTAACAGAGAGATATCAATACATAGGTTTTAAGATTATTACTAGTCAGATATATTCTTGTGCGGTGAATAGGGCGTGTTGAGTCCAGTTCTCTGAGCAAGGAGTAGGTCTTGTCTACTACATATTGGGTTTATGGAACGGTATCTGAGCTAATTTGATACCCTTGTTTTATGTATCACCCCACCTCACCTTTCCCGTTAAGCAGCCATAGTGTGTTTTCTGCATGTGTGACTCTGTTCTGTTTTGTAATTCAGTTCAAGTGTAACGGTTTTTACATTCCCTCTATCAGTGATACCTTATGAGAAGTGTCCTTTTCTGTGTGACTTATTTTACTTAGAATCGTCGTACCTAAATCCACTCATCATGCTGCTACTAACCTTATGACATTGATTTCATGGCTGAGTGATATTCCATTGTACATAAGGACCACAACTTCTTTATCCATTTTTCTCTTTCCTGGGATATTTAAGGGGGAATGAAGTGGAGGTCCTTGTCAACAGAGCAGCCCTCAACTTTGGGGTGCTTGTGTCTTGCTGATTTTTAATTTTCCCAATTTATACCCCCATGAGTGGAAGTGCCCTATGCTCTCTAAGCTGTGTTTTTCAGATGTTTCAGGACACACCGTACACTTCTCCAGAGTGGCTGTTGGCAATTTACATCCCGCCCATCAGTGTAGCAAGGCTCCCATTTCTCCATGGCCTGTCCTGCATTTCTGGTTTTGACACTTTTTTCAGCATGGCCCTTTTGACCGATGGGAAGCGAGACTTCTCTGTAGCGCTGATTTGCCTTTCCAGGTTGCTTGGTTGGCCAAAAAGGGCGTATGCGTTTTTTCCTGAATATATTCAGGAAAAAACGCATACGCCCTTTTTGGCCAAGGGCATCATTGTCAACGTTTTGCCGCTTTTCATGTGCTTTAAAGGCGATTCGTATCTACCTCCTGAAATCTGTTTCGTGCAATTCTGCCTTGATTTCAAATCCTCTTCTTTGCCTTCCCTCAATATATTTGTGGACGAGAGTTATCATTTATAACTCTGCAGGTTTGTGAATTGCAGTGCCCTGAACCTCCATTTTACAACTCGCTTTTTTGGGAGCTGGCCGCAAAAGCGCAGGATGGCTTCAGGCCCTGTTCTGGTTCCGGGGGGCAGGCTGAGCCTGTGGTTAATTCTTCTTCCTGATGGGAAAATAGAGTGACCTGTGCCTGTCCCGACACCAAGAGCTAGTCTCTCGTTGGTTCCCCGTCTTCCCGTTCATCCTCAGGACAAATTGCAACCTGTACGGAACAGGAGGTTAAAGGTGCTGATGCTCCAAGTAGGGAGATTGCTAGTAAAGCGGCTGGAAAGGCGAACCCGGGCACAAGGAGATGAGAAATGAGGTGCGTTTTAGAAACCTTTCCCCATCACACGGTGTACCATCTTCTGGGTTTCTCATGCATGTTTTCGATGTAGGAAGATGCCCTTGAACCTGGAGATTTGGGACCCATGCGATGGGTACCACACAGTATTACTTTAAAGGGTCTGCGTTTGCTCACCCAACCTCACCAAACCTCTCAGCCCCAAGAGTGTCCACCCTTATGTCTCATCCAGCTGTGGGTCTAGATATGGTGAATCCAGGTTGCATCACAGCCCCTGAACGCATTGTGTAAGAATTTCTCTCTCTTTCACTGTCGTTGTTTCATGGGTTTTTCAAAGTAATTTATTTTCATAATGGGGTTTAGCTGCTTTTCACTGCTGTGTTTATGCCACTTTACACCCACTTGACACACTAACAGAGAGATATCAATACATAGGTTTTACGATTATTACTAGTCAGATATATTCTTGTGCGGTGAATAGGGCGTGTTGAGTCCAGTTCTCTGAGCAAGGAGTAGGTCTTGTCTATTACATATTGGGTTTATGGAACGGTATCTGAGCTAATTTGATACCCTTGATTTATGTATCACCCCACCTCACCTTTCCCGTTAAGCAGCCATAGTGTGTTTTCTGCATGTGTGACTCTGTTCTGTTTTGTAATTCAGTTCAAGTGTAACGGTTTTTACATTCCCTCTATCAGTGATACCTTATGAGAAGTGTCCTTTTCTGTGTGACTTATTTCACTTAGAATCGTCGTACCTAAATCCACTCATCATGCTGCTACTAACCTTATGACATTGATTTCATGGCTGAGTGATATTCCATTGTACATAAGGACCACAACTTCTTTATCCATTTTTCTCTTTCCTGGGATATTTAAGGTGGAATGAAGTGGAGGTCCTTGTCAACAGAGCAGCCCTCAACTTTGGGGTGCTTGTGTCTTGCTGATTTTTAATTTTCCCAATTTATACCCCCATGAGTGGAAGTGCCCTATGCTCTCTAAGCTGTGTTTTTCAGATGTTTCAGGACACACCGTACACTTCTCCAGAGTGGCTTTTGGCAATTTACATCCCGCCCATCAGTGTAGCAAGGCTCTCATTTCTCCATGGCCTGTCCTGCATTTCTGGTTTTAACACTTTTTTCAGCATGGCCCTTTTGACCGATGGGAAGCGAGACTTCTCTGTAGCGCTGATTTGCCTTTCCAGGTTGCTTGGTTGGCCAAAAAGGGCGTATGCGTTTTTTCCTGAATATATTCAGGAAAAAACGCATACGCCCTTTTTGGCCAAGGGCATCATTGTCAACGTTTTGCCGCTTTTCATGTGCTTTAAAGGCGATTCGTATCTACCTCCTGAAATCTGTTTCGTGCAATTCTGCCTTGATTTCAAATCCTCTTCTTTGCCTTCCCTCAATATATTTGTGGACGAGAGTTATCATTTATAACTCTGCAGGTTTGTGAATTGCAGTGCCCTGAACCTCCATTTTACAACTCGCTTTTTTGGGAGCTGGCCGCAAAAGCGCAGGATGGCTTCAGGCCTTGTTCTGGTTCCGGGGGGCAGGCTGAGCCTGTGGTTAATTCTTCTTCCTGATGGGAAAATAGAGTGACCTGTGCCTGTCCCGACACCAAGAGTTAGTCTCTCGTTGGTTCCCCGTCTTCCCGTTCATCCTCAGGACAAATTGCAACCTGTACGGAACAGGAGGTTAAAGGTGCTGATGCTCCAAGTAGGGAGATTGCTAGTAAAGCGGCTGGAATGGCGAACCCGGGCACAAGGAGATGAGAAATGAGGTGCGTTTTAGAAACCTTTCCCCATCACACGGTGTACCATCTTCTGGGTTTCTCATGCATGTTTTCGATGTAGGAAGATGCCCTTGAACCTGGAGATTTGGGACCCATGCGATGGGTACCACGCCGTATTACTTTAAAGGGTCTGCATTTGCTCACCCAACCTCACCAAACCTCTCAGCCCCAAGAGTGTCCACCCTTATGTCTCATCCAGCTGTGGGTCTAGATATGGTCAATCCAGGTTGCATCACAGCCCCTGAACTCATTGTGTAAGAATTTCTATCTCTTTCACTGTCGTTGTTTCATGGGTTTTTCAAAGTAATTTATTTTCATAATGGGGTTTAGCTGCTTTTCACGGCTGTGTTTATGCCGCTTTACACCCACTTGACACACTAACAGAGAGATATCAATACATAGGTTTTAAGATTATTACTAGTCAGATATATTCTTGTGCGGTGAATAGGGCGTGTTGAGTCCGGTTCTCTGAGCAAGGAGTAGGTCTTGTCTACTACATATTGGGTTTATGGAACGGTATCTGAGCTAATTTGATACCCTTGTTTTATGTATCACCCCACCTCACCTTTCCCGTTAAGCAGCCATAGTCTGTTTTCTGCATGTGTGACTCTGTTCTGTTTTGTAATTCAGTTCAAGTGTAACGGTTTTTACATTCCCTCTAAAAGTGATACCTTATGAGAAGTGTCCTTTTCTGTGTGACTTATTTCAGTTAGAATCGTCGTACCTAAATCCACTCATCATGCTGCTACTAACCTTATGACATTGATTTCATGGCTGAGTGATATTCCATTGTACATAAGGACCACAACTTCTTTATCCATTTTTCTCTTTCCTGGGATATTTAAGGTGGAATGAAGTGGAGGTTCTTGTCAACAGAGCAGCCCTAAACTTTGGGGTGCTTGTGTCTTGCTGATTTTTCATTTTCCCAATTTATACCCCCATGAGTGGAAGTGCCCTATGCTCTCTAAGCTGTGTCTTTCAGATGTTTCAGGACACACCGTACACTTCTCCAGAGTGGCTGTTGGCAATTTACATCCCGCCCATCAGTGTAGCAAGGCTCCCATTTCTCCATGGCCTGTCCTGCATTTCTGGTTTTGACACTTTTTTCAGCATGGCCCTTTTGACCGATGGGAAGCGAGACTTCTCTGTAGCGCTGATTTGCCTTTCCAGGTTGCTTGGTTGGCCAAAAAGGGCGTATGCGTTTTTTCCTGAATATATTCAGGAAAAAACGCATACGCCCTTTTTGGCCAAGGGCATCATTGTCAACGTTTTGCCGCTTTTCATGTGCTTTAAAGGCGATTCGTATCTACCTCCTGAAATCTGTTTCGTGCAATTCTGCCTTGATTTCAAATCCTCTTCTGTGCCTTCCCTCAATATATTTGTGGACGAGAGTTATCATTTATAACTCTGCAGGTTTGTGAATTGCAGTGCCCTGAACCTCCATTTTACAACTCGCTTTTTTGGGAGCTGGCCGCAAAAGCGCAGGATGGCTTCAGGCCCTGTTCTGGTTCCGGGGGGCAGGCTGAGCCTGTGGTTAATTCTTCTTCCTGATGGGAAAATAGAGTGACCTGTGCCTGTCCCAACACCAAGAGCTAGTCTCTCGTTGGTTCCCCGTCTTCCCGTTCATCCTCAGGACAAATTGCAACCTGTACGGAACAGGAGGTTAAAGGTGCTGATGCTCCAAGTAGGGAGATTGCTAGTAAAGCGGCTGGAATGGCGAATCCGGGCACAAGGAGATGAGAAGTGAGGTGCGTTTTAGAAACCTTTCCCCATCACACGGTGTACCATCTTCTGGGTTTCTCATGCATGTTTTCGATGTAGGAAGATGCCCTTGAACCTGGAGATTTGGGACCCATGCGATGGGTACCACGCCGTATTACTTTAAAGGGTCTGCATTTGCTCACCCAACCTCACCAAACCTCTCAGCCCCAAGAGTGTCCACCCTTATGTCTCATCCAGCTGTGGGTCTAGATATGGTCTATCCAGGTTGCATCACAGCCCCTGAACTCATTGTGTAAGAATTTCTATCTCTTTCACTGTCGTTGTTTCATGGGTTTTTCAAAGTAATTTATTTTCATAATGGGGTTTAGCTGCTTTTCACGGCTGTGTTTATGCCGCTTTACACCCACTTGACACACTAACAGAGAGATATCAATACATAGGTTTTAAGATTATTACTAGTCAGATATATTCTTGTGCGGTGAATAGGGCGTGTTGAGTCCAGTTCTCTGAGCAAGGAGTAGGTCTTGTCTACTACATATTGGGTTTATGGAACGGTATCTGAGCTAATTTGATACCCTTGTTTTATGTATCACCCCACCTCACCTTTCCCGTTAAGCAGCCATAGTCTGTTTTCTGCATGTGTGACTCTGTTCTGTTTTGTAATTCAGTTCAAGTGTAACGGTTTTTACATTCCCTCTAAAAGTGATACCTTATGAGAAGTGTCCTTTTCTGTGTGACTTATTTCAGTTAGAATCGTCGTACCTAAATCCACTCATCATGCTGCTACTAACCTTATGACATTGATTTCATGGCTGAGTGATATTCCATTGTACATAAGGACCACAACTTCTTTATCCATTTTTCTCTTTCCTGGGATATTTAAGGTGGAATGAAGTGGACGTCCTTGTCAACAGAGCAGCCCTAAACTTTGGGGTGCTTGTGTCTTGCTGATTTTTCATTTTCCCAATTTATACCCCCATGAGTGGAAGTGCCCTATGCTCTCTAAGCTGTGTTTTTCAGATGTTTCAGGACACACCGTACACTTCTCCAGAGTGGCTGTTGGCAATTTACATCCCGCCCATCAGTGTAGCAAGGCTCCCATTTCTCCATGGCCTGTCCTGCATTTCTGGTTTTGACACTTTTTTCAGCATGGCCCTTTTGACCGATGGGAAGCGAGACTTCTCTGTAGCGCTGATTTGCCTTTCCAGGTTGCTTGGTTGGCCAAAAAGGGCGTATGCGTTTTTTCCTGAATATATTCAGGAAAAAACGCATACGCCCTTTTTGGCCAAGGGCATCATTGTCAACGTTTTGCCGCTTTTCATGTGCTTTAAAGGCGATTCGTATCTACCTCCTGAAATCTGTTTCGTGCAATTCTGCCTTGATTTCAAATCCTCTTCTTTGCCTTCCCTCAATATATTTGTGGACGAGAGTTATCATTTATAACTCTGCAGGTTTGTGAATTGCAGTGCCCTGAACCTCCATTTTACAACTCGCTTTTTTGGGAGCTGGCCGCAAAAGCGCAGGATGGCTTCAGGCCCTGTTCTGGTTCCGGGGGGCAGGCTGAGCCTGTGGTTAATTCTTCTTCCTGATGAGAAAATAGAGTGACCTGTGCCTGTCCCGACACCAAGAGCTAGTCTCTCGTTGGTTCCCCGTCTTCCCGTTCATCCTCAGGACAAATTGCAACCTGTACGGAACAGGAGGTTAAAGGTGCTGATGCTCCAAGTAGGGAGATTGCTAGTAAAGCGGCTGGAAAGGCGAACCCGGGCACAAGGAGATGAGAAATGAGGTGCGTTTTAGAAACCTTTCCCCATCACACGGTGTACCATCTTCTGGGTTTCTCATGCATGTTTTCGATGTAGGAAGATGCCCTTGAACCTGGAGATTTGGGACCCATGCGATGGGTACCACGCAGTATTACTTTAAAGGGTCTGCGTTTGCTCACCCAACCTCACCAAACCTCTCAGCCCCAAGAGTGTCCACCCTTATGTCTCATCCAGCTGTGGGTCTAGATATGGTGAATCCAGGTTGCATCACAGCCCCTGAACGCATTGTGTAAGAATTTCTCTCTCTTTCACTGTCGTTGTTTCATGGGTTTTTCAAAGTAATTTATTTTCATAATGGGGTTTAGCTGCTTTTCACTGCTGTGTTTATGCCACTTTACACCCACTTGACACACTAACAGAGAGATATCAATACATAGGTTTTAAGATTATTACTAGTCAGATATATTCTTGTGCGGTGAATAGGGCGTGTTGAGTCCAGTTCTCTGAGCAAGGAGTAGGTCTTGTCTACTACATATTGGGTTTATGGAACGGTATCTGAGCTAATTTGATACCCTTGTTTTATGTATCACCCCACCTCACCTTTCCCGTTAAGCAGCCATAGTGTGTTTTCTGCATGTGTGACTCTGTTCTGTTTTGTAATTCAGTTCAAGTGTAACGGTTTTTACATTCCCTCTATCAGTGATACCTTATGAGAAGTGTCCTTTTCTGTGTGACTTATTTTACTTAGAATCGTCGTACCTAAATCCACTCATCATGCTGCTACTAACCTTATGACATTGATTTCATGGCTGAGTGATATTCCATTGTACATAAGGACCACAACTTCTTTATCCATTTTTCTCTTTCCTGGGATATTTAAGGGGGAATGAAGTGGAGGTCCTTGTCAACAGAGCAGCCCTCAACTTTGGGGTGCTTGTGTCTTGCTGATTTTTAATTTTCCCAATTTATACCCCCATGAGTGGAAGTGCCCTATGCTCTCTAAGCTGTGTTTTTCAGATGTTTCAGGACACACCGTACACTTCTCCAGAGTGGCTGTTGGCAATTTACATCCCGCCCATCAGTGTAGCAAGGCTCCCATTTCTCCATGGCCTGTCCTGCATTTCTGGTTTTGACACTTTTTTCAGCATGGCCCTTTTGACCGATGGGAAGCGAGACTTCTCTGTAGCGCTGATTTGCCTTTCCAGGTTGCTTGGTTGGCCAAAAAGGGCGTATGCGTTTTTTCCTGAATATATTCAGGAAAAAACGCATACGCCCTTTTTGGCCAAGGGCATCATTGTCAACGTTTTGCCGCTTTTCATGTGCTTTAAAGGCGATTCGTATCTACCTCCTGAAATCTGTTTCGTGCAATTCTGCCTTGATTTCAAATCCTCTTCTTTGCCTTCCCTCAATATATTTGTGGACGAGAGTTATCATTTATAACTCTGCAGGTTTGTGAATTGCAGTGCCCTGAACCTCCATTTTACAACTCGCTTTTTTGGGAGCTGGCCGCAAAAGCGCAGGATGGCTTCAGGCCCTGTTCTGGTTCCGGGGGGCAGGCTGAGCCTGTGGTTAATTCTTCTTCCTGATGGGAAAATAGAGTGACCTGTGCCTGTCCCGACACCAAGAGCTAGTCTCTCGTTGGTTCCCCGTCTTCCCGTTCATCCTCAGGACAAATTGCAACCTGTACGGAACAGGAGGTTAAAGGTGCTGATGCTCCAAGTAGGGAGATTGCTAGTAAAGCGGCTGGAAAGGCGAACCCGGGCACAAGGAGATGAGAAATGAGGTGCGTTTTAGAAACCTTTCCCCATCACACGGTGTACCATCTTCTGGGTTTCTCATGCATGTTTTCGATGTAGGAAGATGCCCTTGAACCTGGAGATTTGGGACCCATGCGATGGGTACCACACAGTATTACTTTAAAGGGTCTGCGTTTGCTCACCCAACCTCACCAAACCTCTCAGCCCCAAGAGTGTCCACCCTTATGTCTCATCCAGCTGTGGGTCTAGATATGGTGAATCCAGGTTGCATCACAGCCCCTGAACGCATTGTGTAAGAATTTCTCTCTCTTTCACTGTCGTTGTTTCATGGGTTTTTCAAAGTAATTTATTTTCATAATGGGGTTTAGCTGCTTTTCACTGCTGTGTTTATGCCACTTTACACCCACTTGACACACTAACAGAGAGATATCAATACATAGGTTTTACGATTATTACTAGTCAGATATATTCTTGTGCGGTGAATAGGGCGTGTTGAGTCCAGTTCTCTGAGCAAGGAGTAGGTCTTGTCTATTACATATTGGGTTTATGGAACGGTATCTGAGCTAATTTGATACCCTTGATTTATGTATCACCCCACCTCACCTTTCCCGTTAAGCAGCCATAGTGTGTTTTCTGCATGTGTGACTCTGTTCTGTTTTGTAATTCAGTTCAAGTGTAACGGTTTTTACATTCCCTCTATCAGTGATACCTTATGAGAAGTGTCCTTTTCTGTGTGACTTATTTCACTTAGAATCGTCGTACCTAAATCCACTCATCATGCTGCTACTAACCTTATGACATTGATTTCATGGCTGAGTGATATTCCATTGTACATAAGGACCACAACTTCTTTATCCATTTTTCTCTTTCCTGGGATATTTAAGGTGGAATGAAGTGGAGGTCCTTGTCAACAGAGCAGCCCTCAACTTTGGGGTGCTTGTGTCTTGCTGATTTTTAATTTTCCCAATTTATACCCCCATGAGTGGAAGTGCCCTATGCTCTCTAAGCTGTGTTTTTCAGATGTTTCAGGACACACCGTACACTTCTCCAGAGTGGCTTTTGGCAATTTACATCCCGCCCATCAGTGTAGCAAGGCTCTCATTTCTCCATGGCCTGTCCTGCATTTCTGGTTTTAACACTTTTTTCAGCATGGCCCTTTTGACCGATGGGAAGCGAGACTTCTCTGTAGCGCTGATTTGCCTTTCCAGGTTGCTTGGTTGGCCAAAAAGGGCGTATGCGTTTTTTCCTGAATATATTCAGGAAAAAACGCATACGCCCTTTTTGGCCAAGGGCATCATTGTCAACGTTTTGCCGCTTTTCATGTGCTTTAAAGGCGATTCGTATCTACCTCCTGAAATCTGTTTCGTGCAATTCTGCCTTGATTTCAAATCCTCTTCTTTGCCTTCCCTCAATATATTTGTGGACGAGAGTTATCATTTATAACTCTGCAGGTTTGTGAATTGCAGTGCCCTGAACCTCCATTTTACAACTCGCTTTTTTGGGAGCTGGCCGCAAAAGCGCAGGATGGCTTCAGGCCTTGTTCTGGTTCCGGGGGGCAGGCTGAGCCTGTGGTTAATTCTTCTTCCTGATGGGAAAATAGAGTGACCTGTGCCTGTCCCGACACCAAGAGTTAGTCTCTCGTTGGTTCCCCGTCTTCCCGTTCATCCTCAGGACAAATTGCAACCTGTACGGAACAGGAGGTTAAAGGTGCTGATGCTCCAAGTAGGGAGATTGCTAGTAAAGCGGCTGGAATGGCGAACCCGGGCACAAGGAGATGAGAAATGAGGTGCGTTTTAGAAACCTTTCCCCATCACACGGTGTACCATCTTCTGGGTTTCTCATGCATGTTTTCGATGTAGGAAGATGCCCTTGAACCTGGAGATTTGGGACCCATGCGATGGGTACCACGCCGTATTACTTTAAAGGGTCTGCATTTGCTCACCCAACCTCACCAAACCTCTCAGCCCCAAGAGTGTCCACCCTTATGTCTCATCCAGCTGTGGGTCTAGATATGGTCAATCCAGGTTGCATCACAGCCCCTGAACTCATTGTGTAAGAATTTCTATCTCTTTCACTGTCGTTGTTTCATGGGTTTTTCAAAGTAATTTATTTTCATAATGGGGTTTAGCTGCTTTTCACGGCTGTGTTTATGCCGCTTTACACCCACTTGACACACTAACAGA
Organism: Balaenoptera borealis; assembly: GCF_965194805.1. NCBI lineage: Eukaryota > Metazoa > Chordata > Mammalia > Artiodactyla > Balaenopteridae > Balaenoptera > Balaenoptera borealis. Next base: position 1,402,395 of record NW_028124006.1, read on the forward strand.
GAGATATCAATACATAGGTTTTAAGATTATTACTAGTCAGATATATTCTTGTGCGGTGAATAGGGCGTGTTGAGTCCGGTTCTCTGAGCAAGGAGTAGGTCTTGTCTACTACATATTGGGTTTATGGAACGGTATCTGAGCTAATTTGATACCCTTGTTTTATGTATCACCCCACCTCACCTTTCCCGTTAAGCAGCCATAGTCTGTTTTCTGCATGTGTGACTCTGTTCTGTTTTGTAATTCAGTTCAAGTTTAACGGTTTTTACATTCCCTCTAAAAGTGATACCTTATGAGAAGTGTCCTTTTCTGTGTGACTTATTTCAGTTAGAATCGTCGTACCTAAATCCACTCATCATGCTGCTACTAACCTTATGACATTGATTTCATGGCTGAGTGATATTCCATTGTACATAAGGACCACAACTTCTTTATCCATTTTTCTCTTTCCTGGGATATTTAAGGTGGAATGAAGTGGAGGTTCTTGTCAACAGAGCAGCCCTAAACTTTGGGGTGCTTGTGTCTTGCTGATTTTTCATTTTCCCAATTTATACCCCCATGAGTGGAAGTGCCCTATGCTCTCTAAGCTGTGTCTTTCAGATGTTTCAGGACACACCGTACACTTCTCCAGAGTGGCTGTTGGCAATTTACATCCCGCCCATCAGTGTAGCAAGGCTCCCATTTCTCCATGGCCTGTCCTGCATTTCTGGTTTTGACACTTTTTTCAGCATGGCCCTTTTGACCGATGGGAAGCGAGACTTCTCTGTAGCGCTGATTTGCCTTTCCAGGTTGCTTGGTTGGCCAAAAAGGGCGTATGCGTTTTTTCCTGAATATATTCAGGAAAAAACGCATACGCCCTTTTTGGCCAAGGGCATCATTGTCAACGTTTTGCCGCTTTTCATGTGCTTTAAAGGCGATTCGTATCTACCTCCTGAAATCTGTTTCGTGCAATTCTGCCTTGATTTCAAATCCTCTTCTTTGCCTTCCCTCAATATATTTGTGGACGAGAGTTATCATTTATAACTCTGCAGGTTTGTGAATTGCAGTGCCCTGAACCTCCATTTTACAACTCGCTTTTTTGGGAGCTGGCCGCAAAAGCACAGGATGGCTTCAGGCCTTGTTCTGGTTCCGGGGGGCAGGCTGAGCCTGTGGTTAATTCTTCTTCCTGATGGGAAAATAGAGTGACCTGTGCCTGTCCCGACACCAAGAGCTAGTCTCTCGTTGGTTCCCCGTCTTCCCGTTCATCCTCAGGACAAATTGCAACCTGTACGGAACAGGAGGTTAAAGGTGCTGATGCTCCAAGTAGGGAGATTGCTAGTAAAGCGGCTGGAATGGCGAACCCGGGCACAAGGAGATGAGAAATGAGGTGCGTTTTAGAAACCTTTCCCCATCACACGGTGTACCATCTTCTGGGTTTCTCATGCATGTTTTCGATGTAGGAAGATGCCCTTGAACCTGGAGATTTGGGACCCATGCGATGGGTACCACGCCGTATTACTTTAAAGGGTCTGCGTTTGCTCACCCAACCTCACCAAACCTCTCAGCCCCAAGAGTGTCCACCCTTATGTCTCATCCAGCTGTGGGTCTAGATATGGTCAATCCAGGTTGCATCACAGCCCCTGAACGCATTGTGTAAGAATTTCTCTCTCTTTCACTGTCGTTGTTTCATGGGTTTTTCAAAGTAATTTATTTTCATAATGGGGTTTAGCTGCTTTTCACGGCTGTGTTTATGCCGCTTTACACCCACTTGACACACTAACAGAGAGATATCAATACATAGGTTTTAAGATTATTACTAGTCAGATATATTCTTGTGCGGTGAATAGGGCGTGTTGAGTCCAGTTCTCTGAGCAAGGAGTAGGTCTTGTCTACTACATATTGGGTTTATGGAACGGTATCTGAGCTAATTTGATACCCTTGTTTTATGTATCACCCCACCTCACCTTTCCCGTTAAGCAGCCATAGTCTGTTTTCTGCATGTGTGACTCTGTTCTGTTTTGTAATTCAGTTCAAGTGTAACGGTTTTTACATTCCCTCTAAAAGTGATACCTTATGAGAAGTGTCCTTTTCTGTGTGACTTATTTCAGTTAGAATCGTCGTACCTAAATCCACTCATCATGCTGCTACTAACCTTATGACATTGATTTCATGGCTGAGTGATATTCCATTGTACATAAGGACCACAACTTCTTTATCCATTTTTCTCTTTCCTGGGATATTTAAGGTGGAATGAAGTGGAGGTCCTTGTCAACAGAGCAGCCCTCAACTTTGGGGTGCTTGTGTCTTGCTGATTTTTCATTTTCCCAATTTATACCCCCATGAGTGGAAGTGCCCTATGCTCTCTAAGCTGTGTTTTTCAGATGTTTCAGGACACACCGTACACTTCTCCAGAGTGGCTGTTGGCAATTTACATCCTGCCCATCAGTGTAGCAAGGCTCCCATTTCTCCATGGCCTGTCCTGCATTTCTGGTTTTGACACTTTTTTCAGCATGGCCCTTTTGACCGATGGGAAGCGAGACTTCTCTGTAGCGCTGATTTGCCTTTCCAGGTTGCTTGGTTGGCCAAAAAGGGCGTATGCGTTTTTTCCTGAATATATTCAGGAAAAAACGCATACGCCCTTTTTGGCCAAGGGCATCATTGTCAACGTTTTGCCGCTTTTCATGTGCTTTAAAGGCGATTCGTATCTACCTCCTGAAATCTGTTTCGTGCAATTCTGCCTTGATTTCAAATCCTCTTCTTTGCCTTCCCTCAATATATTTGTGGACGAGAGTTATCATTTATAACTCTGCAGGTTTGTGAATTGCAGTGCCCTGAACCTCCATTTTACAACTCGCTTTTTTGGGAGCTGGCCGCAAAAGCGCAGGATGGCTTCAGGCCCTGTTCTGGTTCCGGGGGGCAGGCTGAGCCTGTGGTTAATTCTTCTTCCTGATGAGAAAATAGAGTGACCTGTGCCTGTCCCGACACCAAGAGCTAGTCTCTCGTTGGTTCCCCGTCTTCCCGTTCATCCTCAGGACAAATTGCAACCTGTACGGAACAGGAGGTTAAAGGTGCTGATGCTCCAAGTAGGGAGATTGCTAGTAAAGCGGCTGGAAAGGCGAACCCGGGCACAAGGAGATGAGAAATGAGGTGCGTTTTAGAAACCTTTCCCCATCACATGGTGTACCATCTTCTGGGTTTCTCATGCATGTTTTCGATGTAGGAAGATGCCCTTCAACCTGGAGATTTGGGACCCATGCGATGGGTACCACGCAGTATTACTTTAAAGGGTCTGCGTTTGCTCACCCAACCTCACCAAACCTCTCAGCCCCAAGAGTGTCCACCCTTATGTCTCATCCAGCTGTGGGTCTAGATATGGTGAATCCAGGTTGCATCACAGCCCCTGAACGCATTGTGTAAGAATTTCTCTCTCTTTCACTGTCGTTGTTTCATGGGTTTTTCAAAGTAATTTATTTTCATAATGGGGTTTAGCTGCTTTTCACTGCTGTGTTTATGCCACTTTACAACCACTTGACACACTAACAGAGAGATATCAATACATAGGTTTTAAGATTATTACTAGTCAGATATATTCTTGTGCGGTGAATAGGGCGTGTTGAGTCCAGTTCTCTGAGCAAGGAGTAGGTCTTGTCTACTACATATTGGGTTTATGGAACGGTATCTGAGCTAATTTGATACCCTTGTTTTATGTATCACCCCACCTCACCTTTCCCGTTAAGCAGCCATAGTGTGTTTTCTGCATGTGTGACTCTGTTCTGTTTTGTAATTCAGTTCAAGTGTAACGGTTTTTACATTCCCTCTATCAGTGATACCTTATGAGAAGTGTCCTTTTCTGTGTGACTTATTTTACTTAGAATCGTCGTACCTAAATCCACTCATCATGCTGCTACTAACCTTATGACATTGATTTCATGGCTGAGTGATATTCCATTGTACATAAGGACCACAACTTCTTTATCCATTTTTCTCTTTCCTGGGATATTTAAGGTGGAATGAAGTGGAGGTCCTTGTCAACAGAGCAGCCCTCAACTTTGGGGTGCTTGTGTCTTGCTGATTTTTCATTTTCCCAATTTATACCCCCATGAGTGGAAGTGCCCTATGCTCTCTAAGCTGTGTTTTTCAGATGTTTCAGGACACACCGTACACTTCTCCAGAGTGGCTGTTGGCAATTTACATCCCGCCCATCAGTGTAGCAAGGCTCCCATTTCTCCATGGCCTGTCCTGCATTTCTGGTTTTGACACTTTTTTCAGCATGGCCCTTTTGACCGATGGGAAGCGAGACTTCTCTGTAGCGCTGATTTGCCTTTCCAGGTTGCTTGGTTGGCCAAAAAGGGCGTATGCGTTTTTTCCTGAATATATTCAGGAAAAAACGCATACGCCCTTTTTGGCCAAGGGCATCATTGTCAACGTTTTGCCGCTTTTCATGTGCTTTAAAGGCGATTCGTATCTACCTCCTGAAATCTGTTTCGTGCAATTCTGCCTTGATTTCAAATCCTCTTCTTTGCCTTCCCTCAATATATTTGTGGACGAGAGTTATCATTTATAACTCTGCAGGTTTGTGAATTGCAGTGCCCTGAACCTCCATTTTACAACTCGCTTTTTTGGGAGCTGGCCGCAAAAGCGCAGGATGGCTTCAGGCCCTGTTCTGGTTCCGGGGGGCAGGCTGAGCCTGTGGTTAATTCTTCTTCCTGATGAGAAAATAGAGTGACCTGTGCCTGTCCCGACACCAAGAGCTAGTCTCTCGTTGGTTCCCCGTCTTCCCGTTCATCCTCAGGACAAATTGCAACCTGTACGGAACAGGAGGTTAAAGGTGCTGATGCTCCAAGTAGGGAGATTGCTAGTAAAGCGGCTGGAAAGGCGAACCCGGGCACAAGGAGATGAGAAATGAGGTGCGTTTTAGAAACCTTTCCCCATCACATGGTGTACCATCTTCTGGGTTTCTCATGCATGTTTTCGATGTAGGAAGATGCCCTTCAACCTGGAGATTTGGGACCCATGCGATGGGTACCACGCAGTATTACTTTAAAGGGTCTGCGTTTGCTCACCCAACCTCACCAAACCTCTCAGCCCCAAGAGTGTCCACCCTTATGTCTCATCCAGCTGTGGGTCTAGATATGGTGAATCCAGGTTGCATCACAGCCCCTGAACGCATTGTGTAAGAATTTCTCTCTCTTTCACTGTCGTTGTTTCATGGGTTTTTCAAAGTAATTTATTTTCATAATGGGGTTTAGCTGCTTTTCACTGCTGTGTTTATGCCACTTTACAACCACTTGACACACTAACAGAGAGATATCAATACATAGGTTTTAAGATTATTACTAGTCAGATATATTCTTGTGCGGTGAATAGGGCGTGTTGAGTCCAGTTCTCTGAGCAAGGAGTAGGTCTTGTCTACTACATATTGGGTTTATGGAACGGTATCTGAGCTAATTTGATACCCTTGTTTTATGTATCACCCCACCTCACCTTTCCCGTTAAGCAGCCATAGTGTGTTTTCTGCATGTGTGACTCTGTTCTGTTTTGTAATTCAGTTCAAGTGTAACGGTTTTTACATTCCCTCTATCAGTGATACCTTATGAGAAGTGTCCTTTTCTGTGTGACTTATTTTACTTAGAATCGTCGTACCTAAATCCACTCATCATGCTGCTACTAACCTTATGACATTGATTTCATGGCTGAGTGATATTCCATTGTACATAAGGACCACAACTTCTTTATCCATTTTTCTCTTTCCTGGGATATTTAAGGTGGAATGAAGTGGAGGTCCTTGTCAACAGAGCAGCCCTCAACTTTGGGGTGCTTGTGTCTTGCTGATTTTTCATTTTCCCAATTTATACCCCCATGAGTGGAAGTGCCCTATGCTCTCTAAGCTGTGTTTTTCAGATGTTTCAGGACACACCGTACACTTCTCCAGAGTGGCTGTTGGCAATTTACATCCCGCCCATCAGTGTAGCAAGGCTCCCATTTCTCCATGGCCTGTCCTGCATTTCTGGTTTTGACACTTTTTTCAGCATGGCCCTTTTGACCGATGGGAAGCGAGACTTCTCTGTAGCGCTGATTTGCCTTTCCAGGTTGCTTGGTTGGCCAAAAAGGGCGTATGCGTTTTTTCCTGAATATATTCAGGAAAAAACGCATACGCCCTTTTTGGCCAAGGGCATCATTGTCAACGTTTTGCCGCTTTTCATGTGCTTTAAAGGCGATTCGTATCTACCTCCTGAAATCTGTTTCATGCAATTCTGCCTTGATTTCAAATCCTCTTCTTTGCCTTCCCTCAATATATTTGTGGACGAGAGTTATCATTTATAACTCTGCAGGTTTGTGAATTGCAGTGCCCTGAACCTCCATTTTACAACTCGCTTTTTTGGGAGCTGGCCGCAAAAGCGCAGGATGGCTTCAGGCCCTGTTCTGGTTCCGGGGGGCAGGCTGAGCCTGTGGTTAATTCTTCTTCCTGATGGGAAAATAGAGTGACCTGTGCCTGTCCCGACACCAAGAGCTAGTCTCTCGTTGGTTCCCCGTCTTCCCGTTCATCCTCAGGACAAATTGCAACCTGTACGGAACAGGAGGTTAAAGGTGCTGATGCTCCAAGTAGGGAGATTGCTAGTAAAGCGGCTGGAATGGCGAACCCGGGCACAAGGAGATGAGAAATGAGGTGCGTTTTAGAAACCTTTCCCCATCACACGGTGTACCATCTTCTGGGTTTCTCATGCATGTTTTCGATGTAGGAAGATGCCCTTGAACCTGGAGATTTGGGACCCATGCGATGGGTACCACGCAGTATTACTTTAAAGGGTCTGCGTTTGCTCACCCAACCTCACCAAACCTCTCAGCCCCAAGAGTGTCCACCCTTATGTCTCATCCAGCTGTGGGTCTAGATATGGTCAATCCAGGTTGCATCACAGCCCCTGAACGCATTGTGTAAGAATTTCTCTCTCTTTCACTGTCGTTGTTTCATGGGTTTTTCAAAGTAATTTATTTTCATAATGGGGTTTAGCTGCTTTTCACTGCTGTGTTTATGTCGCTTTACACCCACTTGACACACTAACAGAGAGATATCAATACATAGGTTTTAAGATTATTACTAGTCAGATATATTCTTGTGCGGTGAATAGGGCGTGTTGAGTCCAGTTCTCTGAGCAAGGAGTAGGTCTTGTCTATTACATATTGGGTTTATGGAACGGTATCTGAGCTAATTTGATACCCTTGTTTTATGTATCACCCCACCTCACCTTTCCCGTTAAGCAGCCATAGTGTGTTTTCTGCATGTGTGACTCTGTTCTGTTTTGTAATTCAGTTCAAGTGTAACGGTTTTTACATTCCCTCTATCAGTGATACCTTATGAGAAGTGTCCTTTTCTGTGTGACTTATTTCACTTAGAATCGTCGTACCTAAATCCACTCATCATGCTGCTACTAACCTTATGACATTGATTTCATGGCTGAGTGATATTCCATTGTACATAAGGACCACAACTTCTTTATCCATTTTTCTCTTTCCTGGGATATTTAAGGTGGAATGAAGTGGAGGTCCTTGTCAACAGAGCAGCCCTCAACTTTGGGGTGCTTGTGTCTTGCTGATTTTTAATTTTCCCAATTTATAACCCCATGAGTGGAAGTGCCCTATGCTCTCTAAGCTGTGTTTTTCAGATGTTTCAGGACACACCGTACACTTCTCCAGAGTGGCTGTTGGCAATTTACATCCCGCCCATCAGTGTAGCAAGGCTCCCATTTCTCCATGGCCTGTCCTGCATTTCTGGTTTTGACACTTTTTTCAGCATGGCCCTTTTGACCGATGGGAAGCGAGACTTCTCTGTAGCGCTGATTTGACTTTCCAGGTTGCTTGGTTGGCCAAAAAGGGCGTATGCGTTTTTTCCTGAATATATTCAGGAAAAAACGCATACGCCCTTTTTGGCCAAGGGCATCATTGTCAACGTTTTGCCGCTTTTCATGTGCTTTAAAGGCGATTCGTATCTACCTCCTGAAATCTGTTTCGTGCAATTCTGCCTTGATTTCAAATCCTCTTCTTTGCCTTCCCTCAATATATTTGTGGACGAGAGTTATCATTTATAACTCTGCAGGTTTGTGAATTGCAGTGCCCTGAACCTCCATTTTACAACTCGCTTTTTTGGGAGCTGGCCGCAAAAGCGCAGGATGGCTTCAGGCCCTGTTCTGGTTCCGGGGGGCAGGCTGAGCCTGTGGTTAATTCTTCTTCCTGATGGGAAAATAGAGTGACCTGTGCCTGTCCCGACACCAAGAGCTAGTCTCTCGTTGGTTCCCCGTCTTCCCGTTCATCCTCAGGACAAATTGCAACCTGTACGGAACAGGAGGTTAAAGGTGCTGATGCTCCAAGTAGGGAGATTGCTAGTAAAGCGGCTGGAAAGGCGAACCCGGGCACAAGGAGATGAGAAATGAGGTGCGTTTTAGAAACCTTTCCCCATCACACGGTGTACCATCTTCTGGGTTTCTCATGCATGTTTTCGATGTAGGAAGATGCCCTTGAACCTGGAGATTTGGGACCCATGCGATGGGTACCACGCAGTATTACTTTAAAGGGTCTGCGTTTGCTCACCCAACCTCACCAAACCTCTCAGCCCCAAGAGTGTCCACCCTTATGTCTCATCCAGCTGTGGGTCTAGATATGGTCAATCCAGGTTGCATCACAGCCCCTGAACTCATTGTGTAAGAATTTCTCTCTCTTTCACTGTCGTTGTTTCATGGGTTTTTCAAAGTAATTTATTTTCATAATGGGGTTTAGCTGCTTTTCACGGCTGTGTTTATGCCGCTTTACACCCACTTGACACACTAACAGAGAGATATCAATACATAGGTTTTAAGATTATTACTAGTCAGATATATTCTTGTGCGGTGAATAGGGCGTGTTGAGTCCAGTTCTCTGAGCAAGGAGTAGGTCTTGTCTACTACATATTGGGTTTATGGAACGGTATCTGAGCTAATTTGATACCCTTGTTTTATGTATCACCCCACCTCACCTTTCCCGTTAAGCAGCCATAGTCTGTTTTCTGCATGTGTGACTCTGTTCTGTTTTGTAATTCAGTTCAAGTGTAACGGTTTTTACATTCCCTCTAAAAGTGATACCTTATGAGAAGTGTCCTTTTCTGTGTGACTTATTTCAGTTAGAATCGTCGTACCTAAATCCACTCATCATGCTGCTACTAACCTTATGACATTGATTTCATGGCTGAGTGATATTCCATTGTACATAAGGACCACAACTTCTTTATCCATTTTTCTCTTTCCTGGGATATTTAAGGTGGAATGAAGTGGAGGTCCTTGTCAACAGAGCAGCCCTCAACTTTGGGGTGCTTGTGTCTTGCTGATTTTTCATTTTCCCAATTTATACCCCCATGAGTGGAAGTGCCCTATGCTCTCTAAGCTGTGTTTTTCAGATGTTTCAGGACACACCGTACACTTCTCCAGAGTGGCTGTTGGCAATTTACATCCCGCCCATCAGTGTAGCAAGGCTCCCATTTCTCCATGGCCTGTCCTGCATTTCTGGTTTTGACACTTTTTTCAGCATGGCCCTTTTGACCGATGGGAAGCGAGACTTCTCTGTAGCGCTGATTTGCCTTTCCAGGTTGCTTGGTTGGCCAAAAAGGGCGTATGCGTTTTTTCCTGAATATATTCAGGAAAAAACGCATACGCCCTTTTTGGCCAAGGGCATCATTGTCAACGTTTTGCCGCTTTTCATGTGCTTTAAAGGCGATTCGTATCTACCTCCTGAAATCTGTTTCGTGCAATTCTGCCTTGATTTCAAATCCTCTTCTTTGCCTTCCCTCAATATATTTGTGGATGAGAGTTATCATTTATAACTCTGCAGGTTTGTGAATTGCAGTGCCCTGAACCTCCATTTTACAACTCGCTTTTTTGGGAGCTGGCCGCAAAAGCGCAGGATGGCTTCAGGCCCTGTTCTGGTTCCGGGGGGCAGGCTGAGCCTGTGGTTAATTCTTCTTCCTGATGGGAAAATAGAGTGACCTGTGCCTGTCCCGACACCAAGAGCTAGTCTCTCGTTGGTTCCCCGTCTTCCCGTTCATCCTCAGGACAAATTGCAACCTGTACGGAACAGGAGGTTAAAGGTGCTGATGCTCCAAGTAGGGAGATTGCTAGTAAAGCGGCTGGAAAGGCGAACCCGGGCACAAGGAGATGAGAAATGAGGTGCGTTTTAGAAACCTTTCCCCATCACACGGTGTACCATCTTCTGGGTTTCTCATGCATGTTTTCGATGTAGGAAGATGCCCTTGAACCTGGAGATTTGGGACCCATGCGATGGGTACCACGCAGTATTACTTTAAAGGGTCTGCGTTTGCTCACCCAACCTCACCAAACCTCTCAGCCCCAAGAGTGTCCACCCTTATGTCTCATCCAGCTGTGGGTCTAGATATGGTCAATCCAGGTTGCATCACAGCCCCTGAACGCATTGTGTAAGAATTTCTCTCTCTTTCACTGTCGTTGTTTCATGGGTTTTTCAAAGTAATTTATTTTCATAATGGGGTTTAGCTGCTTTTCACTGCTGTGTTTATGTCGCTTTACACCCACTTGACACACTAACAGAGAGATATCAATACATAGGTTTTAAGATTATTACTAGTCAGATATATTCTTGTGCGGTGAATAGGGCGTGTTGAGTCCAGTTCTCTGAGCAAGGAGTAGGTCTTGTCTATTACATATTGGGTTTATGGAACGGTATCTGAGCTAATTTGATACCCTTGTTTTATGTATCACCCCACCTCACCTTTCCCGTTAAGCAGCCATAGTCTGTTTTCTGCATGTGTGACTCTGTTCTGTTTTGTAATTCAGTTCAAGTGTAACGGTTTTTACATTCCCTCTATCAGTGATACCTTATGAGAAGTGTCCTTTTCTGTGTGACTTATTTCACTTAGAATCGTCGTACCTAAATCCACTCATCATGCTGCTACTAACCTTATGACATTGATTTCATGGCTGAGTGATATTCCATTGTACATAAGGACCACAACTTCTTTATCCATTTTTCTCTTTCCTGGGATATTTAAGGTGGAATGAAGTGGAGGTCCTTGTCAACAGAGCAGCCCTCAACTTTGGGGTGCTTGTGTCTTGCTGATTTTTAATTTTCCCAATTTATAACCCCATGAGTGGAAGTGCCCTATGCTCTCTAAGCTGTGTTTTTCAGATGTTTCAGGACACACCGTACACTTCTCCAGAGTGGCTGTTGGCAATTTACATCCCGCCCATCAGTGTAGCAAGGCTCCCATTTCTCCATGGCCTGTCCTGCATTTCTGGTTTTGACACTTTTTTCAGCATGGCCCTTTTGACCGATGGGAAGCGAGACTTCTCTGTAGCGCTGATTTGCCTTTCCAGGTTGCTTGGTTGGCCAAAAAGGGCGTATGCGTTTTTTCCTGAATATATTCAGGAAAAAACGCATACGCCCTTTTTGGCCAAGGGCATCATTGTCAACGTTTTGCCGCTTTTCATGTGCTTTAAAGGCGATTCGTATCTACCTCCTGAAATCTGTTTCATGCAATTCTGCCTTGATTTCAAATCCTCTTCTTTGCCTTCCCTCAATATATTTGTGGACGAGAGTTATCATTTATAACTCTGCAGGTTTGTGAATTGCAGTGCCCTGAACCTCCATTTTACAACTCGCTTTTTTGGGAGCTGGCCGCAAAAGCGCAGGATGGCTTCAGGCCCTGTTCTGGTTCCGGGGGGCAGGCTGAGCCTGTGGTTAATTCTTCTTCCTGATGGGAAAATAGAGTGACCTGTGCCTGTCCCGACACCAAGAGCTAGTCTCTCGTTGGTTCCCCGTCTTCCCGTTCATCCTCAGGACAAATTGCAACCTGTACGGAACAGGAGGTTAAAGGTGCTGATGCTCCAAGTAGGGAGATTGCTAGTAAAGCGGCTGGAATGGCGAACCCGGGCACAAGGAGATGAGAAATGAGGTGCGTTTTAGAAACCTTTCCCCATCACACGGTGTACCATCTTCTGGGTTTCTCATGCATGTTTTCGATGTAGGAAGATGCCCTTGAACCTGGAGATTTGGGACCCATGCGATGGGTACCACGCAGTATTACTTTAAAGGGTCTGCGTTTGCTCACCCAACCTCACCAAACCTCTCAGCCCCAAGAGTGTCCACCCTTATGTCTCATCCAGCTGTGGGTCTAGATATGGTCAATCCAGGTTGCATCACAGCCCCTGAACGCATTGTGTAAGAATTTCTCTCTCTTTCACTGTCGTTGTTTCATGGGTTTTTCAAAGTAATTTATTTTCATAATGGGGTTTAGCTGCTTTTCACTGCTGTGTTTATGTCGCTTTACACCCACTTGACACACTAACAGAGAGATATCAATACATAGGTTTTAAGATTATTACTAGTCAGATATATTCTTGTGCGGTGAATAGGGCGTGTTGAGTCCAGTTCTCTGAGCAAGGAGTAGGTCTTGTCTATTACATATTGGGTTTATGGAACGGTATCTGAGCTAATTTGATACCCTTGTTTTATGTATCACCCCACCTCACCTTTCCCGTTAAGCAGCCATAGTGTGTTTTCTGCATGTGTGACTCTGTTCTGTTTTGTAATTCAGTTCAAGTGTAACGGTTTTTACATTCCCTCTATCAGTGATACCTTATGAGAAGTGTCCTTTTCTGTGTGACTTATTTCACTTAGAATCGTCGTACCTAAATCCACTCATCATGCTGCTACTAACCTTATGACATTGATTTCATGGCTGAGTGATATTCCATTGTACATAAGGACCACAACTTCTTTATCCATTTTTCTCTTTCCTGGGATATTTAAGGTGGAATGAAGTGGAGGTCCTTGTCAACAGAGCAGCCCTCAACTTTGGGGTGCTTGTGTCTTGCTGATTTTTAATTTTCCCAATTTATAACCCCATGAGTGGAAGTGCCCTATGCTCTCTAAGCTGTGTTTTTCAGATGTTTCAGGACACACCGTACACTTCTCCAGAGTGGCTGTTGGCAATTTACATCCCGCCCATCAGTGTAGCAAGGCTCCCATTTCTCCATGGCCTGTCCTGCATTTCTGGTTTTGACACTTTTTTCAGCATGGCCCTTTTGACCGATGGGAAGCGAGACTTCTCTGTAGCGCTGATTTGACTTTCCAGGTTGCTTGGTTGGCCAAAAAGGGCGTATGCGTTTTTTCCTGAATATATTCAGGAAAAAACGCATACGCCCTTTTTGGCCAAGGGCATCATTGTCAACGTTTTGCCGCTTTTCATGTGCTTTAAAGGCGATTCGTATCTACCTCCTGAAATCTGTTTCGTGCAATTCTGCCTTGATTTCAAATCCTCTTCTTTGCCTTCCCTCAATATATTTGTGGACGAGAGTTATCATTTATAACTCTGCAGGTTTGTGAATTGCAGTGCCCTGAACCTCCATTTTACAACTCGCTTTTTTGGGAGCTGGCCGCAAAAGCGCAGGATGGCTTCAGGCCCTGTTCTGGTTCCGGGGGGCAGGCTGAGCCTGTGGTTAATTCTTCTTCCTGATGGGAAAATAGAGTGACCTGTGCCTGTCCCGACACCAAGAGCTAGTCTCTCGTTGGTTCCCCGTCTTCCCGTTCATCCTCAGGACAAATTGCAACCTGTACGGAACAGGAGGTTAAAGGTGCTGATGCTCCAAGTAGGGAGATTGCTAGTAAAGCGGCTGGAAAGGCGAACCCGGGCACAAGGAGATGAGAAATGAGGTGCGTTTTAGAAACCTTTCCCCATCACACGGTGTACCATCTTCTGGGTTTCTCATGCATGTTTTCGATGTAGGAAGATGCCCTTGAACCTGGAGATTTGGGACCCATGCGATGGGTACCACGCAGTATTACTTTAAAGGGTCTGCGTTTGCTCACCCAACCTCACCAAACCTCTCAGCCCCAAGAGTGTCCACCCTTATGTCTCATCCAGCTGTGGGTCTAGATATGGTCAATCCAGGTTGCATCACAGCCCCTGAACTCATTGTGTAAGAATTTCTCTCTCTTTCACTGTCGTTGTTTCATGGGTTTTTCAAAGTAATTTATTTTCATAATGGGGTTTAGCTGCTTTTCACGGCTGTGTTTATGCCGCTTTACACCCACTTGACACACTAACAGAGAGATATCAATACATAGGTTTTAAGATTATTACTAGTCAGATATATTCTTGTGCGGTGAATAGGGCGTGTTGAGTCCAGTTCTCTGAGCAAGGAGTAGGTCTTGTCTACTACATATTGGGTTTATGGAACGGTATCTGAGCTAATTTGATACCCTTGTTTTATGTATCACCCCACCTCACCTTTCCCGTTAAGCAGCCATAGTCTGTTTTCTGCATGTGTGACTCTGTTCTGTTTTGTAATTCAGTTCAAGTGTAACGGTTTTTACATTCCCTCTAAAAGTGATACCTTATGAGAAGTGTCCTTTTCTGTGTGACTTATTTCAGTTAGAATCGTCGTACCTAAATCCACTCATCATGCTGCTACTAACCTTATGACATTGATTTCATGGCTGAGTGATATTCCATTGTACATAAGGACCACAACTTCTTTATCCATTTTTCTCTTTCCTGGGATATTTAAGGTGGAATGAAGTGGAGGTCCTTGTCAACAGAGCAGCCCTCAACTTTGGGGTGCTTGTGTCTTGCTGATTTTTCATTTTCCCAATTTATACCCCCATGAGTGGAAGTGCCCTATGCTCTCTAAGCTGTGTTTTTCAGATGTTTCAGGACACACCGTACACTTCTCCAGAGTGGCTGTTGGCAATTTACATCCCGCCCATCAGTGTAGCAAGGCTCCCATTTCTCCATGGCCTGTCCTGCATTTCTGGTTTTGACACTTTTTTCAGCATGGCCCTTTTGACCGATGGGAAGCGAGACTTCTCTGTAGCGCTGATTTGCCTTTCCAGGTTGCTTGGTTGGCCAAAAAGGGCGTATGCGTTTTTTCCTGAATATATTCAGGAAAAAACGCATACGCCCTTTTTGGCCAAGGGCATCATTGTCAACGTTTTGCCGCTTTTCATGTGCTTTAAAGGCGATTCGTATCTACCTCCTGAAATCTGTTTCGTGCAATTCTGCCTTGATTTCAAATCCTCTTCTTTGCCTTCCCTCAATATATTTGTGGATGAGAGTTATCATTTATAACTCTGCAGGTTTGTGAATTGCAGTGCCCTGAACCTCCATTTTACAACTCGCTTTTTTGGGAGCTGGCCGCAAAAGCGCAGGATGGCTTCAGGCCCTGTTCTGGTTCCGGGGGGCAGGCTGAGCCTGTGGTTAATTCTTCTTCCTGATGGGAAAATAGAGTGACCTGTGCCTGTCCCGACACCAAGAGCTAGTCTCTCGTTGGTTCCCCGTCTTCCCGTTCATCCTCAGGACAAATTGCAACCTGTACGGAACAGGAGGTTAAAGGTGCTGATGCTCCAAGTAGGGAGATTGCTAGTAAAGCGGCTGGAAAGGCGAACCCGGGCACAAGGAGATGAGAAATGAGGTGCGTTTTAGAAACCTTTCCCCATCACACGGTGTACCATCTTCTGGGTTTCTCATGCATGTTTTCGATGTAGGAAGATGCCCTTGAACCTGGAGATTTGGGACCCATGCGATGGGTACCACGCAGTATTACTTTAAAGGGTCTGCGTTTGCTCACCCAACCTCACCAAACCTCTCAGCCCCAAGAGTGTCCACCCTTATGTCTCATCCAGCTGTGGGTCTAGATATGGTCAATCCAGGTTGCATCACAGCCCCTGAACGCATTGTGTAAGAATTTCTCTCTCTTTCACTGTCGTTGTTTCATGGGTTTTTCAAAGTAATTTATTTTCATAATGGGGTTTAGCTGCTTTTCACTGCTGTGTTTATGTCGCTTTACACCCACTTGACACACTAACAGAGAGATATCAATACATAGGTTTTAAGATTATTACTAGTCAGATATATTCTTGTGCGGTGAATAGGGCGTGTTGAGTCCAGTTCTCTGAGCAAGGAGTAGGTCTTGTCTATTACATATTGGGTTTATGGAACGGTATCTGAGCTAATTTGATACCCTTGTTTTATGTATCACCCCACCTCACCTTTCCCGTTAAGCAGCCATAGTCTGTTTTCTGCATGTGTGACTCTGTTCTGTTTTGTAATTCAGTTCAAGTGTAACGGTTTTTACATTCCCTCTATCAGTGATACCTTATGAGAAGTGTCCTTTTCTGTGTGACTTATTTCACTTAGAATCGTCGTACCTAAATCCACTCATCATGCTGCTACTAACCTTATGACATTGATTTCATGGCTGAGTGATATTCCATTGTACATAAGGACCACAACTTCTTTATCCATTTTTCTCTTTCCTGGGATATTTAAGGTGGAATGAAGTGGAGGTCCTTGTCAACAGAGCAGCCCTCAACTTTGGGGTGCTTGTGTCTTGCTGATTTTTAATTTTCCCAATTTATAACCCCATGAGTGGAAGTGCCCTATGCTCTCTAAGCTGTGTTTTTCAGATGTTTCAGGACACACCGTACACTTCTCCAGAGTGGCTGTTGGCAATTTACATCCCGCCCATCAGTGTAGCAAGGCTCCCATTTCTCCATGGCCTGTCCTGCATTTCTGGTTTTGACACTTTTTTCAGCATGGCCCTTTTGACCGATGGGAAGCGAGACTTCTCTGTAGCGCTGATTTGACTTTCCAGGTTGCTTGGTTGGCCAAAAAGGGCGTATGCGTTTTTTCCTGAATATATTCAGGAAAAAACGCATACGCCCTTTTTGGCCAAGGGCATCATTGTCAACGTTTTGCTGCTTTTCATGTGCTTTAAAGGCGATTCGTATCTACCTCCTGAAATCTGTTTCGTGCAATTCTGCCTTGATTTCAAATCCTCTTCTTTGCCTTCCCTCAATATATTTGTGGACGAGAGTTATCATTTATAACTCTGCAGGTTTGTGAATTGCAGTGCCCTGAACCTCCATTTTACAACTCGCTTTTTTGGGAGCTGGCCGCAAAAGCGCAGGATGGCTTCAGGCCCTGTTCTGGTTCCGGGGGGCAGGCTGAGCCTGTGGTTAATTCTTCTTCCTGATGGGAAAATAGAGTGACCTGTGCCTGTCCCGACACCAAGAGCTAGTCTCTCGTTGGTTCCCCGTCTTCCCGTTCATCCTCAGGACAAATTGCAACCTGTACGGAACAGGAGGTTAAAGGTGCTGATGCTCCAAGTAGGGAGATTGCTAGTAAAGCGGCTGGAAAGGCGAACCCGGGCACAAGGAGATGAGAAATGAGGTGCGTTTTAGAAACCTTTCCCCATCACACGGTGTACCATCTTCTGGGTTTCTCATGCATGTTTTCGATGTAGGAAGATGCCCTTGAACCTGGAGATTTGGGACCCATGCGATGGGTACCACGCAGTATTACTTTAAAGGGTCTGCGTTTGCTCACCCACCTCACAAAACCTCTCAGCCCCAAGAGTGTCCACCCTTATGTCTCATCCAGCTGTGGGTCTAGATATGGTCAATCCAGGTTGCATCACAGCCCCTGAACTCATTGTGTAAGAATTTCTCTCTCTTTCACTGTCGTTGTTTCATGGGTTTTTCAAAGTAATTTATTTTCATAATGGGGTTTAGCTGCTTTTCACGGCTGTGTTTATGCCGCTTTACACCCACTTGACACACTAACAGAGAGATATCAATACATAGGTTTTAAGATTATTACTAGTCAGATATATTCTTGTGCGGTGAATAGGGCGTGTTGAGTCCAGTTCTCTGAGCAAGGAGTAGGTCTTGTCTACTACATATTGGGTTTATGGAACGGTATCTGAGCTAATTTGATACCCTTGTTTTATGTATCACCCCACCTCACCTTTCCCGTTAAGCAGCCATAGTGTGTTTTCTGCATGTGTGACTCTGTTCTGTTTTGTAATTCAGTTCAACTGTAACGGTTTTTACATTCCCTCTATCAGTGATACCTTATGAGAAGTGTCCTTTTCTGTGTGACTTATTTCACTTAGAATCGTCGTACCTAAATCCACT
Organism: Balaenoptera borealis; assembly: GCF_965194805.1. Taxonomy (NCBI): domain Eukaryota; kingdom Metazoa; phylum Chordata; class Mammalia; order Artiodactyla; family Balaenopteridae; genus Balaenoptera; species Balaenoptera borealis. Next base: position 1,420,344 of record NW_028124006.1, read on the forward strand.
CATCATGCTGCTACTAACCTTATGACATTGATTTCATGGCTGAGTGATATTCCATTGTACATAAGGACCACAACTTCTTTATCCATTTTTCTCTTTCCTTGGATATTTAAGGTGGAATGAAGTGGAGGTCCTTGTCAACAGAGCAGCCCTAAACTTTGGGGTGCTTGTGTCTTGCTGATTTTTCATTTTCCCAATTTATACCCCCATGAGTGGAAGTGCCCTATGCTCTCTAAGCTGTGTTTTTCAGATGTTTCAGGACACACCGTACACTTCTCCAGAGTGGCTGTTGGCAATTTACATCCCGCCCATCAGTGTAGCAAGGCTCTCATTTCTCCATGGCCTGTCCTGCATTTCTGGTTTTAACACTTTTTTCAGCATGGCCCTTTTGACCGATGGGAAGCGAGACTTCTCTGTAGCGCTGATTTGCCTTTCCAGGTTGCTTGGTTGGCCAAAAAGGGCGTATGCGTTTTTTCCTGAATATATTCAGGAAAAAACGCATACGCCCTTTTTGGCCAAGGGCATCATTGTCAACGTTTTGCCGCTTTTCATGTGCTTTAAAGGCGATTCGTATCTACCTCCTGAAATCTGTTTCGTGCAATTCTGCCTTGATTTCAAATCCTCTTCTTTGCCTTCCCTCAATATATTTGTGGACGAGAGTTATCATTTATAACTCTGCAGGTTTGTGAATTGCAGTGCCCTGAACCTCCATTTTACAACTCGCTTTTTTGGGAGCTGGCCGCAAAAGCGCAGGATGGCTTCAGGCCCTGTTCTGGTTCCGGGGGGCAGGCTGAGCCTGTGGTTAATTCCTCTTCCGGATGGGAAAATAGAGTGACCTGTGCCTGTCCCGACACCAAGAGCTAGTCTCTCGTTGGTTCCCCGTCTTCCCGTTCATCCTCAGGACAAATTGCAACCTGTACGGAACAGGAGGTTAAAGGTGCTGATGCTCCAAGTAGGGAGATTGCTAGTAAAGCGGCTGGAAAGGCGAACCCGGGCACAAGGAGATGAGAAATGAGGTGCGTTTTAGAAACCTTTCCCCATCACACGGTGTACCATCTTCTGGGTTTCTCATGCATGTTTTCGATGTAGGAAGATGCCCTTGAACCTGGAGATTTGGGACCCATGCGATGGGTACCACGCAGTATTACTTTAAAGGGTCTGCGTTTGCTCACCCACCTCACAAAACCTCTCAGCCCCAAGAGTGTCCACCCTTATGTCTCATCCAGCTGTGGGTCTAGATATGGTCAATCCAGGTTGCATCACAGCCCCTGAACTCATTGTGTAAGAATTTCTCTCTCTTTCACTGTCGTTGTTTCATGGGTTTTTCAAAGTAATTTATTTTCATAATGGGGTTTAGCTGCTTTTCACGGCTGTGTTTATGCCGCTTTACACCCACTTGACACACTAACAGAGAGATATCAATACATAGGTTTTAAGATTATTACTAGTCAGATATATTCTTGTGCGGTGAATAGGGCGTGTTGAGTCCAGTTCTCTGAGCAAGGAGTAGGTCTTGTCTACTACATATTGGGTTTATGGAACGGTATCTGAGCTAATTTGATACCCTTGTTTTATGTATCACCCCACCTCACCTTTCCCGTTAAGCAGCCATAGTCTGTTTTCTGCATGTGTGACTCTGTTCTGTTTTGTAATTCAGTTCAAGTGTAACGGTTTTTACATTCCCTCTAAAAGTGATACCTTATGAGAAGTGTCCTTTTCTGTGTGACTTATTTCACTTAGAATCGTCGTACCTAAATCCACTCATCATGCTGCTACTAACCTTATGACATTGATTTCATGGCTGAGTGATATTCCATTGTACATAAGGACCACAACTTCTTTATCCATTTTTCTCTTTCCTGGGATATTTAAGGTGGAATGAAGTGGAGGTTCTTGTCAACAGAGCAGCCCTAAACTTTGGGGTGCTTGTGTCTTGCTGATTTTTCATTTTCCCAATTTATACCCCCATGAGTGGAAGTGCCCTATGCTCTCTAAGCTGTGTTTTTCAGATGTTTCAGGACACACCGTACACTTCTCCAGAGTGGCTGTTGGCAATTTACATCCCGCCCATCAGTGTAGCAAGGCTCCCATTTCTCCATGGCCTGTCCTGCATTTCTGCTTTTGACACTTTTTTCAGCATGGCCCTTTTGACCGATGGGAAGCGAGACTTCTCTGTAGCGCTGATTTGCCTTTCCAGGTTGCTTGGTTGGCCAAAAAGGGCGTATGCGTTTTTTCCTGAATATATTCAGGAAAAAACGCATACGCCCTTTTTGGCCAAGGGCATCATTGTCAACGTTTTGCCGCTTTTCATGTGCTTTAAAGGCGATTCGTATCTACCTCCTGAAATCTGTTTCGTGCAATTCTGCCTTGATTTCAAATCCTCTTCTTTGCCTTCCCTCAATATATTTGTGGACGAGAGTTATCATTTATAACTCTGCAGGTTTGTGAATTGCAGTGCCCTGAACCTCCATTTTACAACTCGCTTTTTTGGGAGCTGGCCGCAAAAGCGCAGGATGGCTTCAGGCCTTGTTCTGGTTCCGGGGGGCAGGCTGAGCCTGTGGTTAATTCTTCTTCCTGATGGGAAAATAGAGTGACCTGTGCCTGTCCCGACACCAAGAGCTAGTCTCTCGTTGGTTCCCCGTCTTCCCGTTCATCCTCAGGACAAATTGCAACCTGTACGGAACAGGAGGTTAAAGGTGCTGATGCTCCAAGTAGGGAGATTGCTAGTAAAGCGGCTGGAATGGCGAACCCGGGCACAAGGAGATGAGAAATGAGGTGCGTTTTAGAAACCTTTCCCCATCACATGGTGTACCATCTTCTGGGTTTCTCATGCATGTTTTCGATGTAGGAAGATGCCCTTGAACCTGGAGATTTGGGACCCATGCGATGGGTACCACGCCGTATTACTTTAAAGGGTCTGCATTTGCTCACCCAACCTCACCAAACCTCTCAGCCCCAAGAGTGTCCACCCTTATGTCTCATCCAGCTGTGGGTCTAGATATGGTCAATCCAGGTTGCATCACAGCCCCTGAACTCATTGTGTAAGAATTTCTCTCTCTTTCACTGTCGTTGTTTCATGGGTTTTTCAAAGTAATTTATTTTCATAATGGGGTTTAGCTGCTTTTCACGGCTGTGTTTATGCCGCTTTACACCCACTTGACACACTAACAGAGAGATATCAATACATAGGTTTTAAGATTATTACTAGTCAGATATATTCTTGTGCGGTGAATAGGGCGTGTTGAGTCCAGTTCTCTGAGCAAGGAGTAGGTCTTGTCTACTACATATTGGGTTTATGGAACGGTATCTGAGCTAATTTGATACCCTTGTTTTATGTATCACCCCACCTCACCTTTCCCGTTAAGCAGCCATAGTCTGTTTTCTGCATGTGTGACTCTGTTCTGTTTTGTAATTCAGTTCAAGTGTAACGGTTTTTACATTCCCTCTAAAAGTGATACCTTATGAGAAGTGTCCTTTTCTGTGTGACTTATTTCAGTTAGAATCGTCGTACCTAAATCCACTCATCATGCTGCTACTAACCTTATGACATTGATTTCATGGCTGAGTGATATTCCATTGTACATAAGGACCACAACTTCTTTATCCATTTTTCTCTTTCCTGGGATATTTAAGGTGGAATGAAGTGGAGGTCCTTGTCAACAGAGCAGCCCTAAACTTTGGGGTGCTTGTGTCTTGCTGATTTTTCATTTTCCCAATTTATACCCCCATGAGTGGAAGTGCCCTATGCTCTCTAAGCTGTGTTTTTCAGATGTTTCAGGACACACCGTACACTTCTCCAGAGTGGCTGTTGGCAATTTACATCCCGCCCATCAGTGTAGCAAGGCTCCCATTTCTCCATGGCCTGTCCTGCATTTCTGGTTTTGACACTTTTTTCAGCATGGCCCTTTTGACCGATGGGAAGCGAGACTTCTCTGTAGCGCTGATTTGCCTTTCCAGGTTGCTTGGTTGGCCAAAAAGGGCGTATGCGTTTTTTCCTGAATATATTCAGGAAAAAACGCATACGCCCTTTTTGGCCAAGGGCATCATTGTCAACGTTTTGCCGCTTTTCATGTGCTTTAAAGGCGATTCGTATCTACCTCCTGAAATCTGTTTCGTGCAATTCTGCCTTGATTTCAAATCCTCTTCTTTGCCTTCCCTCAATATATTTGTGGACGAGAGTTATCATTTATAACTCTGCAGGTTTATGAATTGCAGTGCCCTGAACCTCCATTTTACAACTCGCTTTTTTGGGAGCTGGCCGCAAAAGCGCAGGATGGCTTCAGGCCCTGTTCTGGTTCCGGGGGGCAGGCTGAGCCTGTGGTTAATTCTTCTTCCTGATGAGAAAATAGAGTGACCTGTGCCTGTCCCGACACCAAGAGCTAGTCTCTCGTTGGTTCCCCGTCTTCCCGTTCATCCTCAGGACAAATTGCAACCTGTACGGAACAGGAGGTTAAAGGTGCTGATGCTCCAAGTAGGGAGATTGCTAGTAAAGCGGCTGGAAAGGCGAACCCGGGCACAAGGAGATGAGAAATGAGGTGCGTTTTAGAAACCTTTCCCCATCACACGGTGTACCATCTTCTGGGTTTCTCATGCATGTTTTCGATGTAGGAAGATGCCCTTGAACCTGGAGATTTGGGACCCATGCGATGGGTACCACGCAGTATTACTTTAAAGGGTCTGCGTTTGCTCACCCAACCTCACCAAACCTCTCAGCCCCAAGAGTGTCCACCCTTATGTCTCATCCAGCTGTGGGTCTAGATATGGTGAATCCAGGTTGCATCACAGCCCCTGAACGCATTGTGTAAGAATTTCTCTCTCTTTCACTGTCGTTGTTTCATGGGTTTTTCAAAGTAATTTATTTTCATAATGGGGTTTAGCTGCTTTTCACTGCTGTGTTTATGCCACTTTACAACCACTTGACACACTAACAGAGAGATATCAATACATAGGTTTTAAGATTATTACTAGTCAGATATATTCTTGTGCGGTGAATAGGGCGTGTTGAGTCCAGTTCTCTGAGCAAGGAGTAGGTCTTGTCTACTACATATTGGGTTTATGGAACGGTATCTGAGCTAATTTGATACCCTTGTTTTATGTATCACCCCACCTCACCTTTCCCGTTAAGCAGCCATAGTGTGTTTTCTGCATGTGTGACTCTGTTCTGTTTTGTAATTCAGTTCAAGTGTAACGGTTTTTACATTCCCTCTATCAGTGATACCTTATGAGAAGTGTCCTTTTCTGTGTGACTTATTTTACTTAGAATCGTCGTACCTAAATCCACTCATCATGCTGCTACTAACCTTATGACATTGATTTCATGGCTGAGTGATATTCCATTGTACATAAGGACCACAACTTCTTTATCCATTTTTCTCTTTCCTGGGATATTTAAGGTGGAATGAAGTGGAGGTCCTTGTCAACAGAGCAGCCCTCAACTTTGGGGTGCTTGTGTCTTGCTGATTTTTCATTTTCCCAATTTATACCCCCATGAGTGGAAGTGCCCTATGCTCTCTAAGCTGTGTTTTTCAGATGTTTCAGGACACACCGTACACTTCTCCAGAGTGGCTTTTGGCAATTTACATCCCGCCCATCAGTGTAGCAAGGCTCCCATTTCTCCATGGCCTGTCCTGCATTTCTGGTTTTAACACTTTTTTCAGCATGGCCCTTTTGACCGATGGGAAGCGAGACTTCTCTGTAGCGCTGATTTGCCTTTCCAGGTTGCTTGGTTGGCCAAAAAGGGCGTATGCGTTTTTTCCTGAATATATTCAGGAAAAAACGCATACGCCCTTTTTGGCCAAGGGCATCATTGTCAACGTTTTGCCGCTTTTCATGTGCTTTAAAGGCGATTCGTATCTACCTCCTGAAATCTGTTTCGTGCAATTCTTCCTTGATTTCAAATCCTCTTCTTTGCCTTCCCTCAATATATTTGTGGACGAGAGTTATCATTTATAACTCTGCAGGTTTGTGAATTGCAGTGCCCTGAACCTCCATTTTACAACTCGCTTTTTTGGGAGCTGGCCGCAAAAGCGCAGGATGGCTTCAGGCCTTGTTCTGGTTCCGGGGGGCAGGCTGAGCCTGTGGTTAATTCTTCTTCCTGATGGGAAAATAGAGTGACCTGTGCCTGTCCCGACACCAAGAGCTAGTCTCTCGTTGGTTCCCCGTCTTCCCGTTCATCCTCAGGACAAATTGCAACCTGTACGGAACAGGAGGTTAAAGGTGCTGATGCTCCAAGTAGGGAGATTGCTAGTAAAGCGGCTGGAATGGCGAACCCGGGCACAAGGAGATGAGAAATGAGGTGCGTTTTAGAAACCTTTCCCCATCACACGGTGTACCATCTTCTGGGTTTCTCATGCATGTTTTCGATGTAGGAAGATGCCCTTGAACCTGGAGATTTGGGACCCATGCGATGGGTACCACGCCGTATTACTTTAAAGGGTCTGCGTTTGCTCACCCAACCTCACCAAACCTCTCAGCCCCAAGAGTGTCCACCCTTATGTCTCATCCAGCTGTGGGTCTAGATATGGTCAATCCAGGTTGCATCACAGCCCCTGAACGCATTGTGTAAGAATTTCTCTCTCTTTCACTGTCGTTGTTTCATGGGTTTTTCAAAGTAATTTATTTTCATAATGGGGTTTAGCTGCTTTTCACGGCTGTGTTTATGCCGCTTTACACCCACTTGACACACTAACAGAGAGATATCAATACATAGGTTTTAAGATTATTACTAGTCAGATATATTCTTGTGCGGTGAATAGGGCGTGTTGAGTCCAGTTCTCTGAGCAAGGAGTAGGTCTTGTCTACTACATATTGGGTTTATGGAACGGTATCTGAGCTAATTTGATACCCTTGTTTTATGTATCACCCCACCTCACCTTTCCCGTTAAGCAGCCATAGTCTGTTTTCTGCATGTGTGACTCTGTTCTGTTTTGTAATTCAGTTCAAGTGTAACGGTTTTTACATTCCCTCTAAAAGTGATACCTTATGAGAAGTGTCCTTTTCTGTGTGACTTATTTCACTTAGAATCGTCGTACCTAAATCCACTCATCATGCTGCTACTAACCTTATGACATTGATTTCATGGCTGAGTGATATTCCATTGTACATAAGGACCACAACTTCTTTATCCATTTTTCTCTTTCCTGGGATATTTAAGGTGGAATGAAGTGGAGGTCCTTGTCAACAGAGCAGCCCTCAACTTTGGGGTGCTTGTGTCTTGCTGATTTTTCATTTTCCCAATTTATACCCCCATGAGTGGAAGTGCCCTATGCTCTCTAAGCTGTGTTTTTCAGATGTTTCAGGACACACCGTACACTTCTCCAGAGTGGCTGTTGGCAATTTACATCCCGCCCATCAGTGTAGCAAGGCTCCCATTTCTCCATGGCCTGTCCTGCATTTCTGGTTTTGACACTTTTTTCAGCATGGCCCTTTTGACCGATGGGAAGCGAGACTTCTCTGTAGCGCTGATTTGCCTTTCCAGGTTGCTTGGTTGGCCAAAAAGGGCGTATGCGTTTTTTCCTGAATATATTCAGGAAAAAACGCATACGCCCTTTTTGGCCAAGGGCATCATTGTCAACGTTTTGCCGCTTTTCATGTGCTTTAAAGGCGATTCGTATCTACCTCCTGAAATCTGTTTCGTGCAATTCTGCCTTGATTTCAAATCCTCTTCTTTGCCTTCCCTCAATATATTTGTGGATGAGAGTTATCATTTATAACTCTGCAGGTTTGTGAATTGCAGTGCCCTGAACCTCCATTTTACAACTCGCTTTTTTGGGAGCTGGCCGCAAAAGCGCAGGATGGCTTCAGGCCCTGTTCTGGTTCCGGGGGGCAGGCTGAGCCTGTGGTTAATTCTTCTTCCTGATGGGAAAATAGAGTGACCTGTGCCTGTCCCGACACCAAGAGCTAGTCTCTCGTTGGTTCCCCGTCTTCCCGTTCATCCTCAGGACAAATTGCAACCTGTACGGAACAGGAGGTTAAAGGTGCTGATGCTCCAAGTAGGGAGATTGCTAGTAAAGCGGCTGGAAAGGCGAACCCGGGCACAAGGAGATGAGAAATGAGGTGCGTTTTAGAAACCTTTCCCCATCACACGGTGTACCATCTTCTGGGTTTCTCATGCATGTTTTCGATGTAGGAAGATGCCCTTGAACCTGGAGATTTGGGACCCATGCGATGGGTACCACGCAGTATTACTTTAAAGGGTCTGCGTTTGCTCACCCAACCTCACCAAACCTCTCAGCCCCAAGAGTGTCCACCCTTATGTCTCATCCAGCTGTGGGTCTAGATATGGTCAATCCAGGTTGCATCACAGCCCCTGAACGCATTGTGTAAGAATTTCTCTCTCTTTCACTGTCGTTGTTTCATGGGTTTTTCAAAGTAATTTATTTTCATAATGGGGTTTAGCTGCTTTTCACTGCTGTGTTTATGTCGCTTTACACCCACTTGACACACTAACAGAGAGATATCAATACATAGGTTTTAAGATTATTACTAGTCAGATATATTCTTGTGCGGTGAATAGGGCGTGTTGAGTCCAGTTCTCTGAGCAAGGAGTAGGTCTTGTCTATTACATATTGGGTTTATGGAACGGTATCTGAGCTAATTTGATACCCTTGTTTTATGTATCACCCCACCTCACCTTTCCCGTTAAGCAGCCATAGTGTGTTTTCTGCATGTGTGACTCTGTTCTGTTTTGTAATTCAGTTCAAGTGTAACGGTTTTTACATTCCCTCTATCAGTGATACCTTATGAGAAGTGTCCTTTTCTGTGTGACTTATTTCACTTAGAATCGTCGTACCTAAATCCACTCATCATGCTGCTACTAACCTTATGACATTGATTTCATGGCTGAGTGATATTCCATTGTACATAAGGACCACAACTTCTTTATCCATTTTTCTCTTTCCTGGGATATTTAAGGTGGAATGAAGTGGAGGTCCTTGTCAACAGAGCAGCCCTCAACTTTGGGGTGCTTGTGTCTTGCTGATTTTTAATTTTCCCAATTTATAACCCCATGAGTGGAAGTGCCCTATGCTCTCTAAGCTGTGTTTTTCAGATGTTTCAGGACACACCGTACACTTCTCCAGAGTGGCTGTTGGCAATTTACATCCCGCCCATCAGTGTAGCAAGGCTCCCATTTCTCCATGGCCTGTCCTGCATTTCTGGTTTTGACACTTTTTTCAGCATGGCCCTTTTGACCGATGGGAAGCGAGACTTCTCTGTAGCGCTGATTTGACTTTCCAGGTTGCTTGGTTGGCCAAAAAGGGCGTATGCGTTTTTTCCTGAATATATTCAGGAAAAAACGCATACGCCCTTTTTGGCCAAGGGCATCATTGTCAACGTTTTGCCGCTTTTCATGTGCTTTAAAGGCGATTCGTATCTACCTCCTGAAATCTGTTTCGTGCAATTCTGCCTTGATTTCAAATCCTCTTCTTTGCCTTCCCTCAATATATTTGTGGACGAGAGTTATCATTTATAACTCTGCAGGTTTGTGAATTGCAGTGCCCTGAACCTCCATTTTACAACTCGCTTTTTTGGGAGCTGGCTGCAAAAGCGCAGGATGGCTTCAGGCCCTGTTCTGGTTCCGGGGGGCAGGCTGAGCCTGTGGTTAATTCTTCTTCCTGATGGGAAAATAGAGTGACCTGTGCCTGTCCCGACACCAAGAGCTAGTCTCTCGTTGGTTCCCCGTCTTCCCGTTCATCCTCAGGACAAATTGCAACCTGTACGGAACAGGAGGTTAAAGGTGCTGATGCTCCAAGTAGGGAGATTGCTAGTAAAGCGGCTGGAAAGGCGAACCCGGGCACAAGGAGATGAGAAATGAGGTGCGTTTTAGAAACCTTTCCCCATCACACGGTGTACCATCTTCTGGGTTTCTCATGCATGTTTTCGATGTAGGAAGATGCCCTTGAACCTGGAGATTTGGGACCCATGCGATGGGTACCACGCAGTATTACTTTAAAGGGTCTGCGTTTGCTCACCCAACCTCACCAAACCTCTCAGCCCCAAGAGTGTCCACCCTTATGTCTCATCCAGCTGTGGGTCTAGATATGGTCAATCCAGGTTGCATCACAGCCCCTGAACTCATTGTGTAAGAATTTCTCTCTCTTTCACTGTCGTTGTTTCATGGGTTTTTCAAAGTAATTTATTTTCATAATGGGGTTTAGCTGCTTTTCACGGCTGTGTTTATGCCGCTTTACACCCACTTGACACACTAACAGAGAGATATCAATACATAGGTTTTAAGATTATTACTAGTCAGATATATTCTTGTGCGGTGAATAGGGCGTGTTGAGTCCAGTTCTCTGAGCAAGGAGTAGGTCTTGTCTACTACATATTGGGTTTATGGAACGGTATCTGAGCTAATTTGATACCCTTGTTTTATGTATCACCCCACCTCACCTTTCCCGTTAAGCAGCCATAGTCTGTTTTCTGCATGTGTGACTCTGTTCTGTTTTGTAATTCAGTTCAAGTGTAACGGTTTTTACATTCCCTCTAAAAGTGATACCTTATGAGAAGTGTCCTTTTCTGTGTGACTTATTTCAGTTAGAATCGTCGTACCTAAATCCACTCATCATGCTGCTACTAACCTTATGACATTGATTTCATGGCTGAGTGATATTCCATTGTACATAAGGACCACAACTTCTTTATCCATTTTTCTCTTTCCTGGGATATTTAAGGTGGAATGAAGTGGAGGTCCTTGTCAACAGAGCAGCCCTCAACTTTGGGGTGCTTGTGTCTTGCTGATTTTTCATTTTCCCAATTTATACCCCCATGAGTGGAAGTGCCCTATGCTCTCTAAGCTGTGTTTTTCAGATGTTTCAGGACACACCGTACACTTCTCCAGAGTGGCTGTTGGCAATTTACATCCCGCCCATCAGCGTAGCAAGGCTCCCATTTCTCCATGGCCTGTCCTGCATTTCTGGTTTTGACACTTTTTTCAGCATGGCCCTTTTGACCGATGGGAAGCGAGACTTCTCTGTAGCGCTGATTTGCCTTTCCAGGTTGCTTGGTTGGCCAAAAAGGGCGTATGCGTTTTTTCCTGAATATATTCAGGAAAAAACGCATTCGCCCTTTTTGGCCAAGGGCATCATTGTCAACGTTTTGCCGCTTTTCATGTGCTTTAAAGGCGATTCGTATCTACCTCCTGAAATCTGTTTCGTGCAATTCTGCCTTGATTTCAAATCCTCTTCTTTGCCTTCCCTCAATATATTTGTGGATGAGAGTTATCATTTATAACTCTGCAGGTTTGTGAATTGCAGTGCCCTGAACCTCCATTTTACAACTCGCTTTTTTGGGAGCTGGCCGCAAAAGCGCAGGATGGCTTCAGGCCCTGTTCTGGTTCCGGGGGGCAGGCTGAGCCTGTGGTTAATTCTTCTTCCTGATGGGAAAATAGAGTGACCTGTGCCTGTCCCGACACCAAGAGCTAGTCTCTCGTTGGTTCCCCGTCTTCCCGTTCATCCTCAGGACAAATTGCAACCTGTACGGAACAGGAGGTTAAAGGTGCTGATGCTCCAAGTAGGGAGATTGCTAGTAAAGCGGCTGGAAAGGCGAACCCGGGCACAAGGAGATGAGAAATGAGGTGCGTTTTAGAAACCTTTCCCCATCACACGGTGTACCATCTTCTGGGTTTCTCATGCATGTTTTCGATGTAGGAAGATGCCCTTGAACCTGGAGATTTGGGACCCATGCGATGGGTACCACGCAGTATTACTTTAAAGGGTCTGCGTTTGCTCACCCAACCTCACCAAACCTCTCAGCCCCAAGAGTGTCCACCCTTATGTCTCATCCAGCTGTGGGTCTAGATATGGTCAATCCAGGTTGCATCACAGCCCCTGAACGCATTGTGTAAGAATTTCTCTCTCTTTCACTGTCGTTGTTTCATGGGTTTTTCAAAGTAATTTATTTTCATAATGGGGTTTAGCTGCTTTTCACTGCTGTGTTTATGTCGCTTTACACCCACTTGACACACTAACAGAGAGATATCAATACATAGGTTTTAAGATTATTACTAGTCAGATATATTCTTGTGCGGTGAATAGGGCGTGTTGAGTCCAGTTCTCTGAGCAAGGAGTAGGTCTTGTCTATTACATATTGGGTTTATGGAACGGTATCTGAGCTAATTTGATACCCTTGTTTTATGTATCACCCCACCTCACCTTTCCCGTTAAGCAGCCATAGTCTGTTTTCTGCATGTGTGACTCTGTTCTGTTTTGTAATTCAGTTCAAGTGTAACGGTTTTTACATTCCCTCTATCAGTGATACCTTATGAGAAGTGTCCTTTTCTGTGTGACTTATTTCACTTAGAATCGTCGTACCTAAATCCACTCATCATGCTGCTACTAACCTTATGACATTGATTTCATGGCTGAGTGATATTCCATTGTACATAAGGACCACAACTTCTTTATCCATTTTTCTCTTTCCTGGGATATTTAAGGTGGAATGAAGTGGAGGTCCTTGTCAACAGAGCAGCCCTCAACTTTGGGGTGCTTGTGTCTTGCTGATTTTTAATTTTCCCAATTTATAACCCCATGAGTGGAAGTGCCCTATGCTCTCTAAGCTGTGTTTTTCAGATGTTTCAGGACACACCGTACACTTCTCCAGAGTGGCTGTTGGCAATTTACATCCCGCCCATCAGTGTAGCAAGGCTCCCATTTCTCCATGGCCTGTCCTGCATTTCTGGTTTTGACACTTTTTTCAGCATGGCCCTTTTGACCGATGGGAAGCGAGACTTCTCTGTAGCGCTGATTTGCCTTTCCAGGTTGCTTGGTTGGCCAAAAAGGGCGTATGCGTTTTTTCCTGAATATATTCAGGAAAAAACGCATACGCCCTTTTTGGCCAAGGGCATCATTGTCAACGTTTTGCTGCTTTTCATGTGCTTTAAAGGCGATTCGTATCTACCTCCTGAAATCTGTTTCGTGCAATTCTGCCTTGATTTCAAATCCTCTTCTTTGCCTTCCCTCAATATATTTGTGGACGAGAGTTATCATTTATAACTCTGCAGGTTTGTGAATTGCAGTGCCCTGAACCTCCATTTTACAACTCGCTTTTTTGGGAGCTGGCCGCAAAAGCGCAGGATGGCTTCAGGCCCTGTTCTGGTTCCGGGGGGCAGGCTGAGCCTGTGGTTAATTCTTCTTCCTGATGGGAAAATAGAGTGACCTGTGCCTGTCCCGACACCAAGAGCTAGTCTCTCGTTGGTTCCCCGTCTTCCCGTTCATCCTCAGGACAAATTGCAACCTGTACGGAACAGGAGGTTAAAGGTGCTGATGCTCCAAGTAGGGAGATTGCTAGTAAAGCGGCTGGAAAGGCGAACCCGGGCACAAGGAGATGAGAAATGAGGTGCGTTTTAGAAACCTTTCCCCATCACACGGTGTACCATCTTCTGGGTTTCTCATGCATGTTTTCGATGTAGGAAGATGCCCTTGAAGCTGGAGATTTGGGACCCATGCGATGGGTACCACGCAGTATTACTTTAAAGGGTCTGCGTTTGCTCACCCAACCTCACCAAACCTCTCAGCCCCAAGAGTGTCCACCCTTATGTCTCATCCAGCTGTGGGTCTAGATATGGTCAATCCAGGTTGCATCACAGCCCCTGAACGCATTGTGTAAGAATTTCTCTCTCTTTCACTGTCGTTGTTTCATGGGTTTTTCAAAGTAATTTATTTTCATAATGGGGTTTAGCTGCTTTTCACTGCTGTGTTTATGTCGCTTTACACCCACTTGACACACTAACAGAGAGATATCAATACATAGGTTTTAAGATTATTACTAGTCAGATATATTCTTGTGCGGTGAATAGGGCGTGTTGAGTCCAGTTCTCTGAGCAAGGAGTAGGACTTGTCTATTACATATTGGGTTTATGGAACGGTATCTGAGCTAATTTGATACCCTTGTTTTATGTATCACCCCACCTCACCTTTCCCGTTAAGCAGCCATAGTGTGTTTTCTGCATGTGTGACTCTGTTCTGTTTTGTAATTCAGTTCAAGTGTAACGGTTTTTACATTCCCTCTATCAGTGATACCTTATGAGAAGTGTCCTTTTCTGTGTGACTTATTTCACTTAGAATCGTCGTACCTAAATCCACTCATCATGCTGCTACTAACCTTATGACATTGATTTCATGGCTGAGTGATATTCCATTGTACATAAGGACCACAACTTCTTTATCCATTTTTCTCTTTCCTGGGATATTTAAGGTGGAATGAAGTGGAGGTCCTTGTCAACAGAGCAGCCCTCAACTTTGGGGTGCTTGTGTCTTGCTGATTTTTAATTTTCCCAATTTATAACCCCATGAGTGGAAGTGCCCTATGCTCTCTAAGCTGTGTTTTTCAGATGTTTCAGGACACACCGTACACTTCTCCAGAGTGGCTGTTGGCAATTTACATCCCGCCCATCAGTGTAGCAAGGCTCCCATTTCTCCATGGCCTGTCCTGCATTTCTGGTTTTGACACTTTTTTCAGCATGGCCCTTTTGACCGATGGGAAGCGAGACTTCTCTGTAGCGCTGATTTGCCTTTCCAGGTTGCTTGGTTGGCCAAAAAGGGCGTATGCGTTTTTTCCTGAATATATTCAGGAAAAAACGCATACGCCCTTTTTGGCCAAGGGCATCATTGTCAACGTTTTGCTGCTTTTCATGTGCTTTAAAGGCGATTCGTATCTACCTCCTGAAATCTGTTTCGTGCAATTCTGCCTTGATTTCAAATCCTCTTCTTTGCCTTCCCTCAATATATTTGTGGACGAGAGTTATCATTTATAACTCTGCAGGTTTGTGAATTGCAGTGCCCTGAACCTCCATTTTACAACTCGCTTTTTTGGGAGCTGGCCGCAAAAGCGCAGGATGGCTTCAGGCCCTGTTCTGGTTCCGGGGGGCAGGCTGAGCCTGTGGTTAATTCTTCTTCCTGATGGGAAAATAGAGTGACCTGTGCCTGTCCCGACACCAAGAGCTAGTCTCTCGTTGGTTCCCCGTCTTCCCGTTCATCCTCAGGACAAATTGCAACCTGTACGGAACAGGAGGTTAAAGGTGCTGATGCTCCAAGTAGGGAGATTGCTAGTAAAGCGGCTGGAAAGGCGAACCCGGGCACAAGGAGATGAGAAATGAGGTGCGTTTTAGAAACCTTTCCCCATCACACGGTGTACCATCTTCTGGGTTTCTCATGCATGTTTTCGATGTAGGAAGATGCCCTTGAACCTGGAGATTTGGGACCCATGCGATGGGTACCACGCAGTATTACTTTAAAGGGTCTGCGTTTGCTCACCCAACCTCACCAAACCTCTCAGCCCCAAGAGTGTCCACCCTTATGTCTCATCCAGCTGTGGGTCTAGATATGGTCAATCCAGGTTGCATCACAGCCCCTGAACTCATTGTGTAAGAATTTCTCTCTCTTTCACTGTCGTTGTTTCATGGGTTTTTCAAAGTAATTTATTTTCATAATGGGGTTTAGCTGCTTTTCACGGCTGTGTTTATGCCGCTTTACACCCACTTGACACACTAACAGAGAGATATCAATACATAGGTTTTAAGATTATTACTAGTCAGATATATTCTTGTGCGGTGAATAGGGCGTGTTGAGTCCAGTTCTCTGAGCAAGGAGTAGGTCTTGTCTACTACATATTGGGTTTATGGAACGGTATCTGAGCTAATTTGATACCCTTGTTTTATGTATCACCCCACCTCACCTTTCCCGTTAAGCAGCCATAGTGTGTTTTCTGCATGTGTGACTCTGTTCTGTTTTGTAATTCAGTTCAACTGTAACGGTTTTTACATTCCCTCTAAAAGTGATACCTTATGAGAAGTGTCCTTTTCTGTGTGACTTATTTCACTTAGAATCGTCGTACCTAAATCCACTCATCATGCTGCTACTAACCTTATGACATTGATTTCATGGCTGAGTGATATTCCACTGTACATAAGGACCACAACTTCTTTATCCATTTTTCTCTTTCCTGGGATATTTAAGGTGGAATGAAGTGGAGGTCCTTGTCAACAGAGCAGCCCTCAACTTTGGGGTGCTTGTGTCTTGCTGATTTTTCATTTTCCCAATTTATACCCCCATGAGTGGAAGTGCCCTATGCTCTCTAAGCTGTGTTTTTCAGATGTTTCAGGACACACCGTACACTTCTCCAGAGTGGCTGTTGGCAATTTACATCCCGCCCATCAGTGTAGCAAGGCTCTCATTTCTCCATGGCCTGTCCTGCATTTCTGGTTTTGACACTTTTTTCAGCATGGCCCTTTTGACCGATGGGAAGCGAGACTTCTTTGTAGCGCTGATTTGCCTTTCCAGGTTGCTTGGTTGGCCAAAAAGGGCGTATGCGTTTTTTCCTGAATATATTCAGGAAAAAACGCATACGCCCTTTTTGGCCAAGGGCATCATTGTCAACATTTTGCTGCTTTTCATGTGCTTTAAAGGCGATTCGAATCTACCTCCTGAAATCTGTTTCGTGCAATTCTGCCTTGATTTCAAATCCTCTTCTTTGCCTTCCCTCAATATATTTGTGGACGAGAGTTATCATTTATAACTCTGCAGGTTTGTGAATTGCAGTGCCCTGAACCTCCATTTTACAACTCGCTTTTTTGGGAGCTGGCCGCAAAAGCACAGGATGGCTTCAGGCCTTGTTCTGGTTCCGGGGGGCAGGCTGAGCCTGTGGTTAATTCTTCTTCCTGATGGGAAAATAGAGTGACCTGTGCCTGTCCCGACACCAAGAGCTAGTCTCTCGTTGGTTCCCCGTCTTCCCGTTCATCCTCAGGACAAATTGCAACCTGTACGGAACAGGAGGTTAAAGGTGCTGATGCTCCAAGTAGGGAGATTGCTAGTAAAGCGGCTGGAATGGCGAACCCGGGCACAAGGAGATGAGAAATGAGGTGCGTTTTAGAAACCTTTCCCCATCACACGGTGTACCATCTTCTGGGTTTCTCATGCATGTTTTCGATGTAGGAAGATGCCCTTGAACCTGGAGATTTGGGACCCATGCGATGGGTACCACGCCGTATTACTTTAAAGGGTCTGCGTTTGCTCACCCAACCTCACCAAACCTCTCAGCCCCAAGAGTGTCCACCCTTATGTCTCATCCAGCTGTGGGTCTAGATATGGTCAATCCAGGTTGCATCACAGCCCCTGAACGCATTGTGTAAGAATTTCTCTCTCTTTCACTGTCGTTGTTTCATGGGTTTTTCAAAGTAATTTATTTTCATAATGGGGTTTAGCTGCTTTTCACGGCTGTGTTTATGCCGCTTTACACCCACTTGACACACTAACAGAGAGATATCAATACATAGGTTTTAAGATTATTACTAGTCAGATATATTCTTGTGCGGTGAATAGGGCGTGTTGAGTCCAGTTCTCTGAGCAAGGAGTAGGTCTTGTCTACTACATATTGGGTTTATGGAACGGTATCTGAGCTAATTTGATACCCTTGTTTTATGTATCACCCCACCTCACCTTTCCCGCTAAGCAGCCATAGTCTGTTTTCTGCATGTGTGACTCTGTTCTGTTTTGTAATTCAGTTCAAGTGTAACGGTTTTTACATTCCCTCTAAAAGTGATACCTTATGAGAAGTGTCCTTTTCTGTGTGACTTATTTCACTTAGAATCGTCGTACCTAAATCCACTCATCATGCTGCTACTAACCTTATGACATTGATTTCATGGCTGAGTGATATTCCATTGTACATAAGGACCACAACTTCTTTATCCATTTTTCTCTTTCCTGGGATATTTAAGGTGGAATGAAGTGGAGGTCCTTGTCAACAGAGCAGCCCTCAACTTTGGGGTGCTTGTGTCTTGCTGATTTTTCATTTTCCCAATTTATACCCCCATGAGTGGAAGTGCCCTATGCTCTCTAAGCTGTGTTTTTCAGATGTTTCAGGACACACCGTACACTTCTCCAGAGTGGCTGTTGGCAATTTACATCCCGCCCATCAGTGTAGCAAGGCTCCCATTTCTCCATGGCCTGTCCTGCATTTCTGGTTTTGACACTTTTTTCAGCATGGCCCTTTTGACCGATGGGAAGCGAGACTTCTCTGTAGCGCTGATTTGCCTTTCCAGGTTGCTTGGTTGGCCAAAAAGGGCGTATGCGTTTTTTCCTGAATATATTCAGGAAAAAACGCATACGCCCTTTTTGGCCAAGGGCATCATTGTCAACGTTTTGCCGCTTTTCATGTGCTTTAAAGTCGATTCGTATCTACCTCCTGAAATCTGTTTCGTGCAATTCTGCCTTGATTTCAAATCCTCTTCTTTGCCTTCCCTCAATATATTTGTGGATGAGAGTTATCATTTATAACTCTGCAGGTTTGTGAATTGCAGTGCCCTGAACCTCCATTTTACAACTCGCTTTTTTGGGAGCTGGCCGCAAAAGCGCAGGATGGCTTCAGGCCCTGTTCTGGTTCCGGGGGGCAGGCTGAGCCTGTGGTTAATTCTTCTTCCTGATGGGAAAATAGAGTGACCTGTGCCTGTCCCGACACCAAGAGCTAGTCTCTCGTTGGTTCCCCGTCTTCCCGTTCATCCTCAGGACAAATTGCAACCTGTACGGAACAGGAGGTTAAAGGTGCTGATGCTCCAAGTAGGGAGATTGCTAGTAAAGCGGCTGGAAAGGCGAACCCGGGCACAAGGAGATGAGAAATGAAGTGCGTTTTAGAAACCTTTCCCCATCACACGGTGTACCATCTTCTGGGTTTCTCATGCATGTTTTCGATGTAGGAAGATGCCCTTGAACCTGGAGATTTGGGACCCATGCGATGGGTACCACGCAGTATTACTTTAAAGGGTCTGCGTTTGCTCACCCAACCTCACCAAACCTCTCAGCCCCAAGAGTGTCCACCCTTATGTCTCATCCAGCTGTGGGTCTAGATATGGTCAATCCAGGTTGCATCACAGCCCCTGAACGCATTGTGTAAGAATTTCTCTCTCTTTCACTGTCGTTGTTTCATGGGTTTTTCAAAGTAATTTATTTTCATAATGGGGTTTAGCTGCTTTTCACTGCTGTGTTTATGTCGCTTTACACCCACTTGACACACTAACAGAGAGATATCAATACATAGGTTTTAAGATTATTACTAGTCAGATATATTCTTGTGCGGTGAATAGGGCGTGTTGAGTCCAGTTCTCTGAGCAAGGAGTAGGTCTTGTCTATTACATATTGGGTTTATGGAACGGTATCTGAGCTAATTTGATACCCTTGATTTATGTATCACCCCACCTCACCTTTCCCGTTAAGCAGCCATAGTGTGTTTTCTGCATGTGTGACTCTGTTCTGTTTTGTAATTCAGTTCAAGTGTAACGGTTTTTACATTCCCTCTATCAGTGATACCTTATGAGAAGTGTCCTTTTCTGTGTGACTTATTTCACTTAGAATCGTCGTACCTAAATCCACTCATCATGCTGCTACTAACCTTATGACATTGATTTCATGGCTGAGTGATATTCCATTGTACATAAGGACCACAACTTCTTTATCCATTTTTCTCTTTCCTGGGATATTTAAGGTGGAATGAAGTGGAGGTCCTTGTCAACAGAGCAGCCCTCAACTTTGGGGTGCTTGTGTCTTGCTGATTTTTCATTTTCCCAATTTATAACCCCATGAGTGGAAGTGCCCTATGCTCTCTAAGCTGTGTTTTTCAGATGTTTCAGGACACACCGTACACTTCTCCAGAGTGGCTGTTGGCAATTTACATCCCGCCCATCAGTGTAGCAAGGCTCCCATTTCTCCATGGCCTGTCCTGCATTTCTGGTTTTGACACTTTTTTCAGCATGGCCCTTTTGACCGATGGGAAGCGAGACTTCTCTGTAGCGCTGATTTGCCTTTCCAGGTTGCTTGGTTGGCCAAAAAGGGCGTATGCGTTTTTTCCTGAATATATTCAGGAAAAAACGCATACGCCCTTTTTGGCCAAGGGCATCATTGTCAACGTTTTGCCGCTTTTCATGTGCTTTAAAGGCGATTCGTATCTACCTCCTGAAATCTGTTTCGTGCAATTCTGCCTTGATTTCAAATCCTCTTCTTTGCCTTCCCTCAATATATTTGTGGACGAGAGTTATCATTTATAACTCTGCAGGTTTGTGAATTGCAGTGCCCTGAACCTCCATTTTACAACTCGCTTTTTTGGGAGCTGGCCGCAAAAGCGCAGGATGGCTTCAGGCCCTGTTCTGGTTCCGGGGGGCAGGCTGAGCCTGTGGTTAATTCTTCTTCCTGATGGGAAAATAGAGTGACCTGTGCCTGTCCCGACACCAAGAGCTAGTCTCTCGTTGGTTCCCCGTCTTCCCGTTCATCCTCAGGACAAATTGCAACCTGTACGGAACAGGAGGTTAAAGGTGCTGATGCTCCAAGTAGGGAGATTGCTAGTAAAGCGGCTGGAAAGGCGAACCCGGGCACAAGGAGATGAGAAATGAGGTGCGTTTTAGAAACCTTTCCCCATCACACGGTGTACCATCTTCTGGGTTTCTCATGCATGTTTTCGATGTAGGAAGATGCCCTTGAACCTGGAGATTTGGGACCCATGCGATGGGTACCACGCAGTATTACTTTAAAGGGTCTGCGTTTGCTCACCCAACCTCACCAAACCTCTCAGCCCCAAGAGTGTCCACCCTTATGTCTCATCCAGCTGTGGGTCTAGATATGGTCAATCCAGGTTGCATCACAGCCCCTGAACGCATTGTGTAAGAATTTCTCTCTCTTTCACTGTCGTTGTTTCATGGGTTTTTCAAAGTAATTTATTTTCATAATGGGGTTTAGCTGCTTTTCACTGCTGTGTTTATGTCGCTTTACACCCACTTGACACACTAACAGAGAGATATCAATACATAGGTTTTAAGATTATTACTAGTCAGATATATTCTTGTGTGGTGAATAGGGCGTGTTGAGTCCAGTTCTCTGAGCAAGGAGTAGGTCTTGTCTATTACATATTGGGTTTATGGAACGGTATCTGAGCTAATTTGATACCCTTGTTTTATGTATCACCCCACCTCACCTTTCCCGTTAAGCAGCCATAGTGTGTTTTCTGCATGTGTGACTCTGTTCTGTTTTGTAATTCAGTTCAAGTGTAACGGTTTTTACATTCCCTCTATCAGTGATACCTTATGAGAAGTGTCCTTTTCTGTGTGACTTATTTCACTTAGAATCGTCGTACCTAAATCCACTCATCATGCTGCTACTAACCTTATGACATTGATTTCATGGCTGAGTGATATTCCATTGTACATAAGGACCACAACTTCTTTATCCATTTTTCTCTTTCCTGGGATATTTAAGGTGGAATGAAGTGGAGGTCCTTGTCAACAGAGCAGCCCTAAACTTTGGGGTGCTTGTGTCTTGCTGATTTTTCATTTTCCCAATTTATACCCCCATGAGTGGAAGTGCCCTATGCTCTCTAAGCTGTGTTTTTCAGATGTTTCAGGACACACCGTACACTTCTCCAGAGTGGCTGTTGGCAATTTACATCCCGCCCATCAGTGTAGCAAGGCTCCCATTTCTCCATGGCCTGTCCTGCATTTCTGGTTTTGACACTTTTTTCAGCATGGCCCTTTTGACCGATGGGAAGCGAGACTTCTCTGTAGCGCTGATTTGCCTTTCCAGGTTGCTTGGTTGGCCAAAAAGGGCGTATGCGTTTTTTCCTGAATATATTCAGGAAAAAACGCATACGCCCTTTTTGGCCAAGGGCATCATTGTCAACGTTTTGCCGCTTTTCATGTGCTTTAAAGGCGATTCGTATCTACCTCCTGAAATCTGTTTCGTGCAATTCTGCCTTGATTTCAAATCCTCTTCTTTGCCTTCCCTCAATATATTTGTGGACGAGAGTTATCATTTATAACTCTGCAGGTTTGTGAATTGCAGTGCCCTGAACCTCCATTTTACAACTCGCTTTTTTGGGAGCTGGCCGCAAAAGCGCAGGATGGCTTCAGGCCCTGTTCTGGTTCCGGGGGGCAGGCTGAGCCTGTGGTTAATTCTTCTTCCTGATGGGAAAATAGAGTGACCTGTGCCTGTCCCGACACCAAGAGCTAGTCTCTCGTTGGTTCCCCGTCTTCCCGTTCATCCTCAGGACAAATTGCAACCTGTACGGAACAGGAGGTTAAAGGTGCTGATGCTCCAAGTAGGGAGATTGCTAGTAAAGCGGCTGGAAAGGCGAAACCGGGCACAAGGAGATGAGAAATGAGGTGCGTTTTAGAAACCTTTCCCCATCACACGGTGTACCATCTTCTGGGTTTCTCATGCATGTTTTCGATGTAGGAAGATGCCCTTGAACCTGGAGATTTGGGACCCATGCGATGGGTACCACACAGTATTACTTTAAAGGGTCTGCGTTTGCTCACCCAACCTCACCAAACCTCTCAGCCCCAAGAGTGTCCACCCTTATGTCTCATCCAGCTGTGGGTCTAGATATGGTGAATCCAGGTTGCATCACAGCCCCTGAACGCATTGTGTAAGAATTTCTCTCTCTTTCACTGTCGATGTTTCATGGGTTTTTCAAAGAAATTTATTTTCATAATGGGGTTTAGCTGCTTTTCACTGCTGTGTTTATGCCACTTTACACCCACTTGACACACTAACAGAGAGATATCAATACATAGGTTTTACGATTATTACTAGTCAGATATATTCTTGTGCGGTGAATAGGGCGTGTTGAGTCCAGTTCTCTGAGCAAGGAGTAGGTCTTGTCTATTACATATTGGGTTTATGGAACGGTATCTGAGCTAATTTGATACCCTTGATTTATGTATCACCCCACCTCACCTTTCCCGTTAAGCAGCCATAGTGTGTTTTCTGCATGTGTGACTCTGTTCTGTTTTGTAATTCAGTTCAAGTGTAACGGTTTTTACATTCCCTCTATCAGTGATACCTTATGAGAAGTGTCCTTTTCTGTGTGACTTATTTCACTTAGAATCGTCGTACCTAAATCCACTCATCATGCTGCTACTAACCTTATGACATTGATTTCATGGCTGAGTGATATTCCATTGTACATAAGGACCACAACTTCTTTATCCATTTTTCTCTTTCCTGGGATATTTAAGGTGGAATGAAGTGGAGGTCCTTGTCAACAGAGCAGCCCTCAACTTTGGGGTGCTTGTGTCTTGCTGATTTTTAATTTTCCCAATTTATACCCCCATGAGTGGAAGTGCCCTATGCTCTCTAAGCTGTGTTTTTCAGATGTTTCAGGACACACCGTACACTTCTCCAGAGTGGCTGTTGGCAATTTACATCCCGCCCATCAGTGTAGCAAGGCTCTCATTTCTCCATGGCCTGTCCTGCATTTCTGGTTTTAACACTTTTTTCAGC
The DNA here is from genome assembly GCF_965194805.1 of Balaenoptera borealis. Lineage (NCBI taxonomy): Eukaryota > Metazoa > Chordata > Mammalia > Artiodactyla > Balaenopteridae > Balaenoptera > Balaenoptera borealis. The sequence goes on from NW_028124006.1 coordinate 1,443,599, forward strand.
ATGGCCCTTTTGACCGATGGGAAGCGAGACTTCTCTGTAGCGCTGATTTGCCTTTCCAGGTTGCTTGGTTGGCCAAAAAGGGCGTATGCGTTTTTTCCTGAATATATTCAGGAAAAAACGCATACGCCCTTTTTGGCCAAGGGCATCATTGTCAACGTTTTGCCGCTTTTCATGTGCTTTAAAGGCGATTCGTATCTACCTCCTGAAATCTGTTTCGTGCAATTCTGCCTTGATTTCAAATCCTCTTCTTTGCCTTCCCTCAATATATTTGTGGACGAGAGTTATCATTTATAACTCTGCAGGTTTGTGAATTGCAGTGCCCTGAACCTCCATTTTACAACTCGCTTTTTTGGGAGCTGGCCGCAAAAGCGCAGGATGGCTTCAGGCCCTGTTCTGGTTCCGGGGGGCAGGCTGAGCCTGTGGTTAATTCTTCTTCCTGATGGGAAAATAGAGTGACCTGTGCCTGTCCCGACACCAAGAGCTAGTCTCTCGTTGGTTCCCCGTCTTCCCGTTCATCCTCAGGACAAATTGCAACCTGTACGGAACAGGAGGTTAAAGGTGCTGATGCTCCAAGTAGGGAGATTGCTAGTAAAGCGGCTGGAAAGGCGAACCCGGGCACAAGGAGATGAGAAATGAGGTGCGTTTTAGAAACCTTTCCCCATCACACGGTGTACCATCTTCTGGGTTTCTCATGCATGTTTTCGATGTAGGAAGATGCCCTTGAACCTGGAGATTTGGGACCCATGCGATGGGTACCACGCAGTATTACTTTAAAGGGTCTGCGTTTGCTCACCCAACCTCACCAAACCTCTCAGCCCCAAGAGTGTCCACCCTTATGTCTCATCCAGCTGTGGGTCTAGATATGGTCAATCCAGGTTGCATCACAGCCCCTGAACTCATTGTGTAAGAATTTCTATCTCTTTCACTGTCGTTGTTTCATGGGTTTTTCAAAGTAATTTATTTTCATAATGGGGTTTAGCTGCTTTTCACGGCTGTGTTTATGCCGCTTTACACCCACTTGACACACTAACAGAGAGATATCAATACATAGGTTTTAAGATTATTACTAGTCAGATATATTCTTGTGCGGTGAATAGGGCGTGTTGAGTCCAGTTCTCTGAGCAAGGAGTAGGTCTTGTCTACTACATATTGGGTTTATGGAACGGTATCTGAGCTAATTTGATACCCTTGTTTTATGTATCACCCCACCTCACCTTTCCCGTTAAGCAGCCATAGTCTGTTTTCTGCATGTGTGACTCTGTTCTGTTTTGTAATTCAGTTCAAGTGTAACGGTTTTTACATTCCCTCTAAAAGTGATACCTTATGAGAAGTGTCCTTTTCTGTGTGACTTATTTCACTTAGAATCGTCGTACCTAAATCCACTCATCATGCTGCTACTAACCTTATGACATTGATTTCATGGCTGAGTGATATTCCATTCTACATAAGGACCACAACTTCTTTATCCATTTTTCTCTTTCCTGGGATATTTAAGGTGGAATGAAGTGGAGGTCCTTGTCAACAGAGCAGCCCTCAACTTTGGGGTGCTTGTGTCTTGCTGATTTTTAATTTTCCCAATTTATACCCCCATGAGTGGAAGTGCCCTATGCTCTCTAAGCTGTGTTTTTCAGATGTTTCAGGACACACCGTACACTTCTCCAGAGTGGCTGTTGGCAATTTACATCCCGCCCATCAGTGTAGCAAGGCTCCCATTTCTCCATGGCCTGTCCTGCATTTCTGGTTTTGACACTTTTTTCAGCATGGCCCTTTTGACCGATGGGAAGCGAGACTTCTCTGTAGCGCTGATTTGCCTTTCCAGGTTGCTTGGTTGGCCAAAAAGGGCGTATGCGTTTTTTCCTGAATATATTCAGGAAAAAACGCATACGCCCTTTTTGGCCAAGGGCATCATTGTCAACGTTTTGCCGCTTTTCATGTGCTTTAAAGGCAATTCGTATCTACCTCCTGAAATCTGTTTCGTGCAATTGTGCCTTGATTTCAAATCCTCTTCTTTGCCTTCCCTCAATATATTTGTGGATGAGAGTTATCATTTATAACTCTGCAGGTTTGTGAATTGCATTGCCCTGAACCTCCATTTTACAACTCGCTTTTTTGGGAGCTGGCCGCAAAAGCGCAGGATGGCTTCAGGCCCTGTTCTGGTTCCGGGGGGCAGGCTGAGCCTGTGGTTAATTCTTCTTCCTGATGGGAAAATAGAGTGACCTGTGCCTGTCCCGACACCAAGAGCTAGTCTCTCGTTGGTTCCCCGTCTTCCCGTTCATCCTCAGGACAAATTGCAACCTGTACGGAACAGGAGGTTAAAGGTGCTGATGCTCCAAGTAGGGAGATTGCTAGTAAAGCGGCTGGAAAGGCGAACCCGGGCACAAGGAGATGAGAAATGAGGTGCGTTTTAGAAACCTTTCCCCATCACACGGTGTACCATCTTCTGGGTTTCTCATGCATGTTTTCGATGTAGGAAGATGCCCTTGAACCTGGAGATTTGGGACCCATGCGATGGGTACCACGCAGTATTACTTTAAAGGGTTGGCGTTTGCTCACCCAACCTCACCAAACCTCTCAGCCCCAAGAGTGTCCACCCTTATGTCTCATCCAGCTGTGGGTCTAGATATGGTGAATCCAGGTTGCATCACAGCCCCTGAACGCATTGTGTAAGAATTTCTCTCTCTTTCACTGTCGTTGTTTCATGGGTTTTTCAAAGTAATTTATTTTCATAATGGGGTTTAGCTGCTTTTCACTGCTGTGTTTATGTCGCTTTACACCCACTTGACACACTAACAGAGAGATATCAATACATAGGTTTTAAGATTATTACTAGTCAGATATATTCTTGTGCGGTGAATAGGGCGTGTTGAGTCCAGTTCTCTGAGCAAGGAGTAGGTCTTGTCTATTACATATTGGGTTTATGGAACGGTATCTGAGCTAATTTGATACCCTTGATTTATGTATCACCCCACCTCACCTTTCCCGTTAAGCAGCCATAGTGTGTTTTCTGCATGTGTGACTCTGTTCTGTTTTGTAATTCAGTTCAAGTGTAACGGTTTTTACATTCCCTCTATCAGTGATACCTTATGAGAAGTGTCCTTTTCTGTGTGACTTATTTCACTTAGAATCGTCGTACCTAAATCCACTCATCATGCTGCTACTAACCTTATGACATTGATTTCATGGCTGAGTGATATTCCATTGTACATAAGGACCACAACTTCTTTATCCATTTTTCTCTTTCCTGGGATATTTAAGGTGGAATGAAGTGGAGGTCCTTGTCAACAGAGCAGCCCTCAACTTTGGGGTGCTTGTGTCTTGCTGATTTTTAATTTTCCCAATTTATACCCCCATGAGTGGAAGTGCCCTATGCTCTCTAAGCTGTGTTTTTCAGATGTTTCAGGACACACCGTACACTTCTCCAGAGTGGCTGTTGGCAATTTACATCCCGCCCATCAGTGTAGCAAGGCTCTCATTTCTCCATGGCCTGTCCTGCATTTCTGGTTTTAACACTTTTTTCAGCATGGCCCTTTTGACCGATGGGAAGCGAGACTTCTCTGTAGCGCTGATTTGCCTTTCCAGGTTGCTTGGTTGGCCAAAAAGGGCGTATGCGTTTTTTCCTGAATATATTCAGGAAAAAACGCATACGCCCTTTTTGGCCAAGGGCATCATTGTCAACGTTTTGCCGCTTTTCATGTGCTTTAAAGGCGATTCGTATCTACCTCCTGAAATCTGTTTCGTGCAATTCTGCCTTGATTTCAAATCCTCTTCTTTGCCTTCCCTCAATATATTTGTGGACGAGAGTTATCATTTATAACTCTGCAGGTTTGTGAATTGCAGTGCCCTGAACCTCCATTTTACAACTCGCTTTTTTGGGAGCTGGCCGCAAAAGCGCAGGATGGCTTCAGGCCCTGTTCTGGTTCCGGGGGGCAGGCTGAGCCTGTGGTTAATTCTTCTTCCTGATGGGAAAATAGAGTGACCTGTGCCTGTCCCGACACCAAGAGCTAGTCTCTCGTTGGTTCCCCGTCTTCCCGTTCATCCTCAGGACAAATTGCAACCTGTACGGAACAGGAGGTTAAAGGTGCTGATGCTCCAAGTAGGGAGATTGCTAGTAAAGCGGCTGGAAAGGCGAACCCGGGCACAAGGAGATGAGAAATGAGGTGCGTTTTAGAAACCTTTCCCCATCACACGGTGTACCATCTTCTGGGTTTCTCATGCATGTTTTCGATGTAGGAAGATGCCCTTGAACCTGGAGATTTGGGACCCATGCGATGGGTACCACGCAGTATTACTTTAAAGGGTCTGCGTTTGCTCACCCAACCTCACCAAACCTCTCAGCCCCAAGAGTGTCCACCCTTATGTCTCATCCAGCTGTGGGTCTAGATATGGTCAATCCAGGTTGCATCACAGCCCCTGAACTCATTGTGTAAGAATTTCTATCTCTTTCACTGTCGTTGTTTCATGGGTTTTTCAAAGTAATTTATTTTCATAATGGGGTTTAGCTGCTTTTCACGGCTGTGTTTATGCCGCTTTACACCCACTTGACACACTAACAGAGAGATATCAATACATAGGTTTTAAGATTATTACTAGTCAGATATATTCTTGTGCGGTGAATAGGGCGTGTTGAGTCCAGTTCTCTGAGCAAGGAGTAGGTCTTGTCTACTACATATTGGGTTTATGGAACGGTATCTGAGCTAATTTGATACCCTTGTTTTATGTATCACCCCACCTCACCTTTCCCGTTAAGCAGCCATAGTCTGTTTTCTGCATGTGTGACTCTGTTCTGTTTTGTAATTCAGTTCAAGTGTAACGGTTTTTACATTCCCTCTAAAAGTGATACCTTATGAGAAGTGTCCTTTTCTGTGTGACTTATTTCAGTTAGAATCGTCGTACCTAAATCCACTCATCATGCTGCTACTAACCTTATGACATTGATTTCATGGCTGAGTGATATTCCATTGTACATAAGGACCACAACTTCTTTATCCATTTTTCTCTTTCCTGGGATATTTAAGGTGGAATGAAGTGGAGGTCCTTGTCAACAGAGCAGCCCTAAACTTTGGGGTGCTTGTGTCTTGCTGATTTTTCATTTTCCCAATTTATACCCCCATGAGTGGAAGTGCCCTATGCTCTCTAAGCTGTGTTTTTCAGATGTTTCAGGACACACCGTACACTTCTCCAGAGTGGCTGTTGGCAATTTACGTCCCGCCCATCAGTGTAGCAAGGCTCTCATTTCTCCATGGCCTGTCCTGCATTTCTGGTTTTGACACTTTTTTCAGCATGGCCCTTTTGACCGATGGGAAGCAAGACTTCTTTGTAGCGCTGATTTGCCTTTCCAGGTTGCTTGGTTGGCCAAAAAGGGCGTATGCGTTTTTTCCTGAATATATTCAGGAAAAAACGCATACGCCCTTTTTGGCCAAGGGCATCATTGTCAACATTTTGCTGCTTTTCATGTGCTTTAAAGGCGATTCGAATCTACCTCCTGAAATCTGTTTCGTGCAATTCTGCCTTGATTTCAAATCCTCTTCTTTGCCTTCCCTCAATATATTTGTGGACGAGAGTTATCATTTATAACTCTGCAGGTTTGTGAATTGCAGTGCCCTGAACCTCCATTTTACAACTCGCTTTTTTGGGAGCTGGCCGCAAAACGCAGGATGGCTTCAGGCCCTGTTCTGGTTCCGGGGGGCAGGCTGAGCCTGTGGTTAATTCTTCTTCCTGATGGGAAAATAGAGTGACCTGTGCCTGTCCCAACACCAAGAGCTAGTCTCTCGTTGGTTCCCCGTCTTCCCATTCATCCTCAGGACAAATTGCAACCTGTACGGAACAGGAGGTTAAAGGTGCTGATGCTCCAAGTAGGGAGATTGCTAGTAAAGCGGCTGGAAAGGCGAACCCGGGCACAAGGAGATGAGAAATGAGGTGCGTTTTAGAAACCTTTCCCCATCACACGGTGTACCATCTTCTGGGTTTCTCATGCATGTTTTCGATGTAGGAAGATGCCCTTGAACCTGGAGATTTGGGACCCATGCGATGGGTACCACGCAGTATTACTTTAAAGGGTCTGCGTTTGCTCACCCAACCTCACCAAACCTCTCAGCCCCAAGAGTGTCCACCCTTATGTCTCATCCAGCTGTGGGTCTAGATATGGTCAATCCAGGTTGCATCACAGCCCCTGAACGCATTGTGTAAGAATTTCTCTCTCTTTCACTGTCGTTGTTTCATGGGTTTTTCAAAGTAATTTATTTTCATAATGGGGTTTAGCTGCTTTTCACTGCTGTGTTTATGTCGCTTTACACCCACTTGACACACTAACAGAGAGATATCAATACATAGGTTTTAAGATTATTACTAGTCAGATATATTCTTGTGCGGTGAATAGGGCGTGTTGAGTCCAGTTCTCTGAGCAAGGAGTAGGTCTTGTCTATTACATATTGGGTTTATGGAACGGTATCTGAGCTAATTTGATACCCTTGTTTTATGTATCACCCCACCTCACCTTTCCCGTTAAGCAGCCATAGTGTGTTTTCTGCATGTGTGACTCTGTTCTGTTTTGTAATTCAGTTCAAGTGTAACGGTTTTTACATTCCCTCTATCAGTGATACCTTATGAGAAGTGTCCTTTTCTGTGTGACTTATTTCACTTAGAATCGTCGTACCTAAATCCACTCATCATGCTGCTACTAACCTTATGACATTGATTTCATGGCTGAGTGATATTCCATTGTACATAAGGACCACAACTTCTTTATCCATTTTTCTCTTTCCTGGGATATTTAAGGTGGAATGAAGTGGAGGTCCTTGTCAACAGAGCAGCCCTCAACTTTGGGGTGCTTGTGTCTTGCTGATTTTTAATTTTCCCAATTTATAACCCCATGAGTGGAAGTGCCCTATGCTCTCTAAGCTGTGTTTTTCAGATGTTTCAGGACACACCGTACACTTCTCCAGAGTGGCTGTTGGCAATTTACATCCCGCCCATCAGTGTAGCAAGGCTCCCATTTCTCCATGGCCTGTACTGCATTTCTGGTTTTGACACTTTTTTCAGCATGGCCCTTTTGACCGATGGGAAGCGAGACTTCTCTGTAGCGCTGATTTGACTTTCCAGGTTGCTTGGTTGGCCAAAAAGGGCGTATGCGTTTTTTCCTGAATATATTCAGGAAAAAACGCATACGCCCTTTTTGGCCAAGGGCATCATTGTCAACGTTTTGCCGCTTTTCATGTGCTTTAAAGGCGATTCGTATCTACCTCCTGAAATCTGTTTCGTGCAATTCTGCCTTGATTTCAAATCCTCTTCTTTGCCTTCCCTCAATATATTTGTGGACGAGAGTTATCATTTATAACTCTGCAGGTTTGTGAATTGCAGTGACCTGAACCTCCATTTTACAACTCGCTTTTTTGGGAGCTGGCCGCAAAAGCGCAGGATGGCTTCAGGCCCTGTTCTGGTTCCGGGGGGCAGGCTGAGCCTGTGGTTAATTCTTCTTCCTGATGGGAAAATAGAGTGACCTGTGCCTGTCCCGACACCAAGAGCTAGTCTCTCGTTGGTTCCCCGTCTTCCCGTTCATCCTCAGGACAAATTGCAACCTGTACGGAACAGGAGGTTAAAGGTGCTGATGCTCCAAGTAGGGAGATTGCTAGTAAAGCGGCTGGAAAGGCGAACCCGGGCACAAGGAGATGAGAAATGAGGTGCGTTTTAGAAACCTTTCCCCATCACACGGTGTACCATCTTCTGGGTTTCTCATGCATGTTTTCGATGTAGGAAGATGCCCTTGAACCTGGAGATTTGGGACCCATGCGATGGGTACCACACAGTATTACTTTAAAGGGTCTGCGTTTGCTCACCCAACCTCACCAAACCTCTCAGCCCCAAGAGTGTCCACCCTTATGTCTCATCCAGCTGTGGGTCTAGATATGGTCAATCCAGGTTGCATCACAGCCCCTGAACGCATTGTGTAAGAATTTCTCTCTCTTTCACTGTCGTTGTTTCATGGGTTTTTCAAAGAAATTTATTTTCATAATGGGGTTTAGCTGCTTTTCACTGCTGTGTTTATGTCGCTTTACACCCACTTGACACACTAACAGAGAGATATCAATACATAGGTTTTAAGATTATTACTAGTCAGATATATTCTTGTGCGGTGAATAGGGCGTGTTGAGTCCAGTTCTCTGAGCAAGGAGTAGGTCTTTTCTATTACATATTGGGTTTATGGAACCGTATCTGAGCTAATTTGATACCCTTGTTTTATGTATCACCCCACCTCACCTTTCCCGTTAAGCAGTCATAGTGTGTTTTCTGCATGTGTGACTCTGTTCTGTTTTGTAATTCAGTTCAAGTGTAACGGTTTTTACATTCCCTCTATCAGTGATACCTTATGAGAAGTGTCCTTTTCTGTGTGACTTATTTCAGTTAGAATCGTCGTACCTAAATCCACTCATCATGCTGCTACTAACCTTATGACATTGATTTCATGGCTGAGTGATATTCCATTGTACATAAGGACCACAACTTCTTTATCCATTTTTCTCTTTCCTGGGATATTTAAGGTGGAATGAAGTGGAGGTCCTTGTCAACAGAGCAGCCCTCAACTTTGGGGTGCTTGTGTCTTGCTGATTTTTCATTTTCCCAATTTATAACCCCATGAGTGGAAGTGCCCTATGCTCTCTAAGCTGTGTTTTTCAGATGTTTCAGGACACACCGTACACTTCTCCAGAGTGGCTGTTGGCAATTTACATCCCGCCCATCAGTGTAGCAAGGCTCCCATTTCTCCATGGCCTGTCCTGCATTTCTGGTTTTGACACTTTTTTCAGCATGGCCCTTTTGACCGATGGGAAGCGAGACTTCTCTGTAGCGCTGATTTGACTTTCCAGGTTGCTTGGTTGGCCAAAAAGGGCGTATGCGTTTTTTCCTGAATATATTCAGGAAAAAACGCATACGCCCTTTTTGGCCAAGGGCATCATTGTCAACGTTTTGCCGCTTTTCATGTGCTTTAAAGGCGATTCGTATCTACCTCCTGAAATCTGTTTCGTGCAATTCTGCCTTGATTTCAAATCCTCTTCTTTGCCTTCCCTCAATATATTTGTGGACGAGAGTTATCATTTATAACTCTGCAGGTTTGTGAATTGCAGTGCCCTGAACCTCCATTTTACAACTCGCTTTTTTGGGAGCTGGCCGCAAAAGCGCAGGATGGCTTCAGGCCCTGTTCTGGTTCCGGGGGGCAGGCTGAGCCTGTGGTTAATTCTTCTTCCTGATGGGAAAATAGAGTGACCTGTGCCTGTCCCGACACCAAGAGCTAGTCTCTCGTTGGTTCCCCGTCTTCCCGTTCATCCTCAGGACAAATTGCAACCTGTACGGAACAGGAGGTTAAAGGTGCTGATGCTCCAAGTAGGGAGATTGCTAGTAAAGCGGCTGGAAAGGCGAACCCGGGCACAAGGAGATGAGAAATGAGGTGCGTTTTAGAAACCTTTCCCCATCACACGGTGTACCATCTTCTGGGTTTCTCATGCATGTTTTCGATGTAGGAAGATGCCCTTGAACCTGGAGATTTGGGACCCATGCGATGGGTACCACGCAGTATTACTTTAAAGGGTCTGCGTTTGCTCACCCAACCTCACCAAACCTCTCAGCCCCAAGAGTGTCCACCCTTATGTCTCATCCAGCTGTGGGTCTAGATATGGTCAATCCAGGTTGCATCACAGCCCCTGAACGCATTGTGTAAGAATTTCTCTCTCTTTCACTGTCGTTGTTTCATGGGTTTTTCAAAGTAATTTATTTTCATAATGGGGTTTAGCTGCTTTTCACTGCTGTGTTTATGTCGCTTTACACCCACTTGACACACTAACAGAGAGATATCAATACATAGGTTTTACGATTATTACTAGTCAGATATATTCTTGTGCGGTGAATAGGGCGTGTTGAGTCCAGTTCTCTGAGCAAGGAGTAGGTCTTGTCTATTACATATTGGGTTTATGGAACGGTATCTGAGCTAATTTGATACCCTTGTTTTATGTATCACCCCACCTCACCTTTCCCGTTAAGCAGCCATAGTGTGTTTTCTGCATGTGTGACTCTGTTCTGTTTTGTAATTCAGTTCAAGTGTAACGGTTTTTACATTCCCTCTATCAGTGATACCTTATGAGAAGTGTCCTTTTCTGTGTGACTTATTTCACTTAGAATCGTCGTACCTAAATCCACTCATCATGCTGCTACTAACCTTATGACATTGATTTCATGGCTGAGTGATATTCCATTGTACATAAGGACCACAACTTCTTTATCCATTTTTCTCTTTCCTGGGATATTTAAGGTGGAATGAAGTGGAGGTCCTTGTCAACAGAGCAGCCCTAAACTTTGGGGTGCTTGTGTCTTGCTGATTTTTCATTTTCCCAATTTATACCCCCATGAGTGGAAGTGCCCTATGCTCTCTAAGCTGTGTTTTTCAGATGTTTCAGGACACACCGTACACTTCTCCAGAGTGGCTGTTGGCAATTTACATCCCGCCCATCAGTGTAGCAAGGCTCCCATTTCTCCATGGCCTGTCCTGCATTTCTGGTTTTGACACTTTTTTCAGCATGGCCCTTTTGACCGATGGGAAGCGAGACTTCTCTGTAGTGCTGATTTGCCTTTCCAGGTTGCTTGGTTGGCCAAAAAGGGCGTATGCGTTCTTTCCTGAATATATTCAGGAAAAAACGCATACGCCCTTTTTGGCAAAGGGCATCATTGTCAACATTTTGCTGCTTTTCATGTGCTTTAAAGGCGATTCGAATCTACCTCCTGAAATCTGTTTCGTGCAATTCTGCCTTGATTTCAAATCCTCTTCTTTGCCTTCCCTCAATATATTTGTGGACGAGAGTTATCATTTATAACTCTGCAGGTTTGTGAATTGCAGTGCCCTGAACCTCCATTTTACAACTCGCTTTTTTGGGAGCTGGCCGCAAAAGCGCAGGATGGCTTCAGGCCCTGTTCTGGTTCCGGGGGGCAGGCTGAGCCTGTGGTTAATTCTTCTTCCTGATGGGAAAATAGAGTGACCTGTGCCTGTCCCAACACCAAGAGCTAGTCTCTCGTTGGTTCCCCGTCTTCCCATTCATCCTCAGGACAAATTGCAACCTGTACGGAACAGGAGGTTAAAGGTGCTGATGCTCCAAGTAGGGAGATTGCTAGTAAAGCGGCTGGAAAGGCGAACCCGGGCACAAGGAGATGAGAAATGAGGTGCGTTTTAGAAACCTTTCCCCATCACACGGTGTACCATCTTCTGGGTTTCTCATGCATGTTTTCGATGTAGGAAGATGCCCTTGAACCTGGAGATTTGGGACCCATGCGATGGGTACCACGCAGTATTACTTTAAAGGGTCTGCGTTTGCTCACCCAACCTCACCAAACCTCTCAGCCCCAAGAGTGTCCACCCTTATGTCTCATCCAGCTGTGGGTCTAGATATGGTCAATCCAGGTTGCATCACAGCCCCTGAACGCATTGTGTAAGAATTTCTCTCTCTTTCACTGTCGTTGTTTCATGGGTTTTTCAAAGTAATTTATTTTCATAATGGGGTTTAGCTGCTTTTCACTGCTGTGTTTATGTCGCTTTACACCCACTTGACACACTAACAGAGAGATATCAATACATAGGTTTTAAGATTATTACTAGTCAGATATATTCTTGTGCGGTGAATAGGGCGTGTTGAGTCCAGTTCTCTGAGCAAGGAGTAGGTCTTGTCTATTACATATTGGGTTTATGGAACGGTATCTGAGCTAATTTGATACCCTTGTTTTATGTATCACCCCACCTCACCTTTCCCGTTAAGCAGCCATAGTGTGTTTTCTGCATGTGTGACTCTGTTCTGTTTTGTAATTCAGTTCAAGTGTAACGGTTTTTACATTCCCTCTATCAGTGATACCTTATGAGAAGTGTCCTTTTCTGTGTGACTTATTTCACTTAGAATCGTCGTACCTAAATCCACTCATCATGCTGCTACTAACCTTATGACATTGATTTCATGGCTGAGTGATATTCCATTGTACATAAGGACCACAACTTCTTTATCCATTTTTCTCTTTCCTGGGATATTTAAGGTGGAATGAAGTGGAGGTCCTTGTCAACAGAGCAGCCCTCAACTTTGGGGTGCTTGTGTCTTGCTGATTTTTCATTTTCCCAATTTATAACCCCATGAGTGGAAGTGCCCTATGCTCTCTAAGCTGTGTTTTTCAGATGTTTCAGGACACACCGTACACTTCTCCAGAGTGGCTGTTGGCAATTTACATCCCGCCCATCAGTGTAGCAAGGCTCCCATTTCTCCATGGCCTGTCCTGCATTTCTGGTTTTGACACTTTTTTCAGCATGGCCCTTTTGACCGATGGGAAGCGAGACTTCTCTGTAGCGCTGATTTGACTTTCCAGGTTGCTTGGTTGGCCAAAAAGGGCGTATGCGTTTTTTCCTGAATATATTCAGGAAAAAACGCATACGCCCTTTTTGGCCAAGGGCATCATTGTCAACGTTTTGCCGCTTTTCATGTGCTTTAAAGGCGATTCGTATCTACCTCCTGAAATCTGTTTCGTGCAATTCTGCCTTGATTTCAAATCCTCTTCTTTGCCTTCCCTCAATATATTTGTGGACGAGAGTTATCATTTATAACTCTGCAGGTTTGTGAATTGCAGTGCCCTGAACCTCCATTTTACAACTCGGTTTTTTGGGAGCTGGCCGCAAAAGCGCAGGATGGCTTCAGGCCCTGTTCTGGTTCCGGGGGGCAGGCTGAGCCTGTGGTTAATTCTTCTTCCTGATGGGAAAATAGAGTGACCTGTGCCTGTCCCGACACCAAGAGCTAGTCTCTCGTTGGTTCCCCGTCTTCCCGTTCATCCTCAGGACAAATTGCAACCTGTACGGAACAGGAGGTTAAAGGTGCTGATGCTCCAAGTAGGGAGATTGCTAGTAAAGCGGCTGGAAAGGCGAACCCGGGCACAAGGAGATGAGAAATGAGGTGCGTTTTAGAAACCTTTCCCCATCACACGGTGTACCATCTTCTGGGTTTCTCATGCATGTTTTCGATGTAGGAAGATGCCCTTGAACCTGGAGATTTGGGACCCATGCGATGGGTACCACGCAGTATTACTTTAAAGGGTCTGCGTTTGCTCACCCAACCTCACCAAACCTCTCAGCCCCAAGAGTGTCCACCCTTATGTCTCATCCAGCTGTGGGTCTAGATATGGTCAATCCAGGTTGCATCACAGCCCCTGAACGCATTGTGTAAGAATTTCTCTCTCTTTCACTGTCGTTGTTTCATGGGTTTTTCAAAGTAATTTATTTTCATAATGGGGTTTAGCTGCTTTTCACTGCTGTGTTTATGTCGCTTTACACCCACTTGACACACTAACAGAGAGATATCAATACATAGGTTTTAAGATTATTACTAGTCAGATATATTCTTGTGCGGTGAATAGGGCGTGTTGAGTCCAGTTCTCTGAGCAAGGAGTAGGTCTTGTCTATTACATATTGGGTTTATGGAACGGTATCTGAGCTAATTTGATACCCTTGTTTTATGTATCACCCCACCTCACCTTTCCCGTTAAGCAGCCATAGTGTGTTTTCTGCATGTGTGACTCTGTTCTGTTTTGTAATTCAGTTCAAGTGTAACGGTTTTTACATTCCCTCTATCAGTGATACCTTATGAGAAGTGTCCTTTTCTGTGTGACTTATTTCACTTAGAATCGTCGTACCTAAATCCACTCATCATGCTGCTACTAACCTTATGACATTGATTTCATGGCTGAGTGATATTCCATTGTACATAAGGACCACAACTTCTTTATCCATTTTTCTCTTTCCTGGGATATTTAAGGTGGAATGAAGTGGAGGTCCTTGTCAACAGAGCAGCCCTAAACTTTGGGGTGCTTGTGTCTTGCTGATTTTTCATTTTCCCAATTTATACCCCCATGAGTGGAAGTGCCCTATGCTCTCTAAGCTGTGTTTTTCAGATGTTTCAGGACACACCGTACACTTCTCCAGAGTGGCTGTTGGCAATTTACATCCCGCCCATCAGTGTAGCAAGGCTCCCATTTCTCCATGGCCTGTCCTGCATTTCTGGTTTTGACACTTTTTTCAGCATGGCCCTTTTGACCGATGGGAAGCGAGACTTCTCTGTAGTGCTGATTTGCCTTTCCAGGTTGCTTGGTTGGCCAAAAAGGGCGTATGCGTTCTTTCCTGAATATATTCAGGAAAAAACGCATACGCCCTTTTTGGCCAAGGGCATCATTGTCAACATTTTGCTGCTTTTCATGTGCTTTAAAGGCGATTCGAATCTACCTCCTGAAATCTGTTTCGTGCAATTCTGCCTTGATTTCAAATCCTCTTCTTTGCCTTCCCTCAATATATTTGTGGACGAGAGTTATCATTTATAACTCTGCAGGTTTGTGAATTGCAGTGCCCTGAACCTCCATTTTACAACTCGCTTTTTTGGGAGCTGGCCGCAAAAGCGCAGGATGGCTTCAGGCCCTGTTCTGGTTCCGGGGGGCAGGCTGAGCCTGTGGTTAATTCTTCTTCCTGATGGGAAAATAGAGTGACCTGTGCCTGTCCCAACACCAAGAGCTAGTCTCTCGTTGGTTCCCCGTCTTCCCATTCATCCTCAGGACAAATTGCAACCTGTACGGAACAGGAGGTTAAAGGTGCTGATGCTCCAAGTAGGGAGATTGCTAGTAAAGCGGCTGGAAAGGCGAACCCGGGCACAAGGAGATGAGAAATGAGGTGCGTTTTAGAAACCTTTCCCCATCACACGGTGTACCATCTTCTGGGTTTCTCATGCATGTTTTCGATGTAGGAAGATGCCCTTGAACCTGGAGATTTGGGACCCATGCGATGGGTACCACGCAGTATTACTTTAAAGGGTCTGCGTTTGCTCACCCAACCTCACCAAACCTCTCAGCCCCAAGAGTGTCCACCCTTATGTCTCATCCAGCTGTGGGTCTAGATATGGTCAATCCAGGTTGCATCACAGCCCCTGAACGCATTGTGTAAGAATTTCTCTCTCTTTCACTGTCGTTGTTTCATGGGTTTTTCAAAGTAATTTATTTTCATAATGGGGTTTAGCTGCTTTTCACTGCTGTGTTTATGTCGCTTTACACCCACTTGACACACTAACAGAGAGATATCAATACATAGGTTTTAAGATTATTACTAGTCAGATATATTCTTGTGCGGTGAATAGGGCGTGTTGAGTCCAGTTCTCTGAGCAAGGAGTAGGTCTTGTCTATTACATATTGGGTTTATGGAACGGTATCTGAGCTAATTTGATACCCTTGTTTTATGTATCACCCCACCTCACCTTTCCCGTTAAGCAGCCATAGTGTGTTTTCTGCATGTGTGACTCTGTTCTGTTTTGTAATTCAGTTCAAGTGTAACGGTTTTTACATTCCCTCTATCAGTGATACCTTATGAGAAGTGTCCTTTTCTGTGTGACTTATTTCACTTAGAATCGTCGTACCTAAATCCACTCATCATGCTGCTACTAACCTTATGACATTGATTTCATGGCTGAGTGATATTCCATTGTACATAAGGACCACAACTTCTTTATCCATTTTTCTCTTTCCTGGGATATTTAAGGTGGAATGAAGTGGAGGTCCTTGTCAACAGAGCAGCCCTCAACTTTGGGGTGCTTGTGTCTTGCTGATTTTTAATTTTCCCAATTTATAACCCCATGAGTGGAAGTGCCCTATGCTCTCTAAGCTGTGTTTTTCAGATGTTTCAGGACACACCGTACACTTCTCCAGAGTGGCTGTTGGCAATTTACATCCCGCCCATCAGTGTAGCAAGGCTCCCATTTCTCCATGGCCTGTACTGCATTTCTGGTTTTGACACTTTTTTCAGCATGGCCCTTTTGACCGATGGGAAGCGAGACTTCTCTGTAGCGCTGATTTGACTTTCCAGGTTGCTTGGTTGGCCAAAAAGGGCGTATGCGTTTTTTCCTGAATATATTCAGGAAAAAACGCATACGCCCTTTTTGGCCAAGGGCATCATTGTCAACGTTTTGCCGCTTTTCATGTGCTTTAAAGGCGATTCGTATCTACCTCCTGAAATCTGTTTCGTGCAATTCTGCCTTGATTTCAAATCCTCTTCTTTGCCTTCCCTCAATATATTTGTGGACGAGAGTTATCATTTATAACTCTGCAGGTTTGTGAATTGCAGTGCCCTGAACCTCCATTTTACAACTCGCTTTTTTGGGAGCTGGCCGCAAAAGCGCAGGATGGCTTCAGGCCCTGTTCTGGTTCCGGGGGGCAGGCTGAGCCTGTGGTTAATTCTTCTTCCTGATGGGAAAATAGAGTGACCTGTGCCTGTCCCGACACCAAGAGCTAGTCTCTCGTTGGTTCCCCGTCTTCCCGTTCATCCTCAGGACAAATTGCAACCTGTACGGAACAGGAGGTTAAAGGTGCTGATGCTCCAAGTAGGGAGATTGCTAGTAAAGCGGCTGGAAAGGCGAACCCGGGCACAAGGAGATGAGAAATGAGGTGCGTTTTAGAAACCTTTCCCCATCACACGGTGTACCATCTTCT
Source organism: Balaenoptera borealis (assembly GCF_965194805.1). Taxonomy (NCBI): domain Eukaryota; kingdom Metazoa; phylum Chordata; class Mammalia; order Artiodactyla; family Balaenopteridae; genus Balaenoptera; species Balaenoptera borealis. The sequence continues at coordinate 1,460,120 of NW_028124006.1, forward strand.
GGGTTTCTCATGCATGTTTTCGATGTAGGAAGATGCCCTTGAACCTGGAGATTTGGGACCCATGCGATGGGTACCACGCAGTATTACTTTAAAGGGTCTGCGTTTGCTCACCCAACCTCACCAAACCTCTCAGCCCCAAGAGTGTCCACCCTTATGTCTCATCCAGCTGTGGGTCTAGATATGGTCAATCCAGGTTGCATCACAGCCCCTGAACTCATTGTGTAAGAATTTCTATCTCTTTCACTGTCGTTGTTTCATGGGTTTTTCAAAGTAATTTATTTTCATAATGGGGTTTAGCTGCTTTTCACGGCTGTGTTTATGCCGCTTTACACCCACTTGACACACTAACAGAGAGATATCAATACATAGGTTTTAAGATTATTACTAGTCAGATATATTCTTGTGCGGTGAATAGGGCGTGTTGAGTCCAGTTCTCTGAGCAAGGAGTAGGTCTTGTCTACTACATATTGGGTTTATGGAACGGTATCTGAGCTAATTTGATACCCTTGTTTTATGTATCACCCCACCTCACCTTTCCCGTTAAGCAGCCATAGTCTGTTTTCTGCATGTGTGACTCTGTTCTGTTTTGTAATTCAGTTCAAGTGTAACGGTTTTTACATTCCCTCTAAAAGTGATACCTTATGAGAAGTGTCCTTTTCTGTGTGACTTATTTCAGTTAGAATCGTCGTACCTAAATCCACTCATCATGCTGCTACTAACCTTATGACATTGATTTCATGGCTGAGTGATATTCCATTGTACATAAGGACCACAACTTCTTTATCCATTTTTCTCTTTCCTGGGATATTTAAGGTGGAATGAAGTGGAGGTCCTTGTCAACAGAGCAGCCCTAAACTTTGGGGTGCTTGTGTCTTGCTGATTTTTCATTTTCCCAATTTATACCCCCATGAGTGGAAGTGCCCTATGCTCTCTAAGCTGTGTTTTTCAGATGTTTCAGGACACACCGTACACTTCTCCAGAGTGGCTGTTGGCAATTTACGTCCCGCCCATCAGTGTAGCAAGGCTCTCATTTCTCCATGGCCTGTCCTGCATTTCTGGTTTTGACACTTTTTTCAGCATGGCCCTTTTGACCGATGGGAAGCAAGACTTCTTTGTAGCGCTGATTTGCCTTTCCAGGTTGCTTGGTTGGCCAAAAAGGGCGTATGCGTTTTTTCCTGAATATATTCAGGAAAAAACGCATACGCCCTTTTTGGCCAAGGGCATCATTGTCAACATTTTGCTGCTTTTCATGTGCTTTAAAGGCGATTCGAATCTACCTCCTGAAATCTGTTTCGTGCAATTCTGCCTTGATTTCAAATCCTCTTCTTTGCCTTCCCTCAATATATTTGTGGACGAGAGTTATCATTTATAACTCTGCAGGTTTGTGAATTGCAGTGCCCTGAACCTCCATTTTACAACTCGCTTTTTTGGGAGCTGGCCGCAAAACGCAGGATGGCTTCAGGCCCTGTTCTGGTTCCGGGGGGCAGGCTGAGCCTGTGGTTAATTCTTCTTCCTGATGGGAAAATAGAGTGACCTGTGCCTGTCCCAACACCAAGAGCTAGTCTCTCGTTGGTTCCCCGTCTTCCCATTCATCCTCAGGACAAATTGCAACCTGTACGGAACAGGAGGTTAAAGGTGCTGATGCTCCAAGTAGGGAGATTGCTAGTAAAGCGGCTGGAAAGGCGAACCCGGGCACAAGGAGATGAGAAATGAGGTGCGTTTTAGAAACCTTTCCCCATCACACGGTGTACCATCTTCTGGGTTTCTCATGCATGTTTTCGATGTAGGAAGATGCCCTTGAACCTGGAGATTTGGGACCCATGCGATGGGTACCACGCAGTATTACTTTAAAGGGTCTGCGTTTGCTCACCCAACCTCACCAAACCTCTCAGCCCCAAGAGTGTCCACCCTTATGTCTCATCCAGCTGTGGGTCTAGATATGGTCAATCCAGGTTGCATCACAGCCCCTGAACGCATTGTGTAAGAATTTCTCTCTCTTTCACTGTCGTTGTTTCATGGGTTTTTCAAAGTAATTTATTTTCATAATGGGGTTTAGCTGCTTTTCACTGCTGTGTTTATGTCGCTTTACACCCACTTGACACACTAACAGAGAGATATCAATACATAGGTTTTAAGATTATTACTAGTCAGATATATTCTTGTGCGGTGAATAGGGCGTGTTGAGTCCAGTTCTCTGAGCAAGGAGTAGGTCTTGTCTATTACATATTGGGTTTATGGAACGGTATCTGAGCTAATTTGATACCCTTGTTTTATGTATCACCCCACCTCACCTTTCCCGTTAAGCAGCCATAGTGTGTTTTCTGCATGTGTGACTCTGTTCTGTTTTGTAATTCAGTTCAAGTGTAACGGTTTTTACATTCCCTCTATCAGTGATACCTTATGAGAAGTGTCCTTTTCTGTGTGACTTATTTCACTTAGAATCGTCGTACCTAAATCCACTCATCATGCTGCTACTAACCTTATGACATTGATTTCATGGCTGAGTGATATTCCATTGTACATAAGGACCACAACTTCTTTATCCATTTTTCTCTTTCCTGGGATATTTAAGGTGGAATGAAGTGGAGGTCCTTGTCAACAGAGCAGCCCTCAACTTTGGGGTGCTTGTGTCTTGCTGATTTTTAATTTTCCCAATTTATAACCCCATGAGTGGAAGTGCCCTATGCTCTCTAAGCTGTGTTTTTCAGATGTTTCAGGACACACCGTACACTTCTCCAGAGTGGCTGTTGGCAATTTACATCCCGCCCATCAGTGTAGCAAGGCTCCCATTTCTCCATGGCCTGTACTGCATTTCTGGTTTTGACACTTTTTTCAGCATGGCCCTTTTGACCGATGGGAAGCGAGACTTCTCTGTAGCGCTGATTTGACTTTCCAGGTTGCTTGGTTGGCCAAAAAGGGCGTATGCGTTTTTTCCTGAATATATTCAGGAAAAAACGCATACGCCCTTTTTGGCCAAGGGCATCATTGTCAACGTTTTGCCGCTTTTCATGTGCTTTAAAGGCGATTCGTATCTACCTCCTGAAATCTGTTTCGTGCAATTCTGCCTTGATTTCAAATCCTCTTCTTTGCCTTCCCTCAATATATTTGTGGACGAGAGTTATCATTTATAACTCTGCAGGTTTGTGAATTGCAGTGACCTGAACCTCCATTTTACAACTCGCTTTTTTGGGAGCTGGCCGCAAAAGCGCAGGATGGCTTCAGGCCCTGTTCTGGTTCCGGGGGGCAGGCTGAGCCTGTGGTTAATTCTTCTTCCTGATGGGAAAATAGAGTGACCTGTGCCTGTCCCGACACCAAGAGCTAGTCTCTCGTTGGTTCCCCGTCTTCCCGTTCATCCTCAGGACAAATTGCAACCTGTACGGAACAGGAGGTTAAAGGTGCTGATGCTCCAAGTAGGGAGATTGCTAGTAAAGCGGCTGGAAAGGCGAACCCGGGCACAAGGAGATGAGAAATGAGGTGCGTTTTAGAAACCTTTCCCCATCACACGGTGTACCATCTTCTGGGTTTCTCATGCATGTTTTCGATGTAGGAAGATGCCCTTGAACCTGGAGATTTGGGACCCATGCGATGGGTACCACACAGTATTACTTTAAAGGGTCTGCGTTTGCTCACCCAACCTCACCAAACCTCTCAGCCCCAAGAGTGTCCACCCTTATGTCTCATCCAGCTGTGGGTCTAGATATGGTCAATCCAGGTTGCATCACAGCCCCTGAACGCATTGTGTAAGAATTTCTCTCTCTTTCACTGTCGTTGTTTCATGGGTTTTTCAAAGAAATTTATTTTCATAATGGGGTTTAGCTGCTTTTCACTGCTGTGTTTATGTCGCTTTACACCCACTTGACACACTAACAGAGAGATATCAATACATAGGTTTTAAGATTATTACTAGTCAGATATATTCTTGTGCGGTGAATAGGGCGTGTTGAGTCCAGTTCTCTGAGCAAGGAGTAGGTCTTTTCTATTACATATTGGGTTTATGGAACCGTATCTGAGCTAATTTGATACCCTTGTTTTATGTATCACCCCACCTCACCTTTCCCATTAAGCAGTCATAGTGTGTTTTCTGCATGTGTGACTCTGTTCTGTTTTGTAATTCAGTTCAAGTGTAACGGTTTTTACATTCCCTCTATCAGTGATACCTTATGAGAAGTGTCCTTTTCTGTGTGACTTATTTCAGTTAGAATCGTCGTACCTAAATCCACTCATCATGCTGCTACTAACCTTATGACATTGATTTCATGGCTGAGTGATATTCCATTGTACATAAGGACCACAACTTCTTTATCCATTTTTCTCTTTCCTGGGATATTTAAGGTGGAATGAAGTGGAGGTCCTTGTCAACAGAGCAGCCCTCAACTTTGGGGTGCTTGTGTCTTGCTGATTTTTCATTTTCCCAATTTATAACCCCATGAGTGGAAGTGCCCTATGCTCTCTAAGCTGTGTTTTTCAGATGTTTCAGGACACACCGTACACTTCTCCAGAGTGGCTGTTGGCAATTTACATCCCGCCCATCAGTGTAGCAAGGCTCCCATTTCTCCATGGCCTGTCCTGCATTTCTGGTTTTGACACTTTTTTCAGCATGGCCCTTTTGACCGATGGGAAGCGAGACTTCTCTGTAGCGCTGATTTGACTTTCCAGGTTGCTTGGTTGGCCAAAAAGGGCGTATGCGTTTTTTCCTGAATATATTCAGGAAAAAACGCATACGCCCTTTTTGGCCAAGGGCATCATTGTCAACGTTTTGCCGCTTTTCATGTGCTTTAAAGGCGATTCGTATCTACCTCCTGAAATCTGTTTCGTGCAATTCTGCCTTGATTTCAAATCCTCTTCTTTGCCTTCCCTCAATATATTTGTGGACGAGAGTTATCATTTATAACTCTGCAGGTTTGTGAATTGCAGTGCCCTGAACCTCCATTTTACAACTCGCTTTTTTGGGAGCTGGCCGCAAAAGCGCAGGATGGCTTCAGGCCCTGTTCTGGTTCCGGGGGGCAGGCTGAGCCTGTGGTTAATTCTTCTTCCTGATGGGAAAATAGAGTGACCTGTGCCTGTCCCGACACCAAGAGCTAGTCTCTCGTTGGTTCCCCGTCTTCCCGTTCATCCTCAGGACAAATTGCAACCTGTACGGAACAGGAGGTTAAAGGTGCTGATGCTCCAAGTAGGGAGATTGCTAGTAAAGCGGCTGGAAAGGCGAACCCGGGCACAAGGAGATGAGAAATGAGGTGCGTTTTAGAAACCTTTCCCCATCACACGGTGTACCATCTTCTGGGTTTCTCATGCATGTTTTCGATGTAGGAAGATGCCCTTGAACCTGGAGATTTGGGACCCATGCGATGGGTACCACGCAGTATTACTTTAAAGGGTCTGCGTTTGCTCACCCAACCTCACCAAACCTCTCAGCCCCAAGAGTGTCCACCCTTATGTCTCATCCAGCTGTGGGTCTAGATATGGTCAATCCAGGTTGCATCACAGCCCCTGAACGCATTGTGTAAGAATTTCTCTCTCTTTCACTGTCGTTGTTTCATGGGTTTTTCAAAGTAATTTATTTTCATAATGGGGTTTAGCTGCTTTTCACTGCTGTGTTTATGTCGCTTTACACCCACTTGACACACTAACAGAGAGATATCAATACATAGGTTTTACGATTATTACTAGTCAGATATATTCTTGTGCGGTGAATAGGGCGTGTTGAGTCCAGTTCTCTGAGCAAGGAGTAGGTCTTGTCTATTACATATTGGGTTTATGGAACGGTATCTGAGCTAATTTGATACCCTTGTTTTATGTATCACCCCACCTCACCTTTCCCGTTAAGCAGCCATAGTGTGTTTTCTGCATGTGTGACTCTGTTCTGTTTTGTAATTCAGTTCAAGTGTAACGGTTTTTACATTCCCTCTATCAGTGATACCTTATGAGAAGTGTCCTTTTCTGTGTGACTTATTTCACTTAGAATCGTCGTACCTAAATCCACTCATCATGCTGCTACTAACCTTATGACATTGATTTCATGGCTGAGTGATATTCCATTGTACATAAGGACCACAACTTCTTTATCCATTTTTCTCTTTCCTGGGATATTTAAGGTGGAATGAAGTGGAGGTCCTTGTCAACAGAGCAGCCCTAAACTTTGGGGTGCTTGTGTCTTGCTGATTTTTCATTTTCCCAATTTATACCCCCATGAGTGGAAGTGCCCTATGCTCTCTAAGCTGTGTTTTTCAGATGTTTCAGGACACACCGTACACTTCTCCAGAGTGGCTGTTGGCAATTTACATCCCGCCCATCAGTGTAGCAAGGCTCCCATTTCTCCATGGCCTGTCCTGCATTTCTGGTTTTGACACTTTTTTCAGCATGGCCCTTTTGACCGATGGGAAGCGAGACTTCTCTGTAGTGCTGATTTGCCTTTCCAGGTTGCTTGGTTGGCCAAAAAGGGCGTATGCGTTCTTTCCTGAATATATTCAGGAAAAAACGCATACGCCCTTTTTGGCAAAGGGCATCATTGTCAACATTTTGCTGCTTTTCATGTGCTTTAAAGGCGATTCGAATCTACCTCCTGAAATCTGTTTCGTGCAATTCTGCCTTGATTTCAAATCCTCTTCTTTGCCTTCCCTCAATATATTTGTGGACGAGAGTTATCATTTATAACTCTGCAGGTTTGTGAATTGCAGTGCCCTGAACCTCCATTTTACAACTCGCTTTTTTGGGAGCTGGCCGCAAAAGCGCAGGATGGCTTCAGGCCCTGTTCTGGTTCCGGGGGGCAGGCTGAGCCTGTGGTTAATTCTTCTTCCTGATGGGAAAATAGAGTGACCTGTGCCTGTCCCAACACCAAGAGCTAGTCTCTCGTTGGTTCCCCGTCTTCCCATTCATCCTCAGGACAAATTGCAACCTGTACGGAACAGGAGGTTAAAGGTGCTGATGCTCCAAGTAGGGAGATTGCTAGTAAAGCGGCTGGAAAGGCGAACCCGGGCACAAGGAGATGAGAAATGAGGTGCGTTTTAGAAACCTTTCCCCATCACACGGTGTACCATCTTCTGGGTTTCTCATGCATGTTTTCGATGTAGGAAGATGCCCTTGAACCTGGAGATTTGGGACCCATGCGATGGGTACCACGCAGTATTACTTTAAAGGGTCTGCGTTTGCTCACCCAACCTCACCAAACCTCTCAGCCCCAAGAGTGTCCACCCTTATGTCTCATCCAGCTGTGGGTCTAGATATGGTCAATCCAGGTTGCATCACAGCCCCTGAACGCATTGTGTAAGAATTTCTCTCTCTTTCACTGTCGTTGTTTCATGGGTTTTTCAAAGTAATTTATTTTCATAATGGGGTTTAGCTGCTTTTCACTGCTGTGTTTATGTCGCTTTACACCCACTTGACACACTAACAGAGAGATATCAATACATAGGTTTTAAGATTATTACTAGTCAGATATATTCTTGTGCGGTGAATAGGGCGTGTTGAGTCCAGTTCTCTGAGCAAGGAGTAGGTCTTGTCTATTACATATTGGGTTTATGGAACGGTATCTGAGCTAATTTGATACCCTTGTTTTATGTATCACCCCACCTCACCTTTCCCGTTAAGCAGCCATAGTGTGTTTTCTGCATGTGTGACTCTGTTCTGTTTTGTAATTCAGTTCAAGTGTAACGGTTTTTACATTCCCTCTATCAGTGATACCTTATGAGAAGTGTCCTTTTCTGTGTGACTTATTTCACTTAGAATCGTCGTACCTAAATCCACTCATCATGCTGCTACTAACCTTATGACATTGATTTCATGGCTGAGTGATATTCCATTGTACATAAGGACCACAACTTCTTTATCCATTTTTCTCTTTCCTGGGATATTTAAGGTGGAATGAAGTGGAGGTCCTTGTCAACAGAGCAGCCCTCAACTTTGGGGTGCTTGTGTCTTGCTGATTTTTCATTTTCCCAATTTATAACCCCATGAGTGGAAGTGCCCTATGCTCTCTAAGCTGTGTTTTTCAGATGTTTCAGGACACACCGTACACTTCTCCAGAGTGGCTGTTGGCAATTTACATCCCGCCCATCAGTGTAGCAAGGCTCCCATTTCTCCATGGCCTGTCCTGCATTTCTGGTTTTGACACTTTTTTCAGCATGGCCCTTTTGACCGATGGGAAGCGAGACTTCTCTGTAGCGCTGATTTGACTTTCCAGGTTGCTTGGTTGGCCAAAAAGGGCGTATGCGTTTTTTCCTGAATATATTCAGGAAAAAACGCATACGCCCTTTTTGGCCAAGGGCATCATTGTCAACGTTTTGCCGCTTTTCATGTGCTTTAAAGGCGATTCGTATCTACCTCCTGAAATCTGTTTCGTGCAATTCTGCCTTGATTTCAAATCCTCTTCTTTGCCTTCCCTCAATATATTTGTGGACGAGAGTTATCATTTATAACTCTGCAGGTTTGTGAATTGCAGTGCCCTGAACCTCCATTTTACAACTCGGTTTTTTGGGAGCTGGCCGCAAAAGCGCAGGATGGCTTCAGGCCCTGTTCTGGTTCCGGGGGGCAGGCTGAGCCTGTGGTTAATTCTTCTTCCTGATGGGAAAATAGAGTGACCTGTGCCTGTCCCGACACCAAGAGCTAGTCTCTCGTTGGTTCCCCGTCTTCCCGTTCATCCTCAGGACAAATTGCAACCTGTACGGAACAGGAGGTTAAAGGTGCTGATGCTCCAAGTAGGGAGATTGCTAGTAAAGCGGCTGGAAAGGCGAACCCGGGCACAAGGAGATGAGAAATGAGGTGCGTTTTAGAAACCTTTCCCCATCACACGGTGTACCATCTTCTGGGTTTCTCATGCATGTTTTCGATGTAGGAAGATGCCCTTGAACCTGGAGATTTGGGACCCATGCGATGGGTACCACGCAGTATTACTTTAAAGGGTCTGCGTTTGCTCACCCAACCTCACCAAACCTCTCAGCCCCAAGAGTGTCCACCCTTATGTCTCATCCAGCTGTGGGTCTAGATATGGTCAATCCAGGTTGCATCACAGCCCCTGAACGCATTGTGTAAGAATTTCTCTCTCTTTCACTGTCGTTGTTTCATGGGTTTTTCAAAGTAATTTATTTTCATAATGGGGTTTAGCTGCTTTTCACTGCTGTGTTTATGTCGCTTTACACCCACTTGACACACTAACAGAGAGATATCAATACATAGGTTTTAAGATTATTACTAGTCAGATATATTCTTGTGCGGTGAATAGGGCGTGTTGAGTCCAGTTCTCTGAGCAAGGAGTAGGTCTTGTCTATTACATATTGGGTTTATGGAACGGTATCTGAGCTAATTTGATACCCTTGTTTTATGTATCACCCCACCTCACCTTTCCCGTTAAGCAGCCATAGTGTGTTTTCTGCATGTGTGACTCTGTTCTGTTTTGTAATTCAGTTCAAGTGTAACGGTTTTTACATTCCCTCTATCAGTGATACCTTATGAGAAGTGTCCTTTTCTGTGTGACTTATTTCACTTAGAATCGTCGTACCTAAATCCACTCATCATGCTGCTACTAACCTTATGACATTGATTTCATGGCTGAGTGATATTCCATTGTACATAAGGACCACAACTTCTTTATCCATTTTTCTCTTTCCTGGGATATTTAAGGTGGAATGAAGTGGAGGTCCTTGTCAACAGAGCAGCCCTAAACTTTGGGGTGCTTGTGTCTTGCTGATTTTTCATTTTCCCAATTTATACCCCCATGAGTGGAAGTGCCCTATGCTCTCTAAGCTGTGTTTTTCAGATGTTTCAGGACACACCGTACACTTCTCCAGAGTGGCTGTTGGCAATTTACATCCCGCCCATCAGTGTAGCAAGGCTCCCATTTCTCCATGGCCTGTCCTGCATTTCTGGTTTTGACACTTTTTTCAGCATGGCCCTTTTGACCGATGGGAAGCGAGACTTCTCTGTAGTGCTGATTTGCCTTTCCAGGTTGCTTGGTTGGCCAAAAAGGGCGTATGCGTTCTTTCCTGAATATATTCAGGAAAAAACGCATACGCCCTTTTTGGCCAAGGGCATCATTGTCAACATTTTGCTGCTTTTCATGTGCTTTAAAGGCGATTCGAATCTACCTCCTGAAATCTGTTTCGTGCAATTCTGCCTTGATTTCAAATCCTCTTCTTTGCCTTCCCTCAATATATTTGTGGACGAGAGTTATCATTTATAACTCTGCAGGTTTGTGAATTGCAGTGCCCTGAACCTCCATTTTACAACTCGCTTTTTTGGGAGCTGGCCGCAAAAGCGCAGGATGGCTTCAGGCCCTGTTCTGGTTCCGGGGGGCAGGCTGAGCCTGTGGTTAATTCTTCTTCCTGATGGGAAAATAGAGTGACCTGTGCCTGTCCCAACACCAAGAGCTAGTCTCTCGTTGGTTCCCCGTCTTCCCATTCATCCTCAGGACAAATTGCAACCTGTACGGAACAGGAGGTTAAAGGTGCTGATGCTCCAAGTAGGGAGATTGCTAGTAAAGCGGCTGGAAAGGCGAACCCGGGCACAAGGAGATGAGAAATGAGGTGCGTTTTAGAAACCTTTCCCCATCACACGGTGTACCATCTTCTGGGTTTCTCATGCATGTTTTCGATGTAGGAAGATGCCCTTGAACCTGGAGATTTGGGACCCATGCGATGGGTACCACGCAGTATTACTTTAAAGGGTCTGCGTTTGCTCACCCAACCTCACCAAACCTCTCAGCCCCAAGAGTGTCCACCCTTATGTCTCATCCAGCTGTGGGTCTAGATATGGTCAATCCAGGTTGCATCACAGCCCCTGAACGCATTGTGTAAGAATTTCTCTCTCTTTCACTGTCGTTGTTTCATGGGTTTTTCAAAGTAATTTATTTTCATAATGGGGTTTAGCTGCTTTTCACTGCTGTGTTTATGTCGCTTTACACCCACTTGACACACTAACAGAGAGATATCAATACATAGGTTTTAAGATTATTACTAGTCAGATATATTCTTGTGCGGTGAATAGGGCGTGTTGAGTCCAGTTCTCTGAGCAAGGAGTAGGTCTTGTCTATTACATATTGGGTTTATGGAACGGTATCTGAGCTAATTTGATACCCTTGTTTTATGTATCACCCCACCTCACCTTTCCCGTTAAGCAGCCATAGTGTGTTTTCTGCATGTGTGACTCTGTTCTGTTTTGTAATTCAGTTCAAGTGTAACGGTTTTTACATTCCCTCTATCAGTGATACCTTATGAGAAGTGTCCTTTTCTGTGTGACTTATTTCACTTAGAATCGTCGTACCTAAATCCACTCATCATGCTGCTACTAACCTTATGACATTGATTTCATGGCTGAGTGATATTCCATTGTACATAAGGACCACAACTTCTTTATCCATTTTTCTCTTTCCTGGGATATTTAAGGTGGAATGAAGTGGAGGTCCTTGTCAACAGAGCAGCCCTCAACTTTGGGGTGCTTGTGTCTTGCTGATTTTTAATTTTCCCAATTTATAACCCCATGAGTGGAAGTGCCCTATGCTCTCTAAGCTGTGTTTTTCAGATGTTTCAGGACACACCGTACACTTCTCCAGAGTGGCTGTTGGCAATTTACATCCCGCCCATCAGTGTAGCAAGGCTCCCATTTCTCCATGGCCTGTACTGCATTTCTGGTTTTGACACTTTTTTCAGCATGGCCCTTTTGACCGATGGGAAGCGAGACTTCTCTGTAGCGCTGATTTGACTTTCCAGGTTGCTTGGTTGGCCAAAAAGGGCGTATGCGTTTTTTCCTGAATATATTCAGGAAAAAACGCATACGCCCTTTTTGGCCAAGGGCATCATTGTCAACGTTTTGCCGCTTTTCATGTGCTTTAAAGGCGATTCGTATCTACCTCCTGAAATCTGTTTCGTGCAATTCTGCCTTGATTTCAAATCCTCTTCTTTGCCTTCCCTCAATATATTTGTGGACGAGAGTTATCATTTATAACTCTGCAGGTTTGTGAATTGCAGTGCCCTGAACCTCCATTTTACAACTCGCTTTTTTGGGAGCTGGCCGCAAAAGCGCAGGATGGCTTCAGGCCCTGTTCTGGTTCCGGGGGGCAGGCTGAGCCTGTGGTTAATTCTTCTTCCTGATGGGAAAATAGAGTGACCTGTGCCTGTCCCGACACCAAGAGCTAGTCTCTCGTTGGTTCCCCGTCTTCCCGTTCATCCTCAGGACAAATTGCAACCTGTACGGAACAGGAGGTTAAAGGTGCTGATGCTCCAAGTAGGGAGATTGCTAGTAAAGCGGCTGGAAAGGCGAACCCGGGCACAAGGAGATGAGAAATGAGGTGCGTTTTAGAAACCTTTCCCCATCACACGGTGTACCATCTTCTGGGTTTCTCATGCATGTTTTCGATGTAGGAAGATGCCCTTGAACCTGGAGATTTGGGACCCATGCGATGGGTACCACACAGTATTACTTTAAAGGGTCTGCGTTTGCTCACCCAACCTCACCAAACCTCTCAGCCCCAAGAGTGTCCACCCTTATGTCTCATCCAGCTGTGGGTCTAGATATGGTCAATCCAGGTTGCATCACAGCCCCTGAACGCATTGTGTAAGAATTTCTCTCTCTTTCACTGTCGTTGTTTCATGGGTTTTTCAAAGTAATTTATTTTCATAATGGGGTTTAGCTGCTTTTCACTGCTGTGTTTATGTCGCTTTACACCCACTTGACACACTAACAGAGAGATATCAATACATAGGTTTTAAGATTATTACTAGTCAGATATATTCTTGTGCGGTGAATAGGGCGTGTTGAGTCCAGTTCTCTGAGCAAGGAGTAGGTCTTTTCTATTACATATTGGGTTTATGGAACCGTATCTGAGCTAATTTGATACCCTTGTTTTATGTATCACCCCACCTCACCTTTCCCGTTAAGCAGCCATAGTGTGTTTTCTGCATGTGTGACTCTGTTCTGTTTTGTAATTCAGTTCAAGTGTAACGGTTTTTACATTCCCTCTATCAGTGATACCTTATGAGAAGTGTCCTTTTCTGTGTGACTTATTTCAGTTAGAATCGTCGTACCTAAATCCACTCATCATGCTGCTACTAACCTTATGACATTGATTTCATGGCTGAGTGATATTCCATTGTACATAAGGACCACAACTTCTTTATCCATTTTTCTCTTTCCTGGGATATTTAAGGTGGAATGAAGTGGAGGTCCTTGTCAACAGAGCAGCCCTCAACTTTGGGGTGCTTGTGTCTTGCTGATTTTTCATTTTCCCAATTTATAACCCCATGAGTGGAAGTGCCCTATGCTCTCTAAGCTGTGTTTTTCAGATGTTTCAGGACACACCGTACACTTCTCCAGAGTGGCTGTTGGCAATTTACATCCCGCCCATCAGTGTAGCAAGGCTCCCATTTCTCCATGGCCTGTCCTGCATTTCTGGTTTTGACACTTTTTTCAGCATGGCCCTTTTGACCGATGGGAAGCGAGACTTCTCTGTAGCGCTGATTTGACTTTCCAGGTTGCTTGGTTGGCCAAAAAGGGCGTATGCGTTTTTTCCTGAATATATTCAGGAAAAAACGCATACGCCCTTTTTGGCCAAGGGCATCATTGTCAACGTTTTGCCGCTTTTCATGTGCTTTAAAGGCGATTCATATCTACCTCCTGAAATCTGTTTCGTGCAATTCTGCCTTGATTTCAAATCCTCTTCTTTGCCTTCCCTCAATATATTTGTGGACGAGAGTTATCATTTATAACTCTGCAGGTTTGTGAATTGCAGTGCCCTGAACCTCCATTTTACAACTCGGTTTTTTGGGAGCTGGCCGCAAAAGCGCAGGATGGCTTCAGGCCCTGTTCTGGTTCCGGGGGGCAGGCTGAGCCTGTGGTTAATTCTTCTTCCTGATGGGAAAATAGAGTGACCTGTGCCTGTCCCGACACCAAGAGCTAGTCTCTCGTTGGTTCCCCGTCTTCCCGTTCATCCTCAGGACAAATTGCAACCTGTACGGAACAGGAGGTTAAAGGTGCTGATGCTCCAAGTAGGGAGATTGCTAGTAAAGCGGCTGGAAAGGCGAACCCGGGCACAAGGAGATGAGAAATGAGGTGCGTTTTAGAAACCTTTCCCCATCACACGGTGTACCATCTTCTGGGTTTCTCATGCATGTTTTCGATGTAGGAAGATGCCCTTGAACCTGGAGATTTGGGACCCATGCGATGGGTACCACGCAGTATTACTTTAAAGGGTCTGCGTTTGCTCACCCAACCTCACCAAACCTCTCAGCCCCAAGAGTGTCCACCCTTATGTCTCATCCAGCTGTGGGTCTAGATATGGTCAATCCAGGTTGCATCACAGCCCCTGAACGCATTGTGTAAGAATTTCTCTCTCTTTCACTGTCGTTGTTTCATGGGTTTTTCAAAGTAATTTATTTTCATAATGGGGTTTAGCTGCTTTTCACTGCTGTGTTTATGTCGCTTTACACCCACTTGACACACTAACAGAGAGATATCAATACATAGGTTTTAAGATTATTACTAGTCAGATATATTCTTGTGCGGTGAATAGGGCGTGTTGAGTCCAGTTCTCTGAGCAAGGAGTAGGTCTTGTCTATTACATATTGGGTTTATGGAACGGTATCTGAGCTAATTTGATACCCTTGTTTTATGTATCACCCCACCTCACCTTTCCCGTTAAGCAGCCATAGTGTGTTTTCTGCATGTGTGACTCTGTTCTGTTTTGTAATTCAGTTCAAGTGTAACGGTTTTTACATTCCCTCTATCAGTGATACCTTATGAGAAGTGTCCTTTTCTGTGTGACTTATTTCAGTTAGAATCGTCATACCTAAATCCACTCATCATGCTGCTACTAACCTTATGACATTGATTTCATGGCTGAGTGATATTCCATTGTACATAAGGACCACAACTTCTTTATCCATTTTTCTCTTTCCTGGGATATTTAAGGTGGAATGAAGTGGAGGTCCTTGTCAACAGAGCAGCCCTAAACTTTGGGGTGCTTGTGTCTTGCTGATTTTTCATTTTCCCAATTTATACCCCCATGAGTGGAAGTGCCCTATGCTCTCTAAGCTGTGTTTTTCAGATGTTTCAGGACACACCGTACACTTCTCCAGAGTGGCTGTTGGCAATTTACATCCCGCCCATCAGTGTAGCAAGGCTCCCATTTCTCCATGGCCTGTCCTGCATTTCTGGTTTTGACACTTTTTTCAGCATGGCCCTTTTGACCGATGGGAAGCGAGACTTCTCTGTAGTGCTGATTTGCCTTTCCAGGTTGCTTGGTTGGCCAAAAAGGGCGTATGCGTTCTTTCCTGAATATATTCAGGAAAAAACACATACGCCCTTTTTGGCCAAGGGCATCATTGTCAACGTTTTGCCGCTTTTCATGTGCTTTAAAGGCGATTCGTATCTACCTCCTGAAATCTGTTTCGTGCAATTCTGCCTTGATTTCAAATCCTCTTCTTTGCCTTCCCTCAATATATTTGTGGACGAGAGTTATCATTTATAACTCTGCAGGTTTGTGAATTGCAGTGCCCTGAACCTCCATTTTACAACTCGCTTTTTTGGGAGCTGGCCGCAAAAGCGCAGGATGGCTTCAGGCCCTGTTCTGGTTCCGGGGGGCAGGCTGAGCCTGTGGTTAATTCTTCTTCCTGATGGGAAAATAGAGTGACCTGTGCCTGTCCCGACACCAAGAGCTAGTCTCTCGTTGGTTCCCCGTCTTCCCGTTCATCCTCAGGACAAATTGCAACCTGTACGGAACAGGAGGTTAAAGGTGCTGATGCTCCAAGTAGGGAGATTGCTAGTAAAGCGGCTGGAAAGGCGAACCCGGGCACAAGGAGATGAGAAATGAGGTGCGTTTTAGAAACCTTTCCCCATCACACGGTGTACCATCTTCTGGGTTTCTCATGCATGTTTTCGATGTAGGAAGATGCCCTTGAACCTGGAGATTTGGGACCCATGCGATGGGTACCACGCAGTATTACTTTAAAGGGTCTGCGTTTGCTCACCCAACCTCACCAAACCTCTCAGCCCCAAGAGTGTCCACCCTTATGTCTCATCCAGCTGTGGGTCTAGATATGGTCAATCCAGGTTGCATCACAGCCCCTGAACTCATTGTGTAAGAATTTCTCTCTCTTTCACTGTCGTTGTTTCATGGGTTTTTCAAAGTAATTTATTTTCATAATGGGGTTTAGCTGCTTTTCACGGCTGTGTTTATGCCGCTTTACACCCACTTGACACACTAACAGAGAGATATCAATACATAGGTTTTAAGATTATTACTAGTCAGATATATTCTTGTGCGGTGAATAGGGCGTGTTGAGTCCAGTTCTCTGAGCAAGGAGTAGGTCTTGTCTACTACATATTGGGTTTATGGAACGGTATCTGAGCTAATTTGATACCCTTGTTTTATGTATCACCCCACCTCACCTTTCCCGTTAAGCAGCCATAGTGTGTTTTCTGCATGTGTGACTCTGTTCTGTTTTGTAATTCAGTTCAACTGTAACGGTTTTTACATTCCCTCTATCAGTGATACCTTATGAGAAGTGTCCTTTTCTGTGTGACTTATTTCACTTAGAATCGTCGTACCTAAATCCACTCATCATGCTGCTACTAACCTTATGACATTGATTTCATGGCTGAGTGATATTCCATTGTACATAAGGACCACAACTTCTTTATCCATTTTTCTCTTTCCTGGGATATTGAAGGTGGAATGAAGTGGAGGAACTTGTCAACAGAGCAGCCCTAAACTTTGGGGTGCTTGTGTCTTGCTGATTTTTAATTTTCCCAATTTATACCCCCATGAGTGGAAGTGCCCTATGCTCTCTAAGCTGTGTTTTTCAGATGTTTCAGGACACACCGTACACTTCTCCAGAGTGGCTGATGGCAATTTACATCCCGCCCATCAGTGTAGCAAGGCTCCCATTTCTCCATGGCCTGTCCTGCATTTCTGGTTTTGACACTTTTTTCAGCATGGCCCTTTTGACCGATGGGAAGCGAGACTTCTCTGTAGCGCTGATTTGCCTTTCCAGGTTGCTTCGTTGGCCAAAAAGGGCGTATGCGTTTTTTCCTGAATATATTCAGGAAAAAACGCATACGCCCTTTTTGGCCAAGGGCATCATTGTCAACATTTTGCCGCTTTTCATGTGCTTTAAAGGCGATTCGAATCTACCTCCTGAAATCTGTTTCGTGCAATTCTGCCTTGATTTCAAATCCTCTTCTTTGCCTTCCCTCAATATATTTGTGGACGAGAGTTATCATTTATAACTCTGCAGGTTTGTGAATTGCAGTGCCCTGAACCTCCATTTTACAACTCGCTTTTTTGGGAGCTGGCCGTAAATCGGCTGGAATGGCAAACCCGGGCACAAGGAGATGAGAAATGAGGTGCGTTTTAGAAACGTTTCCCCATCACACGGTGTACCATCTTCTGGGTTTCTCATGCATGTTTTCGATGTAGGAAGATGCCCTTGAACCTGGAGATTTGGGACCCATGCGATGGGTACCACGCAGTATTACTTTAAAGGGTCTGCGTTTGCTCACCCAACCTCACCAAACCTCTCAGCCCCAAGAATGTCCACCCTTATGTCTCATCCAGCTGTGGGTCTAAATATGGTCAATCCAGGTTGCATCACAGCCCCTGAACGCATTGTGGAAGAATTTCTAACACTTTCCCTTTTGTTGTTTCATGGGTTTTTCAAAGTAATTTATTTTCATAATGGGGTTTAGCTGCTTTTCACTGCTGTGTTTATGCCGCTTTACACCCTCTTGACACACTAACAGAGAGATATCAATACATAGGTTTTAAGATTATTACTAGTCAGATAGATTCTTGTGTGGTTAATAGGGCGTGTTGAGTCCAGTTCTCTGAGCAAGGAGTACGTCTTGTCTATTACATATTGGGTTTATGGAACGGTATCTGAGCTAATTTGATACCCTGGTTTTATGTATCACCCCACCTCACCTTTCCCGTTAAGCAGCCATAGTGTGTTTTCTGCATGTGTGACTCTGTTCTGTTTTGTAATTCAGTTCAAGTGTAACGGTTTTTACATTCCCTCTAAAAGTGATACCTTATGAGAAGTGTCCTTTTCTGTGTGACTTATTTCACTTAGAATCGTCGTACCTAAATCCACTCATCATGCTGCTACTAACCTTATGACATTGATTTCATGGCTGAGTGATATTCCATTGTACATAAGGACCACAATTTTATTATCCATTTTTCTCTTTCGTGGGATATTTAAGGTGGAATGAAGTGGAGGTCCTTTTCAACAGAGCAGCCCTCAACTTTGGGGTGCTTGTGTCTTGCTGATTTTTCATTTTCCCAATTTATACCCCCATGAGTGGAAGTGCCCTATGCTCTCTAAGCTGTGTTTTTCAGATGTTTCAGGACACACCGTACACTTCTCCAGAGTGGCTGTTGGCAATTTACATCCCGCCCATCAGTGTAGCAAGGCTCCCATTTCTCCATGGCCTGTCCTGCATTTCTGGTTTTGACACTTTTTTCAGCATGGCCCTTTTGACCGATGGGAAGCGAGACTTCTCTGTAGCGCTGATTTGCCTTTCCAGGTTGCTTGGTTGGCCAAAAAGGGCGTATGCGTTTTTTCCTGAATATATTCAGGAAAAAACGCATACGCCCTTTTTGGCCAAGGGCATCATTGTCAACGTTTTGCCGCTTTTCATGTGCTTTAAAGGCGATTCGTATCTACCTCCTGAAATCTGTTTCGTGCAATTCTGCCTTGATTTCAAATCCTCTTCTTTGCCTTCCCTCAATATATTTGTGGACGAGAGTTATCATTGATAACTCTGCAGGTTTGTGAATTGCAGTGTCCTGAACCTCCATTTTACAACTCGCATTTTTGGGAGCTGCCCGCAAAAGCGCAGGATGGCTTCAGGCCCTGTTCTTGTTCCGGGGGGCAGGCTGAGCCTGTGGTTAATTCTTCTTCCTGATGGGAAAATAGAGTGACCTGTGCCTGTCCCGACACCAAGAGCTAGTCTCTCGTTGGTTCCCCGTCTTCCCGTTCATCCTCAGGACAAATTGCAACCTGTATGGAACCGGAGGTTAAAGGTGCTGATGCTCCAAGTAGGGAGATTGCTAGTAAAGCGGCTGGAATGGCGAACCCGGGCACAAGGAGATGAGAAATGAGGTGCGTTTTAGAAACCTTTCCCCATCACACGGTGTACCATCTTCTGGGTTTCTCATGCATGTTTTCGATGTAGGAAGATGCCCTTGAACCTGGAGATTTGGGACCCATGCGATGGGTACCACGCAGTATTACTTTAAAGGGTCTGCGTTTGCTCACCCAACCTCACCAAACCTCTCAGCCCCAAGAGTGTCCACCCTTATGTCTCATCCAGCTGTGGGTCTAGATATGGTCAATCCAGGTTGCATCACAGTCCCTGAACGCATTGTGTAAGAATTTCTAACTCTTTCACTTTTGTTGTTTCATGGGTTTTTCAAAGTAATTTATTTTCATAATGGGGTTTAGCTGCTTTTCACTGCTGTGTTTATGCCGCTTTACACCCACTTGACACACTAACAGAGAGATATTAATACATAGGATTTAAGATTATTACTAGTCAGATATATTCTTGTGCGGTGAATAGGGCGTGTTGAGTCCAGTTCTCTGAGCAAGGAGTAGGTCTTGTCTATTACATATTGGGTTTATGAAACGGTATCTGAGCTAATTTGAAACCCTTGTTTTATGTATCACCCCACCTCCCCTTTCCCGTTAAGCAGCCATAGTCTGTTTTCTGCATGTGTGACTCTGTTCTGTTTTGTAATTCAGTTCAAGTGTAACGGTTTTTACATTCCCTCTAAAAGTGATACCTTATGAGAAGTGTCCTTTTCTGTGTGACTTATTTCACTTAGAATCGTCGTACCTAAATCCACTCATCATGCTGCTACTAACCTTATGACATTGATTTCATGGCTGAGTGATATTCCATTGTACATAAGGACCACAACTTCTTTATCCATTTTTCTCTTTCCTGGGATATTTAAGGTGGAATGAAGTGAAGGTCCTTGTCAACAGAGCAGCCCTCAACTTTGGGGTGCTTGTGTCTTGCTGATTTTTCATTTTCCCAATTTATACCCCCATGAGTGGAAGTGCCCTATGCTCTCTAAGCTGTGTTTTTCAGATGTTTCAGGACACACCGTACACTTCTCCAGAGTGGCTGTTGGCAATTTACATCCCGCCCATCAGTGTAGCAAGGCTCCCATTTCTCCATGGCCTGTCCTGCATTTCTGGTTTTGACACTTTTTTCAGCATGGCCCTTTTGACCGATAGGAAGCGAGACTTCTCTGTAGCGCTGATTTGCCTTTCCAGGTTGCTTGGTTGGCCAAAAAGGGCGTATGCGTTTTTTCCTGAATATATTCAGGAAAAAACGCATACGCCCTTTTTGGCCAAGGGCATCATTTTCGACGTTTTGCCGCTTTTCATGTGCTTTAAAGGCGATTCGAATCGACCCTCTGAAATCTGTTTCCTGCAGTTCTGCCTTGCTTTCAAATCCTCTTCGTTGCCTTCCCTCAATATATTTGTGGACGAGAGTTATCATTTATAACTCTGCTGGTTTGTGAATTGCAATGCCCCTGAGCTCCATTTTTCAACTCGCTTTTTTGGGAGCTCTCCGCAAAAGCGCAGGATGGCCTCAGGCACTATTCTTGTTACGGGCGGCAGGCTGAGCCTGTGGTTAATTCTTCTTCCTGATGGGAAAATAGAGTGACCTGTGCCTGTCCCAACACCAAGAGCTAATCTCTCATTGGCTCCCCGTCTTTCCGTTCATCCTCAGGACAAATTGCAAGCTGTATGGAACAGGAGGTTAAAGGTGCTGATTTTCCATTGAGGGCGATTGCTACTAAAGCGGCTGGAATGGCGAACCCGAGCACAAGGAGAGGAGAAATGAGGTGCGTTTTAGAAACCTTTCCCGATCACACAGTGTACCACCTTCTGGGTTTCTCATGCATGTTTTCGATGTAGGAAGATGCCCTTGAACCTGGAGATTTGGAACCCATGGGATGGGTAACAGGCAGTATTACTTTAAAGGCTCTGCGTTTGCTCCCCAACCTCACCAAGCCTCTCAGCCCCGAGAGTGTCCACCCTTATGTCTCATCCAGCTGTGGGTCTAGATATGGTCAATCCAGGTGGCATCAGAGCCCCTGAACGAATTTTGTAAGAATTTCTCTCTCTTTCACTGTCTTCGTTTCACGGGTTTTTAAAAGTAATTTATTTTTATAATGGGGTTTAGCTGCTTTTCACGGCTGTGTTTATGCCGCTTTACACCCACTTGACTCACTTCCAGAGAGATATCAGTACATAGGTTTTACGATTCTTACTAGTCATATATGTTCTTGAGCGGTGAATAGGGGGTGTTGAGTCCAGTTCACTGAGCAAGGAGTAGGTCTTGTCTATTACATATTGGATTTATGGAACGTTATCTGAGCTAATTTGAAATCCTTGTTTTATGCATCACCCCACCTCACCTTTCCCGTTAAGCTACCATAGTATGTTTTCTTAATGTGTGACTCTGTTCTGTTTTGTTATTCCGTTCAAGTGTAGCAGTTTTTACATTCCCTCTGTTAGTGATATCTTATGATAAGTGTCTTTTTCTGTGTGACTTATTTCACTTAGAATAGTCCTACCTAAATCCACTCATCATGCTGCTACCAGCCTTATTATATTTATCTCACGCCCGAGTGATATACAATTGTACATATGGACCACAACTTCTTTATCCATTTTTCTCTTTCCTTGGATATTTAAGGTGGAATTAAGTGGAGGTTCTTGTCTACAGAGCAGCCCTAATGTTTGGGGTGCCTGTGTCTTGCTGATTTTTAGTTTTCCCAATTTATACGCCCATGAGTGGATGTGCCCCTTTCTCTCTAGCTGTGTTTTTTAGATGTTTTAGGAAACACCATACCCTTCTCCAGAGTCATCATTGGCAATTTATACCCCACCCATCAGTGTAACAAGGCTCCCTTTCCTCCCTGGCCTCTCCTGCATTTCTTGTTTTTACACTTTTTTAGCAAGGCCATTTTGACCGATGGGAAGTCAGACTTCTTTGTAGTGCTGAATTGCATTTCCGGCTTGCTTGGTTGGCCACAAAGGGCCTATGGGTTTTTTCCTGAATTCATTCAGAAAAAAACGCATATGCTCTTTTTGGCCAAGTGCATCATTGTCGACGTTTTGATGTTTTTCATGTGCTTTAGGGGTGATTCAAATCTAACTCCTGAAATCTGTTTCCTGCAATTCTGCCTTGATTTCAAATCCTCTTCGTTGCCTTCCCTCAATATATTTGTGGACAAGAGTTATCATTTATAACTCTGCAGATTTGTGAATTGCAGTGCCCCTGAGCTCCATTTTTCAACTCGCTTTTTTGGGAGCTTTCCGCAGAAACTCTCATTTGCTTCTGGCCCTACTCTGGTTCCCGGTGGCAGGCTAAGCCTTTGCTTAATTCTTCTTCCTGACTGGAAATTAGAGTGACATGTGCCTCTCCGAACATCTAGGGCTTGGCTCTCCTTGTTTCTCCTCCTTCCCCTTCTTCCTTTGGACAAATTCCGATTTCTGTGCAACTGGATGTTGAAGGTGCTGACATCCTCAAGTGGGGAGATTTTAAGGAAAAAGGCTGGAGGGGTGAACCCAACAACCAGGAAATTAGGCGTTTTGGTGCCTTTTCCAAAATCTTCCTGATCCAACCGTGTTCCATCTTCTGGGTGTCACAGGCATGTTTTAGCTGTAGGAAAGGTCCCGTGTATGTAAGGAGAACACAAGGGATTTTTCCAAATCAGTGTCTCCCCGAACTCCAATCTGGGGAATTTTTAAGCTACTGGTACATGTGTGTTCATTAAGGGACTTGGGCCGTGGGCAGAGTCCGAACTTTAGATGATTGAAGTCTTCAGGTTCAGAAACGCTCACCATCGGCCTCCTTTAGTTTCCATTTTATCTGTAGTTGATAGATGATGTCGATATAGATATCTATTGTTTTTCAGATTATTTCCCCTCAGGGGTCATTACAAAATATTGAGTATAGTTCCCTGTGCTATACAGTAGTTCCTTGTTGATGATATATTTTATACATAGCAGTGTGTATATGTTAATCTGAAACTGTTAATTTATCCCTCCTCCCACCTTTCCCCTTTGGTAATAAAAAATATAAGATTTTATACTTCTCAGAAATCTAGGAGCTGAAAGAGAGGTATCATTTTCAATGGAAAATCATTCCAAACAAGGTTGAAACTTCAACCAAGATTATTAGATGTACATCCTTGGAAAGAAATCACTGCATTTCTCTACTGTTGACCTGACAAATAAGACAAACCCCTCCACTGAACTTGCTTATAATAAAGTGATGGAAATATCAAATGGAAGTGTTAGAAACATCTTATTTTACACGAGCCTTATACACTGCTCTATGTTAATTACAGTTTGGCTCACACATCTGTTCATTGAAGTTACAATGTTCTCAAATTCTGTTACTGATCCTGCAGAGTGGGCCCCAACAAGGGTCTCCCTGCCCAGTGTCATTGGAGCCAACAGATCGAGACTGACTTTGGTTCAGAAGCAAAGGAAAACTTTATATTTTGATCAGAGAATGGAGAGGTGAGAGTGTGTGCTCCCCTGCGGGTTGTGGGCCGGGCTGCTGTGTAGGGATCCTGTCAGCATCAGCGGGAGGGAGGGGGCGGAGCTCTCGAGGGCCAGGTTGGCTGGAGCTCAGGCTCTATGTCGCAGAGTGTGCACGGGGCCCCACGAGCTGAGGTGTCGGCCCAGCCATTTTGCACTAGGAAATCGGGTCTGAAGTGTCGGGTGTGGGACCTCTGCATGTGGAAACCTAGGAGCAAGTGAAATTAGACAAAGCACAAAGGAAAAAATGGTTAGACTTTATTTTATTGCCCAGATTCTATTTTTATCTCCCAGGAATTTTTAATGGGCTTTGCCAGTGACAAAGCCCTCCTCTGCCTTTTGTCCCATTGCTCATTCTTGGGGCGCTGAGGGTGCAGACACGTCTTCTGTAAATGCTTCATGCTGAGTTGGGTGTCCTCATACCCGGGGGGAGGGGCAGGACTTCTCCCCAGCAGCCTCCAGGTGAGGTTGATTGTCCGCAGGCCTCCTCCCTCACTGCTCGTCTGCCTGAGCACCAGCATTGGAAGTTTTATAGATTCTAATGACCTTTAAGGGTCCAGGAAAGAGATGTGCAGAGACGCTGGGGGGGTGGGCGGTTTTACCCTGCTCCACATTGGTTCGGCCCCCTTAGGCTGATGGTTTCTGCCAGCCTAGATGCTCTGACCAGTAGTCTGTGCTTTCTTCAGTTAGGCCACTGAATTAACGTACAAACAGCACCAGGTGTCAGAGCCCTGCTTGCTCAACTCCCAGACAGTCCAGGGCCGGTGGTGATCCAGGACCATGACGGCCACTCAGTCAACGGCCTTTTGAAGTAGCCAGGAGTACAGCCGGTCTCATTGGCCGCCGTCACTGCGGTGTCTGTAGGCTTTTCTATGGTGGCAGCGTTATTTACGGTTCCCCTGCCAAGTTTATTAGCTCCGCTCTGGGTGCAGTAAGTCCTGTAAGCAATAGTCTGCTCTTTTGGGGCACACTCTTGTTGTTTTCTGAGAGAAGCTCCAGGTCAAGTGATGGTCACACGAGTCGTCATGGGGGCCCATTGCCCCAGGTTGTCTCTCTGGAGGTTGGTGTTGGAGGGCCTCCTCACTCGAGGTCATTGTGCCCACGGAGCAATCCCTGCAACTTCAGGGCATGGTGGGTGGTTAGGATCACCAAGTGGCGTCCTTTTCCCTTAGGAGGGAGCTGGCCTTGCGGGCTGCTGATTTCCAGGTTTTTAGATACCCCCAGTATCCTGGTCGGATGGGGTGGCTGGCCAATGCCTGGAGGGCATTCTTGCATTGTTCCATTTCAAGTGGTCCCAGTTTTTGCACTAATACTCCAAGGGCGATTCGCCTTGGACCAGGAATGTAAAGGTCAAAGGGTTTAGCTAACTTAGGGAGGTCCAGGGCCAGGGTCTGAATTGACTGCTCTTTCCATTCTTGAAAGGCCGCTTCTGGATTCTATTCAAAAGGATCATCATCTTTTCCTTTCAGTGTTTCATATAGAGGCCCAGCTATTAGACTGTAGTTAGGGATCCAGATGCAGCAAACCCCGGTCTCCCCAGGAACCCCTAAGCTGTCTTCTAGTTTCAGGAAAGGTGAGGCTGCAAATGGCTTCTTCCCTTTCCTGGGGTGGGCTTCTCCGACCTTCTGTGCGAATGAAGCCCAGGAAGGCCACCTGAGTTTGTGATATTTGAGCCTTTTCCTTGGACACCTTCTATCTTTTATTGGCTAGGTAGTTCAGAGGCCTCCTTAGTCGGGCTGGTGATCAGAATGTCATCTGCATATTGAAGGAGGGTTCCCTTCTCCAGAGGTAGATCTTTTAGGTCTTTAGCTAACGTTTCCCTAAAGATGGTGTGGGAATTTTTGAACCCCTGGGGCAGGACGGCCCAGCAGTATTGTTTTTGTTGTAGGTTGAGTCCTGCCACTCACAGCCAAAATTTCTTGTGACTCTGGGACTAATGGAATACAGAAGAAGGCATCATTGAAGTCTAATACAGAATGCCATGTCCTGGTGGATGGTAGAATGACCAGCAGGGTGTAGGAATTAGGAACTACTAGATGTATATCCTCTGTGGCTTCACTGACTGTCCTGGCGTCCTCTACCAGGTCCCCAGCAGCCCACGGGGCTCTTGTGGTCAGGCCCCTCCCAGGATATGGAGCTCACCTGGGCAGGTACGCAGCAGCCCACGGGGCTCTCGTGGGCAGGCCCCTCCCTGGATATGGAGCTCCCGTGGACAGGTACCCCGGCAGGGCTGGGCACACAGGAACCGTGCACATAGCCCTCATTGCAGAGCACCCCCAGCACCCCTGTCACTCAGAGCTGACACAGAGCACCTCAGAGCAGAGCTTGAACTAACAAACAGCAGCTCCAACAGGTCTGTGACCCTAGGCTTCACTCTGTGCGGCCTCCCTCTGCCTGGTCTTCCAGGGGCTTCCACTGCAGCCGGGGCACCAGGCCTCTGTCTCCACCCACCACCCCTCCTCTCCCTGACTCCTGGGTTCCTCTCATTAGCAGAGGGTCTTCTTGAAGTTGTCTCCCACTCATGGACCAGATAAAATGATTCGAAAACAAGCCAGGGCTGCCGCCCCTTATCTATCCTGACTCTCGGGACCCTACACCTGTTCCTTGGATCTGGCCGGTGCAGCAAGGCCCATTTTCTGCAACTCTGAGCCCCTGAGGGGCGAGGATTGGCTGACCTGGGCAGCCTGACCCGGCCGGCCAGCCCTTCCCAGGTGTGCCTGGGTTGAGGTCAATATAAACACCCCTCCAGGCAGCAAAAGCCTCTGCAGCTGTGCCTGACGCCATATTCTCTGCCCCGTCAGCAGTCTCGGGGTTGGGCTGGTGGGAGGGAGTAGGGCCCACGGCTCTATGAGTGGCCCAGTGTGACTGGGGCTCTGCTGGACTTTCTGCAGGAGTTGCCGGGCTGCCACCTGCTAAAGAAGAGGATGTGTCACCCATACTTGCTGCTGGAATTTCTCCCCGGGCAGAGGTG
The DNA here is from genome assembly GCF_965194805.1 of Balaenoptera borealis. NCBI lineage: Eukaryota > Metazoa > Chordata > Mammalia > Artiodactyla > Balaenopteridae > Balaenoptera > Balaenoptera borealis. The sequence goes on from NW_028124006.1 coordinate 1,486,652, forward strand.
AGGAAGGAAAAAAGCAGTGGGGGCCGGGACAGGAGGGGTACCTCAGGCAGGGAAATGGAAAGCTTCCAGACGAGCGCCCGGGGCCAGGACCATCCTGGCTGGCCTGCAGGCACCAAGTCGGCCTGCGTGCTGTCGCTGGTGTGACTCCAAGCCCCTTCCTCTAGTTTTTAAAGTCTTTGCACACATTCAGGTGTTTTACCTGGGAAGGGTGGGAAAAGTTCAGCAGCAGCTGGCCTGGGGCTCAGCTCACGTTTACTCAGAGATGCCTCCTCACGGTCCCCCAGCTTTGCAATGAGGACGCTCCTCGTGTGGGGGCTGCTGGCTGCATGGGAGATGATTCCCCACCTGTGACCAACTTCAGAATTGTTTACCCCTGGAGCAAGTGCCCTGATAGGGTTTTCCTCTGTATGACCAGTGGGTTCTGTTTTTTTTTTTCTTTCTTTTTTGGTTCAAGGTAAGTTTTATTCCTCTTTTTGTATTTATGGATATAAGCATGGAAATAATTCATTCATATAAATACGTCTATGGGAAGGGCAGAACTTTTTTTTCTGTTTTATTTTTTTAAGTATTACTTATTTTTTAATTTTTGAATTTATTTTATTCATTTTTTTATACAGCAGGCTCTTATTGGTAACCTATTTTATACATATAAGTGTATATATGTCAATCCCAGGCTCGCAATTCATCCCACCACCACCACCCTGCCACTTTCCCCCCTTGGTGTCCATACATTTGTTCTCTACATCTGTGTCTCTATTTCTGCCTTGCAAACCGGTTCATCTTTACCATTTTTCTAGGTTCCACATGTATGCGTTAATATACGATATTTGTTTTTCTCTTTCTGACTTACTTCACTCTGTATGACAGTCTCTAGATCTATCCACGTCTCTACAAATGACCCAATTTCATTCCTTTTTATGGCTGAGTAATATTCCATTTTATATATGTAGCACATCTTTTCTGTTCGTCTGTCTATGGGCATTTAGGTTGCTTCCATGACCTGGCTATTGTAAATAGTGCTGCAATGAATATTGTGGTGAATATGTCTTTTTGAATTATGGTTTTCTCTGGGTATATGGCCAGTAGTGGGATTGCTGGGTCATATGGTAATTCTATTTTTAGTTTTTTAAGGAACCTCCATACTGTTCTCCATCGTGACTGTATCAATTTACATTCCCACAAATAGTGTAAGAGGGTTCCCTTTTCTCCACACCCTCTCCAGCATTTGTTGCTTGTAGATTTTCTGATGATGCCCATTCTAACTCGTGTGAGGCGATACCTCATTGTAGTTTTGGTTTATATTTCTCTAATAATTAGTGATGTTGAGCAGCTTTTCATGTGCTTCTTGGTCATCTGTATGTCTTCTTGGGACAAATGTCTATTTACGTCATCTGCCCATTTTTGGATTGGGTTGTTTGTTTTTTTACTGTTGAGCTGCATGAGCTGTTTATATACATTGGAGATTAATCCTTTGTCCATTGATTCGTTTGCAAATATTTTCTCCCATTGTGAGGGTTGTCTTTTCGTCTTGTTTGTAGTTTCCTTTGCTTTGCAAAAGCTTTTAGGTTTCATTTGCTCCCATATGTTTATTTTTTTTTTATTCCATTACTCTAGGAGGTGGATCAAAAAAGATCTTGCTGTGATTTATGTCAAAGAGTATTCTTCCTATGTTTTCCTCTAAGAGTTTTATAGTGTCCGGTCTTACATTTTGGTCTCTAATCCATTTTGAGTTTATTTTTTGTGTATGGTGTTAGGGAGTGTTCTAATTTCATTCTTTTACATGTAGCTGTCCATTTTTCCCAGCACCACTTATTGAAGAGACTGTCTTTTCTCCTTTATATACCCTTGCCTCCTTTGTCATAGATTAGTGGGCCATAGGTGTGTAGGTTTATCTCTGGGCTTTTTTTTTTCTTTTACATCTTTATTGGAGTATAATTGCTTTACAATTGTGTGTTAGTTTCTGCTGTATAAAAAAGTGAATCAGCTGTGCGTATACATATAACACCATATCCCCTCCCTCTTGCAACTCCCTCTCACTCCCTTATCCCACCCTTTTAGGTGGTCACAAAGCACAGCGCTGATCTCCCTGTGCTATGTGGCTGCTTCCCAGTAGCTATCAATTTTACATTTGGTAGTGTATATATGTCCATACCACTCTCTCACTTTGTCCCAGCTTACCCTTCCCTCTCCCCATGTCCTCAAGTCCTTTCTCTACGTCTGTGTCCTTAATCCTTTCCTGCCCCTAGGTTCTTCATAAACTTTTTTTTTAAGATTCCATATATATGTGTTAGCATACGGTATTTGTTTTTCTCTTTCTGACTTACTTCACTCTGTAGGACAGACTCTAGATCCATCCACCTCACTAAAAGTAACTCAATTTCGTTTCTTTTTATGGCTGAATAATGTTCCATTGTATATTTGTGCCACATCTTCCTTATCCATTTATCTGTTGATGGACACTTAGGTTGCTTCCATGTCCTGGCTATTGTAAATAGAGCTACAGTGAACATTGTGGTACATGACTCTTTTTGAATTATGGTTTTCTCAGGGTAAATGTCCAGGAGTGGGTTTGCTGGGTTGTATGGTAGTTCTATTTTTAGTTTTTAAGGAACCCCCATACCGTTCTCCCTAGTGGCTATATCAATTTACATTCCCACCAACAGTGCAAGAGGGTTCCCTTTGCTCCAATAAATGCCTCTCCAGCATTTATTGTTGGTAGATTTTTTGATGATGGCCATTCTGACTGGTGTGAGGTGATACCTCACTGTAGTTTTGATTTGCATTTCTCTAATGATTAGTGATGTTCAGCATCCTTTCATGTGTTTGTTGGCAACCTGTATATCTTCTTTGGAGAAATGTCTATTTAGGTCTTCTGCCCATTTTTGGATTGGGTTGTTTGGTTTTGTGATATTGAGCTACATGAGCTGCTTTTTGGAGATTAATCCTTTGCCATTTGCTTCATTTGAAAATATTTTCTCCCATTCTGATGGTTGTCTTTTCATCTTGCTTATGTTTTCCTTTGCTGTGCAAAAGAATTTATGTTTCATTCGGTCCCATTTTTTTATTTTTGTTTTTATTTCCATTTCTCTAGGAGGTGGGTCAAAAAGGATCTTGCTGTGATTTATGTCATAGACTGTTCTGCTTATGTTTTCCTCTAAGAGTTTTATAGTGGCTGGTCTTATATTTAGGTCTCTAATCCATTTTGAGTTTATTTTTGTGTATGGTGTTAGGGAGTGTACTAATTTCATTCTTTTACATGTAACTGTCCAGTTTTCCCAGCACCACTTGCTGAAGACACTGTCTTTTCTCCATTGTATACCCTTGCCTCCTTTGTCATAGATTAGTGAACCATAGGTACGTGGGTTTATCTCTGTGCTTTCTATCCTGTTCTATTGACCTATATTTCTGTTCTTGTGTCAGTACCATATTATCTTGATTACTGTAGCTTTGCAATATAGTCTGAAGTCTGGAAGTCTGATTCCTCCAGCTCTTTTTTTTCCCCCCTCAAGACTGCTTTGGCTATCCAGGGTCTTTTGTGTCTCCCTACAAATTTTAAGATTTTTTTTTCTTGTTCTGTAGAAAATGCCAAAGGTATTTTGATCGGGATTGCATTGAATCTGTAGATTGCTTTGGGTAGTATAGTCATTTTCACAATATTGATTCTTCTAATCCGAGAACATGGTATATGTCTCCATCTGTTTATATCATCTTTGATTTCTTTCATCAGTGTCTTATAGTTTTCTGAGTACAGGTCTTTTACTTCCTTAGGTAGGTTTATTCCTAGGTATTTTATTCTTTTTGTTGCAGTGGTAATGGGATTGTTTCCTTAATTTCTCTTTCTGATCTTTCATTGTTAGTGTATAGGAATGCAAGCAATTTCTGTGCATTAATTTTGTATCCTGCAACTTTACCAAATTCATTGATTAGCTCCAGTGGTTTTCTGGTGGCATCTTTAGGATTCTCTATCTATGATATCATGTCATCTGCAAACAGTGACAATTTTACTTCTTCTTTTCCTTTTTGTATTCCTTTTATTTCTTTTTCTTCTCTGATTGCCATGGCTAGGACTTCCAAAACTATGTTGAATAGCAGTGGTGAGAGTGGACATCCTCGTCTTGTTCCTGATCTTAGAGGAAACGCTTTCAGTTTTTCACCATTGAGAATGTTGTTTGCTGTGGGTTTGTCATATATGGCCTTTATTATGTTGAGGTAGTTTCCCTCTATGCCCACACTCTGCAGAGTTTTTATCGTAAATGAGTGTTGAATTTTCTCAAAATCTTTTCCTTCATCTATTGAGATGATCATATGCTTTTATTCTACAATTTGTTAATATGGTGTATCACATTGATTTGTGTATATTGAAGAATCCTCGCATCCCTGGGATAAACCCCACTTGATCATGGTGTATGATCCTTTTCATGTGTTGTTCGATTCTGTTTGCTAGTATTTTGTTGAGGATTTTTACATCTATATTCATCAGTGATATTGGTCTATAATTTTCTTTCCTTGTAGTATCTCTGTCTGATTTTGGTATCAGGGTGATGGTGGTCTCATAGAATGAGTTTGGGAGTGTTCCTTCCGCTGCAATTGTTTTGAAGAATTTGAGAAGGTTGGGTGTTAGCTCTGCTCTAAATGTTTGATAGAATTCACCTGTGATGCCATCTGGTTCTGGACTTTTGTTTGTTGGAAGATTTTTAATCACAGTTTCAATTTCATTGCTTGTGATAGGTTTGTTCATATTTTCTATTTCTTCCTGGTTCAGTCTTAGAAGGTTATCCCTTTCTAAGAATTTGTCCATTTCTTCCAGATTGTCCATTTTATTGGCCTAGAGTTGCTTGTAGTAGTCTCTTAGGATGCTTTGTATTCCTGTGGTGTCTGTTATAACTTCTGCTTTTTCACTTCTAATTTTGTTGATTTGCGTCCTCTCCCTCTTTTTCTGGAGTCCGGCTAGAGGTTGATCATTTTTGCTTATCTTCTCAAAGAACCAGCTTTTAGTTTTATTGATCTTTGCTTTCGTTTTCTTTGTTTCTATTTCATTTATTTCTGCTCTGATCTTTATGATTTCTTTCCTTCTACTAACTTTGGGTTTTGTTCTTCTTTCTCTAGTTCCTCTAGGTGTAAGGTTAGATTGTTTATTTGAGATTTTTCTTGTTTCTTGAGGTAGGCTTGTATTGCTATAAACTTCCCTCTTAGAACTCCTTTTGCTGCATCCCATAGGTTTTGGATCATCGTGTTTTTGTTGTCATTTGTCTCTAGGTAGTTTTTGATTTCCTCTTTGATTTCTTCAGTGATCTCTTGGTTATTTAGTAACGTATTGTTTAGCCTCCATGTGTTTGTGTTTTTTACGGTTTTTTCCGTGTAATTGATTTCTAATCTCATAGCATTGTGGTCGGAACAGCTGCTTGATATGATTTCAGTTTTCTTAAATTTACTGAGGCTTTATCTGTGACCCAAGATGTGATCTATCCTGGAGAATGTTCCGTGTGCAGTTGAGAAGAACGTGTAATCTGCTGTTTTTGGATGGAATGTCCTATAAATATCAATTAACTCTATCTGGTCTATTGTGTCATTTAAAGCTTGTGTTTCCTTATTAATTTTCTGTCTGGCTGATCTCCACTGGTGTAAGTGAGCTGTTAAAGTCCCCCGCTATTATTGTGTTACTGTCGATTTCCTCTTTTATAGCTGTTAGCAGTTGCCTTATACATTGAGCTGCTCCTATTTTGGGTACATATATATTTATAATTGTTATATCTTCTTCTTGGATTGATCCCCTGACCATTATGTAGTGCCTTTCCTTGTCTCTTGTAACATTCTTTATTTTAAAGTCTATTTTATCTGATATGAGTATTGCTACTCCAGCTTTCTTTTGATTTTCATTTGCATAGAATATATTTTTCCATCGCCTCACTTTGAGTCTGTATGTGTCCCTAGGTCTGAAATGGATCTCTTGTAGACAGCATATATATGGGTCTTGTTTTTGTATCCATTCAGCGAGCCTGTGTCTTTTGGTTGGAACATGTAGTGCATTCACGTTTAAGGTAATTATCGATATGTATGTTCCTACTACTATTTTCTTAATTGTTATGGGTTTGTCTTGGTGGGTCCTTTTCTTCTCTTGTGTTTCCCACTTAGAGAAGTTCCTTTAGCATTTGGTGTAGAGCTGGTTTCATGGTGCTGAATTCTCTTAGCTTTTGCTTGTCTGTAAGGCTTTTGATTTCTCCATCAAATCTGAATGAGCTCTTTGCAGGGTGGAGTACTCTTGGTTGTAGGTTCTTCCCTTTCATCACTTTAAATTTATCATGCCACTTCCTTCTGGCTTGTAGATTTTCTGCTGAGAAATCAGTTGTTATCCTTATGGGAGTTCCCTTGTATGTTATTTGTCATTTTTCCCTTGCTGCTTTCAATCATTTTTCTTTGTCGTTAATTTTTGTCAATTTGATTACTATGTGTCTTGTCATTTTTCTCCTTTGGTTTATCCTGCCTGGGACACTCTGTGCTTCTGGACTTGGGTGGCTATTTCTTTTCCCATGCTAGGGAAGTTTTTGACCATTATCTCTTTAAATATATTCTCGGGTCCTTTCTCTCTCTCTTCTCCTTCTGGGGCCCCTATAATGCGAATGTTGTTGCGTTTAATGTTGTCCCAGAGGACTCTTGGGGTGTCTTCGTTTATTTTCATTCTTTTTCTTTATTCTGTTCCATGGCAGTGATTTCCACCTTTCTGTCTTCCAGGTCACTTATCCGTTCTTCTGCCACAGTTATTCTGCTACTGATTCCTTCTAGTGTATTTTTCATTTCAGTTATTCCATTGTTCACCTCTGTTTGTTTGTTCTTTAATTCTTCTAGGTGTTTGTTCCTTAATTCTTCTAGGTCTTTGTTAAACATTTCTTGCATCTTCTCGATCTTTGCCTCCTTTCTTTTTCCAAGGTCTTGGCTCAACTTCACTATCATTATTCTGAATTTTTTTTCTGGAAGGTTCCCTATCTCCACCTCATTTTGTTTTTTTTTCTGGGGTTTTATCTTGTTCCTTGATCTGGTATAAAGTCCTCTGCCTTTTCATTTTGTCTATCTTTCTGTGAATGTGGTTTTCCTTCCACAGGCTGCAGAATTGTAGTTCTTCTTGCTTCTGCTGTCTGCTCTCCGGTGGATGAGTCTATCTTAGAGGCTTGTGCAAGCTTCCTGATGGGAAGGACTGGTGGTGGGTAGAGCTGGGTGTTGCTTTGGTGGGCAGAGCTTTAATCCGCTTGTCTACGGATTAAATAAAACTTTAATAAAAAGTTTAATCCGCTTGTCTGCTGATGCATGGGGCTGGGTTCCCTCCCTGTTGGTTGTTTGGCCTGAGGCGACCCAGCCCTGGAGCCTACCTTGCTCTTGGTGGGGCTAATGGCGGACTCTGGGAGGGCTCACACCAAGGAGTATTTCCCAGAACTTCTGCTGCCAGTGTCGTTGTCCTCATGGTGAGCCACAGCCACAGCCACCACCTGCCTCTGCAGGAGACCCTCTAAAAGTAGCAGGTAGTTCTGGTCATTCTCCTACAGGGTCACTGCTCCTTCCCCTGGGTCCTGATGTGCACACTACTTTGTGTGTGCCCTCCAAGAGTGGAGTATCTGAGTGGAGTTGAGACTCTGAGACTCTGTGTGGAGTTGCACAGACTCTGGGTCCTGTGAAGCTTCGATGTTTTGTGATTCTAGAAATCCTATAGGAGACGGTCCACAGCAGGTGACGCTAATGTTGTCAGTAGAGGTGTTGAAGCCAAAGATCTGCAGTTCCAACTAGAGGTGCCGATGTACATACAGGACAAAATCATCTCGTGTGAATGTAGTTCAGGCATGTTTAAGATGAATGCAGTCATGTTAATGTCTACCATATTCTATCTTGAGCCTCTCCTCAGGGACCCCCTCCTCAGTTCCTGAGGCTCCTGTAAGTCATGTACAGGGGACTGGAGAGTGGGCTCTGTCCAGTCTGAGCCCTGAGTTACCCTGTGTGTATCTTAGGATACTTTGTATTTCTGTGGTGTCCGTTGTAACATCATCTCTTTCATTTCAGATTTATTTGGGCCCTCTCTTTTTAAAAAAACATACTACTGTTGTCTTTTATTCTTTACAGAAGTTTAATAAGTGTTTGATCTACTATCCTTACCCTATGTATACTTTTTGCAGTGAGATTTTTACTTTTCTTTGTTTCCTTGTTACTATCAATAATTAGTGAGACTTCTTTTAAGCTACCTTCAACATTGCTTATAAAGCTGCTTTATTAGTGATGACAGAGCCTTAATGGAAGTCATGTTCTGGTTGTAAATTAGAATGCAATGTGCCAGCAAATAGCCCCTTAAGTTTATGTCTCATTACTTCTTGTTCTTTTTTTAATTTAATTTTTATTTTTTGTCAGAGCAAATTTAATTAAAATGTTTTGTTTCTTCTAGGTGTGAAAGATGTGGTTCTTTTAAACATATACATATATCTATTCTTCTTTGGATCATTTTCCCATGTAGGTTATGACACGATGTTGAGTAGTCTTGTCTTGGTATTACGTAGGTCTTTGGTGATTACATATTTCACATGTGTTTCTATATCTATCTTAACCCCAATATCCTAATGTATCCAATCCTCACACCTTTCCATTTGGTGAACCATAAGTTTGTTTAATGAATCTGTGATTGCATTTCTCTGTGGAAATATCTTCATTGGTATCAATGTTTAGCTAAGACCTATAAGTGATATTATAGGATATGTGTCTTTTGCTTTCTGACTTAGTACAATTTGCCTGATTACCTCAAGAATCATACATGGTGCTGCAAATGGCATTGTTTCATTTTTTTCCCTGGCTAATATTCCATCTGTACGTGTACCAGTTCTTCTTTGGCCACGCACCTCTTGATGGACTTTCTGGTTGCCTCCATGTCTTGGCTATTGTAATACTGCTGCAATGCACATTTGCTTGCCTGTGTCTTTCCAGTTATATCTTCTTATGTTATAGGCCAAGGAGTGGGCTTGCTGTATCATATGGTAGCTCAGTGTGTATGTTTTAAAGGCACCACCATTCAGTTCTCATTAGTGGCTCTTTCCAGGTTACGTCCCACTTAAAATTGAGGGTATGCATTTCTCCAAAACACCTTCAATATTTATTGTTTGTAGTTTTCTTGCTGATGGTTATTCTAACAGGTGCGAGCTGATACCTATCTGTGGTTGAATTTGCATGTGTCCCATAATCTGTTGAAATTGAGCTTTAAAGCATGCCCTTTTTATTTATCAAACTGTGATTACAGCTTAGTTCTCCAAAGTGTTTTCTTAAAGTAAGTGTCACATTTTGAAAATTTTTGGCCATTACCTCCCTCAAGACATTTTGAGGGCACGTTTCATTCACAGCCCTGAAGTACTTGTTCATATGAAGTGACCATTAGCACAGGTTTTAAAGCTGCTTTTGCAGGTAACGGCCAGAGGGTGGCAGCCTTTCTACGTTCCCAATCTGGTAAATAGGGAAAGAGACCTTCAGCCCCAAGAGTGTCCAGCTTTATTTCTCATCCAGCTGTGGGTCTAGATATGGTCACACCAGGTTGCATCACAGCCCCGGAACGAATTATGTAAAAATTTCTCCCTCTATCACTGTCTTTGTTTTTTGGGATTTTAAAGTAATTTATTTTTATAACGGGGTTTACCTGATTTTCACTGCTGTGTTTATGCCCCTTTACAGCCACTTGATTCACTTACAGAGAGAAATCAATACATAGGTTTTAAGATTTTTACTAGTCAGATATATTCTTGTTCGTTGAATAGGGGGTGTTGCATCCACTTCACTGAGCAAGGAGTAGGTCTTGTCTATTACATATTGGGTTTATGGATCGGTATTTGAGCTAATATGAAACCCTTGTTTTATGCATCACCCCACCTCACCTTTCCCGTTAAGCAGCCATAGTGTGTTTTCTGCATGTGTGACTCTGTTCTGTTTTGTAATTCAGTTCAAGTGTAACGGTTTTTACATTCCCTCTACAAGTGATATCTTATGATAAGTGTCTTTTTCTGTGTGACTTATTTCACTTAGAATCGTCGAACATAAATCCACTCATCATGCTGCTAATACCCTTATGACATTGATTTCATGGCTGAGTGATATTCCCTTGTACATAAGGACCACAACATCGTTATCCATTTTCCTATTTCCTGGGATATTTAAGGTGTAATGAAGAGGAGGTTCTTGTCAACAGAGCAGCCCTAAACTTTGGTGTGCCTGTGTCTTGCTGATTTTTAGTTTTCCCAATTTATACGCCCATGAGTGGAAATGCCCTATGCTCTCTAAGCTGTGTTTTTTAGATGTTTCAGGACACACCGTACACTTCTCCAGAGTGGCTGTTGGCAATTTACATCCCGCCCATCAGCATAGCAAGGCTCCCATTTCTCCATGGCCTGTCCTGCATTTCTGGTTTTGACACTTTTTTCAGCATGGTCCGTTTGACCGATGGGAAGCGAGAATGTTTTGTAGCACTGATTTGCCTTTCCAGGTTGCTTGGTTGGCCAAAAAGGGCGTATGCGTTTTTTCCTGAATATATTCAGGAAAAAACGCATACGCCCTTTTTGGCCAAGGGTATCATTGTCAACGTTTTGCCGCTTTTCATGTGCTTTAAAGGCGATTCGAATCTACCTCCTGAAATCTGTTTCCTGCAATTCTGCCTTGATTTCAAATCCTCTTCTTTGTCTTCCCTCAATATATTTGTGGACGAGAGTTATCATTTATAACTCTGCAGGTTTGTGAATTGCAGTGCCCTGAACCTCCATTTTACAACTCGTTTTTATGGGAGCTGGCCGCAAAATCGCAGAATGGCTTCAGGCCCTGTTCTGGTTCCGGGGGGCAGGCTGAGCCTGTGGTTAATTCTTCTTCCTGATGGGAAAATAGAGTGACCTGTGCCTGTCCCAACACCAAGAGCTAGTCTCTCGTTGGTTCCACGTCTTCCCATTTATCCTCAGGACAAATTGCAACCTGTACGGAACAGGAGGTTAAAGGTGCTGATGCTCCAAGTAGGGAGCTTGCTAGTAAAGCGGCTGGAATGGTGAACCCGGGCACAAGGAGATGAGAAATGAGGTGCGTTTTAGAAACCTTTCCCCATCACACGGTGTACCATCTTCTGGGTTTCTCATGCATGTTTTTGATGTAGGAAGATGCCCTTGAACCTGGAGATTTGGGACCCATGCGATGGGTACCACGCAGTATTACTTTAAAGGGTCTGCGTTTGCTCACCCAACCTCACCAAACCTCTAAGCCCCAAGAGTGTCCACCCTTATGTCTCATCCAGCTGTGGGTCTAGATATGGTCAATCCAGGTTGCATCACAGCCCCTGAACGCATTGTGTAAGAATTCCTCTCTCGTTCACTGTCTTTGTTTCATTGGTTTTTCAAAGTAATTTATTTTCATAATGGGATTTAGCTGCTTTTCACTGCTGTGTTTATGCCGCTTTACACCCACGTGACACACTAACAGAGAGATATCAATACATAGGCTTTACGATTATTACTAGTCAGATATATTCTTGTGCGGTGAATAGGGCGTGTTGAGTCCAGTTCTCTGAGCAAGGAGTAGGTCTTGTCTATTACATATTGGGTTTATGGAACGGTATCTGAGCTAATTTGATACCCTTGTTTTATGTATCACCCCACCTCACCTTTCCCGTTAAGCAGCCATAGTGTGTTTTCTGCATGTGTGACTCTGTTCTGTTTTGTAATTCAGTTCAAGTGTAACGGTTTTTACATTCCCTCTATCAGTGATACCTTATGAGAAGTGTCCTTTTCTGTGTGACTTATTTCACTTAGAATCGTCGTACCTAAATCCACTCATCATGCTGCTACTAGCCTTACGACATTGATTTCATGGCTGAGTGATATTCCATTGTACATAAGGACCACAACTTCTTTATCCATTTTTCTCTTTCCTGGGATATTTAAGGTGGAATGAAGTGGAGGTCCTGGTCAACAGAGCAGCCCTAAACTTTGGGGTGCTTGTGTCTTGCTGATTTTTCATTTTCCCAATTCATACCCCCATGAGTGGAAGTGCCCTATGCTCTCTAAGCTGTGTTTTTTAGATGTTTCAGGACTCACCGTACACTTCTCCAGAGTGGCTGTTGGCAATTTACATCCCGCCCATCAGTGTAGCAAGGCTCCCATTTCTCCATGGCCTGTCCTGCATTTCTGGTTTTGACACTTTTTTCAGCATGGCCCTTTTGACCGATGTGAAGCGAGACTTGTTTGTAGCGCTGATTTGCATTTCCAGGTTGCTTGGTTGGCCAAAAAGGGCGTATGCGTTTTTTCCTGAATATATTCAGGAAAAAACGCATACGCCCTTTTTGGCCAAGGGCATCATTGTCAACGTTTTGCCGCTTTTCATGTGCTTTAAAGGCGATTCGAATCTACCTCCTGAAATCTGTTTCGTGCAATTCTGCCTTGATTTCAAATCCTCTTCTTTGCCTTCCCTCAATTTATTTGTGGACGAGAGTTATCATTTATAACTCTGCAGGTTTGTGAATTGCAGTGCCCTGAACCTCCATTTTACAACTCGTTTTTATGGGAGCTGGCGGCAAAATCGCAGAATGGCTTCAGGCCCTGTTCTGGTTCCGGGGGGCATGCTGAGCCTGTGGTTAATTCTTCTTTCTGATGGGAAAATAGAGTGACCTGTGCCTGTCCCAACACCAAGAGCTAGTCTCTCGTTGGTTCCACGTCTTCCCGTTTATCCTCAGGACAAATTGCAACCTGTACGGAACAGGAGGTTAAAGGTGCTGATGCTCCAAGTAGGGAGCTTGCTAGTAAAGCAGCTGGAATGGCGAACCCGGGCACAAGGAGATGAGAAATGAGGTGCGTTTTAGAAACCTTTCCCCATCACATGGTGTACCATCTTCTGGGTTTCTCATGCATGTTTTCGATGTAGGAAGATGCCCTTGAACCTGGAGATTTGGGACCCATGCGATGGGTACCACGCAGTATTACTTTAAAGGGTCTGCGTTTGCTCACCCAACCTCACCAAACCTCTCAGCCCCAAGAGTGTCCACCCTTATGTCTCATCCAGCTGTGGGTCTAGATATGGTCAATCCAGGTTGCATCACAGCCCCTGAACGCATTGTGTAAGAATTCCTCTCTCGTTCACTGTCTTTGTTTCATGGGTTTTTCAAAGTAATTTATTTTCATAATGGGATTTAGCTGCTTTTCACTGCTGTGTTTATGCCGCTTTACACCCACTTGACACACTAACAGAGAGATATCAATACATAGGCTTTACGAGTATTACTAGTCAGATATATTCTTGTGCGGTGAATAGGGCGTGTTGAGTCCAGTTCTCTGAGCAAGGAGTAGGTCTTGTCTATTACATATTGGGTTTATGGAACGGTATCTGAGCTAATTTGAAACCCTTGTTTTATGCATCACCCCACCTCACCTTTCCCGTTAAGCAGCCATAGTGTGTTTTCTGCATGTGTGACTCTGTTCTGTTTTGTAATTCAGTTCAAGTGTAACGGTTTTTACATTCCCTCTATCAGTGATACCTTATGAGAAGTGTCCTTTTCTGTGTGACTTATTTCACTTAGAATCGTCGTACCTTAATCCACTCATCATGCTGCTACCAGCCTTATGACATTGATTTCATGGTTGAGTGATATTCCATTGTACATAAGGACGACAACTTCTTTATCCATTTTTCTCTTTCCTGGGATATTGAAGGTGGAATGAAGTGGAGGTCCTGGTCAACAGAGCAGCCCTAAACTTTGGGGTGCTTGTGTCTTGCTGATTTTTAATTTTCCCAATTTATACCCCCATGAGTGGAAGTGCCCTATGCTCTCTAAGCTGTGTTTTTCAGATGTTTCAGGACTCACCGGACACTTCTCCAGAGTGGCTCTTGGCAATTTACATCCCGCCCATCAGTGTAGCAAGGCTCCCATTTCTCCATGGCCTGTCCTGCATTTCTGGTTTTGACACTTTTTTCAGCATGGCCCTTTTGACCGATGGGAAGCGAGACTTCTTTGTAGCGCTGATTTGCCTTTCCAGGTTGCTTGGTTGGCCAAAAAGGGCGTATGCGTTTTTTCCTGAATATATTCAGGAAAATACGCATACGCCCTTTTTGGCCAAGGGCATCATTGTCAACGTTTTGCCGCTTTTCATGTGCTTTAAAGGCGATTCGTATCTACCTCCTGAAATCTGTTTCCTGCAATTCTGCCTTGATTTCAAATCCTCTTCTTTGCCTTCCCTCAATATATTTGTGGACGAGAGTTATCATTTATAACTCTGCAGGTTTGTGAATTGCAGTGCCCTGAACCTCCATTTTACAACTCGTTTTTATGGGAGCTGGCCGCAAAATCGCAGAATGGCTTCAGGCCCTGTTCTGGTTCCGGGGGGCAGGCTGAGCCTGTGGTTAATTCTTCTTCCTGATGGGAAAATAGAGTGACCTGTGCCTGTCCCAACACCAAGAGCTAGTCTCTCGTTGGTTCCACGTCTTCCCGTTTATCCTCAGGACATATTGCAACCTGTACGGAACAGGAGGTTAAAGGTGCTGATGCTCCAAGTAGGGAGCTTGCTAGTAAAGCGGCTGGAATGGTGAACCCGGGCACAAGGAGATGAGAAATGAGGTGCGTTTTAGAAACCTTTCCCCATCACACGGTGTACCATCTTCTGGGTTTCTCATGCATGTTTTTGATGTAGGAAGATGCCCTTGAACCTGGAGATTTGGGACCCATGCGATGGGTACCACGCAGTATTCCTTTAAAGGGTCTGCGTTTGCTCACCCAACCTCACCAAACCTCTCAGCCCCAAGAGTGTCCACCCTTATGTCTCATCCAGCTGTGCGTCTAGATATGGTTAATCCAGGTTGCATCACAGCCCCTGAACGCATTGTGTAAGAATTTCTCTCTCTATCACTGTCTTTGTTTCATGGGTGTTTCAAAGTAATTTATTTTTATAATGGGGTTTAGCTGCTTTTCACTGCTGTGTTTATGCCGCTTTACACCCACTTGACACACTAACAGAGAGATATCAATACATAGGTTTTACGATTATTATTAGTCAGATATATTCTTGTGCGGTGAATAGGGCGTGTTGAGTCCAGTTCTCTGAGCAAGGAGTAGGTCTTGTCTATTACATATTGGGTTTATGGAACGGTATCTGAGCTAATTTGAAACCCTTGTTTTATGTATCACCCCACCTCACCTTTCCCGTTAGGCAGCCATAGTGTGTTTTCTGCATGTGTGACTCTGTTCTGTTTTGTAATTCAGTTCAAGTGTAACGGTTTTTACATTCCCTCTATCAGTGATACCTTATGAGAAGTGTCCTTTTCTGTGTGACTTATTTCACTTAGAATCGTCGTACCTAAATCCACTCATCATGCTGCTACTAACCTTACGACATTGATTTCATGGCTGAGTGATATTCCGTTGTATATAAGGACCACAACTTCTTTATACATTTTTCTCTTTCCTGGGATATTTAAGATGGAATGAAGTGGAGGTCCTGGTCAACAGAGCAGCCCTAAACTTTGGGGTGCTTGTGTCTTGCTGATTTTTAATTTTCCCAATTTATACCCCCATGAGTGGAAGTGCCCTATGCTCTCTAAGCTGTGTTTTTCAGATGTTTCAGGACTCACCGGACACTTCTCCAGAGTGGCTCTTGGCAATTTACATCCCGCCCATCAGTGTAGCAAGGCTCCCATTTCTCCATGGCCTGTCCTGCATTTCTGGTTTTGACACTTTTTTCAGCATGGCCCTTTTGACCGATGGGAAGCGAGACTTCTTTGTAGCGCTGATTTGCCTTTCCAGGTTGCTTGGTTGGCCAAAAAGGGCGTATGCGTTTTTTCCTGAATATATTCAGGAAAATACGCATACGCCCTTTTTGGCCAAGGGCATCATTGTCAACGTTTTGCCGCTTTTCATGTGCTTTAAAGGCGATTCGTATCTACCTCCTGAAATCTGTTTCCTGCAATTCTGCCTTGATTTCAAATCCTCTTCTTTGCCTCCCCTCAATATATTTGTGGACGAGAGTTATCATTTATAACTCTGCAGGTTTGTGAATTGCAGTGCCCTGAACCTCCATTTTACAACTCGTTTTTATGGGAGCTGGCCGCAAAATCGCAGAATGGCTTCAGGCCCTGTTCTGGTTCCGGGGGGCAGGCTGAGCCTGTGGTTAATTCTTCTTCCTGATGGGAAAATAGAGTGACCTGTGCCTGTCCCAACACCAAGAGCTAGTCTCTCGTTGGTTCCACGTCTTCCCGTTTATCCTCAGGACATATTGCAACCTGTACGGAACAGGAGGTTAAAGGTGCTGATGCTCCAAGTAGGGAGCTTGCTAGTAAAGCGGCTGGAATGGTGAACCCGGGCACAAGGAGATGAGAAATGAGGTGCGTTTTAGAAACCTTTCCCCATCACACGGTGTACCATCTTCTGGGTTTCTCATGCATGTTTTTGATGTAGGAAGATGGCCTTGAACCTGGAGATTTGGGACCCATGCGATGGGTACCACGCAGTATTACTTTAAAGGGTCTGCGTTTGCTCACCCAACCTCACCAAACCTCTCAGCCCCAAGAGTGTCCACCCTTATGTCTCATCCAGCTGTGGGTCTAGATATGGTCAATCCAGGTTGCATCACAGCCCCTGAACGCATTGTGTAAGAATTTCTCTCTCTATCACTGTCTTTGTTTCATGGGTGTTTCAAAGTAATTTATTTTTATAATGGGGTTTAGCTGCTTTTCACTGCTGTGTTTATGCCGCTTTACACCCACTTGACACACTAACAGAGACATATCAATACATAGGTTTTACGATTATTATTAGTCAGATATATTCTTGTGCGGTGAATAGGGCGTGTTGAGTCCAGTTCTCTGAGCAAGGAGTAGGTCTTGTCTATTACATATTGGGTTTATGGAACGGTATCTGAGCTAATTTGATACCCTTGTTTTATGTATCACCCCACCTCACCTTTCCCGTTAGGCAGCCATAGTGTGTTTTCTGCATGTGTGACTCTGTTCTGTTTTGTAATTCAGTTCAAGTGTAACGGTTTTTACATTCCCTCTATCAGTGATACTTATGAGAAGTGTCCTTTTCTGTGTGACTTATTTCACTTAGAATCGTCGTACCTAAATCCACTCATCATGCTGCTACTAACCTTACGACATTGATTTCCTGGCTGAGTGATATTCCATTGTATATAAGGACCACAACTTCTTTATCCATTTTTCTCTTTCCTGGGATATTTAAGATGGAATGAAGTGGAGGTCCTGGTCAACAGAGCAGCCCTAAACTTTGGGGTGCTTGTGTCTTGCTGATTTTTAATTTTCCCAATTTATACCCCCATGAGTGGAAGTGCCCTATGCTCTCTAAGCTGTGTTTTTCAGATGTTTCAGGACTCACCGGATACTTCTCCAGAGTGGCTCTTGGCAATTTACATCCCGCCCATCAGTGTAGCAAGGCTCCCATTTCTCCATGGCCTGTCCTGCATTTCTGGTTTTGACACTTTTTTCAGCATGGCCCTTTTGACCGATGGGAAGCGAGACTTCTTTGTAGCGCTGATTTGCCTTTCCAGGTTGCTTGGTTGGCCAAAAAGGGCGTATGCGTTTTTTCCTGAATATATTCAGGAAAAAACGCATACGCCCTTTTTGGCCAAGGGCATCATTGTCAACGTTTTGCCGCTTTTCATGTGCTTTAAAGGCGATTCGTATCTACCTCCTGAAATCTGTTTCCTGCAATTCTGCCTTGATTTCAAATCCTCTTCTTTGCCTTCCCTCAATATATTTGTGGACGAGAGTTATCATTTATAACTCTGCAGGTTTGTGAATTGCAGTGCCCTGAACCTCCATTTTACAACTCGTTTTTATGGGAGCTGGCCGCAAAAGCGCAGAATGGCTTCAGGCCCTGTTCTGGTTCCGGGGGGCAGGCTGAGCCTGTGGTTAATTCTTCTTTCTGATGGGAAAATAGAGTGACCTGTGCCTGTCCCAACACCAAGAGCTAGTCTCTCGTTGGTTCCACGTCTTCCCGTTTATCCTCAGGACAAAGTGCAACCTGTACGGAACAGGAGGTTAAAGGTGCTGATGCTCCAAGTAGGGAGCTTGCTAGTAAAGCGGCTGGAATGGCGAACCCGGGCACAAGGAGATGAGAAATGAGGTGCGTTTTAGAAACCTTTCCCCATCACACGGTGTACCATCTTCTGGGTTTCTCATGCATGTTTTTGATGTAGGAAGATGCCCTTGAACCTGGAGATTTGGGACCCATGCGATGGGTTCCACGCAGTATTCCTTTAAAGGGTCTGCGTTTGCTCACCCAACCTCACCAAACCTCTCAGCCCCAAGAGTGTCCACCCTTATGTCTCATCCAGCTGTGCGTCTAGATATGGTCAATCCAGGTTGCATCACAGCCCCTGAACGCATTGTGTAAGAATTTCTCTCTCTTTCACTGTCTTTGTTTCATGGGTGTTTCAAAGTAATTTATTTTTATAATGGGGTTTAGCTGCTTTTCACTGCTGTGTTTATGCCGCTTTACACCCACTTGACACACTAACAGAGAGATATCAATACATAGGTTTTACGATTATTATTAGTCAGATATATTCTTGTGCGGTGAATAGGGCGTGTTGAGTCCAGTTCTCTGAGCAAGGAGTAGGTCTTGTCTATTACATATTGGGTTTATGGAATGGTATCTGAGCTAATTTGATACCCTTGTTTTATGTATCACCCCACCTCACCTTTCCCGTTAAGCAGCCATAGTGTGTTTTCTGCATGTGTGACTCTGTTCTGTTTTGTAATTCAGTTCAAGTGTAACGGTTTTTACATTCCCTCTATCAGTGATACCTTATGAGAAGTGTCCTTTTCTGTGTGACTTATTTCACTTAGAATCGTCGTACCTAAATCCACTCATCATGCTGCTACTAACCTTACGACATTGATTTCCTGGCTGAGTGATATTCCATTGTACATAAGGACCACAACTTCTTTATCCATTTTTCTCTTTCCTGGGATATTTAAGGTGGAATGAAGTGGAGGTCCTGGTCAACAGAGCAGCCCTAAACTTTGGGGTGCTTGTGTCTTGCTGATTTTTAATTTTCCCAATTTATACCCCCATGAGTGGAAGTGCCCTATGCTCTCTAAGCTGTGTTTTTCAGATGTTTCAGGACTCACCGGACACTTCTCCAGAGTGGCTCTTGGCAATTTACATCCCACCCATCAGTGTAGCAAGGCTCCCATTTCTCCATGGCCTGTCCTGCATTTCTGGTTTTGACACTTTTTTCAGCATGGCCCTTTTGACCGATGTGAAGCGAGACTTGTTTGTAGCGCTGATTTGCCTTTCCAGGTTGCTTGGTTGGCCAAAAAGGGCGTATGCGTTTTTTCCTGAATATATTCAGGAAAAAACGCATACGCCCTTTTTGGCCAAGGGCATCATTGTCAACGTTTTGCCGCTTTTCATGTGCTTTAAAGGTGATTCGTATCTACCTCCTGAAATCTGTTTCCTGCAATTCTGCCTTGATTTCAAATCCTCTTCTTTGCCTTCCCTCAGTATATTTGTGGACGAGAGTTATCAATTATAACTCTGCAGGTTTGTGAATTGCAGTGCCCTGAACCTCCATTTTACAACTCGTTTTTATGGGAGCTGGCCGCAAAATCGCAGAATGGCTTCAGGCCCTGTTCTGGTTCCGGGGGGCAGGCTGAGCCTGTGGTTAATTCTTCTTTCTGATGGGAAAATAGAGTGACCTGTGCCTGTCCCAACACCAAGAGCTAGTCTCTCGTTGGTTCCACGTCTTCCTGTTTATCCTCAGGACAAATTGCAACCTGTACGGAACAGGAGGTTAAAGGTGCTGATGCTCCACGTAGGGAGCTTGCTAGTAAAGCGGCTGGAATGGCGAACCCGGTCACAAGGAGATGAGAAATGAGGTGCGTTTTAGAAACCTTTCCCCATCACACGATGTACCATCTTCTGGGTTTCTCATGCATGTTTTTGATGTAGGAAGATGGCCTTGAACCTGGAGATTTGGGACCCATGCGATGGGTACCACGCAGTATTACTTTAAAGGGTCTGCGTTTGCTCACCCAACCTCACCAAACCTCTCAGCCCCAAGAGTGTCCACCCTTATGTCTCATCCAGCTGTGGGTCTAGATATGGTCAATCCAGGTTGCATCACAGCCCCTGAACGCATTGTGTAAGAATTTCTCTCTCTATCACTGTCTTTGTTTCATGGGTGTTTCAAAGTAATTTATTTTTATAATGGGGTTTAGCTGCTTTTCACTGCTGTGTTTATGCCGCTTTACACCCACTTGACACACTAACAGAGACATATCAATACATAGGTTTTACGATTATTATTAGTCAGATATATTCTTGTGCGGTGAATAGGGCGTGTTGAGTCCAGTTCTCTGAGCAAGGAGTAGGTCTTGTCTATTACATATTGGGTTTATGGAACGGTATCTGAGCTAATTTGATACCCTTGTTTTATGTATCACCCCACCTCACCTTTCCCGTTAGGCAGCCATAGTGTGTTTTCTGCATGTGTGACTCTGTTCTGTTTTGTAATTCAGTTCAAGTGTAACGGTTTTTACATTCCCTCTATCAGTGATACTTATGAGAAGTGTCCTTTTCTGTGTGACTTATTTCACTTAGAATCGTCGTACCTAAATCCACTCATCATGCTGCTACTAACCTTACAACATTGATTTCCTGGCTGAGTGATATTCCATTGTATATAAGGACCACAACTTCTTTATCCATTTTTCTCTTTCCTGGGATATTTAAGATGGAATGAAGTGGAGGTCCTGGTCAACAGAGCAGCCCTAAACTTTGGGGTGCTTGTGTCTTGCTGATTTTTAATTTTCCCAATTTATACCCCCATGAGTGGAAGTGCCCTATGCTCTCTAAGCTGTGTTTTTCAGATGTTTCAGGACTCACCGGATACTTCTCCAGAGTGGATCTTGGCAATTTACATCCCGCCCATCAGTGTAGCAAGGCTCCCATTTCTCCATGGCCTGTCCTGCATTTCTGGTTTTGACACTTTTTTCAGCATGGCCCTTTTGACCGATGGGAAGCGAGACTTCTTTGTAGCGCTGATTTGCCTTTCCAGGTTGCTTGGTTGGCCAAAAAGGGCGTATGCGTTTTTTCCTGAATATATTCAGGAAAATACGCATACGCCCTTTTTGGCCAAGGGCATCATTGTCAACGTTTTGCCGCTTTTCATGTGCTTTAAAGGTGATTCGTATCTACCTCCTGAAATCTGTTTCCTGCAATTCTGCCTTGATTTCAAATCCTCTTCTTTGCCTTCCCTCAATATATTTGTGGACGAGAGTTATCATTTATAACTCTGCAGGTTTGTGAATTGCAGTGCCCTGAACCTCCATTTTACAACTCGTTTTTATGGGAGCTGGCCGCAAAAGCGCAGAATGGCTTCAGGCCCTGTTCTGGTTCCGGGGGGCAGGCTGAGCCTGTGGTTAATTCTTCTTTCTGATGGGAAAATAGAGTGACCTGTGCCTGTCCCAACACCAAGAGCTAGTCTCTCGTTGGTTCCACGTCTTCCCGTTTATCCTCAGGACAAAGTGCAACCTGTACGGAACAGGAGGTTAAAGGTGCTGATGCTCCAAGTAGGGAGCTTGCTAGTAAAGCGGCTGGAATGGCGAACCCGGGCACAAGGAGATGAGAAATGAGGTGCGTTTTAGAAACCTTTCCCCATCACACGGTGTACCATCTTCTGGGTTTCTCATGCATGTTTTTGATGTAGGAAGATGCCCTTGAACCTGGAGATTTGGGACCCATGCGATGGGTACCACGCAGTATTCCTTTAAAGGGTCTGCGTTTGCTCACCCAACCTCACCAAACCTCTCAGCCCCAAGAGTGTCCACCCTTATGTCTCATCCAGCTGTGCGTCTAGATATGGTCAATCCAGGTTGCATCACAGCCCCTGAACGCATTGTGTAAGAATTTCTCTCTCTTTCACTGTCTTTGTTTCATGGGTGTTTCAAAGTAATTTATTTTTATAATGGGGTTTAGCTGCTTTTCACTGCTGTGTTTATGCCGCTTTACACCCACTTGACACACTAACAGAGAGATATCAATACATAGGTTTTACGATTATTATTAGTCAGATATATTCTTGTGCGGTGAATAGGGCGTGTTGAGTCCAGTTCTCTGAGCAAGGAGTAGGTCTTGTCTATTACATATTGGGTTTATGGAATGGTATCTGAGCTAATTTGATACCCTTGTTTTATGTATCACCCCACCTCACCTTTCCCGTTAAGCAGCCATAGTGTGTTTTCTGCATGTGTGACTCTGTTCTGTTTTGTAATTCAGTTCAAGTGTAACGGTTTTTACATTCCCTCTATCAGTGATACCTTATGAGAAGTGTCCTTTTCTGTGTGACTTATTTCACTTAGAATCGTCGTACCTAAATCCACTCATCATGCTGCTACTAACCTTACGACATTGATTTCCTGGCTGAGTGATATTCCATTGTACATAAGGACCACAACTTCTTTATCCATTTTTCTCTTTCCTGGGATATTTAAGGTGGAATGAAGTGGAGGTCCTGGTCAACAGAGCAGCCCTAAACTTTGGGGTGCTTGTGTCTTGCTGATTTTTAATTTTCCCAATTTATACCCCCATGAGTGGAAGTGCCCTATGCTCTCTAAGCTGTGTTTTTCAGATGTTTCAGGACTCACCGGACACTTCTCCAGAGTGGCTCTTGGCAATTTACATCCCACCCATCAGTGTAGCAAGGCTCCCATTTCTCCATGGCCTGTCCTGCATTTCTGGTTTTGACACTTTTTTCAGCATGGCCCTTTTGACCGATGGGAAGCGAGACTTCTTTGTAGCGCTGACTTGCCTTTCCAGGTTGCTTGGTTGGCCAAAAAGGGCGTATGCGTTTTTTCCTGAATATATTCAGGAAAAAACGCATACGCCCTTTTTGGCCAAGGGCATCATTGTCAACGTTTTGCCGCTTTTCATGTGCTTTAAAGGTGATTCGTATCTACCTCCTGAAATCTGTTTCCTGCAATTCTGCCTTGATTTCAAATCCTCTTCTTTGCCTTCCCTCAGTATATTTGTGGACGAGAGTTATCAATTATAACTCTGCAGGTTTGTGAATTGCAGTGCCCTGAACCTCCATTTTACAACTCGTTTTTATGGGAGCTGGCCGCAAAATCGCAGAATGGCTTCAGGCCCTGTTCTGGTTCCGGGGGGCAGGCTGAGCCTGTGGTTAATTCTTCTTTCTGATGGGAAAATAGAGTGACCTGTGCCTGTCCCAACACCAAGAGCTAGTCTCTCGTTGGTTCCACGTCTTCCTGTTTATCCTCAGGACAAATTGCAACCTGTACGGAACAGGAGGTTAAAGGTGCTGATGCTCCACATAGGGAGCTTGCTAGTAAAGCGGCTGGAATGGCGAACCCGGTCACAAGGAGATGAGAAATGAGGTGCGTTTTAGAAACCTTTCCTCATCACACGGTGTACCATCTTCTGGGTTTCTCATGCATGTTTTTGATGTAGGAAGATGCCCTTGAACCTTGAGATTTGGGACCCATGCGATGGTACCACGCTGTATTACTTTAAAGGGTCTGCGTTTGCTCACCCAACCTCACCAAACCTCTCAGCCCCAAGAGTGTCCACCCTTATGTCTCATCCAGCTGTGGGTCTAGATATGGTTAATCCAGGTTGCATCACAGCCCCTGAACGCATTGTGTAAGAATTTCTCTCTCTATCACTGTCTTTGTTTCATGGGTGTTTCAAAGTAATTTATTTTTATAATGGGGTTTAGCTGCTTTTCACTGCTGTGTTTATGCCACTTTACACCCACTTGACACACTAACAGAGACATATCAATACATAGGTTTTACGATTATTATTAGTCAGATATATTCTTGTGCGGTGAATAGGGCGTGTTGAGTCCAGTTCTCTGAGCAAGGAGTAGGTCTTGTCTATTACATATTGGGTTTATGGAACGGTATCTGAGCTAATTTGATACCCTTGTTTTATGTATCACCCCACCTCACCTTTCCCGTTAGGCAGCCATAGTGTGTTTTCTGCATGTGTGACTCTGTTCTGTTTTGTAATTCAGGTCAAGTGTAACGGTTTTTACATTCCCTCTATCAGTGATACCTTATGAGAAGTGTCCTTTTCTGTGTGACTTATTTCACTTAGAATCGTCGTACCTAAATCCACTCATCATGCTGCTACTAACCTTACGACATTGATTTCCTGGCTGAGTGATATTCCATTGTATATAAGGACCACAACTTCTTTATCCATTTTTCTCTTTCCTGGGATATTTAAGATGGAATGAAGTGGAGGTCCTGGTCAACAGAGCAGCCCTAAACTTTGGGGTGCTTGTGTCTTGCTGATTTTTAATTTTCCCAATTTATACCCCCATGAGTGGAAGTGCCCTATGCTCTCTAAGCTGTGTTTTTCAGATGTTTCAGGACTCACCGGACACTTCTCCAGAGTGGCTCTTGGCAATTTACATCCCGCCCATCAGTGTAGCAAGGCTCCCATTTCTCCATGGCCTGTCCTGCATTTCTGGTTTTGACACTTTTTTCAGCATGGCCCTTTTGACCGATGGGAAGCGAGACTTCTTTGTAGCGCTGATTTGCCTTTCCAGGTTGCTTGGTTGGCCAAAAAGGGCGTATGCGTTTTTTCCTGAATATATTCAGGAAAAAACGCATACGCCCTTTTTGGCCAAGGGCATCATTGTCAACGTTTTGCCGCTTTTCATGTGCTTTAAAGGCGATTCGTATCTACCTCCTGAAATCTGTTTCCTGCAATTCTGCCTTGATTTCAAATCTTCTTCTTTGCCTTCCCTCAATATATTTGTGGACGAGAGTTATCATTTATAACTCTGCAGGTTTGTGAATTGCAGTGCCCTGAACCTCCATTTTACAACTCGTTTTTATGGGAGCTGGCCGCAAAAGCGCAGAATGGCTTCAGGCCCTGTTCTGGTTCCGGGGGGCAGGCTGAGCCTGTGGTTAATTCTTCTTTCTGATGGGAAAATAGAGTGACCTGTGCCTGTCCCAACACCAAGAGCTAGTCTCTCGTTGGTTCCACGTCTTCCCGTTTATCCTCAGGACAAAGTGCAACCTGTACGGAACAGGAGGTTAAAGGTGCTGATGCTCCAAGTAGGGAGCTTGCTAGTAAAGCGGCTGGAATGGCGAACCCGGGCACAAGGAGATGAGAAATGAGGTGCGTTTTAGAAACCTTTCCCCATCACACGGTGTACCATCTTCTGGGTTTCTCATGCATGTTTTTGATGTAGGAAGATGGCCTTGAACCTGGAGATTTGGGACCCATGCGATGGGTACCACGCAGTATTACTTTAAAGGGTCTGCGTTTGCTCACCCAACCTCACCAAACCTCTCAGCCCCAAGAGTGTCCACCCTTATGTCTCATCCAGCTGTGGGTCTAGATATGATCAATCCAGGTTGCATCACAGCCCCTGAACGCATTGTGTAAGAATTTCTCTCTCTATCACTGTCTTTGTTTCATGGGTGTTTCAAAGTAATTTATTTTTATAATGGGGTTTAGCTGCTTTTCACTGCTGTGTTTATGCCGCTTTACACCCACTTGACACACTAACAGAGACATATCAATACATAGGTTTTACGATTATTATTAGTCAGATATATTCTTGTGCGGTGAATAGGGCGTGTTGAGTCCAGTTCTCTGAGCAAGGAGTAGGTCTTGTCTATTACATATTGGGTTTATGGAACGGTATCTGAGCTAATTTGATACCCTTGTTTTATGTATCACCCCACCTCACCTTTCCCGTTAGGCAGCCATAGTGTGTTTTCTGCATGTGTGACTCTGTTCTGTTTTGTAATTCAGTTCAAGTGTAACGGTTTTTACATTCCCTCTATCAGTGATACCTTATGAGAAGTGTCCTTTTCTGTGTGACTTATTTCACTTAGAATCGTCGTACCTAAATCCACTCATCATGCTGCTACTAACCTTACGACATTGATTTCCTGGCTGAGTGATATTCCATTGTATATAAGGACCACAACTTCTTTATCCATTTTTCTCTTTCCTGGGATATTTAAGATGGAATGAAGTGGAGGTCCTGGTCAACAGAGCAGCCCTAAACTTTGGGGTGCTTGTGTCTTGCTGATTTTTAATTTTCCCAATTTATACCCCCATGAGTGGAAGTGCCCTATGCTCTCTAAGCTGTGTTTTTCAGATGTTTCAGGACTCACCGGACACTTCTCCAGAGTGGCTCTTGGCAATTTACATCCCGCCCATCAGTGTAGCAAGGCTCCCATTTCTCCATGGCCTGTCCTGCATTTCTGGTTTTGACACTTTTTTCAGCATGGCCCTTTTGACCGATGGGAAGCGAGACTTCTTTGTAGCGCTGATTTGCCTTTCCAGGTTGCTTGGTTGGCCAAAAAGGGCGTATGCGTTTTTTCCTGAATATATTCAGGAAAAAACGCATACGCCCTTTTTGGCCAAGGGCATCATTGTCAACGTTTTGCCGCTTTTCATGTGCTTTAAAGGCGATTCGTATCTACCTCCTGAAATCTGTTTCCTGCAATTCTGCCTTGATTTCAAATCTTCTTCTTTGCCTTCCCTCAATATATTTGTGGACGAGAGTTATCATTTATAACTCTGCAGGTTTGTGAATTGCAGTGCCCTGAACCTCCATTTTACAACTCGTTTTTATGGGAGCTGGCCGCAAAAGCGCAGAATGGCTTCAGGCCCTGTTCTGGTTCCGGGGGGCAGGCTGAGCCTGTGGTTAATTCTTCTTTCTGATGGGAAAATAGAGTGACCTGTGCCTGTCCCAACACCAAGAGCTAGTCTCTCGTTGGTTCCACGTCTTCCCGTTTATCCTCAGGACAAAGTGCAACCTGTACGGAACAGGAGGTTAAAGGTGCTGATGCTCCAAGTAGGGAGCTTGCTAGTAAAGCGGCTGGAATGGCGAACCCGGGCACAAGGAGATGAGCAATGAGGTGCGTTTTAGAAACCTTTCCCCATCACACGGTGTACCATCTTCTGGGTTTCTCATGCATGTTTTTGATGTAGGAAGATGCCCTTGAACCTGGAGATTTGGGACCCATGCGATGGGTACCACGCAGTATTACTTTAAAGGGTCTGCGTTTGCTCACCCAACCTCACCAAACCTCTCAGCCCCAAGAGTGTCCACCCTTATGTCTCATCCAGCTGTGGGTCTAGATATGGTCAATCCAGGTTGCATCACAGCCCCTGAACGCATTGTGTAAGAATTTCTCTCTCTATCACTGTTTTTGTTTCATGGGTGTTTCAAAGTAATTTATTTTTATAATGGGGTTTAGCTGCTTTTCACTGCTGTGTTTATGCCGCTTTACACCCACTTGACACACTAACAGAGAGATATCAATACATAGGTTTTACGATTATTATTAGTCAGATATATTCTTGTGCGGTGAATAGGGCGTGTTGAGTCCAGTTCTCTGAGCAAGGAGTAGGTCTTGTCTATTACATATTGGGTTTATGGAACGGTATCTGAGCTAATTTGATACCCTTGTTTTATGTATCACCCCACCTCACCTTTCCCGTTAGGCAGCCATAGTGTGTTTTCTGCATGTGTGACTCTGTTCTGTTTTGTAATTCAGTTCAAGTGTAACGGTTTTTACATTCCCTCTATCAGTGATACTTATGAGAAGTGTCCTTTTCTGTGTGACTTATTTCACTTAGAATCGTCGTACCTAAATCCACTCATCATGCTGCTACTAACCTTACAACATTGATTTCCTGGCTGAGTGATATTCCATTGTATATAAGGACCACAACTTCTTTATCCATTTTTCTCTTTCCTGGGATATTTAAGATGGAATGAAGTGGAGGTCCTGGTCAACAGAGCAGCCCTAAACTTTGGGGTGCTTGTGTCTTGCTGATTTTTAATTTTCCCAATTTATACCCCCATGAGTGGAAGTGCCCTATGCTCTCTAAGCTGTGTTTTTCAGATGTTTCAGGACTCACCGGATACTTCTCCAGAGTGGCTCTTGGCAATTTACATCCCGCCCATCAGTGTAGCAAGGCTCCCATTTCTCCATGGCCTGTCCTGCATTTCTGGTTTTGACACTCTTTTCAGCATGGCCCTTTTGACCGATGGGAAGCGAGACTTCTTTGTAGCGCTGATTTGCCTTTCCAGGTTGCTTGGTTGGCCAAAAAGGGCGTATGCGTTTTTTCCTGAATATATTCAGGAAAATACGCATACGCCCTTTTTGGCCAAGGGCATCATTGTCAACGTTTTGCCGCTTTTCATGTGCTTTAAAGGTGATTCGTATCTACCTCCTGAAATCTGTTTCCTGCAATTCTGCCTTGATTTCAAATCCTCTTCTTTGCCTTCCCTCAATATATTTGTGGACGAGAGTTATCATTTATAACTCTGCAGGTTTGTGAATTGCAGTGCCCTGAACCTCCATTTTACAACTCGTTTTTATGGGAGCTGGCCGCAAAAGCGCAGAATGGCTTCAGGCCCTGTTCTGGTTCCGGGGGGCAGGATGAGCCTGTGGTTAATTCTTCTTTCTGATGGGAAAATAGAGTGACCTGTGCCTGTCCCAACACCAAGAGCTAGTCTCTCGTTGGTTCCACGTCTTCCCGTTTATCCTCAGGACAAAGTGCAACCTGTACGGAACAGGAGGTTAAAGGTGCTGATGCTCCAAGTAGGGAGCTTGCTAGTAAAGCGGCTGGAATGGCGAACCCGGGCACAAGGAGATGAGAAATGAGGTGCGTTTTAGAAACCTTTCCCCATCACACGGTGTACCATCTTCTGGGTTTCTCATGCATGTTTTTGATGTAGGAAGATGCCCTTGAACCTGGAGATTTGGGACCCATGCGATGGGTACCACGCAGTATTCCTTTAAAGGGTCTGCGTTTGCTCACCCAACCTCACCAAACCTCTCAGCCCCAAGAGTGTCCACCCTTATGTCTCATCCAGCTGTGCGTCTAGATATGGTCAATCCAGGTTGCATCACAGCCCCTGAACGCATTGTGTAAGAATTTCTCTCTCTTTCACTGTCTTTGTTTCATGGGTGTTTCAAAGTAATTTATTTTTATAATGGGGTTTAGCTGCTTTTCACTGCTGTGTTTATGCCGCTTTACACCCACTTGACACACTAACAGAGAGATATCAATACATAGGTTTTACGATTATTATTAGTCAGATATATTCTTGTGCGGTGAATAGGGCGTGTTGAGTCCAGTTCTCTGAGCAAGGAGTAGGTCTTGTCTATTACATATTGGGTTTATGGAATGGTATCTGAGCTAATTTGATACCCTTGTTTTATGTATCACCCCACCTCACCTTTCCCGTTAAGCAGCCATAGTGTGTTTTCTGCATGTGTGACTCTGTTCTGTTTTGTAATTCAGTTCAAGTGTAACGGTTTTTACATTCCCTCTATCAGTGATACCTTATGAGAAGTGTCCTTTTCTGTGTGACTTATTTCACTTAGAATCGTCGTACCTAAATCCACTCATCATGCTGCTACTAACCTTACGACATTGATTTCCTGGCTGAGTGATATTCCATTGTACATAAGGACCACAACTTCTTTATCCATTTTTCTCTTTCCTGGGATATTTAAGGTGGAATGAAGTGGAGGTCCTGGTCAACAGAGCAGCCCTAAACTTTGGGGTGCTTGTGTCTTGCTGATTTTTAATTTTCCCAATTTATACCCCCATGAGTGGAAGTGCCCTATGCTCTCTAAGCTGTGTTTTTCAGATGTTTCAGGACTCACCGGACACTTCTCCAGAGTGGCTCTTGGCAATTTACATCCCACCCATCAGTGTAGCAAGGCTCCCATTTCTCCATGGCCTGTCCTGCATTTCTGGTTTTGACACTTTTTTCAGCATGGCCCTTTTGACCGATGGGAAGCGAGACTTCTTTGTAGCGCTGATTTGCCTTTCCAGGTTGCTTGGTTGGCCAAAAAGGGCGTATGCGTTTTTTCCTGAATATATTCAGGAAAAAACGCATACGCCCTTTTTGGCCAAGGGCATCATTGTCAACGTTTTGCCGCTTTTCATGTGCTTTAAAGGTGATTCGTATCTACCTCCTGAAATCTGTTTCCTGCAATTCTGCCTTGATTTCAAATCCTCTTCTTTGCCTTCCCTCAGTATATTTGTGGACGAGAGTTATCAATTATAACTCTGCAGGTTTGTGAATTGCAGTGCCCTGAACCTCCATTTTACAACTCGTTTTTATGGGAGCTGGCCGCAAAATCGCAGAATGGCTTCAGGCCCTGTTCTGGTTCCGGGGGGCAGGCTGAGCCTGTGGTTAATTCTTCTTTCTGATGGGAAAATAGAGTGACCTGTGCCTGTCCCAACACCAAGAGCTAGTCTCTCGTTGGTTCCACGTCTTCCTGTTTATCCTCAGGACAAATTGCAACCTGTACGGAACAGGAGGTTAAAGGTGCTGATGCTCCACGTAGGGAGCTTGCTAGTAAAGCGGCTGGAATGGCGAACCCGGTCACAAGGAGATGAGAAATGAGGTGCGTTTTAGAAACCTTTCCCCATCACACGGTGTACCATCTTCTGGGTTTCTCATGCATGTTTTTGATGTAGGAAGATGCCCTTGAACCTGGAGATTTGGGACCCATGCGATGGTACCACGCAGTATTACTTTAAAGGGTCTGCGTTTGCTCACCCAACCTCACCAAACCTCTCAGCCCCAAGAGTGTCCACCCTTATGTCTCATCCAGCTGTGGGTCTAGATATGGTTAATCCAGGTTGCATCACAGCCCCTGAACGCATTGTGTAAGAATTTCTCTCTCTATCACTGTCTTTGTTTCATGGGTGTTTCAAAGTAATTTATTTTTATAATGGGGTTTAGCTGCTTTTCACTGCTGTGTTTATGCCACTTTACACCCACTTGACACACTAACAGAGACATATCAATACATAGGTTTTACGATTATTATTAGTCAGATATATTCTTGTGCGGTGAATAGGGCGTGTTGAGTCCAGTTCTCTGAGCAAGGAGTAGGTCTTGTCTATTACATATTGGGTTTATGGAACGGTATCTGAGCTAATTTGATACCCTTGTTTTATGTATCACCCCACCTCACCTTTCCCGTTAGGCAGCCATAGTGTGTTTTCTGCATGTGTGACTCTGTTCTGTTTTGTAATTCAGTTCAAGTGTAACGGTTTTTACATTCCCTCTATCAGTGATACTTATGAGAAGTGTCCTTTTCTGTGTGACTTATTTCACTTAGAATCGTCGTACCTAAATCCACTCATCATGCTGCTACTAACCTTACAACATTGATTTCCTGGCTGAGTGATATTCCATTGTATATAAGGACCACAACTTCTTTATCCATTTTTCTCTTTCCTGGGATATTTAAGATGGAATGAAGTGGAGGTCCTGGTCAACAGAGCAGCCCTAAACTTTGGGGTGCTTGTGTCTTGCTGATTTTTAATTTTCCCAATTTATACCCCCATGAGTGGAAGTGCCCTATGCTCTCTAAGCTGTGTTTTTCAGATGTTTCAGGACTCACCGGATACTTCTCCAGAGTGGATCTTGGCAATTTACATCCCGCCCATCAGTGTAGCAAGGCTCCCATTTCTCCATGGCCTGTCCTGCATTTCTGGTTTTGACACTTTTTTCAGCATGGCCCTTTTGACCGATGGGAAGCGAGACTTCTTTGTAGCGCTGATTTGCCTTTCCAGGTTGCTTGGTTGGCCAAAAAGGGCGTATGCGTTTTTTCCTGAATATATTCAGGAAAATACGCATACGCCCTTTTTGGCCAAGGGCATCATTGTCAACGTTTTGCCGCTTTTCATGTGCTTTAAAGGTGATTCGTATCTACCTCCTGAAATCTGTTTCCTGCAATTCTGCCTTGATTTCAAATCCTCTTCTTTGCCTTCCCTCAATATATTTGTGGACGAGAGTTATCATTTATAACTCTGCAGGTTTGTGAATTGCAGTGCCCTGAACCTCCATTTTACAACTCGTTTTTATGGGAGCTGGCCGCAAAAGCGCAGAATGGCTTCAGGCCCTGTTCTGGTTCCGGGGGGCAGGCTGAGCCTGTGGTTAATTCTTCTTTCTGATGGGAAAATAGAGTGACCTGTGCCTGTCCCAACACCAAGAGCTAGTCTCTCGTTGGTTCCACGTCTTCCCGTTTATCCTCAGGACAAAGTGCAACCTGTACGGAACAGGAGGTTAAAGGTGCTGATGCTCCAAGTAGGGAGCTTGCTAGTAAAGCGGCTGGAATGGCGAACCCGGGCACAAGGAGATGAGAAATGAGGTGCGTTTTAGAAACCTTTCCCCATCACACGGTGTACCATCTTCTGGGTTTCTCATGCATGTTTTTGATGTAGGAAGATGCCCTTGAACCTGGAGATTTGGGACCCATGCGATGGGTACCACGCAGTATTCCTTTAAAGGGTCTGCGTTTGCTCACCCAACCTCACCAAACCTCTCAGCCCCAAGAGTGTCCACCCTTATGTCTCATCCAGCTGTGCGTCTAGATATGGTCAATCCAGGTTGCATCACAGCCCCTGAACGCATTGTGTAAGAATTTCTCTCTCTTTCACTGTCTTTGTTTCATGGGTGTTTCAAAGTAATTTATTTTTATAATGGGGTTTAGCTGCTTTTCACTGCTGTGTTTATGCCGCTTTACACCCACTTGACACACTAACAGAGAGATATCAATACATAGGTTTTACGATTATTATTAGTCAGATATATTCTTGTGCGGTGAATAGGGCGTGTTGAGTCCAGTTCTCTGAGCAAGGAGTAGGTCTTGTCTATTACATATTGGGTTTATGGAATGGTATCTGAGCTAATTTGATACCCTTGTTTTATGTATCACCCCACCTCACCTTTCCCGTTAAGCAGCCATAGTGTGTTTTCTGCATGTGTGACTCTGTTCTGTTTTGTAATTCAGTTCAAGTGTAACGGTTTTTACATTCCCTCTATCAGTGATACCTTATGAGAAGTGTCCTTTTCTGTGTGACTTATTTCACTTAGAATCGTCGTACCTAAATCCACTCATCATGCTGCTACTAACCTTACGACATTGATTTCCTGGCTGAGTGATATTCCATTGTACATAAGGACCACAACTTCTTTATCCATTTTTCTCTTTCCTGGGATATTTAAGGTGGAATGAAGTGGAGGTCCTGGTCAACAGAGCAGCCCTAAACTTTGGGGTGCTTGTGTCTTGCTGATTTTTAATTTTCCCAATTTATACCCCCATGAGTGGAAGTGCCCTATGCTCTCTAAGCTGTGTTTTTCAGATGTTTCAGGACTCACCGGACACTTCTCCAGAGTGGCTCTTGGCAATTTACATCCCACCCATCAGTGTAGCAAGGCTCCCATTTCTCCATGGCCTGTCCTGCATTTCTGGTTTTGACACTTTTTTCAGCATGGCCCTTTTGACCGATGGGAAGCGAGACTTCTTTGTAGCGCTGACTTGCCTTTCCAGGTTGCTTGGTTGGCCAAAAAGGGCGTATGCGTTTTTTCCTGAATATATTCAGGAAAAAACGCATACGCCCTTTTTGGCCAAGGGCATCATTGTCAACGTTTTGCCGCTTTTCATGTGCTTTAAAGGTGATTCGTATCTACCTCCTGAAATCTGTTTCCTGCAATTCTGCCTTGATTTCAAATCCTCTTCTTTGCCTTCCCTCAGTATATTTGTGGACGAGAGTTATCAATTATAACTCTGCAGGTTTGTGAATTGCAGTGCCCTGAACCTCCATTTTACAACTCGTTTTTATGGGAGCTGGCCGCAAAATCGCAGAATGGCTTCAGGCCCTGTTCTGGTTCCGGGGGGCAGGCTGAGCCTGTGGTTAATTCTTCTTTCTGATGGGAAAATAGAGTGACCTGTGCCTGTCCCAACACCAAGAGCTAGTCTCTCGTTGGTTCCACGTCTTCCTGTTTATCCTCAGGACAAATTGCAACCTGTACGGAACAGGAGGTTAAAGGTGCTGATGCTCCACGTAGGGAGCTTGCTAGTAAAGCGGCTGGAATGGCGAACCCGGTCACAAGGAGATGAGAAATGAGGTGCGTTTTAGAAACCTTTCCTCATCACACGGTGTACCATCTTCTGGGTTTCTCATGCATGTTTTTGATGTAGGAAGATGCCCTTGAACCTTGAGATTTGGGACCCATGCGATGGTACCACGCTGTATTACTTTAAAGGGTCTGCGTTTGCTCACCCAACCTCACCAAACCTCTCAGCCCCAAGAGTGTCCACCCTTATGTCTCATCCAGCTGTGGGTCTAGATATGGTTAATCCAGGTTGCATCACAGCCCCTGAACGCATTGTGTAAGAATTTCTCTCTCTATCACTGTCTTTGTTTCATGGGTGTTTCAAAGTAATTTATTTTTATAATGGGGTTTAGCTGCTTTTCACTGCTGTGTTTATGCCACTTTATACCCACTTGACACACTAACAGAGACATATCAATACATAGGTTTTACGATTATTATTAGTCAGATATATTCTTGTGCGGTGAATAGGGCGTGTTGAGTCCAGTTCTCTGAGCAAGGAGTAGGTCTTGTCTATTACATATTGGGTTTATGGAACGGTATCTGAGCTAATTTGATACCCTTGTTTTATGTATCACCCCACCTCACCTTTCCCGTTAGGCAGCCATAGTGTGTTTTCTGCATGTGTGACTCTGTTCTGTTTTGTAATTCAGGTCAAGTGTAACGGTTTTTACATTCCCTCTATCAGTGATACCTTATGAGAAGTGTCCTTTTCTGTGTGACTTATTTCACTTAGAATCGTCGTACCTAAATCCACTCATCATGCTGCTACTAACCTTACGACATTGATTTCCTGGCTGAGTGATATTCCATTGTATATAAGGACCACAACTTCTTTATCCATTTTTCTCTTTCCTGGGATATTTAAGATGGAATGAAGTGGAGGTCCTGGTCAACAGAGCAGCCCTAAACTTTGGGGTGCTTGTGTCTTGCTGATTTTTAATTTTCCCAATTTATACCCCCATGAGTGGAAGTGCCCTATCCTCTCTAAGCTGTGTTTTTCAGATGTTTCAGGACTCACCGGACACTTCTCCAGAGTGGCTCTTGGCAATTTACATCCCGCCCATCAGTGTAGCAAGGCTCCCATTTCTCCATGGCCTGTCCTGCATTTCTGGTTTTGACACTTTTTTCAGCATGGCCCTTTTGACCGATGGGAAGCGAGACTTCTTTGTAGCGCTGATTTGCCTTTCCAGGTTGCTTGGTTGGCCAAAAAGGGCGTATGCGTTTTTTCCTGAATATATTCAGGAAAAAACGCATACGCCCTTTTTGGCCAAGGGCATCATTGTCAACGTTTTGCCGCTTTTCATGTGCTTTAAAGGCGATTCGTATCTACCTCCTGAAATCTGTTTCCTGCAATTCTGCCTTGATTTCAAATCTTCTTCTTTGCCTTCCCTCAATATATTTGTGGACGAGAGTTATCATTTATAACTCTGCAGGTTTGTGAATTGCAGTGCCCTGAACCTCCATTTTACAACTCGTTTTTATGGGAGCTGGCCGCAAAAGCGCAGAATGGCTTCAGGCCCTGTTCTGGTTCCGGGGGGCAGGCTGAGCCTGTGGTTAATTCTTCTTTCTGATGGGAAAATAGAGTGACCTGTGCCTGTCCCAACACCAAGAGCTAGTCTCTCGTTGGTTCCACGTCTTCCCGTTTATCCTCAGGACAAAGTGCAACCTGTACGGAACAGGAGGTTAAAGGTGCTGATGCTCCAAGTAGGGAGCTTGCTAGTAAAGCGGCTGGAATGGCGAACCCGGGCACAAGGAGATGAGAAATGAGGTGCGTTTTAGAAACCTTTCCCCATCACACGGTGTACCATCTTCTGGGTTTCTCATGCATGTTTTTGATGTAGGAAGATGGCCTTGAACCTGGAGATTTGGGACCCATGCGATGGGTACCACGCAGTATTACTTTAAAGGGTCTGCGTTTGCTCACCCAACCTCACCAAACCTCTCAGCCCCAAGAGTGTCCACCCTTATGTCTCATCCAGCTGTGGGTCTAGATATGATCAATCCAGGTTGCATCACAGCCCCTGAACGCATTGTGTAAGAATTTCTCTCTCTATCACTGTCTTTGTTTCATGGGTGTTTCAAAGTAATTTATTTTTATAATGGGGTTTAGCTGCTTTTCACTGCTGTGTTTATGCCGCTTTACACCCACTTGACACACTAACAGAGACATATCAATACATAGGTTTTACGAATATTATTAGTCAGATATATTCTTGTGCGGTGAATAGGGCGTGTTGAGTCCAGTTCTCTGAGCAAGGAGTAGGTCTTGTCTATTACATATTGGGTTTATGGAACGGTATCTGAGCTAATTTGATACCCTTGTTTTATGTATCACCCCACCTCACCTTTCCCGTTAGGCAGCCATAGTGTGTTTTCTGCATGTGTGACTCTGTTCTGTTTTGTAATTCAGTTCAAGTGTAACGGTTTTTACATTCCCTCTATCAGTGATACCTTATGAGAAGTGTCCTTTTCTGTGTGACTTATTTCACTTAGAATCGTCGTACCTAAATCCACTCATCATGCTGCTACTAACCTTACGACATTGATTTCCTGGCTGAGTGATATTCCATTGTATATAAGGACCACAACTTCTTTATCCATTTTTCTCTTTCCTGGGATATTTAAGATGGAATGAAGTGGAGGTCCTGGTCAACAGAGCAGCCCTAAACTTTGGGGTGCTTGTGTCTTGCTGATTTTTAATTTTCCCAATTTATACCCCCATGAGTGGAAGTGCCCTATGCTCTCTAAGCTGTGTTTTTCAGATGTTTCAGGACTCACCGGACACTTCTCCAGAGTGGCTCTTGGCAATTTACATCCCGCCCATCAGTGTAGCAAGGCTCCCATTTCTCCATGGCCTGTCCTGCATTTCTGGTTTTGACACTTTTTTCAGCATGGCCCTTTTGACCGATGGGAAGCGAGACTTCTTTGTAGCGCTGATTTGCCTTTCCAGGTTGCTTGGTTGGCCAAAAAGGGCGTATGCGTTTTTTCCTGAATATATTCAGGAAAAAACGCATACGCCCTTTTTGGCCAAGGGCATCATTGTCAACGTTTTGCCGCTTTTCATGTGCTTTAAAGGCGATTCGTATCTACCTCCTGAAATCTGTTTCCTGCAATTCTGCCTTGATTTCAAATCTTCTTCTTTGCCTTCCCTCAATATATTTGTGGACGAGAGTTATCATTTATAACTCTGCAGGTTTGTGAATTGCAGTGCCCTGAACCTCCATTTTACAACTCGTTTTTATGGGAGCTGGCCGCAAAAGCGCAGAATGGCTTCAGGCCCTGTTCTGGTTCCGGGGGGCAGGCTGAGCCTGTGGTTAATTCTTCTTTCTGATGGGAAAATAGAGTGACCTGTGCCTGTCCCAACACCAAGAGCTAGTCTCTCGTTGGTTCCACGTCTTCCCGTTTATCCTCAGGACAAAGTGCAACCTGTACGGAACAGGAGGTTAAAGGTGCTGATGCTCCAAGTAGGGAGCTTGCTAGTAAAGCGGCTGGAATGGCGAACCCGGGCACAAGGAGATGAGCAATGAGGTGCGTTTTAGAAACCTTTCCCCATCACACGGTGTACCATCTTCTGGGTTTCTCATGCATGTTTTTGATGTAGGAAGATGCCCTTGAACCTGGAGATTTGGGACCCATGCGATGGGTACCACGCAGTATTACTTTAAAGGGTCTGCGTTTGCTCACCCAACCTCACCAAACCTCTCAGCCCCAAGAGTGTCCACCCTTATGTCTCATCCAGCTGTGGGTCTAGATATGGTCAATCCAGGTTGCATCACAGCCCCTGAACGCATTGTGTAAGAATTTCTCTCTCTATCACTGTTTTTGTTTCATGGGTGTTTCAAAGTAATTTATTTTTATAATGGGGTTTAGCTGCTTTTCACTGCTGTGTTTATGCCGCTTTACACCCACTTGACACACTAACAGAGAGATATCAATACATAGGTTTTACGATTATTATTAGTCAGATATATTCTTGTGCGGTGAATAGGGCGTGTTGAGTCCAGTTCTCTGAGCAAGGAGTAGGTCTTGTCTATTACATATTGGGTTTATGGAACGGTATCTGAGCTAATTTGATACCCTTGTTTTATGTATCACCCCACCTCACCTTTCCCGTTAGGCAGCCATAGTGTGTTTTCTGCATGTGTGACTCTGTTCTGTTTTGTAATTCAGTTCAAGTGTAACGGTTTTTACATTCCCTCTATCAGTGATACTTATGAGAAGTGTCCTTTTCTGTGTGACTTATTTCACTTAGAATCGTCGTACCTAAATCCACTCATCATGCTGCTACTAACCTTACAACATTGATTTCCTGGCTGAGTGATATTCCATTGTATATAAGGACCACAACTTCTTTATCCATTTTTCTCTTTCCTGGGATATTTAAGATGGAATGAAGTGGAGGTCCTGGTCAACAGAGCAGCCCTAAACTTTGGGGTGCTTGTGTCTTGCTGATTTTTAATTTTCCCAATTTATACCCCCATGAGTGGAAGTGCCCTATGCTCTCTAAGCTGTGTTTTTCAGATGTTTCAGGACTCACCGGATACTTCTCCAGAGTGGCTCTTGGCAATTTACATCCCGCCCATCAGTGTAGCAAGGCTCCCATTTCTCCATGGCCTGTCCTGCATTTCTGGTTTTGACACTTTTTTCAGCATGGCCCTTTTGACCGATGGGAAGCGAGACTTCTTTGTAGCGCTGATTTGCCTTTCCAGGTTGCTTGGTTGGCCAAAAAGGGCGTATGCGTTTTTTCCTGAATATATTCAGGAAAATACGCATACGCCCTTTTTGGCCAAGGGCATCATTGTCAACGTTTTGCCGCTTTTCATGTGCTTTAAAGGTGATTCGTATCTACCTCCTGAAATCTGTTTCCTGCAATTCTGCCTTGATTTCAAATCCTCTTCTTTGCCTTCCCTCAATATATTTGTGGACGAGAGTTATCATTTATAACT
The DNA here is from genome assembly GCF_965194805.1 of Balaenoptera borealis. Classification (NCBI taxonomy): domain Eukaryota; kingdom Metazoa; phylum Chordata; class Mammalia; order Artiodactyla; family Balaenopteridae; genus Balaenoptera; species Balaenoptera borealis. The sequence continues at coordinate 1,525,533 of NW_028124006.1, forward strand.
CTGCAGGTTTGTGAATTGCAGTGCCCTGAACCTCCATTTTACAACTCGTTTTTATGGGAGCTGGCCGCAAAAGCGCAGAATGGCTTCAGGCCCTGTTCTGGTTCCGGGGGGCAGGATGAGCCTGTGGTTAATTCTTCTTTCTGATGGGAAAATAGAGTGACCTGTGCCTGTCCCAACACCAAGAGCTAGTCTCTCGTTGGTTCCACGTCTTCCCGTTTATCCTCAGGACAAATTGCAACCTGTACGGAACAGGAGGTTAAAGGTGCTGATGCTCCAAGTAGGGAGCTTGCTAGTAAAGCGGCTGGAATGGCGAACCCGGGCACAAGGAGATGAGAAATGAGGTGCGTTTTAGAAACCTTTCCCCATCACACGGTGTACCATCTTCTGGGTTTCTCATGCATGTTTTTGATGTAGGAAGATGCCCTTGAACCTGGAGATTTGGGACCCATGCGATGGGTACCACGCAGTATTCCTTTAAAGGGTCTGCGTTTGCTCACCCAACCTCACCAAACCTCTCAGCCCCAAGAGTGTCCACCCTTATGTCTCATCCAGCTGTGCGTCTAGATATGGTCAATCCAGGTTGCATCACAGCCCCTGAACGCATTGTGTAAGAATTTCTCTCTCTTTCACTGTCTTTGTTTCATGGGTGTTTCAAAGTAATTTATTTTTATAATGGGGTTTAGCTGCTTTTCACTGCTGTGTTTATGCCGCTTTACACCCACTTGACACACTAACAGAGAGATATCAATACATAGGTTTTACGATTATTATTAGTCAGATATATTCTTGTGCGGTGAATAGGGCGTGTTGAGTCCAGTTCTCTGAGCAAGGAGTAGGTCTTGTCTATTACATATTGGGTTTATGGAATGGTATCTGAGCTAATTTGATACCCTTGTTTTATGTATCACCCCACCTCACCTTTCCCGTTAAGCAGCCATAGTGTGTTTTCTGCATGTGTGACTCTGTTCTGTTTTGTAATTCAGTTCAAGTGTAACGGTTTTTACATTCCCTCTATCAGTGATACCTTATGAGAAGTGTCCTTTTCTGTGTGACTTATTTCACTTAGAATCGTCGTACCTAAATCCACTCATCATGCTGCTACTAACCTTACGACATTGATTTCCTGGCTGAGTGATATTCCATTGTACATAAGGACCACAACTTCTTTATCCATTTTTCTCTTTCCTGGGATATTTAAGGTGGAATGAAGTGGAGGTCCTGGTCAACAGAGCAGCCCTAAACTTTGGGGTGCTTGTGTCTTGCTGATTTTTAATTTTCCCAATTTATACCCCCATGAGTGGAAGTGCCCTATGCTCTCTAAGCTGTGTTTTTCAGATGTTTCAGGACTCACCGGACACTTCTCCAGAGTGGCTCTTGGCAATTTACATCCCACCCATCAGTGTAGCAAGGCTCCCATTTCTCCATGGCCTGTCCTGCATTTCTGGTTTTGACACTTTTTTCAGCATGGCCCTTTTGACCGATGGGAAGCGAGACTTCTTTGTAGCGCTGATTTGCCTTTCCAGGTTGCTTGGTTGGCCAAAAAGGGCGTATGCGTTTTTTCCTGAATATATTCAGGAAAAAACGCATACGCCCTTTTTGGCCAAGGGCATCATTGTCAACGTTTTGCCGCTTTTCATGTGCTTTAAAGGTGATTCGTATCTACCTCCTGAAATCTGTTTCCTGCAATTCTGCCTTGATTTCAAATCCTCTTCTTTGCCTTCCCTCAGTATATTTGTGGACGAGAGTTATCAATTATAACTCTGCAGGTTTGTGAATTGCAGTGCCCTGAACCTCCATTTTACAACTCGTTTTTATGGGAGCTGGCCGCAAAATCGCAGAATGGCTTCAGGCCCTGTTCTGGTTCCGGGGGGCAGGCTGAGCCTGTGGTTAATTCTTCTTTCTGATGGGAAAATAGAGTGACCTGTGCCTGTCCCAACACCAAGAGCTAGTCTCTCGTTGGTTCCACGTCTTCCTGTTTATCCTCAGGACAAATTGCAACCTGTACGGAACAGGAGGTTAAAGGTGCTGATGCTCCACGTAGGGAGCTTGCTAGTAAAGCGGCTGGAATGGCGAACCCGGTCACAAGGAGATGAGAAATGAGGTGCGTTTTAGAAACCTTTCCCCATCACACGGTGTACCATCTTCTGGGTTTCTCATGCATGTTTTTGATGTAGGAAGATGCCCTTGAACCTGGAGATTTGGGACCCATGCGATGGTACCACGCAGTATTACTTTAAAGGGTCTGCGTTTGCTCACCCAACCTCACCAAACCTCTCAGCCCCAAGAGTGTCCACCCTTATGTCTCATCCAGCTGTGGGTCTAGATATGGTTAATCCAGGTTGCATCACAGCCCCTGAACGCATTGTGTAAGAATTTCTCTCTCTATCACTGTCTTTGTTTCATGGGTGTTTCAAAGTAATTTATTTTTATAATGGGGTTTAGCTGCTTTTCACTGCTGTGTTTATGCCACTTTACACCCATTTGACACACTAACAGAGACATATCAATACATAGGTTTTACGATTATTATTAGTCAGATATATTCTTGTGCGGTGAATAGGGCGTGTTGAGTCCAGTTCTCTGAGCAAGGAGTAGGTCTTGTCTATTACATATTGGGTTTATGGAACGGTATCTGAGCTAATTTGATACCCTTGTTTTATGTATCACCCCACCTCACCTTTCCCGTTAGGCAGCCATAGTGTGTTTTCTGCATGTGTGACTCTGTTCTGTTTTGTAATTCAGGTCAAGTGTAACGGTTTTTACATTCCCTCTATCAGTGATACCTTATGAGAAGTGTCCTTTTCTGTGTGACTTATTTCACTTAGAATCGTCGTACCTAAATCCACTCATCATGCTGCTACTAACCTTACGACATTGATTTCCTGGCTGAGTGATATTCCATTGTATATAAGGACCACAACTTCTTTATCCATTTTTCTCTTTCCTGGGATATTTAAGATGGAATGAAGTGGAGGTCCTGGTCAACAGAGCAGCCCTAAACTTTGGGGTGCTTGTGTCTTGCTGATTTTTAATTTTCCCAATTTATACCCCCATGAGTGGAAGTGCCCTATGCTCTCTAAGCTGTGTTTTTCAGATGTTTCAGGACTCACCGGACACTTCTCCAGAGTGGCTCTTGGCAATTTACATCCCGCCCATCAGTGTAGCAAGGCTCCCATTTCTCCATGGCCTGTCCTGCATTTCTGGTTTTGACACTTTTTTCAGCATGGCCCTTTTGACCGATGGGAAGCGAGACTTCTTTGTAGCGCTGATTTGCCTTTCCAGGTTGCTTGGTTGGCCAAAAAGGGCGTATGCGTTTTTTCCTGAATATATTCAGGAAAAAACGCATACGCCCTTTTTGGCCAAGGGCATCATTGTCAACGTTTTGCCGCTTTTCATGTGCTTTAAAGGCGATTCGTATCTACCTCCTGAAATCTGTTTCCTGCAATTCTGCCTTGATTTCAAATCTTCTTCTTTGCCTTCCCTCAATATATTTGTGGACGAGAGTTATCATTTATAACTCTGCAGGTTTGTGAATTGCAGTGCCCTGAACCTCCATTTTACAACTCGTTTTTATGGGAGCTGGCCGCAAAAGCGCAGAATGGCTTCAGGCCCTGTTCTGGTTCCGGGGGGCAGGCTGAGCCTGTGGTTAATTCTTCTTTCTGATGGGAAAATAGAGTGACCTGTGCCTGTCCCAACACCAAGAGCTAGTCTCTCGTTGGTTCCACGTCTTCCCGTTTATCCTCAGGACAAAGTGCAACCTGTACGGAACAGGAGGTTAAAGGTGCTGATGCTCCAAGTAGGGAGCTTGCTAGTAAAGCGGCTGGAATGGCGAACCCGGGCACAAGGAGATGAGAAATGAGGTGCGTTTTAGAAACCTTTCCCCATCACACGGTGTACCATCTTCTGGGTTTCTCATGCATGTTTTTGATGTAGGAAGATGGCCTTGAACCTGGAGATTTGGGACCCATGCGATGGGTACCACGCAGTATTACTTTAAAGGGTCTGCGTTTGCTCACCCAACCTCACCAAACCTCTCAGCCCCAAGAGTGTCCACCCTTATGTCTCATCCAGCTGTGGGTCTAGATATGATCAATGCAGGTTGCATCACAGCCCCTGAACGCATTGTGTAAGAATTTCTCTCTCTATCACTGTCTTTGTTTCATGGGTGTTTCAAAGTAATTTATTTTTATAATGGGGTTTAGCTGCTTTTCACTGCTGTGTTTATGCCGCTTTACACCCACTTGACACACTAACAGAGACATATCAATACATAGGTTTTACGATTATTATTAGTCAGATATATTCTTGTGCGGTGAATAGGGTGTGTTGAGTCCAGTTCTCTGAGCAAGGAGTAGGTCTTGTCTATTACATATTGGGTTTATGGAACGGTATCTGAGCTAATTTGATACCCTTGTTTTATGTATCACCCCACCTCACCTTTCCCGTTAGGCAGCCATAGTGTGTTTTCTGCATGTGTGACTCTGTTCTGTTTTGTAATTCAGTTCAAGTGTAACGGTTTTTACATTCCCTCTATCAGTGATACCTTATGAGAAGTGTCCTTTTCTGTGTGACTTATTTCACTTAGAATCGTCGTACCTAAATCCACTCATCATGCTGCTACTAACCTTACGACATTGATTTCCTGGCTGAGTGATATTCCATTGTATATAAGGACCACAACTTCTTTATCCATTTTTCTCTTTCCTGGGATATTTAAGATGGAATGAAGTGGAGGTCCTGGTCAACAGAGCAGCCCTAAACTTTGGGGTGCTTGTGTCTTGCTGATTTTTAATTTTCCCAATTTATACCCCCATGAGTGGAAGTGCCCTATGCTCTCTAAGCTGTGTTTTTCAGATGTTTCAGGACTCACCGGACACTTCTCCAGAGTGGCTCTTGGCAATTTACATCCCGCCCATCAGTGTAGCAAGGCTCCCATTTCTCCATGGCCTGTCCTGCATTTCTGGTTTTGACACTTTTTTCAGCATGGCCCTTTTGACCGATGGGAAGCGAGACTTCTTTGTAGCGCTGATTTGCCTTTCCAGGTTGCTTGGTTGGCCAAAAAGGGCGTATGCGTTTTTTCCTGAATATATTCAGGAAAAAACGCATACGCCCTTTTTGGCCAAGGGCATCATTGTCAACGTTTTGCCGCTTTTCATGTGCTTTAAAGGCGATTCGTATCTACCTCCTGAAATCTGTTTCCTGCAATTCTGCCTTGATTTCAAATCCTCTTCTTTGCCTTCCCTCAATATATTTGTGGACGAGAGTTATCATTTATAACTCTGCAGGTTTGTGAATTGCAGTGCCCTGAACCTCCATTTTACAACTCGTTTTTATGGGAGCTGGCCGCAAAAGCGCAGAATGGCTTCAGGCCCTGTTCTGGTTCCGGGGGGCAGGCTGAGCCTGTGGTTAATTCTTCTTTCTGATGGGAAAATAGAGTGACCTGTGCCTGTCCCAACACCAAGAGCTAGTCTCTCGTTGGTTCCACGTCTTCCCGTTTATCCTCAGGACAAAGTGCAACCTGTACGGAACAGGAGGTTAAAGGTGCTGATGCTCCAAGTAGGGAGCTTGCTAGTAAAGCGGCTGGAATGGCGAACCCGGGCACAAGGAGATGAGCAATGAGGTGCGTTTTAGAAACCTTTCCCCATCACACGGTGTACCATCTTCTGGGTTTCTCATGCATGTTTTTGATGTAGGAAGATGCCCTTGAACCTGGAGATTTGGGACCCATGCGATGGGTACCACGCAGTATTACTTTAAAGGGTCTGCGTTTGCTCACCCAACCTCACCAAACCTCTCAGCCCCAAGAGTGTCCACCCTTATGTCTCATCCAGCTGTGGGTCTAGATATGGTCAATCCAGGTTGCATCACAGCCCCTGAACGCATTGTGTAAGAATTTCTCTCTCTATCACTGTTTTTGTTTCATGGGTGTTTCAAAGTAATTTATTTTTATAATGGGGTTTAGCTGCTTTTCACTGCTGTGTTTACGCCGCTTTACACCCACTTGACACACTAACAGAGAGATATCAATACATAGGTTTTACGATTATTATTAGTCAGATATATTCTTGTGCGGTGAATAGGGCGTGTTGAGTCCAGTTCTCTGAGCAAGGAGTAGGTCTTGTCTATTACATATTGGGTTTATGGAACGGTATCTGAGCTAATTTGATACCCTTGTTTTATGTATCACCCCACCTCACCTTTCCCGTTAGGCAGCCATAGTGTGTTTTCTGCATGTGTGACTCTGTTCTGTTTTGTAATTCAGTTCAAGTGTAACGGTTTTTACATTCCCTCTATCAGTGATACCTTATGAGAAGTGTCCTTTTCTGTGTGACTTATTTCACTTAGAATCGTCGTACCTAAATCCACTCATCATGCTGCTACTAACCTTACGACATTGATTTCCTGGCTGAGTGATATTCCATTGTATATAAGGACCACAACTTCTTTATCCATTTTTCTCTTTCCTGGGATATTTAAGATGGAATGAAGTGGAGGTCCTGGTCAACAGAGCAGCCCTAAACTTTGGGGTGCTTGTGTCTTGCTGATTTTTAATTTTCCCAATTTATACCCCCATGAGTGGAAGTGCCCTATGCTCTCTAAGCTGTGTTTTTCAGATGTTTCAGGACTCACCGGACACTTCTCCAGAGTGGCTCTTGGCAATTTACATCCCGCCCATCAGTGTAGCAAGGCTCCCATTTCTCCATGGCCTGTCCTGCATTTCTGGTTTTGACACTTTTTTCAGCATGGCCCTTTTGACCGATGGGAAGCGAGACTTCTTTGTAGCGCTGATTTGCCTTTCCAGGTTGCTTGGTTGGCCAAAAAGGGCGTATGCGTTTTTTCCTGAATATATTCAGGAAAAAACGCATACGCCCTTTTTGGCCAAGGGCATCATTGTCAACGTTTTGCCGCTTTTCATGTGCTTTAAAGGCGATTCGTATCTACCTCCTGAAATCTGTTTCCTGCAATTCTGCCTTGATTTCAAATCTTCTTCTTTGCCTTCCCTCAATATATTTGTGGACGAGAGTTATCATTTATAACTCTGCAGGTTTGTGAATTGCAGTGCCCTGAACCTCCATTTTACAACTCGCTTTTTTGGGAGCTGGCCGCAAAAGCGCAGAATGGCTTCAGGCCCTGTTCTGGTTCCGGGGAGCAGGCTGAGCCTGTGGTTAATTCTTCTTTCTGATGGGAAAATAGAGTGACCTGTGCCTGTCCCAACACCAAGAGCTAGTCTCTCGTTGGTTCCACGTCTTCCCGTTTATCCTCAGGACAAAGTGCAACCTGTACGGAACAGGAGGTTAAAGGTGCTGATGCTCCAAGTAGGGAGCTTGCTAGTAAAGCGGCTGGAATGGCGAACCCGGGCACAAGGAGATGAGAAATGAGGTGCGTTTTAGAAACCTTTCCCCATCACACGGTGTACCATCTTCTGGGTTTCTCATGCATGTTTTTGATGTAGGAAGATGGCCTTGAACCTGGAGATTTGGGACCCATGCGATGGGTACCACGCAGTATTACTTTACAGGGTCTGCGTTTGCTCACCCAACCTCACCAAACCTCTCAGCCCCAAGAGTGTCCACCCTTATGTCTCATCCAGCTGTGGGTCTAGATATGGTCAATCCAGGTTGCATCACAGCCCCTGAACGCATTGTGTAAGAATTTCTCTCTCTATCACTGTCTTTGTTTCATGGGTGTTTCAAAGTAATTTATTTTTATAATGGGGTTTAGCTGCTTTTCACTGCTCTGTTTATGCCGCTTTACACCCACTTGACACACTAACAGAGAGATATCAATACATAGGTTTTACGATTATTATTAGTCAGATATATTCTTGTGCGGTGAATAGGGCGTGTTGAGTCCAGTTCTCTGAGCAAGGAGTAGGTCTTGTCTATTACATATTGGGTTTATGGAACGGTATCTGAGCTAATTTGATACCCTTGTTTTATGTATCACCCCACCTCACCTTTCCCGTTAGGCAGCCATAGTGTGTTTTCTGCATGTGTGACTCTGTTCTGTTTTGTAATTCAGTTCAAGTGTAACGGTTTTTACATTCCCTCTATCAGTGATACCTTATGAGAAGTGTCCTTTTCTGTGTGACTTATTTCACTTAGAATCGTCGTACCTAAATCCACTCATCATGCTGCTACTAACCTTACGACATTGATTTCCTGGCTGAGTGATATTCCATTGTATATAAGGACCACAACTTCTTTATCCATTTTTCTCTTTCCTGGGATATTTAAGATGGAATGAAGTGGAGGTCCTGGTCAACAGAGCAGCCCTAAACTTTGGGGTGCTTGTGTCTTGCTGATTTTTAATTTTCCCAATTTATACCCCCATGAGTGGAAGTGCCCTATGCTCTCTAAGCTGTGTTTTTCAGATGTTTCAGGACTCACCGGACACTTCTCCAGAGTGGCTCTTGGCAATTTACATCCCGCCCATCAGTGTAGCAAGGCTCCCATTTCTCCATGGCCTGTCCTGCATTTCTGGTTTTGACACTTTTTTCAGCATGGCCCTTTTGACCGATGGGAAGCGAGACTTCTTTGTAGCGCTGATTTGCCTTTCCAGGTTGCTTGGTTGGCCAAAAAGGGCGTATGCGTTTTTTCCTGAATATATTCAGGAAAAAACGCATACGCCCTTTTTGGCCAAGGGCATCATTGTCAACGTTTTGCCGCTTTTCATGTGCTTTAAAGGCGATTCGTATCTACCTCCTGAAATCTGTTTCCTGCAATTCTGCCTTGATTTCAAATCCTCTTCTTTGCCTTCCCTCAATATATTTGTGGACGAGAGTTAACATTTATAACTCTGCAGGTTTGTGAATTGCAGTGCCCTGAACCTCCATTTTACAACTCGTTTTTATGGGAGCTGGCCGCAAAAGCGCAGAATGGCTTCAGGCCCTGTTCTGGTTCCGGGGGGCAGGCTGAGCCTGTGGTTAATTCTTCTTTCTGATGGGAAAATAGAGTGACCTGTGCCTGTCCCAACACCAAGAGCTAGTCTCTCGTTGGTTCCACGTCTTCCCGTTTATCCTCAGGACAAAGTGCAACCTGTACGGAACAGGAGGTTAAAGGTGCTGATGCTCCAAGTAGGGAGCTTGCTAGTAAAGCGGCTGGAATGGCGAACCCGGGCACAAGGAGATGAGAAATGAGGTGCGTTTTAGAAACCTTTCCCCATCACACGGTGTACCATCTTCTGGGTTTCTCATGCATGTTTTTGATGTAGGAAGATGCCCTTGATCCTGGAGATTTGGGACCCATGCGATGGGTACAACGCAGTATTCCTTTAAAGGGTCTGCGTTTGCTCACCCAACCTCACCAAACCTCTCAGCCCCAAGAGTGTCCACCCTTATGTCTCATCCAGCTGTGCGTCTAGATATGGTCAATCCAGGTTGCATCACAGCCCCTGAACGCATTGTGTAAGAATTTCTCTCTCTTTCACTGTCTTTGTTTCATGGGTGTTTCAAAGTAATTTATTTTTATAATGGGGTTTAGCTGCTTTTCACTGCTGTGTTTATGCCGCTTTACACCCACTTGACACACTAACAGAGAGATATCAATACATAGGTTTTACGATTATTATTAGTCAGATATATTCTTGTGCGGTGAATAGGGCGTGTTGAGTCCAGTTCTCTGAGCAAGGAGTAGGTCTTGTCTATTACATATTGGGTTTATGGAATGGTATCTGAGCTAATTTGATACCCTTGTTTTATGTATCACCCCACCTCACCTTTCCCGTTAAGCAGCCATAGTGTGTTTTCTGCATGTGTGACTCTGTTCTGTTTTGTAATTCAGTTCAAGTGTAACGGTTTTTACATTCCCTCTATCAGTGATACCTTATGAGAAGTGTCCTTTTCTGTGTGACTTATTTCACTTATAATCGTCGTACCTAAATCCACTCATCATGCTGCTACTAACCTTACGACATTGATTTCCTGGCTGAGTGATATTCCATTGTACATAAGGACCACAACTTCTTTATCCATTTTTCTCTTTCCTGGGATATTTAAGGTGGAATGAAGTGGAGGTCCTGGTCAACAGAGCAGCCCTAAACTTTGGGGTGCTTGTGTCTTGCTGATTTTTAATTTTCCCAATTTATACCCCCATGAGTGGAAGTGCCCTATGCTCTCTAAGCTGTGTTTTTCAGATGTTTCAGGACTCACCGGACACTTCTCCAGAGTGGCTCTTGGCAATTTACATCCCACCCATCAGTGTAGCAAGGCTCCCATTTCTCCATGGCCTGTCCTGCATTTCTGGTTTTGACACTTTTTTCAGCATGGCCCTTTTGACCGATGGGAAGCGAGACTTCTTTGTAGCGCTGATTTGCCTTTCCAGGTTGCTTGGTTGGCCAAAAAGGGCGTATGCGTTTTTTCCTGAATATATTCAGGAAAAAACGCATACGCCCTTTTTGGCCAAGGGCATCATTGTCAACGTTTTGCCGCTTTTCATGTGCTTTAAAGGCGATTCGTATCTACCTCCTGAAATCTGTTTCCTGCAATTCTGCCTTGATTTCAAATCCTCTTCTTTGCCTTCCCTCAGTATATTTGTGGACGAGAGTTATCAATTATAACTCTGCAGGTTTGTGAATTGCAGTGCCCTGAACCTCCATTTTACAACTCGTTTTTATGGGAGCTGGCCGCAAAATCGCAGAATGGCTTCAGGCCCTGTTCTGGTTCCGGGGGGCAGGCTGAGCCTGTGGTTAATTCTTCTTTCTGATGGGAAAATAGAGTGACCTGTGCCTGTCCCAACACCAAGAGCTAGTCTCTCGTTGGTTCCACGTCTTCCTGTTTATCCTCAGGACAAATTGCAACCTGTACGGAACAGGAGGTTAAAGGTGCTGATGCTCCACGTAGGGAGCTTGCTAGTAAAGCGGCTGGAATGGCGAACCCGGTCACAAGGAGATGAGAAATGAGGTGCGTTTTAGAAACCTTTCCCCATCACACGGTGTACCATCTTCTGGGTTTCTCATGCATGTTTTTGATGTAGGAAGATGCCCTTGAACCTGGAGATTTGGGACCCATGCGATGGTACCACGCAGTATTACTTTAAAGGGTCTGCGTTTGCTCACCCAACCTCACCAAACCTCTCAGCCCCAAGAGTGTCCACCCTTATGTCTCATCCAGCTGTGGGTCTAGATATGGTTAATCCAGGTTGCATCACAGCCCCTGAACGCATTGTGTAAGAATTTCTCTCTCTATCACTGTCTTTGTTTCATGGGTGTTTCAAAGTAATTTATTTTTATAATGGGGTTTAGCTGCTTTTCACTGCTGTGTTTATGCCACTTTACACCCACTTGACACACTAACAGAGACATATCAATACATAGGTTTTACGATTATTATTAGTCAGATATATTCTTGTGCGGTGAATAGGGCGTGTTGAGTCCAGTTCTCTGAGCAAGGAGTAGGTCTTGTCTATTACATATTGGGTTTATGGAACGGTATCTGAGCTAATTTGATACCCTTGTTTTATGTATCACCCCACCTCACCTTTCCCGTTAAGCAGCCATAGTGTGTTTTCTGCATGTGTGACTCTGTTCTGTTTTGTAATTCAGGTCAAGTGTAACGGTTTTTACATTCCCTCTATCAGTGATACCTTATGAGAAGTGTCCTTTTCTGTGTGACTTATTTCACTTAGAATCGTCGTACCTAAATCCACTCATCATGCTGCTACTAACCTTACGACATTGATTTCCTGGCTGAGTGATATTCCATTGTATATAAGGACCACAACTTCTTTATCCATTTTTCTCTTTCCTGGGATATTTAAGATGGAATGAAGTGGAGGTCCTGGTCAACAGAGCAGCCCTAAACTTTGGGGTGCTTGTGTCTTGCTGATTTTTAATTTTCCCAATTTATACCCCCATGAGTGGAAGTGCCCTATGCTCTCTAAGCTGTGTTTTTCAGATGTTTCAGGACTCACCGGACACTTCTCCAGAGTGGCTCTTGGCAATTTACATCCCGCCCATCAGTGTAGCAAGGCTCCCATTTCTCCATGGCCTGTCCTGCATTTCTGGTTTTGACACTTTTTTCAGCATGGCCCTTTTGACCGATGGGAAGCGAGACTTCTTTGTAGCGCTGATTTGCCTTTCCAGGTTGCTTGGTTGGCCAAAAAGGGCGTATGCGTTTTTTCCTGAATATATTCAGGAAAAAACGCATACGCCCTTTTTGGCCAAGGGCATCATTGTCAACGTTTTGCCGCTTTTCATGTGCTTTAAAGGCGATTCGTATCTACCTCCTGAAATCTGTTTCCTGCAATTCTGCCTTGATTTCAAATCTTCTTCTTTGCCTTCCCTCAATATATTTGTGGACGAGAGTTATCATTTATAACTCTGCAGGTTTGTGAATTGCAGTGCCCTGAACCTCCATTTTACAACTCGTTTTTATGGGAGCTGGCCGCAAAAGCGCAGAATGGCTTCAGGCCCTGTTCTGGTTCCGGGGGGCAGGCTGAGCCTGTGGTTAATTCTTCTTTCTGATGGGAAAATAGAGTGACCTGTGCCTGTCCCAACACCAAGAGCTAGTCTCTCGTTGGTTCCACGTCTTCCCGTTTATCCTCAGGACAAAGTGCAACCTGTACGGAACAGGAGGTTAAAGGTGCTGATGCTCCAAGTAGGGAGCTTGCTAGTAAAGCGGCTGGAATGGCGAACCCGGGCACAAGGAGATGAGAAATGAGGTGCGTTTTAGAAACCTTTCCCCATCACACGGTGTACCATCTTCTGGGTTTCTCATGCATGTTTTTGATGTAGGAAGATGGCCTTGAACCTGGAGATTTGGGACCCATGCGATGGGTACCACGCAGTATTACTTTAAAGGGTCTGCGTTTGCTCACCCAACCTCACCAAACCTCTCAGCCCCAAGAGTGTCCACCCTTATGTCTCATCCAGCTGTGGGTCTAGATATGATCAATCCAGGTTGCATCACAGCCCCTGAACGCATTGTGTAAGAATTTCTCTCTCTATCACTGTCTTTGTTTCATGGGTGTTTCAAAGTAATTTATTTTTATAATGGGGTTTAGCTGCTTTTCACTGCTGTGTTTATGCCGCTTTACACCCACTTGACACACTAACAGAGACATATCAATACATAGGTTTTACGATTATTATTAGTCAGATATATTCTTGTGCGGTGAATAGGGCGTGTTGAGTCCAGTTCTCTGAGCAAGGAGTAGGTCTTGTCTATTACATATTGGGTTTATGGAACGGTATCTGAGCTAATTTGATACCCTTGTTTTATGTATCACCCCACCTCACCTTTCCCGTTAGGCAGCCATAGTGTGTTTTCTGCATGTGTGACTCTGTTCTGTTTTGTAATTCAGTTCAAGTGTAACGGTTTTTACATTCCCTCTATCAGTGATACCTTATGAGAAGTGTCCTTTTCTGTGTGACTTATTTCACTTAGAATCGTCGTACCTAAATCCACTCATCATGCTGCTACTAACCTTACGACATTGATTTCCTGGCTGAGTGATATTCCATTGTATATAAGGACCACAACTTCTTTATCCATTTTTCTCTTTCCTGGGATATTTAAGATGGAATGAAGTGGAGGTCCTGGTCAACAGAGCAGCCCTAAACTTTGGGGTGCTTGTGTCTTGCTGATTTTTAATTTTCCCAATTTATACCCCCATGAGTGGAAGTGCCCTATGCTCTCTAAGCTGTGTTTTTCAGATGTTTCAGGACTCACCGGACACTTCTCCAGAGTGGCTCTTGGCAATTTACATCCCGCCCATCAGTGTAGCAAGGCTCCCATTTCTCCATGGCCTGTCCTGCATTTCTGGTTTTGACACTTTTTTCAGCATGGCCCTTTTGACCGATGGGAAGCGAGACTTCTTTGTAGCGCTGATTTGCCTTTCCAGGTTGCTTGGTTGGCCAAAAAGGGCGTATGCGTTTTTTCCTGAATATATTCAGGAAAAAACGCATACGCCCTTTTTGGCCAAGGGCATCATTGTCAACGTTTTGCCGCTTTTCATGTGCTTTAAAGGCGATTCGTATCTACCTCCTGAAATCTGTTTCCTGCAATTCTGCCTTGATTTCAAATCCTCTTCTTTGCCTTCCCTCAATATATTTGTGGACGAGAGTTATCATTTATAACTCTGCAGGTTTGTGAATTGCAGTGCCCTGAACCTCCATTTTACAACTCGTTTTTATGGGAGCTGGCCGCAAAAGCGCAGAATGGCTTCAGGCCCTGTTCTGGTTCCGGGGGGCAGGCTGAGCCTGTGGTTAATTCTTCTTTCTGATGGGAAAATAGAGTGACCTGTGCCTGTCCCAACACCAAGAGCTAGTCTCTCGTTGGTTCCACGTCTTCCCGTTTATCCTCAGGACAAAGTGCAACCTGTACGGAACAGGAGGTTAAAGGTGCTGATGCTCCAAGTAGGGAGCTTGCTAGTAAAGCGGCTGGAATGGCGAACCCGGGCACAAGGAGATGAGAAATGAGGTGCGTTTTAGAAACCTTTCCCCATCACACGGTGTACCATCTTCTGGGTTTCTCATGCATGTTTTTGATGTAGGAAGATGCCCTTGAACCTGGAGATTTGGGACCCATGCGATGGGTACCACGCAGTATTACTTTAAAGGGTCTGCGTTTGCTCACCCAACCTCACCAAACCTCTCAGCCCCAAGAGTGTCCACCCTTATGTCTCATCCAGCTGTGGGTCTAGATATGGTCAATCCAGGTTGCATCACAGCCCCTGAACGCATTGTGTAAGAATTTCTCTCTCTATCACTGTTTTTGTTTCATGGGTGTTTCAAAGTAATTTATTTTTATAATGGGGTTTAGCTGCTTTTCACTGCTGTGTTTATGCCGCTTTACACCCACTTGACACACTAACAGAGAGATATCAATACATAGGTTTTACGATTATTATTAGTCAGATATATTCTTGTGCGGTGAATAGGGCGTGTTGAGTCCAGTTCTCTGAGCAAGGAGTAGGTCTTGTCTATTACATATTGGGTTTATGGAACGGTATCTGAGCTAATTTGATACCCTTGTTTTATGTATCACCCCACCTCACCTTTCCCGTTAGGCAGCCATAGTGTGTTTTCTGCATGTGTGACTCTGTTCTGTTTTGTAATTCAGTTCAAGTGTAACGGTTTTTACATTCCCTCTATCAGTGATACCTTATGAGAAGTGTCCTTTTCTGTGTGACTTATTTCACTTAGAATCGTCGTACCTAAATCCACTCATCATGCTGCTACTAACCTTACGACATTGATTTCCTGGCTGAGTGATATTCAATTGTATATAAGGACCACAACTTCTTTATCCATTTTTCTCTTTCCTTGGATATTTAAGATGGAATGAAGTGGAGGTCCTGGTCAACAGAGCAGCCCTAAACTTTGGGGTGCTTGTGTCTTGCTGATTTTTAATTTTCCCAATTTATACCCCCATGAGTGGAAGTGCCCTATGCTCTCTAAGCTGTTTTTCAGATGTTTCAGGACTCACCGGACACTTCTCCAGAGTGGCTCTTGGCAATTTACATCCCGCCCATCAGTGTAGCAAGGCTCCCATTTCTCCATGGCCTGTCCTGCATTTCTGGTTTTGACACTTTTTTCAGCATGGCCCTTTTGACCGATGGGAAGCGAGACTTCTTTGTAGCGCTGATTTGCCTTTCCAGGTTGCTTGGTTGGCCAAAAAGGGCGTATGCGTTTTTTCCTGAATATATTCAGGAAAAAACGCATACGCCCTTTTTGGCCAAGGGCATCATTGTCAACGTTTTGCCGCTTTTCATGTGCTTTAAAGGCGATTCGTATCTACCTCCTGAAATCTGTTTCCTGCAATTCTGCCTTGATTTCAAATCTTCTTCTTTGCCTTCCCTCAATATATTTGTGGACGAGAGTTATCATTTATAACTCTGCAGGTTTGTGAATTGCAGTGCCCTGAACCTCCATTTTACAACTCGCTTTTTTGGGAGCTGGCCGCAAAAGCGCAGAATGGCTTCAGGCCCTGTTCTGGTTCCGGGGAGCAGGCTGAGCCTGTGGTTAATTCTTCTTTCTGATGGGAAAATAGAGTGACCTGTGCCTGTCCCAACACCAAGAGCTAGTCTCTCGTTGGTTCCACGTCTTCCCGTTTATCCTCAGGACAAAGTGCAACCTGTACGGAACAGGAGGTTAAAGGTGCTGATGCTCCAAGTAGGGAGCTTGCTAGTAAAGCGGCTGGAATGGCGAACCCGGGCACAAGGAGATGAGAAATGAGGTGCGTTTTAGAAACCTTTCCCCATCACACGGTGTACCATCTTCTGGGTTTCTCATGCATGTTTTTGATGTAGGAAGATGGCCTTGAACCTGGAGATTTGGGACCCATGCGATGGGTACCACGCAGTATTACTTTAAAGGGTCTGCGTTTGCTCACCCAACCTCACCAAACCTCTCAGCCCCAAGAGTGTCCACCCTTATGTCTCATCCAGCTGTGGGTCTAGATATGGTCAATCCAGGTTGCATCACAGCCCCTGAACGCATTGTGTAAGAATTTCTCTCTCTATCACTGTCTTTGTTTCATGGGTGTTTCAAAGTAATTTATTTTTATAATGGGGTTTAGCTGCTTTTCACTGCTCTGTTTATGCCGCTTTACACCCACTTGACACACTAACAGAGAGATATCAATACATAGGTTTTACGATTATTATTAGTCAGATATATTCTTGTGCGGTGAATAGGGCGTGTTGAGTCCAGTTCTCTGAGCAAGGAGTAGGTCTTGTCTATTACATATTGGGTTTATGGAACGGTATCTGAGCTAATTTGATACCCTTGTTTTATGTATCACCCCACCTCACCTTTCCCGTTAGGCAGCCATAGTGTGTTTTCTGCATGTGTGACTCTGTTCTGTTTTGTAATTCAGTTCAAGTGTAACGGTTTTTACATTCCCTCTATCAGTGATACCTTATGAGAAGTGTCCTTTTCTGTGTGACTTATTTCACTTAGAATCGTCGTACCTAAATCCACTCATCATGCTGCTACTAACCTTACGACATTGATTTCCTGGCTGAGTGATATTCCATTGTATATAAGGACCACAACTTCTTTATCCATTTTTCTCTTTCCTGGGATATTTAAGATGGAATGAAGTGGAGGTCCTGGTCAACAGAGCAGCCCTAAACTTTGGGGTGCTTGTGTCTTGCTGATTTTTAATTTTCCCAATTTATACCCCCATGAGTGGAAGTGCCCTATGCTCTCTAAGCTGTGTTTTTCAGATGTTTCAGGACTCACCGGACACTTCTCCAGAGTGGCTCTTGGCAATTTACATCCCGCCCATCAGTGTAGCAAGGCTCCCATTTCTCCATGGCCTGTCCTGCATTTCTGGTTTTGACACTTTTTTCAGCATGGCCCTTTTGACCGATGGGAAGCGAGACTTCTTTGTAGCGCTGATTTGCCTTTCCAGGTTGCTTGGTTGGCCAAAAAGGGCGTATGCGTTTTTTCCTGAATATATTCAGGAAAAAACGCATACGCCCTTTTTGGCCAAGGGCATCATTGTCAACGTTTTGCCGCTTTTCATGTGCTTTAAAGGCGATTCGTATCTACCTCCTGAAATCTGTTTCCTGCAATTCTGCCTTGATTTCAAATCCTCTTCTTTGCCTTCCCTCAATATATTTGTGGACGAGAGTTAACATTTATAACTCTGCAGGTTTGTGAATTGCAGTGCCCTGAACCTCCATTTTACAACTCGTTTTTATGGGAGCTGGCCGCAAAAGCGCAGAATGGCTTCAGGCCCTGTTCTGGTTCCGGGGGGCAGGCTGAGCCTGTGGTTAATTCTTCTTTCTGATGGGAAAATAGAGTGACCTGTGCCTGTCCCAACACCAAGAGCTAGTCTCTCGTTGGTTCCACGTCTTCCCGTTTATCCTCAGGACAAAGTGCAACCTGTACGGAACAGGAGGTTAAAGGTGCTGATGCTCCAAGTAGGGAGCTTGCTAGTAAAGCGGCTGGAATGGCGAACCCGGGCACAAGGAGATGAGAAATGAGGTGCGTTTTAGAAACCTTTCCCCATCACACGGTGTACCATCTTCTGGGTTTCTCATGCATGTTTTTGATGTAGGAAGATGCCCTTGATCCTGGAGATTTGGGACCCATGCGATGGGTACAACGCAGTATTCCTTTAAAGGGTCTGCGTTTGCTCACCCAACCTCACCAAACCTCTCAGCCCCAAGAGTGTCCACCCTTATGTCTCATCCAGCTGTGCGTCTAGATATGGTCAATCCAGGTTGCATCACAGCCCCTGAACGCATTGTGTAAGAATTTCTCTCTCTTTCACTGTCTTTGTTTCATGGGTGTTTCAAAGTAATTTATTTTTATAATGGGGTTTAGCTGCTTTTCACTGCTGTGTTTATGCCGCTTTACACCCACTTGACACACTAACAGAGAGATATCAATACATAGGTTTTACGATTATTATTAGTCAGATATATTCTTGTGCGGTGAATAGGGCGTGTTGAGTCCAGTTCTCTGAGCAAGGAGTAGGTCTTGTCTATTACATATTGGGTTTATGGAATGGTATCTGAGCTAATTTGATACCCTTGTTTTATGTATCACCCCACCTCACCTTTCCCGTTAAGCAGCCATAGTGTGTTTTCTGCATGTGTGACTCTGTTCTGTTTTGTAATTCAGTTCAAGTGTAACGGTTTTTACATTCCCTCTATCAGTGATACCTTATGAGAAGTGTCCTTTTCTGTGTGACTTATTTCACTTAGAATCGTCGTACCTAAATCCACTCATCATGCTGCTACTAACCTTACGACATTGATTTCCTGGCTGAGTGATATTCCATTGTACATAAGGACCACAACTTCTTTATCCATTTTTCTCTTTCCTGGGATATTTAAGGTGGAATGAAGTGGAGGTCCTGGTCAACAGAGCAGCCCTAAACTTTGGGGTGCTTGTGTCTTGCTGATTTTTAATTTTCCCAATTTATACCCCCATGAGTGGAAGTGCCCTATGCTCTCTAAGCTGTGTTTTTCAGATGTTTCAGGACTCACCGGACACTTCTCCAGAGTGGCTCTTGGCAATTTACATCCCACCCATCAGTGTAGCAAGGCTCCCATTTCTCCATGGCCTGTCCTGCATTTCTGGTTTTGACACTTTTTTCAGCATGGCCCTTTTGACCGATGGGAAGCGAGACTTCTTTGTAGCGCTGATTTGCCTTTCCAGGTTGCTTGGTTGGCCAAAAAGGGCGTATGCGTTTTTTCCTGAATATATTCAGGAAAAAACGCATACGCCCTTTTTGGCCAAGGGCATCATTGTCAACGTTTTGCCGCTTTTCATGTGCTTTAAAGGCGATTCGTATCTACCTCCTGAAATCTGTTTCCTGCAATTCTGCCTTGATTTCAAATCCTCTTCTTTGCCTCCCTTAATATATTTGTGGACGAGAGTTATCAATTATAACTCTGCAGGTTTGTGAATTGCAGTGCCCTGAACCTCCATTTTACAACTCGTTTTTATGGGAGCTGGCCGCAAAATCGCAGAATGGCTTCAGGCCCTGTTCTGGTTCCGGGGGGCAGGTTGAGCCTGTGGTTAATTCTTCTTTCTGATGGGAAAATAGAGTGACCTGTGCCTGTCCCAACACCAAGAGCTAGTCTCTCGTTGGTTCCACGTCTTCCCGTTTATCCTCAGGACAAAGTGCAACCTGTACGGAACAGGAGGTTAAAGGTGCTGATGCTCCAAGTAGGGAGCTTGCTAGTAAAGCGGCTGGAATGGCGAACCCGGGCACAAGGAGATGAGAAATGAGGTGCGTTTTAGAAACCTTTCCCCATCACACGGTGTACCATCTTCTGGGTTTCTCATGCATGTTTTTGATGTAGGAAGATGCCCTTGATCCTGGAGATTTGGGACCCATGCGATGGGTACAACGCAGTATTCCTTTAAAGGGTCTGCGTTTGCTCACCCAACCTCACCAAACCTCTCAGCCCCAAGAGTGTCCACCCTTATGTCTCATCCAGCTGTGCGTCTAGATATGGTCAATCCAGGTTGCATCACAGCCCCTGAACGCATTGTGTAAGAATTTCTCTCTCTTTCACTGTCTTTGTTTCATGGGTGTTTCAAAGTAATTTATTTTTATAATGGGGTTTAGCTGCTTTTCACTGCTGTGTTTATGCCGCTTTACACCCACTTGACACACTAACAGAGAGATATCAATACATAGGTTTTACGATTATTATTAGTCAGATATATTCTTGTGCGGTGAATAGGGCGTGTTGAGTCCAGTTCTCTGAGCAAGGAGTAGGTCTTGTCTATTACATATTGGGTTTATGGAATGGTATCTGAGCTAATTTGATACCCTTGTTTTATGTATCACCCCACCTCACCTTTCCCGTTAAGCAGCCATAGTGTGTTTTCTGCATGTGTGACTCTGTTCTGTTTTGTAATTCAGTTCAAGTGTAACGGTTTTTACATTCCCTCTATCAGTGATACCTTATGAGAAGTGTCCTTTTCTGTGTGACTTATTTCACTTAGAATCGTCGTACCTAAATCCACTCATCATGCTGCTACTAACCTTACGACATTGATTTCCTGGCTGAGTGATATTCCATTGTACATAAGGACCACAACTTCTTTATCCATTTTTCTCTTTCCTGGGATATTTAAGGTGGAATGAAGTGGAGGTCCTGGTCAACAGAGCAGCCCTAAACTTTGGGGTGCTTGTGTCTTGCTGATTTTTAATTTTCCCAATTTATACCCCCATGAGTGGAAGTGCCCTATGCTCTCTAAGCTGTGTTTTTCAGATGTTTCAGGACTCACCGGACACTTCTCCAGAGTGGCTCTTGGCAATTTACATCCCACCCATCAGTGTAGCAAGGCTCCCATTTCTCCATGGCCTGTCCTGCATTTCTGGTTTTGACACTTTTTTCAGCATGGCCCTTTTGACCGATGGGAAGCGAGACTTCTTTGTAGCGCTGATTTGCCTTTCCAGGTTGCTTGGTTGGCCAAAAAGGGCGTATGCGTTTTTTCCTGAATATATTCAGGAAAAAACGCATACGCCCTTTTTGGCCAAGGGCATCATTGTCAACGTTTTGCCGCTTTTCATGTGCTTTAAAGGCGATTCGTATCTACCTCCTGAAATCTGTTTCCTGCAATTCTGCCTTGATTTCAAATCCTCTTCTTTGCCTCCCTTAATATATTTGTGGACGAGAGTTATCAATTATAACTCTGCAGGTTTGTGAATTGCAGTGCCCTGAACCTCCATTTTACAACTCGTTTTTATGGGAGCTGGCCGCAAAATCGCAGAATGGCTTCAGGCCCTGTTCTGGTTCCGGGGGGCAGGTTGAGCCTGTGGTTAATTCTTCTTTCTGATGGGAAAATAGAGTGACCTGTGCCTGTCCCAACACCAAGAGCTAGTCTCTCGTTGGTTCCACGTCTTCCCGTTTATCCTCAGGACAAAGTGCAACCTGTACGGAACAGGAGGTTAAAGGTGCTGATGCTCCAAGTAGGGAGCTTGCTAGTAAAGCGGCTGGAATGGCGAACCCGGGCACAAGGAGATGAGAAATGAGGTGCGTTTTAGAAACCTTTCCCCATCACACGGTGTACCATCTTCTGGGTTTCTCATGCATGTTTTTGATGTAGGAAGATGCCCTTGATCCTGGAGATTTGGGACCCATGCGATGGGTACAACGCAGTATTCCTTTAAAGGGTCTGCGTTTGCTCACCCAACCTCACCAAACCTCTCAGCCCCAAGAGTGTCCACCCTTATGTCTCATCCAGCTGTGCGTCTAGATATGGTCAATCCAGGTTGCATCACAGCCCCTGAACGCATTGTGTAAGAATTTCTCTCTCTTTCACTGTCTTTGTTTCATGGGTGTTTCAAAGTAATTTATTTTTATAATGGGGTTTAGCTGCTTTTCACTGCTGTGTTTATGCCGCTTTACACCCACTTGACACACTAACAGAGAGATATCAATACATAGGTTTTACGATTATTATTAGTCAGATATATTCTTGTGCGGTGAATAGGGCGTGTTGAGTCCAGTTCTCTGAGCAAGGAGTAGGTCTTGTCTATTACATATTGGGTTTATGGAATGGTATCTGAGCTAATTTGATACCCTTGTTTTATGTATCACCCCACCTCACCTTTCCCGTTAAGCAGCCATAGTGTGTTTTCTGCATGTGTGACTCTGTTCTGTTTTGTAATTCAGTTCAAGTGTAACGGTTTTTACATTCCCTCTATCAGTGATACCTTATGAGAAGTGTCCTTTTCTGTGTGACTTATTTCACTTAGAATCGTCGTACCTAAATCCACTCATCATGCTGCTACTAACCTTACGACATTGATTTCCTGGCTGAGTGATATTCCATTGTACATAAGGACCACAACTTCTTTATCCATTTTTCTCTTTCCTGGGATATTTAAGGTGGAATGAAGTGGAGGTCCTGGTCAACAGAGCAGCCCTAAACTTTGGGGTGCTTGTGTCTTGCTGATTTTTAATTTTCCCAATTTATACCCCCATGAGTGGAAGTGCCCTATGCTCTCTAAGCTGTGTTTTTCAGATGTTTCAGGACTCACCGGACACTTCTCCAGAGTGGCTCTTGGCAATTTACATCCCACCCATCAGTGTAGCAAGGCTCCCATTTCTCCATGGCCTGTCCTGCATTTCTGGTTTTGACACTTTTTTCAGCATGGCCCTTTTGACCGATGGGAAGCGAGACTTCTTTGTAGCGCTGATTTGCCTTTCCAGGTTGCTTGGTTGGCCAAAAAGGGCGTATGCGTTTTTTCCTGAATATATTCAGGAAAAAACGCATACGCCCTTTTTGGCCAAGGGCATCATTGTCAACGTTTTGCCGCTTTTCATGTGCTTTAAAGGCGATTCGTATCTACCTCCTGAAATCTGTTTCCTGCAATTCTGCCTTGATTTCAAATCCTCTTCTTTGCCTCCCTTAATATATTTGTGGACGAGAGTTATCAATTATAACTCTGCAGGTTTGTGAATTGCAGTGCCCTGAACCTCCATTTTACAACTCGTTTTTATGGGAGCTGGCCGCAAAATCGCAGAATGGCTTCAGGCCCTGTTCTGGTTCCGGGGGGCAGGCTGAGCCTGTGGTTAATTCTTCTTTCTGATGGGAAAATAGAGTGACCTGTGCCTGTCCCAACACCAAGAGCTAGTCTCTCGTTGGTTCCACGTCTTCCTGTTTATCCTCAGGACAAATTGCAACCTGTACGGAACAGGAGGTTAAAGGTGCTGATGCTCCACGTAGGGAGCTTGCTAGTAAAGCGGCTGGAATGGCGAACCCGCGCACAAGGAGATGAGAAATGAGGTGCGTTTTAGAAACCTTTCCCCATCACACGGTGTACCATCTTCTGGGTTTCTCATGCATGTTTTTGATGTAGGAAGATGCCCTTGAACCTGGAGATTTGGGACCCATGCGATGGTACCACGCAGTATTACTTTAAAGGGTCTGCGTTTGCTCACCCAACCTCACCAAACCTCTCAGCCCCAAGAGTGTCCACCCTTATGTCTCATTCAGCTGTGCGTCTAGATATGGTCAATCCAGGTTGCATCACAGCCCCTGAACGCATTGTGTAAGAATTTCTCTCTCTATCACTGTTTTTGTTTCATGGGTGTTTCAAAATAATTTATTTTTATAATGGGGTTTAGCTGCTTTTCACTGCTGTGTTTATGCCGCTTTACACCCACTTGACACACTAACAGAGAGATATCAATACATAGGTTTTACGATTATTACTAGTCAGATATATTCTTGTGCGGTGAATAGGGCGTGTTGAGTCCAGTTCTCTGAGCAAGGAGTAGGTCTTGTCTATTACATATTGGGTTTATGGAACGGTATCTGAGCTAATTTGATACCCTTGTTTTATGTATCACCCCACCTCACCTTTCCCGTTAGGCAGCCATAGTGTGTTTTCTGCATGTGTGACTCTGTTCTGTTTTGTAATTCAGTTCAAGTGTAACGGTTTTTACATTCCCTCTATCAGTGATACCTTATGAGAAGTGTCCTTTTCTGTGTGACTTATTTCACTTAGAATCGTCGTACCTAAATCCACTCATCATGCTGCTACTAACCTTACGACATTGATTTCCTGGCTGAGTGATATTCCATTGTATATAAGGACCACAACTTCTTTATCCATTTTTCTCTTTCCTTGGATATTTAAGATGGAATGAAGTGGAGGTCCTGGTCAACAGAGCAGCCCTAAACTTTGGGGTGCTTGTGTCTTGCTGATTTTTAATTTTCCCAATTTATACCCCCATGAGTGGAAGTGCCCTATGCTCTCTAAGCTGTGTTTTTCAGATGTTTCAGGACTCACCGGACACTTCTCCAGAGTGGCTCTTGGCAATTTACATCCCGCCCATCAGTGTAGCAAGGCTCCCATTTCTCCATGGCCTGTCCTGCATTTCTGGTTTTGACACTTTTTTCAGCATGGCCCTTTTGACCGATGGGAAGCGAGACTTCTTTGTAGCGCTGATTTGCCTTTCCAGGTTGCTTGGTTGGCCAAAAAGGGCGTATGCGTTTTTTCCTGAATATATTCAGGAAAAAACTCATACGCCCTTTTTGGCCAAGGGCATCATTGTCAACGTTTTGCCGCTTTTCATGTGCTTTAAAGGCGATTCGTATCTACCTCCTGAAATCTGTTTCCTGCAATTCTGCCTTGATTTCAAATCTTCTTCTTTGCCTTCCCTCAATATATTTGTGGACGAGAGTTATCATTTATAACTCTGCAGGTTTGTGAATTGCAGTGCCCTGAACCTCCATTTTACAACTCGCTTTTTTGGGAGCTGGCCGCAAAAGCGCAGAATGGCTTCAGGCCCTGTTCTGGTTCCGGGGAGCAGGCTGAGCCTGTGGTTAATTCTTCTTTCTGATGGGAAAATAGAGTGACCTGTGCCTGTCCCAACACCAAGAGCTAGTCTCTCGTTGGTTCCACGTCTTCCCGTTTATCCTCAGGACAAAGTGCAACCTGTACGGAACAGGAGGTTAAAGGTGCTGATGCTCCAAGTAGGGAGCTTGCTAGTAAAGCGGCTGGAATGGCGAACCCGGGCACAAGGAGATGAGAAATGAGGTGCGTTTTAGAAACCTTTCCCCATCACACGGTGTACCATCTTCTGGGTTTCTCATGCATGTTTTTGATGTAGGAAGATGGCCTTGAACCTGGAGATTTGGGACCCATGCGATGGGTACCACGCAGTATTACTTTAAAGGGTCTGCGTTTGCTCACCCAACCTCACCAAACCTCTCAGCCCCAAGAGTGTCCACCCTTATGTCTCATCCAGCTGTGGGTCTAGATATGGTCAATCCAGGTTGCATCACAGCCCCTGAACGCATGGTGTAAGAATTTCTCTCTCTATCACTGTCTTTGTTTCATGGGTGTTTCAAAGTAATTTATTTTTATAATGGGGTTTAGCTGCTTTTCACTGCTCTGTTTATGCCGCTTTACACCCACTTGACACACTAACAGAGAGATATCAATACATAGGTTTTACGATTATTATTAGTCAGATATATTCTTGTGCGGTGAATAGGGCGTGTTGAGTCCAGTTCTCTGAGCAAGGAGTAGGTCTTGTCTATTACATATTGGGTTTATGGAACGGTATCTGAGCTAATTTGATACCCTTGTTTTATGTATCACCCCACCTCACCTTTCCCGTTAGGCAGCCATAGTGTGTTTTCTGCATGTGTGACTCTGTTCTGTTTTGTAATTCAGTTCAAGTGTAACGGTTTTTACATTCCCTCTATCAGTGATACCTTATGAGAAGTGTCCTTTTCTGTGTGACTTATTTCACTTAGAATCGTCGTACCTAAATCCACTCATCATGCTGCTACTAACCTTACGACATTGATTTCCTGGCTGAGTGATATTCCATTGTATATAAGGACCACAACTTCTTTATCCATTTTTCTCTTTCCTGGGATATTTAAGATGGAATGAAGTGGAGGTCCTGGTCAACAGAGCAGCCCTAAACTTTGGGGTGCTTGTGTCTTGCTGATTTTTAATTTTCCCAATTTATACCCCCATGAGTGGAAGTGCCCTATGCTCTCTAAGCTGTGTTTTTCAGATGTTTCAGGACTCACCGGACACTTCTCCAGAGTGGCTCTTGGCAATTTACATCCCGCCCATCAGTGTAGCAAGGCTCCCATTTCTCCATGGCCTGTCCTGCATTTCTGGTTTTGACACTTTTTTCAGCATGGCCCTTTTGACCAATGGGAAGCGAGACTTCTTTGTAGCGCTGATTTGCCTTTCCAGGTTGCTTGGTTGGCCAAAAAGGGCGTATGCGTTTTTTCCTGAATATATTCAGGAAAAAACGCATACGCCCTTTTTGGCCAAGGGCATCATTGTCAACGTTTTGCCGCTTTTCATGTGCTTTAAAGGCGATTCGTATCTACCTCCTGAAATCTGTTTCCTGCAATTCTGCCTTGATTTCAAATCCTCTTCTTTGCCTTCCCTCAATATATTTGTGGACGAGAGTTAACATTTATAACTCTGCAGGTTTGTGAATTGCAGTGCCCTGAACCTCCATTTTACAACTCGTTTTTATGGGAGCTGGCCGCAAAAGCGCAGAATGGCTTCAGGCCCTGTTCTGGTTCCGGGGGGCAGGCTGAGCCTGTGGTTAATTCTTCTTTCTGATGGGAAAATAGAGTGACCTGTGCCTGTCCCAACACCAAGAGCTAGTCTCTCGTTGGTTCCACGTCTTCCCGTTTATCCTCAGGACAAAGTGCAACCTGTACGGAACAGGAGGTTAAAGGTGCTGATGCTCCAAGTAGGGAGCTTGCTAGTAAAGCGGCTGGAATGGCGAACCCGGGCACAAGGAGATGAGAAATGAGGTGCGTTTTAGAAACCTTTCCCCATCACACGGTGTACCATCTTCTGGGTTTCTCATGCATGTTTTTGATGTAGGAAGATGCCCTTGATCCTGGAGATTTGGGACCCATGCGATGGGTACAACGCAGTATTCCTTTAAAGGGTCTGCGTTTGCTCACCCAACCTCACCAAACCTCTCAGCCCCAAGAGTGTCCACCCTTATGTCTCATCCAGCTGTGCGTCTAGATATGGTCAATCCAGGTTGCATCACAGCCCCTGAACGCATTGTGTAAGAATTTCTCTCTCTTTCACTGTCTTTGTTTCATGGGTGTTTCAAAGTAATTTATTTTTATAATGGGGTTTAGCTGCTTTTCACTGCTGTGTTTATGCCGCTTTACACCCACTTGACACACTAACAGAGAGATATCAATACATAGGTTTTACGATTATTATTAGTCAGATATATTCTTGTGCGGTGAATAGGGCGTGTTGAGTCCAGTTCTCTGAGCAAGGAGTAGGTCTTGTCTATTACATATTGGGTTTATGGAATGGTATCTGAGCTAATTTGATACCCTTGTTTTATGTATCACCCCACCTCACCTTTCCCGTTAAGCAGCCATAGTGTGTTTTCTGCATGTGTGACTCTGTTCTGTTTTGTAATTCAGTTCAAGTGTAACGGTTTTTACATTCCCTCTATCAGTGATACCTTATGAGAAGTGTCCTTTTCTGTGTGACTTATTTCACTTAGAATCGTCGTACCTAAATCCACTCATCATGCTGCTACTAACCTTACGACATTGATTTCCTGGCTGAGTGATATTCCATTGTACATAAGGACCACAACTTCTTTATCCATTTTTCTCTTTCCTGGGATATTTAAGGTGGAATGAAGTGGAGGTCCTGGTCAACAGAGCAGCCCTAAACTTTGGGGTGCTTGTGTCTTGCTGATTTTTAATTTTCCCAATTTATACCCCCATGAGTGGAAGTGCCCTATGCTCTCTAAGCTGTGTTTTTCAGATGTTTCAGGACTCACCGGACACTTCTCCAGAGTGGCTCTTGGCAATTTACATCCCACCCATCAGTGTAGCAAGGCTCCCATTTCTCCATGGCCTGTCCTGCATTTCTGGTTTTGACACTTTTTTCAGCATGGCCCTTTTGACCGATGGGAAGCGAGACTTCTTTGTAGCGCTGATTTGCCTTTCCAGGTTGCTTGGTTGGCCAAAAAGGGCGTATGCGTTTTTTCCTGAATATATTCAGGAAAAAACGCATACGCCCTTTTTGGCCAAGGGCATCATTGTCAACGTTTTGCCGCTTTTCATGTGCTTTAAAGGCGATTCGTATCTACCTCCTGAAATCTGTTTCCTGCAATTCTGCCTTGATTTCAAATCCTCTTCTTTGCCTCCCTTAATATATTTGTGGACGAGAGTTATCAATTATAACTCTGCAGGTTTGTGAATTGCAGTGCCCTGAACCTCCATTTTACAACTCGTTTTTATGGGAGCTGGCCGCAAAATCGCAGAATGGCTTCAGGCCCTGTTCTGGTTCCGGGGGGCAGGCTGAGCCTGTGGTTAATTCTTCTTTCTGATGGGAAAATAGAGTGACCTGTGCCTGTCCCAACACCAAGAGCTAGTCTCTCGTTGGTTCCACGTCTTCCTGTTTATCCTCAGGACAAATTGCAACCTGTACGGAACAGGAGGTTAAAGGTGCTGATGCTCCACGTAGGGAGCTTGCTAGTAAAGCGGCTGGAATGGCGAACCCGCGCACAAGGAGATGAGAAATGAGGTGCGTTTTAGAAACCTTTCCCCATCACACGGTGTACCATCTTCTGGGTTTCTCATGCATGTTTTTGATGTAGGAAGATGCCCTTGAACCTGGAGATTTGGGACCCATGCGATGGTACCACGCAGTATTACTTTAAAGGGTCTGCGTTTGCTCACCCAACCTCACCAAACCTCTCAGCCCCAAGAGTGTCCACCCTTATGTCTCATCCAGCTGTGCGTCTAGATATGGTCAATCCAGGTTGCATCACAGCCCCTGAACGCATTGTGTAAGAATTTCTCTCTCTATCACTGTTTTTGTTTCATGGGTGTTTCAAAATAATTTATTTTTATAATGGGGTTTAGCTGCTTTTCACTGCTGTGTTTATGCCGCTTTACACCCACTTGACACACTAACAGAGAGATATCAATACATAGGTTTTACGATTATTATTAGTCAGATATATTCTTGTGCGGTGAATAGGGCGTGTTGAGTCCAGTTCTCTGAGCAAGGAGTAGGTCTTGTCTATTACATATTGGGTTTATGGAACGGTATCTGAGCTAATTTGATACCCTTGTTTTATGTATCACCCCACCTCACCTTTCCCGTTAGGCAGCCATAGTGTGTTTTCTGCATGTGTGACTCTGTTCTGTTTTGTAATTCAGTTCAAGTGTAACGGTTTTTACATTCCCTCTATCAGTGATACCTTATGAGAAGTGTCCTTTTCTGTGTGACTTATTTCACTTAGAATCGTCGTACCTAAATCCACTCATCATGCTGCTACTAACCTTACGACATTGATTTCCTGGCTGAGTGATATTCCATTGTATATAAGGACCACAACTTCTTTATCCATTTTTCTCTTTCCTGGGATATTTAAGATGGAATGAAGTGGAGGTCCTGGTCAACAGAGCAGCCCTAAACTTTGGGGTGCTTGTGTCTTGCTGATTTTTAATTTTCCCAATTTATACCCCCATGAGTGGAAGTGCCCTATGCTCTCTAAGCTGTGTTTTTCAGATGTTTCAGGACTCACCGGACACTTCTCCAGAGTGGCTCTTGGCAATTTACATCCCGCCCATCAGTGTAGCAAGGCTCCCATTTCTCCATGGCCTGTCCTGCATTTCTGGTTTTGACACTTTTTTCAGCATGGCCCTTTTGACCGATGGGAAGCGAGACTTCTTTGTAGCGCTGATTTGCCTTTCCAGGTTGCTTGGTTGGCCAAAAAGGGCGTATGCGTTTTTTCCTGAATATATTCAGGAAAAAACGCATACGCCCTTTTTGGCCAAGGGCATCATTGTCAACGTTTTGCCGCTTTTCATGTGCTTTAAAGGCGATTCGTATCTACCTCCTGAAATCTGTTTCCTGCAATTCTGCCTTGATTTCAAATCTTCTTCTTTGCCTTCCCTCAATATATTTGTGGACGAGAGTTATCATTTATAACTCTGCAGGTTTGTGAATTGCAGTGCCCTGAACCTCCATTTTACAACTCGCTTTTTTGGGAGCTGGCCGCAAAAGCGCAGAATGGCTTCAGGCCCTGTTCTGGTTCCGGGGAGCAGGCTGAGCCTGTGGTTAATTCTTCTTTCTGATGGGAAAATAGAGTGACCTGTGCCTGTCCCAACACCAAGAGCTAGTCTCTCGTTGGTTCCACGTCTTCCCGTTTATCCTCAGGACAAAGTGCAACCTGTACGGAACAGGAGGTTAAAGGTGCTGATGCTCCAAGTAGGGAGCTTGCTAGTAAAGCGGCTGGAATGGCGAACCCGGGCACAAGGAGATGAGAAATGAGGTGCGTTTTAGAAACCTTTCCCCATCACACGGTGTACCATCTTCTGGGTTTCTCATGCATGTTTTTGATGTAGGAAGATGGCCTTGAACCTGGAGATTTGGGACCCATGCGATGGGTACCACGCAGTATTACTTTAAAGGGTCTGCGTTTGCTCACCCAACCTCACCAAACCTCTCAGCCCCAAGAGTGTCCACCCTTATGTCTCATCCAGCTGTGGGTCTAGATATGGTCAATCCAGGTTGCATCACAGCCCCTGAACGCATGGTGTAAGAATTTCTCTCTCTATCACTGTCTTTGTTTCATGGGTGTTTCAAAGTAATTTATTTTTATAATGGGGTTTAGCTGCTTTTCACTGCTCTGTTTATGCCGCTTTACACCCACTTGACACACTAACAGAGAGATATCAATACATAGGTTTTACGATTATTATTAGTCAGATATATTCTTGTGCGGTGAATAGGGCGTGTTGAGTCCAGTTCTCTGAGCAAGGAGTAGGTCTTGTCTATTACATATTGGGTTTATGGAACGGTATCTGAGCTAATTTGATACCCTTGTTTTATGTATCACCCCACCTCACCTTTCCCGTTAGGCAGCCATAGTGTGTTTTCTGCATGTGTGACTCTGTTCTGTTTTGTAATTCAGTTCAAGTGTAACGGTTTTTACATTCCCTCTATCAGTGATACCTTATGAGAAGTGTCCTTTTCTGTGTGACTTATTTCACTTAGAATCGTCGTACCTAAATCCACTCATCATGCTGCTACTAACCTTACGACATTGATTTCCTGGCTGAGTGATATTCCATTGTATATAAGGACCACAACTTCTTTATCCATTTTTCTCTTTCCTGGGATATTTAAGATGGAATGAAGTGGAGGTCCTGGTCAACAGAGCAGCCCTAAACTTTGGGGTGCTTGTGTCTTGCTGATTTTTAATTTTCCCAATTTATACCCCCATGAGTGGAAGTGCCCTATGCTCTCTAAGCTGTGTTTTTCAGATGTTTCAGGACTCACCGGACACTTCTCCAGAGTGGCTCTTGGCAATTTATATCCCGCCCATCAGTGTAGCAAGGCTCCCATTTCTCCATGGCCTGTCCTGCATTTCTGGTTTTGACACTTTTTTCAGCATGGCCCTTTTGACCGATGGGAAGCGAGACTTCTTTGTAGCGCTGATTTGCCTTTCCAGGTTGCTTGGTTGGCCAAAAAGGGCGTATGCGTTTTTTCCTGAATATATTCAGGAAAAAACGCATACGCCCTTTTTGGCCAAGGGCATCATTGTCAACGTTTTGCCGCTTTTCATGTGCTTTAAAGGCGATTCGTATCTACCTCCTGAAATCTGTTTCCTGCAATTCTGCCTTGATTTCAAATCCTCTTCTTTGCCTTCCCTCAATATATTTGTGGACGAGAGTTAACATTTATAACTCTGCAGGTTTGTGAATTGCAGTGCCCTGAACCTCCATTTTACAACTCGTTTTTATGGGAGCTGGCCGCAAAAGCGCAGAATGGCTTCAGGCCCTGTTCTGGTTCCGGGGGGCAGGCTGAGCCTGTGGTTAATTCTTCTTTCTGATGGGAAAATAGAGTGACCTGTGCCTGTCCCAACACCAAGAGCTAGTCTCTCGTTGGTTCCACGTCTTCCCGTTTATCCTCAGGACAAAGTGCAACCTGTACGGAACAGGAGGTTAAAGGTGCTGATGCTCCAAGTAGGGAGCTTGCTAGTAAAGCGGCTGGAATGGCGAACCCGGGCACAAGGAGATGAGAAATGAGGTGCGTTTTAGAAACCTTTCCCCATCACACGGTGTACCATCTTCTGGGTTTCTCATGCATGTTTTTGATGTAGGAAGATGCCCTTGATCCTGGAGATTTGGGACCCATGCGATGGGTACAACGCAGTATTCCTTTAAAGGGTCTGCGTTTGCTCACCCAACCTCACCAAACCTCTCAGCCCCAAGAGTGTCCACCCTTATGTCTCATCCAGCTGTGCGTCTAGATATGGTCAATCCAGGTTGCATCACAGCCCCTGAACGCATTGTGTAAGAATTTCTCTCTCTTTCACTGTCTTTGTTTCATGGGTGTTTCAAAGTAATTTATTTTTATAATGGGGTTTAGCTGCTTTTCACTGCTGTGTTTATGCCGCTTTACACCCACTTGACACACTAACAGAGAGATATCAATACATAGGTTTTACGATTATTATTAGTCAGATATATTCTTGTGCGGTGAATAGGGCGTGTTGAGTCCAGTTCTCTGAGCAAGGAGTAGGTCTTGTCTATTACATATTGGGTTTATGGAATGGTATCTGAGCTAATTTGATACCCTTGTTTTATGTATCACCCCACCTCACCTTTCCCGTTAAGCAGCCATAGTGTGTTTTCTGCATGTGTGACTCTGTTCTGTTTTGTAATTCAGTTCAAGTGTAACGGTTTTTACATTCCCTCTATCAGTGATACCTTATGAGAAGTGTCCTTTTCTGTGTGACTTATTTCACTTAGAATCGTCGTACCTAAATCCACTCATCATGCTGCTACTAACCTTACGACATTGATTTCCTGGCTGAGTGATATTCCATTGTACATAAGGACCACAACTTCTTTATCCATTTTTCTCTTTCCTGGGATATTTAAGGTGGAATGAAGTGGAGGTCCTGGTCAACAGAGCAGCCCTAAACTTTGGGGTGCTTGTGTCTTGCTGATTTTTAATTTTCCCAATTTATACCCCCATGAGTGGAAGTGCCCTATGCTCTCTAAGCTGTGTTTTTCAGATGTTTCAGGACTCACCGGACACTTCTCCAGAGTGGCTCTTGGCAATTTACATCCCACCCATCAGTGTAGCAAGGCTCCCATTTCTCCATGGCCTGTCCTGCATTTCTGGTTTTGACACTTTTTTCAGCATGGCCCTTTTGACCGATGGGAAGCGAGACTTCTTTGTAGCGCTGATTTGCCTTTCCAGGTTGCTTGGTTGGCCAAAAAGGGCGTATGCGTTTTTTCCTGAATATATTCAGGAAAAAACGCATACGCCCTTTTTGGCCAAGGGCATCATTGTCAACGTTTTGCCGCTTTTCATGTGCTTTAAAGGCGATTCGTATCTACCTCCTGAAATCTGTTTCCTGCAATTCTGCCTTGATTTCAAATCCTCTTCTTTGCCTCCCTTAATATATTTGTGGACGAGAGTTATCAATTATAACTCTGCAGGTTTGTGAATTGCAGTGCCCTGAACCTCCATTTTACAACTCGTTTTTATGGGAGCTGGCCGCAAAATCGCAGAATGGCTTCAGGCCCTGTTCTGGTTCCGGGGGGCAGGTTGAGCCTGTGGTTAATTCTTCTTTCTGATGGGAAAATAGAGTGACCTGTGCCTGTCCCAACACCAAGAGCTAGTCTCTCGTTGGTTCCACGTCTTCCCGTTTATCCTCAGGACAAAGTGCAACCTGTACGGAACAGGAGGTTAAAGGTGCTGATGCTCCAAGTAGGGAGCTTGCTAGTAAAGCGGCTGGAATGGCGAACCCGGGCACAAGGAGATGAGAAATGAGGTGCGTTTTAGAAACCTTTCCCCATCACACGGTGTACCATCTTCTGGGTTTCTCATGCATGTTTTTGATGTAGGAAGATGCCCTTGATCCTGGAGATTTGGGACCCATGCGATGGGTACAACGCAGTATTCCTTTAAAGGGTCTGCGTTTGCTCACCCAACCTCACCAAACCTCTCAGCCCCAAGAGTGTCCACCCTTATGTCTCATCCAGCTGTGCGTCTAGATATGGTCAATCCAGGTTGCATCACAGCCCCTGAACGCATTGTGTAAGAATTTCTCTCTCTTTCACTGTCTTTGTTTCATGGGTGTTTCAAAGTAATTTATTTTTATAATGGGGTTTAGCTGCTTTTCACTGCTGTGTTTATGCCGCTTTACACCCACTTGACACACTAACAGAGAGATATCAATACATAGGTTTTACGATTATTATTAGTCAGATATATTCTTGTGCGGTGAATAGGGCGTGTTGAGTCCAGTTCTCTGAGCAAGGAGTAGGTCTTGTCTATTACATATTGGGTTTATGGAATGGTATCTGAGCTAATTTGATACCCTTGTTTTATGTATCACCCCACCTCACCTTTCCCGTTAAGCAGCCATAGTGTGTTTTCTGCATGTGTGACTCTGTTCTGTTTTGTAATTCAGTTCAAGTGTAACGGTTTTTACATTCCCTCTATCAGTGATACCTTATGAGAAGTGTCCTTTTCTGTGTGACTTATTTCACTTAGAATCGTCGTACCTAAATCCACTCATCATGCTGCTACTAACCTTACGACATTGATTTCCTGGCTGAGTGATATTCCATTGTACATAAGGACCACAACTTCTTTATCCATTTTTCTCTTTCCTGGGATATTTAAGGTGGAATGAAGTGGAGGTCCTGGTCAACAGAGCAGCCCTAAACTTTGGGGTGCTTGTGTCTTGCTGATTTTTAATTTTCCCAATTTATACCCCCATGAGTGGAAGTGCCCTATGCTCTCTAAGCTGTGTTTTTCAGATGTTTCAGGACTCACCGGACACTTCTCCAGAGTGGCTCTTGGCAATTTACATCCCACCCATCAGTGTAGCAAGGCTCCCATTTCTCCATGGCCTGTCCTGCATTTCTGGTTTTGACACTTTTTTCAGCATGGCCCTTTTGACCGATGGGAAGCGAGACTTCTTTGTAGCGCTGATTTGCCTTTCCAGGTTGCTTGGTTGGCCAAAAAGGGCGTATGCGTTTTTTCCTGAATATATTCAGGAAAAAACGCATACGCCCTTTTTGGCCAAGGGCATCATTGTCAACGTTTTGCCGCTTTTCATGTGCTTTAAAGGCGATTCGTATCTACCTCCTGAAATCTGTTTCCTGCAATTCTGCCTTGATTTCAAATCCTCTTCTTTGCCTCCCTTAATATATTTGTGGACGAGAGTTATCAATTATAACTCTGCAGGTTTGTGAATTGCAGTGCCCTGAACCTCCATTTTACAACTCGTTTTTATGGGAGCTGGCCGCAAAATCGCAGAATGGCTTCAGGCCCTGTTCTGGTTCCGGGGGGCAGG
The DNA here is from genome assembly GCF_965194805.1 of Balaenoptera borealis. Lineage (NCBI taxonomy): Eukaryota > Metazoa > Chordata > Mammalia > Artiodactyla > Balaenopteridae > Balaenoptera > Balaenoptera borealis. The sequence goes on from NW_028124006.1 coordinate 1,560,836, forward strand.
CTGAGCCTGTGGTTAATTCTTCTTTCTGATGGGAAAATAGAGTGACCTGTGCCTGTCCCAACACCAAGAGCTAGTCTCTCGTTGGTTCCACGTCTTCCTGTTTATCCTCAGGACAAATTGCAACCTGTACGGAACAGGAGGTTAAAGGTGCTGATGCTCCACGTAGGGAGCTTGCTAGTAAAGCGGCTGGAATGGCGAACCCGCGCACAAGGAGATGAGAAATGAGGTGCGTTTTAGAAACCTTTCCCCATCACACGGTGTACCATCTTCTGGGTTTCTCATGCATGTTTTTGATGTAGGAAGATGCCCTTGAACCTGGAGATTTGGGACCCATGCGATGGTACCACGCAGTATTACTTTAAAGGGTCTGCGTTTGCTCACCCAACCTCACCAAACCTCTCAGCCCCAAGAGTGTCCACCCTTATGTCTCATCCAGCTGTGCGTCTAGATATGGTTAATCCAGGTTGCATCACAGCCCCTGAACGCATTGTGTAAGAATTTCTCTCTCTATCACTGTCTTTGTTTCATGGGTGTTTCAAAGTAATTTATTTTTATAATGGGGTTTAGCTGCTTTTCACTGCTGTGTTTATGCCGCTTTACACCCACTTGACACACTAACAGAGACATATCAATACATAGGTTTTACGATTATTATTAGTCAGATATATTCTTGTGCGGTGAATAGGGCGTGTTGAGTCCAGTTCTCTGAGCAAGGAGTAGGTCTTGTCTATTACATATTGGGTTTATGGAACGGTATCTGAGCTAATTTGATACCCTTGTTTTATGTATCACCCCACCTCACCTTTCCCGTTAAGCAGCCATAGTGTGTTTTCTGCATGTGTGACTCTGTTCTGTTTTGTAATTCAGTTCAAGTGTAACGGTTTTTACATTCCCTCTATCAGTGATACCTTATGAGAAGTGTCCTTTTCTGTGTGACTTATTTCACTTAGAATCGTCGTACCTAAATCCACTCATCATGCTGCTACTAACCTTACGACATTGATTTCCTGGCTGAGTGATATTCCATTGTATATAAGGACCACAACTTCTTTATCCATTTTTCTCTTTCCTGGGATATTTAAGATGGAATGAAGTGGAGGTCCTGGTCAACAGAGCAGCCCTAAACTTTGGGGTGCTTGTGTCTTGCTGATTTTTAATTTTCCCAATTTATACCCCCATGAGTGGAAGTGCCCTATGCTCTCTAAGCTGTGTTTTTCAGATGTTTCAGGACTCACCGGACACTTCTCCAGAGTGGCTCTTGGCAATTTACATCCCGCCCATCAGTGTAGCAAGGCTCCCATTTCTCCATGGCCTGTCCTGCATTTCTGGTTTTGACACTTTTTTCAGCATGGCCCTTTTGACCGATGGGAAGCGAGACTTCTTTGTAGCGCTGATTTGCCTTTCCAGGTTGCTTGGTTGGCCAAAAAGGGCGTATGCGTTTTTTCCTGAATATATTCAGGAAAAAACGCATACGCCCTTTTTGGCCAAGGGCATCATTGTCAACGTTTTGCCGCTTTTCATGTGCTTTAAAGGCGATTCGTATCTACCTCCTGAAATCTGTTTCCTGCAATTCTGCCTTGATTTCAAATCTTCTTCTTTGCCTTCCCTCAATATATTTGTGGACGAGAGTTATCATTTATAACTCTGCAGGTTTGTGAATTGCAGTGCCCTGAACCTCCATTTTACAACTCGTTTTTATGGGAGCTGGCCGCAAAAGCGCAGAATGGCTTCAGGCCCTGTTCTGGTTCCGGGGGGCAGGCTGAGCCTGTGGTTAATTCTTCTTTCTGATGGGAAAATAGAGTGACCTGTGCCTGTCCCAACACCAAGAGCTAGTCTCTCGTTGGTTCCACGTCTTCCCGTTTATCCTCAGGACAAAGTGCAACCTGTACGGAACAGGAGGTTAAAGGTGCTGATGCTCCAAGTAGGGAGCTTGCTAGTAAAGCGGCTGGAATGGCGAACCCGGGCACAAGGAGATGAGAAATGAGGTGCGTTTTAGAAACCTTTCCCCATCACACGGTGTACCATCTTCTGGGTTTCTCATGCATGTTTTTGATGTAGGAAGATGGCCTTGAACCTGGAGATTTGGGACCCATGCGATGGGTACCACGCAGTATTACTTTAAAGGGTCTGCGTTTGCTCACCCAACCTCACCAAACCTCTCAGCCCCAAGAGTGTCCACCCTTATGTCTCATCCAGCTGTGGGTCTAGATATGGTCAATCCAGGTTGCATCACAGCCCCTGAACGCATTGTGTAAGAATTTCTCTCTCTATCACTGCCTTTGTTTCATGGGTGTTTCAAAGTAATTTATTTTTATAATGGGGTTTAGCTGCTTTTCACTGCTCTGTTTATGCCGCTTTACACCCACTTGACACACTAACAGAGAGATATCAATACATAGGTTTTACGATTATTATTAGTCAGATATATTCTTGTGCGGTGAATAGGGCGTGTTGAGTCCAGTTCTCTGAGCAAGGAGTAGGTCTTGTCTATTACATATTGGGTTTATGGAACGGTATCTGAGCTAATTTGATACCCTTGTTTTATGTATCACCCCACCTCACCTTTCCCGTTAGGCAGCCATAGTGTGTTTTCTGCATGTGTGACTCTGTTCTGTTTTGTAATTCAGTTCAAGTGTAACGGTTTTTACATTCCCTCTATCAGTGATACCTTATGAGAAGTGTCCTTTTCTGTGTGACTTATTTCACTTAGAATCGTCGTACCTAAATCCACTCATCATGCTGCTACTAACCTTACGACATTGATTTCCTGGCTGAGTGATATTCCATTGTATATAAGGACCACAACTTCTTTATCCATTTTTCTCTTTCCTGGGATATTTAAGATGGAATGAAGTGGAGGTCCTGGTCAACAGAGCAGCCCTAAACTTTGGGGTGCTTGTGTCTTGCTGATTTTTAATTTTCCCAATTTATACCCCCATGAGTGGAAGTGCCCTATGCTCTCTAAGCTGTGTTTTTCAGATGTTTCAGGACTCACCGGACACTTCTCCAGAGTGGCTCTTGGCAATTTACATCCCGCCCATCAGTGTAGCAAGGCTCCCATTTCTCCATGGCCTGTCCTGCATTTCTGGTTTTGACACTTTTTTCAGCATGGCCCTTTTGACCGATGGGAAGCGAGACTTCTTTGTAGCGCTGATTTGCCTTTCCAGGTTGCTTGGTTGGCCAAAAAGGGTGTATGCGTTTTTTCCTGAATATATTCAGGAAAAAACGCATACGCCCTTTTTGGCCAAGGGCATCATTGTCAACGTTTTGCCGCTTTTCATGTGCTTTAAAGGCGATTCGTATCTACCTCCTGAAATCTGTTTCCTGCAATTCTGCCTTGATTTCAAATCTTCTTCTTTGCCTTCCCTCAATATATTTGTGGACGAGAGTTATCATTTATAACTCTGCAGGTTTGTGAATTGCAGTGCCCTGAACCTCCATTTTACAACTCGTTTTTATGGGAGCTGGCCGCAAAAGCGCAGAATGGCTTCAGGCCCTGTTCTGGTTCCGGGGGGCAGGCTGAGCCTGTGGTTAATTCTTCTTTCTGATGGGAAAATAGAGTGACCTGTGCCTGTCCCAACACCAAGAGCTAGTCTCTCGTTGGTTCCACGTCTTCCCGTTTATCCTCAGGACAAAGTGCAACCTGTACGGAACAGGAGGTTAAAGGTGCTGATGCTCCAAGTAGGGAGCTTGCTAGTAAAGCGGCTGGAATGGCGAACCCGGGCACAAGGAGATGAGAAATGAGGTGCGTTTTAGAAACCTTTCCCCATCACACGGTGTACCATCTTCTGGGTTTCTCATGCATGTTTTTGATGTAGGAAGATGGCCTTGAACCTGGAGATTTGGGACCCATGCGATGGGTACCACGCAGTATTACTTTAAAGGGTCTGCGTTTGCTCACCCAACCTCACCAAACCTCTCAGCCCCAAGAGTGTCCACCCTTATGTCTCATCCAGCTGTGGGTCTAGATATGGTCAATCCAGGTTGCATCACAGCCCCTGAACGCATTGTGTAAGAATTTCTCTCTCTATCACTGTCTTTGTTTCATGGGTGTTTCAAAGTAATTTATTTTTATAATGGGGTTTAGCTGCTTTTCACTGCTCTGTTTATGCCGCTTTACACCCACTTGACACACTAACAGAGAGATATCAATACATAGGTTTTACGATTATTATTAGTCAGATATATTCTTGTGCGGTGAATAGGGCGTGTTGAGTCCAGTTCTCTGAGCAAGGAGTAGGTCTTGTCTATTACATATTGGGTTTATGGAACGGTATCTGAGCTAATTTGATACCCTTGTTTTATGTATCACCCCACCTCACCTTTCCCGTTAGGCAGCCATAGTGTGTTTTCTGCATGTGTGACTCTGTTCTGTTTTGTAATTCAGTTCAAGTGTAACGGTTTTTACATTCCCTCTATCAGTGATACCTTATGAGAAGTGTCCTTTTCTGTGTGACTTATTTCACTTAGAATCGTCGTACCTAAATCCACTCATCATGCTGCTACTAACCTTACGACATTGATTTCCTGGCTGAGTGATATTCCATTGTATATAAGGACCACAACTTCTTTATCCATTTTTCTCTTTCCTGGGATATTTAAGATGGAATGAAGTGGAGGTCCTGGTCAACAGAGCAGCCCTCAACTTTGGGGTGCTTGTGTCTTGCTGATTTTTAATTTTCCCAATTTATACCCCCATGAGTGGAAGTGCCCTATGCTCTCTAAGCTGTGTTTTTCAGATGTTTCAGGACTCACCGGACACTTCTCCAGAGTGGCTCTTGGCAATTTACATCCCGCCCATCAGTGTAGCAAGGCTCCCATTTCTCCATGGCCTGTCCTGCATTTCTGGTTTTGACACTTTTTTCAGCATGGCCCTTTTGACCGATGGGAAGCGAGACTTCTTTGTAGCGCTGATTTGCCTTTCCAGGTTGCTTGGTTGGCCAAAAAGGGCGTATGCGTTTTTTCCTGAATATATTCAGGAAAATACGCATACGCCCTTTTTGGCCAAGGGCATCATTGTCAACGTTTTGCCGCTTTTCATGTGCTTTAAAGGCGATTCGTATCTACCTCCTGAAATCTGTTTCCTGCAATTCTGCCTTGATTTCAAATCCTCTTCTTTGCCTTCCCTCAATATATTTGTGGACGAGAGTTATCATTTATAACTCTGCAGGTTTGTGAATTGCAGTGCCCTGAACCTCCATTTTACAACTCGTTTTTATGGGAGCTGGCTGCAAAAGCGCAGAATGGCTTCAGGCCCTGTTCTGGTTCCGGGGGGCAGGCTGAGCCTGTGGTTAATTCTTCTTTCTGATGGGAAAATAGAGTGACCTGTGCCTGTCCCAACACCAAGAGCTAGTCTCTCGTTGGTTCCACGTCTTCCCGTTTATCCTCAGGACAAAGTGCAACCTGTACGGAACAGGAGGTTAAAGGTGCTGATGCTCCAAGTAGGGAGCTTGCTAGTAAAGCGGCTGGAATGGCGAACCCGGGCACAAGGAGATGAGAAATGAGGTGCGTTTTAGAAACCTTTCCCCATCACACGGTGTACCATCTTCTGGGTTTCTCATGCATGTTTTTGATGTAGGAAGATGGCCTTGAACCTGGAGATTTGGGACCCATGCGATGGGTACCACGCAGTATTACATTAAAGGGTCTGCGTTTGCTCACCCAACCTCACCAAACCTCTCAGCCCCAAGAGTGTCCACCCTTATGTCTCATCCAGCTGTGGGTCTAGATATGGTCAATCCAGGTTGCATCACAGCCCCTGAACGCATTGTGTAAGAATTTCTCTCTCTATCACTGTCTTTGTTTCATGGGTGTTTCAAAGTAATTTATTTTTATAATGGGGTTTAGCTGCTTTTCACTGCTCTGTTTATGCCGCTTTACACCCACTTGACACACTAACAGAGAGATATCAATACATAGGTTTTACGATTATTATTAGTCAGATATATTCTTGTGCGGTGAATAGGGCGTGTTGAGTCCAGTTCTCTGAGCAAGGAGTAGGTCTTGTCTATTACATATTGGGTTTATGGAACGGTATCTGAGCTAATTTGATACCCTTGTTTTATGTATCACCCCACCTCACCTTTCCCGTTAGGCAGCCATAGTGTGTTTTCTGCATGTGTGACTCTGTTCTGTTTTGTAATTCAGTTCAAGTGTAACGGTTTTTACATTCCCTCTATCAGTGATACCTTATGAGAAGTGTCCTTTTCTGTGTGACTTATTTCACTTAGAATCGTCGTACCTAAATCCACTCATCATGCTGCTACTAACCTTACGACATTGATTTCCTGGCTGAGTGATATTCCATTGTATATAAGGACCACAACTTCTTTATCCATTTTTCTCTTTCCTGGGATATTTAAGATGGAATGAAGTGGAGGTCCTGGTCAACAGAGCAGCCCTCAACTTTGGGGTGCTTGTGTCTTGCTGATTTTTAATTTTCCCAATTTATACCCCCATGAGTGGAAGTGCCCTATGCTCTCTAAGCTGTGTTTTTCAGATGTTTCAGGACTCACCGGACACTTCTCCAGAGTGGCTCTTGGCAATTTACATCCCGCCCATCAGTGTAGCAAGGCTCCCATTTCTCCATGGCCTGTCCTGCATTTCTGGTTTTGACACTTTTTTCAGCATGGCCCTTTTGACCGATGGGAAGCGAGACTTCTTTGTAGCGCTGATTTGCCTTTCCAGGTTGCTTGGTTGGCCAAAAAGGGCGTATGCGTTTTTTCCTGAATATATTCAGGAAAATACGCATACGCCCTTTATGGCCAAGGGCATCATTGTCAACGTTTTGCTGCTTTTCATGTGCTTTAAAGGCGATTCGTATCTACCTCCTGAAATCTGTTTCCTGCAATTCTGCCTTGATTTCAAATCCTCTTCTTTGCCTTCCCTCAATATATTTGTGGACGAGAGTTATCATTTATAACTCTGCAGGTTTGTGAATTGCAGTGCCCTGAACCTCCATTTTACAACTCGTTTTTATGGGAGTTGGCCGCAAAAGCGCAGAATGGCTTCAGGCCCTCTTCTGGTTCCGGGGGGCAGGCTGAGCCTGTGGTTAATTCTTCTTTCTGATGGGAAAATAGAGTGACCTGTGCCTGTCCCAACACCAAGAGCTAGTCTCTCGTTGGTTCCACGTCTTCCTGTTTATCCTCAGGACAAATTGCAACCTGTACGGAACAGGAGGTTAAAGGTGCTGATGCTCCACGTAGGGAGCTTGCTAGTAAAGCGGCTGGAATGGCGAACCCGGGCACAAGGAGATGAGAAATGAGGTGCGTTTTAGAAACCTTTCCCCATCACACGGTGTACCATCTTCTGGGTTTCTCATGCATGTTTTTGATGTAGGAAGATGCCCTTGAACCTGGAGATTTGGGACCCATGCGATGGTACCACGCAGTATTACTTTAAAGGGTCTGCGTTTGCTCACCCAACCTCACCAAACCTCTCAGCCCCAAGAGTGTCCACCCTTATGTCTCATCCAGCTGTGCATCTAGATATGGTTAATCCAGGTTGCATCACAGCCCCTGAACGCATTGTGTAAGAATTTCTCTCTCTATCACTGTCTTTGTTTCATGGGTGTTTCAAAGTAATTTATTTTTATAATGGGGTTTAGCTGCTTTTCACTGCTGTGTTTATGCCGCTTTACACCCACTTGACACACTAACAGAGACATATCAATACATAGGTTTTACGATTATTATTAGTCAGATATATTCTTGTGCGGTGAATAGGGCGTGTTGAGTCCAGTTCTCTGAGCAAGGAGTAGGTCTTGTCTATTACATATTGGGTTTATGGAACGGTATCTGAGCTAATTTGATACCCTTGTTTTATGTATCACCCCACCTCACCTTTCCCGTTAGGCAGCCATAGTGTGTTTTCTGCATGTGTGACTCTGTTCTGTTTTGTAATTCAGTTCAAGTGTAACGGTTTTTACATTCCCTCTATCAGTGATACCTTATGAGAAGTGTCCTTTTCTGTGTGACTTATTTCACTTAGAATCGTCTTACCTAAATCCACTCATCATGCCGCTACTAACCTTACGACATTGATTTCATGGCTGAGTGATATTCCATTGTATATAAGGACCACAACTTCTTTATCCATTTTTCTCTTTCCTGGGATATTTAAGATGGAATGAAGTGGAGTTCCTGGTCAACAGAGCAGCCCTAAACTTTGGGGTGCTTGTGTCTTGCTGATTTTTAATTTTCCCAATTTATACCCCCATGAGTGGAAGTGCCCTATGCTCTCTAAGCTGTGTTTTTCACATGTTTCAGGACTCACCGGACACTTCTCCAGAGTGGCTCTTGGCAATTTACATCCCGCCCATCAGTGTAGCAAGGCTCCCATTTCTCCATGGCCTGTCCTGCATTTCTGGTTTTGACACTTTTTTCAGCATGGCCCTTTTGACCGATGGGAAGCGAGACTTCTTTGTAGCGCTGATTTGCCTTTCCAGGTTGCTTGGTTGGCCAAAAAGGGCGTATGCGTTTTTTCCTGAATATATTCAGGAAAATACGCATACGCCCTTTTTGGCCAAGGGCATCATTGTCAACGTTTTGCCGCTTTTCATGTGCTTGAAAGGCGATTCGTATCTACCTCCTGAAATCTGTTTCCTGCAATTCTGCCTTGATTTCAAATCCTCTTCTTTGCCTTCCCTCAATATATTTGTGGACGAGAGTTATCATTTATAACTCTGCAGGTTTGTGAATTGCAGTGCCCTGAACCTCCATTTTACAACTTGTTTTTATGGGAGCTGGCCGCAAAAGCGCAGAATGGCTTCAGGCCCTGTTCTGGTTCCGGGGGGCAGGCTGAGCCTATGGTTAATTCTTCTTTCTGATGGGAAAATAGAGTGACCTGTGCCTGTCCCAACACCAAGAGCTAGTCTCTCGTTGGTTCCACGTCTTCCCGTTTATCCTCAGGACAAAGTGCAACCTGTACGGAACAGGAGGTTAAAGGTGCTGATGCTCCAAGTAGGGAGCTTGCTAGTAAAGCGGCTGGAATGGCGAACCCGGGCACAAGGAGATGAGAAATGAGGTGCGTTTTAGAAACCTTTCCCCATCACACGGTGTACCATTTTCTGGGTTTCTCATGCATGTTTTTGATGTAGGAAGATGCCCTTGAACCTGGAGATTTGGGACCCATGCGATGGGTACCACGCAGTATTACTTCAAAGGGTCTGCGTTTGCTCACCCAACCTCACCAAACCTCTCAGCCCCAAGAGTGTCCACCCTTATGTCTCATCCAGCTGTGCGTCTAGATATGGTCAATCCAGGTTGCATCACAGCCCCTGAACGCATTGTGTAAGAATTTCTCTCTCTTTCACTGTCTTTGTTTCATGGGTGTTTCAAAGTAATTTATTTTTATAATGGGGTTTAGCTGCTTTTCACTGCTGTGTTTATGCCGCTTTACACCCACTTGACACACGAACAGAGAGATATCAATACATAGGTTTTACGATTATTATTAGTCAGATATATTCTTGTGCGGTGAATAGGGCGTGTTGAGTCCAGTTCTCTGAGCAAGGAGTAGGTCTTGTCTATTACATATTGGGTTTATGGAATGGTATCTGAGCTAATTTGATACCCTTGTTTTATGTATCACCCCACCTCACCTTTCCCGTTAAGCAGCCATAGTGTGTTTTCTGCATGTGTGACTCTGTTCTGTTTTGTAATTCAGTTCAAGTGTAACGGTTTTTACATTCCCTCTATCAGTGATACCTTATGAGAAGTGTCCTTTTCTGTGTGACTTATTTCACTTAGAATCGTCGTACCTAAATCCACTCATCATGCTGCTACTAACGTTACGACATTGATTTCATGGCTGAGTGATAGTCCATTGTACATAAGGACCACAACTTCTTTATCCATTTTTCTCTTTCCTGGGATATTTAAGGTGGAATGAAGTGGAGGTCCTGGTCAACAGAGCAGCCCTAAACTTTGGGGTGCTTGTGTCTTGCTGATTTTTAATTTTCCCAATTTATACCCCCATGAGTGGAAGTGCCCTATGCTCTCTAAGCTGTGTTTTTCAGATGTTTCAGGACTCACTGGACACTTCTCCAGAGTGGCTCTTGGCAATTTACATCCCACCCATCAGTGTAGCAAGGCTCCCATTTCTCCATGGCCTGTCCTGCATTTCTGGTTTTGACACTTTTTTCAGCATGGCCCTTTTGACCGATGGGAAGCGAGACTTCTTTGTAGCGCTGATTTGCCTTTCCAGGTTGCTTGGTTGGCCAAAAAGGGCGTATGCGTTTTTTCCTGAATATATTCAGGAAAAAACGCATACGCCCTTTTTGGCCAAGGGCATCATTGTCAACGTTTTGCCGCTTTTCATGTGCTTTAAATGTGATTCGTATCTACCTCCTGAAATCTGTTTCCTGCAATTCTGCCTTGATTTCAAATCCACTTCTTTGCCTTCCCTCAATATATTTGTGGACGAGAGTTATCAATTATAACTCTGCAGGTTTGTGAATTGCAGTGCCCTGAACCTCCATTTTACAACTCGTTTTTATGGGAGCTGGCCGCAAAATCGCAGAATGGCTTCAGGCCCTGTTCTGGTTCCGGGGGGCAGGCTGAGCCTGTGGTTAATTCTTCTTTCTGATGGGAAAATAGAGTGACCTGTGCCTGTCCCAACACCAAGAGCTAGTCTCTCCTTGGTTCCACGTCTTCCTGTTTATCCTCAGGACAAATTGCAACCTGTACGGAACAGGAGGTTAAAGGTGCTGATGCTCCACGTAGGGAGCTTGCTAGTAAAGCGGCTGGAATGGCGAACCCGGGCACAAGGAGATGAGAAATGAGGTGCGTTTTAGAAACCTTTCCCCATCACACGGTGTACCATCATCTGGGTTTCTCATGCATGTTTTCGATGTAGGAAGATGCCCATGAACCTGGAGATTTGGGACCCATGCGATGGTACCACGCAGTATTACTTTAAAGGGTCTGCATTTGCTCACCCAACCTCACCAAACCTCTCAGCCCCAAGAGTGTCCACCCTTATGTCTCATCCAGCTGTGCGTCTAGATATGGTCAATCCAGGTTGCATCACAGCCCCTGAACGCATTGTGTAAGAATTTCTCTCTCTTTCACTGTCTTTGTTTCATGGGTGTTTCAAAGTAATTTATTTTTATAATGGGGTTTAGCTGCTTTTCACTGCTGTGTTTATGCCGCTTTACACCCACTTGACACACTAACAGAGAGATATCAATACATAGGTTTTACGATTATTATTAGTCAGATATATTCTTGTGCGGTGAATAGGGCGTGTTGAGTCCAGTTCTCTGAGCAAGGAGTAGGTCTTGTCTATTACATATTGGGTTTATGGAACGGTATCTGAGCTAATTTGATACCCTTGTTTTATGTATCACCCCACCTCACCTTTCCCGTTAGGCAGCCATAGTGTGTTTTCTGCATGTGTGACTCTGTTCTGTTTTGTAATTCAGTTCAAGTGTAACGGTTTTTACATTCCCTCTATCAGTGATACCTTATGAGAAGTGTCCTTTTCTGTGTGACTTATTTCACTTAGAATCGTCGTACCTAAATCCACTCATCATGCTGCTACTAACCTTACGACATTGATTTCCTGGCTGAGTGATATTCATTTGTATATAAGGACCACAACTTCTTTATCCATTTTTCTCTTTCCTTGGATATTTAAGATGGAATGAAGTGGAGGTCCTGGTCAACAGAGCAGCCCTAAACTTTGGGGTGCTTGTGTCTTGCTGATTTTTAATTTTCCCAATTTATACCCCCATGAGTGGAAGTGCCCTATGCTCTCTAAGCTGTGTTTTTCAGATGTTTCAGGACTCACCGGACACTTCTCCAGAGTGGCTCTTGGCAATTTACATCCCGCCCATCAGTGTAGCAAGGCTCCCATTTCTCCATGGCCTGTCCTGCATTTCTGGTTTTGACACTTTTTTCAGCATGGCCCTTTTGACCGATGGGAAGCGAGACTTCTTTGTAGCGCTGATTTGCCTTTCCAGGTTGCTTGGTTGGCCAAAAAGGGCGTATGCGTTTTTTCCTGAATATATTCAGGAAAAAACGCATACGCCCTTTTTGGCCAAGGGCATCATTGTCAACGTTTTGCCGCTTTTCATGTGCTTTAAAGGCGATTCGTATCTACCTCCTGAAATCTGTTTCCTGCAATTCTGCCTTGATTTCAAATCTTCTTCTTTGCCTTCCCTCAATATATTTGTGGACGAGAGTTATCATTTATAACTCTGCAGGTTTGTGAATTGCAGTGCCCTGAACCTCCATTTTACAACTCGCTTTTTTGGGAGCTGGCCGCAAAAGCGCAGAATGGCTTCAGGCCCTGTTCTGGTTCCGGGGAGCAGGCTGAGCCTGTGGTTAATTCTTCTTTCTGATGGGAAAATAGAGTGACCTGTGCCTGTCCCAACACCAAGAGCTAGTCTCTCGTTGGTTCCACGTCTTCCCGTTTATCCTCAGGACAAAGTGCAACCTGTACGGAACAGGAGGTTAAAGGTGCTGATGCTCCAAGTAGGGAGCTTGCTAGTAAAGCGGCTGGAATGGCGAACCCGGGCACAAGGAGATGAGAAATGAGGTGCGTTTTAGAAACCTTTCCCCATCACACGGTGTACCATCTTCTGGGTTTCTCATGCATGTTTTTGATGTAGGAAGATGGCCTTGAACCTGGAGATTTGGGACCCATGCGATGGGTACCACGCAGTATTACTTTAAAGGGTCTGCGTTTGCTCACCCAACCTCACCAAACCTCTCAGCCCCAAGAGTGTCCACCCTTATGTCTCATCCAGCTGTGGGTCTAGATATGGTCAATCCAGGTTGCATCACAGCCCCTGAACGCATTGTGTAAGAATTTCTCTCTCTTTCACTGTCTTTGTTTCATGGGTGTTTCAAAGTAATTTATTTTTATAATGGGGTTTAGCTGCTTTTCACTGCTCTGTTTATGCCGCTTTACACCCACTTGACACACTAACAGAGAGATATCAATACATAGGTTTTACGATTATTATTAGTCAGATATATTCTTGTGCGGTGAATAGGGCGTGTTGAGTCCAGTTCTCTGAGCAAGGAGTAGGTCTTGTCTATTACATATTGGGTTTATGGAACGGTATCTGAGCTAATTTGATACCCTTGTTTTATGTATCACCCCACCTCACCTTTCCCGTTAGGCAGCCATAGTGTGTTTTCTGCATGTGTGACTCTGTTCTGTTTTGTAATTCAGTTCAAGTGTAACGGTTTTTACATTCCCTCTATCAGTGATACCTTATGAGAAGTGTCCTTTTCTGTGTGACTTATTTCACTTAGAATCGTCGTACCTAAATCCACTCATCATGCTGCTACTAACCTTACGACATTGATTTCCTGGCTGAGTGATATTCCATTGTATATAAGGACCACAACTTCTTTATCCATTTTTCTCTTTCCTGGGATATTTAAGATGGAATGAAGTGGAGGTCCTGGTCAACAGAGCAGCCCTAAACTTTGGGGTGCTTGTGTCTTGCTGATTTTTAATTTTCCCAATTTATACCCCCATGAGTGGAAGTGCCCTATGCTCTCTAAGCTGTGTTTTTCAGATGTTTCAGGACTCACCGGACACTTCTCCAGAGTGGCTCTTGGCAATTTACATCCCGCCCATCAGTGTAGCAAGGCTCCCATTTCTCCATGGCCTGTCCTGCATTTCTGGTTTTGACACTTTTTTCAGCATGGCCCTTTTGACCGATGGGAAGCGAGACTTCTTTGTAGCGCTGATTTGCCTTTCCAGGTTGCTTGGTTGGCCAAAAAGGGCGTATGCGTTTTTTCCTGAATATATTCAGGAAAAAACGCATACGCCCTTTTTGGCCAAGGGCATCATTGTCAACGTTTTGCCGCTTTTCATGTGCTTTAAAGGCGATTCGTATCTACCTCCTGAAATCTGTTTCCTGCAATTCTGCCTTGATTTCAAATCCTCTTCTTTGCCTTCCCTCAATATATTTGTGGACGAGAGTTAACATTTATAACTCTGCAGGTTTGTGAATTGCAGTGCCCTGAACCTCCATTTTACAACTCGTTTTTATGGGAGCTGGCCGCAAAAGCGCAGAATGGCTTCAGGCCCTGTTCTGGTTCCGGGGGGCAGGCTGAGCCTGTGGTTAATTCTTCTTTCTGATGGGAAAATAGAGTGACCTGTGCCTGTCCCAACACCAAGAGCTAGTCTCTCGTTGGTTCCACGTCTTCCCGTTTATCCTCAGGACAAAGTGCAACCTGTACGGAACAGGAGGTTAAAGGTGCTGATGCTCCAAGTAGGGAGCTTGCTAGTAAAGCGGCTGGAATGGCGAACCCGGGCACAAGGAGATGAGAAATGAGGTGCGTTTTAGAAACCTTTCCCCATCACACGGTGTACCATCTTCTGGGTTTCTCATGCATGTTTTTGATGTAGGAAGATGCCCTTGATCCTGGAGATTTGGGACCCATGCGATGGGTACAACGCAGTATTCCTTTAAAGGGTCTGCGTTTGCTCACCCAACCTCACCAAACCTCTCAGCCCCAAGAGTGTCCACCCTTATGTCTCATCCAGCTGTGCGTCTAGATATGGTCAATCCAGGTTGCATCACAGCCCCTGAACGCATTGTGTAAGAATTTCTCTCTCTTTCACTGTCTTTGTTTCATGGGTGTTTCAAAGTAATTTATTTTTATAATGGGGTTTAGCTGCTTTTCACTGCTGTGTTTATGCCGCTTTACACCCACTTGACACACTAACAGAGAGATATCAATACATAGGTTTTACGATTATTATTAGTCAGATATATTCTTGTGCGGTGAATAGGGCGTGTTGAGTCCAGTTCTCTGAGCAAGGAGTAGGTCTTGTCTATTACATATTGGGTTTATGGAATGGTATCTGAGCTAATTTGATACCCTTGTTTTATGTATCACCCCACCTCACCTTTCCCGTTAAGCAGCCATAGTGTGTTTTCTGCATGTGTGACTCTGTTCTGTTTTGTAATTCAGTTCAAGTGTAACGGTTTTTACATTCCCTCTATCAGTGATACCTTATGAGAAGTGTCCTTTTCTGTGTGACTTATTTCACTTAGAATCGTCGTACCTAAATCCACTCATCATGCTGCTACTAACCTTACGACATTGATTTCCTGGCTGAGTGATATTCCATTGTACATAAGGACCACAACTTCTTTATCCATTTTTCTCTTTCCTGGGATATTTAAGGTGGAATGAAGTGGAGGTCCTGGTCAACAGAGCAGCCCTAAACTTTGGGGTGCTTGTGTCTTGCTGATTTTTAATTTTCCCAATTTATACCCCCATGAGTGGAAGTGCCCTATGCTCTCTAAGCTGTGTTTTTCAGATGTTTCAGGACTCACCGGACACTTCTCCAGAGTGGCTCTTGGCAATTTACATCCCACCCATCAGTGTAGCAAGGCTCCCATTTCTCCATGGCCTGTCCTGCATTTCTGGTTTTGACACTTTTTTCAGCATGGCCCTTTTGACCGATGGGAAGCGAGACTTCTTTGTAGCGCTGATTTGCCTTTCCAGGTTGCTTGGTTGGCCAAAAAGGGCGTATGCGTTTTTTCCTGAATATATTCAGGAAAAAACGCATACGCCCTTTTTGGCCAAGGGCATCATTGTCAACGTTTTGCCGCTTTTCATGTGCTTTAAAGGCGATTCGTATCTACCTCCTGAAATCTGTTTCCTGCAATTCTGCCTTGATTTCAAATCCTCTTCTTTGCCTCCCTTAATATATTTGTGGACGAGAGTTATCAATTATAACTCTGCAGGTTTGTGAATTGCAGTGCCCTGAACCTCCATTTTACAACTCGTTTTTATGGGAGCTGGCCGCAAAATCGCAGAATGGCTTCAGGCCCTGTTCTGGTTCCGGGGGGCAGGTTGAGCCTGTGGTTAATTCTTCTTTCTGATGGGAAAATAGAGTGACCTGTGCCTGTCCCAACACCAAGAGCTAGTCTCTCGTTGGTTCCACGTCTTCCCGTTTATCCTCAGGACAAAGTGCAACCTGTACGGAACAGGAGGTTAAAGGTGCTGATGCTCCAAGTAGGGAGCTTGCTAGTAAAGCGGCTGGAATGGCGAACCCGGGCACAAGGAGATGAGAAATGAGGTGCGTTTTAGAAACCTTTCCCCATCACACGGTGTACCATCTTCTGGGTTTCTCATGCATGTTTTTGATGTAGGAAGATGCCCTTGATCCTGGAGATTTGGGACCCATGCGATGGGTACAACGCAGTATTCCTTTAAAGGGTCTGCGTTTGCTCACCCAACCTCACCAAACCTCTCAGCCCCAAGAGTGTCCACCCTTATGTCTCATCCAGCTGTGCGTCTAGATATGGTCAATCCAGGTTGCATCACAGCCCCTGAACGCATTGTGTAAGAATTTCTCTCTCTTTCACTGTCTTTGTTTCATGGGTGTTTCAAAGTAATTTATTTTTATAATGGGGTTTAGCTGCTTTTCACTGCTGTGTTTATGCCGCTTTACACCCACTTGACACACTAACAGAGAGATATCAATACATAGGTTTTACGATTATTATTAGTCAGATATATTCTTGTGCGGTGAATAGGGCGTGTTGAGTCCAGTTCTCTGAGCAAGGAGTAGGTCTTGTCTATTACATATTGGGTTTATGGAATGGTATCTGAGCTAATTTGATACCCTTGTTTTATGTATCACCCCACCTCACCTTTCCCGTTAAGCAGCCATAGTGTGTTTTCTGCATGTGTGACTCTGTTCTGTTTTGTAATTCAGTTCAAGTGTAACGGTTTTTACATTCCCTCTATCAGTGATACCTTATGAGAAGTGTCCTTTTCTGTGTGACTTATTTCACTTAGAATCGTCGTACCTAAATCCACTCATCATGCTGCTACTAACCTTACGACATTGATTTCCTGGCTGAGTGATATTCCATTGTACATAAGGACCACAACTTCTTTATCCATTTTTCTCTTTCCTGGGATATTTAAGGTGGAATGAAGTGGAGGTCCTGGTCAACAGAGCAGCCCTAAACTTTGGGGTGCTTGTGTCTTGCTGATTTTTAATTTTCCCAATTTATACCCCCATGAGTGGAAGTGCCCTATGCTCTCTAAGCTGTGTTTTTCAGATGTTTCAGGACTCACCGGACACTTCTCCAGAGTGGCTCTTGGCAATTTACATCCCACCCATCAGTGTAGCAAGGCTCCCATTTCTCCATGGCCTGTCCTGCATTTCTGGTTTTGACACTTTTTTCAGCATGGCCCTTTTGACCGATGGGAAGCGAGACTTCTTTGTAGCGCTGATTTGCCTTTCCAGGTTGCTTGGTTGGCCAAAAAGGGCGTATGCGTTTTTTCCTGAATATATTCAGGAAAAAACGCATACGCCCTTTTTGGCCAAGGGCATCATTGTCAACGTTTTGCCGCTTTTCATGTGCTTTAAAGGCGATTCGTATCTACCTCCTGAAATCTGTTTCCTGCAATTCTGCCTTGATTTCAAATCCTCTTCTTTGCCTCCCTTAATATATTTGTGGACGAGAGTTATCAATTATAACTCTGCAGGTTTGTGAATTGCAGTGCCCTGAACCTCCATTTTACAACTCGTTTTTATGGGAGCTGGCCGCAAAATCGCAGAATGGCTTCAGGCCCTGTTCTGGTTCCGGGGGGCAGGCTGAGCCTGTGGTTAATTCTTCTTTCTGATGGGAAAATAGAGTGACCTGTGCCTGTCCCAACACCAAGAGCTAGTCTCTCGTTGGTTCCACGTCTTCCTGTTTATCCTCAGGACAAATTGCAACCTGTACGGAACAGGAGGTTAAAGGTGCTGATGCTCCACGTAGGGAGCTTGCTAGTAAAGCGGCTGGAATGGCGAACCCGCGCACAAGGAGATGAGAAATGAGGTGCGTTTTAGAAACCTTTCCCCATCACACGGTGTACCATCTTCTGGGTTTCTCATGCATGTTTTTGATGTAGGAAGATGCCCTTGAACCTGGAGATTTGGGACCCATGCGATGGTACCACGCAGTATTACTTTAAAGGGTCTGCGTTTGCTCACCCAACCTCACCAAACCTCTCAGCCCCAAGAGTGTCCACCCTTATGTCTCATCCAGCTGTGCGTCTAGATATGGTTAATCCAGGTTGCATCACAGCCCCTGAACGCATTGTGTAAGAATTTCTCTCTCTATCACTGTCTTTGTTTCATGGGTGTTTCAAAGTAATTTATTTTTATAATGGGGTTTAGCTGCTTTTCACTGCTGTGTTTATGCCGCTTTACACCCACTTGACACACTAACAGAGACATATCAATACATAGGTTTTACGATTATTATTAGTCAGATATATTCTTGTGCGGTGAATAGGGCGTGTTGAGTCCAGTTCTCTGAGCAAGGAGTAGGTCTTGTCTATTACATATTGGGTTTATGGAACGGTATCTGAGCTAATTTGATACCCTTGTTTTATGTATCACCCCACCTCACCTTTCCCGTTAAGCAGCCATAGTGTGTTTTCTGCATGTGTGACTCTGTTCTGTTTTGTAATTCAGTTCAAGTGTAACGGTTTTTACATTCCCTCTATCAGTGATACCTTATGAGAAGTGTCCTTTTCTGTGTGACTTATTTCACTTAGAATCGTCGTACCTAAATCCACTCATCATGCTGCTACTAACCTTACGACATTGATTTCCTGGCTGAGTGATATTCCATTGTATATAAGGACCACAACTTCTTTATCCATTTTTCTCTTTCCTGGGATATTTAAGATGGAATGAAGTGGAGGTCCTGGTCAACAGAGCAGCCCTAAACTTTGGGGTGCTTGTGTCTTGCTGATTTTTAATTTTCCCAATTTATACCCCCATGAGTGGAAGTGCCCTATGCTCTCTAAGCTGTGTTTTTCAGATGTTTCAGGACTCACCGGACACTTCTCCAGAGTGGCTCTTGGCAATTTACATCCCGCCCATCAGTGTAGCAAGGCTCCCATTTCTCCATGGCCTGTCCTGCATTTCTGGTTTTGACACTTTTTTCAGCATGGCCCTTTTGACCGATGGGAAGCGAGACTTCTTTGTAGCGCTGATTTGCCTTTCCAGGTTGCTTGGTTGGCCAAAAAGGGCGTATGCGTTTTTTCCTGAATATATTCAGGAAAAAACGCATACGCCCTTTTTGGCCAAGGGCATCATTGTCAACGTTTTGCCGCTTTTCATGTGCTTTAAAGGCGATTCGTATCTACCTCCTGAAATCTGTTTCCTGCAATTCTGCCTTGATTTCAAATCTTCTTCTTTGCCTTCCCTCAATATATTTGTGGACGAGAGTTATCATTTATAACTCTGCAGGTTTGTGAATTGCAGTGCCCTGAACCTCCATTTTACAACTCGTTTTTATGGGAGCTGGCCGCAAAAGCGCAGAATGGCTTCAGGCCCTGTTCTGGTTCCGGGGGGCAGGCTGAGCCTGTGGTTAATTCTTCTTTCTGATGGGAAAATAGAGTGACCTGTGCCTGTCCCAACACCAAGAGCTAGTCTCTCGTTGGTTCCACGTCTTCCCGTTTATCCTCAGGACAAAGTGCAACCTGTACGGAACAGGAGGTTAAAGGTGCTGATGCTCCAAGTAGGGAGCTTGCTAGTAAAGCGGCTGGAATGGCGAACCCGGGCACAAGGAGATGAGAAATGAGGTGCGTTTTAGAAACCTTTCCCCATCACACGGTGTACCATCTTCTGGGTTTCTCATGCATGTTTTTGATGTAGGAAGATGGCCTTGAACCTGGAGATTTGGGACCCATGCGATGGGTACCACGCAGTATTACTTTAAAGGGTCTGCGTTTGCTCACCCAACCTCACCAAACCTCTCAGCCCCAAGAGTGTCCACCCTTATGTCTCATCCAGCTGTGGGTCTAGATATGGTCAATCCAGGTTGCATCACAGCCCCTGAACGCATTGTGTAAGAATTTCTCTCTCTATCACTGTCTTTGTTTCATGGGTGTTTCAAAGTAATTTATTTTTATAATGGGGTTTAGCTGCTTTTCACTGCTCTGTTTATGCCGCTTTACACCCACTTGACACACTAACAGAGAGATATCAATACATAGGTTTTACGATTATTATTAGTCAGATATATTCTTGTGCGGTGAATAGGGCGTGTTGAGTCCAGTTCTCTGAGCAAGGAGTAGGTCTTGTCTATTACATATTGGGTTTATGGAACGGTATCTGAGCTAATTTGATACCCTTGTTTTATGTATCACCCCACCTCACCTTTCTCGTTAGGCAGCCATAGTGTGTTTTCTGCATGTGTGACTCTGTTCTGTTTTGTAATTCAGTTCAAGTGTAACGGTTTTTACATTCCCTCTATCAGTGATACCTTATGAGAAGTGTCCTTTTCTGTGTGACTTATTTCACTTAGAATCGTCGTACCTAAATCCACTCATCATGCTGCTACTAACCTTACGACATTGATTTCCTGGCTGAGTGATATTCCATTGTATATAAGGACCACAACTTCTTTATCCATTTTTCTCTTTCCTGGGATATTTAAGATGGAATGAAGTGGAGGTCCTGGTCAACAGAGCAGCCCTAAACTTTGGGGTGCTTGTGTCTTGCTGATTTTTAATTTTCCCAATTTATACCCCCATGAGTGGAAGTGCCCTATGCTCTCTAAGCTGTGTTTTTCAGATGTTTCAGGACTCACCGGACACTTCTCCAGAGTGGCTCTTGGCAATTTACATCCCGCCCATCAGTGTAGCAAGGCTCCCATTTCTCCATGGCCTGTCCTGCATTTCTGGTTTTGACACTTTTTTCAGCATGGCCCTTTTGACCGATGGGAAGCGAGACTTCTTTGTAGCGCTGATTTGCCTTTCCAGGTTGCTTGGTTGGCCAAAAAGGGCGTATGCGTTTTTTCCTGAATATATTCAGGAAAATACGCATACGCCCTTTTTGGCCAAGGGCATCATTGTCAACGTTTTGCCGCTTTTCATGTGCTTTAAAGGCGATTCGTATCTACCTCCTGAAATCTGTTTCCTGCAATTCTGCCTTGATTTCAAATCCTCTTCTTTGCCTTCCCTCAATATATTTGTGGACGAGAGTTATCATTTATAACTCTGCAGGTTTGTGAATTGCAGTGCCCTGAACCTCCATTTTACAACTCGTTTTTATGGGAGCTGGCTGCAAAAGCGCAGAATGGCTTCAGGCCCTGTTCTGGTTCCGGGGGGCAGGCTGAGCCTGTGGTTAATTCTTCTTTCTGATGGGAAAATAGAGTGACCTGTGCCTGTCCCAACACCAAGAGCTAGTCTCTCGTTGGTTCCACGTCTTCCCGTTTATCCTCAGGACAAAGTGCAACCTGTACGGAACAGGAGGTTAAAGGTGCTGATGCTCCAAGTAGGGAGCTTGCTAGTAAAGCGGCTGGAATGGCGAACCCGGGCACAAGGAGATGAGAAATGAGGTGCGTTTTAGAAACCTTTCCCCATCACACGGTGTACCATCTTCTGGGTTTCTCATGCATGTTTTTGATGTAGGAAGATGGCCTTGAACCTGGAGATTTGGGACCCATGCGATGGGTACCACGCAGTATTACTTTAAAGGGTCTGCGTTTGCTCACCCAACCTCACCAAACCTCTCAGCCCCAAGAGTGTCCACCCTTATGTCTCATCCAGCTGTGGGTCTAGATATGGTCAATCCAGGTTGCATCACAGCCCCTGAACGCATTGTGTAAGAATTTCTCTCTCTATCACTGTCTTTGTTTCATGGGTGTTTCAAAGCAATTTATTTTTATAATGGGGTTTAGCTGCTTTTCACTGCTGTGTTTATGCCGCTTTACACCCACTTGACACACTAACAGAGAGATATCAATACATAGGTTTTACGATTATTATTAGTCAGATATATTCTTGTGCGGTGAATAGGGCGTGTTGAGTCCAGTTCTCTGAGCAAGGAGTAGGTCTTGTCTATTACATATTGGGTTTATGGAACGGTATCTGAGCTAATTTGATACCCTTGTTTTATGTATCACCCCACCTCACCTTTCCCGTTAGGCAGCCATAGTGTGTTTTCTGCATGTGTGACTCTGTTCTGTTTTGTAATTCAGTTCAAGTGTAACGGTTTTTACATTCCCTCTATCAGTGATACCTTATGAGAAGTGTCCTTTTCTGTGTGACTTATTTCACTTAGAATCGTCGTACCTAAATCCACTCATCATGCTGCTACTAACCTTACGACATTGATTTCCTGGCTGAGTGATATTCCATTGTATATAAGGACCACAACTTCTTTATCCATTTTTCTCTTTCCTGGGATATTTAAGATGGAATGAAGTGGAGGTCCTGGTCAACAGAGCAGCCCTAAACTTTGGGGTGCTTGTGTCTTGCTGATTTTTAATTTTCCCAATTTATACCCCCATGAGTGGAAGTGCCCTATGCTCTCTAAGCTGTGTTTTTCAGATGTTTCAGGACTCACCGGACACTTCTCCAGAGTGGCTCTTGGCAATTTACATCCCGCCCATCAGTGTAGCAAGGCTCCCATTTCTCCATGGCCTGTCCTGCATTTCTGGTTTTGACACTTTTTTCAGCATGGCCCTTTTGACCGATGGGAAGCGAGACTTCTTTGTAGCGCTGATTTGCCTTTCCAGGTTGCTTGGTTGGCCAAAAAGGGCGTATGCGTTTTTTCCTGAATATATTCAGGAAAATACGCATACGCCCTTTATGGCCAAGGGCATCATTGTCAACGTTTTGCTGCTTTTCATGTGCTTTAAAGGCGATTCGTATCTACCTCCTGAAATCTGTTTCCTGCAATTCTGCCTTGATTTCAAATCCTCTTCTTTGCCTTCCCTCAATATATTTGTGGACGAGAGTTATCATTTATAACTCTGCAGGTTTGTGAATTGCAGTGCCCTGAACCTCCATTTTACAACTCGTTTTTATGGGAGTTGGCCGCAAAAGCGCAGAATGGCTTCAGGCCCTCTTCTGGTTCCGGGGGGCAGGCTGAGCCTGTGGTTAATTCTTCTTTCTGATGGGAAAATAGAGTGACCTGTGCCTGTCCCAACACCAAGAGCTAGTCTCTCGTTGGTTCCACGTCTTCCTGTTTATCCTCAGGACAAATTGCAACCTGTACGGAACAGGAGGTTAAAGGTGCTGATGCTCCACGTAGGGAGCTTGCTAGTAAAGCGGCTGGAATGGCGAACCCGGGCACAAGGAGATGAGAAATGAGGTGCGTTTTAGAAACCTTTCCCCATCACACGGTGTACCATCTTCTGGGTTTCTCATGCATGTTTTTGATGTAGGAAGATGCCCTTGAACCTGGAGATTTGGGACCCATGCGATGGTACCACGCAGTATTACTTTAAAGGGTCTGCGTTTGCTCACCCAACCTCACCAAACCTCTCAGCCCCAAGAGTGTCCACCCTTATGTCTCATCCAGCTGTGCGTCTAGATATGGTTAATCCAGGTTGCATCACAGCCCCTGAACGCATTGTGTAAGAATTTCTCTCTCTATCACTGTCTTTGTTTCATGGGTGTTTCAAAGTAATTTATTTTTATAATGGGGTTTAGCTGCTTTTCACTGCTGTGTTTATGCCGCTTTACACCCACTTGACACACTAACAGAGACATATCAATACATAGGTTTTACGATTATTATTAGTCAGATATATTCTTGTGCGGTGAATAGGGCGTGTTGAGTCCAGTTCTCTGAGCAAGGAGTAGGTCTTGTCTATTACATATTGGGTTTATGGAACGGTATCTGAGCTAATTTGATACCCTTGTTTTATGTATCACCCCACCTCACCTTTCCCGTTAGGCAGCCATAGTGTGTTTTCTGCATGTGTGACTCTGTTCTGTTTTGTAATTCAGTTCAAGTGTAACGGTTTTTACATTCCCTCTATCAGTGATACCTTATGAGAAGTGTCCTTTTCTGTGTGACTTATTTCACTTAGAATCGTCTTACCTAAATCCACTCATCATGCCGCTACTAACCTTACGACATTGATTTCATGGCTGAGTGATATTCCATTGTATATAAGGACCACAACTTCTTTATCCATTTTTCTCTTTCCTGGGATATTTAAGATGGAATGAAGTGGAGTTCCTGGTCAACAGAGCAGCCCTAAACTTTGGGGTGCTTGTGTCTTGCTGATTTTTAATTTTCCCAATTTATACCCCCATGAGTGGAAGTGCCCTATGCTCTCTAAGCTGTGTTTTTCACATGTTTCAGGACTCACCGGACACTTCTCCAGAGTGGCTCTTGGCAATTTACATCCCGCCCATCAGTGTAGCAAGGCTCCCATTTCTCCATGGCCTGTCCTGCATTTCTGGTTTTGACACTTTTTTCAGCATGGCCCTTTTGACCGATGGGAAGCGAGACTTCTTTGTAGCGCTGATTTGCCTTTCCAGGTTGCTTGGTTGGCCAAAAAGGGCGTATGCGTTTTTTCCTGAATATATTCAGGAAAATACGCATACGCCCTTTTTGGCCAAGGGCATCATTGTCAACGTTTTGCCGCTTTTCATGTGCTTGAAAGGCGATTCGTATCTACCTCCTGAAATCTGTTTCCTGCAATTCTGCCTTGATTTCAAATCCTCTTCTTTGCCTTCCCTCAATATATTTGTGGACGAGAGTTATCATTTATAACTCTGCAGGTTTGTGAATTGCAGTGCCCTGAACCTCCATTTTACAACTTGTTTTTATGGGAGCTGGCCGCAAAAGCGCAGAATGGCTTCAGGCCCTGTTCTGGTTCCGGGGGGCAGGCTGAGCCTGTGGTTAATTCTTCTTTCTGATGGGAAAATAGAGTGACCTGTGCCTGTCCCAACACCAAGAGCTAGTCTCTCGTTGGTTCCACGTCTTCCCGTTTATCCTCAGGACAAAGTGCAACCTGTACGGAACAGGAGGTTAAAGGTGCTGATGCTCCAAGTAGGGAGCTTGCTAGTAAAGCGGCTGGAATGGCGAACCCGGGCACAAGGAGATGAGAAATGAGGTGCGTTTTAGAAACCTTTCCCCATCACACGGTGTACCATTTTCTGGGTTTCTCATGCATGTTTTTGATGTAGGAAGATGCCCTTGAACCTGGAGATTTGGGACCCATGCGATGGGTACCACGCAGTATTACTTCAAAGGGTCTGCGTTTGCTCACCCAACCTCACCAAACCTCTCAGTCCCAAGAGTGTCCACCCTTATGTCTCATCCAGCTGTGCGTCTAGATATGGTCAATCCAGGTTGCATCACAGCCCCTGAACGCATTGTGTAAGAATTTCTCTCTCTTTCACTGTCTTTGTTTCATGGGTGTTTCAAAGTAATTTATTTTTATAATGGGGTTTAGCTGCTTTTCACTGCTGTGTTTATGCCGCTTTACACCCACTTGACACACGAACAGAGAGATATCAATACATAGGTTTTACGATTATTATTAGTCAGATATATTCTTGTGCGGTGAATAGGGCGTGTTGAGTCCAGTTCTCTGAGCAAGGAGTAGGTCTTGTCTATTACATATTGGGTTTATGGAATGGTATCTGAGCTAATTTGATACCCTTGTTTTATGTATCACCCCACCTCACCTTTCCCGTTAAGCAGCCATAGTGTGTTTTCTGCATGTGTGACTCTGTTCTGTTTTGTAATTCAGTTCAAGTGTAACGGTTTTTACATTCCCTCTATCAGTGATACCTTATGAGAAGTGTCCTTTTCTGTGTGACTTATTTCACTTAGAATCGTCGTACCTAAATCCACTCATCATGCTGCTACTAACGTTACGACATTGATTTCATGGCTGAGTGATAGTCCATTGTACATAAGGACCACAACTTCTTTATCCATTTTTCTCTTTCCTGGGATATTTAAGGTGGAATGAAGTGGAGGTCCTGGTCAACAGAGCAGCCCTAAACTTTGGGGTGCTTGTGTCTTGCTGATTTTTAATTTTCCCAATTTATACCCCCATGAGTGGAAGTGCCCTATGCTCTCTAAGCTGTGTTTTTCAGATGTTTCAGGACTCACTGGACACTTCTCCAGAGTGGCTCTTGGCAATTTACATCCCACCCATCAGTGTAGCAAGGCTCCCATTTCTCCATGGCCTGTCCTGCATTTCTGGTTTTGACACTTTTTTCAGCATGGCCCTTTTGACCGATGGGAAGCGAGACTTCTTTGTAGCGCTGATTTGCCTTTCCAGGTTGCTTGGTTGGCCATAAAGGGCGTATGCGTTTTTTCCTGAATATATTCAGGAAAAAACGCATACGCCCTTTTTGGCCAAGGGCATCATTGTCAACGTTTTGCCGCTTTTCATGTGCTTTAAATGCGATTCGTATCTACCTCCTGAAATCTGTTTCCTGCAATTCTGCCTTGATTTCAAATCCACTTCTTTGCCTTCCCTCAATATATTTGTGGACGAGAGTTATCAATTATAACTCTGCAGGTTTGTGAATTGCAGTGCCCTGAACCTCCATTTTACAACTCGTTTTTATGGGAGCTGGCCGCAAAATCGCAGAATGGCTTCAGGCCCTGTTCTGGTTCCGGGGGGCAGGCTGAGCCTGTGGTTAATTCTTCTTTCTGATGGGAAAATAGAGTGACCTGTGCCTGTCCCAACACCAAGAGCTAGTCTCTCGTTGGTTCCACGTCTTACTGTTTATCCTCAGGACAAATTGCAACCTGTACGGAACAGGAGGTTAAAGGTGCTGATGCTCCACGTAGGGAGCTTGCTAGTAAAGCGGCTGGAATGGCGAACCCGGGCACAAGGAGATGAGAAATGAGGTGCGTTTTAGAAACCTTTCCCCATCACACGGTGTACCATCATCTGGGTTTCTCATGCATGTTTTCGATGTAGGAAGATGCCCATGAACCTGGAGATTTGGGACCCATGCGATGGTACCACGCAGTATTACTTTAAAGGGTCTGCATTTGCTCACCCAACCTCACCAAACCTCTCAGCCCCAAGAGTGTCCACCCTTATGTCTCATCCAGCTGTGCGTCTAGATATGGTTAATCCAGGTTGCATCACAGCCCCTGAACGCATTGTGTAAGAATTTCTCTCTCTATCACTGTCTTTGTTTCATGGGTGTTTCAAAGTAATTTATTTTTATAATGGGGTTTAGCTGCTTTTCACTGCTGTGTTTATGCCGCTTTACACCCACTTGACACACTAACAGAGACATATCAATACATAGGTTTTACGATTATTATTAGTCAGATATATTCTTGTGTGGTGAATAGGTCGTGTTGAGTCCAGTTCTCTGAGCAAGGAGTAGGTCTTGTCTATTACATATTGGGTTTATGGAACGGTATCTGAGCTAATTTGATACCCTTGTTTTATGTATCACCCCACCTCACCTTTCCCGTTAGGCAGCCATAGTGTGTTTTCTGCATGTGTGACTCTGTTCTGTTTTGTAATTCAGTTCAAGTGTAACGGTTTTTACATTCCCTCTATCAGTGATACCTTATGAGAAGTGTCCTTTTCTGTGTGACTTATTTCACTTAGAATCGTCGTACCTAAATCCACTCATCATGCTGCTACTAACCTTACGACATTGATTTCCTGGCTGAGTGATATTCCATTGTATATAAGGACCACAACTTCTTTATCCATTTTTCTCTTTCCTGGGATATTTAAGATGGAATGAAGTGGAGGTCCTGGTCAACAGAGCAGCCCTAAACTTTGGGGTGCTTGTGTCTTGCTGATTTTTAATTTTCCCAATTTATACCCCCATGAGTGGAAGTGCCCTATGCTCTCTAAGCTGTGTTTTTCAGATGTTTCAGGACTCACCGGACACTTCTCCAGAGTGGCTCTTGGCAATTTACATCCCGCCCATCAGTGTAGCAAGGCTCCCATTTCTCCATGGCCTGTCCTGCATTTCTGGTTTTGACACTTTTTTCAGCATGGCCCTTTTGACCGATGGGAAGTGAGACTTCTTTGTAGCGCTGATTTGCCTTTCCAGGTTGCTTGGTTGGCCAAAAAGGGCGTATGCGTTTTTTCCTGAATATATTCAGGAAAATACGCATACGCCCTTTTTGGCCAAGGGCATCATTGTCAACGTTTTGCCGCTTTTCATGTGCTTTAAAGGCGATTCGTATCTACCTCCTGGAATCTGTTTCCTGCAATTCTGCCTTGATTTCAAATCCTCTTCTTTGCCTTCCCTCAATATATTTGTGGACGAGAGTTATCATTTATAACTCTGCAGGTTTGTGAATTGCAGTGCCCTGAACCTCCATTTTACAACTCGTTTTTATGGGAGCTGGCCGCAAAAGCGCAGAATGGCTTCAGGCCCTGTTCTGGTTCCGGTGGGCAGGCTGAGCCTGTGGTTAATTCTTCTTTCTGATGGGAAAATAGAGTGACCTGTGCCTGTCCCAACACCAAGAGCTAGTCTCTCGTTGGTTCCACGTCTTCCCGTTTATCCTCAGGACAAAGTGCAACCTGTACGGAACAGGAGGTTAAAGGTGCTGATGCTCCAAGTAGGGAGCTTGCTAGTAAAGCGGCTGGAATGGCGAACCCGGGCACAAGGAGATGAGAAATGAGGTGCGTTTTAGAAACCTTTCCCCATCACACGGTGTACCATCTTCTGGGTTTCTCATGCATGTTTTTGATGTAGGAAGATGGCCTTGAACCTGGAGATTTGGGACCCATGCAATGGGTACCACGCAGTATTACTTTAAAGGGTCTGCGTTTGCTCACCCAACCTCACCAAACCTCTCAGCCCCAAGAGTGTCCACCCTTATGTCTCATCCAGCTGTGCGTCTAGATATGGTCAATCCAGGTTGCATCACAGCCCCTGAACGCATTGTGTAAGAATTTCTCTCTCTTTCACTGTCTTTGTTTCATGGGTGTTTCAAAGTAATTTATTTTTATAATGGGGTTTAGCTGCTTTTCACTGCTGTGTTTATGCCGCTTTACACCCACTTGACACACTAACAGAGAGATATCAATACATAGGTTTTACGATTATTATTAGTCAGATATATTCTTGTGCGGTGAATAGGGCGTGTTGAGTCCAGTTCTCTGAACAAGGAGTAGGTCTTGTCTATTACATATTGGGTTTATGGAATGGTATCTGAGCTAATTTGATACCCTTGTTTTATGTATCACCCCACCTCACCTTTCCCGTTAAGCAGCCATAGTGTGTTTTCTGCATGTGTGACTCTGTTCTGTTTTGTAATTCAGTTCAAGTGTAACGGTTTTT
This sequence comes from Balaenoptera borealis, assembly GCF_965194805.1. Classification (NCBI taxonomy): domain Eukaryota; kingdom Metazoa; phylum Chordata; class Mammalia; order Artiodactyla; family Balaenopteridae; genus Balaenoptera; species Balaenoptera borealis. The sequence continues at coordinate 1,589,875 of NW_028124006.1, forward strand.
ACATTCCCTCTATCAGTGATACCTTATGAGAAGTGTCCTTTTCTGTGTGACTTATTTCACTTAGAATCGTCGTACCTAAATCCACTCATCATGCTGCTACTAACCATACGACATTGATTTCCTGGCTGAGTGATATTCCATTGTACATAAGGACCACAACTTCTTTATCCATTTTTCTCTTTCCTGGGATATTTAAGGTGGAATGAAGTGGAGGTCCTGGTCAACAGAGCAGCCCTAAACTTTGGGGTGCTTGTGTCTTGCTGATTTTTAATTTTCCCAATTTATACCCCCATGAGTGGAAGTGCCCTATGCTCTCTAAGCTGTGTTTTTCAGATGTTTCAGGACTCACCGGACACTTCTCCAGAGTGGCTCTTGGCAATTTACATCCCGCCCATCAGTGTAGCAAGGCTCCCATTTCTCCATGGCCTGTCCTGCATTTCTGGTTTTGACACTTTTTTCAGCATGGCCCTTTTGACCGATGGGAAGCGAGACTTCTTTGTAGCGCTGATTTGCCTTTCCAGGTTGCTTGGTTGGCCAAAAAGGGCGTATGCGTTTTTTCCTGAATATATTCAGGAAAAAACGCATACGCCCTTTTTGGCCAAGGGCATCATTGTCAACGTTTTGCCGCTTTTCATGTGCTTTAAAGGCGATTCGTATCTACCTCCTGAAATCTGTTTCCTGCAATTCTGCCTTGATTTCAAATCCTCTTCTTTGCCTTCCCTCAATATATTTGTGGACGAGAGTTATCAATTATAACTCTGCAGGTTTGTGAATTGCAGTGCCCTGAACCTCCATTTTACAACTCGTTTTTATGGGAGCTGGCCGCAAAATCGCAGAATGGCTTCAGGCCCTGTTCTGGTTCCGGGGGGCAGGCTGAGCCTGTGGTTAATTCTTCTTTCTGATGGGAAAATAGAGTGACCTGTGCCTGTCCCAACACCAAGAGCTAGTCTCTCGTTGGTTCCACGTCTTCCTGTTTATCCTCAGGACAAATTGCAACCTGTACGGAACAGGAGGTTAAAGGTGCTGATGCTCCACGTAGGGAGCTTGCTAGTAAAGCGGCTGGAATGGCGAACCCGGGCACAAGGAGATGAGAAATGAGGTGCGTTTTAGAAACCTTTCCCCATCACACGGTGTACCATCTTCTGGGTTTCTCATGCATGTTTTTGATGTAGGAAGATGCCCTTGAACCTGGAGATTTGGGACCCATGCGATGGGTACCATGCAGTATTACTTTAAAGGGTCTGCGTTTTCTCACCCAACCTCACCAAACCTCTCAGCCCCAAGAGTGTCCACCCTTATGTCTCATCCAGCTGTGCGTCTAGATATGGTTAATCCAGGTTGCATCACAGCCCCTGAACGCATTGTGTAAGAATTTCTCTCTCTATCACTGTCTTTGTTTCATGGGTGTTTCAAAGTAATTTATTTTTATAATGGGGTTTAGCTGCTTTTCACTGCTGTGTTTATGCCGCTTTACACCCACTTGACACACTAACAGAGACATATCAATACATAGGTTTTACGATTATTATTAGTCAGATATATTCTTGTGCGGTGAATAGGGCGTGTTGAGTCCAGTTCTCTGAGCAAGGAGTAGGTCTTGTCTATTACATATTGGGTTTATGGAACGGTATCTGAGCTAATTTGATACCCTTGTTTTATGTATCACCCCACCTCACCTTTCCCGTTAGGCAGCCATAGTGTGTTTTCTGCATGTGTGACTCTGTTCTGTTTTGTAATTCAGTTCAAGTGTAACGGTTTTTACATTCCCTCTATCAGTGATACCTTATGAGAAGTGTCCTTTTCTGTGTGACTTATTTCACTTAGAATCGTCGTACCTAAATCCACTCATCATGCTGCTACTAACCTTACGACATTGATTTCCTGGCTGAGTGATATTCCATTGTTTATAAGGACCACAACTTCTTTATCCATTTTTCTCTTTCCTGGGATATTTAAGATGGAATGAAGTGGAGGTCCTGGTCAACAGAGCAGCCCTAAACGTTGGGGTGCTTGTGTCTTGCTGATTTTTAATTTTCCCAATTTATACCCCCATGAGTGGAAGTGCCCTATGCTCTCTAAGCTGTGTTTTTCAGATGTTTCAGGACTCACCGGACACTTCTCCAGAGTGGCTCTTGGCAATTTACATCCCGCCCATCAGTGTAGCAAGGCTCCCATTTCTCCATGGCCTGTCCTGCATTTCTGGTTTTGACACTTTTTTCAGCATGGCCCTTTTGACCGATGGGAAGCGAGACTTCTGTGTAGCGCTGATTTGCCTTTCCAGGTTGCTTGGTTGGCCAAAAAGGGCGTATGCGTTTTTTCCTGAATATATTCAGGAAAAAACGCATACGCCCTTTTTGGCCAAGGGCATCATTGTCAACGTTTTGCCGCTTTTCATGTGCTTTAAAGGCGATTCATATCTACCTCCTGAAATCTGTTTCCTGCAATTCTGCCTTGATTTCAAATCCTCTTCTTTGCCTTCCCTCAATATATTTGTGGACGAGAGTTATCAATTATAACTCTGCAGGTTTGTGAATTGCAGTGCCCTGAACCTCCATTTTACAACTCGTTTTTATGGGAGCTGGCCGCAAAATCGCAGAATGGCTTCAGGCCCTGTTCTGGTTCCGGGGGGCAGGCTGAGCCTGTGGTTAATTCTTCTTCCTGATGGGAAAATAGAGTGACGTGTGCCTGTCCCAACACCAAGAGCTAGTCTCTCGTTGGTTCCACGTCTTCCTGTTTATCCTCAGGACAAATTGCAACCTGTACGGAACAGGAGGTTAAAGGTGCTGATGCTCCACGTAGGGAGCTTGCTAGTAAAGCGGCTGGAATGGCGAACCCGGGCACAAGGAGATGAGAAATGAGGTGCGTTTTAGAAACCTTTCCCCATCACACGGTGTACCATCTTCTGGGTTTCTCATGCATGTTTTTGATGTAGGAAGATGCCCTTGAACCTGGAGATTTGGGACCCATGCGATGGGTACCACGCAGTATTACTTTAAAGGGTCTGCGTTTGCTCACCCAACCTCACCAAACCTCTCAGCCCCAAGAGTGTCCACCCTTATGTCTCATCCAGCTGTGCGTCTAGATATGGTTAATCCAGGTTGCATCACAGCCCCTTAACGCATTGTGTAAGAATTTCTCTGTCTATCACTGTCTTTGTTTCATGGGTGTTTCAAAGTAATTTATTTTTATAATGGGGTTTAGCTGCTTTTCACTGCTGTGTTTATGCCGCTTTACACCCACTTGACACACTAACAGAGACATATCAATACATAGGTTTTACGATTATTATTAGTCAGATATATTCTTGTGCGGTGAATAGGGCGTGTTGAGTCCAGTTCTCTGAGCAAGGAGTAGGTCTTGTCTATTACATATTGGGTTTATGGAACGGTATCTGAGCTAATTTGATACCCTTGTTTTATGTATCACCCCACCTCACCTTTCCCGTTAGGCAGCCATAGTGTGTTTTCTGCATGTGTGACTCTGTTCTGTTTTGTAATTCAGTTCAAGTGTAACGGTTTTTACATTCCCTCTATCAGTGATACCTTATGAGAAGTGTCCTTTTCTGTGTGACTTATTTCACTTAGAATCGTCGTACCTAAATCCACTCATCATGCTGCTACTAACCTTACGACATTGATTTCCTGGCTGAGTGATATTCCATTGTATATAAGGACCACAACTTCTTTATCCATTTTTCTCTTTCCTGGGATATTTAAGATGGAATGAATTGGAGGTCCTGGTCAACAGAGCAGCCCTAAACTTTGGGGTGCTTGTGTCTTGCTGATTTTTAATTTTCCCAATTTATACCCCCATGAGTGGAAGTGCCCTATGCTCTCTAAGCTGTGTTTTTCAGATGTTTCAGGACTCACCGGACACTTCTCCAGAGTGGCTCTTGGCAATTTACATCCCGCCCATCAGTGTAGCAAGGCTCCCATTTCTCCATGGCCTGTCCTGCATTTCTGGTTTTGACACTTTTTTCAGCATGGCCCTTTTGACCGATGGGAAGCGAGACTTCTTTGTAGCGCTGATTTGCCTTTCCAGGTTGCTTGGTTGGCCAAAAAGGGCGTATGCGTTTTTTCCTGAATATATTCAGGAAAAAACGCATACGCCCTTTTTGGCCAAGGGCATCATTGTCAACGTTTTGCCGCTTTTCATGTGCTTTAAAGGCGATTCGTATCTACCTCCTGAAATCTGTTTCCTGCAATTCTGCCTTGATTTCAAATCCTCTTCTTTGCCTTCCCTCAATATATTTGTGGACGAGAGTTATCATTTATAACTCTGCAGGTTTGTGAATTGCAGTGCCCTGAACCTCCATTTTACAACTCGTTTTTATGGGAGCTGGCCGCAAAAGCGCAGAATGGCTTCAGGCCCTGTTCTGGTTCCGGGGGGCAGGCTGAGCCTGTGGTTAATTCTTCTTTCTGATGGGAAAATAGAGTGACCTGTGCCTGTCCCAACACCAAGAGCTAGTCTCTCGTTGGTTCCACGTCTTCCCGTTTATCCTCAGGACAAAGTGCAACCAGTACGGAACAGGAGGTTATAGGTGCTGATGCTCCAAGTAGGGAGCTTGCTAGTAAAGCGGCTGGAAAGGCGAACCCGGGCACAAGGAGATGAGAAATGAGGTGCGTTTTAGAAACCTTTCCCCATCACACGGTGTACCATCTTCTGGGTTTCTCATGCATGTTTTTGATGTAGGAAGATGCCCTTGAACCTGGAGATTTGGGACCCATGCGATGGGTACCACGCAGTATTACTTTAAAGGGTCTGCGTTTGCTCACCCAACCTCACCAAACCTCTCAGCCCCAAGAGTGTCCACCCTTATGTCTCATCCAGCTGTGCGTCTAGATATGGTCAATCCAGGTTGCATCACAGCCCCTGAACGCATTGTGTAAGAATTTCTCTCTCTTTCACTGTCTTTGTTTCATGGGTGTTTCAAAGTAATTTATTTTTATAATGGGGTTTAGCTGCTTTTCACTGCTGTGTTTATGCCGCTTTACACCCACTTGACACACTAACAGAGAGATATCAATACATAGGTTTTACGATTATTATTAGTCAGATATATTCTTGTGCGGTGAATAGGGCGTGTTGAGTCCAGTTCTCTGAGCAAGGAGTAGGTCTTGTCTATTACATATTGGGTTTATGGAATGGTATCTGAGCTAATTTGATACCCTTGTTTTATGTATCACCCCACCTCACCTTTCCCGTTAAGCAGCCATAGTGTGTTTTCTGCATGTGTGACTCTGTTCTGTTTTGTAATTCAGTTCAAGTGTAACGGTTTTTACATTCCCTCTATCAGTGATACCTTATGAGAAGTGTCCTTTTCTGTGTGACTTATTTCACTTAGAATCGTCGTACCTAAATCCACTCATCATGCTGCTACTAACCTTACGACATTGATTTCCTGGCTGAGTGATATTCCATTGTACATAAGGACCACAACTTCTTTATCCATTTTTCTCTTTCCTGGGATATTTAAGGTGGAATGAAGTGGAGGTCCTGGTCAACAGAGCAGCCCTAAACTTTGGGGTGCTTGTGTCTTGCTGATTTTTAATTTTCCCAATTTATACCCCCATGAGTGGAAGTGCCCTATGCTCTCTAAGCTGTGTTTTTCAGATGTTTCAGGACTCACCGGACACTTCTCCAGAGTGGCTCTTGGCAATTTACATCCCACCCATCAGTGTAGCAAGGCTCCCATTTCTCCATGGCCTGTCCTGCATTTCTGGTTTTGACACTTTTTTCAGCATGGCCCTTTTGACCGATGGGAAGCGAGACTTCTTTGTAGCGCTGATTTGCCTTTCCAGGTTGCTTGGTTGGCCAAAAAGGGCGTATGCGTTTTTTCCTGAATATATTCAGGAAAAAACGCATACGCCCTTTTTGGCCAAGGGCATCATTGTCAACGTTTTGCCGCTTTTCATGTGCTTTAAAGGCGATTCGTATCTACCTCCTGAAATCTGTTTCCTGCAATTCTGCCTTGATTTCAAATCCTCTTCTTTGCCTCCCTTAATATATTTGTGGACGAGAGTTATCAATTATAACTCTGCAGGTTTGTGAATTGCAGTGCCCTGAACCTCCATTTTACAACTCGTTTTTATGGGAGCTGGCCGCAAAATCGCAGAATGGCTTCAGGCCCTGTTCTGGTTCCGGGGGGCAGGTTGAGCCTGTGGTTAATTCTTCTTTCTGATGGGAAAATAGAGTGACCTGTGCCTGTCCCAACACCAAGAGCTAGTCTCTCGTTGGTTCCACGTCTTCCCGTTTATCCTCAGGACAAAGTGCAACCTGTACGGAACAGGAGGTTAAAGGTGCTGATGCTCCAAGTAGGGAGCTTGCTAGTAAAGCGGCTGGAATGGCGAACCCGGGCACAAGGAGATGAGAAATGTGGTGCGTTTTAGAAACCTTTCCCCATCACACGGTGTACCATCTTCTGGGTTTCTCATGCATGTTTTTGATGTAGGAAGATGCCCTTGATCCTGGAGATTTGGGACCCATGCGATGGGTACAACGCAGTATTCCTTTAAAGGGTCTGCGTTTGCTCACCCAACCTCACCAAACCTCTCAGCCCCAAGAGTGTCCACCCTTATGTCTCATCCAGCTGTGCGTCTAGATATGGTCAATCCAGGTTGCATCACAGCCCCTGAACGCATTGTGTAAGAATTTCTCTCTCTTTCACTGTCTTTGTTTCATGGGTGTTTCAAAGTAATTTATTTTTATAATGGGGTTTAGCTGCTTTTCACTGCTGTGTTTATGCCGCTTTACACCCACTTGACACACTAACAGAGAGATATCAATACATAGGTTTTACGATTATTATTAGTCAGATATATTCTTGTGCGGTGAATAGGGCGTGTTGAGTCCAGTTCTCTGAGCAAGGAGTAGGTCTTGTCTATTACATATTGGGTTTATGGAATGGTATCTGAGCTAATTTGATACCCTTGTTTTATGTATCACCCCACCTCACCTTTCCCGTTAAGCAGCCATAGTGTGTTTTCTGCATGTGTGACTCTGTTCTGTTTTGTAATTCAGTTCAAGTGTAACGGTTTTTACATTCCCTCTATCAGTGATACCTTATGAGAAGTGTCCTTTTCTGTGTGACTTATTTCACTTAGAATCGTCGTACCTAAATCCACTCATCATGCTGCTACTAACCTTACGACATTGATTTCCTGGCTGAGTGATATTCCATTGTACATAAGGACCACAACTTCTTTATCCATTTTTCTCTTTCCTGGGATATTTAAGGTGGAATGAAGTGGAGGTCCTGGTCAACAGAGCAGCCCTAAACTTTGGGGTGCTTGTGTCTTGCTGATTTTTAATTTTCCCAATTTATACCCCCATGAGTGGAAGTGCCCTATGCTCTCTAAGCTGTGTTTTTCAGATGTTTCAGGACTCACCGGACACTTCTCCAGAGTGGCTCTTGGCAATTTACATCCCACCCATCAGTGTAGCAAGGCTCCCATTTCTCCATGGCCTGTCCTGCATTTCTGGTTTTGACACTTTTTTCAGCATGGCCCTTTTGACCGATGGGAAGCGAGACTTCTTTGTAGCGCTGATTTGCCTTTCCAGGTTGCTTGGTTGGCCAAAAAGGGCGTATGCGTTTTTTCCTGAATATATTCAGGAAAAAACGCATACGCCCTTTTTGGCCAAGGGCATCATTGTCAACGTTTTGCCGCTTTTCATGTGCTTTAAAGGCGATTCGTATCTACCTCCTGAAATCTGTTTCCTGCAATTCTGCCTTGATTTCAAATCCTCTTCTTTGCCTCCCTTAATATATTTGTGGACGAGAGTTATCAATTATAACTCTGCAGGTTTGTGAATTGCAGTGCCCTGAACCTCCATTTTACAACTCGTTTTTATGGGAGCTGGCCGCAAAATCGCAGAATGGCTTCAGGCCCTGTTCTGGTTCCGGGGGGCAGGCTGAGCCTGTGGTTAATTCTTCTTTCTGATGGGAAAATAGAGTGACCTGTGCCTGTCCCAACACCAAGAGCTAGTCTCTCGTTGGTTCCACGTCTTCCTGTTTATCCTCAGGACAAATTGCAACCTGTACGGAACAGGAGGTTAAAGGTGCTGATGCTCCACGTAGGGAGCTTGCTAGTAAAGCGGCTGGAATGGCGAACCCGCGCACAAGGAGATGAGAAATGAGGTGCGTTTTAGAAACCTTTCCCCATCACACGGTGTACCATCTTCTGGGTTTCTCATGCATGTTTTTGATGTAGGAAGATGCCCTTGAACCTGGAGATTTGGGACCCATGCGATGGTACCACGCAGTATTACTTTAAAGGGTCTGCGTTTGCTCACCCAACCTCACCAAACCTCTCAGCCCCAAGAGTGTCCACCCTTATGTCTCATCCAGCTGTGCGTCTAGATATGGTTAATCCAGGTTGCATCACAGCCCCTGAACGCATTGTGTAAGAATTTCTCTCTCTATCACTGTCTTTGTTTCATGGGTGTTTCAAAGTAATTTATTTTTATAATGGGGTTTAGCTGCTTTTCACTGCTGTGTTTATGCCGCTTTACACCCACTTGACACACTAACAGAGACATATCAATACATAGGTTTTACGATTATTATTAGTCAGATATATTCTTGTGCGGTGAATAGGGCGTGTTGAGTCCAGTTCTCTGAGCAAGGAGTAGGTCTTGTCTATTACATATTGGGTTTATGGAACGGTATCTGAGCTAATTTGATACCCTTGTTTTATGTATCACCCCACCTCACCTTTCCCGTTAAGCAGCCATAGTGTGTTTTCTGCATGTGTGACTCTGTTCTGTTTTGTAATTCAGTTCAAGTGTAACGGTTTTTACATTCCCTCTATCAGTGATACCTTATGAGAAGTGTCCTTTTCTGTGTGACTTATTTCACTTAGAATCGTCGTACCTAAATCCACTCATCATGCTGCTACTAACCTTACGACATTGATTTCCTGGCTGAGTGATATTCCATTGTATATAAGGACCACAACTTCTTTATCCATTTTTCTCTTTCCTGGGATATTTAAGATGGAATGAAGTGGAGGTCCTGGTCAACAGAGCAGCCCTAAACTTTGGGGTGCTTGTGTCTTGCTGATTTTTAATTTTCCCAATTTATACCCCCATGAGTGGAAGTGCCCTATGCTCTCTAAGCTGTGTTTTTCAGATGTTTCAGGACTCACCGGACACTTCTCCAGAGTGGCTCTTGGCAATTTACATCCCGCCCATCAGTGTAGCAAGGCTCCCATTTCTCCATGGCCTGTCCTGCATTTCTGGTTTTGACACTTTTTTCAGCATGGCCCTTTTGACCGATGGGAAGCGAGACTTCTTTGTAGCGCTGATTTGCCTTTCCAGGTTGCTTGGTTGGCCAAAAAGGGCGTATGCGTTTTTTCCTGAATATATTCAGGAAAAAACGCATACGCCCTTTTTGGCCAAGGGCATCATTGTCAACGTTTTGCCGCTTTTCATGTGCTTTAAAGGCGATTCGTATCTACCTCCTGAAATCTGTTTCCTGCAATTCTGCCTTGATTTCAAATCTTCTTCTTTGCCTTCCCTCAATATATTTGTGGACGAGAGTTATCATTTATAACTCTGCAGGTTTGTGAATTGCAGTGCCCTGAACCTCCATTTTACAACTCGTTTTTATGGGAGCTGGCCGCAAAAGCGCAGAATGGCTTCAGGCCCTGTTCTGGTTCCGGGGGGCAGGCTGAGCCTGTGGTTAATTCTTCTTTCTGATGGGAAAATAGAGTGACCTGTGCCTGTCCCAACACCAAGAGCTAGTCTCTCGTTGGTTCCACGTCTTCCCGTTTATCCTCAGGACAAAGTGCAACCTGTACGGAACAGGAGGTTAAAGGTGCTGATGCTCCAAGTAGGGAGCTTGCTAGTAAAGCGGCTGGAATGGCGAACCCGGGCACAAGGAGATGAGAAATGAGGTGCGTTTTAGAAACCTTTCCCCATCACACGGTGTACCATCTTCTGGGTTTCTCATGCATGTTTTTGATGTAGGAAGATGGCCTTGAACCTGGAGATTTGGGACCCATGCGATGGGTACCACGCAGTATTACTTTAAAGGGTCTGCGTTTGCTCACCCAACCTCACCAAACCTCTCAGCCCCAAGAGTGTCCACCCTTATGTCTCATCCAGCTGTGGGTCTAGATATGGTCAATCCAGGTTGCATCACAGCCCCTGAACGCATTGTGTAAGAATTTCTCTCTCTATCACTGTCTTTGTTTCATGGGTGTTTCAAAGTAATTTATTTTTATAATGGGGTTTAGCTGCTTTTCACTGCTCTGTTTATGCCGCTTTACACCCACTTGACACACTAACAGAGAGATATCAATACATAGGTTTTACGATTATTATTAGTCAGATATATTCTTGTGCGGTGAATAGGGCGTGTTGAGTCCAGTTCTCTGAGCAAGGAGTAGGTCTTGTCTATTACATATTGGGTTTATGGAACGGTATCTGAGCTAATTTGATACCCTTGTTTTATGTATCACCCCACCTCACCTTTCTCGTTAGGCAGCCATAGTGTGTTTTCTGCATGTGTGACTCTGTTCTGTTTTGTAATTCAGTTCAAGTGTAACGGTTTTTACATTCCCTCTATCAGTGATACCTTATGAGAAGTGTCCTTTTCTGTGTGACTTATTTCACTTAGAATCGTCGTACCTAAATCCACTCATCATGCTGCTACTAACCTTACGACATTGATTTCCTGGCTGAGTGATATTCCATTGTATATAAGGACCACAACTTCTTTATCCATTTTTCTCTTTCCTGGGATATTTAAGATGGAATGAAGTGGAGGTCCTGGTCAACAGAGCAGCCCTAAACTTTGGGGTGCTTGTGTCTTGCTGATTTTTAATTTTCCCAATTTATACCCCCATGAGTGGAAGTGCCCTATGCTCTCTAAGCTGTGTTTTTCAGATGTTTCAGGACTCACCGGACACTTCTCCAGAGTGGCTCTTGGCAATTTACATCCCGCCCATCAGTGTAGCAAGGCTCCCATTTCTCCATGGCCTGTCCTGCATTTCTGGTTTTGACACTTTTTTCAGCATGGCCCTTTTGACCGATGGGAAGCGAGACTTCTTTGTAGCGCTGATTTGCCTTTCCAGGTTGCTTGGTTGGCCAAAAAGGGCGTATGCGTTTTTTCCTGAATATATTCAGGAAAATACGCATACGCCCTTTTTGGCCAAGGGCATCATTGTCAACGTTTTGCCGCTTTTCATGTGCTTTAAAGGCGATTCGTATCTACCTCCTGAAATCTGTTTCCTGCAATTCTGCCTTGATTTCAAATCCTCTTCTTTGCCTTCCCTCAATATATTTGTGGACGAGAGTTATCATTTATAACTCTGCAGGTTTGTGAATTGCAGTGCCCTGAACCTCCATTTTACAACTCGTTTTTATGGGAGCTGGCTGCAAAAGCGCAGAATGGCTTCAGGCCCTGTTCTGGTTCCGGGGGGCAGGCTGAGCCTGTGGTTAATTCTTCTTTCTGATGGGAAAATAGAGTGACCTGTGCCTGTCCCAACACCAAGAGCTAGTCTCTCGTTGGTTCCACGTCTTCCCGTTTATCCTCAGGACAAAGTGCAACCTGTACGGAACAGGAGGTTAAAGGTGCTGATGCTCCAAGTAGGGAGCTTGCTAGTAAAGCGGCTGGAATGGCGAACCCGGGCACAAGGAGATGAGAAATGAGGTGCGTTTTAGAAACCTTTCCCCATCACACGGTGTACCATCTTCTGGGTTTCTCATGCATGTTTTTGATGTAGGAAGATGGCCTTGAACCTGGAGATTTGGGACCCATGCGATGGGTACCACGCAGTATTACTTTAAAGGGTCTGCGTTTGCTCACCCAACCTCACCAAACCTCTCAGCCCCAAGAGTGTCCACCCTTATGTCTCATCCAGCTGTGGGTCTAGATATGGTCAATCCAGGTTGCATCACAGCCCCTGAACGCATTGTGTAAGAATTTCTCTCTCTATCACTGTCTTTGTTTCATGGGTGTTTCAAAGTAATTTATTTTTATAATGGGGTTTAGCTGCTTTTCACTGCTGTGTTTATGCCGCTTTACACCCACTTGACACACTAACAGAGAGATATCAATACATAGGTTTTACGATTATTATTAGTCAGATATATTCTTGTGCGGTGAATAGGGCGTGTTGAGTCCAGTTCTCTGAGCAAGGAGTAGGTCTTGTCTATTACATATTGGGTTTATGGAACGGTATCTGAGCTAATTTGATACCCTTGTTTTATGTATCACCCCACCTCACCTTTCCCGTTAGGCAGCCATAGTGTGTTTTCTGCATGTGTGACTCTGTTCTGTTTTGTAATTCAGTTCAAGTGTAACGGTTTTTACATTCCCTCTATCAGTGATACCTTATGAGAAGTGTCCTTTTCTGTGTGACTTATTTCACTTAGAATCGTCGTACCTAAATCCACTCATCATGCTGCTACTAACCTTACGACATTGATTTCCTGGCTGAGTGATATTCCATTGTATATAAGGACCACAACTTCTTTATCCATTTTTCTCTTTCCTGGGATATTTAAGATGGAATGAAGTGGAGGTCCTGGTCAACAGAGCAGCCCTAAACTTTGGGGTGCTTGTGTCTTGCTGATTTTTAATTTTCCCAATTTATACCCCCATGAGTGGAAGTGCCCTATGCTCTCTAAGCTGTGTTTTTCAGATGTTTCAGGACTCACCGGACACTTCTCCAGAGTGGCTCTTGGCAATTTACATCCCGCCCATCAGTGTAGCAAGGCTCCCATTTCTCCATGGCCTGTCCTGCATTTCTGGTTTTGACACTTTTTTCAGCATGGCCCTTTTGACCGATGGGAAGCGAGACTTCTTTGTAGCGCTGATTTGCCTTTCCAGGTTGCTTGGTTGGCCAAAAAGGGCGTATGCGTTTTTTCCTGAATATATTCAGGAAAATACGCATACGCCCTTTATGGCCAAGGGCATCATTGTCAACGTTTTGCTGCTTTTCATGTGCTTTAAAGGCGATTCGTATCTACCTCCTGAAATCTGTTTCCTGCAATTCTGCCTTGATTTCAAATCCTCTTCTTTGCCTTCCCTCAATATATTTGTGGACGAGAGTTATCATTTATAACTCTGCAGGTTTGTGAATTGCAGTGCCCTGAACCTCCATTTTACAACTCGTTTTTATGGGAGTTGGCCGCAAAAGCGCAGAATGGCTTCAGGCCCTCTTCTGGTTCCGGGGGGCAGGCTGAGCCTGTGGTTAATTCTTCTTTCTGATGGGAAAATAGAGTGACCTGTGCCTGTCCCAACACCAAGAGCTAGTCTCTCGTTGGTTCCACGTCTTCCTGTTTATCCTCAGGACAAATTGCAACCTGTACGGAACAGGAGGTTAAAGGTGCTGATGCTCCACGTAGGGAGCTTGCTAGTAAAGCGGCTGGAATGGCGAACCCGGGCACAAGGAGATGAGAAATGAGGTGCGTTTTAGAAACCTTTCCCCATCACACGGTGTACCATCTTCTGGGTTTCTCATGCATGTTTTTGATGTAGGAAGATGCCCTTGAACCTGGAGATTTGGGACCCATGCGATGGTACCACGCAGTATTACTTTAAAGGGTCTGCGTTTGCTCACCCAACCTCACCAAACCTCTCAGCCCCAAGAGTGTCCACCCTTATGTCTCATCCAGCTGTGCGTCTAGATATGGTTAATCCAGGTTGCATCACAGCCCCTGAACGCATTGTGTAAGAATTTCTCTCTCTATCACTGTCTTTGTTTCATGGGTGTTTCAAAGTAATTTATTTTTATAATGGGGTTTAGCTGCTTTTCACTGCTGTGTTTATGCCGCTTTACACCCACTTGACACACTAACAGAGACATATCAATACATAGGTTTTACGATTATTATTAGTCAGATATATTCTTGTGCGGTGAATAGGGCGTGTTGAGTCCAGTTCTCTGAGCAAGGAGTAGGTCTTGTCTATTACATATTGGGTTTATGGAACGGTATCTGAGCTAATTTGATACCCTTGTTTTATGTATCACCCCACCTCACCTTTCCCGTTAGGCAGCCATAGTGTGTTTTCTGCATGTGTGACTCTGTTCTGTTTTGTAATTCAGTTCAAGTGTAACGGTTTTTACATTCCCTCTATCAGTGATACCTTATGAGAAGTGTCCTTTTCTGTGTGACTTATTTCACTTAGAATCGTCTTACCTAAATCCACTCATCATGCCGCTACTAACCTTACGACATTGATTTCATGGCTGAGTGATATTCCATTGTATATAAGGACCACAACTTCTTTATCCATTTTTCTCTTTCCTGGGATATTTAAGATGGAATGAAGTGGAGTTCCTGGTCAACAGAGCAGCCCTAAACTTTGGGGTGCTTGTGTCTTGCTGATTTTTAATTTTCCCAATTTATACCCCCATGAGTGGAAGTGCCCTATGCTCTCTAAGCTGTGTTTTTCACATGTTTCAGGACTCACCGGACACTTCTCCAGAGTGGCTCTTGGCAATTTACATCCCGCCCATCAGTGTAGCAAGGCTCCCATTTCTCCATGGCCTGTCCTGCATTTCTGGTTTTGACACTTTTTTCAGCATGGCCCTTTTGACCGATGGGAAGCGAGACTTCTTTGTAGCGCTGATTTGCCTTTCCAGGTTGCTTGGTTGGCCAAAAAGGGCGTATGCGTTTTTTCCTGAATATATTCAGGAAAATACGCATACGCCTTTTTGGCCAAGGGCATCATTGTCAACGTTTTGCCGCTTTTCATGTGCTTGAAAGGCGATTCGTATCTACCTCCTGAAATCTGTTTCCTGCAATTCTGCCTTGATTTCAAATCCTCTTCTTTGCCTTCCCTCAATATATTTGTGGACGAGAGTTATCATTTATAACTCTGCAGGTTTGTGAATTGCAGTGCCCTGAACCTCCATTTTACAACTTGTTTTTATGGGAGCTGGCCGCAAAAGCGCAGAATGGCTTCAGGCCCTGTTCTGGTTCCGGGGGGCAGGCTGAGCCTGTGGTTAATTCTTCTTTCTGATGGGAAAATAGAGTGACCTGTGCCTGTCCCAACACCAAGAGCTAGTCTCTCGTTGGTTCCACGTCTTCCCGTTTATCCTCAGGACAAAGTGCAACCTGTACGGAACAGGAGGTTAAAGGTGCTGATGCTCCAAGTAGGGAGCTTGCTAGTAAAGCGGCTGGAATGGCGAACCCGGGCACAAGGAGATGAGAAATGAGGTGCGTTTTAGAAACCTTTCCCCATCACACGGTGTACCATTTTCTGGGTTTCTCATGCATGTTTTTGATGTAGGAAGATGCCCTTGAACCTGGAGATTTGGGACCCATGCGATGGGTACCACGCAGTATTACTTCAAAGGGTCTGCGTTTGCTCACCCAACCTCACCAAACCTCTCAGTCCCAAGAGTGTCCACCCTTATGTCTCATCCAGCTGTGCGTCTAGATATGGTCAATCCAGGTTGCATCACAGCCCCTGAACGCATTGTGTAAGAATTTCTCTCTCTTTCACTGTCTTTGTTTCATGGGTGTTTCAAAGTAATTTATTTTTATAATGGGGTTTAGCTGCTTTTCACTGCTGTGTTTATGCCGCTTTACACCCACTTGACACACGAACAGAGAGATATCAATACATAGGTTTTACGATTATTATTAGTCAGATATATTCTTGTGCGGTGAATAGGGCGTGTTGAGTCCAGTTCTCTGAGCAAGGAGTAGGTCTTGTCTATTACATATTGGGTTTATGGAATGGTATCTGAGCTAATTTGATACCCTTGTTTTATGTATCACCCCACCTCACCTTTCCCGTTAAGCAGCCATAGTGTGTTTTCTGCATGTGTGACTCTGTTCTGTTTTGTAATTCAGTTCAAGTGTAACGGTTTTTACATTCCCTCTATCAGTGATACCTTATGAGAAGTGTCCTTTTCTGTGTGACTTATTTCACTTAGAATCGTCGTACCTAAATCCACTCATCATGCTGCTACTAACGTTACGACATTGATTTCATGGCTGAGTGATAGTCCATTGTACATAAGGACCACAACTTCTTTATCCATTTTTCTCTTTCCTGGGATATTTAAGGTGGAATGAAGTGGAGGTCCTGGTCAACAGAGCAGCCCTAAACTTTGGGGTGCTTGTGTCTTGCTGATTTTTAATTTTCCCAATTTATACCCCCATGAGTGGAAGTGCCCTATGCTCTCTAAGCTGTGTTTTTCAGATGTTTCAGGACTCACTGGACACTTCTCCAGAGTGGCTCTTGGCAATTTACATCCCACCCATCAGTGTAGCAAGGCTCCCATTTCTCCATGGCCTGTCCTGCATTTCTGGTTTTGACACTTTTTTCAGCATGGCCCTTTTGACCGATGGGAAGCGAGACTTCTTTGTAGCGCTGATTTGCCTTTCCAGGTTGCTTGGTTGGCCAAAAAGGGCGTATGCGTTTTTTCCTGAATATATTCAGGAAAAAACGCATACGCCCTTTTTGGCCAAGGGCATCATTGTCAACGTTTTGCCGCTTTTCATGTGCTTTAAATGCGATTCGTATCTACCTCCTGAAATCTGTTTCCTGCAATTCTGCCTTGATTTCAAATCCACTTCTTTGCCTTCCCTCAATATATTTGTGGACGAGAGTTATCAATTATAACTCTGCAGGTTTGTGAATTGCAGTGCCCTGAACCTCCATTTTACAACTCGTTTTTATGGGAGCTGGCCGCAAAATCGCAGAATGGCTTCAGGCCCTGTTCTGGTTCCGGGGGGCAGGCTGAGCCTGTGGTTAATTCTTCTTTCTGATGGGAAAATAGAGTGACCTGTGCCTGTCCCAACACCAAGAGCTAGTCTCTCGTTGGTTCCACGTCTTCCTGTTTATCCTCAGGACAAATTGCAACCTGTACGGAACAGGAGGTTAAAGGTGCTGATGCTCCACGTAGGGAGCTTGCTAGTAAAGCGGCTGGAATGGCGAACCCGGGCACAAGGAGATGAGAAATGAGGTGCGTTTTAGAAACCTTTCCCCATCACACGGTGTACCATCATCTGGGTTTCTCATGCATGTTTTCGATGTAGGAAGATGCCCATGAACCTGGAGATTTGGGACCCATGCGATGGTACCACGCAGTATTACTTTAAAGGGTCTGCATTTGCTCACCCAACCTCACCAAACCTCTCAGCCCCAAGAGTGTCCACCCTTATGTCTCATCCAGCTGTGCGTCTAGATATGGTTAATCCAGGTTGCATCACAGCCCCTGAACGCATTGTGTAAGAATTTCTCTCTCTATCACTGTCTTTGTTTCATGGGTGTTTCAAAGTAATTTATTTTTATAATGGGGTTTAGCTGCTTTTCACTGCTGTGTTTATGCCGCTTTACACCCACTTGACACACTAACAGAGACATATCAATACATAGGTTTTACGATTATTATTAGTCAGATATATTCTTGTGTGGTGAATAGGTCGTGTTGAGTCCAGTTCTCTGAGCAAGGAGTAGGTCTTGTCTATTACATATTGGGTTTATGGAACGGTATCTGAGCTAATTTGATACCCTTGTTTTATGTATCACCCCACCTCACCTTTCCCGTTAGGCAGCCATAGTGTGTTTTCTGCATGTGTGACTCTGTTCTGTTTTGTAATTCAGTTCAAGTGTAACGGTTTTTACATTCCCTCTATCAGTGATACCTTATGAGAAGTGTCCTTTTCTGTGTGACTTATTTCACTTAGAATCGTCGTACCTAAATCCACTCATCATGCTGCTACTAACCTTACGACATTGATTTCCTGGCTGAGTGATATTCCATTGTATATAAGGACCACAACTTCTTTATCCATTTTTCTCTTTCCTGGGATATTTAAGATGGAATGAAGTGGAGGTCCTGGTCAACAGAGCAGCCCTAAACTTTGGGGTGCTTGTGTCTTGCTGATTTTTAATTTTCCCAATTTATACCCCCATGAGTGGAAGTGCCCTATGCTCTCTAAGCTGTGTTTTTCAGATGTTTCAGGACTCACCGGACACTTCTCCAGAGTGGCTCTTGGCAATTTACATCCCGCCCATCAGTGTAGCAAGGCTCCCATTTCTCCATGGCCTGTCCTGCATTTCTGGTTTTGACACTTTTTTCAGCATGGCCCTTTTGACCGATGGGAAGTGAGACTTCTTTGTAGCGCTGATTTGCCTTTCCAGGTTGCTTGGTTGGCCAAAAAGGGCGTATGCGTTTTTTCCTGAATATATTCAGGAAAATACGCATACGCCCTTTTTGGCCAAGGGCATCATTGTCAACGTTTTGCCGCTTTTCATGTGCTTTAAAGGCGATTCGTATCTACCTCCTGGAATCTGTTTCCTGCAATTCTGCCTTGATTTCAAATCCTCTTCTTTGCCTTCCCTCAATATATTTGTGGACGAGAGTTATCATTTATAACTCTGCAGGTTTGTGAATTGCAGTGCCCTGAACCTCCATTTTACAACTCGTTTTTATGGGAGCTGGCCGCAAAAGCGCCGAATGGCTTCAGGCCCTGTTCTGGTTCCGGTGGGCAGGCTGAGCCTGTGGTTAATTCTTCTTTCTGATGGGAAAATAGAGTGACCTGTGCCTGTCCCAACACCAAGAGCTAGTCTCTCGTTGGTTCCACGTCTTCCCGTTTATCCTCAGGACAAAGTGCAACCTGTACGGAACAGGAGGTTAAAGGTGCTGATGCTCCAAGTAGGGAGCTTGCTAGTAAAGCGGCTGGAATGGCGAACCCGGGCACAAGGAGATGAGAAATGAGGTGCGTTTTAGAAACCTTTCCCCATCACACGGTGTACCATCTTCTGGGTTTCTCATGCATGTTTTTGATGTAGGAAGATGGCCTTGAACCTGGAGATTTGGGACCCATGCAATGGGTACCACGCAGTATTACTTTAAAGGGTCTGCGTTTGCTCACCCAACCTCACCAAACCTCTCAGCCCCAAGAGTGTCCACCCTTATGTCTCATCCAGCTGTGCGTCTAGATATGGTCAATCCAGGTTGCATCACAGCCCCTGAACGCATTGTGTAAGAATTTCTCTCTCTTTCACTGTCTTTGTTTCATGGGTGTTTCAAAGTAATTTATTTTTATAATGGGGTTTAGCTGCTTTTCACTGCTGTGTTTAT
Source organism: Balaenoptera borealis (assembly GCF_965194805.1). Taxonomy (NCBI): domain Eukaryota; kingdom Metazoa; phylum Chordata; class Mammalia; order Artiodactyla; family Balaenopteridae; genus Balaenoptera; species Balaenoptera borealis. The sequence continues at coordinate 1,608,933 of NW_028124006.1, forward strand.
GCCGCTTTACACCCACTTGACACACTAACAGAGAGATATCAATACATAGGTTTTACGATTATTATTAGTCAGATATATTCTTGTGCGGTGAATAGGGCGTGTTGAGTCCAGTTCTCTGAACAAGGAGTAGGTCTTGTCTATTACATATTGGGTTTATGGAATGGTATCTGAGCTAATTTGATACCCTTGTTTTATGTATCACCCCACCTCACCTTTCCCGTTAAGCAGCCATAGTGTGTTTTCTGCATGTGTGACTCTGTTCTGTTTTGTAATTCAGTTCAAGTGTAACGGTTTTTACATTCCCTCTATCAGTGATACCTTATGAGAAGTGTCCTTTTCTGTGTGACTTATTTCACTTAGAATCGTCGTACCTAAATCCACTCATCATGCTGCTACTAACCATACGACATTGATTTCCTGGCTGAGTGATATTCCATTGTACATAAGGACCACAACTTCTTTATCCATTTTTCTCTTTCCTGGGATATTTAAGGTGGAATGAAGTGGAGGTCCTGGTCAACAGAGCAGCCCTAAACTTTGGGGTGCTTGTGTCTTGCTGATTTTTAATTTTCCCAATTTATACCCCCATGAGTGGAAGTGCCCTATGCTCTCTAAGCTGTGTTTTTCAGATGTTTCAGGACTCACCGGACACTTCTCCAGAGTGGCTCTTGGCAATTTACATCCCGCCCATCAGTGTAGCAAGGCTCCCATTTCTCCATGGCCTGTCCTGCATTTCTGGTTTTGACACTTTTTTCAGCATGGCCCTTTTGACCGATGGGAAGCGAGACTTCTTTGTAGCGCTGATTTGCCTTTCCAGGTTGCTTGGTTGGCCAAAAAGGGCGTATGCGTTTTTTCCTGAATATATTCAGGAAAAAACGCATACGCCCTTTTTGGCCAAGGGCATCATTGTCAACGTTTTGCCGCTTTTCATGTGCTTTAAAGGCGATTCGTATCTACCTCCTGAAATCTGTTTCCTGCAATTCTGCCTTCATTTCAAATCCTCTTCTTTGCCTTCCCTCAATATATTTGTGGACGAGAGTTATCAATTATAACTCTGCAGGTTTGTGAATTGCAGTGCCCTGAACCTCCATTTTACAACTCGTTTTTATGGGAGCTGGCCGCAAAATCGCAGAATGGCTTCAGGCCCTGTTCTGGTTCCGGGGGGCAGGCTGAGCCTGTGGTTAATTCTTCTTTCTGATGGGAAAATAGAGTGACCTGTGCCTGTCCCAACACCAAGAGCTAGTCTCTCGTTGGTTCCACGTCTTCCTGTTTATCCTCAGGACAAATTGCAACCTGTACGGAACAGGAGGTTAAAGGTGCTGATGCTCCACGTAGGGAGCTTGCTAGTAAAGCGGCTGGAATGGCGAACCCGGGCACAAGGAGATGAGAAATGAGGTGCGTTTTAGAAACCTTTCCCCATCACACGGTGTACCATCTTCTGGGTTTCTCATGCATGTTTTTGATGTAGGAAGATGCCCTTGAACCTGGAGATTTGGGACCCATGCGATGGGTACCACGCAGTATTACTTTAAAGGGTCTGCGTTTTCTCACCCAACCTCACCAAACCTCTCAGCCCCAAGAGTGTCCACCCTTATGTCTCATCCAGCTGTGCGTCTAGATATGGTTAATCCAGGTTGCATCACAGCCCCTGAACGCATTGTGTAAGAATTTCTCTCTCTATCACTGTCTTTGTTTCATGGGTGTTTCAAAGTAATTTATTTTTATAATGGGGTTTAGCTGCTTTTCACTGCTGTGTTTATGCCGCTTTACACCCACTTGACACACTAACAGAGACATATCAATACATAGGTTTTACGATTATTATTAGTCAGATATATTCTTGTGCGGTGAATAGGGCGTGTTGAGTCCAGTTCTCTGAGCAAGGAGTAGGTCTTGTCTATTACATATTGGGTTTATGGAACGGTATCTGAGCTAATTTGATACCCTTGTTTTATGTATCACCCCACCTCACCTTTCCCGTTAGGCAGCCATAGTGTGTTTTCTGCATGTGTGACTCTGTTCTGTTTTGTAATTCAGTTCAAGTGTAACGGTTTTTACATTCCCTCTATCAGTGATACCTTATGAGAAGTGTCCTTTTCTGTGTGACTTATTTCACTTAGAATCGTCGTACCTAAATCCACTCATCATGCTGCTACTAACCTTACGACATTGATTTCCTGGCTGAGTGATATTCCATTGTTTATAAGGACCACAACTTCTTTATCCATTTTTCTCTTTCCTGGGATATTTAAGATGGAATGAAGTGGAGGTCCTGGTCAACAGAGCAGCCCTAAACGTTGGGGTGCTTGTGTCTTGCTGATTTTTAATTTTCCCAATTTATACCCCCATGAGTGGAAGTGCCCTATGCTCTCTAAGCTGTGTTTTTCAGATGTTTCAGGACTCACCGGACACTTCTCCAGAGTGGCTCTTGGCAATTTACATCCCGCCCATCAGTGTAGCAAGGCTCCCATTTCTCCATGGCCTGTCCTGCATTTCTGGTTTTGACACTTTTTTCAGCATGGCCCTTTTGACCGATGGGAAGCGAGACTTCTGTGTAGCGCTGATTTGCCTTTCCAGGTTGCTTGGTTGGCCAAAAAGGGCGTATGCGTTTTTTCCTGAATATATTCAGGAAAAAACGCATACGCCCTTTTTGGCCAAGGGCATCATTGTCAACGTTTTGCCGCTTTTCATGTGCTTTAAAGGCGATTCATATCTACCTCCTGAAATCTGTTTCCTGCAATTCTGCCTTGATTTCAAATCCTCTTCTTTGCCTTCCCTCAATATATTTGTGGACGAGAGTTATCAATTATAACTCTGCAGGTTTGTGAATTGCAGTGCCCTGAACCTCCATTTTACAACTCGTTTTTATGGGAGCTGGCCGCAAAATCGCAGAATGGCTTCAGGCCCTGTTCTGGTTCCGGGGGGCAGGCTGAGCCTGTGGTTAATTCTTCTTCCTGATGGGAAAATAGAGTGACGTGTGCCTGTCCCAACACCAAGAGCTAGTCTCTCGTTGGTTCCACGTCTTCCTGTTTATCCTCAGGACAAATTGCAACCTGTACGGAACAGGAGGTTAAAGGTGCTGATGCTCCACGTAGGGAGCTTGCTAGTAAAGCGGCTGGAATGGCGAACCCGGGCACAAGGAGATGAGAAATGAGGTGCGTTTTAGAAACCTTTCCCCATCACACGGTGTACCATCTTCTGGGTTTCTCATGCATGTTTTTGATGTAGGAAGATGCCCTTGAACCTGGAGATTTGGGACCCATGCGATGGGTACCACGCAGTATTACTTTAAAGGGTCTGCGTTTGCTCACCCAACCTCACCAAACCTCTCAGCCCCAAGAGTGTCCACCCTTATGTCTCATCCAGCTGTGCGTCTAGATATGGTTAATCCAGGTTGCATCACAGCCCCTGAACGCATTGTGTAAGAATTTCTCTGTCTATCACTGTCTTTGTTTCATGGGTGTTTCAAAGTAATTTATTTTTATAATGGGGTTTAGCTGCTTTTCACTGCTGTGTTTATGCCGCTTTACACCCACTTGACACACTAACAGAGACATATCAATACATAGGTTTTACGATTATTATTAGTCAGATATATTCTTGTGCGGTGAATAGGGCGTGTTGAGTCCAGTTCTCTGAGCAAGGAGTAGGTCTTGTCTATTACATATTGGGTTTATGGAACGGTATCTGAGCTAATTTGATACCCTTGTTTTATGTATCACCCCACCTCACCTTTCCCGTTAGGCAGCCATAGTGTGTTTTCTGCATGTGTGACTCTGTTCTGTTTTGTAATTCAGTTCAAGTGTAACGGTTTTTACATTCCCTCTATCAGTGATACCTTATGAGAAGTGTCCTTTTCTGTGTGACTTATTTCACTTAGAATCGTCGTACCTAAATCCACTCATCATGCTGCTACTAACCTTACGACATTGATTTCCTGGCTGAGTGATATTCCATTGTATATAAGGACCACAACTTCTTTATCCATTTTTCTCTTTCCTGGGATATTTAAGATGGAATGAATTGGAGGTCCTGGTCAACAGAGCAGCCCTAAACTTTGGGGTGCTTGTGTCTTGCTGATTTTTAATTTTCCCAATTTATACCCCCATGAGTGGAAGTGCCCTATGCTCTCTAAGCTGTGTTTTTCAGATGTTTCAGGACTCACCGGACACTTCTCCAGAGTGGCTCTTGGCAATTTACATCCCGCCCATCAGTGTAGCAAGGCTCCCATTTCTCCATGGCCTGTCCTGCATTTCTGGTTTTGACACTTTTTTCAGCATGGCCCTTTTGACCGATGGGAAGCGAGACTTCTTTGTAGCGCTGATTTGCCTTTCCAGGTTGCTTGGTTGGCCAAAAAGGGCGTATGCGTTTTTTCCTGAATATATTCAGGAAAAAACGCATACGCCCTTTTTGGCCAAGGGCATCATTGTCAACGTTTTGCCGCTTTTCATGTGCTTTAAAGGCGATTCGTATCTACCTCCTGAAATCTGTTTCCTGCAATTCTGCCTTGATTTCAAATCCTCTTCTTTGCCTTCCCTCAATATATTTGTGGACGAGAGTTATCATTTATAACTCTGCAGGTTTGTGAATTGCAGTGCCCTGAACCTCCATTTTACAACTCGTTTTTATGGGAGCTGGCCGCAAAAGCGCAGAATGGCTTCAGGCCCTGTTCTGGTTCCGGGGGGCAGGCTGAGCCTGTGGTTAATTCTTCTTTCTGATGGGAAAATAGAGTGACCTGTGCCTGTCCCAACACCAAGAGCTAGTCTCTCGTTGGTTCCACGTCTTCCCGTTTATCCTCAGGACAAAGTGCAACCAGTACGGAACAGGAGGTTATAGGTGCTGATGCTCCAAGTAGGGAGCTTGCTAGTAAAGCGGCTGGAATGGCGAACCCGGGCACAAGGAGATGAGAAATGAGGTGCGTTTTAGAAACCTTTCCCCATCACACGGTGTACCATCTTCTGGGTTTCTCATGCATGTTTTTGATGTAGGAAGATGCCCTTGAACCTGGAGATTTGGGACCCATGCGATGGGTACCACGCAGTATTACTTTAAAGGGTCTGCGTTTGCTCACCCAACCTCACCAAACCTCTCAGCCCCAAGAGTGTCCACCCTTATGTCTCATCCAGCTGTGCGTCTAGATATGGTCAATCCAGGTTGCATCACAGCCCCTGAACGCATTGTGTAAGAATTTCTCTCTCTTTCACTGTCTTTGTTTCATGGGTGTTTCAAAGTAATTTATTTTTATAATGGGGTTTAGCTGCTTTTCACTGCTGTGTTTATGCCGCTTTACACCCACTTGACACACTAACAGAGAGATATCAATACATAGGTTTTACGATTATTATTAGTCAGATATATTCTTGTGCGGTGAATAGGGCGTGTTGAGTCCAGTTCTCTGAGCAAGGAGTAGGTCTTGTCTATTACATATTGGGTTTATGGAACGGTATCTGAGCTAATTTGATACCCTTGTTTTATGTATCACCCCACCTCACCTTTCCCGTTAAGCAGCCATAGTGTGTTTTCTGCATGTGTGACTCTGTTCTGTTTTGTAATTCAGTTCAAGTGTAACGGTTTTTACATTCCCTCTATCAGTGATACCTTATGAGAAGTGTCCTTTTCTGTGTGACTTATTTCACTTAGAATCGTCGTACCTAAATCCACTCATCATGCTGCTACTAACCTTACGACATTGATTTCCTGGCTGAGTGATATTCCATTGTACATAAGGACCACAACTTCTTTATCCATTTTTCTCTTTCCTGGGATATTTAAGGTGGAATGAAGTGGAGGTCCTGGTCAACAGAGCAGCCCTAAACTTTGGGGTACTTGTGTCTTGCTGATTTTTAATTTTCCCAATTTATACCCCCATGAGTGGAAGTGCCCTATGCTCTCTAAGCTGTGTTTTTCAGATGTTTCAGGACTCACCGGACACTTCTCCAGAGTGGCTCTTGGCAATTTACATCCCGCCCATCAGTGTAGCAAGGCTCCCATTTCTCCATGGCCTGTCCTGCATTTCTGGTTTTGACACTTTTTTCAGCATGGCTCTTTTGACCGATGGGAAGCGAGACTTCTTTGTAGCGCTGATTTGCCTTTCCAGGTTGCTTGGTTGGCCAAAAAGGGCGTATGCGTTTTTTCCTGAATATATTCAGGAAAAAACGCATACGCCCTTTTTGGCCAAGGGCATCATTGTCAACTTTTTGCCGCTTTTCATGTGCTTTAAAGGCGATTCGTATCTACCTCCTGAAATCTGTTTCCTGCAATTCTGCCTTGATTTCAAATCTTCTTCTTTGCCTTCCCTCAATATATTTGTGGACGAGAGTTATCATTTATAACTCTGCAGGTTTGTGAATTGCAGTGCCCTGAACCTCCATTTTACAACTCGTTTTTATGGGAGCTGGCCGCAAAAGCGCAGAATGGCTTCAGGCCCTGTTCTGGTTCCGGGGGGCAGGCTGAGCCTGTGGTTAATTCTTCTTTCTGATGGGAAAATAGAGTGACCTGTGCCTGTCCCAACACCAAGAGCTAGTCTCTCGTTGGTTCCACGTTTTCCCGTTTATCCTCAGGACAAATTGCAACCTGTACGGAACAGGATGTTAAAGGTGCTGATGCTCCAAGTAGGGAGCTTGCTAGTAAAGCGGCTGGAATGGCGAACCCGGGCACAAGGAGATGAGAAATGAGGTGCGTTTTAGAAACCTTTCCCCATCACACGGTGTACCATCTTCTGGGTTTCTCATGCATGTTTTTGATGTAGGAAGATGCCCTTGAACCTGGAGATTTGGGACCCATGCGATGGGTACCACGCAGTATTACTTTAAAGGGTCTGCATTTGCTCACCCAACCTCACCGAACCTCTCAGCCCCAAGAGTGTCCACCCTTATGTCTCATCCAGCTGTGCGTCTAGATATGGTCAATCCAGGTTGCATCACAGCCCCTGAACGCATTGTGTAAGAATTTCTATCTCTTTCACTGTCTTTGTTTCATGGGTTTTTCAAAGTAATTTATTTTCATAATGGGATTTAGCTGCTTTTCACTGCTGTGTTTATGCCGCTTTACACCCACTTGACACACTAACAGAGAGATATCAATACATAGGTTTTACGATTATTACTAGTCAGATATATTCTTGTGCGGTGAATAGGGCGTGTTGAGTACAGTTCTCTGAGCAAGGAGTAGGTCTTGTCTATTACATATTGGGTTTATGGAACGGTATCTGAGCTAATTTGAAACCCTTGTTTTATGTATCACCCCACCTCACCTTTCCCGTTAAGCAGCCATAGTGTGTTTTCTGCATGTGTGACTCTGTTCTGTTTTGTAATTCAGTTCAAGTGTAACGGTTTTTACATTCCCTCTATCAGTGATACCTTATGAGAAGTGTCCTTTTCTGTGTGACTTATTTCACTTAGAATCGTCGTACCTAAATCCACTCATCATGCTGCTAGTAACCTTACGACATTGATTTCCTGGCTGAGTGATATTCCATTGTACATAAGGACCACAACTTCTTTATCCATTTTTCTCTTTCCTGGGATATTTAAGGTGGAATGAAGTGGAGGTCCTGGTCAACAGAGCAGCCCTAAACTTTGGGGTGCTTGTGTCTTGCTGATTTTTAATTTTCCCAATTTATACCCCCATGAGTGGAAGTGCCCTATGCTCTCTAAGCTGTGTTTTTCAGATGTTTCAGGACTCACTGGACACTTCTCCAGAGTGGCTCTTGGCAATTTACATCCCGCCCATCAGTGTAGCAAGGCTCCCATTTCTCCATGGCCTGTCCTGCATTTCTGGTTTTGACACTTTTTTCAGCATGGCCCTTTTGACCGATGGGAAGCGAGACTTCTTTGTAGCGCTGATTTGCCTTTCCAGGTTGCTTGGTTGGCCAAAAAGGGCGTATGCGTTTTTTCCTGAATATATTCAGGAAAAAACGCATACGCCCTTTTTGGCCAAGGGCATCATTGTCAACGTTTTGCCGCTTTTCATGTGCTTTAAAGGCGATTCGTATCTACCTCCTGAAATCTGTTTCGTGCAATTCTGCCTTGATTTCAAATCTTCTTCTTTGCCTTCCCTCAATATATTTGTGGACGAGAGTTATCATTTATAACTCTGCAGGTTTGTGAATTGCAGTGCCCTGAACCTCCATTTTACAACTCGTTTTTATGGGAGCTGGCCGCAAAAGCGCAGAATGGCTTCAGGCCCTGTTCTGGTTCCGGGGGGCAGGCTGAGCCTGTGGTTAATTCTTCTTCCTGATGGGAAAATAGAGTGACCTGTGCCTGTCCCAACACCAAGAGCTAGTCTCTCGTTGGTTCCACGTCTTCCCGTTTATCCTCAGGACAAAGTGCAACCTGTACGGAACAGGAGGTTAAAGGTGCTGATGCTCCAAGTAGGGAGCTTGCTAGTAAAGCGGCTGGAATGGCGAACCCGGGCACAAGGAGATGAGAAATGAGGTGCGTTTTAGAAACCTTTCCCCATCACACGGTGTACCATCTTCTGGGTTTCTCATGCATGTTTTTGATGTAGGAAGATGCCCTTGAACCTGGAGATTTGGGACCCATGCGATGGGTACCACGCAGTATTACTTTAAAGGGTCTGCGTTTGCTCACCCAACCTCACCAAACCTCTCAGCCCCAAGAGTGTCCACCCTTATGTCTCATCCAGCTGTGCGTCTAGATATGGTCAATCCAGGTTGCATCACAGCCCCTGAACGCATTGTGTAAGAATTTCTCTCTCTTTCACTGTCTTTGTTTCATGGGTGTTTCAAAGTAATTTATTTTTATAATGGGGTTTAGCTGCTTTTCACTGCTGTGTTTATGCCGCTTTACACCCACTTGACACACTAACAGAGAGATATCAATACATAGGTTTTACGATTATTATTAGTCAGATATATTCTTGTGCGGTGAATAGGGCGTGTTGAGTCCAGTTCTCTGAGCAAGGAGTAGGTCTTGTCTATTACATATTGGGTTTATGGAACGGTATCTGAGCTAATTTGATACCCTTGTTTTATGTATCACCCCACCTCACCTTTCCGTTAAGCAGCCATAGTGTGTTTTCTGCATGTGTGACTCTGTTCTGTTTTGTAATTCAGTTCAAGTGTAACGGTTTTTACATTCCCTCTATCAGTGATACCTTATGAGAAGTGTCCTTTTCTGTGTGACTTATTTCACTTAGAATCGTCGTACCTAAATCCACTCATCATGCTGCTACTAACCTTACGACATTGATTTCCTGGCTGAGTGATATTCCATTGTACATAAGGACCACAACTTCTTTATCCATTTTTCTCTTTCCTGGGATATTTAAGGTGGAATGAAGTGGAGGTCCTGGTCAACAGAGCAGCCCTAAACTTTGGGGTGCTTGTGTCTTGCTGATTTTTAATTTTCCCAATTTATACCCCCATGAGTGGAAGTGCCCTATGCTCTCTAAGCTGTGTTTTTCAGATGTTTCAGGACTCACCGGACACTTCTCCAGAGTGGCTCTTGGCAATTTACATCCCGCCCATCAGTGTAGCAAGGCTCCCATTTCTCCATGGCCTGTCCTGCATTTCTGGTTTTGACACTTTTTTCAGCATGGCCCTTTTGACCGATGGGAAGCGAGACTTCTTTGTAGCGCTGATTTGCCTTTCCAGGTTGCTTGGTTGGCCAAAAAGGGCGTATGCGTTTTTTCCTGAATATATTCAGGAAAAAACGCATACGCCCTTTTTGGCCAAGGGCATCATTGTCAACGTTTTGCCGCTTTTCATGTGCTTTAAAGGCGATTCGTATCTACCTCCTGAAATCTGTTTCCTGCAATTCTGCCTTCATTTCAAATCCTCTTCTTTGCCTTCCCTCAATATATTTGTGGACGAGAGTTATCAATTATAACTCTGCAGGTTTGTGAATTGCAGTGCCCTGAACCTCCATTTTACAACTCGTTTTTATGGGAGCTGGCCGCAAAATCGCAGAATGGCTTCAGGCCCTGTTCTGGTTCCGGGGGGCAGGCTGAGCCTGTGGTTAATTCTTCTTTCTGATGGGAAAATAGAGTGACCTGTGCCTGTCCCAACACCAAGAGCTAGTCTCTCGTTGGTTCCACGTCTTCCTGTTTATCCTCAGGACAAATTGCAACCTGTAAGGAACAGGAGGTTAAAGGTGCTGATGCTCCACGTAGGGAGCTTGCTAGTAAAGCGGCTGGAATGGCGAACCCGGGCACAAGGAGATGAGAAATGAGGTGCGTTTTAGAAACCTTTCCCCATCACACGGTGTACCATCTTCTGGGTTTCTCATGCATGTTTTTGATGTAGGAAGATGCCCTTGAACCTGGAGATTTGGGACCCATGCGATGGGTACCACGCAGTATTACTTTAAAGGGTCTGCGTTTTCTCACCCAACCTCACCAAACCTCTCAGCCCCAAGAGTGTCCACCCTTATGTCTCATCCAGCTGTGCGTCTAGATATGGTTAATCCAGGTTGCATCACAGCCCCTGAACGCATTGTGTAAGAATTTCTCTCTCTATCACTGTCTTTGTTTCATGGGTGTTTCAAAGTAATTTATTTTTATAATGGGGTTTAGCTGCTTTTCACTGCTGTGTTTATGCCGCTTTACACCCACTTGACACACTAACAGAGACATATCAATACATAGGTTTTACGATTATTATTAGTCAGATATATTCTTGTGCGGTGAATAGGGCGTGTTGAGTCCAGTTCTCTGAGCAAGGAGTAGGTCTTGTCTATTACATATTGGGTTTATGGAACGGTATCTGAGCTAATTTGATACCCTTGTTTTATGTATCACCCCACCTCACCTTTCCCGTTAGGCAGCCATAGTTTGTTTTCTGCATGTGTGACTCTGTTCTGTTTTGTAATTCAGTTCAAGTGTAACGGTTTTTACATTCCCTCTATCAGTGATACCTTATGAGAAGTGTCCTTTTCTGTGTGACTTATTTCACTTAGAATCGTCGTACCTAAATCCACTCATCATGCTGCTACTAACCTTACGACATTGATTTCATGGCTGAGTGATATTCCATTGTACATAAGGACCACAACTTCTTTATCCATTTTTCTCTTTCCTGGGATATTTAAGGTGGAATGAAGTGGAGGTCCTGGTCAACAGAGCAGCCCTAAACTTTGGGGTGCTTGTGTCTTGCTGATTTTTAATTTTCCCAATTTATACCCCCATGAGTGGAAGTGCCCTATGCTCTCTAAGCTGTGTTTTTCAGATGTTTCAGGACTCACCGGACACTTCTCCAGAGTGGCTCTTGGCAATTTACATCCCGCCCATCAGTGTAGCAAGGCTCCCATTTCTCCATGGCCTGTCCTGCATTTCTGGTTTTGACACTTTTTTCAGCATGGCCCTTTTGACCGATGGGAAGCGAGACTTCTTTGTAGCGCTGATTTGCCTTTCCAGGTTGCTTGGTTGGCCAAAAAGGGCGTATGCGTTTTTTCCTGAATATATTCAGGAAAAAACGCATACGCCCTTTTTGGCCAAGGGCATCATTGTCAACGTTTTGCCGCTTTTCATGTGCTTTAAAGGCGATTCGTATCTACCTCCTGAAATCTGTTTCCTGCAATTCTGCCTTCATTTCAAATCCTCTTCTTTGCCTTCCCTCAATATATTTGTGGACGAGAGTTATCAATTATAACTCTGCAGGTTTGTGAATTGCAGTGCCCTGAACCTCCATTTTACAACTCGTTTTTATGGGAGCTGGCCGCAAAATCGCAGAATGGCTTCAGGCCCTGTTCTGGTTCCGGGGGGCAGGCTGAGCCTGTGGTTAATTCTTCTTTCTGATGGGAAAATAGAGTGACCTGTGCCTGTCCCAACACCAAGAGCTAGTCTCTCGTTGGTTCCACGTCTTCCTGTTTATCCTCAGGACAAATTGCAACCTGTACGGAACAGGAGGTTAAAGGTGCTGATGCTCCAAGTAGGGAGCTTGCTAGTAAAGCGGCTGGAATGGCGAACCCGGGCACAAGGAGATGAGAAATGAGGTGCGTTTTAGAAACCTTTCCCCATCACACGGTGTACCATCTTCTGGGTTTCTCATGCATGTTTTTGATGTAGGAAGATGCCCTTGAACCTGGAGATTTGGGACCCATGCGATGGGTACCACGCAGTATTACTTTAAAGGGTCTGCGTTTGCTCACCCAACCTCACCAAACCTCTCAGCCCCAAGAGTGTCCACCCTTATGTCTCATCCAGCTGTGCGTCTAGATATGGTTAATCCAGGTTGCATCACAGCCCCTGAACGCATTGTGTAAGAATTTCTCTCTCTATCACTGTCTTTGTTTCATGGGTGTTTCAAAGTAATTTATTTTTATAATGGGGTTTAGCTGCTTTTCACTGCTGTGTTTATGCCGCTTTACACCCACTTGACACACTAACAGAGACATATCAATACATAGGTTTTACGATTATTATTAGTCAGATATATTCTTGTGCGGTGAATAGGGCGTGTTGAGTCCAGTTCTCTGAGCAAGGAGTAGGTCTTGTCTATTACATATTGGGTTTATGGAACGGTATCTGAGCTAATTTGATACCCTTGTTTTATGTATCACCCCACCTCACCTTTCCCGTTAGGCAGCCATAGTTTGTTTTCTGCATGTGTGACTCTGTTCTGTTTTGTAATTCAGTTCAAGTGTAACGGTTTTTACATTCCCTCTATCAGTGATACCTTATGAGAAGTGTCCTTTTCTGTGTGACTTATTTCACTTAGAATCGTCGTACCTAAATCCACTCATCATGCTGCTACTAACCTTACGACATTGATTTCCTGGCTGAGTGATATTCCATTGTACATAAGGACCACAACTTCTTTATCCATTTTTCTCTTTCCTGGGATATTTAAGGTGGAATGAAGTGGAGGTCCTGGTCAACAGAGCAGCCCTAAACTTTGGGGTGCTTGTGTCTTGCTGATTTTTAATTTTCCCAATTTATACCCCCATGAGTGGAAGTGCCCTATGCTCTCTAAGCTGTGTTTTTCAGATGTTTCAGGACTCACCGGACACTTCTCCAGAGTGGCTCTTGGCAATTTACATCCCGCCCATCAGTGTAGCAAGGCTCCCATTTCTCCATGGCCTGTCCTGCATTTCTGGTTTTGACACTTTTTTCAGCATGGCCCTTTTGACCGATGGGAAGCGAGACTTCTTTGTAGCGCTGATTTGCCTTTCCAGGTTGCTTGGTTGGCCAAAAAGGGCGTATGCGTTTTTTCCTGAATATATTCAGGAAAAAACGCATACGCCCTTTTTGGCCAAGGGCATCATTGTCAACGTTTTGCCGCTTTTCATGTGCTTTAAAGGCGATTCGTATCTACCTCCTGAAATCTGTTTCCTGCAATTCTGCCTTCATTTCAAATCCTCTTCTTTGCCTTCCCTCAATATATTTGTGGACGAGAGTTATCAATTATAACTCTGCAGGTTTGTGAATTGCAGTGCCCTGAACCTCCATTTTACAACTCGTTTTTATGGGAGCTGGCCGCAAAATCGCAGAATGGCTTCAGGCCCTGTTCTGGTTCCGGGGGGCAGGCTGAGCCTGTGGTTAATTCTTCTTTCTGATGGGAAAATAGAGTGACCTGTGCCTGTCCCAACACCAAGAGCTAGTCTCTCGTTGGTTCCACGTCTTCCTGTTTATCCTCAGGACAAATTGCAACCTGTACGGAACAGGAGGTTAAAGGTGCTGATGCTCCAAGTAGGGAGCTTGCTAGTAAAGCGGCTGGAATGGCGAACCCGGGCACAAGGAGATGAGAAATGAGGTGCGTTTTAGAAACCTTTCCCCATCACACGGTGTACCATCTTCTGGGTTTCTCATGCATGTTTTTGATGTAGGAAGATGCCCTTGAACCTGGAGATTTGGGACCCATGCGATGGGTACCACGCAGTATTACTTTAAAGGGTCTGCGTTTGCTCACCCAACCTCACCAAACCTCTCAGCCCCAAGAGTGTCCACCCTTATGTCTCATCCAGCTGTGCGTCTAGATATGGTTAATCCAGGTTGCATCACAGCCCCTGAACGCATTGTGTAAGAATTTCTCTCTCTATCACTGTCTTTGTTTCATGGGTGTTTCAAAGTAATTTATTTTTATAATGGGGTTTAGCTGCTTTTCACTGCTGTGTTTATGCCGCTTTACACCCACTTGACACACTAACAGAGACATATCAATACATAGGTTTTACGATTATTATTAGTCAGATATATTCTTGTGCGGTGAATAGGGCGTGTTGAGTCCAGTTCTCTGAGCAAGGAGTAGGTCTTGTCTATTACATATTGGGTTTATGGAACGGTATCTGAGCTAATTTGATACCCTTGTTTTATGTATCACCCCACCTCACCTTTCCCGTTAGGCAGCCATAGTGTGTTTTCTGCATGTGTGACTCTGTTCTGTTTTGTAATTCAGTTCAAGTGTAACGGTTTTTACATTCCCTCTATCAGTGATACCTTATGAGAAGTGTCCTTTTCTGTGTGACTTATTTCACTTAGAATCGTCGTACCTAAATCCACTCATCATGCTGCTACTAACCTTACGACATTGATTTCATGGCTGAGTGATATTCCATTGTATATAAGGACCACAACTTCTTTATCCATTTTTCTCTTTCCTGGGATATTTAAGATGGAATGAAGTGGAGGTCCTGGTCAACAGAGCAGCCCTAAACTTTGGGGTGCTTGTGTCTTGCTGATTTTTAATTTTCCCAATTTATACCCCCATGAGTGGAAGTGCCCTATGCTCTCTAAGCTGTGTTTTTCAGATGTTTCAGGACTCACCGGACACTTCTCCAGAGTGGCTCTTGGCAATTTACATCCCGCCCATCAGTGTAGCAAGGCTCCCATTTCTCCATGGCCTGTCCTGCATTTCTGGTTTTGACACTTTTTTCAGCATGGCCCTTTTGACCGATGGGAAGCGAGACTTCTTTGAAGCGCTGATTTGCATTTCCAGGTTGCTTGGTTGGCCACAAAGGGCGTATGCGTTTTTTCCTGAATATATTCAGGAAAAAACGCATACGCCCTTTTTGGCCAAGGGCATCATTGTCAACGTTTTGCCGCTTTTCATGTGCTTTAAAGGCGATTCGTATCTACCTCCTGAAATCTGTTTCCTGCAATTCTGCCTTGATTTCAAATTCTCTTCTTTGCCTTCCCTCAATATATTTGTGGACGAGAGTTATCATTTATAACTCTGCAGGTTTGTGAATTGCAGTGCCCTGAACCTCCATTTTACAACTCGTTTTTATGGGAGCTGGCCGCAAAATCGCAGAATGGCTTCAGGCCCTGTTCTGGTTCCGGGGGTCAGGCTGAGCCTGTGGTTAATTCTTCTTTCTGATGGGAAAATAGAGTGACCTGTGCCTGTCCCAACACCAAGAGCTAGTCTCTCGTTGGTTCCACGTCTTCCCGTTTATCCTCAGGACAAATTGCAACATGTACGGAACAGGATGTTAAAGGTGCTGATGCTCCAAGTAGGGAGCTTGCTAGTAAAGCGGCTGGAATGGCAAACCCGGGCACAAGGAGATGAGAAATGAGGTGCGTTCTAGAAACCTTTCCCCATCACACGGTGTACCATCTTCTGGGTTTCTCATGCATGTTTTTGATGTAGGAAAATGCCCTTGATCCTGGAGATTTGGGACGCATGCGATGGGTACCACGCAGTATTACTTTAAAGGGTCTGCGTTTGCTCACCCAACCTCACCAAACCTCTCAGCCTCAAGAGTGTCCACCCTTATGTCTCATCCAGCTGTGGGTCTAGATATGGTCAATCCAGGTTGCATCACAGCCCCTGAACGCATTGTGTAAGAATTTCTCTCTCTATCACTGTCTTTGTTTCATGGGTATTTCAAAGTAATTTATTTTTATAATGGGGTTTAGCTGCTTTTCACTGCTGTGTTTATGCTGCTTTACACCCACTTGACACACTAACAGAGAGATATCAATACATAGGTTTTACGATTATTATTAGTCAGATATATTCTTGTGCGGTGAATAGGGCGTGTTGAGTCCAGTTCTCTGAGCAAGGAGTAGGTCTTGTCTATTACATATTGGGTTTATGGAACGGTATCTGAGCTAATTTGACACCCTTGTTTTATGTATCACCCCACCTCACCTTTCCCGTTAGGCAGCCATAGTGTGTTTTCTGCATGTGTGACTCTGTTCTGTTTTGTAATTCAGTTCAAGTGTAACGGTTTTTACATTCCCTCTATCAGTGATACCTTATGAGAAGTGTCCTTTTCTGTGTGACTTATTTCACTTAGAATGGTCGTACCTAAATCCACTCATCATGCTGCTACTAACCTTACGACATTGATTTCATGGCTGATTGATATTCCATTGTATATAAGGACCACAACTTCTTTATCCATTTTTCTCTTTCCTGGGATATTTAAGATGGAATGAAGTGGAGGTCCTGATCAACAGAGCAGCCCTAAACTTTGGGGTGCTTGTGTCTTGCTGATTTTTAATTTTCCCAATTTATACCCCCATGAGTGGAAGTGCCCTATGCTCTCTAAGCTGTGTTTTTCAGATGTTTCAGGACTCACCGGACACTTCTCCAGAGTGGCTCTTGGCAATTTACATCCCGCCCATCAGTGTAGCAAGGCTCCCATTTCTCCATGGCCTGTCCTGCATTTCTGGTTTTGACACTTTTTTCAGCATGGCCCTTTTGACCGATGGGAAGCGAGACTTCTTTGTAGCGCTGATTTGCCTTTCCAGGTTGCTTGGTTGGCCAAAAAGGGCGTATGCCTTTTTTCCTGAATATATTCAGGAAAATACGCATACGCCCTTTTTGGCCAAGGGCATCATTGTCAACGTTTTGCCGCTTTTCATGTGCTTTAAAGGCGATTCGTATCTACCTCCTGAAATCTGTTTCGTGCAATTCTGCCTTGATTTCAAATCTTCTTCTTTGCCTTCCCTCAATATATTTGTGGACGAGAGTTATCATTTATAACTCTGCAGGTTTGTGAATTGCAGTGCCCTGAACCTCCATTTTACAACTCGTTTTTATGGGAGCTGGCCGCAAAAGCGCAGAATGGCTTCAGGCCCTGTTCTGGTTCCGGGGGGCAGGCTGAGCCTGTGGTTAATTCTTCTTCCTGATGGGAAAATAGAGTGACCTGTGCCTGTCCCAACACCAAGAGCTAGTCTCTCGTTGGTTCCACGTCTTCCCGTTTATCCTCAGGACAAAGTGCAACCTGTACGGAACAGGAGGTTAAAGGTGCTGATGCTCCAAGTAGGGAGCTTGCTAGTAAAGCGGCTGGAATGGCGAACCCGGGCACAAGGAGATGAGAAATGAGGTGCGTTTTAGAAACCTTTCCCCATCACACGGTGTACCATCTTCTGGGTTTCTCATGCATGTTTTTGATGTAGGAAGATGCCCTTGAACCTGGAGATTTGGGACCCATGCGATGGGTACCACGCAGTATTACTTTAAAGGGTCTGCGTTTGCTCACCCAACCTCACCAAACCTCTCAGCCCCAAGAGTGTCCACCCTTATGTCTCATCCAGCTGTGCGTCTAGATATGGTCAATCCAGGTTGCATCACAGCCCCTGAACGCATTGTGTAAGAATTTCTCTCTCTTTCACTGTCTTTGTTTCATGGGTGTTTCAAAGTAATTTATTTTTATAATGGGGTTTAGCTGCTTTTCACTGCTGTGTTTATGCCGCTTTACACCCACTTGACACACTAACAGAGAGATATCAATACATAGGTTTTACGATTATTATTAGTCAGATATATTCTTGTGCGGTGAATAGGGCGTGTTGAGTCCAGTTCTCTGAGCAAGGAGTAGGTCTTGTCTATTACATATTGGGTTTATGGAACGGTATCTGAGCTAATTTGATACCCTTGTTTTATGTATCACCCCACCTCACCTTTCCGTTAAGCAGCCATAGTGTGTTTTCTGCATGTGTGACTCTGTTCTGTTTTGTAATTCAGTTCAAGTGTAACGGTTTTTACATTCCCTCTATCAGTGATACCTTATGAGAAGTGTCCTTTTCTGTGTGACTTATTTCACTTAGAATCGTCATACCTAAATCCACTCATCATGCTGCTACTAACCTTACGACATTGATTTCCTGGCTGAGTGATATTCCATTGTACATAAGGACCACAACTTCTTTATCCATTTTTCTCTTTCCTGGGATATTTAAGGTGGAATGAAGTGGAGGTCCTGGTCAACAGAGCAGCCCTAAACTTTGGGGTGCTTGTGTCTTGCTGATTTTTAATTTTCCCAATTTATACCCCCATGAGTGGAAGTGCCCTATGCTCTCTAAGCTGTGTTTTTCAGATGTTTCAGGACTCACCGGACACTTCTCCAGAGTGGCTCTTGGCAATTTACATCCCGCCCATCAGTGTAGCAAGGCTCCCATTTCTCCATGGCCTGTCCTGCATTTCTGGTTTTGACACTTTTTTCAGCATGGCCCTTTTGACCGATGGGAAGCGAGACTTCTTTGTAGCGCTGATTTGCCTTTCCAGGTTGCTTGGTTGGCCAAAAAGGGCGTATGCGTTTTTTCCTGAATATATTCAGGAAAAAACGCATACGCCCTTTTTGGCCAAGGGCATCATTGTCAACGTTTTGCCGCTTTTCATGTGCTTTAAAGGCGATT
This sequence comes from Balaenoptera borealis, assembly GCF_965194805.1. Taxonomy (NCBI): domain Eukaryota; kingdom Metazoa; phylum Chordata; class Mammalia; order Artiodactyla; family Balaenopteridae; genus Balaenoptera; species Balaenoptera borealis. Next base: position 1,627,479 of record NW_028124006.1, read on the forward strand.
CGTATCTACCTCCTGAAATCTGTTTCCTGCAATTCTGCCTTCATTTCAAATCCTCTTCTTTGCCTTCCCTCAATATATTTGTGGACGAGAGTTATCAATTATAACTCTGCAGGTTTGTGAATTGCAGTGCCCTGAACCTCCATTTTACAACTCGTTTTTATGGGAGCTGGCCGCAAAATCGCAGAATGGCTTCAGGCCCTGTTCTGGTTCCGGGGGGCAGGCTGAGCCTGTGGTTAATTCTTCTTTCTGATGGGAAAATAGAGTGACCTGTGCCTGTCCCAACACCAAGAGCTAGTCTCTCGTTGGTTCCACGTCTTCCTGTTTATCCTCAGGACAAATTGCAACCTGTAAGGAACAGGAGGTTAAAGGTGCTGATGCTCCACGTAGGGAGCTTGCTAGTAAAGCGGCTGGAATGGCGAACCCGGGCACAAGGAGATGAGAAATGAGGTGCGTTTTAGAAACCTTTCCCCATCACACGGTGTACCATCTTCTGGGTTTCTCATGCATGTTTTTGATGTAGGAAGATGCCCTTGAACCTGGAGATTTGGGACCCATGCGATGGGTACCACGCAGTATTACTTTAAAGGGTCTGCGTTTTCTCACCCAACCTCACCAAACCTCTCAGCCCCAAGAGTGTCCACCCTTATGTCTCATCCAGCTGTGCGTCTAGATATGGTTAATCCAGGTTGCATCACAGCCCCTGAACGCATTGTGTAAGAATTTCTCTCTCTATCACTGTCTTTGTTTCATGGGTGTTTCAAAGTAATTTATTTTTATAATGGGGTTTAGCTGCTTTTCACTGCTGTGTTTATGCCGCTTTACACCCACTTGACACACTAACAGAGACATATCAATACATAGGTTTTACGATTATTATTAGTCAGATATATTCTTGTGCGGTGAATAGGGCGTGTTGAGTCCAGTTCTCTGAGCAAGGAGTAGGTCTTGTCTATTACATATTGGGTTTATGGAACGGTATCTGAGCTAATTTGATACCCTTGTTTTATGTATCACCCCACCTCACCTTTCCCGTTAGGCAGCCATAGTTTGTTTTCTGCATGTGTGACTCTGTTCTGTTTTGTAATTCAGTTCAAGTGTAACGGTTTTTACATTCCCTCTATCAGTGATACCTTATGAGAAGTGTCCTTTTCTGTGTGACTTATTTCACTTAGAATCGTCGTACCTAAATCCACTCATCATGCTGCTACTAACCTTACGACATTGATTTCATGGCTGAGTGATATTCCATTGTACATAAGGACCACAACTTCTTTATCCATTTTTCTCTTTCCTGGGATATTTAAGGTGGAATGAAGTGGAGGTCCTGGTCAACAGAGCAGCCCTAAACTTTGGGGTGCTTGTGTCTTGCTGATTTTTAATTTTCCCAATTTATACCCCCATGAGTGGAAGTGCCCTATGCTCTCTAAGCTGTGTTTTTCAGATGTTTCAGGACTCACCGGACACTTCTCCAGAGTGGCTCTTGGCAATTTACATCCCGCCCATCAGTGTAGCAAGGCTCCCATTTCTCCATGGCCTGTCCTGCATTTCTGGTTTTGACACTTTTTTCAGCATGGCCCTTTTGACCGATGGGAAGCGAGACTTCTTTGTAGCGCTGATTTGCCTTTCCAGGTTGCTTGGTTGGCCAAAAAGGGCGTATGCGTTTTTTCCTGAATATATTCAGGAAAAAACGCATACGCCCTTTTTGGCCAAGGGCATCATTGTCAACGTTTTGCCGCTTTTCATGTGCTTTAAAGGCGATTCGTATCTACCTCCTGAAATCTGTTTCCTGCAATTCTGCCTTCATTTCAAATCCTCTTCTTTGCCTTCCCTCAATATATTTGTGGACGAGAGTTATCAATTATAACTCTGCAGGTTTGTGAATTGCAGTGCCCTGAACCTCCATTTTACAACTCGTTTTTATGGGAGCTGGCCGCAAAATCGCAGAATGGCTTCAGGCCCTGTTCTGGTTCCGGGGGGCAGGCTGAGCCTGTGGTTAATTCTTCTTTCTGATGGGAAAATAGAGTGACCTGTGCCTGTCCCAACACCAAGAGCTAGTCTCTCGTTGGTTCCACGTCTTCCTGTTTATCCTCAGGACAAATTGCAACCTGTACGGAACAGGAGGTTAAAGGTGCTGATGCTCCAAGTAGGGAGCTTGCTAGTAAAGCGGCTGGAATGGCGAACCCGGGCACAAGGAGATGAGAAATGAGGTGCGTTTTAGAAACCTTTCCCCATCACACGGTGTACCATCTTCTGGGTTTCTCATGCATGTTTTTGATGTAGGAAGATGCCCTTGAACCTGGAGATTTGGGACCCATGCGATGGGTACCACGCAGTATTACTTTAAAGGGTCTGCGTTTGCTCACCCAACCTCACCAAACCTCTCAGCCCCAAGAGTGTCCACCCTTATGTCTCATCCAGCTGTGCGTCTAGATATGGTTAATCCAGGTTGCATCACAGCCCCTGAACGCATTGTGTAAGAATTTCTCTCTCTATCACTGTCTTTGTTTCATGGGTGTTTCAAAGTAATTTATTTTTATAATGGGGTTTAGCTGCTTTTCACTGCTGTGTTTATGCCGCTTTACACCCACTTGACACACTAACAGAGACATATCAATACATAGGTTTTACGATTATTATTAGTCAGATATATTCTTGTGCGGTGAATAGGGCGTGTTGAGTCCAGTTCTCTGAGCAAGGAGTAGGTCTTGTCTATTACATATTGGGTTTATGGAACGGTATCTGAGCTAATTTGATACCCTTGTTTTATGTATCACCCCACCTCACCTTTCCCGTTAGGCAGCCATAGTTTGTTTTCTGCATGTGTGACTCTGTTCTGTTTTGTAATTCAGTTCAAGTGTAACGGTTTTTACATTCCCTCTATCAGTGATACCTTATGAGAAGTGTCCTTTTCTGTGTGACTTATTTCACTTAGAATCGTCGTACCTAAATCCACTCATCATGCTGCTACTAACCTTACGACATTGATTTCCTGGCTGAGTGATATTCCATTGTACATAAGGACCACAACTTCTTTATCCATTTTTCTCTTTCCTGGGATATTTAAGGTGGAATGAAGTGGAGGTCCTGGTCAACAGAGCAGCCCTAAACTTTGGGGTGCTTGTGTCTTGCTGATTTTTAATTTTCCCAATTTATACCCCCATGAGTGGAAGTGCCCTATGCTCTCTAAGCTGTGTTTTTCAGATGTTTCAGGACTCACCGGACACTTCTCCAGAGTGGCTCTTGGCAATTTACATCCCGCCCATCAGTGTAGCAAGGCTCCCATTTCTCCATGGCCTGTCCTGCATTTCTGGTTTTGACACTTTTTTCAGCATGGCCCTTTTGACCGATGGGAAGCGAGACTTCTTTGTAGCGCTGATTTGCCTTTCCAGGTTGCTTGGTTGGCCAAAAAGGGCGTATGCGTTTTTTCCTGAATATATTCAGGAAAAAACGCATACGCCCTTTTTGGCCAAGGGCATCATTGTCAACGTTTTGCCGCTTTTCATGTGCTTTAAAGGCGATTCGTATCTACCTCCTGAAATCTGTTTCCTGCAATTCTGCCTTCATTTCAAATCCTCTTCTTTGCCTTCCCTCAATATATTTGTGGACGAGAGTTATCAATTATAACTCTGCAGGTTTGTGAATTGCAGTGCCCTGAACCTCCATTTTACAACTCGTTTTTATGGGAGCTGGCCGCAAAATCGCAGAATGGCTTCAGGCCCTGTTCTGGTTCCGGGGGGCAGGCTGAGCCTGTGGTTAATTCTTCTTTCTGATGGGAAAATAGAGTGACCTGTGCCTGTCCCAACACCAAGAGCTAGTCTCTCGTTGGTTCCACGTCTTCCTGTTTATCCTCAGGACAAATTGCAACCTGTACGGAACAGGAGGTTAAAGGTGCTGATGCTCCAAGTAGGGAGCTTGCTAGTAAAGCGGCTGGAATGGCGAACCCGGGCACAAGGAGATGAGAAATGAGGTGCGTTTTAGAAACCTTTCCCCATCACACGGTGTACCATCTTCTGGGTTTCTCATGCATGTTTTTGATGTAGGAAGATGCCCTTGAACCTGGAGATTTGGGACCCATGCGATGGGTACCACGCAGTATTACTTTAAAGGGTCTGCGTTTGCTCACCCAACCTCACCAAACCTCTCAGCCCCAAGAGTGTCCACCCTTATGTCTCATCCAGCTGTGCGTCTAGATATGGTTAATCCAGGTTGCATCACAGCCCCTGAACGCATTGTGTAAGAATTTCTCTCTCTATCACTGTCTTTGTTTCATGGGTGTTTCAAAGTAATTTATTTTTATAATGGGGTTTAGCTGCTTTTCACTGCTGTGTTTATGCCGCTTTACACCCACTTGACACACTAACAGAGACATATCAATACATAGGTTTTACGATTATTATTAGTCAGATATATTCTTGTGCGGTGAATAGGGCGTGTTGAGTCCAGTTCTCTGAGCAAGGAGTAGGTCTTGTCTATTACATATTGGGTTTATGGAACGGTATCTGAGCTAATTTGATACCCTTGTTTTATGTATCACCCCACCTCACCTTTCCCGTTAGGCAGCCATAGTGTGTTTTCTGCATGTGTGACTCTGTTCTGTTTTGTAATTCAGTTCAAGTGTAACGGTTTTTACATTCCCTCTATCAGTGATACCTTATGAGAAGTGTCCTTTTCTGTGTGACTTATTTCACTTAGAATCGTCGTACCTAAATCCACTCATCATGCTGCTACTAACCTTACGACATTGATTTCATGGCTGAGTGATATTCCATTGTATATAAGGACCACAACTTCTTTATCCATTTTTCTCTTTCCTGGGATATTTAAGATGGAATGAAGTGGAGGTCCTGGTCAACAGAGCAGCCCTAAACTTTGGGGTGCTTGTGTCTTGCTGATTTTTAATTTTCCCAATTTATACCCCCATGAGTGGAAGTGCCCTATGCTCTCTAAGCTGTGTTTTTCAGATGTTTCAGGACTCACCGGACACTTCTCCAGAGTGGCTCTTGGCAATTTACATCCCGCCCATCAGTGTAGCAAGGCTCCCATTTCTCCATGGCCTGTCCTGCATTTCTGGTTTTGACACTTTTTTCAGCATGGCCCTTTTGACCGATGGGAAGCGAGACTTCTTTGAAGCGCTGATTTGCATTTCCAGGTTGCTTGGTTGGCCACAAAGGGCGTATGCGTTTTTTCCTGAATATATTCAGGAAAAAACGCATACGCCCTTTTTGGCCAAGGGCATCATTGTCAACGTTTTGCCGCTTTTCATGTGCTTTAAAGGCGATTCGTATCTACCTCCTGAAATCTGTTTCCTGCAATTCTGCCTTGATTTCAAATTCTCTTCTTTGCCTTCCCTCAATATATTTGTGGACGAGAGTTATCATTTATAACTCTGCAGGTTTGTGAATTGCAGTGCCCTGAACCTCCATTTTACAACTCGTTTTTATGGGAGCTGGCCGCAAAATCGCAGAATGGCTTCAGGCCCTGTTCTGGTTCCGGGGGTCAGGCTGAGCCTGTGGTTAATTCTTCTTTCTGATGGGAAAATAGAGTGACCTGTGCCTGTCCCAACACCAAGAGCTAGTCTCTCGTTGGTTCCACGTCTTCCCGTTTATCCTCAGGACAAATTGCAACATGTACGGAACAGGAGGTTAAAGGTGCTGATGCTCCAAGTAGGGAGCTTGCTAGTAAAGCGGCTGGAATGGCAAACCCGGGCACAAGGAGATGAGAAATGAGGTGCGTTCTAGAAACCTTTCCCCATCACACGGTGTACCATCTTCTGGGTTTCTCATGCATGTTTTTGATGTAGGAAAATGCCCTTGATCCTGGAGATTTGGGACGCATGCGATGGGTACCACGCAGTATTACTTTAAAGGGTCTGCGTTTGCTCACCCAACCTCACCAAACCTCTCAGCCTCAAGAGTGTCCACCCTTATGTCTCATCCAGCTGTGGGTCTAGATATGGTCAATCCAGGTTGCATCACAGCCCCTGAACGCATTGTGTAAGAATTTCTCTCTCTATCACTGTCTTTGTTTCATGGGTATTTCAAAGTAATTTATTTTTATAATGGGGTTTAGCTGCTTTTCACTGCTGTGTTTATGCTGCTTTACACCCACTTGACACACTAACAGAGAGATATCAATACATAGGTTTTACGATTATTATTAGTCAGATATATTCTTGTGCGGTGAATAGGGCGTGTTGAGTCCAGTTCTCTGAGCAAGGAGTAGGTCTTGTCTATTACATATTGGGTTTATGGAACGGTATCTGAGCTAATTTGACACCCTTGTTTTATGTATCACCCCACCTCACCTTTCCCGTTAGGCAGCCATAGTGTGTTTTCTGCATGTGTGACTCTGTTCTGTTTTGTAATTCAGTTCAAGTGTAACGGTTTTTACATTCCCTCTATCAGTGATACCTTATGAGAAGTGTCCTTTTCTGTGTGACTTATTTCACTTAGAATGGTCGTACCTAAATCCACTCATCATGCTGCTACTAACCTTACGACATTGATTTCATGGCTGATTGATATTCCATTGTATATAAGGACCACAACTTCTTTATCCATTTTTCTCTTTCCTGGGATATTTAAGATGGAATGAAGTGGAGGTCCTGATCAACAGAGCAGCCCTAAACTTTGGGGTGCTTGTGTCTTGCTGATTTTTAATTTTCCCAATTTATACCCCCATGAGTGGAAGTGCCCTATGCTCTCTAAGCTGTGTTTTTCAGATGTTTCAGGACTCACCGGACACTTCTCCAGAGTGGCTCTTGGCAATTTACATCCCGCCCATCAGTGTAGCAAGGCTCCCATTTCTCCATGGCCTGTCCTGCATTTCTGGTTTTGACACTTTTTTCAGCATGGCCCTTTTGACCGATGGGAAGCGAGACTTCTTTGTAGCGCTGATTTGCCTTTCCAGGTTGCTTGGTTGGCCAAAAAGGGCGTATGCCTTTTTTCCTGAATATATTCAGGAAAATACGCATACGCCCTTTTTGGCCAAGGGCATCATTGTCAACGTTTTGCCGCTTTTCATGTGCTTTAAAGGCGATTCGTATCTACCTCCTGAAATCTGTTTCCTGCAATTCTGCCTTGATTTCAAATCCTCTTCTTTGCCTTCCCTCAATATATTTGTGGACGAGAGTTATCATTTATAACTCTGCAGGTTTGTGAATTGCAGTGCCCTGAACCTCCATTTTACAACTCGTTTTTATGGGAGCTGGCCGCAAAAGCGCAGAATGGCTTCAGGCCCTGTTCTGGTTCCGGGGGGCAGGCTGAGCCTGTGGTTAATTCTTCTTTCTGATGGGAAAATAGAGTGACCTGTGCCTGTCCCAACACCAAGAGCTAGTCTCTCGTTGGTTCCACGTCTTCCCGTTTATCCTCAGGACAAAGTGCAACCTGTACGGAACAGGAGGTTAAAGGTGCTGATGCTCCAAGTAGGGAGCTTGCTAGTAAAGCGGCTGGAATGGCGAACCCGGGCACAAGGAGATGAGAAATGACGTGCGTTTTAGAAACCTTTCCCCATCACACGGTGTACCATCTTCTGGGTTTCTCATGCATGTTTTTGATGTAGGAAGATGCCCTTGAACCTGGAGATTTGGGACCCATGCGATGGGTACCACGCAGTATTACTTTAAAGGGTCTGCGTTTGCTCACCCAACCTCACCAAACCTCTCAGCCCCAAGAGTGTCCACCCTTATGTCTCATCCAGCTGTGCGTCTAGATATGGTCAATCCAGGTTGCATCACAGCCCCTGAACGCATTGTGTAAGAATTTCTCTCTCTTTCACTGTCTTTGTTTCATGGGTGTTTCAAAGTAATTTATTTTTATAATGGGGTTTAGCTGCTTTTCACTGCTGTGTTTATGCCGCTTTACACCCACTTGACACACTAACAGAGAGATATCAATACATAGGTTTTACGATTATTACTAGTCAGATATATTCTTGTGCGGTGAATAGGGCGTGTTGAGTCCAGTTCTCTGAGCAAGGAGTAGGTCTTGTCTATTACATATTGGGTTTATGGAACGGTATCTGAGCTAATTTGATACCCTTTTTTTATGTATCACCCCACCTCACCTTTCCCGTTAAGCAGCCATAGTGTGTTTTCTGCATGTGTGACTCTGTTCTGTTTTGTAATTCAGTTCAAGTGTAACGGTTTTTACATTCCCTCTATCAGTGATACCTTATGAGAAGTGTCCTTTTCTGTGTGACTTATTTCACTTAGAATCGTCGTACCTAAATCCACTCATCATGCTGCTACTAACCTTACGACATTGATTTCCTGGCTGAGTGATATTCCATTGTACATAAGGACCACAACTTCTTTATCCATTTTTCTCTTTCCTGGGATATTTAAGGTGGAATGAAGTGGAGGTCCTGGTCAACAGAGCAGCCCTAAACTTTGGGGTGCTTGTGTCTTGCTGATTTTTAATTTTCCCAATTTATACCCCCATGAGTGGAAGTGCCCTATGCTCTCTAAGCTGTGTTTTTCAGATGTTTCAGGACTCACCGGACACTTCTCCAGAGTGGCTCTTGGCAATTTACATCCCGCCCATCAGTGTAGCAAGGCTCCCATTTCTCCATGGCCTGTCCTGCATTTCTGGTTTTGACACTTTTTTCAGCATGGCCCTTTTGACTGATGGGAAGCGAGACTTCTTTGTAGCGCTGATTTGCCTTTCCAGGTTGCTTGGTTGGCCAAAAAGGGCGTATGCGTTTTTTCCTGAATATATTCAGGAAAAAACGCATACGCCCTTTTTGGCCAAGGGCATCATTGTCAACGTTTTGCCGCTTTTCATGTGCTTTAAAGGCGATTCGTATCTACCTCCTGAAATCTGTTTCCTGCAATTCTGCCTTCATTTCAAATCCTCTTCTTTGCCTTCCCTCAATATATTTGTGGACGAGAGTTATCATTGATAACTCTGCAGGTTTGTGAATTGCAGTGCCCTGAACCTCCATTTTACAACTCGTTTTTATGGGAGCTGGCCGCAAAATCGCAGAATGGCTTCAGGCCCTGTTCTGGTTCCGGGGGGCAGGCTGAGCCTGTGGTTAATTCTTCTTTCTGATGGGAAAATAGAGTGACCTGTGCCTGTCCCAACACCAAGAGCTAGTCTCTCGTTGGTTCCACGTCTTCCTGTTTATCCTCAGGACAAATTGCAACCTGTACGGAACAGGAGGTTAAAGGTGCTGATGCTCCACGTAGGGAGCTTGCTAGTAAAGCGGCTGGAATGGCGAACCCGGGCACAAGGAGATGAGAAATGAGGTGCGTTTTAGAAACCTTTCCCCATCACACGGTGTACCATCTTCTGGGTTTCTCATGCATGTTTTTGATGTAGGAAGATGCCCTTGAACCTGGAGATTTGGGACCCATGCGATGGGTACCACGCAGTATTACTTTAAAGGGTCTGCGTTTGCTCACCCAACCTCACCAAACCTCTCAGCCCCAAGAGTGTCCACCCTTATGTCTCATCCAGCTGTGCGTCTAGATATGGTTAATCCAGGTTGCATCACAGCCCCTGAACGCATTGTGTAAGAATTTCTCTCTCTATCACTGTCTTTGTTTCATGGGTGTTTCAAAGTAATTTATTTTTATAATGGGGTTTAGCTGCTTTTCACTGCTGTGTTTATGCCGCTTTACACCCACTTGACACACTAACAGAGACATATCAATACATAGGTTTTACGATTATTATTAGTCAGATATATTCTTGTGCGGTGAATAGGGCGTGTTGAGTCCAGTTCTCTGAGCAAGGAGTAGGTCTTGTCTATTACATATTGGGTTTATGGAACGGTATCTGAGCTAATTTGATACCCTTGTTTTATGTATCACCCCACCTCACCTTTCCCGTTAGGCAGCCATAGTGTGTTTTCTGCATGTGTGACTCTGTTCTGTTTTGTAATTCAGTTCAAGTGTAACGGTTTTTACATTCCCTCTATCAGTGATACCTTATGAGAAGTGTCCTTTTCTGTGTGACTTATTTCACTTAGAATCGTCGTACCTAAATCCACTCATCATGCTGCTACTAACCTTACGACATTGATTTCATGGCTGAGTGATATTCCATTGTATATAAGGACCACAACTTCTTTATCCATTTTTCTCTTTCCTGGGATATTTAAGATGGAATGAAGTGGAGGTCCTGGTCAACAGAGCAGCCCTAAACTTTGGGGTGCTTGTGTCTTGCTGATTTTTAATTTTCCCAATTTATACCCCCATGAGTGGAAGTGCCCTATGCTCTCTAAGCTGTGTTTTTCAGATGTTTCAGGACTCACCGGACACTTCTCCAGAGTGGCTCTTGGCAATTTACATCCCGCCCATCAGTGTAGCAAGGCTCCCATTTCTCCATGGCCTGTCCTGCATTTCTGGTTTTGACACTTTTTTCAGCATGGCCCTTTTGACCGATGGGAAGCGAGACTTCTTTGAAGCGCTGATTTGCATTTCCAGGTTGCTTGGTTGGCCACAAAGGGCGTATGCGTTTTTTCCTGAATATATTCAGGAAAAAACGCATACGCCCTTTTTGGCCAAGGGCATCATTGTCAACGTTTTGCCGCTTTTCATGTGCTTTAAAGGCGATTCGTATCTACCTCCTGAAATCTGTTTCCTGCAATTCTGCCTTGATTTCAAATTCTCTTCTTTGCCTTCCCTCAATATATTTGTGGACGAGAGTTATCATTTATAACTCTGCAGGTTTGTGAATTGCAGTGCCCTGAACCTCCATTTTACAACTCGTTTTTATGGGAGCTGGCCGCAAAATCGCAGAATGGCTTCAGGCCCTGTTCTGGTTCCGGGGGTCAGGCTGAGCCTGTGGTTAATTCTTCTTTCTGATGGGAAAATAGAGTGACCTGTGCCTGTCCCAACACCAAGAGCTAGTCTCTCGTTGGTTCCACGTCTTCCCGTTTATCCTCAGGACAAATTGCAACATGTACGGAACAGGATGTTAAAGGTGCTGATGCTCCAAGTAGGGAGCTTGCTAGTAAAGCGGCTGGAATGGCAAATCCGGGCACAAGGAGATGAGAAATGAGGTGCGTTTTAGAAACCTTTCCCCATCACACGGTGTACCATCTTCTGGGTTTCTCATGCATGTTTTTGATGTAGGAAGATGCCCTTGAACCTGGAGATTTGGGACCCATGCGATGGGTACCACGCTGTATTACTTTAAAGGGTCTGCATTTGCTCACCCAACCTCACCGAACCTCTCAGCCCCAAGAGTGTCCACCCTTATGTCTCATCCAGCTGTGCGTCTAGATATGGTCAATCCAGGTTGCATCACAGCCCCTGAACGCATTGTGTAAGAATTTCTCTCTCTTTCACTGTCTTTGTTTCATGGGTGTTTCAAAGTAATTTATTTTTATAATGGGGTTTAGCTGCTTTTCACTGCTGTGTTTATGCCGCTTTACACCCACTTGACACACTAACAGAGAGATATCAATACATAGGTTTTACGATTATTATTAGTCAGATATATTCTTGTGCGGTGAATAGGGCGTGTTGAGTCCAGTTCTCTGAGCAAGGAGTAAGTCTTGTCTATTACATATTGGGTTTATGGAACGGTATCTGAGCTAATTTGATACCCTTGTTTTATGTATCACCCCACCTCACCTTTCCCGTTAAGCAGCCATAGTGTGTTTTCTGCATGTGTGACTCTGTTCTGTTTTGTAATTCAGTTCAAGTGTAACGGTTTTTACATTCCCTCTATCAGTGATACCTTATGAGAAGTGTCCTTTTCTGTGTGACTTATTTCACTTAGAATCGTCGTACCTAAATCCACTCATCATGCTGCTACTAACCTTACGACATTGATTTCCTGGCTGAGTGATATTCCATTGTACATAAGGACCACAACTTCTTTATCCATTTTTCTCTTTCCTGGGATATTTAAGGTGGAATGAAGTGGAGGTCCTGGTCAACAGAGCAGCCCTAAACTTTGGGGTGCTTGTGTCTTGCTGATTTTTAATTTTCCCAATTTATACCCCCATGAGTGGAAGTGCCCTATGCTCTCTAAGCTGTGTTTTTCAGATGTTTCAGGACTCACCGGACTCTTCTCCAGAGTGGCTCTTGGCAATTTACATCCCGCCCATCAGTGTAGCAAGGCTCCCATTTCTCCATGGGCTGTCCTGCATTTCTGGTTTTGACACTTTTTTCAGCATGGCCCTTTTGACCGATGGGAAGCGAGACTTCTTTGTAGCGCTGATTTGCCTTTCCAGGTTGCTTGGTTGGCCAAATAGGGCGTATGCGTTTTTTCCTGAATATATTCAGAAAAAAACGCATACGCCCTTTATGGCCAAGGGCATCATTGTCAACGTTTTGCCGCGTTTCATGTGCTTTAAAGGCGATTCGTATCTACCTCCTGAAATCTGTTTCCTGCAATTCTGCCTTGATTTCAAATCCTCTTCTTTGCCTTCCCTCAATATATTTGTGGACGAGAGTTATCATTTATAACTCTGCAGGTTTGTGAATTGCAGTGCCCTGAACCTCCATTTTACAACTCGTTTTTATGGGAGCTGGCCGCAAAATCGCAGGATGGCTTCAGGCCCTGTTCTGGTTCCGGGGGGCAGGCTGAGTCTGTGGTTAATTCTTCTTTCTGATGGGAAAATAGAGTGACCTGTGCCTGTCCCAACACCAAGAGCTAGTCTCTCATTGGTTCCACGTCTTCCCGTTTATCCTCAGGACAAATTGCAACCTGTACGGAACAGGAGGTTAAAGGTGCTGATGCTCCAAGTAGGGAGCTTGCTAGTAAAGCGGCTGGAATGGCGAACCCGGGCACAAGGAGATGAGAAATGAGGTGCGTTTTAGAAACCTTTCCCCATCACACGAGGTACCATCTTCTGGGTTTCTCATGCATGTTTTTGATGTACGAAGATGCCCTTGAACCTGGAGATTTGGGACCCATGCGATGGGTACCACGCAGTATTACTTTAAAGGGTCTGCGTTTGCTCACCCAACCTCACCAAACCTCTCAGCCCCAAGAGTGTCCACCCTTATGTCTCATCCAGCTGTGCGTCTAGATATGGTTAATCCAGGTTGCATCACAGCCCCTGAACGCATTGTGTAAGAATTTCTCTCTCTATCACTGTCTTTGTTTCATGGGTGTTTCAAAGTAATTTATTTTTATAATGGGGTTTAGCTGCTTTTCACTGCTGTGTTTATGCCGCTTTACACCCACTTGACACACTAACAGAGACATATCAATACATAGGTTTTACGATTATTATTAGTCAGATATATTCTTGTGCGGTGAATAGGGCGTGTTGAGTCCAGTTCTCTGAGCAAGGAGTAGGTCTTGTCTATTACATATTGGGTTTATGGAACGGTATCTGAGCTAATTTGATACCCTTGTTTTATGTATCACCCCACCTCACCTTTCCCGTTAGGCAGCCATAGTGTGTTTTCTGCATGTGTGACTCTGTTCTGTTTTGTAATTCAGTTCAAGTGTAACGGTTTTTACATTCCCTCTATCAGTGATACCTTATGAGAAGTGTCCTTTTCTGTGTGAATTATTTCACTTAGAATCGTCGTACCTAAATCCACTCATCATGCTGCTACTAACCTTACGACATTGATTTCATGGCTGAGTGATATTCCATTGTATATAAGGACCACAACTTCTTTATCCATTTTTCTCTTTCCTGGGATATTTAAGATGGAATGAAGTGGAGGTCCTGGTCAACAGAGCAGCCCTAAACTTTGGGGTGCTTGTGTCTTGCTGATTTTTAATTTTCCCAATTTATACCCCCATGAGTGGAAGTGCCCTATGCTCTCTAAGCTGTGTTTTTCAGATGTTTCAGGACTCACCGGACACTTCTCCAGAGTGGCTCTTGGCAATTTACATCCCGCCCATCAGTGTAGCAAGGCTCCCATTTCTCCATGGCCTGTCCTGCATTTCTGGTTTTGACACTTTTTTCAGCATGGCCCTTTTGACCGATGGGAAGCGAGACTTCTTTGAAGCGCTGATTTGCATTTCCAGGTTGCTTGGTTGGCCACAAAGGGCGTATGCGTTTTTTCCTGAATATATTCAGGAAAAAACGCATACGCCCTTTTTGGCCAAGGGCATCATTGTCAACGTTTTGCCGCTTTTCATGTGCTTTAAAGGCGATTCGTATCTACCTCCTGAAATCTGTTTCCTGCAATTCTGCCTTGATTTCAAATTCTCTTCTTTGCCTTCCCTCAATATATTTGTGGACGAGAGTTATCATTTATAACTCTGCAGGTTTGTGAATTGCAGTGCCCTGAACCTCCATTTTACAACTCGTTTTTATGGGAGCTGGCCGCAAAATCGCAGAATGGCTTCAGGCCCTGTTCTGGTTCCGGGGGTCAGGCTGAGCCTGTGGTTAATTCTTCTTTCTGATGGGAAAATAGAGTGACCTGTGCCTGTCCCAACACCAAGAGCTAGTCTCTCGTTGGTTCCACGTCTTCCCGTTTATCCTCAGGACAAATTGCAACATGTACGGAACAGGATGTTAAAGGTGCTGATGCTCCAATTAGGGAGCTTGCTAGTAAAGCGGCTGGAATGGCAAACCCGGGCACAAGGAGATGAGAAATGAGGTGCGTTTTAGAAACCTTTCCCCATCACACGGTGTACCATCTTCTGGGTTTCTCATGCATGTTTTTGATGTAGGAAGATGCCCTGGATCCTGGAGATTTGGGACCCATGCGATGGGTACCACGCAGTATTACTTTAAAGGGTCTGCGTTTGCTCACCCAACCTCACCAAACCTCTCAGCCCCAAGAGTGTCCACCCTTATGTCTCATCCAGCTGTGGGTCTAGATATGGTCAATCCAGGTTGCATCACAGCCCCTGAACGCATTGTGTAAGAATTTCTCTCTCTTTCACTGTCTTTGTTTCATGGGTGTTTCAAAGTAATTTATTTTTATAATGGGGTTTAGCTGCTTTTCACTGCTGTGTTTATGCCGCTTTACACCCACTTGACACACTAACAGAGAGATATCAATACATAGGTTTTACGATTATTACTAGTCAGATATATTCTTGTGCGGTGAATAGGGCGTGTTGAGTCCAGTTCTCTGAGCAAGGAGTAGGTCTTGTCTATTACATATTGGGTTTATGGAACGGTATCTGAGCTAATTTGATACCCTTGTTTTATGTATCACCCCACCTCACCTTTCCCGTTAAGCAGCCATAGTGTGTTTTCTGCATGTGTGACTCTGTTCTGTTTTGTAATTCAGTTCAAGTGTAACGGTTTTTACATTCCCTCTATCAGTGATACCTTATGAGAAGTGTCCTTTTCTGTGTGACTTATTTCACTTAGAATCGTCGTACCTAAATCCACTCATCATGCTGCTACTAACCTTACGACATTGATTTCCTGGCTGAGTGATATTCCATTGTACATAAGGACCACAACTTCTTTATCCATTTTTCTCTTTCCTGGGATATTTAAGGTGGAATGAAGTGGAGGTCCTGGTCAACAGAGCAGCCCTAAACTTTGGGGTGCTTGTGTCTTGCTGATTTTTAATTTTCCCAATTTATACCCCCATGAGTGGAAGTGCCCTATGCTCTCTAAGCTGTGTTTTTCAGATGTTTCAGGACTCACCGGACACTTCTCCAGAGTGGCTCTTGGCAATTTACATCCCGCCCATCAGTGTAGCAAGGCTCCCATTTCTCCATGGCCTGTCCTGCGTTTCTGGTTTTGACACTTTTTTCAGCATGGCCCTTTTGACTGATGGGAAGCGAGACTTCTTTGTAGCGCTGATTTGCCTTTCCAGGTTGCTTGGTTGGCCAAAAAGGGCGTATGCGTTTTTTCCTGAATATATTCAGGAAAAAACGCATACGCCCTTTTTGGCCAAGGGCATCATTGTCAACGTTTTGCCGCTTTTCATGTGCTTTAAAGGCGATTCGTATCTACCTCCTGAAATCTGTTTCCTGCAATTCTGCCTTCATTTCAAATCCTCTTCTTTGCCTTCCCTCAATATATTTGTGGACGAGAGTTATCAATTATAACTCTGCAGGTTTGTGAATTGCAGTGCCCTGAACCTCCATTTTACAACTCGTTTTTATGGGAGCTGGCCGCAAAATCGCAGAATGGCTTCAGGCCCTGTTCTGGTTCCGGGGGGCAGGCTGAGCCTGTGGTTAATTCTTCTTTCTGATGGGAAAATAGAGTGACCTGTGCCTGTCCCAACACCAAGAGCTAGTCTCTCGTTGGTTCCACGTCTTCCTGTTTATCCTCAGGACAAATTGCAACCTGTACGGAACAGGAGGTTAAAGGTGCTGATGCTCCACGTAGGGAGCTTGCTAGTAAAGCGGCTGGAATGGCGAACCCGGGCACAAGGAGATGAGAAATGAGGTGCGTTTTAGAAACCTTTCCCCATCACACGGTGTACCATCTTCTGGGTTTCTCATGCATGTTTTTGATGTAGGAAGATGCCCTTGAACCTGGAGATTTGGGACCCATGCGATGGGTACCACGCAGTATTACTTTAAAGGGTCTGCGTTTGCTCACCCAACCTCACCAAACCTCTCAGCCCCAAGAGTGTCCACCCTTATGTCTCATCCAGCTGTGCGTCTAGATATGGTTAATCCAGGTTGCATCACAGCCCCTGAACGCATTGTGTAAGAATTTCTCTCTCTATCACTGTCTTTGTTTCATGGGTGTTTCAAAGTAATTTATTTTTATAATGGGGTTTAGCTGCTTTTCACTGCTGTGTTTATGCCGCTTTACACCCACTTGACACACTAACAGAGACATATCAATACATAGGTTTTACGATTATTATTAGTCAGATATATTCTTGTGCGGTGAATAGGGCGTGTTGAGTCCAGTTCTCTGAGCAAGGAGTAGGTCTTGTCTATTACATATTGGGTTTATGGAACGGTATCTGAGCTAATTTGATACCCTTGTTTTATGTATCACCCCACCTCACCTTTCCCGTTAGGCAGCCATAGTGTGTTTTCTGCATGTGTGACTCTGTTCTGTTTTGTAATTCAGTTCAAGTGTAACGGTTTTTACATTCCCTCTATCAGTGATACCTTATGAGAAGTGTCCTTTTCTGTGTGACTTATTTCACTTAGAATCGTCGTACCTAAATCCACTCATCATGCTGCTACTAACCTTACGACATTGATTTCCTGGCTGAGTGATATTCCATTGTACATAAGGACCACAACTTCTTTATCCATTTTTCTCTTTCCTGGGATATTTAAGGTGGAATGAAGTGGAGGTCCTGGTCAACAGAGCAGCCCTAAACTTTGGGGTGCTTGTGTCTTGCTGATTTTTAATTTTCCCAATTTATACCCCCATGAGTGGAAGTGCCCTATGCTCTCTAAGCTGTGTTTTTCAGATGTTTCAGGACTCACCGGACACTTCTCCAGAGTGGCTCTTGGCAATTTACATCCCGCCCATCAGTGTAGCAAGGCTCCCATTTCTCCATGGCCTGTCCTGCGTTTCTGGTTTTGACACTTTTTTCAGCATGGCCCTTTTGACCGATGGGAAGCGAGACTTCTTTGAAGCGCTGATTTGCATTTCCAGGTTGCTTGGTTGGCCACAAAGGGCGTATGCGTTTTTTCCTGAATATATTCAGGAAAAAACGCATACGCCCTTTTTGGCCAAGGGCATCATTGTCAACGTTTTGCCGCTTTTCATGTGCTTTAAAGGCGATTCGTATCTACCTCCTGAAATCTGTTTCCTGCAATTCTGCCTTCATTTCAAATTCTCTTCTTTGCCTTCCCTCAATATATTTGTGGACGAGAGTTATCATTTATAACTCTGCAGGTTTGTGAATTGCAGTGCCCTGAACCTCCATTTTACAACTCGTTTTTATGGGAGCTGGCCGCAAAATCGCAGAATGGCTTCAGGCCCTGTTCTGGTTCCGGGGGTCAGGCTGAGCCTGTGGTTAATTCTTCTTTCTGATGGGAAAATAGAGTGACCTGTGCCTGTCCCAACACCAAGAGCTAGTCTCTCGTTGGTTCCACGTCTTCCCGTTTATCCTCAGGACAAATTGCAACATGTACGGAACAGGATGTTAAAGGTGCTGATGCTCCAAGTAGGGAGCTTGCTAGTAAAGCGGCTGGAATGGCAAACCCGGGCACAAGGAGATGAGAAATGAGGTGCGTTTTAGAAACCTTTCCCCATCACACGGTGTACCATCTTCTGGGTTTCTCATGCATGTTTTTGATGTAGGAAGATGCCCTTGAACCTGGAGATTTGGGACCCATGCGATGGGTACCACGCAGTATTACTTTAAAGGGTCTGCATTTGCTCACCCAACCTCACCGAACCTCTCAGCCCCAAGAGTGTCCACCCTTATGTCTCATCCAGCTGTGCGTCTAGATATGGTCAATCCAGGTTGCATCACAGCCCCTGAACGCATTGTGTAAGAATTTCTCTCTCTTTCACTGTCTTTGTTTCATGGGTGTTTCAAAGTAATTTATTTTTATAATGGGGTTTAGCTGCTTTTCACTGCTGTGTTTATGCCGCTTTACACCCACTTGACACACTAACAGAGACATATCAATACATAGGTTTTACGATTATTATTAGTCAGATATATTCTTGTGCGGTGAATAGGGCGTGTTGAGTCCAGTTCTCTGAGCAAGGAGTAAGTCTTGTCTATTACATATTGGGTTTATGGAACGGTATCTGAGCTAATTTGATACCCTTGTTTTATGTATCACCCCACCTCACCTTTCCCGTTAAGCAGCCATAGTGTGTTTTCTGCATGTGTGACTCTGTTCTGTTTTGTAATTCAGTTCAAGTGTAACGGTTTTTACATTCCCTCTATCAGTGATACCTTATGAGAAGTGTCCTTTTCTGTGTGACTTATTTCACTTAGAATCGTCGTACCTAAATCCACTCATCATGCTGCTACTAACCTTACGACATTGATTTCCTGGCTGAGTGATATTCCATTGTACATAAGGACCACAACTTCTTTAACCATTTTTCTCTTTCCTGGGATATTTAAGGTGGAATGAAGTGGAGGTCCTGGTCAACAGAGCAGCCCTAAACTTTGGGGTGCTTGTGTCTTGCTGATTTTTAATTTTCCCAATTTATACCCCCATGAGTGGAAGTGCCCTATGCTCTCTAAGCTGTGTTTTTCAGATGTTTCAGGACTCACCGGACTCTTCTCCAGAGTGGCTCTTGGCAATTTACATCCCGCCCATCAGTGTAGCAAGGCTCCCATTTCTCCATGGCCTGTCCTGCATTTCTGGTTTTGACACTTTTTTCAGCATGGCCCTTTTTACTGATGGGAAGCGAGACTTCTTTGTAGCGCTGATTTGCCTTTCCAGGTTGCTTGGTTGGCCAAAAAGGGCGTATGCGTTTTTTCCTGAATATATTCAGGAAAAAACGCATACGCCCTTTTTGGCCAAGGGCATCATTGTCAACGTTTTGCCGCTTTTCATGTGCTTTAAAGGCGATTCGTATCTACCTCCTGAAATCTGTTTCCTGCAATTCTGCCTTCATTTCAAATCCTCTTCTTTGCCTTCCCTCAATATATTTGTGGACGAGAGTTATCAATTATAACTCTGCAGGTTTGTGAATTGCAGTGCCCTGAACCTCCATTTTACAACTCGTTTTTATGGGAGCTGGCCGCAAAATCGCAGAATGGCTTCAGGCCCTGTTCTGGTTCCGGGGGGCAGGCTGAGCCTGTGGTTAATTCTTCTTTCTGATGGGAAAATAGAGTGACCTGTGCCTGTCCCAACACCAAGAGCTAGTCTCTCGTTGGTTCCACGTCTTCCTGTTTATCCTCAGGACAAATTGCAACCTGTACGGAACAGGAGGTTAAAGGTGCTGATGCTCCACGTAGGGAGCTTGCTAGTAAAGCGGCTGGAATGGCGAACCCGGGCACAAGGAGATGAGAAATGAGGTGCGTTTTAGAAACCTTTCCCCATCACACGGTGTACCATCTTCTGGGTTTCTCATGCATGTTTTTGATGTAGGAAGATGCCCTTGAACCTGGAGATTTGGGACCCATGCGATGGGTACCACGCAGTATTACTTTAAAGGGTCTGCGTTTGCTCACCCAACCTCACCAAACCTCTCAGCCCCAAGAGTGTCCACCCTTATGTCTCATCCAGCTGTGCGTCTAGATATGGTTAATCCAGGTTGCATCACAGCCCCTGAACGCATTGTGTAAGAATTTCTCTCTCTATCACTGTCTTTGTTTCATGGGTGTTTCAAAGTAATTTATTTTTATAATGGGGTTTAGCTGCTTTTCACTGCTGTGTTTATGCCGCTTTACACCCACTTGACACACTAACAGAGACATATCAATACATAGGTTTTACGATTATTATTAGTCAGATATATTCTTGTGCGGTGAATAGGGCGTGTTGAGTCCAGTTCTCTGAGCAAGGAGTAGGTCTTGTCTATTACATATTGGGTTTATGGAACGGTATCTGAGCTAATTTGATACCCTTGTTTTATGTATCACCCCACCTCACCTTTCCCGTTAGGCAGCCATAGTGTGTTTTCTGCATGTGTGACTCTGTTCTGTTTTGTAATTCAGTTCAAGTGTAACGGTTTTTACATTCCCTCTATCAGTGATACCTTATGAGAAGTGTCCTTTTCTGTGTGACTTATTTCACTTAGAATCGTCGTACCTAAATCCACTCATCATGCTGCTACTAACCTTACGACATTGATTTCCTGGCTGAGTGATATTCCATTGTACATAAGGACCACAACTTCTTTATCCATTTTTCTCTTTCCTGGGATATTTAAGGTGGAATGAAGTGGAGGTCCTGGTCAACAGAGCAGCCCTAAACTTTGGGGTGCTTGTGTCTTGCTGATTTTTAATTTTCCCAATTTATACCCCCATGAGTGGAAGTGCCCTATGCTCTCTAAGCTGTGTTTTTCAGATGTTTCAGGACTCACCGGACACTTCTCCAGAGTGGCTCTTGGCAATTTACATCCCGCCCATCAGTGTAGCAAGGCTCCCATTTCTCCATGGCCTGTCCTGCGTTTCTGGTTTTGACACTTTTTTCAGCATGGCCCTTTTGACCGATGGGAAGCGAGACTTCTTTGAAGCGCTGATTTGCATTTCCAGGTTGCTTGGTTGGCCACAAAGGGCGTATGCGTTTTTTCCTGAATATATTCAGGAAAAAACGCATACGCCCTTTTTGGCCAAGGGCATCATTGTCAACGTTTTGCCGCTTTTCATGTGCTTTAAAGGCGATTCGTATCTACCTCCTGAAATCTGTTTCCTGCAATTCTGCCTTCATTTCAAATTCTCTTCTTTGCCTTCCCTCAATATATTTGTGGACGAGAGTTATCATTTATAACTCTGCAGGTTTGTGAATTGCAGTGCCCTGAACCTCCATTTTACAACTCGTTTTTATGGGAGCTGGCCGCAAAATCGCAGAATGGCTTCAGGCCCTGTTCTGGTTCCGGGGGTCAGGCTGAGCCTGTGGTTAATTCTTCTTTCTGATGGGAAAATAGAGTGACCTGTGCCTGTCCCAACACCAAGAGCTAGTCTCTCGTTGGTTCCACGTCTTCCCGTTTATCCTCAGGACAAATTGCAACATGTACGGAACAGGATGTTAAAGGTGCTGATGCTCCAAGTAGGGAGCTTGCTAGTAAAGCGGCTGGAATGGCAAACCCGGGCACAAGGAGATGAGAAATGAGGTGCGTTTTAGAAACCTTTCCCCATCACACGGTGTACCATCTTCTGGGTTTCTCATGCATGTTTTTGATGTAGGAAGATGCCCTTGAACCTGGAGATTTGGGACCCATGCGATGGGTACCACGCAGTATTACTTTAAAGGGTCTGCATTTGCTCACCCAACCTCACCGAACCTCTCAGCCCCAAGAGTGTCCACCCTTATGTCTCATCCAGCTGTGCGTCTAGATATGGTCAATCCAGGTTGCATCACAGCCCCTGAACGCATTGTGTAAGAATTTCTCTCTCTTTCACTGTCTTTGTTTCATGGGTGTTTCAAAGTAATTTATTTTTATAATGGGGTTTAGCTGCTTTTCACTGCTGTGTTTATGCCGCTTTACACCCACTTGACACACTAACAGAGACATATCAATACATAGGTTTTACGATTATTATTAGTCAGATATATTCTTGTGCGGTGAATAGGGCGTGTTGAGTCCAGTTCTCTGAGCAAGGAGTAAGTCTTGTCTATTACATATTGGGTTTATGGAACGGTATCTGAGCTAATTTGATACCCTTGTTTTATGTATCACCCCACCTCACCTTTCCCGTTAAGCAGCCATAGTGTGTTTTCTGCATGTGTGA
The DNA here is from genome assembly GCF_965194805.1 of Balaenoptera borealis. Taxonomy (NCBI): domain Eukaryota; kingdom Metazoa; phylum Chordata; class Mammalia; order Artiodactyla; family Balaenopteridae; genus Balaenoptera; species Balaenoptera borealis. The sequence goes on from NW_028124006.1 coordinate 1,649,665, forward strand.
CTCTGTTCTGTTTTGTAATTCAGTTCAAGTGTAACGGTTTTTACATTCCCTCTATCAGTGATACCTTATGAGAAGTGTCCTTTTCTGTGTGACTTATTTCACTTAGAATCGTCGTACCTAAATCCACTCATCATGCTGCTACTAACCTTACGACATTGATTTCCTGGCTGAGTGATATTCCATTGTACATAAGGACCACAACTTCTTTAACCATTTTTCTCTTTCCTGGGATATTTAAGGTGGAATGAAGTGGAGGTCCTGGTCAACAGAGCAGCCCTAAACTTTGGGGTGCTTGTGTCTTGCTGATTTTTAATTTTCCCAATTTATACCCCCATGAGTGGAAGTGCCCTATGCTCTCTAAGCTGTGTTTTTCAGATGTTTCAGGACTCACCGGACTCTTCTCCAGAGTGGCTCTTGGCAATTTACATCCCGCCCATCAGTGTAGCAAGGCTCCCATTTCTCCATGGCCTGTCCTGCATTTCTGGTTTTGACACTTTTTTCAGCATGGCCCTTTTTACTGATGGGAAGCGAGACTTCTTTGTAGCGCTGATTTGCCTTTCCAGGTTGCTTGGTTGGCCAAAAAGGGCGTATGCGTTTTTTCCTGAATATATTCAGGAAAAAACGCATACGCCCTTTTTGGCCAAGGGCATCATTGTCAACGTTTTGCCGCTTTTCATGTGCTTTAAAGGCGATTCGTATCTACCTCCTGAAATCTGTTTCCTGCAATTCTGCCTTCATTTCAAATCCTCTTCTTTGCCTTCCCTCAATATATTTGTGGACGAGAGTTATCAATTATAACTCTGCAGGTTTGTGAATTGCAGTGCCCTGAACCTCCATTTTACAACTCGTTTTTATGGGAGCTGGCCGCAAAATCGCAGAATGGCTTCAGGCCCTGTTCTGGTTCCGGGGGGCAGGCTGAGCCTGTGGTTAATTCTTCTTTCTGATGGGAAAATAGAGTGACCTGTGCCTGTCCCAACACCAAGAGCTAGTCTCTCGTTGGTTCCACGTCTTCCTGTTTATCCTCAGGACAAAGTGCAACCTGTACGGAACAGGAGGTTAAAGGTGCTGATGCTCCACGTAGGGAGCTTGCTAGTAAAGCGGCTGGAATGGCGAACCCGGGCACAAGGAGATGAGAAATGAGGTGCGTTTTAGAAACCTTTCCCCATCACACGGTGTACCATCTTCTGGGTTTCTCATGCATGTTTTTGATGTAGGAAGATGCCCTTGAACCTGGAGATTTGGGACCCATGCGATGGGTACCACGCAGTATTACTTTAAAGGGTCTGCGTTTGCTCACCCAACCTCACCAAACCTCTCAGCCCCAAGAGTGTCCACCCTTATGTCTCATCCAGCTGTGCGTCTAGATATGGTTAATCCAGGTTGCATCACAGCCCCTGAACGCATTGTGTAAGAATTTCTCTCTCTATCACTGTCTTTGTTTCATGGGTGTTTCAAAGTAATTTATTTTTATAATGGGGTTTAGCTGCTTTTCACTGCTGTGTTTATGCCGCTTTACACCCACTTGACACACTAACAGAGACATATCAATACATAGGTTTTACGATTATTATTAGTCAGATATATTCTTGTGCGGTGAATAGGGCGTGTTGAGTCCAGTTCTCTGAGCAAGGAGTAGGTCTTGTCTATTACATATTGGGTTTATGGAACGGTATCTGAGCTAATTTGATACCCTTGTTTTATGTATCACCCCACCTCACCTTTCCCGTTAGGCAGCCATAGTGTGTTTTCTGCATGTGTGACTCTGTTCTGTTTTGTAATTCAGTTCAAGTGTAACGGTTTTTACATTCCCTCTATCAGTGATACCTTATGAGAAGTGTCCTTTTCTGTGTGACTTATTTCACTTAGAATCGTCGTACCTAAATCCACTCATCATGCTGCTACTAACCTTACGACATTGATTTCATGGCTGAGTGATATTCCATTGTATATAAGGACCACAACTTCTTTATCCATTTTTCTCTTTCCTGGGATATTTAAGATGGAATGAAGTGGAGGTCCTGGTCAACAGAGCAGCCCTAAACTTTGGGGTGCTTGTGTCTTGCTGATTTTTAATTTTCCCAATTTATACCCCCATGAGTGGAAGTGCCCTATGCTCTCTAAGCTGTGTTTTTCAGATGTTTCAGGACTCACCGGACACTTCTCCAGAGTGGCTCTTGGCAATTTACATCCCGCCCATCAGTGTAGCAAGGCTCCCATTTCTCCATGGCCTGTCCTGCATTTCTGGTTTTGACACTTTTTTCAGCATGGCCCTTTTGACCGATGGGAAGCGAGACTTCTTTGAAGCGCTGATTTGCATTTCCAGGTTGCTTGGTTGGCCACAAAGGGCGTATGCGTTTTTTCCTGAATATATTCAGGAAAAAACGCATACGCCCTTTTTGGCCAAGGGCATCATTGTCAACGTTTTGCCGCTTTTCATGTGCTTTAAAGGCGATTCGTATCTACCTCCTGAAATCTGTTTCCTGCAATTCTGCCTTGATTTCAAATTCTCTTCTTTGCCTTCCCTCAATATATTTGTGGACGAGAGTTATCATTTATAACTCTGCAGGTTTGTGAATTGCAGTGCCCTGAACCTCCATTTTACAACTCGTTTTTATGGGAGCTGGCCGCAAAATCGCAGAATGGCTTCAGGCCCTGTTCTGGTTCCGGGGGTCAGGCTGAGCCTGTGGTTAATTCTTCTTTCTGATGGGAAAATAGAGTGACCTGTGCCTGTCCCAACACCAAGAGCTAGTCTCTCGTTGGTTCCACGTCTTCCCGTTTATCCTCAGGACAAATTGCAACATGTACGGAACAGGATGTTAAAGGTGCTGATGCTCCAAGTAGGGAGCTTGCTAGTAAAGCGGCTGGAATGGCAAACCCGGGCACAAGGAGATGAGAAATGAGGTGCGTTTTAGAAACCTTTCCCCATCACACGGTGTACCATCTTCTGGGTTTCTCATGCATGTTTTTGATGTAGGAAGATGCCCTTGAACCTGGAGATTTGGGACCCATGCGATGGGTACCACGCAGTATTACTTTAAAGGGTCTGCATTTGCTCACCCAACCTCACCGAACCTCTCAGCCCCAAGAGTGTCCACCCTTATGTCTCATCCAGCTGTGCGTCTAGATATGGTCAATCCAGGTTGCATCACAGCCCCTGAACGCATTGTGTAAGAATTTCTCTCTCTTTCACTGTCTTTGTTTCATGGGTGTTTCAAAGTAATTTATTTTTATAATGGGGTTTAGTGGCTTTTCACTGCTGTGTTTATGCCGCTTTACACCCACTTGACACACTAACAGAGACATATCAATACATAGGTTTTACGATTATTATTAGTCAGATATATTCTTGTGCGGTGAATAGGGCGTGTTGAGTCCAGTTCTCTGAGCAAGGAGTAAGTCTTGTCTATTACATATTGGGTTTATGGAACGGTATCTGAGCTAATTTGATACCCTTGTTTTATGTATCACCCCACCTCACCTTTCCCGTTAAGCAGCCATAGTGTGTTTTCTGCATGTGTGACTCTGTTCTGTTTTGTAATTCAGTTCAAGTGTAACGGTTTTTACATTCCCTCTATCAGTGATACCTTATGAGAAGTGTCCTTTTCTGTGTGACTTATTTCACTTAGAATCGTCGTACCTAAATCCACTCATCATGCTGCTACTAACCTTACGACATTGATTTCCTGGCTGAGTGATATTCCATTGTACATAAGGACCACAACTTCTTTATCCATTTTTCTCTTTCCTGGGATATTTAAGGTGGAATGAAGTGGAGGTCCTGGTCAACAGAGCAGCCCTAAACTTTGGGGTGCTTGTGTCTTGCTGATTTTTAATTTTCCCAATTTATACCCCCATGAGTGGAAGTGCCCTATGCTCTCTAAGCTGTGTTTTTCAGATGTTTCAGGACTCACCGGACTCTTCTCCAGAGTGGCTCTTGGCAATTTACATCCCGCCCATCAGTGTAGCAAGGCTCCCATTTCTCCATGGCCTGTCCTGCATTTCTGGTTTTGACACTTTTTTCAGCATGGCCCTTTTTACTGATGGGAAGCGAGACTTCTTTGTAGCGCTGATTTGCCTTTCCAGGTTGCTTGGTTGGCCAAAAAGGGCGTATGCGTTTTTTCCTGAATATATTCAGGAAAAAACGCATACGCCCTTTTTGGCCAAGGGCATCATTGTCAACGTTTTGCCGCTTTTCATGTGCTTTAAAGGCGATTCGTATCTACCTCCTGAAATCTGTTTCCTGCAATTCTGCCTTCATTTCAAATCCTCTTCTTTGCCTTCCCTCAATATATTTGTGGACGAGAGTTATCAATTATAACTCTGCAGGTTTGTGAATTGCAGTGCCCTGAACCTCCATTTAACAACTCGTTTTTATGGGAGCTGGCCGCAAAATCGCAGAATGGCTTCAGGCCCTGTTCTGGTTCCGGGGGGCAGGCTGAGCCTGTGGTTAATTCTTCTTTCTGATGGGAAAATAGAGTGACCTGTGCCTGTCCCAACACCAAGAGCTAGTCTCTCGTTGGTTCCACGTCTTCCTGTTTATCCTCAGGACAAAGTGCAACCTGTACGGAACAGGAGGTTAAAGGTGCTGATGCTCCACGTAGGGAGCTTGCTAGTAAAGCGGCTGGAATGGCGAACCCGGGCACAAGGAGATGAGAAATGAGGTGCGTTTTAGAAACCTTTCCCCATCACACGGTGTACCATCTTCTGGGTTTCTCATGCATGTTTTTGATGTAGGAAGATGCCCTTGAACCTGGAGATTTGGGACCCATGCGATGGGTACCACGCAGTATTACTTTAAAGGGTCTGCGTTTGCTCACCCAACCTCACCAAACCTCTCAGCCCCAAGAGTGTCCACCCTTATGTCTCATCCAGCTGTGCGTCTAGATATGGTTAATCCAGGTTGCATCACAGCCCCTGAACGCATTGTGTAAGAATTTCTCTCTCTATCACTGTCTTTGTTTCATGGGTGTTTCAAAGTAATTTATTTTTATAATGGGGTTTAGCTGCTTTTCACTGCTGTGTTTATGCCGCTTTACACCCACTTGACACACTAACAGAGACATATCAATACATAGGTTTTACGATTATTATTAGTCAGATATATTCTTGTGCGGTGAATAGGGCGTGTTGAGTCCAGTTCTCTGAGCAAGGAGTAGGTCTTGTCTATTACATATTGGGTTTATGGAACGGTATCTGAGCTAATTTGATACCCTTGTTTTATGTATCACCCCACCTCACCTTTCTCGTTAGGCAGCCATAGTGTGTTTTCTGCATGTGTGACTCTGTTCTGTTTTGTAATTCAGTTCAAGTGTAACGGTTTTTACATTCCCTCTATCAGTGATACCTTATGAGAATTGTCCTTTTCTGTGTGACTTATTTCACTTAGAATCGTCGTACCTAAATCCACTCATCATGCTGCTACTAACCTTACGACATTGATTTCATGGCTGAGTGATATTCCATTGTATATAAGGACCACAAATTCTTTATCCATTTTTCTCTTTCCTGGGATATTTAAGATGGAATGAAGTGGAGGTCCTGGTCAACAGAGCAGCCCTAAACTTTGGGGTGCTTGTGTCTTGCTGATTTTTAATTTTCCCAATTTATACCCCCATGAGTGGAAGTGCCCTATGCTCTCTAAGCTGTGTTTTTCAGATGTTTCAGGACTCACCGGACACTTCTCCAGAGTGGCTCTTGGCAATTTACATCCCGCCCATCAGTGTAGCAAGGCTCCCATTTCTCCATGGCCTGTCCTGCATTTCTGGTTTTGACACTTTTTTCAGCATGGCCCTTTTGACCGATGGGAAGCGAGACTTCTTTGAAGCGCTGATTTGCCTTTCCAGGTTGCTTGGTTGGCCAAATAGGGCGTATGCGTTTTTTCCTGAATATATTCAGGAAAAAACGCATACGCCCTTTATGGCCAAGGGCATCATTGTCAACGTTTTGCCGCTTTTCATGTGCTTTAAAGGCGATTCGTATCTACCTCCTGAAATCTGTTTCCTGCAATTCTGCCTTGATTTCAAATTCTCTTCTTTGCCTTCCCTCAATATATTTGTGGACGAGAGTTATCATTTATAACTCTGCAGGTTTGTGAATTGCAGTGCCCTGAACCTCCATTTTACAACTCGTTTTTATGGGAGCTGGCCGCAAAATCGCAGGATGGCTTCAGGCCCTGTTCTGGTTCTGGGGGGCAGGCTGAGTCTGTGGTTAATTCTTCTTTCTGATGGGAAAATAGAGTGACCTGTGCCTGTCCCAACACCAAGAGCTAGTCTCTCATTGGTTCCACGTCTTCCCGTTTATCCTCAGGACAAATTGCAACCTGTACGGAACAGGAGGTTAAAGGTGCTGATGCTCCAAGTAGGGAGCTTGCTAGTAAAGCGGCTGGAATGGCGAACCCGGGCACAAGGAGATGAGAAATGAGGTGCGTTTTAGAAACCTTTCCCCATCACACGATGTACCATCTTCTGGGTTTCTCATGCATGTTTTTGATGTACGAAGATGCCCTTGAACCTGGAGATTTGGGACCCATGCGATGGGTACCACGCAGTATTACTTTAAAGGGTCTGCGTTTGCTCACCCAACCTCACCAAACCTCTCAGCCCCAAGAGTGTCCACCCTTATGTCTCATCCAGCTGTGCGTCTAGATATGGTCAATCCAGGTTGCATCACAGCCCCTGAACGCATTGTGTAAGAATTTCTCTCTCTTTCACTGCCTTTGTTTCATGGGTGTTTCAAAGTAATTTATTTTTATAATGGGGTTTAGCTGCTTTTCACTGCTGTGTTTATGCCGCTTTACACCCACTTGACACACTAACAGAGAGATATCAATACATAGGTTTTACGATTATTATTAGTCAGATATATTCTTGTGTGGTGAATAGGGCGTGTTGAGTCCAATTCTCTGAGCAAGGAGTAGGTCTTGTCTATTACATATTGGGTTTCTGGAACGGTATCTGAGCTTATTTGATACCCTTGTTTTATGTATCACCCCACCTCACCTTTCCCGTTAAGCAGCCATAGTGTGTTTTCTGCATGTGTGACTCTGTTCTGTTTTGTAATTCAGTTCAAGTGTAACGGTTTTTACATTCCCTCTATCAGTGATACCATATGAGAAGTGTCCTTTTCTGTGTGACTTATTTCACTTAGAATCGTCGTACCTAAATCCACTCATCATGCTGCTACTAACCTTACGACATTGATTTCATGGCTGAGTGATATTCCATTGTACATAAGGACCACAACTTCTTTATCCATTTTTCTCTTTCCTGGGATATTTAAGGTGGAATGAAGTGGAGGTCCTGGTCAACAGAGCAGCCCTAAACTTTGGGGTGCTTGTGTCTTGCTGATTTTTAATTTTCCCAATTTATACCCCCATGAGTGGAAGTGCCCTATGCTCTCTAAGCTGTGTTTTTCAGATGTTTCAGGACTCACCGGACACTTCTCCGGAGTGGCTCTTGGCAATTTACATCCCGCCCATCAGTGTAGCAAGGCTCCCATTTCTCCATGGCCTGTCCTGCGTTTCTGGTTTTGACACTTTTTTCAGCATGGCCCTTTTGACCGATGGGAAGCGAGACTTCTTTGTAGCGCTGATTTGCCTTTCCAGGTTGCTTGGTTGGCCAAAAAGGGCGTATGCGTTTTTTCCTGAATATATTCAGGAAAAAACGCATACGCCCTTTTTGGCCAAGGGCATCATTGTCAACGTTTTGCCGCTTTTCATGTGCTTTAAAGGCGATTCGAATATACCTCCTGAAATCTGTTTCCTGCAATTCTGCCTTGATTTCAAATCCTCTTCTTTGCCTTCCCTCAATATATTTGTGGACGAGAGTTATCATTGATAACTCTGCAGGTTTGTGAATTGCAGTGCCCTGAACCTCCATTTTACAGCTCGCTTTTTTGGGAGCTGGCCGCAAAAGCGCAGGATGGCTTCAGGCCCTGTTCTGGTTCCGGTGGGCAGGCTGAGCCTGTGGTTAATTCTTCTTTCTGATGGGCAAATAGAGTGACCTGTGCCTGTCCCAACACAAAGAGCTAGTCTCTCGTTGGTTCCCCGTCTTCCCGTTCATCCTCAGGACAAATTGCAACCTGTACGGAACAGGAGGTGAAAGTTGCTGATGCTCCAAGTAGGGAGATTGCTGGTAAAGCGGCTGGAATGCCGAACCCGGGCACAAGGAGATGAGAAATGAGGTGCGTTTTAGAAACCTTTCCCCATCACACGGTGTACCATCTTCTGGGTTTCTCATGCATGTTTTCGATATAGGAAGATGCCCTTGAACCTGGAGATTTGGGACCCATGCGATGGGTACCACGCAGTATTACTTTAAAGGGTCTGCGTTTGCTCACCCAACCTCACCAAACCTCTCAGCCCCAACAGTGTCCACCCTTATGTCTCATCCAGCTGTGGGTCTAGATATGGTCAATCCAGGTTGCATCCCAGCCCCTGAACACATTGTGTCAGACTTTCTCTCTCTTTCACTGTCTTTGTTTCATGGGTTTTTCTAAGTTATTTATTTTCATAATGGGATTTAGCTGCTTTTCACTGCTGTGTTTATGCCGCTTTACACCCACTTGACACACTAACAGAGAGATATCAATACATAGGTTTTACGATTATTACTAGTCAGATATATTCTTGTGCGGTGAATAGGGCGTGTTGAGTCCAGTTCTCTGAGCAAGGAGTAGGTCTTGTCTATTACATATTGGGTTTATGGAATGGTATCTGAGCTAATTTGATACCCTTGTTTTATGTATCACCCCACCTCACCTTTCCCGTTAAGCAGCCATAGTGTGTTTTCTGCATGTGTGACTCTGTTCTGTTTTGTAATTCAGTTCAAGTGTAACGGTTTTTACATTCCCTCTATCAGTGATACCTTATGAGAAGTGTCCTTTTCTGTGTGACTTATTTCACTTAGAATCGTCGTACCTAAATCCACTCATCATGCTGCTACTAACCTTATGACATTGATTTCCTGGCTGAGTGATATTCCATTGTACATAAGGACCACAACTTCTTTATCCATTTTTCTCTTTCCTGGGATATTGAAGGTGGAATGAAGTGGAGGTCCTTGTCAACAGAGCAGCCCTCAACTTTGGGGTGCTTGTGACTTGCTGATTTTTCATTTTCCCAATTTATACCCCCATGAGTGGAAGTGCCCTATGCTCTCTAAGCTGTGTTTTTCAGATGTTTCAGGACACACCGTACACTTCTCCAGAGTAGCTGTTGACAATTTACATCCCGCCCATCAGTGTAGCAAGGCTCCCATTTCTCCATGGCCTGTCCTGAATTTCTAGTTTTGACACTTTTTTCAGCATGGCCCTTTTGACCGATGGGAAGCGAGACTTCTTTGAAGCGCTGATTTGCATTTCCAGGTTGCTTGGTTGGCCACAAAGGGCATATACGTTTTTTCCTGAATATATTCAGGAAAAAACGCATACGCCCTTTTTGGCCAAGGGCATCATTGTCAACGTTTTGCCGCTTTTCATGTGCTTTAAAGGCGATTCGTATCTACCTCCTGAAATCTGTTTCCTGCAATTCTGCCTTGATTTCAAATCCTCTTCTTTGCCTTCCCTCAATATATTTGTGGACGAGAGTTATCATTTATAACTCTGCAGGTTTGTGAATTGCAGTGCCCTGAACCTCCATTTTACAACTCGTTTTTATGGGAGCTGGCCGCAAAATCGCAGAATGGCTTCAGGCCCTGTTCTGGTTCCGGGGGTCAGGATGAGCCTGTGGTTAATTCTTCTTTCTGATGGGAAAATAGAGTGACCTGTGCCTGTCCCAAAACCAAGAGCTAGTCTCTCGTTGGTTCCACGTCTTCCCGTTTATCCTCAGGACAAATTGCAACCTGTACGGAACAGGAGGTTAAAGGTGCTGATGCTCCAAGTAGGGAGCTTGCTAGTAAAGCGGCTGGAATGGCGAACCCGGGCACAAGGAGATGAGAAATGAGGTGCGTTTTAGAAACCTTTCCCCATCACACGGTGTACCATCTTCTGGGTTTCTCATGCATGTTTTTGATGTAGGAAGATGCCCTTGAACCTGGAGATTTGGGACCCATGCGATGGGTACCACGCAGTATTACTTTAAAGGGTCTGCATTTGCTCACCCAACCTCACCGAACCTCTCAGCCCCAAGAGTGTCCACCCTTATGTCTCATCCAGCTGTGCGTCTAGATATGGTCAGTCCAGGTTGCATCACAGCCCCTGAACGCATTGTGTAAGAATTTCTCTCTCTTTCACTGTCTTTGTTTCATGGGTGTTTCAAAGTAATTTATTTTTATAATGGGGTTTAGCTGCTTTTCACTGCTGTGTTTGTGCCGCTTTACACCCACTTGACACACTAACAGAGACATATCAATACATAGGTTTTACGATTATTATTAGTCAGATATATTCTTGTGCGGTGAATAGGGCGTGTTGAGTCCAGTTCTCTGAGCAAGGAGTAAGTCTTGCCTATTACATATTGGGTTTATGGAACGGTATCTGAGCTAATTTGATACCCTTGTTTTATGTATCACCCCACCTCACCTTTCCCGTTAAGCAGCCATAGTGTGTTTTCTGCATGTGTGACTCTGTTCTGTTTTGTAATTCAGTTCAAGTGTAACGGTTTTTACATTCCCTCTATCAGTGATACCTTATGAGAAGTGTCCTTTTCTGTGTGACTTATTTCACTTACAATCGTCGTACCTAAATCCACTCATCATGCTGCTAGTAACCTTACGACATTGATTTCCTGGCTGAGTGATATTCCATTGTACATAAGGACCACAACTTCTTTATCCATTTTTCTCTTTCCTGGGATATTTAAGGTGGAATGAAGTGGAGGTCCTGGTCAACAGAGCAGCCCTAAACTTTGGGGTGCTTGTGTCTTGCTGATTTTTAATTTTCCCAATTTATACCCCCATGAGTGGAAGTGCCCTATGCTCTCTAAGCTGTGTTTTTCAGATGTTTCAGGACTCACCGGACTCTTCTCCAGAGTGGCTCTTGGCAATTTACATCCCGCCCATCAGTGTAGCAAGGCTCCCATTTCTCCATGGGCTGTCCTGCATTTCTGGTTTTGACACTTTTTTCAGCATGGCCCTTTTGACCGATGGGAAGCGAGACTTCTTTGTAGCGCTGATTTGCCTTTCCAGGTTGCTTGGTTGGCCAAATAGGGCGTATGCGTTTTTTCCTGAATATATTCAGGAAAAAACGCATACGCCCTTTATGGCCGAGGGCATCATTGTCAACGTTTTGCCGTTTTTCATGTGCTTTAAAGGCGATTCGTATCTACCTCCTGAAATCTGTTTCCTGCAATTCTGCCTTGATTTCAAATCCTCTTCTTTGCCTTCCCTCAATATATTTGTGGACGAGAGTTATCATTTATAACTCTGCAGGTTTGTGAATTGCAGTGCCCTGAACCTCCATTTTACAACTCGCTTTTTTGGGAGCTGGCCGCAAAAGCGTAGGATGGCTTCAGGCCCTGTTCTGGTTCCGGGGGTCAGGCTGAGCCTGTGGTTAATTCTTCTTTCTGATGGGAAAATAGAGTGACCTGTGCCTGTCCCAACACCAAGAGCTAGTCTCTCGTTGGTTCCACGTCTTCCTGTTTATCCTCAGGACAAATTGCAACCTGTACGGAACAGGAGGTTAAAGGTGCTGATGCTCCACGTAGGGAGCTTGCTAGTAAAGCGGCTGGAATGGCGAACCCGGGCACAAGGAGATGAGAAATGAGGTGCGTTTTAGAAACCTTTCCCCATCACACGGTGTACCATCTTCTGGGTTTCTCATGCATGTTTTTGATGTAGGAAGATGCCCTTGAACCTGGAGATTTGGGACCCATGCGATGGGTACCACGCAGTATTACTTTAAAGGGTCTGCATTTGCTCCCCCAACCTCACCGAACCTCTCAGCCCCAAGAGTGTCCACCCTTATGTCTCATCCAGCTGTGCGTCTAGATATGGTCAATCCAGGTTGCATCACAGCCCCTGAACGCATTGTGTAAGAATTTCTCTCTCTTTCACTGTCTTTGTTTCATGGGTGTTTCAAAGTAATTTATTTTTATAATGGGGTTTAGCTGCTTTTCACTGCTGTGTTTGTGCCGCTTTACACCCACTTGACACACTAACAGAGAGATATCAATACATAGGTTTTACGATTATTACTAGTCAGATATATTCTTGTGCGGTGAATAGGGCGTGTTGAGTCCAGTTCTCTGAGCAAGGAGTAGGTCTTGTCTATTACATATTGGGTTTATGGAACGGTATCTGAGCTAATTTGATACCCTTTTTTTATGTATCACCCCACCTCACCTTTCCCGTTAAGCAGCCATAGTGTGTTTTCTGCATGTGTGACTCTGTTCTGTTTTGTAATTCAGTTCAAGTGTAACGGTTTTTACATTCCCTCTATCAGTGATACCTTATGAGAAGTGTCCTTTTCTGTGTGACTTATTTCACTTAGAATCGTCGTACCTAAATCCACTCATCATGCTGCTACTAACCTTACGACATTGATTTCATGGCTGAGTGATATTCCATTGTATATAAGGACCACAACTTCTTTATCCATTTTTCTCTTTCCTGGGATATTTAAGATGGAATGAAGTGGAGGTCCTGGTCAACAGAGCAGCCCTAAACTTTGGGGTGCTTGTGTCTTGCTGATTTTTAATTTTCCCAATTTATACCCCCATGAGTGGAAGTGCCCTATGCTCTCTAAGCTGTGTTTTTCAGATGTTTCAGGACTCACCGGACACTTCTCCAGAGTGGCTCTTGGCAATTTACATCCCGCCCATCAGTGTAGCAAGGCTCCCATTTCTCCATGGCCTGTCCTGCATTTCTGGTTTTGACACTTTTTTCAGCATGGCCCTTTTGACCGATGGGAAGCGAGACTTCTTTGAAGCGCTGATTTGCATTTCCAGGTTGCTTGGTTGGCCACAAAGGGCGTATGCGTTTTTTCCTGAATATATTCAGGAAAAAACGCATACGCCCTTTTTGGCCAAGGGCATCATTGTCAACGTTTTGCCGCTTTTCATGTGCTTTAAAGGCGATTCGTATCTACCTCCTGAAATCTGTTTCCTGCAATTCTGCCTTGATTTCAAATCTTCTTCTTTGCCTTCCCTCAATATATTTGTGGACGAGAGTTATCATTTATAACTCTGCAGGTTTGTGAATTGCAGTGCCCTGAACCTCCATTTTACAACTCGTTTTTATGGGAGCTGGCCGCAAAAGCGCAGAATGGCTTCAGGCCCTGTTCTGGTTCCGGGGGGCAGGCTGAGCCTGTGGTTAATTCTTCTTTCTGATGGGAAAATAGAGTGACCTGTGCCTGTCCCAACACCAAGAGCTAGTCTCTCGTTGGTTCCACGTCTTCCCGTTTATCCTCAGGACAAAGTGCAACCTGTACGGAACAGGAGGTTAAAGGTGCTGATGCTCCAAGTAGGGAGCTTGCTAGTAAAGCGGCTGGAATGGCGAACCCGGGCACAAGGAGATGAGAAATGAGGTGCGTTTTAGAAACCTTTCCCCATCACACGGTGTACCATCTTCTGGGTTTCTCATGCATGTTTTTGATGTAGGAAGATGGCCTTGAACCTGGAGATTTGGGACCCATGCGATGGGTACCACGCAGTATTACTTTAAAGGGTCTGCGTTTGCTCACCCAACCTCACCAAACCTCTCAGCCCCAAGAGTGTCCACCCTTATGTCTCATCCAGCTGTGGGTCTAGATATGATCAATCCAGGTTGCATCACAGCCCCTGAACGCATTGTGTAAGAATTTCTCTCTCTATCACTGTCTTTGTTTCATGGGTGTTTCAAAGTAATTTATTTTTATAATGGGGTTTAGCTGCTTTTCACTGCTGTGTTTATGCCGCTTTACACCCACTTGACACACTAACAGAGACATATCAATACATAGGTTTTACGATTATTATTAGTCAGATATATTCTTGTGCGGTGAATAGGGCGTGTTGAGTCCAGTTCTCTGAGCAAGGAGTAGGTCTTGTCTATTACATATTGGGTTTATGGAACGGTATCTGAGCTAATTTGATACCCTTGTTTTATGTATCACCCCACCTCACCTTTCCCGTTAGGCAGCCATAGTGTGTTTTCTGCATGTGTGACTCTGTTCTGTTTTGTAATTCAGTTCAAGTGTAACGGTTTTTACATTCCCTCTATCAGTGATACCTTATGAGAAGTGTCCTTTTCTGTGTGACTTATTTCACTTAGAATCGTCGTACCTAAATCCACTCATCATGCTGCTACTAACCTTACGACATTGATTTCCTGGCTGAGTGATATTCCATTGTACATAAGGACCACAACTTCTTTATCCATTTTTCTCTTTCCTGGGATATTTAAGGTGGAATGAAGTGGAGGTCCTGGTCAACAGAGCAGCCCTAAACTTTGGGGTGCTTGTGTCTTGCTGATTTTTAATTTTCCCAATTTATACCCCCATGAGTGGAAGTGCCCTATGCTCTCTAAGCTGTGTTTTTCAGATGTTTCAGGACTCACCGGACACTTCTCCAGAGTGGCTCTTGGCAATTTACATCCCGCCCATCAGTGTAGCAAGGCTCCCATTTCTCCATGGCCTGTCCTGCATTTCTGGTTTTGACACTTTTTTCAGCATGGCCCTTTTGACCGATGGGAAGCGAGACTTCTTTGTAGCGCTGATTTGCCTTTCCAGGTTGCTTGGTTGGCCAAAAAGGGCGTATGCGTTTTTTCCTGAATATATTCAGGAAAAAACGCATACGCCCTTTTTGGCCAAGGGCATCATTGTCAACGTTTTGCCGCTTTTCATGTGCTTTAAAGGCGATTCGTATCTACCTCCTGAAATCTGTTTCCTGCAATTCTGCCTTGATTTCAAATCTTCTTCTTTGCCTTCCCTCAATATATTTGTGGACGAGAGTTATCATTTATAACTCTGCAGGTTTGTGAATTGCAGTGCCCTGAACCTCCATTTTACAACTCGTTTTTATGGGAGCTGGCCGCAAAAGCGCAGAATGGCTTCAGGCCCTGTTCTGGTTCCGGGGGGCAGGCTGAGCCTGTGGTTAATTCTTCTTTCTGATGGGAAAATAGAGTGACCTGTGCCTGTCCCAACACCAAGAGCTAGTCTCTCGTTGGTTCCACGTCTTCCCGTTTATCCTCAGGACAAAGTGCAACCTGTACGGAACAGGAGGTTAAAGGTGCTGATGCTCCAAGTAGGGAGCTTGCTAGTAAAGCGGCTGGAATGGCGAACCCGGGCACAAGGAGATGAGAAATGAGGTGCGTTTTAGAAACCTTTCCCCATCACACGGTGTACCATCTTCTGGGTTTCTCATGCATGTTTTTGATGTAGGAAGATGCCCTTGATCCTGGAGATTTGGGACCCATGCGATGGGTACAACGCAGTATTCCTTTAAAGGGTCTGCGTTTGCTCACCCAACCTCACCAAACCTCTCAGCCCCAAGAGTGTCCACCCTTATGTCTCATCCAGCTGTGCGTCTAGATATGGTCAATCCAGGTTGCATCACAGCCCCTGAACGCATTGTGTAAGAATTTCTCTCTCTTTCACTGTCTTTGTTTCATGGGTGTTTCAAAGTAATTTATTTTTATAATGGGGTTTAGCTGCTTTTCACTGCTGTGTTTATGCCGCTTTACACCCACTTGACACACTAACAGAGAGATATCAATACATAGGTTTTACGATTATTATTAGTCAGATATATTCTTGTGCGGTGAATAGGGCGTGTTGAGTCCAGTTCTCTGAGCAAGGAGTAGGTCTTGTCTATTACATATTGGGTTTATGGAATGGTATCTGAGCTAATTTGATACCCTTGTTTTATGTATCACCCCACCTCACCTTTCCCGTTAAGCAGCCATAGTGTGTTTTCTGCATGTGTGACTCTGTTCTGTTTTGTAATTCAGTTCAAGTGTAACGGTTTTTACATTCCCTCTATCAGTGATACCTTATGAGAAGTGTCCTTTTCTGTGTGACTTATTTCACTTAGAATCGTCGTACCTAAATCCACTCATCATGCTGCTACTAACCTTACGACATTGATTTCCTGGCTGAGTGATATTCCATTGTACATAAGGACCACAACTTCTTTATCCATTTTTCTCTTTCCTGGGATATTTAAGGTGGAATGAAGTGGAGGTCCTGGTCAACAGAGCAGCCCTAAACTTTGGGGTGCTTGTGTCTTGCTGATTTTTAATTTTCCCAATTTATACCCCCATGAGTGGAAGTGCCCTATGCTCTCTAAGCTGTGTTTTTCAGATGTTTCAGGACTCACCGGACACTTCTCCAGAGTGGCTCTTGGCAATTTACATCCCACCCATCAGTGTAGCAAGGCTCCCATTTCTCCATGGCCTGTCCTGCATTTCTGGTTTTGACACTTTTTTCAGCATGGCCCTTTTGACCGATGGGAAGCGAGACTTCTTTGTAGCGCTGATTTGCCTTTCCAGGTTGCTTGGTTGGCCAAAAAGGGCGTATGCGTTTTTTCCTGAATATATTCAGGAAAAAACGCATACGCCCTTTTTGGCCAAGGGCATCATTGTCAACGTTTTGCCGCTTTTCATGTGCTTTAAAGGTGATTCGTATCTACCTCCTGAAATCTGTTTCCTGCAATTCTGCCTTGATTTCAAATCCTCTTCTTTGCCTTCCCTCAGTATATTTGTGGACGAGAGTTATCAATTATAACTCTGCAGGTTTGTGAATTGCAGTGCCCTGAACCTCCATTTTACAACTCGTTTTTATGGGAGCTGGCCGCAAAATCGCAGAATGGCTTCAGGCCCTGTTCTGGTTCCGGGGGGCAGGCTGAGCCTGTGGTTAATTCTTCTTTCTGATGGGAAAATAGAGTGACCTGTGCCTGTCCCAACACCAAGAGCTAGTCTCTCGTTGGTTCCACGTCTTCCTGTTTATCCTCAGGACAAATTGCAACCTGTACGGAACAGGAGGTTAAAGGTGCTGATGCTCCACGTAGGGAGCTTGCTAGTAAAGCGGCTGGAATGGCGAACCCGGTCACAAGGAGATGAGAAATGAGGTGCGTTTTAGAAACCTTTCCCCATCACACGGTGTACCATCTTCTGGGTTTCTCATGCATGTTTTTGATGTAGGAAGATGGCCTTGAACCTGGAGATTTGGGACCCATGCGATGGGTACCACGCAGTATTACTTTAAAGGGTCTGCGTTTGCTCACCCAACCTCACCAAACCTCTCAGCCCCAAGAGTGTCCACCCTTATGTCTCATCCAGCTGTGCGTCTAGATATGGTCAATCCAGGTTGCATCACAGCCCCTGAACGCATTGTGTAAGAATTTCTCTCTCTATCACTGTCTTTGTTTCATGGGTGTTTCAAAGTAATTTATTTTTATAATGGGGTTTAGCTGCTTTTCACTGCTGTGTTTATGCCGCTTTACACCCACTTGACACACTAACAGAGACATATCAATACATAGGTTTTACGATTATTATTAGTCAGATATATTCTTGTGCGGTGAATAGGGCGTGTTGAGTCCAGTTCTCTGAGCAAGGAGTAGGTCTTGTCTATTACATATTGGGTTTATGGAACGGTATCTGAGCTAATTTGATACCCTTGTTTTATGTATCACCCCACCTCACCTTTCCCGTTAGGCAGCCATAGTGTGTTTTCTGCATGTGTGACTCTGTTCTGTTTTGTAATTCAGTTCAAGTGTAACGGTTTTTACATTCCCTCTATCAGTGATACTTATGAGAAGTGTCCTTTTCTGTGTGACTTATTTCACTTAGAATCGTCGTACCTAAATCCACTCATCATGCTGCTACTAACCTTACAACATTGATTTCCTGGCTGAGTGATATTCCATTGTATATAAGGACCACAACTTCTTTATCCATTTTTCTCTTTCCTGGGATATTTAAGATGGAATGAAGTGGAGGTCCTGGTCAACAGAGCAGCCCTAAACTTTGGGGTGCTTGTGTCTTGCTGATTTTTAATTTTCCCAATTTATACCCCCATGAGTGGAAGTGCCCTATGCTCTCTAAGCTGTGTTTTTCAGATGTTTCAGGACTCACCGGATACTTCTCCAGAGTGGCTCTTGGCAATTTACATCCCGCCCATCAGTGTAGCAAGGCTCCCATTTCTCCATGGCCTGTCCTGCATTTCTGGTTTTGACACTTTTTTCAGCATGGCCCTTTTGACCGATGGGAAGCGAGACTTCTTTGTAGCGCTGATTTGCCTTTCCAGGTTGCTTGGTTGGCCAAAAAGGGCGTATGCGTTTTTTCCTGAATATATTCAGGAAAATACGCATACGCCCTTTTTGGCCAAGGGCATCATTGTCAACGTTTTGCCGCTTTTCATGTGCTTTAAAGGTGATTCGTATCTACCTCCTGAAATCTGTTTCCTGCAATTCTGCCTTGATTTCAAATCCTCTTCTTTGCCTTCCCTCAATATATTTGTGGACGAGAGTTATCATTTATAACTCTGCAGGTTTGTGAATTGCAGTGCCCTGAACCTCCATTTTACAACTCGTTTTTATGGGAGCTGGCCGCAAAAGCGCAGAATGGCTTCAGGCCCTGTTCTGGTTCCGGTGGGCAGGATGAGCCTGTGGTTAATTCTTCTTTCTGATGGGAAAATAGAGTGACCTGTGCCTGTCCCAAAACCAAGAGCTAGTCTCTCGTTGGTTCCACGTCTTCCCGTTTATCCTCAGGACAAAGTGCAACCTGTACGGAACAGGAGGTTAAAGGTGCTGATGCTCCAAGTAGGGAGCTTGCTAGTAAAGCGGCTGGAATGGCGAACCCGGGCACAAGGAGATGAGAAATGAGGTGCGTTTTAGAAACCTTTCCCCATCACACGGTGTACCATCTTCTGGGTTTCTCATGCATGTTTTTGATGTAGGAAGATGGCCTTGAACCTGGAGATTTGGGACCCATGCGATGGGTACCACGCAGTATTCCTTTAAAGGGTCTGCGTTTGCTCACCCAACCTCACCAAACCTCTCAGCCCCAAGAGTGTCCACCCTTATGTCTCATCCAGCTGTGCGTCTAGATATGGTCAATCCAGGTTGCATCACAGCCCCTGAACGCATTGTGTAAGAATTTCTCTCTCTTTCACTGTCTTTGTTTCATGGGTGTTTCAAAGTAATTTATTTTTATAATGGGGTTTAGCTGCTTTTCACTGCTGTGTTTATGCCGCTTTACACCCACTTGACACACTAACAGAGAGATATCAATACATAGGTTTTACGATTATTATTAGTCAGATATATTCTTGTGCGGTGAATAGGGCGTGTTGAGTCCAGTTCTCTGAGCAAGGAGTAGGTCTTGTCTATTACATATTGGGTTTATGGAATGGTATCTGAGCTAATTTGATACCCTTGTTTTATGTATCACCCCACCTCACCTTTCCCGTTAAGCAGCCATAGTGTGTTTTCTGCATGTGTGACTCTGTTCTGTTTTGTAATTCAGTTCAAGTGTAACGGTTTTTACATTCCCTCTATCAGTGATACCTTATGAGAAGTGTCCTTTTCTGTGTGACTTATTTCACTTAGAATCGTCGTACCTAAATCCACTCATCATGCTGCTACTAACCTTACGACATTGATTTCCTGGCTGAGTGATATTCCATTGTACATAAGGACCACAACTTCTTTATCCATTTTTCTCTTTCCTGGGATATTTAAGGTGGAATGAAGTGGAGGTCCTGGTCAACAGAGCAGCCCTAAACTTTGGGGTGCTTGTGTCTTGCTGATTTTTAATTTTCCCAATTTATACCCCCATGAGTGGAAGTGCCCTATGCTCTCTAAGCTGTGTTTTTCAGATGTTTCAGGACTCACCGGACACTTCTCCAGAGTGGCTCTTGGCAATTTACATCCCACCCATCAGTGTAGCAAGGCTCCCATTTCTCCATGGCCTGTCCTGCATTTCTGGTTTTGACACTTTTTTCAGCATGGCCCTTTTGACCGATGGGAAGCGAGACTTCTTTGTAGCGCTGATTTGCCTTTCCAGGTTGCTTGGTTGGCCAAAAAGGGCGTATGCGTTTTTTCCTGAATATATTCAGGAAAAAACGCATACGCCCTTTTTGGCCAAGGGCATCATTGTCAACGTTTTGCCGCTTTTCATGTGCTTTAAAGGTGATTCGTATCTACCTCCTGAAATCTGTTTCCTGCAATTCTGCCTTGATTTCAAATCCTCTTCTTTGCCTTCCCTCAGTATATTTGTGGACGAGAGTTATCAATTATAACTCTGCAGGTTTGTGAATTGCAGTGCCCTGAACCTCCATTTTACAACTCGTTTTTATGGGAGCTGGCCGCAAAATCGCAGAATGGCTTCAGGCCCTGTTCTGGTTCCGGGGGGCAGGCTGAGCCTGTGGTTAATTCTTCTTTCTGATGGGAAAATAGAGTGACCTGTGCCTGTCCCAACACCAAGAGCTAGTCTCTCGTTGGTTCCACGTCTTCCTGTTTATCCTCAGGACAAATTGCAACCTGTACGGAACAGGAGGTTAAAGGTGCTGATGCTCCACGTAGGGAGCTTGCTAGTAAAGCGGCTGGAATGGCGAACCCGGTCACAAGGAGATGAGAAATGAGGTGCGTTTTAGAAACCTTTCCCCATCACACGATGTACCATCTTCTGGGTTTCTCATGCATGTTTTTGATGTAGGAAGATGGCCTTGAACCTGGAGATTTGGGACCCATGCGATGGGTACCACGCAGTATTACTTTAAAGGGTCTGCGTTTGCTCACCCAACCTCACCAAACCTCTCAGCCCCAAGAGTGTCCACCCTTATGTCTCATCCAGCTGTGCGTCTAGATATGGTCAATCCAGGTTGCATCACAGCCCCTGAACGCATTGTGTAAGAATTTCTCTCTCTATCACTGTCTTTGTTTCATGGGTGTTTCAAAGTAATTTATTTTTATAATGGGGTTTAGCTGCTTTTCACTGCTGTGTTTATGCCGCTTTACACCCACTTGACACACTAACAGAGACATATCAATACATAGGTTTTACGATTATTATTAGTCAGATATATTCTTGTGCGGTGAATAGGGCGTGTTGAGTCCAGTTCTCTGAGCAAGGAGTAGGTCTTGTCTATTACATATTGGGTTTATGGAACGGTATCTGAGCTAATTTGATACCCTTGTTTTATGTATCACCCCACCTCACCTTTCCCGTTAGGCAGCCATAGTGTGTTTTCTGCATGTGTGACTCTGTTCTGTTTTGTAATTCAGTTCAAGTGTAACGGTTTTTACATTCCCTCTATCAGTGATACTTATGAGAAGTGTCCTTTTCTGTGTGACTTATTTCACTTAGAATCGTCGTACCTAAATCCACTCATCATGCTGCTACTAACCTTACAACATTGATTTCCTGGCTGAGTGATATTCCATTGTATATAAGGACCACAACTTCTTTATCCATTTTTCTCTTTCCTGGGATATTTAAGATGGAATGAAGTGGAGGTCCTGGTCAACAGAGCAGCCCTAAACTTTGGGGTGCTTGTGTCTTGCTGATTTTTAATTTTCCCAATTTATACCCCCATGAGTGGAAGTGCCCTATGCTCTCTAAGCTGTGTTTTTCAGATGTTTCAGGACTCACCGGATACTTCTCCAGAGTGGCTCTTGGCAATTTACATCCCGCCCATCAGTGTAGCAAGGCTCCCATTTCTCCATGGCCTGTCCTGCATTTCTGGTTTTGACACTTTTTTCAGCATGGCCCTTTTGACCGATGGGAAGCGAGACTTCTTTGTAGCGCTGATTTGCCTTTCCAGGTTGCTTGGTTGGCCAAAAAGGGCGTATGCGTTTTTTCCTGAATATATTCAGGAAAATACGCATACGCCCTTTTTGGCCAAGGGCATCATTGTCAACGTTTTGCCGCTTTTCATGTGCTTTAAAGGTGATTCGTATCTACCTCCTGAAATCTGTTTCCTGCAATTCTGCCTTGATTTCAAATCCTCTTCTTTGCCTTCCCTCAATATATTTGTGGACGAGAGTTATCATTTATAACTCTGCAGGTTTGTGAATTGCAGTGCCCTGAACCTCCATTTTACAACTCGTTTTTATGGGAGCTGGCCGCAAAAGCGCAGAATGGCTTCAGGCCCTGTTCTGGTTCCGGGGGGCAGGATGAGCCTGTGGTTAATTCTTCTTTCTGATGGGAAAATAGAGTGACCTGTGCCTGTCCCAACACCAAGAGCTAGTCTCTCGTTGGTTCCACGTCTTCCCGTTTATCCTCAGGACAAAGTGCAACCTGTACGGAACAGGAGGTTAAAGGTGCTGATGCTCCAAGTAGGGAGCTTGCTAGTAAAGCGGCTGGAATGGCGAACCCGGGCACAAGGAGATGAGAAATGAGGTGCGTTTTAGAAACCTTTCCCCATCACACGGTGTACCATCTTCTGGGTTTCTCATGCATGTTTTTGATGTAGGAAGATGGCCTTGAACCTGGAGATTTGGGACCCATGCGATGGGTACCACGCAGTATTCCTTTAAAGGGTCTGCGTTTGCTCACCCAACCTCACCAAACCTCTCAGCCCCAAGAGTGTCCACCCTTATGTCTCATCCAGCTGTGCGTCTAGATATGGTCAATCCAGGTTGCATCACAGCCCCTGAACGCATTGTGTAAGAATTTCTCTCTCTTTCACTGTCTTTGTTTCATGGGTGTTTCAAAGTAATTTATTTTTATAATGGGGTTTAGCTGCTTTTCACTGCTGTGTTTATGCCGCTTTACACCCACTTGACACACTAACAGAGAGATATCAATACATAGGTTTTACGATTATTATTAGTCAGATATATTCTTGTGCGGTGAATAGGGCGTGTTGAGTCCAGTTCTCTGAGCAAGGAGTAGGTCTTGTCTATTACATATTGGGTTTATGGAATGGTATCTGAGCTAATTTGATACCCTTGTTTTATGTATCACCCCACCTCACCTTTCCCGTTAAGCAGCCATAGTGTGTTTTCTGCATGTGTGACTCTGTTCTGTTTTGTAATTCAGTTCAAGTGTAACGGTTTTTACATTCCCTCTATCAGTGATACCTTATGAGAAGTGTCCTTTTCTGTGTGACTTATTTCACTTAGAATCGTCGTACCTAAATCCACTCATCATGCTGCTACTAACCTTACGACATTGATTCCCTGGCTGAGTGATATTCCATTGTACATAAGGACCACAACTTCTTTATCCATTTTTCTCTTTCCTGGGATATTTAAGGTGGAATGAAGTGGAGGTCCTGGTCAACAGAGCAGCCCTAAACTTTGGGGTGCTTGTGTCTTGCTGATTTTTAATTTTCCCAATTTATACCCCCATGAGTGGAAGTGCCCTATGCTCTCTAAGCTGTGTTTTTCAGATGTTTCAGGACTCACCGGACACTTCTCCAGAGTGGCTCTTGGCAATTTACATCCCACCCATCAGTGTAGCAAGGCTCCCATTTCTCCATGGCCTGTCCTGCATTTCTGGTTTTGACACTTTTTTCAGCATGGCCCTTTTGACCGATGGGAAGCGAGACTTCTTTGTAGCGCTGATTTGCCTTTCCAGGTTGCTTGGTTGGCCAAAAAGGGCGTATGCGTTTTTTCCTGAATATATTCAGGAAAAAACGCATACGCCCTTTTTGGCCAAGGGCATCATTGTCAACGTTTTGCCGCTTTTCATGTGCTTTAAAGGTGATTCGTATCTACCTCCTGAAATCTGTTTCCTGCAATTCTGCCTTGATTTCAAATCCTCTTCTTTGCCTTCCCTCAGTATATTTGTGGACGAGAGTTATCAATTATAACTCTGCAGGTTTGTGAATTGCAGTGCCCTGAACCTCCATTTTACAACTCGTTTTTATGGGAGCTGGCCGCAAAATCGCAGAATGGCTTCAGGCCCTGTTCTGGTTCCGGGGGGCAGGCTGAGCCTGTGGTTAATTCTTCTTTCTGATGGGAAAATAGAGTGACCTGTGCCTGTCCCAACACCAAGAGCTAGTCTCTCGTTGGTTCCACGTCTTCCTGTTTATCCTCAGGACAAATTGCAACCTGTACGGAACAGGAGGTTAAAGGTGCTGATGCTCCACGTAGGGAGCTTGCTAGTAAAGCGGCTGGAATGGCGAACCCGGTCACAAGGAGATGAGAAATGAGGTGCGTTTTAGAAACCTTTCCCCATCACACGGTGTACCATCTTCTGGGTTTCTCATGCATGTTTTTGATGTAGGAAGATGCCCTTGAACCTGGAGATTTGGGACCCATGCGATGGTACCACGCAGTATTACTTTAAAGGGTCTGCGTTTGCTCACCCAACCTCACCAAACCTCTCAGCCCCAAGAGTGTCCACCCTTATGTCTCATCCAGCTGTGGGTCTAGATATGGTTAATCCAGGTTGCATCACAGCCCCTGAACGCATTGTGTAAGAATTTCTCTCTCTATCACTGTCTTTGTTTCATGGGTGTTTCAAAGTAATTTATTTTTATAATGGGGTTTAGCTGCTTTTCACTGCTGTGTTTATGCCACTTTACACCCATTTGACACACTAACAGAGACATATCAATACATAGGTTTTACGATTATTATTAGTCAGATATATTCTTGTGCGGTGAATAGGGCGTGTTGAGTCCAGTTCTCTGAGCAAGGAGTAGGTCTTGTCTATTACATATTGGGTTTATGGAACGGTATCTGAGCTAATTTGATACCCTTGTTTTATGTATCACCCCACCTCACCTTTCCCGTTAAGCAGCCATAGTGTGTTTTCTGCATGTGTGACTCTGTTCTGTTTTGTAATTCAGTTCAAGTGTAACGGTTTTTACATTCCCTCTATCAGTGATACCTTATGAGAAGTGTCCTTTTCTGTGTGACTTATTTCACTTAGAATCGTCGTACCTAAATCCACTCATCATGCTGCTACTAACCTTACGACATTGATTTCCTGGCTGAGTGATATTCCATTGTATATAAGGACCACAACTTCTTTATCCATTTTTCTCTTTCCTGGGATATTTAAGATGGAATGAAGTGGAGGTCCTGGTCAACAGAGCAGCCCTAAACTTTGGGGTGCTTGTGTCTTGCTGATTTTTAATTTTCCCAATTTATACCCCCATGAGTGGAAGTGCCCTATGCTCTCTAAGCTGTGTTTTTCAGATGTTTCAGGACTCACCGGACACTTCTCCAGAGTGGCTCTTGGCAATTTACATCCCGCCCATCAGTGTAGCAAGGCTCCCATTTCTCCATGGCCTGTCCTGCATTTCTGGTTTTGACACTTTTTTCAGCATGGCCCTTTTGACCGATGGGAAGCGAGACTTCTTTGTAGCGCTGATTTGCCTTTCCAGGTTGCTTGGTTGGCCAAAAAGGGCGTATGCGTTTTTTCCTGAATATATTCAGGAAAAAACGCATACGCCCTTTTTGGCCAAGGGCATCATTGTCAACGTTTTGCCGCTTTTCATGTGCTTTAAAGGCGATTCGTATCTACCTCCTGAAATCTGTTTCCTGCAATTCTGCCTTGATTTCAAATCTTCTTCTTTGCCTTCCCTCAATATATTTGTGGACGAGAGTTATCATTTATAACTCTGCAGGTTTGTGAATTGCAGTGCCCTGAACCTCCATTTTACAACTCGTTTTTATGGGAGCTGGCCGCAAAAGCACAGAATGGCTTCAGGCCCTGTTCTGGTTCCGGGGGTCAGGCTGAGCCTGTGGTTAATTCTTCTTTCTGATGGGAAAATAGAGTGACCTGTGCCTGTCCCAACACCAAGAGCTAGTCTCTCGTTGGTTCCACGTCTTCCCGTTTATCCTCAGGACAAAGTGCAACCTGTACGGAACAGGAGGTTAAAGGTGCTGATGCTCCAAGTAGGGAGCTTGCTAGTAAAGCGGCTGGAATGGCGAACCCGGGCACAAGGAGATGAGAAATGAGGTGCGTTTTAGAAACCTTTCCCCATCACACGGTGTACCATCTTCTGGGTTTCTCATGCATGTTTTTGATGTAGGAAGATGGCCTTGAACCTGGAGATTTGGGACCCATGCGATGGGTACCACGCAGTATTCCTTTAAAGGGTCTGCGTTTGCTCACCCAACCTCACCAAACCTCTCAGCCCCAAGAGTGTCCACCCTTATGTCTCATCCAGCTGTGCGTCTAGATATGGTCAATCCAGGTTGCATCACAGCCCCTGAACGCATTGTGTAAGAATTTCTCTCTCTTTCACTGTCTTTGTTTCATGGGTGTTTCAAAGTAATTTATTTTTATAATGGGGTTTAGCTGCTTTTCACTGCTGTGTTTATGCCGCTTTACACCCACTTGACACACTAACAGAGAGATATCAATACATAGGTTTTACGATTATTATTAGTCAGATATATTCTTGTGCGGTGAATAGGGCGTGTTGAGTCCAGTTCTCTGAGCAAGGAGTAGGTCTTGTCTATTACATATTGGGTTTATGGAATGGTATCTGAGCTAATTTGATACCCTTGTTTTATGTATCACCCCACCTCACCTTTCCCGTTAAGCAGCCATAGTGTGTTTTCTGCATGTGTGACTCTGTTCTGTTTTGTAATTCAGTTCAAGTGTAACGGTTTTTACATTCCCTCTATCAGTGATACCTTATGAGAAGTGTCCTTTTCTGTGTGACTTATTTCACTTAGAATCGTCGTACCTAAATCCACTCATCATGCTGCTACTAACCTTACGACATTGATTCCCTGGCTGAGTGATATTCCATTGTACATAAGGACCACAACTTCTTTATCCATTTTTCTCTTTCCTGGGATATTTAAGGTGGAATGAAGTGGAGGTCCTGGTCAACAGAGCAGCCCTAAACTTTGGGGTGCTTGTGTCTTGCTGATTTTTAATTTTCCCAATTTATACCCCCATGAGTGGAAGTGCCCTATGCTCTCTAAGCTGTGTTTTTCAGATGTTTCAGGACTCACCGGACACTTCTCCAGAGTGGCTCTTGGCAATTTACATCCCACCCATCAGTGTAGCAAGGCTCCCATTTCTCCATGGCCTGTCCTGCATTTCTGGTTTTGACACTTTTTTCAGCATGGCCCTTTTGACCGATGGGAAGCGAGACTTCTTTGTAGCGCTGATTTGCCTTTCCAGGTTGCTTGGTTGGCCAAAAAGGGCGTATGCGTTTTTTCCTGAATATATTCAGGAAAAAACGCATACGCCCTTTTTGGCCAAGGGCATCATTGTCAACGTTTTGCCGCTTTTCATGTGCTTTAAAGGTGATTCGTATCTACCTCCTGAAATCTGTTTCCTGCAATTCTGCCTTGATTTCAAATCCTCTTCTTTGCCTTCCCTCAGTATATTTGTGGACGAGAGTTATCAATTATAACTCTGCAGGTTTGTGAATTGCAGTGCCCTGAACCTCCATTTTACAACTCGTTTTTATGGGAGCTGGCCGCAAAATCGCAGAATGGCTTCAGGCCCTGTTCTGGTTCCGGGGGGCAGGCTGAGCCTGTGGTTAATTCTTCTTTCTGATGGGAAAATAGAGTGACCTGTGCCTGTCCCAACACCAAGAGCTAGTCTCTCGTTGGTTCCACGTCTTCCTGTTTATCCTCAGGACAAATTGCAACCTGTACGGAACAGGAGGTTAAAGGTGCTGATGCTCCACGTAGGGAGCTTGCTAGTAAAGCGGCTGGAATGGCGAACCCGGTCACAAGGAGATGAGAAATGAGGTGCGTTTTAGAAACCTTTCCCCATCACACGGTGTACCATCTTCTGGGTTTCTCATGCATGTTTTTGATGTAGGAAGATGCCCTTGAACCTGGAGATTTGGGACCCATGCGATGGTACCACGCAGTATTACTTTAAAGGGTCTGCGTTTGCTCACCCAACCTCACCAAACCTCTCAGCCCCAAGAGTGTCCACCCTTATGTCTCATCCAGCTGTGGGTCTAGATATGGTTAATCCAGGTTGCATCACAGCCCCTGAACGCATTGTGTAAGAATTTCTCTCTCTATCACTGTCTTTGTTTCATGGGTGTTTCAAAGTAATTTATTTTTATAATGGGGTTTAGCTGCTTTTCACTGCTGTGTTTATGCCACTTTACACCCATTTGACACACTAACAGAGACATATCAATACATAGGTTTTACGATTATTATTAGTCAGATATATTCTTGTGCGGTGAATAGGGCGTGTTGAGTCCAGTTCTCTGAGCAAGGAGTAGGTCTTGTCTATTACATATTGGGTTTATGGAACGGTATCTGAGCTAATTTGATACCCTTGTTTTATGTATCACCCCACCTCACCTTTCCCGTTAAGCAGCCATAGTGTGTTTTCTGCATGTGTGACTCTGTTCTGTTTTGTAATTCAGGTCAAGTGTAACGGTTTTTACATTCCCTCTATCAGTGATACCTTATGAGAAGTGTCCTTTTCTGTGTGACTTATTTCACTTAGAATCGTCGTACCTAAATCCACTCATCATGCTGCTACTAACCTTACGACATTGATTTCCTGGCTGAGTGATATTCCATTGTATATAAGGACCACAACTTCTTTATCCATTTTTCTCTTTCCTGGGATATTTAAGATGGAATGAAGTGGAGGTCCTGGTCAACAGAGCAGCCCTAAACTTTGGGGTGCTTGTGTCTTGCTGATTTTTAATTTTCCCAATTTATACCCCCATGAGTGGAAGTGCCCTATGCTCTCTAAGCTGTGTTTTTCAGATGTTTCAGGACTCACCGGACACTTCTCCAGAGTGGCTCTTGGCAATTTACATCCCGCCCATCAGTGTAGCAAGGCTCCCATTTCTCCATGGCCTGTCCTGCATTTCTGGTTTTGACACTTTTTTCAGCATGGCCCTTTTGACCGATGGGAAGCGAGACTTCTTTGTAGCGCTGATTTGCCTTTCCAGGTTGCTTGGTTGGCCAAAAAGGGCGTATGCGTTTTTTCCTGAATATATTCAGGAAAAAACGCATACGCCCTTTTTGGCCAAGGGCATCATTGTCAACGTTTTGCCGCTTTTCATGTGCTTTAAAGGCGATTCGTATCTACCTCCTGAAATCTGTTTCCTGCAATTCTGCCTTGATTTCAAATCTTCTTCTTTGCCTTCCCTCAATATATTTGTGGACGAGAGTTATCATTTATAACTCTGCAGGTTTGTGAATTGCAGTGCCCTGAACCTCCATTTTACAACTCGTTTTTATGGGAGCTGGCCGCAAAAGCGCAGAATGGCTTCAGGCCCTGTTCTGGTTCCGGGGGTCAGGCTGAGCCTGTGGTTAATTCTTCTTTCTGATGGGAAAATAGAGTGACCTGTGCCTGTCCCAACACCAAGAGCTAGTCTCTCGTTGGTTCCACGTCTTCCCGTTTATCCTCAGGACAAAGTGCAACCTGTACGGAACAGGAGGTTAAAGGTGCTGATGCTCCAAGTAGGGAGCTTGCTAGTAAAGCGGCTGGAATGGCGAACCCGGGCACAAGGAGATGAGAAATGAGGTGCGTTTTAGAAACCTTTCCCCATCACACGGTGTACCATCTTCTGGGTTTCTCATGCATGTTTTTGATGTAGGAAGATGGCCTTGAACCTGGAGATTTGGGACCCATGCGATGGGTACCACGCAGTATTACTTTAAAGGGTCTGCGTTTGCTCACCCAACCTCACCAAACCTCTCAGCCCCAAGAGTGTCCACCCTTATGTCTCATCCAGCTGTGGGTCTAGATATGATCAATCCAGGTTGCATCACAGCCCCTGAACGCATTGTGTAAGAATTTCTCTCTCTATCACTGTCTTTGTTTCATGGGTGTTTCAAAGTAATTTATTTTTATAATGGGGTTTAGCTGCTTTTCACTGCTGTGTTTATGCCCCTTTACACCCACTTGACACACTAACAGAGACATATCAATACATAGGTTTTACGATTATTATTAGTCAGATATATTCTTGTGCGGTGAATAGGGCGTGTTGAGTCCAGTTCTCTGAGCAAGGAGTAGGTCTTGTCTATTACATATTGGGTTTCTGGAACGGTATCTGAGCTAATTTGATACCCTTGTTTTATGTATCACCCCACCTCACCTTTCCCGTTAGGCAGCCATAGTGTGTTTTCTGCATGTGTGACTCTGTTCTGTTTTGTAATTCAGTTCAAGTGTAACGGTTTTTACATTCCCTCTATCAGTGATACCTTATGAGAAGTGTCCTTTTCTGTGTGACTTATTTCACTTAGAATCGTCGTACCTAAATCCACTCATCATGCTGCTACTAACCTTACGACATTGATTTCCTGGCTGAGTGATATTCCATTGTATATAAGGACCACAACTTCTTTATCCATTTTTCTCTTTCCTGGGATATTTAAGATGGAATGAAGTGGAGGTCCTGGTCAACAGAGCAGCCCTAAACTTTGGGGTGCTTGTGTCTTGCTGATTTTTAATTTTCCCAATTTATACCCCCATGAGTGGAAGTGCCCTATGCTCTCTAAGCTGTGTTTTTCAGATGTTTCAGGACTCACCGGACACTTCTCCAGAGTGGCTCTTGGCAATTTACATCCCGCCCATCAGTGTAGCAAGGCTCCCATTTCTCCATGGCCTGTCCTGCATTTCTGGTTTTGACACTTTTTTCAGCATGGCCCTTTTGACCGATGGGAAGCGAGACTTCTTTGTAGCGCTGATTTGCCTTTCCAGGTTGCTTGGTTGGCCAAAAAGGGCGTATGCGTTTTTTCCTGAATATATTCAGGAAAAAACGCATACGCCCTTTTTGGCCAAGGGCATCATTGTCAACGTTTTGCCGCTTTTCATGTGCTTTAAAGGCGATTCGTATCTACCTCCTGAAATCTGTTTCCTGCAATTCTGCCTTGATTTCAAATCTTCTTCTTTGCCTTCCCTCAATATATTTGTGGACGAGAGTTATCATTTATAACTCTGCAGGTTTGTGAATTGCAGTGCCCTGAACCTCCATTTTACAACTCGTTTTTATGGGAGCTGGCCGCAAAAGCGCAGAATGGCTTCAGGCCCTGTTCTGGTTCCGGGGGGCAGGCTGAGCCTGTGGTTAATTCTTCTTTCTGATGGGAAAATAGAGTGACCTGTGCCTGTCCCAACACCAAGAGCTAGTCTCTCGTTGGTTCCACGTCTTCCCGTTTATCCTCAGGACAAAGTGCAACCTGTACGGAACAGGAGGTTAAAGGTGCTGATGCTCCAAGTAGGGAGCTTGCTAGTAAAGCGGCTGGAATGGCGAACCCGGGCACAAGGAGATGAGAAATGAGGTGCGTTTTAGAAACCTTTCCCCATCACACGGTGTACCATCTTCTGGGTTTCTCATGCATGTTTTTGATGTAGGAAGATGCCCTTGATCCTGGAGATTTGGGACCCATGCGATGGGTACAACGCAGTATTCCTTTAAAGGGTCTGCGTTTGCTCACCCAACCTCACCAAACCTCTCAGCCCCAAGAGTGTCCACCCTTATGTCTCATCCAGCTGTGCGTCTAGATATGGTCAATCCAGGTTGCATCACAGCCCCTGAACGCATTGTGTAAGAATTTCTCTCTCTTTCACTGTCTTTGTTTCATGGGTGTTTCAAAGTAATTTATTTTTATAATGGGGTTTAGCTGCTTTTCACTGCTGTGTTTATGCCGCTTTACACCCACTTGACACACTAACAGAGAGATATCAATACATAGGTTTTACGATTATTATTAGTCAGATATATTCTTGTGCGGTGAATAGGGCGTGTTGAGTCCAGTTCTCTGAGCAAGGAGTAGGTCTTGTCTATTACATATTGGGTTTATGGAATGGTATCTGAGCTAATTTGATACCCTTGTTTTATGTATCACCCCACCTCACCTTTCCCGTTAGGCAGCCATAGTGTGTTTTCTGCATGTGTGACTCTGTTCTGTTTTGTAATTCAGGTCAAGTGTAACGGTTTTTACATTCCCTCTATCAGTGATACCTTATGAGAAGTGTCCTTTTCTGTGTGACTTATTTCACTTAGAATCGTCGTACCTAAATCCACTCATCATGCTGCTACTAACCTTACGACATTGATTTCCTGGCTGAGTGATATTCCATTGTATATAAGGACCACAACTTCTTTATCCATTTTTCTCTTTCCTGGGATATTTAAGATGGAATGAAGTGGAGGTCCTGGTCAACAGAGCAGCCCTAAACTTTGGGGTGCTTGTGTCTTGCTGATTTTTAATTTTCCCAATTTATACCCCCATGAGTGGAAGTGCCCTATGCTCTCTAAGCTGTGTTTTTCAGATGTTTCAGGACTCACCGGACACTTCTCCAGAGTGGCTCTTGGCAATTTACATCCCGCCCATCAGTGTAGCAAGGCTCCCATTTCTCCATGGCCTGTCCTGCATTTCTGGTTTTGACACTTTTTTCAGCATGGCCCTTTTGACCGATGGGAAGCGAGACTTCTTTGTAGCGCTGATTTGCCTTTCCAGGTTGCTTGGTTGGCCAAAAAGGGCGTATGCGTTTTTTCCTGAATATATTCAGGAAAAAACGCATACGCCCTTTTTGGCCAAGGGCATCATTGTCAACGTTTTGCCGCTTTTCATGTGCTTTAAAGGCGATTCGTATCTACCTCCTGAAATCTGTTTCCTGCAATTCTGCCTTGATTTCAAATCCTCTTCTTTGCCTTCCCTCAATATATTTGTGGACGAGAGTTATCATTTATAACTCTGCAGGTTTGTGAATTGCAGTGCCCTGAACCTCCATTTTACAACTCGTTTTTATGGGAGCTGGCCGCAAAAGCGCAGAATGGCTTCAGGCCCTGTTCTGGTTCCGGGGGGCAGGCTGAGCCTGTGGTTAATTCTTCTTTCTGATGGGAAAATAGAGTGACCTGTGCCTGTCCCAACACCAAGAGCTAGTCTCTCGTTGGTTCCACGTCTTCCCGTTTATCCTCAGGACAAAGTGCAACCTGTACGGAACAGGAGGTTAAAGGTGCTGATGCTCCAAGTAGGGAGCTTGCTAGTAAAGCGGCTGGAATGGCGAACCCGGGCACAAGGAGATGAGAAATGAGGTGCGTTTTAGAAACCTTTCCCCATCACACGGTGTACCATCTTCTGGGTTTCTCATGCATGTTTTTGATGTAGGAAGATGGCCTTGAACCTGGAGATTTGGGACCCATGCGATGGGTACCACGCAGTATTACTTTAAAGGGTCTGCGTTTGCTCACCCAACCTCACCAAACCTCTCAGCCCCAAGAGTGTCCACCCTTATGTCTCATCCAGCTGTGGGTCTAGATATGATCAATCCAGGTTGCATCACAGCCCCTGAACGCATTGTGTAAGAATTTCTCTCTCTATCACTGTCTTTGTTTCATGGGTGTTTCAAAGTAATTTATTTTTATAATGGGGTTTAGCTGCTTTTCACTGCTGTGTTTATGCCACTTTACACCCACTTGACACACTAACAGAGACATATCAATACATAGGTTTTACGATTATTATTAGTCAGATATATTCTTGTGCGGTGAATAGGGTGTGTTGAGTCCAGTTCTCTGAGCAAGGAGTAGGTCTTGTCTATTACATATTGGGTTTATGGAACGGTATCTGAGCTAATTTGATACCCTTGTTTTATGTATCACCCCACCTCACCTTTCCCGTTAGGCAGCCATAGTGTGTTTTCTGCATGTGTGACTCTGTTCTGTTTTGTAATTCAGTTCAAGTGTAACGGTTTTTACATTCCCTCTATCAGTGATACCTTATGAGAAGTGTCCTTTTCTGTGTGACTTATTTCACTTAGAATCGTCGTACCTAAATCCACTCATCATGCTGCTACTAACCTTACGACATTGATTTCCTGGCTGAGTGATATTCCATTGTATATAAGGACCACAACTTCTTTATCCATTTTTCTCTTTCCTGGGATATTTAAGATGGAATGAAGTGGAGGTCCTGGTCAACAGAGCAGCCCTAAACTTTGGGGTGCTTGTGTCTTGCTGATTTTTAATTTTCCCAATTTATACCCCCATGAGTGGAAGTGCCCTATGCTCTCTAAGCTGTGTTTTTCAGATGTTTCAGGACTCACCGGACACTTCTCCAGAGTGGCTCTTGGCAATTTACATCCCGCCCATCAGTGTAGCAAGGCTCCCATTTCTCCATGGCCTGTCCTGCATTTCTGGTTTTGACACTTTTTTCAGCATGGCCCTTTTGACCGATGGGAAGCGAGACTTCTTTGTAGCGCTGATTTGCCTTTCCAGGTTGCTTGGTTGGCCAAAAAGGGCGTATGCGTTTTTTCCTGAATATATTCAGGAAAAAACGCATACGCCCTTTTTGGCCAAGGGCATCATTGTCAACGTTTTGCCGCTTTTCATGTGCTTTAAAGGCGATTCGTATCTACCTCCTGAAATCTGTTTCCTGCAATTCTGCCTTGATTTCAAATCCTCTTCTTTGCCTTCCCTCAATATATTTGTGGACGAGAGTTATCATTTATAACTCTGCAGGTTTGTGAATTGCAGTGCCCTGAACCTCCATTTTACAACTCGTTTTTATGGGAGCTGGCCGCAAAAGCGCAGAATGGCTTCAGGCCCTGTTCTGGTTCCGGGGGGCAGGCTGAGCCTGTGGTTAATTCTTCTTTCTGATGGGAAAATAGAGTGACCTGTGCCTGTCCCAACACCAAGAGCTAGTCTCTCGTTGGTTCCACGTCTTCCCGTTTATCCTCAGGACAAAGTGCAACCTGTACGGAACAGGAGGTTAAAGGTGCTGATGCTCCAAGTAGGGAGCTTGCTAGTAAAGCGGCTGGAATGGCGAACCCGGGCACAAGGAGATGAGCAATGAGGTGCGTTTTAGAAACCTTTCCCCATCACACGGTGTACCATCTTCTGGGTTTCTCATGCATGTTTTTGATGTAGGAAGATGGCCTTGAACCTGGAGATTTGGGACCCATGCGATGGGTACCACGCAGTATTACTTTAAAGGGTCTGCGTTTGCTCACCCAACCTCACCAAACCTCTCAGCCCCAAGAGTGTCCACCCTTATGTCTCATCCAGCTGTGGGTCTAGATATGGTCAATCCAGGTTGCATCACAGCCCCTGAACGCATTGTGTAAGAATTTCTCTCTCTATCACTGTTTTTGTTTCATGGGTGTTTCAAAGTAATTTATTTTTATAATGGGGTTTAGCTGCTTTTCACTGCTGTGTTTATGCCGCTTTACACCCACTTGACACACTAACAGAGAGATATCAATACATAGGTTTTACGATTATTATTAGTCAGATATATTCTTGTGCGGTGAATAGGGCGTGTTGAGTCCAGTTCTCTGAGCAAGGAGTAGGTCTTGTCTATTACATATTGGGTTTATGGAACGGTATCTGAGCTAATTTGATACCCTTGTTTTATGTATCACCCCACCTCACCTTTCCCGTTAGGCAGCCATAGTGTGTTTTCTGCATGTGTGACTCTGTTCTGTTTTGTAATTCAGTTCAAGTGTAACGGTTTTTACATTCCCTCTATCAGTGATACCTTATGAGAAGTGTCCTTTTCTGTGTGACTTATTTCACTTAGAATCGTCGTACCTAAATCCACTCATCATGCTGCTACTAACCTTACGACATTGATTTCCTGGCTGAGTGATATTCCATTGTATATAAGGACCACAACTTCTTTATCCATTTTTCTCTTTCCTTGGATATTTAAGATGGAATGAAGTGGAGGTCCTGGTCAACAGAGCAGCCCTAAACTTTGGGGTGCTTGTGTCTTGCTGATTTTTAATTTTCCCAATTTATACCCCCATGAGTGGAAGTGCCCTATGCTCTCTAAGCTGTGTTTTTCAGATGTTTCAGGACTCACCGGACACTTCTCCAGAGTGGCTCTTGGCAATTTACATCCCGCCCATCAGTGTAGCAAGGCTCCCATTTCTCCATGGCCTGTCCTGCATTTCTGGTTTTGACACTTTTTTCAGCATGGCCCTTTTGACCGATGGGAAGCGAGACTTCTTTGTAGCGCTGATTTGCCTTTCCAGGTTGCTTGGTTGGCCAAAAAGGGCGTATGCGTTTTTTCCTGAATATATTCAGGAAAAAACGCATACGCCCTTTTTGGCCAAGGGCATCATTGTCAACGTTTTGCCGCTTTTCATGTGCTTTAAAGGCGATTCGTATCTACCTCCTGAAATCTGTTTCCTGCAATTCTGCCTTGATTTCAAATCTTCTTCTTTGCCTTCCCTCAATATATTTGTGGACGAGAGTTATCATTTATAACTCTGCAGGTTTGTGAATTGCAGTGCCCTGAACCTCCATTTTACAACTCGTTTTTATGGGAGCTGGCCGCAAAAGCGCAGAATGGCTTCAGGCCCTGTTCTGGTTCCGGGGGGCAGGCTGAGCCTGTGGTTAATTCTTCTTTCTGATGGGAAAATAGAGTGACCTGTGCCTGTCCCAACACCAAGAGCTAGTCTCTCGTTGGTTCCACGTCTTCCCGTTTATCCTCAGGACAAAGTGCAACCTGTACGGAACAGGAGGTTAAAGGTGCTGATGCTCCAAGTAGGGAGCTTGCTAGTAAAGCGGCTGGAATGGCGAACCCGGGCACAAGGAGATGAGAAATGAGGTGCGTTTTAGAAACCTTTCCCCATCACACGGTGTACCATCTTCTGGGTTTCTCATGCATGTTTTTGATGTAGGAAGATGGCCTTGAACCTGGAGATTTGGGACCCATGCGATGGGTACCACGCAGTATTACTTTAAAGGGTCTGCGTTTGCTCACCCAACCTCACCAAACCTCTCAGCCCCAAGAGTGTCCACCCTTATGTCTCATCCAGCTGTGGGTCTAGATATGATCAATCCAGGTTGCATCACAGCCCCTGAACGCATTGTGTAAGAATTTCTCTCTCTATCACTGTCTTTGTTTCATGGGTGTTTCAAAGTAATTTATTTTTATAATGGGGTTTAGCTGCTTTTCACTGCTGTGTTTATGCCGCTTTACACCCACTTGACACACTAACAGAGACATATCAATACATAGGTTTTACGATTATTATTAGTCAGATATATTCTTGTGCGGTGAATAGGGTGTGTTGAGTCCAGTTCTCTGAGCAAGGAGTAGGTCTTGTCTATTACATATTGGGTTTATGGAACGGTATCTGAGCTAATTTGATACCCTTGTTTTATGTATCACCCCACCTCACCTTTCCCGTTAGGCAGCCATAGTGTGTTTTCTGCATGTGTGACTCTGTTCTGTTTTGTAATTCAGTTCAAGTGTAACGGTTTTTACATTCCCTCTATCAGTGATACCTTATGAGAAGTGTCCTTTTCTGTGTGACTTATTTCACTTAGAATCGTCGTACCTAAATCCACTCATCATGCTGCTACTAACCTTACGACATTGATTTCCTGGCTGAGTGATATTCCATTGTATATAAGGACCACAACTTCTTTATCCATTTTTCTCTTTCCTGGGATATTTAAGATGGAATGAAGTGGAGGTCCTGGTCAACAGAGCAGCCCTAAACTTTGGGGTGCTTGTGTCTTGCTGATTTTTAATTTTCCCAATTTATACCCCCATGAGTGGAAGTGCCCTATGCTCTCTAAGCTGTGTTTTTCAGATGTTTCAGGACTCACCGAACACTTCTCCAGAGTGGCTCTTGGCAATTTACATCCCGCCCATCAGTGTAGCAAGGCTCCCATTTCTCCATGGCCTGTCCTGCATTTCTGGTTTTGACACTTTTTTCAGCATGGCCCTTTTGACCGATGGGAAGCGAGACTTCTTTGTAGCGCTGATTTGCCTTTCCAGGTTGCTTGGTTGGCCAAAAAGGGCGTATGCGTTTTTTCCTGAATATATTCAGGAAAAAACGCATACGCCCTTTTTGGCCAAGGGCATCATTGTCAACGTTTTGCCGCTTTTCATGTGCTTTAAAGGCGATTCGTATCTACCTCCTGAAATCTGTTTCCTGCAATTCTGCCTTGATTTCAAATCTTCTTCTTTGCCTTCCCTCAATATATTTGTGGACGAGAGTTATCATTTATAACTCTGCAGGTTTGTGAATTGCAGTGCCCTGAACCTCCATTTTACAACTCGTTTTTATGGGAGCTGGCCGCAAAAGCGCAGAATGGCTTCAGGCCCTGTTCTGGTTCCGGGGGGCAGGCTGAGCCTGTGGTTAATTCTTCTTTCTGATGGGAAAATAGAGTGACCTGTGCCTGTCCCAACACCAAGAGCTAGTCTCTCGTTGGTTCCACGTCTTCCCGTTTATCCTCAGGACAAAGTGCAACCTGTACGGAACAGGAGGTTAAAGGTGCTGATGCTCCAAGTAGGGAGCTTGCTAGTAAAGCGGCTGGAATGGCGAACCCGGGCACAAGGAGATGAGAAATGAGGTGCGTTTTAGAAACCTTTCCCCATCACACGGTGTACCATCTTCTGGGTTTCTCATGCATGTTTTTGATGTAGGAAGATGGCCTTGAACCTGGAGATTTGGGACCCATGCGATGGGTACCACGCAGTATTACTTTAAAGGGTCTGCGTTTGCTCACCCAACCTCACCAAACCTCTCAGCCCCAAGAGTGTCCACCCTTATGTCTCATCCAGCTGTGGGTCTAGATATGATCAATCCAGGTTGCATCACAGCCCCTGAACGCATTGTGTAAGAATTTCTCTCTCTATCACTGTCTTTGTTTCATGGGTGTTTCAAAGTAATTTATTTTTATAATGGGGTTTAGCTGCTTTTCACTGCTGTGTTTATGCCGCTTTACACCCACTTGACACACTAACAGAGACATATCAATACATAGCTTTTACGATTATTATTAGTCAGATATATTCTTGTGCGGTGAATAGGGTGTGTTGAGTCCAGTTCTCTGAGCAAGGAGTAGGTCTTGTCTATTACATATTGGGTTTATGGAACGGTATCTGAGCTAATTTGATACCCTTGTTTTATGTATCACCCCACCTCACCTTTCCCGTTAGGCAGCCATAGTGTGTTTTCTGCATGTGTGACTCTGTTCTGTTTTGTAATTCAGTTCAAGTGTAACGGTTTTTACATTCCCTCTATCAGTGATACCTTATGAGAAGTGTCCTTTTCTGTGTGACTTATTTCACTTAGAATCGTCGTACCTAAATCCACTCATCATGCTGCTACTAACCTTACGACATTGATTTCCTGGCTGAGTGATATTCCATTGTATATAAGGACCACAACTTCTTTATCCATTTTTCTCTTTCCTGGGATATTTAAGATGGAATGAAGTGGAGGTCCTGGTCAACAGAGCAGCCCTAAACTTTGGGGTGCTTGTGTCTTGCTGATTTTTAATTTTCCCAATTTATACCCCCATGAGTGGAAGTGCCCTATGCTCTCTAAGCTGTGTTTTTCAGATGTTTCAGGACTCACCGGACACTTCTCCAGAGTGGCTCTTGGCAATTTACATCCCGCCCATCAGTGTAGCAAGGCTCCCATTTCTCCATGGGCTGTCCTGCATTTCTGGTTTTGACACTTTTTTCAGCATGGCCCTTTTGACCGATGGGAAGCGAGACTTCTTTGTAGCGCTGATTTGCCTTTCCAGGTTGCTTGGTTGGCCAAAAAGGGCGTATGCGTTTTTTCCTGAATATATTCAGGAAAAAACGCATACGCCCTTTTTGGCCAAGGGCATCATTGTCAACGTTTTGCCGCTTTTCATGTGCTTTAAAGGCGATTCGTATCTACCTCCTGAAATCTGTTTCCTGCAATTCTGCCTTGATTTCAAATCCTCTTCTTTGCCTTCCCTCAATATATTTGTGGACGAGAGTTATCATTTATAACTCTGCAGGTTTGTGAATTGCAGTGCCCTGAACCTCCATTTTACAACTCGTTTTTATGGGAGCTGGCCGCAAAAGCGCAGAATGGCTTCAGGCCCTGTTCTGGTTCCGGGGGGCAGGCTGAGCCTGTGGTTAATTCTTCTTTCTGATGGGAAAATAGAGTGACCTGTGCCTGTCCCAACACCAAGAGCTAGTCTCTCGTTGGTTCCACGTCTTCCCGTTTATCCTCAGGACAAAGTGCAACCTGTACGGAACAGGAGGTTAAAGGTGCTGATGCTCCAAGTAGGGAGCTTGCTAGTAAAGCGGCTGGAATGGCGAACCCGGGCACAAGGAGATGAGCAATGAGGTGCGTTTTAGAAACCTTTCCCCATCACACGGTGTACCATCTTCTGGGTTTCTCATGCATGTTTTTGATGTAGGAAGATGCCCTTGAACCTGGAGATTTGGGACCCATGCGATGGGTACCACGCAGTATTACTTTAAAGGGTCTGCGTTTGCTCACCCAACCTCACCAAACCTCTCAGCCCCAAGAGTGTCCACCCTTATGTCTCATCCAGCTGTGGGTCTAGATATGGTCAATCCAGGTTGCATCACAGCCCCTGAACGCATTGTGTAAGAATTTCTCTCTCTATCACTGTTTTTGTTTCATGGGTGTTTCAAAGTAATTTATTTTTATAATGGGGTTTAGCTGCTTTTCACTGCTGTGTTTATGCCGCTTTACACCCACTTGACACACTAACAGAGAGATATCAATACATAGGTTTTACGATTATTATTAGTCAGATATATTCTTGTGCGGTGAATAGGGCGTGTTGAGTCCAGTTCTCTGAGCAAGGAGTAGGTCTTGTCTATTACATATTGGGTTTATGGAACGGTATCTGAGCTAATTTGATACCCTTGTTTTATGTATCACCCCACCTCACCTTTCCCGTTAGGCAGCCATAGTGTGTTTTCTGCATGTGTGACTCTGTTCTGTTTTGTAATTCAGTTCAAGTGTAACGGTTTTTACATTCCCTCTATCAGTGATACCTTATGAGAAGTGTCCTTTTCTGTGTGACTTATTTCACTTAGAATCGTCGTACCTAAATCCACTCATCATGCTGCTACTAACCTTACGACATTGATTTCCTGGCTGAGTGATATTCAATTGTATATAAGGACCACAACTTCTTTATCCATTTTTCTCTTTCCTTGGATATTTAAGATGGAATGAAGTGGAGGTCCTGGTCAACAGAGCAGCCCTAAACTTTGGGGTGCTTGTGTCTTGCTGATTTTTAATTTTCCCAATTTATACCCCCATGAGTGGAAGTGCCCTATGCTCTCTAAGCTGTGTTTTTCAGATGTTTCAGGACTCACCGGACACTTCTCCAGAGTGGCTCTTGGCAATTTACATCCCGCCCATCAGTGTAGCAAGGCTCCCATTTCTCCATGGCCTGTCCTGCATTTCTGGTTTTGACACTTTTTTCAGCATGGCCCTTTTGACCGATGGGAAGCGAGACTTCTTTGTAGCGCTGATTTGCCTTTCCAGGTTGCTTGGTTGGCCAAAAAGGGCGTATGCGTTTTTTCCTGAATATATTCAGGAAAAAACGCATACGCCCTTTTTGGCCAAGGGCATCATTGTCAACGTTTTGCCGCTTTTCATGTGCTTTAAAGGCGATTCGTATCTACCTCCTGAAATCTGTTTCCTGCAATTCTGCCTTGATTTCAAATCTTCTTCTTTGCCTTCCCTCAATATATTTGTGGACGAGAGTTATCATTTATAACTCTGCAGGTTTGTGAATTGCAGTGCCCTGAACCTCCATTTTACAACTCGCTTTTTTGGGAGCTGGCCGCAAAAGCGCAGAATGGCTTCAGGCCCTGTTCTGGTTCCGGGGAGCAGGCTGAGCCTGTGGTTAATTCTTCTTTCTGATGGGAAAATAGAGTGACCTGTGCCTGTCCCAACACCAAGAGCTAGTCTCTCGTTGGTTCCACGTCTTCCCGTTTATCCTCAGGACAAAGTGCAACCTGTACGGAACAGGAGGTTAAAGGTGCTGATGCTCCAAGTAGGGAGCTTGCTAGTAAAGCGGCTGGAATGGCGAACCCGGGCACAAGGAGATGAGAAATGAGGTGCGTTTTAAAAACCTTTCCCCATCACACGGTGT
Organism: Balaenoptera borealis; assembly: GCF_965194805.1. NCBI lineage: Eukaryota > Metazoa > Chordata > Mammalia > Artiodactyla > Balaenopteridae > Balaenoptera > Balaenoptera borealis. The sequence goes on from NW_028124006.1 coordinate 1,691,317, forward strand.
ACCATCTTCTGGGTTTCTCATGCATGTTTTTGATGTAGGAAGATGGCCTTGAACCTGGAGATTTGGGACCCATGCGATGGGTACCACGCAGTATTACTTTAAAGGGTCTGCGTTTGCTCACCCAACCTCACCAAACCTCTCAGCCCCAAGAGTGTCCACCCTTATGTCTCATCCAGCTGTGGGTCTAGATATGGTCAATCCAGGTTGCATCACAGCCCCTGAACGCATTGTGTAAGAATTTCTCTCTCTATCACTGTCTTTGTTTCATGGGTGTTTCAAAGTAATTTATTTTTATAATGGGGTTTAGCTGCTTTTCACTGCTCTGTTTATGCCGCTTTACACCCACTTGACACACTAACAGAGAGATATCAATACATAGGTTTTACGATTATTATTAGTCAGATATATTCTTGTGCGGTGAATAGGGCGTGTTGAGTCCAGTTCTCTGAGCAAGGAGTAGGTCTTGTCTATTACATATTGGGTTTATGGAACGGTATCTGAGCTAATTTGATACCCTTGTTTTATGTATCACCCCACCTCACCTTTCCCGTTAGGCAGCCATAGTGTGTTTTCTGCATGTGTGACTCTGTTCTGTTTTGTAATTCAGTTCAAGTGTAACGGTTTTTACATTCCCTCTATCAGTGATACCTTATGAGAAGTGTCCTTTTCTGTGTGACTTATTTCACTTAGAATCGTCGTACCTAAATCCACTCATCATGCTGCTACTAACCTTACGACATTGATTTCCTGGCTGAGTGATATTCCATTGTATATAAGGACCACAACTTCTTTATCCATTTTTCTCTTTCCTGGGATATTTAAGATGGAATGAAGTGGAGGTCCTGGTCAACAGAGCAGCCCTAAACTTTGGGGTGCTTGTGTCTTGCTGATTTTTAATTTTCCCAATTTATACCCCCATGAGTGGAAGTGCCCTATGCTCTCTAAGCTGTGTTTTTCAGATGTTTCAGGACTCACCGGACACTTCTCCAGAGTGGCTCTTGGCAATTTACATCCCGCCCATCAGTGTAGCAAGGCTCCCATTTCTCCATGGCCTGTCCTGCATTTCTGGTTTTGACACTTTTTTCAGCATGGCCCTTTTGACCGATGGGAAGCGAGACTTCTTTGTAGCGCTGATTTGCCTTTCCAGGTTGCTTGGTTGGCCAAAAAGGGCGTATGCGTTTTTTCCTGAATATATTCAGGAAAAAACGCATACGCCCTTTTTGGCCAAGGGCATCATTGTCAACGTTTTGCCGCTTTTCATGTGCTTTAAAGGCGATTCGTATCTACCTCCTGAAATCTGTTTCCTGCAATTCTGCCTTGATTTCAAATCCTCTTCTTTGCCTTCCCTCAATATATTTGTGGACGAGAGTTAACATTTATAACTCTGCAGGTTTGTGAATTGCAGTGCCCTGAACCTCCATTTTACAACTCGTTTTTATGGGAGCTGGCCGCAAAAGCGCAGAATGGCTTCAGGCCCTGTTCTGGTTCCGGGGGGCAGGCTGAGCCTGTGGTTAATTCTTCTTTCTGATGGGAAAATAGAGTGACCTGTGCCTGTCCCAACACCAAGAGCTAGTCTCTCGTTGGTTCCACGTCTTCCCGTTTATCCTCAGGACAAAGTGCAACCTGTACGGAACAGGAGGTTAAAGGTGCTGATGCTCCAAGTAGGGAGCTTGCTAGTAAAGCGGCTGGAATGGCGAACCCGGGCACAAGGAGATGAGAAATGAGGTGCGTTTTAGAAACCTTTCCCCATCACACGGTGTACCATCTTCTGGGTTTCTCATGCATGTTTTTGATGTAGGAAGATGCCCTTGATCCTGGAGATTTGGGACCCATGCGATGGGTACAACGCAGTATTCCTTTAAAGGGTCTGCGTTTGCTCACCCAACCTCACCAAACCTCTCAGCCCCAAGAGTGTCCACCCTTATGTCTCATCCAGCTGTGCGTCTAGATATGGTCAATCCAGGTTGCATCACAGCCCCTGAACGCATTGTGTAAGAATTTCTCTCTCTTTCACTGTCTTTGTTTCATGGGTGTTTCAAAGTAATTTATTTTTATAATGGGGTTTAGCTGCTTTTCACTGCTGTGTTTATGCCGCTTTACACCCACTTGACACACTAACAGAGAGATATCAATACATAGGTTTTACGATTATTATTAGTCAGATATATTCTTGTGCGGTGAATAGGGCGTGTTGAGTCCAGTTCTCTGAGCAAGGAGTAGGTCTTGTCTATTACATATTGGGTTTATGGAATGGTATCTGAGCTAATTTGATACCCTTGTTTTATGTATCACCCCACCTCACCTTTCCCGTTAAGCAGCCATAGTGTGTTTTCTGCATGTGTGACTCTGTTCTGTTTTGTAATTCAGTTCAAGTGTAACGGTTTTTACATTCCCTCTATCAGTGATACCTTATGAGAAGTGTCCTTTTCTGTGTGACTTATTTCACTTAGAATCGTCGTACCTAAATCCACTCATCATGCTGCTACTAACCTTACGACATTGATTTCCTGGCTGAGTGATATTCCATTGTACATAAGGACCACAACTTCTTTATCCATTTTTCTCTTTCCTGGGATATTTAAGGTGGAATGAAGTGGAGGTCCTGGTCAACAGAGCAGCCCTAAACTTTGGGGTGCTTGTGTCTTGCTGATTTTTAATTTTCCCAATTTATACCCCCATGAGTGGAAGTGCCCTATGCTCTCTAAGCTGTGTTTTTCAGATGTTTCAGGACTCACCGGACACTTCTCCAGAGTGGCTCTTGGCAATTTACATCCCACCCATCAGTGTAGCAAGGCTCCCATTTCTCCATGGCCTGTCCTGCATTTCTGGTTTTGACACTTTTTTCAGCATGGCCCTTTTGACCGATGGGAAGCGAGACTTCTTTGTAGCGCTGATTTGCCTTTCCAGGTTGCTTGGTTGGCCAAAAAGGGCGTATGCGTTTTTTCCTGAATATATTCAGGAAAAAACGCATACGCCCTTTTTGGCCAAGGGCATCATTGTCAACGTTTTGCCGCTTTTCATGTGCTTTAAAGGCGATTCGTATCTACCTCCTGAAATCTGTTTCCTGCAATTCTGCCTTGATTTCAAATCCTCTTCTTTGCCTTCCCTCAGTATATTTGTGGACGAGAGTTATCAATTATAACTCTGCAGGTTTGTGAATTGCAGTGCCCTGAACCTCCATTTTACAACTCGTTTTTATGGGAGCTGGCCGCAAAATCGCAGAATGGCTTCAGGCCCTGTTCTGGTTCCGGGGGGCAGGCTGAGCCTGTGGTTAATTCTTCTTTCTGATGGGAAAATAGAGTGACCTGTGCCTGTCCCAACACCAAGAGCTAGTCTCTCGTTGGTTCCACGTCTTCCTGTTTATCCTCAGGACAAATTGCAACCTGTACGGAACAGGAGGTTAAAGGTGCTGATGCTCCACGTAGGGAGCTTGCTAGTAAAGCGGCTGGAATGGCGAACCCGGTCACAAGGAGATGAGAAATGAGGTGCGTTTTAGAAACCTTTCCCCATCACACGGTGTACCATCTTCTGGGTTTCTCATGCATGTTTTTGATGTAGGAAGATGCCCTTGAACCTGGAGATTTGGGACCCATGCGATGGTACCACGCAGTATTACTTTAAAGGGTCTGCGTTTGCTCACCCAACCTCACCAAACCTCTCAGCCCCAAGAGTGTCCACCCTTATGTCTCATCCAGCTGTGGGTCTAGATATGGTTAATCCAGGTTGCATCACAGCCCCTGAACGCATTGTGTAAGAATTTCTCTCTCTATCACTGTCTTTGTTTCATGGGTGTTTCAAAGTAATTTATTTTTATAATGGGGTTTAGCTGCTTTTCACTGCTGTGTTTATGCCACTTTACACCCACTTGACACACTAACAGAGACATATCAATACATAGGTTTTACGATTATTATTAGTCAGATATATTCTTGTGCGGTGAATAGGGCGTGTTGAGTCCAGTTCTCTGAGCAAGGAGTAGGTCTTGTCTATTACATATTGGGTTTATGGAACGGTATCTGAGCTAATTTGATACCCTTGTTTTATGTATCACCCCACCTCACCTTTCCCGTTAAGCAGCCATAGTGTGTTTTCTGCATGTGTGACTCTGTTCTGTTTTGTAATTCAGGTCAAGTGTAACGGTTTTTACATTCCCTCTATCAGTGATACCTTATGAGAAGTGTCCTTTTCTGTGTGACTTATTTCACTTAGAATCGTCGTACCTAAATCCACTCATCATGCTGCTACTAACCTTACGACATTGATTTCCTGGCTGAGTGATATTCCATTGTATATAAGGACCACAACTTCTTTATCCATTTTTCTCTTTCCTGGGATATTTAAGATGGAATGAAGTGGAGGTCCTGGTCAACAGAGCAGCCCTAAACTTTGGGGTGCTTGTGTCTTGCTGATTTTTAATTTTCCCAATTTATACCCCCATGAGTGGAAGTGCCCTATGCTCTCTAAGCTGTGTTTTTCAGATGTTTCAGGACTCACCGGACACTTCTCCAGAGTGGCTCTTGGCAATTTACATCCCGCCCATCAGTGTAGCAAGGCTCCCATTTCTCCATGGCCTGTCCTGCATTTCTGGTTTTGACACTTTTTTCAGCATGGCCCTTTTGACCGATGGGAAGCGAGACTTCTTTGTAGCGCTGATTTGCCTTTCCAGGTTGCTTGGTTGGCCAAAAAGGGCGTATGCGTTTTTTCCTGAATATATTCAGGAAAAAAAGCATACGCCCTTTTTGGCCAAGGGCATCATTGTCAACGTTTTGCCGCTTTTCATGTGCTTTAAAGGCGATTCGTATCTACCTCCTGAAATCTGTTTCCTGCAATTCTGCCTTGATTTCAAATCTTCTTCTTTGCCTTCCCTCAATATATTTGTGGACGAGAGTTATCATTTATAACTCTGCAGGTTTGTGAATTGCAGTGCCCTGAACCTCCATTTTACAACTCGTTTTTATGGGAGCTGGCCGCAAAAGCGCAGAATGGCTTCAGGCCCTGTTCTGGTTCCGGGGGGCGGGCTGAGCCTGTGGTTAATTCTTCTTTCTGATGGGAAAATAGAGTGACCTGTGCCTGTCCCAACACCAAGAGCTAGTCTCTCGTTGGTTCCACGTCTTCCCGTTTATCCTCAGGACAAAGTGCAACCTGTACGGAACAGGAGGTTAAAGGTGCTGATGCTCCAAGTAGGGAGCTTGCTAGTAAAGCGGCTGGAATGGCGAACCCGGGCACAAGGAGATGAGAAATGAGGTGCGTTTTAGAAACCTTTCCCCATCACACGGTGTACCATCTTCTGGGTTTCTCATGCATGTTTTTGATGTAGGAAGATGGCCTTGAACCTGGAGATTTGGGACCCATGCGATGGGTACCACGCAGTATTACTTTAAAGGGTCTGCGTTTGCTCACCCAACCTCACCAAACCTCTCAGCCCCAAGAGTGTCCACCCTTATGTCTCATCCAGCTGTGGGTCTAGATATGATCAATCCAGGTTGCATCACAGCCCCTGAACGCATTGTGTAAGAATTTCTCTCTCTATCACTGTCTTTGTTTCATGGGTGTTTCAAAGTAATTTATTTTTATAATGGGGTTTAGCTGCTTTTCACTGCTGTGTTTATGCCGCTTTACACCCACTTGACACACTAACAGAGACATATCAATACATAGGTTTTACGATTATTATTAGTCAGATATATTCTTGTGCGGTGAATAGGGCGTGTTGAGTCCAGTTCTCTGAGCAAGGAGTAGGTCTTGTCTATTACATATTGGGTTTATGGAACGGTATCTGAGCTAATTTGATACCCTTGTTTTATGTATCACCCCACCTCACCTTTCCCGTTAGGCAGCCATAGTGTGTTTTCTGCATGTGTGACTCTGTTCTGTTTTGTAATTCAGTTCAAGTGTAACGGTTTTTACATTCCCTCTATCAGTGATACCTTATGAGAAGTGTCCTTTTCTGTGTGACTTATTTCACTTAGAATCGTCGTACCTAAATCCACTCATCATGCTGCTACTAACCTTACGACATTGATTTCCTGGCTGAGTGATATTCCATTGTATATAAGGACCACAACTTCTTTATCCATTTTTCTCTTTCCTGGGATATTTAAGATGGAATGAAGTGGAGGTCCTGGTCAACAGAGCAGCCCTAAACTTTGGGGTGCTTGTGTCTTGCTGATTTTTAATTTTCCCAATTTATACCCCCATGAGTGGAAGTGCCCTATGCTCTCTAAGCTGTGTTTTTCAGATGTTTCAGGACTCACCGGACACTTCTCCAGAGTGGCTCTTGGCAATTTACATCCCGCCCATCAGTGTAGCAAGGCTCCCATTTCTCCATGGCCTGTCCTGCATTTCTGGTTTTGACACTTTTTTCAGCATGGCCCTTTTGACCGATGGGAAGCGAGACTTCTTTGTAGCGCTGATTTGCCTTTCCAGGTTGCTTGGTTGGCCAAAAAGGGCGTATGCGTTTTTTCCTGAATATATTCAGGAAAAAACGCATACGCCCTTTTTGGCCAAGGGCATCATTGTCAACGTTTTGCCGCTTTTCATGTGCTTTAAAGGCGATTCGAATCTACCTCCTGAAATCTGTTTCCTGCAATTCTGCCTTGATTTCAAATCCTCTTCTTTGCCTTCCCTCAATATATTTGTGGACGAGAGTTATCATTTATAACTCTGCAGGTTTGTGAATTGCAGTGCCCTGAACCTCCATTTTACAACTCGTTTTTATGGGAGCTGGCCGCAAAAGCGCAGAATGGCTTCAGGCCCTGTTCTGGTTCCGGGGGGCAGGCTGAGCCTGTGGTTAATTCTTCTTTCTGATGGGAAAATAGAGTGACCTGTGCCTGTCCCAACACCAAGAGCTAGTCTCTCGTTGGTTCCACGTCTTCCCGTTTATCCTCAGGACAAAGTGCAACCTGTACGGAACAGGAGGTTAAAGGTGCTGATGCTCCAAGTAGGGAGCTTGCTAGTAAAGCGGCTGGAATGGCGAACCCGGGCACAAGGAGATGAGCAATGAGGTGCGTTTTAGAAACCTTTCCCCATCACACGGTGTACCATCTTCTGGGTTTCTCATGCATGTTTTTGATGTAGGAAGATGCCCTTGAACCTGGAGATTTGGGACCCATGCGATGGGTACCACGCAGTATTACTTTAAAGGGTCTGCGTTTGCTCACCCAACCTCACCAAACCTCTCAGCCCCAAGAGTGTCCACCCTTATGTCTCATCCAGCTGTGGGTCTAGATATGGTCAATCCAGGTTGCATCACAGCCCCTGAACGCATTGTGTAAGAATTTCTCTCTCTATCACTGTTTTTGTTTCATGGGTGTTTCAAAGTAATTTATTTTTATAATGGGGTTTAGCTGCTTTTCACTGCTGTGTTTATGCCGCTTTACACCCACTTGACACACTAACAGAGAGATATCAATACATAGGTTTTACGATTATTATTAGTCAGATATATTCTTGTGCGGTGAATAGGGCGTGTTGAGTCCAGTTCTCTGAGCAAGGAGTAGGTCTTGTCTATTACATATTGGGTTTATGGAACGGTATCTGAGCTAATTTGATACCCTTGTTTTATGTATCACCCCACCTCACCTTTCCCGTTAGGCAGCCATAGTGTGTTTTCTGCATGTGTGACTCTGTTCTGTTTTGTAATTCAGTTCAAGTGTAACGGTTTTTACATTCCCTCTATCAGTGATACCTTATGAGAAGTGTCCTTTTCTGTGTGACTTATTTCACTTAGAATCGTCGTACCTAAATCCACTCATCATGCTGCTACTAACCTTACGACATTGATTTCCTGGCTGAGTGATATTCCATTGTATATAAGGACCACAACTTCTTTATCCATTTTTCTCTTTCCTGGGATATTTAAGATGGAATGAAGTGGAGGTCCTGGTCAACAGAGCAGCCCTAAACTTTGGGGTGCTTGTGTCTTGCTGATTTTTAATTTTCCCAATTTATACCCCCATGAGTGGAAGTGCCCTATGCTCTCTAAGCTGTGTTTTTCAGATGTTTCAGGACTCACCGGACACTTCTCCAGAGTGGCTCTTGGCAATTTACATCCCGCCCATCAGTGTAGCAAGGCTCCCATTTCTCCATGGCCTGTCCTGCATTTCTGGTTTTGACACTTTTTTCAGCATGGCCCTTTTGACCGATGGGAAGCGAGACTTCTTTGTAGCGCTGATTTGCCTTTCCAGGTTGCTTGGTTGGCCAAAAAGGGCGTATGCGTTTTTTCCTGAATATATTCAGGAAAAAACGCATACGCCCTTTTTGGCCAAGGGCATCATTGTCAACGTTTTGCCGCTTTTCATGTGCTTTAAAGGCGATTCGTATCTACCTCCTGAAATCTGTTTCCTGCAATTCTGCCTTGATTTCAAATCCTCTTCTTTGCCTTCCCTCAATATATTTGTGGACGAGAGTTAACATTTATAACTCTGCAGGTTTGTGAATTGCAGTGCCCTGAACCTCCATTTTACAACTCGTTTTTATGGGAGCTGGCCGCAAAAGCGCAGAATGGCTTCAGGCCCTGTTCTGGTTCCGGGGGGCAGGCTGAGCCTGTGGTTAATTCTTCTTTCTGATGGGAAAATAGAGTGACCTGTGCCTGTCCCAACACCAAGAGCTAGTCTCTCGTTGGTTCCACGTCTTCCCGTTTATCCTCAGGACAAAGTGCAACCTGTACGGAACAGGAGGTTAAAGGTGCTGATGCTCCAAGTAGGGAGCTTGCTAGTAAAGCGGCTGGAATGGCGAACCTGGGCACAAGGAGATGAGAAATGAGGTGCGTTTTAGAAACCTTTCCCCATCACACGGTGTACCATCTTCTGGGTTTCTCATGCATGTTTTTGATGTAGGAAGATGCCCTTGATCCTGGAGATTTGGGACCCATGCGATGGGTACAACGCAGTATTCCTTTAAAGGGTCTGCGTTTGCTCACCCAACCTCACCAAACCTCTCAGCCCCAAGAGTGTCCACCCTTATGTCTCATCCAGCTGTGCGTCTAGATATGGTCAATCCAGGTTGCATCACAGCCCCTGAACGCATTGTGTAAGAATTTCTCTCTCTTTCACTGTCTTTGTTTCATGGGTGTTTCAAAGTAATTTATTTTTATAATGGGGTTTAGCTGCTTTTCACTGCTGTGTTTATGCCGCTTTACACCCACTTGACACACTAACAGAGAGATATCAATACATAGGTTTTACGATTATTATTAGTCAGATATATTCTTGTGCGGTGAATAGGGCGTGTTGAGTCCAGTTCTCTGAGCAAGGAGTAGGTCTTGTCTATTACATATTGGGTTTATGGAATGGTATCTGAGCTAATTTGATACCCTTGTTTTATGTATCACCCCACCTCACCTTTCCCGTTAAGCAGCCATAGTGTGTTTTCTGCATGTGTGACTCTGTTCTGTTTTGTAATTCAGTTCAAGTGTAACGGTTTTTACATTCCCTCTATCAGTGATACCTTATGAGAAGTGTCCTTTTCTGTGTGACTTATTTCACTTAGAATCGTCGTACCTAAATCCACTCATCATGCTGCTACTAACCTTACGACATTGATTTCCTGGCTGAGTGATATTCCATTGTACATAAGGACCACAACTTCTTTATCCATTTTTCTCTTTCCTGGGATATTTAAGGTGGAATGAAGTGGAGGTCCTGGTCAACAGAGCAGCCCTAAACTTTGGGGTGCTTGTGTCTTGCTGATTTTTAATTTTCCCAATTTATACCCCCATGAGTGGAAGTGCCCTATGCTCTCTAAGCTGTGTTTTTCAGATGTTTCAGGACTCACCGGACACTTCTCCAGAGTGGCTCTTGGCAATTTACATCCCACCCATCAGTGTAGCAAGGCTCCCATTTCTCCATGGCCTGTCCTGCATTTCTGGTTTTGACACTTTTTTCAGCATGGCCCTTTTGACCGATGGGAAGCGAGACTTCTTTGTAGCGCTGATTTGCCTTTCCAGGTTGCTTGGTTGGCCAAAAAGGGCGTATGCGTTTTTTCCTGAATATATTCAGGAAAAAACGCATACGCCCTTTTTGGCCAAGGGCATCATTGTCAACGTTTTGCCGCTTTTCATGTGCTTTAAAGGCGATTCGTATCTACCTCCTGAAATCTGTTTCCTGCAATTCTGCCTTGATTTCAAATCCTCTTCTTTGCCTCCCTTAATATATTTGTGGACGAGAGTTATCAATTATAACTCTGCAGGTTTGTGAATTGCAGTGCCCTGAACCTCCATTTTACAACTCGTTTTTATGGGAGCTGGCCGCAAAATCGCAGAATGGCTTCAGGCCCTGTTCTGGTTCCGGGGGGCAGGTTGAGCCTGTGGTTAATTCTTCTTTCTGATGGGAAAATAGAGTGACCTGTGCCTGTCCCAACACCAAGAGCTAGTCTCTCGTTGGTTCCACGTCTTCCCGTTTATCCTCAGGACAAAGTGCAACCTGTACGGAACAGGAGGTTAAAGGTGCTGATGCTCCAAGTAGGGAGCTTGCTAGTAAAGCGGCTGGAATGGCGAACCCGGGCACAAGGAGATGAGAAATGAGGTGCGTTTTAGAAACCTTTCCCCATCACACGGTGTACCATCTTCTGGGTTTCTCATGCATGTTTTTGATGTAGGAAGATGCCCTTGATCCTGGAGATTTGGGACCCATGCGATGGGTACAACGCAGTATTCCTTTAAAGGGTCTGCGTTTGCTCACCCAACCTCACCAAACCTCTCAGCCCCAAGAGTGTCCACCCTTATGTCTCATCCAGCTGTGCGTCTAGATATGGTCAATCCAGGTTGCATCACAGGCCCTGAACGCATTGTGTAAGAATTTCTCTCTCTTTCACTGTCTTTGTTTCATGGGTGTTTCAAAGTAATTTATTTTTATAATGGGGTTTAGCTGCTTTTCACTGCTGTGTTTATGCCGCTTTACACCCACTTGACACACTAACAGAGAGATATCAATACATAGGTTTTACGATTATTATTAGTCAGATATATTCTTGTGCGGTGAATAGGGCGTGTTGAGTCCAGTTCTCTGAGCAAGGAGTAGGTCTTGTCTATTACATATTGGGTTTATGGAATGATATCTGAGCTAATTTGATACCCTTGTTTTATGTATCACCCCACCTCACCTTTCCCGTTAAGCAGCCATAGTGTGTTTTCTGCATGTGTGACTCTGTTCTGTTTTGTAATTCAGTTCAAGTGTAACGGTTTTTACATTCCCTCTATCAGTGATACCTTATGAGAAGTGTCCTTTTCTGTGTGACTTATTTCACTTAGAATCGTCGTACCTAAATCCACTCATCATGCTGCTACTAACCTTACGACATTGATTTCCTGGCTGAGTGATATTCCATTGTACATAAGGACCACAACTTCTTTATCCATTTTTCTCTTTCCTGGGATATTTAAGGTGGAATGAAGTGGAGGTCCTGGTCAACAGAGCAGCCCTAAACTTTGGGGTGCTTGTGTCTTGCTGATTTTTAATTTTCCCAATTTATACCCCCATGAGTGGAAGTGCCCTATGCTCTCTAAGCTGTGTTTTTCAGATGTTTCAGGACTCACCGGACACTTCTCCAGAGTGGCTCTTGGCAATTTACATCCCACCCATCAGTGTAGCAAGGCTCCCATTTCTCCATGGCCTGTCCTGCATTTCTGGTTTTGACACTTTTTTCAGCATGGCCCTTTTGACCGATGGGAAGCGAGACTTCTTTGTAGCGCTGATTTGCCTTTCCAGGTTGCTTGGTTGGCCAAAAAGGGCGTATGCGTTTTTTCCTGAATATATTCAGGAAAAAACGCATACGCCCTTTTTGGCCAAGGGCATCATTGTCAACGTTTTGCCGCTTTTCATGTGCTTTAAAGGCGATTCGTATCTACCTCCTGAAATCTGTTTCCTGCAATTCTGCCTTGATTTCAAATCCTCTTCTTTGCCTCCCTTAATATATTTGTGGACGAGAGTTATCAATTATAACTCTGCAGGTTTGTGAATTGCAGTGCCCTGAACCTCCATTTTACAACTCGTTTTTATGGGAGCTGGCCGCAAAATCGCAGAATGGCTTCAGGCCCTGTTCTGGTTCCGGGGGGCAGGCTGAGCCTGTGGTTAATTCTTCTTTCTGATGGGAAAATAGAGTGACCTGTGCCTGTCCCAACACCAAGAGCTAGTCTCTCGTTGGTTCCACGTCTTCCTGTTTATCCTCAGGACAAATTGCAACCTGTACGGAACAGGAGGTTAAAGGTGCTGATGCTCCACGTAGGGAGCTTGCTAGTAAAGCGGCTGGAATGGCGAACCCGCGCACAAGGAGATGAGAAATGAGGTGCGTTTTAGAAACCTTTCCCCATCACACGGTGTACCATCTTCTGGGTTTCTCATGCATGTTTTTGATGTAGGAAGATGCCCTTGAACCTGGAGATTTGGGACCCATGCGATGGTACCACGCAGTATTACTTTAAAGGGTCTGCGTTTGCTCACCCAACCTCACCAAACCTCTCAGCCCCAAGAGTGTCCACCCTTATGTCTCATCCAGCTGTGCGTCTAGATATGGTCAATCCAGGTTGCATCACAGCCCCTGAACGCATTGTGTAAGAATTTCTCTCTCTATCACTGTTTTTGTTTCATGGGTGTTTCAAAATAATTTATTTTTATAATGGGGTTTAGCTGCTTTTCACTGCTGTGTTTATGCCGCTTTACACCCACTTGACACACTAACAGAGAGATATCAATACATAGGTTTTACGATTATTATTAGTCAGATATATTCTTGTGCGGTGAATAGGGCGTGTTGAGTCCAGTTCTCTGAGCAAGGAGTAGGTCTTGTCTATTACATATTGGGTTTATGGAACGGTATCTGAGCTAATTTGATACCCTTGTTTTATGTATCACCCCACCTCACCTTTCCCGTTAGGCAGCCATAGTGTGTTTTCTGCATGTGTGACTCTGTTCTGTTTTGTAATTCAGTTCAAGTGTAACGGTTTTTACATTCCCTCTATCAGTGATACCTTATGAGAAGTGTCCTTTTCTGTGTGACTTATTTCACTTAGAATCGTCGTACCTAAATCCACTCATCATGCTGCTACTAACCTTACGACATTGATTTCCTGGCTGAGTGATATTCATTTGTATATAAGGACCACAACTTCTTTATCCATTTTTCTCTTTCCTTGGATATTTAAGATGGAATGAAGTGGAGGTCCTGGTCAACAGAGCAGCCCTAAACTTTGGGGTGCTTGTGTCTTGCTGATTTTTAATTTTCCCAATTTATACCCCCATGAGTGGAAGTGCCCTATGCTCTCTAAGCTGTGTTTTTCAGATGTTTCAGGACTCACCGGACACTTCTCCAGAGTGGCTCTTGGCAATTTACATCCCGCCCATCAGTGTAGCAAGGCTCCCATTTCTCCATGGCCTGTCCTGCATTTCTGGTTTTGACACTTTTTTCAGCATGGCCCTTTTGACCGATGGGAAGCGAGACTTCTTTGTAGCGCTGATTTGCCTTTCCAGGTTGCTTGGTTGGCCAAAAAGGGCGTATGCGTTTTTTCCTGAATATATTCAGGAAAAAACGCATACGCCCTTTTTGGCCAAGGGCATCATTGTCAACGTTTTGCCGCTTTTCATGTGCTTTAAAGGCGATTCGTATCTACCTCCTGAAATCTGTTTCCTGCAATTCTGCCTTGATTTCAAATCTTCTTCTTTGCCTTCCCTCAATATATTTGTGGACGAGAGTTATCATTTATAACTCTGCAGGTTTGTGAATTGCAGTGCCCTGAACCTCCATTTTACAACTCGCTTTTTTGGGAGCTGGCCGCAAAAGCGCAGAATGGCTTCAGGCCCTGTTCTGGTTCCGGGGAGCAGGCTGAGCCTGTGGTTAATTCTTCTTTCTGATGGGAAAATAGAGTGACCTGTGCCTGTCCCAACACCAAGAGCTAGTCTCTCGTTGGTTCCACGTCTTCCCGTTTATCCTCAGGACAAAGTGCAACCTGTACGGAACAGGAGGTTAAAGGTGCTGATGCTCCAAGTAGGGAGCTTGCTAGTAAAGCGGCTGGAATGGCGAACCCGGGCACAAGGAGATGAGAAATGAGGTGCGTTTTAGAAACCTTTCCCCATCACACGGTGTACCATCTTCTGGGTTTCTCATGCATGTTTTTGATGTAGGAAGATGGCCTTGAACCTGGAGATTTGGGACCCATGCGATGGGTACCACGCAGTATTACTTTAAAGGGTCTGCGTTTGCTCACCCAACCTCACCAAACCTCTCAGCCCCAAGAGTGTCCACCCTTATGTCTCATCCAGCTGTGGGTCTAGATATGGTCAATCCAGGTTGCATCACAGCCCCTGAACGCATTGTGTAAGAATTTCTCTCTCTATCACTGTCTTTGTTTCATGGGTGTTTCAAAGTAATTTATTTTTATAATGGGGTTTAGCTGCTTTTCACTGCTGTGTTTATGCCGCTTTACACCCACTTGACACACTAACAGAGAGATATCAATACATAGGTTTTACGATTATTATTAGTCAGATATATTCTTGTGCGGTGAATAGGGCGTGTTGAGTCCAGTTCTCTGAGCAAGGAGTAGGTCTTGTCTATTACATATTGGGTTTCTGGAACGGTATCTGAGCTAATTTGATACCCTTGTTTTATGTATCACCCCACCTCACCTTTCCCGTTAGGCAGCCATAGTGTGTTTTCTGCATGTGTGACTCTGTTCTGTTTTGTAATTCAGTTCAAGTGTAACGGTTTTTACATTCCCTCTATCAGTGATACCTTATGAGAAGTGTCCTTTTCTGTGTGACTTATTTCACTTAGAATCGTCGTACCTAAATCCACTCATCATGCTGCTACTAACCTTACGACATTGATTTCCTGGCTGAGTGATATTCCATTGTATATAAGGACCACAACTTCTTTATCCATTTTTCTCTTTCCTGGGATATTTAAGATGGAATGAAGTGGAGGTCCTGGTCAACAGAGCAGCCCTAAACTTTGGGGTGCTTGTGTCTTGCTGATTTTTAATTTTCCCAATTTATACCCCCATGAGTGGAAGTGCCCTATGCTCTCTAAGCTGTGTTTTTCAGATGTTTCAGGACTCACCGGACACTTCTCCAGAGTGGCTCTTGGCAATTTACATCCCGCCCATCAGTGTAGCAAGGCTCCCATTTCTCCATGGCCTGTCCTGCATTTCTGGTTTTGACACTTTTTTCAGCATGGCCCTTTTGACCGATGGGAAGCGAGACTTCTTTGTAGCGCTGATTTGCCTTTCCAGGTTGCTTGGTTGGCCAAAAAGGGCGTATGCGTTTTTTCCTGAATATATTCAGGAAAAAACGCATACGCCCTTTTTGGCCAAGGGCATCATTGTCAACGTTTTGCCGCTTTTCATGTGCTTTAAAGGCGATTCGAATCTACCTCCTGAAATCTGTTTCCTGCAATTCTGCCTTGATTTCAAATCCTCTTCTTTGCCTTTCCTCAATATATTTGTGGACGAGAGTTATCATTTATAACTCTGCAGGTTTGTGAATTGCAGTGCCCTGAACCTCCATTTTACAACTCGTTTTTATGGGAGCTGGCCGCAAAAGCGCAGAATGGCTTCAGGCCCTGTTCTGGTTCCGGGGGGCAGGCTGAGCCTGTGGTTAATTCTTCTTTCTGATGGGAAAATAGAGTGACCTGTGCCTGTCCCAACACCAAGAGCTAGTCTCTCGTTGGTTCCACGTCTTCCCGTTTATCCTCAGGACAAAGTGCAACCTGTACGGAACAGGAGGTTAAAGGTGCTGATGCTCCAAGTAGGGAGCTTGCTAGTAAAGCGGCTGGAATGGCGAACCCGGGCACAAGGAGATGAGCAATGAGGTGCGTTTTAGAAACCTTTCCCCATCACACGGTGTACCATCTTCTGGGTTTCTCATGCATGTTTTTGATGTAGGAAGATGCCCTTGAACCTGGAGATTTGGGACCCATGCGATGGGTACCACGCAGTATTACTTTAAAGGGTCTGCGTTTGCTCACCCAACCTCACCAAACCTCTCAGCCCCAAGAGTGTCCACCCTTATGTCTCATCCAGCTGTGGGTCTAGATATGGTCAATCCAGGTTGCATCACAGCCCCTGAACGCATTGTGTAAGAATTTCTCTCTCTATCACTGTTTTTGTTTCATGGGTGTTTCAAAGTAATTTATTTTTATAATGGGGTTTAGCTGCTTTTCACTGCTGTGTTTATGCCGCTTTACACCCACTTGACACACTAACAGAGAGATATCAATACATAGGTTTTACGATTATTATTAGTCAGATATATTCTTGTGCGGTGAATAGGGCGTGTTGAGTCCAGTTCTCTGAGCAAGGAGTAGGTCTTGTCTATTACATATTGGGTTTATGGAACGGTATCTGAGCTAATTTGATACCCTTGTTTTATGTATCACCCCACCTCACCTTTCCCGTTAGGCAGCCATAGTGTGTTTTCTGCATGTGTGACTCTGTTCTGTTTTGTAATTCAGTTCAAGTGTAACGGTTTTTACATTCCCTCTATCAGTGATACCTTATGAGAAGTGTCCTTTTCTGTGTGACTTATTTCACTTAGAATCGTCGTACCTAAATCCACTCATCATGCTGCTACTAACCTTACGACATTGATTTCCTGGCTGAGTGATATTCCATTGTATATAAGGACCACAACTTCTTTATCCATTTTTCTCTTTCCTGGGATATTTAAGATGGAATGAAGTGGAGGTCCTGGTCAACAGAGCAGCCCTAAACTTTGGGGTGCTTGTGTCTTGCTGATTTTTAATTTTCCCAATTTATACCCCCATGAGTGGAAGTGCCCTATGCTCTCTAAGCTGTGTTTTTCAGATGTTTCAGGACTCACCGGACACTTCTCCAGAGTGGCTCTTGGCAATTTACATCCCGCCCATCAGTGTAGCAAGGCTCCCATTTCTCCATGGCCTGTCCTGCATTTCTGGTTTTGACACTTTTTTCAGCATGGCCCTTTTGACCGATGGGAAGCGAGACTTCTTTGTAGCGCTGATTTGCCTTTCCAGGTTGCTTGGTTGGCCAAAAAGGGCGTATGCGTTTTTTCCTGAATATATTCAGGAAAAAACGCATACGCCCTTTTTGGCCAAGGGCATCATTGTCAACGTTTTGCCGCTTTTCATGTGCTTTAAAGGCGATTCGTATCTACCTCCTGAAATCTGTTTCCTGCAATTCTGCCTTGATTTCAAATCCTCTTCTTTGCCTTCCCTCAATATATTTGTGGACGAGAGTTAACATTTATAACTCTGCAGGTTTGTGAATTGCAGTGCCCTGAACCTCCATTTTACAACTCGTTTTTATGGGAGCTGGCCGCAAAAGCGCAGAATGGCTTCAGGCCCTGTTCTGGTTCCGGGGGGCAGGCTGAGCCTGTGGTTAATTCTTCTTTCTGATGGGCAAATAGAGTGACCTGTGCCTGTCCCAACACCAAGAGCTAGTCTCTCGTTGGTTCCACGTCTTCCCGTTTATCCTCAGGACAAAGTGCAACCTGTACGGAACAGGAGGTTAAAGGTGCTGATGCTCCAAGTAGGGAGCTTGCTAGTAAAGCGGCTGGAATGGCGAACCCGGGCACAAGGAGATGAGAAATGAGGTGCGTTTTAGAAACCTTTCCCCATCACACGGTGTACCATCTTCTGGGTTTCTCATGCATGTTTTTGATGTAGGAAGATGCCCTTGATCCTGGAGATTTGGGACCCATGCGATGGGTACAACGCAGTATTCCTTTAAAGGGTCTGCGTTTGCTCACCCAACCTCACCAAACCTCTCAGCCCCAAGAGTGTCCACCCTTATGTCTCATCCAGCTGTGCGTCTAGATATGGTCAATCCAGGTTGCATCACAGCCCCTGAACGCATTGTGTAAGAATTTCTCTCTCTTTCACTGTCTTTGTTTCATGGGTGTTTCAAAGTAATTTATTTTTATAATGGGGTTTAGCTGCTTTTCACTGCTGTGTTTATGCCGCTTTACACCCACTTGACACACTAACAGAGAGATATCAATACATAGGTTTTACGATTATTATTAGTCAGATATATTCTTGTGCGGTGAATAGGGCGTGTTGAGTCCAGTTCTCTGAGCAAGGAGTAGGTCTTGTCTATTACATATTGGGTTTATGGAATGGTATCTGAGCTAATTTGATACCCTTGTTTTATGTATCACCCCACCTCACCTTTCCCGTTAAGCAGCCATAGTGTGTTTTCTGCATGTGTGACTCTGTTCTGTTTTGTAATTCAGTTCAAGTGTAACGGTTTTTACATTCCCTCTATCAGTGATACCTTATGAGAAGTGTCCTTTTCTGTGTGACTTATTTCACTTAGAATCGTCGTACCTAAATCCACTCATCATGCTGCTACTAACCTTATGACATTGATTTCCTGGCTGAGTGATATTCCATTGTACATAAGGACCACAACTTCTTTATCCATTTTTCTCTTTCCTGGGATATTTAAGGTGGAATGAAGTGGAGGTCCTGGTCAACAGAGCAGCCCTAAACTTTGGGGTGCTTGTGTCTTGCTGATTTTTAATTTTCCCAATTTATACCCCCATGAGTGGAAGTGCCCTATGCTCTCTAAGCTGTGTTTTTCAGATGTTTCAGGACTCACCGGACACTTCTCCAGAGTGGCTCTTGGCAATTTACATCCCACCCATCAGTGTAGCAAGGCTCCCATTTCTCCATGGCCTGTCCTGCATTTCTGGTTTTGACACTTTTTTCAGCATGGCCCTTTTGACCGATGGGAAGCGAGACTTCTTTGTAGCGCTGATTTGCCTTTCCAGGTTGCTTGGTTGGCCAAAAAGGGCGTATGCGTTTTTTCCTGAATATATTCAGGAAAAAACGCATACGCCCTTTTTGGCCAAGGGCATCATTGTCAACGTTTTGCCGCTTTTCATGTGCTTTAAAGGCGATTCGTATCTACCTCCTGAAATCTGTTTCCTGCAATTCTGCCTTGATTTCAAATCCTCTTCTTTGCCTCCCTTAATATATTTGTGGACGAGAGTTATCAATTATAACTCTGCAGGTTTGTGAATTGCAGTGCCCTGAACCTCCATTTTACAACTCGTTTTTATGGGAGCTGGCCGCAAAATCGCAGAATGGCTTCAGGCCCTGTTCTGGTTCCGGGGGGCAGGCTGAGCCTGTGGTTAATTCTTCTTTCTGATGGGAAAATAGAGTGACCTGTGCCTGTCCCAACACCAAGAGCTAGTCTCTCGTTGGTTCCACGTCTTCCTGTTTATCCTCAGGACAAATTGCAACCTGTACGGAACAGGAGGTTAAAGGTGCTGATGCTCCACGTAGGGAGCTTGCTAGTAAAGCGGCTGGAATGGCGAACCCGCGCACAAGGAGATGAGAAATGAGGTGCGTTTTAGAAACCTTTCCCCATCACACGGTGTACCATCTTCTGGGTTTCTCATGCATGTTTTTGATGTAGGAAGATGCCCTTGAACCTGGAGATTTGGGACCCATGCGATGGTACCACGCAGTATTACTTTAAAGGGTCTGCGTTTGCTCACCCAACCTCACCAAACCTCTCAGCCCCAAGAGTGTCCACCCTTATGTCTCATCCAGCTGTGCGTCTAGATATGGTCAATCCAGGTTGCATCACAGCCCCTGAACGCATTGTGTAAGAATTTCTCTCTCTATCACTGTTTTTGTTTCATGGGTGTTTCAAAGTAATTTATTTTTATAATGGGGTTTAGCTGCTTTTCACTGCTGTGTTTATGCCGCTTTACACCCACTTGACACACTAACAGAGAGATATCAATACATAGGTTTTACGATTATTATTAGTCAGATATATTCTTGTGCGGTGAATAGGGCGTGTTGAGTCCAGTTCTCTGAGCAAGGAGTAGGTCTTGTCTATTACATATTGGGTTTATGGAACGGTATCTGAGCTAATTTGATACCCTTGTTTTATGTATCACCCCACCTCACCTTTCCCGTTAGGCAGCCATAGTGTGTTTTCTGCATGTGTGACTCTGTTCTGTTTTGTAATTCAGTTCAAGTGTAACGGTTTTTACATTCCCTCTATCAGTGATACCTTATGAGAAGTGTCCTTTTCTGTGTGACTTATTTCACTTAGAATCGTCGTACCTAAATCCACTCATCATGCTGCTACTAACCTTACGACATTGATTTCCTGGCTGAGTGATATTCATTTGTATATAAGGACCACAACTTCTTTATCCATTTTTCTCTTTCCTTGGATATTTAAGATGGAATGAAGTGGAGGTCCTGGTCAACAGAGCAGCCCTAAACTTTGGGGTGCTTGTGTCTTGCTGATTTTTAATTTTCCCAATTTATACCCCCATGAGTGGAAGTGCCCTATGCTCTCTAAGCTGTGTTTTTCAGATGTTTCAGGACTCACCGGACACTTCTCCAGAGTGGCTCTTGGCAATTTACATCCCGCCCATCAGTGTAGCAAGGCTCCCATTTCTCCATGGCCTGTCCTGCATTTCTGGTTTTGACACTTTTTTCAGCATGGCCCTTTTGACCGATGGGAAGCGAGACTTCTTTGTAGCGCTGATTTGCCTTTCCAGGTTGCTTGGTTGGCCAAAAAGGGCGTATGCGTTTTTTCCTGAATATATTCAGGAAAAAACGCATACGCCCTTTTTGGCCAAGGGCATCATTGTCAACGTTTTGCCGCTTTTCATGTGCTTTAAAGGCGATTCGTATCTACCTCCTGAAATCTGTTTCCTGCAATTCTGCCTTGATTTCAAATCTTCTTCTTTGCCTTCCCTCAATATATTTGTGGACGAGAGTTATCATTTATAACTCTGCAGGTTTGTGAATTGCAGTGCCCTGAACCTCCATTTTACAACTCGCTTTTTTGGGAGCTGGCCGCAAAAGCGCAGAATGGCTTCAGGCCCTGTTCTGGTTCCGGGGAGCAGGCTGAGCCTGTGGTTAATTCTTCTTTCTGATGGGAAAATAGAGTGACCTGTGCCTGTCCCAACACCAAGAGCTAGTCTCTCGTTGGTTCCACGTCTTCCCGTTTATCCTCAGGACAAAGTGCAACCTGTACGGAACAGGAGGTTAAAGGTGCTGATGCTCCAAGTAGGGAGCTTGCTAGTAAAGCGGCTGGAATGGCGAACCCGGGCACAAGGAGATGAGAAATGAGGTGCGTTTTAGAAACCTTTCCCCATCACACGGTGTACCATCTTCTGGGTTTCTCATGCATGTTTTTGATGTAGGAAGATGGCCTTGAACCTGGAGATTTGGGACCCATGCGATGGGTACCACGCAGTATTACTTTAAAGGGTCTGCGTTTGCTCACCCAACCTCACCAAACCTCTCAGCCCCAAGAGTGTCCACCCTTATGTCTCATCCAGCTGTGGGTCTAGATATGGTCAATCCAGGTTGCATCACAGCCCCTGAACGCATTGTGTAAGAATTTCTCTCTCTATCACTGTCTTTGTTTCATGGGTGTTTCAAAGTAATTTATTTTTATAATGGGGTTTAGCTGCTTTTCACTGCTGTGTTTATGCCGCTTTACACCCACTTGACACACTAACAGAGAGATATCAATACATAGGTTTTACGATTATTATTAGTCAGATATATTCTTGTGCGGTGAATAGGGCGTGTTGAGTCCAGTTCTCTGAGCAAGGAGTAGGTCTTGTCTATTACATATTGGGTTTCTGGAACGGTATCTGAGCTAATTTGATACCCTTGTTTTATGTATCACCCCACCTCACCTTTCCCGTTAGGCAGCCATAGTGTGTTTTCTGCATGTGTGACTCTGTTCTGTTTTGTAATTCAGTTCAAGTGTAACGGTTTTTACATTCCCTCTATCAGTGATACCTTATGAGAAGTGTCCTTTTCTGTGTGACTTATTTCACTTAGAATCGTCGTACCTAAATCCACTCATCATGCTGCTACTAACCTTACGACATTGATTTCCTGGCTGAGTGATATTCCATTGTATATAAGGACCACAACTTCTTTATCCATTTTTCTCTTTCCTGGGATATTTAAGATGGAATGAAGTGGAGGTCCTGGTCAACAGAGCAGCCCTAAACTTTGGGGTGCTTGTGTCTTGCTGATTTTTAATTTTCCCAATTTATACCCCCATGAGTGGAAGTGCCCTATGCTCTCTAAGCTGTGTTTTTCAGATGTTTCAGGACTCACCGGACACTTCTCCAGAGTGGCTCTTGGCAATTTACATCCCGCCCATCAGTGTAGCAAGGCTCCCATTTCTCCATGGCCTGTCCTGCATTTCTGGTTTTGACACTTTTTTCAGCATGGCCCTTTTGACCGATGGGAAGCGAGACTTCTTTGTAGCGCTGATTTGCCTTTCCAGGTTGCTTGGTTGGCCAAAAAGGGCGTATGCGTTTTTTCCTGAATATATTCAGGAAAAAACGCATACGCCCTTTTTGGCCAAGGGCATCATTGTCAACGTTTTGCCGCTTTTCATGTGCTTTAAAGGCGATTCGTATCTACCTCCTGAAATCTGTTTCCTGCAATTCTGCCTTGATTTCAAATCCTCTTCTTTGCCTTCCCTCAATATATTTGTGGACGAGAGTTATCATTTATAACTCTGCAGGTTTGTGAATTGCAGTGCCCTGAACCTCCATTTTACAACTCGTTTTTATGGGAGCTGGCCGCAAAAGCGCAGAATGGCTTCAGGCCCTGTTCTGGTTCCGGGGGGCAGGCTGAGCCTGTGGTTAATTCTTCTTTCTGATGGGAAAATAGAGTGACCTGTGCCTGTCCCAACACCAAGAGCTAGTCTCTCGTTGGTTCCACGTCTTCCCGTTTATCCTCAGGACAAAGTGCAACCTGTACGGAACAGGAGGTTAAAGGTGCTGATGCTCCAAGTAGGGAGCTTGCTAGTAAAGCGGCTGGAATGGCGAACCCGGGCACAAGGAGATGAGAAATGAGGTGCGTTTTAGAAACCTTTCCCCATCACACGGTGTACCATCTTCTGGGTTTCTCATGCATGTTTTTGATGTAGGAAGATGCCCTTGATCCTGGAGATTTGGGACCCATGCGATGGGTACAACGCAGTATTCCTTTAAAGGGTCTGCGTTTGCTCACCCAACCTCACCAAACCTCTCAGCCCCAAGAGTGTCCACCCTTATGTCTCATCCAGCTGTGCGTCTAGATATGGTCAATCCAGGTTGCATCACAGCCCCTGAACGCATTGTGTAAGAATTTCTCTCTCTTTCACTGTCTTTGTTTCATGGGTGTTTCAAAGTAATTTAT
Source organism: Balaenoptera borealis (assembly GCF_965194805.1). Lineage (NCBI taxonomy): Eukaryota > Metazoa > Chordata > Mammalia > Artiodactyla > Balaenopteridae > Balaenoptera > Balaenoptera borealis. The sequence continues at coordinate 1,714,480 of NW_028124006.1, forward strand.
TTTTATAATGGGGTTTAGCTGCTTTTCACTGCTGTGTTTATGCCGCTTTACACCCACTTGACACACTAACAGAGAGATATCAATACATAGGTTTTACGATTATTATTAGTCAGATATATTCTTGTGCGGTGAATAGGGCGTGTTGAGTCCAGTTCTCTGAGCAAGGAGTAGGTCTTGTCTATTACATATTGGGTTTATGGAATGGTATCTGAGCTAATTTGATACCCTTGTTTTATGTATCACCCCACCTCACCTTTCCCGTTAAGCAGCCATAGTGTGTTTTCTGCATGTGTGACTCTGTTCTGTTTTGTAATTCAGTTCAAGTGTAACGGTTTTTACATTCCCTCTATCAGTGATACCTTATGAGAAGTGTCCTTTTCTGTGTGACTTATTTCACTTAGAATCGTCGTACCTAAATCCACTCATCATGCTGCTACTAACCTTACGACATTGATTTCCTGGCTGAGTGATATTCCATTGTACATAAGGACCACAACTTCTTTATCCATTTTTCTCTTTCCTGGGATATTTAAGGTGGAATGAAGTGGAGGTCCTGGTCAACAGAGCAGCCCTAAACTTTGGGGTGCTTGTGTCTTGCTGATTTTTAATTTTCCCAATTTATACCCCCATGAGTGGAAGTGCCCTATGCTCTCTAAGCTGTGTTTTTCAGATGTTTCAGGACTCACCGGACACTTCTCCAGAGTGGCTCTTGGCAATTTACATCCCGCCCATCAGTGTAGCAAGGCTCCCATTTCTCCATGGCCTGTCCTGCATTTCTGGTTTTGACACTTTTTTCAGCATGGCCCTTTTGACCGATGGGAAGCGAGACTTCTTTGTAGCGCTGATTTGCCTTTCCAGGTTGCTTGGTTGGCCAAAAAGGGCGTATGCGTTTTTTCCTGAATATATTCAGGAAAAAACGCATACGCCCTTTTTGGCCAAGGGCATCATTGTCAACGTTTTGCCGCTTTTCATGTGCTTTAAAGGCGATTCGAATCTACCTCCTGAAATCTGTTTCCTGCAATTCTGCCTTGATTTCAAATCCTCTTCTTTGCCTTTCCTCAATATATTTGTGGACGAGAGTTATCATTTATAACTCTGCAGGTTTGTGAATTGCAGTGCCCTGAACCTCCATTTTACAACTCGTTTTTATGGGAGCTGGCCGCAAAAGCGCAGAATGGCTTCAGGCCCTGTTCTGGTTCCGGGGGGCAGGCTGAGCCTGTGGTTAATTCTTCTTTCTGATGGGAAAATAGAGTGACCTGTGCCTGTCCCAACACCAAGAGCTAGTCTCTCGTTGGTTCCACGTCTTCCCGTTTATCCTCAGGACAAAGTGCAACCTGTACGGAACAGGAGGTTAAAGGTGCTGATGCTCCAAGTAGGGAGCTTGCTAGTAAAGCGGCTGGAATGGCGAACCCGGGCACAAGGAGATGAGCAATGAGGTGCGTTTTAGAAACCTTTCCCCATCACACGGTGTACCATCTTCTGGGTTTCTCATGCATGTTTTTGATGTAGGAAGATGCCCTTGAACCTGGAGATTTGGGACCCATGCGATGGGTACCACGCAGTATTACTTTAAAGGGTCTGCGTTTGCTCACCCAACCTCACCAAACCTCTCAGCCCCAAGAGTGTCCACCCTTATGTCTCATCCAGCTGTGGGTCTAGATATGGTCAATCCAGGTTGCATCACAGCCCCTGAACGCATTGTGTAAGAATTTCTCTCTCTATCACTGTTTTTGTTTCATGGGTGTTTCAAAGTAATTTATTTTTATAATGGGGTTTAGCTGCTTTTCACTGCTGTGTTTATGCCGCTTTACACCCACTTGACACACTAACAGAGAGATATCAATACATAGGTTTTACGATTATTATTAGTCAGATATATTCTTGTGCGGTGAATAGGGCGTGTTGAGTCCAGTTCTCTGAGCAAGGAGTAGGTCTTGTCTATTACATATTGGGTTTATGGAACGGTATCTGAGCTAATTTGATACCCTTGTTTTATGTATCACCCCACCTCACCTTTCCCGTTAGGCAGCCATAGTGTGTTTTCTGCATGTGTGACTCTGTTCTGTTTTGTAATTCAGTTCAAGTGTAACGGTTTTTACATTCCCTCTATCAGTGATACCTTATGAGAAGTGTCCTTTTCTGTGTGACTTATTTCACTTAGAATCGTCGTACCTAAATCCACTCATCATGCTGCTACTAACCTTACGACATTGATTTCCTGGCTGAGTGATATTCCATTGTATATAAGGACCACAACTTCTTTATCCATTTTTCTCTTTCCTGGGATATTTAAGATGGAATGAAGTGGAGGTCCTGGTCAACAGAGCAGCCCTAAACTTTGGGGTGCTTGTGTCTTGCTGATTTTTAATTTTCCCAATTTATACCCCCATGAGTGGAAGTGCCCTATGCTCTCTAAGCTGTGTTTTTCAGATGTTTCAGGACTCACCGGACACTTCTCCAGAGTGGCTCTTGGCAATTTACATCCCGCCCATCAGTGTAGCAAGGCTCCCATTTCTCCATGGCCTGTCCTGCATTTCTGGTTTTGACACTTTTTTCAGCATGGCCCTTTTGACCGATGGGAAGCGAGACTTCTTTGTAGCGCTGATTTGCCTTTCCAGGTTGCTTGGTTGGCCAAAAAGGGCGTATGCGTTTTTTCCTGAATATATTCAGGAAAAAACGCATACGCCCTTTTTGGCCAAGGGCATCATTGTCAACGTTTTGCCGCTTTTCATGTGCTTTAAAGGCGATTCGTATCTACCTCCTGAAATCTGTTTCCTGCAATTCTGCCTTGATTTCAAATCCTCTTCTTTGCCTTCCCTCAATATATTTGTGGACGAGAGTTAACATTTATAACTCTGCAGGTTTGTGAATTGCAGTGCCCTGAACCTCCATTTTACAACTCGTTTTTATGGGAGCTGGCCGCAAAAGCGCAGAATGGCTTCAGGCCCTGTTCTGGTTCCGGGGGGCAGGCTGAGCCTGTGGTTAATTCTTCTTTCTGATGGGAAAATAGAGTGACCTGTGCCTGTCCCAACACCAAGAGCTAGTCTCTCGTTGGTTCCACGTCTTCCCGTTTATCCTCAGGACAAAGTGCAACCTGTACGGAACAGGAGGTTAAAGGTGCTGATGCTCCAAGTAGGGAGCTTGCTAGTAAAGCGGCTGGAATGGCGAACCCGGGCACAAGGAGATGAGAAATGAGGTGCGTTTTAGAAACCTTTCCCCATCACACGGTGTACCATCTTCTGGGTTTCTCATGCATGTTTTTGATGTAGGAAGATGCCCTTGATCCTGGAGATTTGGGACCCATGCGATGGGTACAACGCAGTATTCCTTTAAAGGGTCTGCGTTTGCTCACCCAACCTCACCAAACCTCTCAGCCCCAAGAGTGTCCACCCTTATGTCTCATCCAGCTGTGCGTCTAGATATGGTCAATCCAGGTTGCATCACAGCCCCTGAACGCATTGTGTAAGAATTTCTCTCTCTTTCACTGTCTTTGTTTCATGGGTGTTTCAAAGTAATTTATTTTTATAATGGGGTTTAGCTGCTTTTCACTGCTGTGTTTATGCCGCTTTACACCCACTTGACACACTAACAGAGAGATATCAATACATAGGTTTTACGATTATTATTAGTCAGATATATTCTTGTGCGGTGAATAGGGCGTGTTGAGTCCAGTTCTCTGAGCAAGGAGTAGGTCTTGTCTATTACATATTGGGTTTATGGAATGGTATCTGAGCTAATTTGATACCCTTGTTTTATGTATCACCCCACCTCACCTTTCCCGTTAAGCAGCCATAGTGTGTTTTCTGCATGTGTGACTCTGTTCTGTTTTGTAATTCAGTTCAAGTGTAACGGTTTTTACATTCCCTCTATCAGTGATACCTTATGAGAAGTGTCCTTTTCTGTGTGACTTATTTCACTTAGAATCGTCGTACCTAAATCCACTCATCATGCTGCTACTAACCTTACGACATTGATTTCCTGGCTGAGTGATATTCCATTGTACATAAGGACCACAACTTCTTTATCCATTTTTCTCTTTCCTGGGATATTTAAGGTGGAATGAAGTGGAGGTCCTGGTCAACAGAGCAGCCCTAAACTTTGGGGTGCTTGTGTCTTGCTGATTTTTAATTTTCCCAATTTATACCCCCATGAGTGGAAGTGCCCTATGCTCTCTAAGCTGTGTTTTTCAGATGTTTCAGGACTCACCGGACACTTCTCCAGAGTGGCTCTTGGCAATTTACATCCCACCCATCAGTGTAGCAAGGCTCCCATTTCTCCATGGCCTGTCCTGCATTTCTGGTTTTGACACTTTTTTCAGCATGGCCCTTTTGACCGATGGGAAGCGAGACTTCTTTGTAGCGCTGATTTGCCTTTCCAGGTTGCTTGGTTGGCCAAAAAGGGCGTATGCGTTTTTTCCTGAATATATTCAGGAAAAAACGCATACGCCCTTTTTGGCCAAGGGCATCATTGTCAACGTTTTGCCGCTTTTCATGTGCTTTAAAGGCGATTCGTATCTACCTCCTGAAATCTGTTTCCTGCAATTCTGCCTTGATTTCAAATCCTCTTCTTTGCCTCCCTTAATATATTTGTGGACGAGAGTTATCAATTATAACTCTGCAGGTTTGTGAATTGCAGTGCCCTGAACCTCCATTTTACAACTCGTTTTTATGGGAGCTGGCCGCAAAATCGCAGAATGGCTTCAGGCCCTGTTCTGGTTCCGGGGGGCAGGCTGAGCCTGTGGTTAATTCTTCTTTCTGATGGGAAAATAGAGTGACCTGTGCCTGTCCCAACACCAAGAGCTAGTCTCTCGTTGGTTCCACGTCTTCCTGTTTATCCTCAGGACAAATTGCAACCTGTACGGAACAGGAGGTTAAAGGTGCTGATGCTCCACGTAGGGAGCTTGCTAGTAAAGCGGCTGGAATGGCGAACCCGCGCACAAGGAGATGAGAAATGAGGTGCGTTTTAGAAACCTTTCCCCATCACACGGTGTACCATCTTCTGGGTTTCTCATGCATGTTTTTGATGTAGGAAGATGCCCTTGAACCTGGAGATTTGGGACCCATGCGATGGTACCACGCAGTATTACTTTAAAGGGTCTGCGTTTGCTCACCCAACCTCACCAAACCTCTCAGCCCCAAGAGTGTCCACCCTTATGTCTCATCCAGCTGTGCGTCTAGATATGGTCAATCCAGGTTGCATCACAGCCCCTGAACGCATTGTGTAAGAATTTCTCTCTCTATCACTGTTTTTGTTTCATGGGTGTTTCAAAATAATTTATTTTTATAATGGGGTTTAGCTGCTTTTCACTGCTGTGTTTATGCCGCTTTACACCCACTTGACACACTAACAGAGAGATATCAATACATAGGTTTTACGATTATTATTAGTCAGATATATTCTTGTGCGGTGAATAGGGCGTGTTGAGTCCAGTTCTCTGAGCAAGGAGTAGGTCTTGTCTATTACATATTGGGTTTATGGAACGGTATCTGAGCTAATTTGATACCCTTGTTTTATGTATCACCCCACCTCACCTTTCCCGTTAGGCAGCCATAGTGTGTTTTCTGCATGTGTGACTCTGTTCTGTTTTGTAATTCAGTTCAAGTGTAACGGTTTTTACATTCCCTCTATCAGTGATACCTTATGAGAAGTGTCCTTTTCTGTGTGACTTATTTCACTTAGAATCGTCGTACCTAAATCCACTCATCATGCTGCTACTAACCTTACGACATTGATTTCCTGGCTGAGTGATATTCATTTGTATATAAGGACCACAACTTCTTTATCCATTTTTCTCTTTCCTTGGATATTTAAGATGGAATGAAGTGGAGGTCCTGGTCAACAGAGCAGCCCTAAACTTTGGGGTGCTTGTGTCTTGCTGATTTTTAATTTTCCCAATTTATACCCCCATGAGTGGAAGTGCCCTATGCTCTCTAAGCTGTGTTTTTCAGATGTTTCAGGACTCACCGGACACTTCTCCAGAGTGGCTCTTGGCAATTTACATCCCGCCCATCAGTGTAGCAAGGCTCCCATTTCTCCATGGCCTGTCCTGCATTTCTGGTTTTGACACTTTTTTCAGCATGGCCCTTTTGACCGATGGGAAGCGAGACTTCTTTGTAGCGCTGATTTGCCTTTCCAGGTTGCTTGGTTGGCCAAAAAGGGCGTATGCGTTTTTTCCTGAATATATTCAGGAAAAAACGCATACGCCCTTTTTGGCCAAGGGCATCATTGTCAACGTTTTGCCGCTTTTCATGTGCTTTAAAGGCGATTCGTATCTACCTCCTGAAATCTGTTTCCTGCAATTCTGCCTTGATTTCAAATCTTCTTCTTTGCCTTCCCTCAATATATTTGTGGACGAGAGTTATCATTTATAACTCTGCAGGTTTGTGAATTGCAGTGCCCTGAACCTCCATTTTACAACTCGCTTTTTTGGGAGCTGGCCGCAAAAGCGCAGAATGGCTTCAGGCCCTGTTCTGGTTCCGGGGAGCAGGCTGAGCCTGTGGTTAATTCTTCTTTCTGATGGGAAAATAGAGTGACCTGTGCCTGTCCCAACACCAAGAGCTAGTCTCTCGTTGGTTCCACGTCTTCCCGTTTATCCTCAGGACAAAGTGCAACCTGTACGGAACAGGAGGTTAAAGGTGCTGATGCTCCAAGTAGGGAGCTTGCTAGTAAAGCGGCTGGAATGGCGAACCCGGGCACAAGGAGATGAGAAATGAGGTGCGTTTTAGAAACCTTTCCCCATCACACGGTGTACCATCTTCTGGGTTTCTCATGCATGTTTTTGATGTAGGAAGATGGCCTTGAACCTGGAGATTTGGGACCCATGCGATGGGTACCACGCAGTATTACTTTAAAGGGTCTGCGTTTGCTCACCCAACCTCACCAAACCTCTCAGCCCCAAGAGTGTCCACCCTTATGTCTCATCCAGCTGTGGGTCTAGATATGGTCAATCCAGGTTGCATCACAGCCCCTGAACGCATTGTGTAAGAATTTCTCTCTCTATCACTGTCTTTGTTTCATGGGTGTTTCAAAGTAATTTATTTTTATAATGGGGTTTAGCTGCTTTTCACTGCTGTGTTTATGCCGCTTTACACCCACTTGACACACTAACAGAGAGATATCAATACATAGGTTTTACGATTATTATTAGTCAGATATATTCTTGTGCGGTGAATAGGGCGTGTTGAGTCCAGTTCTCTGAGCAAGGAGTAGGTCTTGTCTATTACATATTGGGTTTCTGGAACGGTATCTGAGCTAATTTGATACCCTTGTTTTATGTATCACCCCACCTCACCTTTCCCGTTAGGCAGCCATAGTGTGTTTTCTGCATGTGTGACTCTGTTCTGTTTTGTAATTCAGTTCAAGTGTAACGGTTTTTACATTCCCTCTATCAGTGATACCTTATGAGAAGTGTCCTTTTCTGTGTGACTTATTTCACTTAGAATCGTCGTACCTAAATCCACTCATCATGCTGCTACTAACCTTACGACATTGATTTCCTGGCTGAGTGATATTCCATTGTATATAAGGACCACAACTTCTTTATCCATTTTTCTCTTTCCTGGGATATTTAAGATGGAATGAAGTGGAGGTCCTGGTCAACAGAGCAGCCCTAAACTTTGGGGTGCTTGTGTCTTGCTGATTTTTAATTTTCCCAATTTATACCCCCATGAGTGGAAGTGCCCTATGCTCTCTAAGCTGTGTTTTTCAGATGTTTCAGGACTCACCGGACACTTCTCCAGAGTGGCTCTTGGCAATTTACATCCCGCCCATCAGTGTAGCAAGGCTCCCATTTCTCCATGGCCTGTCCTGCATTTCTGGTTTTGACACTTTTTTCAGCATGGCCCTTTTGACCGATGGGAAGCGAGACTTCTTTGTAGCGCTGATTTGCCTTTCCAGGTTGCTTGGTTGGCCAAAAAGGGCGTATGCGTTTTTTCCTGAATATATTCAGGAAAAAACGCATACGCCCTTTTTGGCCAAGGGCATCATTGTCAACGTTTTGCCGCTTTTCATGTGCTTTAAAGGCGATTCGTATCTACCTCCTGAAATCTGTTTCCTGCAATTCTGCCTTGATTTCAAATCCTCTTCTTTGCCTTCCCTCAATATATTTGTGGACGAGAGTTATCATTTATAACTCTGCAGGTTTGTGAATTGCAGTGCCCTGAACCTCCATTTTACAACTCGTTTTTATGGGAGCTGGCCGCAAAAGCGCAGAATGGCTTCAGGCCCTGTTCTGGTTCCGGGGGGCAGGCTGAGCCTGTGGTTAATTCTTCTTTCTGATGGGAAAATAGAGTGACCTGTGCCTGTCCCAACACCAAGAGCTAGTCTCTCGTTGGTTCCACGTCTTCCCGTTTATCCTCAGGACAAAGTGCAACCTGTACGGAACAGGAGGTTAAAGGTGCTGATGCTCCAAGTAGGGAGCTTGCTAGTAAAGCGGCTGGAATGGCGAACCCGGGCACAAGGAGATGAGAAATGAGGTGCGTTTTAGAAACCTTTCCCCATCACACGGTGTACCATCTTCTGGGTTTCTCATGCATGTTTTTGATGTAGGAAGATGCCCTTGATCCTGGAGATTTGGGACCCATGCGATGGGTACAACGCAGTATTCCTTTAAAGGGTCTGCGTTTGCTCACCCAACCTCACCAAACCTCTCAGCCCCAAGAGTGTCCACCCTTATGTCTCATCCAGCTGTGCGTCTAGATATGGTCAATCCAGGTTGCATCACAGCCCCTGAACGCATTGTGTAAGAATTTCTCTCTCTTTCACTGTCTTTGTTTCATGGGTGTTTCAAAGTAATTTATTTTTATAATGGGGTTTAGCTGCTTTTCACTGCTGTGTTTATGCCGCTTTACACCCACTTGACACACTAACAGAGAGATATCAATACATAGGTTTTACGATTATTATTAGTCAGATATATTCTTGTGCGGTGAATAGGGCGTGTTGAGTCCAGTTCTCTGAGCAAGGAGTAGGTCTTGTCTATTACATATTGGGTTTATGGAATGGTATCTGAGCTAATTTGATACCCTTGTTTTATGTATCACCCCACCTCACCTTTCCCGTTAAGCAGCCATAGTGTGTTTTCTGCATGTGTGACTCTGTTCTGTTTTGTAATTCAGTTCAAGTGTAACGGTTTTTACATTCCCTCTATCAGTGATACCTTATGAGAAGTGTCCTTTTCTGTGTGACTTATTTCACTTAGAATCGTCGTACCTAAATCCACTCATCATGCTGCTACTAACCTTACGACATTGATTTCCTGGCTGAGTGATATTCCATTGTACATAAGGACCACAACTTCTTTATCCATTTTTCTCTTTCCTGGGATATTTAAGGTGGAATGAAGTGGAGGTCCTGGTCAACAGAGCAGCCCTAAACTTTGGGGTGCTTGTGTCTTGCTGATTTTTAATTTTCCCAATTTATACCCCCATGAGTGGAAGTGCCCTATGCTCTCTAAGCTGTGTTTTTCAGATGTTTCAGGACTCACCGGACACTTCTCCAGAGTGGCTCTTGGCAATTTACATCCCACCCATCAGTGTAGCAAGGCTCCCATTTCTCCATGGCCTGTCCTGCATTTCTGGTTTTGACACTTTTTTCAGCATGGCCCTTTTGACCGATGGGAAGCGAGACTTCTTTGTAGCGCTGATTTGCCTTTCCAGGTTGCTTGGTTGGCCAAAAAGGGCGTATGCGTTTTTTCCTGAATATATTCAGGAAAAAACGCATACGCCCTTTTTGGCCAAGGGCATCATTGTCAACGTTTTGCCGCTTTTCATGTGCTTTAAAGGCGATTCGTATCTACCTCCTGAAATCTGTTTCCTGCAATTCTGCCTTGATTTCAAATCCTCTTCTTTGCCTCCCTTAATATATTTGTGGACGAGAGTTATCAATTATAACTCTGCAGGTTTGTGAATTGCAGTGCCCTGAACCTCCATTTTACAACTCGTTTTTATGGGAGCTGGCCGCAAAATCGCAGAATGGCTTCAGGCCCTGTTCTGGTTCCGGGGGGCAGGCTGAGCCTGTGGTTAATTCTTCTTTCTGATGGGAAAATAGAGTGACCTGTGCCTGTCCCAACACCAAGAGCTAGTCTCTCGTTGGTTCCACGTCTTCCTGTTTATCCTCAGGACAAATTGCAACCTGTACGGAACAGGAGGTTAAAGGTGCTGATGCTCCACGTAGGGAGCTTGCTAGTAAAGCGGCTGGAATGGCGAACCCGCGCACAAGGAGATGAGAAATGAGGTGCGTTTTAGAAACCTTTCCCCATCACACGGTGTACCATCTTCTGGGTTTCTCATGCATGTTTTTGATGTAGGAAGATGCCCTTGAACCTGGAGATTTGGGACCCATGCGATGGTACCACGCAGTATTACTTTAAAGGGTCTGCGTTTGCTCACCCAACCTCACCAAACCTCTCAGCCCCAAGAGTGTCCACCCTTATGTCTCATCCAGCTGTGCGTCTAGATATGGTCAATCCAGGTTGCATCACAGCCCCTGAACGCATTGTGTAAGAATTTCTCTCTCTATCACTGTTTTTGTTTCATGGGTGTTTCAAAATAATTTATTTTTATAATGGGGTTTAGCTGCTTTTCACTGCTGTGTTTATGCCGCTTTACACCCACTTGACACACTAACAGAGAGATATCAATACATAGGTTTTACGATTATTATTAGTCAGATATATTCTTGTGCGGTGAATAGGGCGTGTTGAGTCCAGTTCTCTGAGCAAGGAGTAGGTCTTGTCTATTACATATTGGGTTTATGGAACGGTATCTGAGCTAATTTGATACCCTTGTTTTATGTATCACCCCACCTCACCTTTCCCGTTAAGCAGCCATAGTGTGTTTTCTGCATGTGTGACTCTGTTCTGTTTTGTAATTCAGTTCAAGTGTAACGGTTTTTACATTCCCTCTATCAGTGATACCTTATGAGAAGTGTCCTTTTCTGTGTGACTTATTTCACTTAGAATCGTCGTACCTAAATCCACTCATCATGCTGCTACTAACCTTACGACATTGATTTCCTGGCTGAGTGATATTCATTTGTATATAAGGACCACAACTTCTTTATCCATTTTTCTCTTTCCTTGGATATTTAAGATGGAATGAAGTGGAGGTCCTGGTCAACAGAGCAGCCCTAAACTTTGGGGTGCTTGTGTCTTGCTGATTTTTAATTTTCCCAATTTATACCCCCATGAGTGGAAGTGCCCTATGCTCTCTAAGCTGTGTTTTTCAGATGTTTCAGGACTCACCGGACACTTCTCCAGAGTGGCTCTTGGCAATTTACATCCCGCCCATCAGTGTAGCAAGGCTCCCATTTCTCCATGGCCTGTCCTGCATTTCTGGTTTTGACACTTTTTTCAGCATGGCCCTTTTGACCGATGGGAAGCGAGACTTCTTTGTAGCGCTGATTTGCCTTTCCAGGTTGCTTGGTTGGCCAAAAAGGGCGTATGCGTTTTTTCCTGAATATATTCAGGAAAAAACGCATACGCCCTTTTTGGCCAAGGGCATCATTGTCAACGTTTTGCCGCTTTTCATGTGCTTTAAAGGCGATTCGTATCTACCTCCTGAAATCTGTTTCCTGCAATTCTGCCTTGATTTCAAATCTTCTTCTTTGCCTTCCCTCAATATATTTGTGGACGAGAGTTATCATTTATAACTCTGCAGGTTTGTGAATTGCAGTGCCCTGAACCTCCATTTTACAACTCGCTTTTTTGGGAGCTGGCCGCAAAAGCGCAGAATGGCTTCAGGCCCTGTTCTGGTTCCGGGGAGCAGGCTGAGCCTGTGGTTAATTCTTCTTTCTGATGGGAAAATAGAGTGACCTGTGCCTGTCCCAACACCAAGAGCTAGTCTCTCGTTGGTTCCACGTCTTCCCGTTTATCCTCAGGACAAAGTGCAACCTGTACGGAACAGGAGGTTAAAGGTGCTGATGCTCCAAGTAGGGAGCTTGCTAGTAAAGCGGCTGGAATGGCGAACCCGGGCACAAGGAGATGAGAAATGAGGTGCGTTTTAGAAACCTTTCCCCATCACACGGTGTACCATCTTCTGGGTTTCTCATGCATGTTTTTGATGTAGGAAGATGGCCTTGAACCTGGAGATTTGGGACCCATGCGATGGGTACCACGCAGTATTACTTTAAAGGGTCTGCGTTTGCTCACCCAACCTCACCAAACCTCTCAGCCCCAAGAGTGTCCACCCTTATGTCTCATCCAGCTGTGGGTCTAGATATGGTCAATCCAGGTTGCATCACAGCCCCTGAACGCATTGTGTAAGAATTTCTCTCTCTATCACTGTCTTTGTTTCATGGGTGTTTCAAAGTAATTTATTTTTATAATGGGGTTTAGCTGCTTTTCACTGCTCTGTTTATGCCGCTTTACACCCACTTGACACACTAACAGAGAGATATCAATACATAGGTTTTACGATTATTATTAGTCAGATATATTCTTGTGCGGTGAATAGGGCGTGTTGAGTCCAGTTCTCTGAGCAAGGAGTAGGTCTTGTCTATTACATATTGGGTTTATGGAACGGTATCTGAGCTAATTTGATACCCTTGTTTTATGTATCACCCCACCTCACCTTTCCCGTTAGGCAGCCATAGTGTGTTTTCTGCATGTGTGACTCTGTTCTGTTTTGTAATTCAGTTCAAGTGTAACGGTTTTTACATTCCCTCTATCAGTGATACCTTATGAGAAGTGTCCTTTTCTGTGTGACTTATTTCACTTAGAATCGTCGTACCTAAATCCACTCATCATGCTGCTACTAACCTTACGACATTGATTTCCTGGCTGAGTGATATTCCATTGTATATAAGGACCACAACTTCTTTATCCATTTTTCTCTTTCCTGGGATATTTAAGATGGAATGAAGTGGAGGTCCTGGTCAACAGAGCAGCCCTAAACTTTGGGGTGCTTGTGTCTTGCTGATTTTTAATTTTCCCAATTTATACCCCCATGAGTGGAAGTGCCCTATGCTCTCTAAGCTGTGTTTTTCAGATGTTTCAGGACTCACCGGACACTTCTCCAGAGTGGCTCTTGGCAATTTACATCCCGCCCATCAGTGTAGCAAGGCTCCCATTTCTCCATGGCCTGTCCTGCATTTCTGGTTTTGACACTTTTTTCAGCATGGCCCTTTTGACCGATGGGAAGCGAGACTTCTTTGTAGCGCTGATTTGCCTTTCCAGGTTGCTTGGTTGGCCAAAAAGGGCGTATGCGTTTTTTCCTGAATATATTCAGGAAAAAACGCATACGCCCTTTTTGGCCAAGGGCATCATTGTCAACGTTTTGCCGCTTTTCATGTGCTTTAAAGGCGATTCGTATCTACCTCCTGAAATCTGTTTCCTGCAATTCTGCCTTGATTTCAAATCCTCTTCTTTGCCTTCCCTCAATATATTTGTGGACGAGAGTTAACATTTATAACTCTGCAGGTTTGTGAATTGCAGTGCCCTGAACCTCCATTTTACAACTCGTTTTTATGGGAGCTGGCCGCAAAAGCGCAGAATGGCTTCAGGCCCTGTTCTGGTTCCGGGGGGCAGGCTGAGCCTGTGGTTAATTCTTCTTTCTGATGGGAAAATAGAGTGACCTGTGCCTGTCCCAACACCAAGAGCTAGTCTCTCGTTGGTTCCACGTCTTCCCGTTTATCCTCAGGACAAAGTGCAACCTGTACGGAACAGGAGGTTAAAGGTGCTGATGCTCCAAGTAGGGAGCTTGCTAGTAAAGCGGCTGGAATGGCGAACCCGGGCACAAGGAGATGAGAAATGAGGTGCGTTTTAGAAACCTTTCCCCATCACACGGTGTACCATCTTCTGGGTTTCTCATGCATGTTTTTGATGTAGGAAGATGCCCTTGATCCTGGAGATTTGGGACCCATGCGATGGGTACAACGCAGTATTCCTTTAAAGGGTCTGCGTTTGCTCACCCAACCTCACCAAACCTCTCAGCCCCAAGAGTGTCCACCCTTATGTCTCATCCAGCTGTGCGTCTAGATATGGTCAATCCAGGTTGCATCACAGCCCCTGAACGCATTGTGTAAGAATTTCTCTCTCTTTCACTGTCTTTGTTTCATGGGTGTTTCAAAGTAATTTATTTTTATAATGGGGTTTAGCTGCTTTTCACTGCTGTGTTTATGCCGCTTTACACCCACTTGACACACTAACAGAGAGATATCAATACATAGGTTTTACGATTATTATTAGTCAGATATATTCTTGTGCGGTGAATAGGGCGTGTTGAGTCCAGTTCTCTGAGCAAGGAGTAGGTCTTGTCTATTACATATTGGGTTTATGGAATGGTATCTGAGCTAATTTGATACCCTTGTTTTATGTATCACCCCACCTCACCTTTCCCGTTAAGCAGCCATAGTGTGTTTTCTGCATGTGTGACTCTGTTCTGTTTTGTAATTCAGTTCAAGTGTAACGGTTTTTACATTCCCTCTATCAGTGATACCTTATGAGAAGTGTCCTTTTCTGTGTGACTTATTTCACTTAGAATCGTCGTACCTAAATCCACTCATCATGCTGCTACTAACCTTACGACATTGATTTCCTGGCTGAGTGATATTCCATTGTACATAAGGACCACAACTTCTTTATCCATTTTTCTCTTTCCTGGGATATTTAAGGTGGAATGAAGTGGAGGTCCTGGTCAACAGAGCAGCCCTAAACTTTGGGGTGCTTGTGTCTTGCTGATTTTTAATTTTCCCAATTTATACCCCCATGAGTGGAAGTGCCCTATGCTCTCTAAGCTGTGTTTTTCAGATGTTTCAGGACTCACCGGACACTTCTCCAGAGTGGCTCTTGGCAATTTACATCCCACCCATCAGTGTAGCAAGGCTCCCATTTCTCCATGGCCTGTCCTGCATTTCTGGTTTTGACACTTTTTTCAGCATGGCCCTTTTGACCGATGGGAAGCGAGACTTCTTTGTAGCGCTGATTTGCCTTTCCAGGTTGCTTGGTTGGCCAAAAAGGGCGTATGCGTTTTTTCCTGAATATATTCAGGAAAAAACGCATACGCCCTTTTTGGCCAAGGGCATCATTGTCAACGTTTTGCCGCTTTTCATGTGCTTTAAAGGCGATTCGTATCTACCTCCTGAAATCTGTTTCCTGCAATTCTGCCTTGATTTCAAATCCTCTTCTTTGCCTCCCTTAATATATTTGTGGACGAGAGTTATCAATTATAACTCTGCAGGTTTGTGAATTGCAGTGCCCTGAACCTCCATTTTACAACTCGTTTTTATGGGAGCTGGCCGCAAAATCGCAGAATGGCTTCAGGCCCTGTTCTGGTTCCGGGGGGCAGGTTGAGCCTGTGGTTAATTCTTCTTTCTGATGGGAAAATAGAGTGACCTGTGCCTGTCCCAACACCAAGAGCTAGTCTCTCGTTGGTTCCACGTCTTCCCGTTTATCCTCAGGACAAAGTGCAACCTGTACGGAACAGGAGGTTAAAGGTGCTGATGCTCCAAGTAGGGAGCTTGCTAGTAAAGCGGCTGGAATGGCGAACCCGGGCACAAGGAGATGAGAAATGAGGTGCGTTTTAGAAACCTTTCCCCATCACACGGTGTACCATCTTCTGGGTTTCTCATGCATGTTTTTGATGTAGGAAGATGCCCTTGATCCTGGAGATTTGGGACCCATGCGATGGGTACAACGCAGTATTCCTTTAAAGGGTCTGCGTTTGCTCACCCAACCTCACCAAACCTCTCAGCCCCAAGAGTGTCCACCCTTATGTCTCATCCAGCTGTGCGTCTAGATATGGTCAATCCAGGTTGCATCACAGCCCCTGAACGCATTGTGTAAGAATTTCTCTCTCTTTCACTGTCTTTGTTTCATGGGTGTTTCAAAGTAATTTATTTTTATAATGGGGTTTAGCTGCTTTTCACTGCTGTGTTTATGCCGCTTTACACCCACTTGACACACTAACAGAGAGATATCAATACATAGGTTTTACGATTATTATTAGTCAGATATATTCTTGTGCGGTGAATAGGGCGTGTTGAGTCCAGTTCTCTGAGCAAGGAGTAGGTCTTGTCTATTACATATTGGGTTTATGGAATGGTATCTGAGCTAATTTGATACCCTTGTTTTATGTATCACCCCACCTCACCTTTCCCGTTAAGCAGCCATAGTGTGTTTTCTGCATGTGTGACTCTGTTCTGTTTTGTAATTCAGTTCAAGTGTAACGGTTTTTACATTCCCTCTATCAGTGATACCTTATGAGAAGTGTCCTTTTCTGTGTGACTTATTTCACTTAGAATCGTCGTACCTAAATCCACTCATCATGCTGCTACTAACCTTACGACATTGATTTCCTGGCTGAGTGATATTCCATTGTACATAAGGACCACAACTTCTTTATCCATTTTTCTCTTTCCTGGGATATTTAAGGTGGAATGAAGTGGAGGTCCTGGTCAACAGAGCAGCCCTAAACTTTGGGGTGCTTGTGTCTTGCTGATTTTTAATTTTCCCAATTTATACCCCCATGAGTGGAAGTGCCCTATGCTCTCTAAGCTGTGTTTTTCAGATGTTTCAGGACTCACCGGACACTTCTCCAGAGTGGCTCTTGGCAATTTACATCCCGCCCATCAGTGTAGCAAGGCTCCCATTTCTCCATGGCCTGTCCTGCATTTCTGGTTTTGACACTTTTTTCAGCATGGCCCTTTTGACCGATGGGAAGCGAGACTTCTTTGTAGCGCTGATTTGCCTTTCCAGGTTGCTTGGTTGGCCAAAAAGGGCGTATGCGTTTTTTCCTGAATATATTCAGGAAAAAACGCATACGCCCTTTTTGGCCAAGGGCATCATTGTCAACGTTTTGCCGCTTTTCATGTGCTTTAAAGGCGATTCGTATCTACCTCCTGAAATCTGTTTCCTGCAATTCTGCCTTGATTTCAAATCCTCTTCTTTGCCTTCCCTCAATATATTTGTGGACGAGAGTTAACATTTATAACTCTGCAGGTTTGTGAATTGCAGTGCCCTGAACCTCCATTTTACAACTCGTTTTTATGGGAGCTGGCCGCAAAAGCGCAGAATGGCTTCAGGCCCTGTTCTGGTTCCGGGGGGCAGGCTGAGCCTGTGGTTAATTCTTCTTTCTGATGGGAAAATAGAGTGACCTGTGCCTGTCCCAACACCAAGAGCTAGTCTCTCGTTGGTTCCACGTCTTCCCGTTTATCCTCAGGACAAAGTGCAACCTGTACGGAACAGGAGGTTAAAGGTGCTGATGCTCCAAGTAGGGAGCTTGCTAGTAAAGCGGCTGGAATGGCGAACCCGGGCACAAGGAGATGAGAAATGAGGTGCGTTTTAGAAACCTTTCCCCATCACACGGTGTACCATCTTCTGGGTTTCTCATGCATGTTTTTGATGTAGGAAGATGCCCTTGATCCTGGAGATTTGGGACCCATGCGATGGGTACAACGCAGTATTCCTTTAAAGGGTCTGCGTTTGCTCACCCAACCTCACCAAACCTCTCAGCCCCAAGAGTGTCCACCCTTATGTCTCATCCAGCTGTGCGTCTAGATATGGTCAATCCAGGTTGCATCACAGCCCCTGAACGCATTGTGTAAGAATTTCTCTCTCTTTCACTGTCTTTGTTTCATGGGTGTTTCAAAGTAATTTATTTTTATAATGGGGTTTAGCTGCTTTTCACTGCTGTGTTTATGCCGCTTTACACCCACTTGACACACTAACAGAGAGATATCAATACATAGGTTTTACGATTATTATTAGTCAGATATATTCTTGTGCGGTGAATAGGGCGTGTTGAGTCCAGTTCTCTGAGCAAGGAGTAGGTCTTGTCTATTACATATTGGGTTTATGGAATGGTATCTGAGCTAATTTGATACCCTTGTTTTATGTATCACCCCACCTCACCTTTCCCGTTAAGCAGCCATAGTGTGTTTTCTGCATGTGTGACTCTGTTCTGTTTTGTAATTCAGTTCAAGTGTAACGGTTTTTACATTCCCTCTATCAGTGATACCTTATGAGAAGTGTCCTTTTCTGTGTGACTTATTTCACTTAGAATCGTCGTACCTAAATCCACTCATCATGCTGCTACTAACCTTACGACATTGATTTCCTGGCTGAGTGATATTCCATTGTACATAAGGACCACAACTTCTTTATCCATTTTTCTCTTTCCTGGGATATTTAAGGTGGAATGAAGTGGAGGTCCTGGTCAACAGAGCAGCCCTAAACTTTGGGGTGCTTGTGTCTTGCTGATTTTTAATTTTCCCAATTTATACCCCCATGAGTGGAAGTGCCCTATGCTCTCTAAGCTGTGTTTTTCAGATGTTTCAGGACTCACCGGACACTTCTCCAGAGTGGCTCTTGGCAATTTACATCCCACCCATCAGTGTAGCAAGGCTCCCATTTCTCCATGGCCTGTCCTGCATTTCTGGTTTTGACACTTTTTTCAGCATGGCCCTTTTGACCGATGGGAAGCGAGACTTCTTTGTAGCGCTGATTTGCCTTTCCAGGTTGCTTGGTTGGCCAAAAAGGGCGTATGCGTTTTTTCCTGAATATATTCAGGAAAAAACGCATACGCCCTTTTTGGCCAAGGGCATCATTGTCAACGTTTTGCCGCTTTTCATGTGCTTTAAAGGCGATTCGTATCTACCTCCTGAAATCTGTTTCCTGCAATTCTGCCTTGATTTCAAATCCTCTTCTTTGCCTCCCTTAATATATTTGTGGACGAGAGTTATCAATTATAACTCTGCAGGTTTGTGAATTGCAGTGCCCTGAACCTCCATTTTACAACTCGTTTTTATGGGAGCTGGCCGCAAAAGCGCAGAATGGCTTCAGGCCCTGTTCTGGTTCCGGGGGGCAGGTTGAGCCTGTGGTTAATTCTTCTTTCTGATGGGAAAATAGAGTGACCTGTGCCTGTCCCAACACCAAGAGCTAGTCTCTCGTTGGTTCCACGTCTTCCCGTTTATCCTCAGGACAAAGTGCAACCTGTACGGAACAGGAGGTTAAAGGTGCTGATGCTCCAAGTAGGGAGCTTGCTAGTAAAGCGGCTGGAATGGCGAACCCGGGCACAAGGAGATGAGAAATGAGGTGCGTTTTAGAAACCTTTCCCCATCACACGGTGTACCATCTTCTGGGTTTCTCATGCATGTTTTTGATGTAGGAAGATGCCCTTGATCCTGGAGATTTGGGACCCATGCGATGGGTACAACGCAGTATTCCTTTAAAGGGTCTGCGTTTGCTCACCCAACCTCACCAAACCTCTCAGCCCCAAGAGTGTCCACCCTTATGTCTCATCCAGCTGTGCGTCTAGATATGGTCAATCCAGGTTGCATCACAGCCCCTGAACGCATTGTGTAAGAATTTCTCTCTCTTTCACTGTCTTTGTTTCATGGGTGTTTCAAAGTAATTTATTTTTATAATGGGGTTTAGCTGCTTTTCACTGCTGTGTTTATGCCGCTTTACACCCACTTGACACACTAACAGAGAGATATCAATACATAGGTTTTACGATTATTATTAGTCAGATATATTCTTGTGCGGTGAATAGGGCGTGTTGAGTCCAGTTCTCTGAGCAAGGAGTAGGTCTTGTCTATTACATATTGGGTTTATGGAATGGTATCTGAGCTAATTTGATACCCTTGTTTTATGTATCACCCCACCTCACCTTTCCCGTTAAGCAGCCATAGTGTGTTTTCTGCATGTGTGACTCTGTTCTGTTTTGTAATTCAGTTCAAGTGTAACGGTTTTTACATTCCCTCTATCAGTGATACCTTATGAGAAGTGTCCTTTTCTGTGTGACTTATTTCACTTAGAATCGTCGTACCTAAATCCACTCATCATGCTGCTACTAACCTTACGACATTGATTTCCTGGCTGAGTGATATTCCATTGTACATAAGGACCACAACTTCTTTATCCATTTTTCTCTTTCCTGGGATATTTAAGGTGGAATGAAGTGGAGGTCCTGGTCAACAGAGCAGCCCTAAACTTTGGGGTGCTTGTGTCTTGCTGATTTTTAATTTTCCCAATTTATACCCCCATGAGTGGAAGTGCCCTATGCTCTCTAAGCTGTGTTTTTCAGATGTTTCAGGACTCACCGGACACTTCTCCAGAGTGGCTCTTGGCAATTTACATCCCGCCCATCAGTGTAGCAAGGCTCCCATTTCTCCATGGCCTGTCCTGCATTTCTGGTTTTGACACTTTTTTCAGCATGGCCCTTTTGACCGATGGGAAGCGAGACTTCTTTGTAGCGCTGATTTGCCTTTCCAGGTTGCTTGGTTGGCCAAAAAGGGCGTATGCGTTTTTTCCTGAATATATTCAGGAAAAAACGCATACGCCCTTTTTGGCCAAGGGCATCATTGTCAACGTTTTGCCGCTTTTCATGTGCTTTAAAGGCGATTCGTATCTACCTCCTGAAATCTGTTTCCTGCAATTCTGCCTTGATTTCAAATCCTCTTCTTTGCCTTCCCTCAATATATTTGTGGACGAGAGTTAACATTTATAACTCTGCAGGTTTGTGAATTGCAGTGCCCTGAACCTCCATTTTACAACTCGTTTTTATGGGAGCTGGCCGCAAAAGCGCAGAATGGCTTCAGGCCCTGTTCTGGTTCCGGGGGGCAGGCTGAGCCTGTGGTTAATTCTTCTTTCTGATGGGAAAATAGAGTGACCTGTGCCTGTCCCAACACCAAGAGCTAGTCTCTCGTTGGTTCCACGTCTTCCCGTTTATCCTCAGGACAAAGTGCAACCTGTACGGAACAGGAGGTTAAAGGTGCTGATGCTCCAAGTAGGGAGCTTGCTAGTAAAGCGGCTGGAATGGCGAACCCGGGCACAAGGAGATGAGAAATGAGGTGCGTTTTAGAAACCTTTCCCCATCACACGGTGTACCATCTTCTGGGTTTCTCATGCATGTTTTTGATGTAGGAAGATGCCCTTGATCCTGGAGATTTGGGACCCATGCGATGGGTACAACGCAGTATTCCTTTAAAGGGTCTGCGTTTGCTCACCCAACCTCACCAAACCTCTCAGCCCCAAGAGTGTCCACCCTTATGTCTCATCCAGCTGTGCGTCTAGATATGGTCAATCCAGGTTGCATCACAGCCCCTGAACGCATTGTGTAAGAATTTCTCTCTCTTTCACTGTCTTTGTTTCATGGGTGTTTCAAAGTAATTTATTTTTATAATGGGGTTTAGCTGCTTTTCACTGCTGTGTTTATGCCGCTTTACACCCACTTGACACACTAACAGAGAGATATCAATACATAGGTTTTACGATTATTATTAGTCAGATATATTCTTGTGCGGTGAATAGGGCGTGTTGAGTCCAGTTCTCTGAGCAAGGAGTAGGTCTTGTCTATTACATATTGGGTTTATGGAATGGTATCTGAGCTAATTTGATACCCTTGTTTTATGTATCACCCCACCTCACCTTTCCCGTTAAGCAGCCATAGTGTGTTTTCTGCATGTGTGACTCTGTTCTGTTTTGTAATTCAGTTCAAGTGTAACGGTTTTTACATTCCCTCTATCAGTGATACCTTATGAGAAGTGTCCTTTTCTGTGTGACTTATTTCACTTAGAATCGTCGTACCTAAATCCACTCATCATGCTGCTACTAACCTTACGACATTGATTTCCTGGCTGAGTGATATTCCATTGTACATAAGGACCACAACTTCTTTATCCATTTTTCTCTTTCCTGGGATATTTAAGGTGGAATGAAGTGGAGGTCCTGGTCAACAGAGCAGCCCTAAACTTTGGGGTGCTTGTGTCTTGCTGATTTTTAATTTTCCCAATTTATACCCCCATGAGTGGAAGTGCCCTATGCTCTCTAAGCTGTGTTTTTCAGATGTTTCAGGACTCACCGGACACTTCTCCAGAGTGGCTCTTGGCAATTTACATCCCACCCATCAGTGTAGCAAGGCTCCCATTTCTCCATGGCCTGTCCTGCATTTCTGGTTTTGACACTTTTTTCAGCATGGCCCTTTTGACCGATGGGAAGCGAGACTTCTTTGTAGCGCTGATTTGCCTTTCCAGGTTGCTTGGTTGGCCAAAAAGGGCGTATGCGTTTTTTCCTGAATATATTCAGGAAAAAACGCATACGCCCTTTTTGGCCAAGGGCATCATTGTCAACGTTTTGCCGCTTTTCATGTGCTTTAAAGGCGATTCGTATCTACCTCCTGAAATCTGTTTCCTGCAATTCTGCCTTGATTTCAAATCCTCTTCTTTG
Organism: Balaenoptera borealis; assembly: GCF_965194805.1. Taxonomy (NCBI): domain Eukaryota; kingdom Metazoa; phylum Chordata; class Mammalia; order Artiodactyla; family Balaenopteridae; genus Balaenoptera; species Balaenoptera borealis. The sequence goes on from NW_028124006.1 coordinate 1,736,645, forward strand.
CCTCCCTTAATATATTTGTGGACGAGAGTTATCAATTATAACTCTGCAGGTTTGTGAATTGCAGTGCCCTGAACCTCCATTTTACAACTCGTTTTTATGGGAGCTGGCCGCAAAAGCGCAGAATGGCTTCAGGCCCTGTTCTGGTTCCGGGGGGCAGGTTGAGCCTGTGGTTAATTCTTCTTTCTGATGGGAAAATAGAGTGACCTGTGCCTGTCCCAACACCAAGAGCTAGTCTCTCGTTGGTTCCACGTCTTCCCGTTTATCCTCAGGACAAAGTGCAACCTGTACGGAACAGGAGGTTAAAGGTGCTGATGCTCCAAGTAGGGAGCTTGCTAGTAAAGCGGCTGGAATGGCGAACCCGGGCACAAGGAGATGAGAAATGAGGTGCGTTTTAGAAACCTTTCCCCATCACACGGTGTACCATCTTCTGGGTTTCTCATGCATGTTTTTGATGTAGGAAGATGCCCTTGATCCTGGAGATTTGGGACCCATGCGATGGGTACAACGCAGTATTCCTTTAAAGGGTCTGCGTTTGCTCACCCAACCTCACCAAACCTCTCAGCCCCAAGAGTGTCCACCCTTATGTCTCATCCAGCTGTGCGTCTAGATATGGTCAATCCAGGTTGCATCACAGCCCCTGAACGCATTGTGTAAGAATTTCTCTCTCTTTCACTGTCTTTGTTTCATGGGTGTTTCAAAGTAATTTATTTTTATAATGGGGTTTAGCTGCTTTTCACTGCTGTGTTTATGCCGCTTTACACCCACTTGACACACTAACAGAGAGATATCAATACATAGGTTTTACGATTATTATTAGTCAGATATATTCTTGTGCGGTGAATAGGGCGTGTTGAGTCCAGTTCTCTGAGCAAGGAGTAGGTCTTGTCTATTACATATTGGGTTTATGGAATGGTATCTGAGCTAATTTGATACCCTTGTTTTATGTATCACCCCACCTCACCTTTCCCGTTAAGCAGCCATAGTGTGTTTTCTGCATGTGTGACTCTGTTCTGTTTTGTAATTCAGTTCAAGTGTAACGGTTTTTACATTCCCTCTATCAGTGATACCTTATGAGAAGTGTCCTTTTCTGTGTGACTTATTTCACTTAGAATCGTCGTACCTAAATCCACTCATCATGCTGCTACTAACCTTACGACATTGATTTCCTGGCTGAGTGATATTCCATTGTACATAAGGACCACAACTTCTTTATCCATTTTTCTCTTTCCTGGGATATTTAAGGTGGAATGAAGTGGAGGTCCTGGTCAACAGAGCAGCCCTAAACTTTGGGGTGCTTGTGTCTTGCTGATTTTTAATTTTCCCAATTTATACCCCCATGAGTGGAAGTGCCCTATGCTCTCTAAGCTGTGTTTTTCAGATGTTTCAGGACTCACCGGACACTTCTCCAGAGTGGCTCTTGGCAATTTACATCCCACCCATCAGTGTAGCAAGGCTCCCATTTCTCCATGGCCTGTCCTGCATTTCTGGTTTTGACACTTTTTTCAGCATGGCCCTTTTGACCGATGGGAAGCGAGACTTCTTTGTAGCGCTGATTTGCCTTTCCAGGTTGCTTGGTTGGCCAAAAAGGGCGTATGCGTTTTTTCCTGAATATATTCAGGAAAAAACGCATACGCCCTTTTTGGCCAAGGGCATCATTGTCAACGTTTTGCCGCTTTTCATGTGCTTTAAAGGCGATTCGTATCTACCTCCTGAAATCTGTTTCCTGCAATTCTGCCTTGATTTCAAATCCTCTTCTTTGCCTCCCTTAATATATTTGTGGACGAGAGTTATCAATTATAACTCTGCAGGTTTGTGAATTGCAGTGCCCTGAACCTCCATTTTACAACTCGTTTTTATGGGAGCTGGCCGCAAAATCGCAGAATGGCTTCAGGCCCTGTTCTGGTTCCGGGGGGCAGGCTGAGCCTGTGGTTAATTCTTCTTTCTGATGGGAAAATAGAGTGACCTGTGCCTGTCCCAACACCAAGAGCTAGTCTCTCGTTGGTTCCACGTCTTCCTGTTTATCCTCAGGACAAATTGCAACCTGTACGGAACAGGAGGTTAAAGGTGCTGATGCTCCACGTAGGGAGCTTGCTAGTAAAGCGGCTGGAATGGCGAACCCGCGCACAAGGAGATGAGAAATGAGGTGCGTTTTAGAAACCTTTCCCCATCACACGGTGTACCATCTTCTGGGTTTCTCATGCATGTTTTTGATGTAGGAAGATGCCCTTGAACCTGGAGATTTGGGACCCATGCGATGGTACCACGCAGTATTACTTTAAAGGGTCTGCGTTTGCTCACCCAACCTCACCAAACCTCTCAGCCCCAAGAGTGTCCACCCTTATGTCTCATCCAGCTGTGCGTCTAGATATGGTTAATCCAGGTTGCATCACAGCCCCTGAACGCATTGTGTAAGAATTTCTCTCTCTATCACTGTCTTTGTTTCATGGGTGTTTCAAAGTAATTTATTTTTATAATGGGGTTTAGCTGCTTTTCACTGCTGTGTTTATGCCGCTTTACACCCACTTGACACACTAACAGAGACATATCAATACATAGGTTTTACGATTTTTATTAGTCAGATATATTCTTGTGCGGTGAATAGGGCGTGTTGAGTCCAGTTCTCTGAGCAAGGAGTAGGTCTTGTCTATTACATATTGGGTTTATGGAACGGTATCTGAGCTAATTTGATACCCTTGTTTTATGTATCACCCCACCTCACCTTTCCCGTTAAGCAGCCATAGTGTGTTTTCTGCATGTGTGACTCTGTTCTGTTTTGTAATTCAGTTCAAGTGTAACGGTTTTTACATTCCCTCTATCAGTGATACCTTATGAGAAGTGTCCTTTTCTGTGTGACTTATTTCACTTAGAATCGTCGTACCTAAATCCACTCATCATGCTGCTACTAACCTTACGACATTGATTTCCTGGCTGAGTGATATTCCATTGTATATAAGGACCACAACTTCTTTATCCATTTTTCTCTTTCCTGGGATATTTAAGATGGAATGAAGTGGAGGTCCTGGTCAACAGAGCAGCCCTAAACTTTGGGGTGCTTGTGTCTTGCTGATTTTTAATTTTCCCAATTTATACCCCCATGAGTGGAAGTGCCCTATGCTCTCTAAGCTGTGTTTTTCAGATGTTTCAGGACTCACCGGACACTTCTCCAGAGTGGCTCTTGGCAATTTACATCCCGCCCATCAGTGTAGCAAGGCTCCCATTTCTCCATGGCCTGTCCTGCATTTCTGGTTTTGACACTTTTTTCAGCATGGCCCTTTTGACCGATGGGAAGCGAGACTTCTTTGTAGCGCTGATTTGCCTTTCCAGGTTGCTTGGTTGGCCAAAAAGGGCGTATGCGTTTTTTCCTGAATATATTCAGGAAAAAACGCATACGCCCTTTTTGGCCAAGGGCATCATTGTCAACGTTTTGCCGCTTTTCATGTGCTTTAAAGGCGATTCGTATCTACCTCCTGAAATCTGTTTCCTGCAATTCTGCCTTGATTTCAAATCTTCTTCTTTGCCTTCCCTCAATATATTTGTGGACGAGAGTTATCATTTATAACTCTGCAGGTTTGTGAATTGCAGTGCCCTCAACCTCCATTTTACAACTCGTTTTTATGGGAGCTGGCCGCAAAAGCGCAGAATGGCTTCAGGCCCTGTTCTGGTTCCGGGGGGCAGGCTGAGCCTGTGGTTAATTCTTCTTTCTGATGGGAAAATAGAGTGACCTGTGCCTGTCCCAACACCAAGAGCTAGTCTCTCGTTGGTTCCACGTCTTCCCGTTTATCCTCAGGACAAAGTGCAACCTGTACGGAACAGGAGGTTAAAGGTGCTGATGCTCCAAGTAGGGAGCTTGCTAGTAAAGCGGCTGGAATGGCGAACCCGGGCACAAGGAGATGAGAAATGAGGTGCGTTTTAGAAACCTTTCCCCATCACACGGTGTACCATCTTCTGGGTTTCTCATGCATGTTTTTGATGTAGGAAGATGGCCTTGAACCTGGAGATTTGGGACCCATGCGATGGGTACCACGCAGTATTACTTTAAAGGGTCTGCGTTTGCTCACCCAACCTCACCAAACCTCTCAGCCCCAAGAGTGTCCACCCTTATGTCTCATCCAGCTGTGGGTCTAGATATGGTCAATCCAGGTTGCATCACAGCCCCTGAACGCATTGTGTAAGAATTTCTCTCTCTATCACTGTCTTTGTTTCATGGGTGTTTCAAAGTAATTTATTTTTATAATGGGGTTTAGCTGCTTTTCACTGCTCTGTTTATGCCGCTTTACACCCACTTGACACACTAACAGAGAGATATCAATACATAGGTTTTACGATTATTATTAGTCAGATATATTCTTGTGCGGTGAATAGGGCGTGTTGAGTCCAGTTCTCTGAGCAAGGAGTAGGTCTTGTCTATTACATATTGGGTTTATGGAACGGTATCTGAGCTAATTTGATACCCTTGTTTTATGTATCACCCCACCTCACCTTTCCCGTTAGGCAGCCATAGTGTGTTTTCTGCATGTGTGACTCTGTTCTGTTTTGTAATTCAGTTCAAGTGTAACGGTTTTTACATTCCCTCTATCAGTGATACCTTATGAGAAGTGTCCTTTTCTGTGTGACTTATTTCACTTAGAATCGTCGTACCTAAATCCACTCATCATGCTGCTACTAACCTTACGACATTGATTTCCTGGCTGAGTGATATTCCATTGTATATAAGGACCACAACTTCTTTATCCATTTTTCTCTTTCCTGGGATATTTAAGATGGAATGAAGTGGAGGTCCTGGTCAACAGAGCAGCCCTAAACTTTGGGGTGCTTGTGTCTTGCTGATTTTTAATTTTCCCAATTTATACCCCCATGAGTGGAAGTGCCCTATGCTCTCTAAGCTGTGTTTTTCAGATGTTTCAGGACTCACCGGACACTTCTCCAGAGTGGCTCTTGGCAATTTACATCCCACCCATCAGTGTAGCAAGGCTCCCATTTCTCCATGGCCTGTCCTGCATTTCTGGTTTTGACACTTTTTTCAGCATGGCCCTTTTGACCGATGGGAAGCGAGACTTCTTTGTAGCGCTGATTTGCCTTTCCAGGTTGCTTGGTTGGCCAAAAAGGGCGTATGCGTTTTTTCCTGAATATATTCAGGAAAAAACGCATACGCCCTTTTTGGCCAAGGGCATCATTGTCAACGTTTTGCCGCTTTTCATGTGCTTTAAAGGCGATTCGTATCTACCTCCTGAAATCTGTTTCCTGCAATTCTGCCTTGATTTCAAATCCTCTTCTTTGCCTCCCTTAATATATTTGTGGACGAGAGTTATCAATTATAACTCTGCAGGTTTGTGAATTGCAGTGCCCTGAACCTCCATTTTACAACTCGTTTTTATGGGAGCTGGCCGCAAAATCGCAGAATGGCTTCAGGCCCTGTTCTGGTTCCGGGGGGCAGGTTGAGCCTGTGGTTAATTCTTCTTTCTGATGGGAAAATAGAGTGACCTGTGCCTGTCCCAACACCAAGAGCTAGTCTCTCGTTGGTTCCACGTCTTCCCGTTTATCCTCAGGACAAAGTGCAACCTGTACGGAACAGGAGGTTAAAGGTGCTGATGCTCCAAGTAGGGAGCTTGCTAGTAAAGCGGCTGGAATGGCGAACCCGGGCACAAGGAGATGAGAAATGAGGTGCGTTTTAGAAACCTTTCCCCATCACACGGTGTACCATCTTCTGGGTTTCTCATGCATGTTTTTGATGTAGGAAGATGCCCTTGATCCTGGAGATTTGGGACCCATGCAATGGGTACAACGCAGTATTCCTTTAAAGGGTCTGCGTTTGCTCACCCAACCTCACCAAACCTCTCAGCCCCAAGAGTGTCCACCCTTATGTCTCATCCAGCTGTGCGTCTAGATATGGTCAATCCAGGTTGCATCACAGCCCCTGAACGCATTGTGTAAGAATTTCTCTCTCTTTCACTGTCTTTGTTTCATGGGTGTTTCAAAGTAATTTATTTTTATAATGGGGTTTAGCTGCTTTTCACTGCTGTGTTTATGCCGCTTTACACCCACTTGACACACTAACAGAGAGATATCAATACATAGGTTTTACGATTATTATTAGTCAGATATATTCTTGTGCGGTGAATAGGGCGTGTTGAGTCCAGTTCTCTGAGCAAGGAGTAGGTCTTGTCTATTACATATTGGGTTTATGGAATGGTATCTGAGCTAATTTGATACCCTTGTTTTATGTATCACCCCACCTCACCTTTCCCGTTAAGCAGCCATAGTGTGTTTTCTGCATGTGTGACTCTGTTCTGTTTTGTAATTCAGTTCAAGTGTAACGGTTTTTACATTCCCTCTATCAGTGATACCTTATGAGAAGTGTCCTTTTCTGTGTGACTTATTTCACTTAGAATCGTCGTACCTAAATCCACTCATCATGCTGCTACTAACCTTACGACATTGATTTCCTGGCTGAGTGATATTCCATTGTACATAAGGACCACAACTTCTTTATCCATTTTTCTCTTTCCTGGGATATTTAAGGTGGAATGAAGTGGAGGTCCTGGTCAACAGAGCAGCCCTAAACTTTGGGGTGCTTGTGTCTTGCTGATTTTTAATTTTCCCAATTTATACCCCCATGAGTGGAAGTGCCCTATGCTCTCTAAGCTGTGTTTTTCAGATGTTTCAGGACTCACCGGACACTTCTCCAGAGTGGCTCTTGGCAATTTACATCCCACCCATCAGTGTAGCAAGGCTCCCATTTCTCCATGGCCTGTCCTGCATTTCTGGTTTTGACACTTTTTTCAGCATGGCCCTTTTGACCGATGGGAAGCGAGACTTCTTTGTAGCGCTGATTTGCCTTTCCAGGTTGCTTGGTTGGCCAAAAAGGGCGTATGCGTTTTTTCCTGAATATATTCAGGAAAAAACGCATACGCCCTTTTTGGCCAAGGGCATCATTGTCAACGTTTTGCCGCTTTTCATGTGCTTTAAAGGCGATTCGTATCTACCTCCTGAAATCTGTTTCCTGCAATTCTGCCTTGATTTCAAATCCTCTTCTTTGCCTCCCTTAATATATTTGTGGACGAGAGTTATCAATTATAACTCTGCAGGTTTGTGAATTGCAGTGCCCTGAACCTCCATTTTACAACTCGTTTTTATGGGAGCTGGCCGCAAAATCGCAGAATGGCTTCAGGCCCTGTTCTGGTTCCGGGGGGCAGGCTGAGCCTGTGGTTAATTCTTCTTTCTGATGGGAAAATAGAGTGACCTGTGCCTGTCCCAACACCAAGAGCTAGTCTCTCGTTGGTTCCACGTCTTCCTGTTTATCCTCAGGACAAATTGCAACCTGTACGGAACAGGAGGTTAAAGGTGCTGATGCTCCACGTAGGGAGCTTGCTAGTAAAGCGGCTGGAATGGCGAACCCGCGCACAAGGAGATGAGAAATGAGGTGCGTTTTAGAAACCTTTCCCCATCACACGGTGTACCATCTTCTGGGTTTCTCATGCATGTTTTTGATGTAGGAAGATGCCCTTGAACCTGGAGATTTGGGACCCATGCGATGGTACCACGCAGTATTACTTTAAAGGGTCTGCGTTTGCTCACCCAACCTCACCAAACCTCTCAGCCCCAAGAGTGTCCACCCTTATGTCTCATCCAGCTGTGCGTCTAGATATGGTTAATCCAGGTTGCATCACAGCCCCTGAACGCATTGTGTAAGAATTTCTCTCTCTATCACTGTCTTTGTTTCATGGGTGTTTCAAAGTAATTTATTTTTATAATGGGGTTTAGCTGCTTTTCACTGCTGTGTTTATGCCGCTTTACACCCACTTGACACACTAACAGAGACATATCAATACATAGGTTTTACGATTATTATTAGTCAGATATATTCTTGTGCGGTGAATAGGGCGTGTTGAGTCCAGTTCTCTGAGCAAGGAGTAGGTCTTGTCTATTACATATTGGGTTTATGGAACGGTATCTGAGCTAATTTGATACCCTTGTTTTATGTATCACCCCACCTCACCTTTCCCGTTAAGCAGCCATAGTGTGTTTTCTGCATGTGTGACTCTGTTCTGTTTTGTAATTCAGTTCAAGTGTAACGGTTTTTACATTCCCTCTATCAGTGATACCTTATGAGAAGTGTCCTTTTCTGTGTGACTTATTTCACTTAGAATCGTCGTACCTAAATCCACTCATCATGCTGCTACTAACCTTACGACATTGATTTCCTGGCTGAGTGATATTCCATTGTATATAAGGACCACAACTTCTTTATCCATTTTTCTCTTTCCTGGGATATTTAAGATGGAATGAAGTGGAGGTCCTGGTCAACAGAGCAGCCCTAAACTTTGGGGTGCTTGTGTCTTGCTGATTTTTAATTTTCCCAATTTATACCCCCATGAGTGGAAGTGCCCTATGCTCTCTAAGCTGTGTTTTTCAGATGTTTCAGGACTCACCGGACACTTCTCCAGAGTGGCTCTTGGCAATTTACATCCCGCCCATCAGTGTAGCAAGGCTCCCATTTCTCCATGGCCTGTCCTGCATTTCTGGTTTTGACACTTTTTTCAGCATGGCCCTTTTGACCGATGGGAAGCGAGACTTCTTTGTAGCGCTGATTTGCCTTTCCAGGTTGCTTGGTTGGCCAAAAAGGGCGTATGCGTTTTTTCCTGAATATATTCAGGAAAAAACGCATACGCCCTTTTTGGCCAAGGGCATCATTGTCAACGTTTTGCCGCTTTTCATGTGCTTTAAAGGCGATTCGTATCTACCTCCTGAAATCTGTTTCCTGCAATTCTGCCTTGATTTCAAATCTTCTTCTTTGCCTTCCCTCAATATATTTGTGGACGAGAGTTATCATTTATAACTCTGCAGGTTTGTGAATTGCAGTGCCCTGAACCTCCATTTTACAACTCGTTTTTATGGGAGCTGGCCGCAAAAGCGCAGAATGGCTTCAGGCCCTGTTCTGGTTCCGGGGGGCAGGCTGAGCCTGTGGTTAATTCTTCTTTCTGATGGGAAAATAGAGTGACCTGTGCCTGTCCCAACACCAAGAGCTAGTCTCTCGTTGGTTCCACGTCTTCCCGTTTATCCTCAGGACAAAGTGCAACCTGTACGGAACAGGAGGTTAAAGGTGCTGATGCTCCACGTAGGGAGCTTGCTAGTAAAGCGGCTGGAATGGCGAACCCGCGCACAAGGAGATGAGAAATGAGGTGCGTTTTAGAAACCTTTCCCCATCACACGGTGTACCATCTTCTGGGTTTCTCATGCATGTTTTTGATGTAGGAAGATGCCCTTGAACCTGGAGATTTGGGACCCATGCGATGGTACCACGCAGTATTACTTTAAAGGGTCTGCGTTTGCTCACCCAACCTCACCAAACCTCTCAGCCCCAAGAGTGTCCACCCTTATGTCTCATCCAGCTGTGCGTCTAGATATGGTTAATCCAGGTTGCATCACAGCCCCTGAACGCATTGTGTAAGAATTTCTCTCTCTATCACTGTCTTTGTTTCATGGGTGTTTCAAAGTAATTTATTTTTATAATGGGGTTTAGCTGCTTTTCACTGCTGTGTTTATGCCGCTTTACACCCACTTGACACACTAACAGAGACATATCAATACATAGGTTTTACGATTATTATTAGTCAGATATATTCTTGTGCGGTGAATAGGGCGTGTTGAGTCCAGTTCTCTGAGCAAGGAGTAGGTCTTGTCTATTACATATTGGGTTTATGGAACGGTATCTGAGCTAATTTGATACCCTTGTTTTATGTATCACCCCACCTCACCTTTCCCGTTAAGCAGCCATAGTGTGTTTTCTGCATGTGTGACTCTGTTCTGTTTTGTAATTCAGTTCAAGTGTAACGGTTTTTACATTCCCTCTATCAGTGATACCTTATGAGAAGTGTCCTTTTCTGTGTGACTTATTTCACTTAGAATCGTCGTACCTAAATCCACTCATCATGCTGCTACTAACCTTACGACATTGATTTCCTGGCTGAGTGATATTCCATTGTATATAAGGACCACAACTTCTTTATCCATTTTTCTCTTTCCTGGGATATTTAAGATGGAATGAAGTGGAGGTCCTGGTCAACAGAGCAGCCCTAAACTTTGGGGTGCTTGTGTCTTGCTGATTTTTAATTTTCCCAATTTATACCCCCATGAGTGGAAGTGCCCTATGCTCTCTAAGCTGTGTTTTTCAGATGTTTCAGGACTCACCGGACACTTCTCCAGAGTGGCTCTTGGCAATTTACATCCCGCCCATCAGTGTAGCAAGGCTCCCATTTCTCCATGGCCTGTCCTGCATTTCTGGTTTTGACACTTTTTTCAGCATGGCCCTTTTGACCGATGGGAAGCGAGACTTCTTTGTAGCGCTGATTTGCCTTTCCAGGTTGCTTGGTTGGCCAAAAAGGGCGTATGCGTTTTTTCCTGAATATATTCAGGAAAAAACGCATACGCCCTTTTTGGCCAAGGGCATCATTGTCAACGTTTTGCCGCTTTTCATGTGCTTTAAAGGCGATTCGTATCTACCTCCTGAAATCTGTTTCCTGCAATTCTGCCTTGATTTCAAATCTTCTTCTTTGCCTTCCCTCAATATATTTGTGGACGAGAGTTATCATTTATAACTCTGCAGGTTTGTGAATTGCAGTGCCCTGAACCTCCATTTTACAACTCGTTTTTATGGGAGCTGGCCGCAAAAGCGCAGAATGGCTTCAGGCCCTGTTCTGGTTCCGGGGGGCAGGCTGAGCCTGTGGTTAATTCTTCTTTCTGATGGGAAAATAGAGTGACCTGTGCCTGTCCCAACACCAAGAGCTAGTCTCTCGTTGGTTCCACGTCTTCCCGTTTATCCTCAGGACAAAGTGCAACCTGTACGGAACAGGAGGTTAAAGGTGCTGATGCTCCAAGTAGGGAGCTTGCTAGTAAAGCGGCTGGAATGGCGAACCCGGGCACAAGGAGATGAGAAATGAGGTGCGTTTTAGAAACCTTTCCCCATCACACGGTGTACCATCTTCTGGGTTTCTCATGCATGTTTTTGATGTAGGAAGATGGCCTTGAACCTGGAGATTTGGGACCCATGCGATGGGTACCACGCAGTATTACTTTAAAGGGTCTGCGTTTGCTCACCCAACCTCACCAAACCTCTCAGCCCCAAGAGTGTCCACCCTTATGTCTCATCCAGCTGTGGGTCTAGATATGGTCAATCCAGGTTGCATCACAGCCCCTGAACGCATTGTGTAAGAATTTCTCTCTCTATCACTGTCTTTGTTTCATGGGTGTTTCAAAGTAATTTATTTTTATAATGGGGTTTAGCTGCTTTTCACTGCTCTGTTTATGCCGCTTTACACCCACTTGACACACTAACAGAGAGATATCAATACATAGGTTTTACGATTATTATTAGTCAGATATATTCTTGTGCGGTGAATAGGGCGTGTTGAGTCCAGTTCTCTGAGCAAGGAGTAGGTCTTGTCTATTACATATTGGGTTTATGGAACGGTATCTGAGCTAATTTGATACCCTTGTTTTATGTATCACCCCACCTCACCTTTCCCGTTAGGCAGCCATAGTGTGTTTTCTGCATGTGTGACTCTGTTCTGTTTTGTAATTCAGTTCAAGTGTAACGGTTTTTACATTCCCTCTATCAGTGATACCTTATGAGAAGTGTCCTTTTCTGTGTGACTTATTTCACTTAGAATCGTCGTACCTAAATCCACTCATCATGCTGCTACTAACCTTACGACATTGATTTCCTGGCTGAGTGATATTCCATTGTATATAAGGACCACAACTTCTTTATCCATTTTTCTCTTTCCTGGGATATTTAAGATGGAATGAAGTGGAGGTCCTGGTCAACAGAGCAGCCCTAAACTTTGGGGTGCTTGTGTCTTGCTGATTTTTAATTTTCCCAATTTATACCCCCATGAGTGGAAGTGCCCTATGCTCTCTAAGCTGTGTTTTTCAGATGTTTCAGGACTCACCGGACACTTCTCCAGAGTGGCTCTTGGCAATTTACATCCCACCCATCAGTGTAGCAAGGCTCCCATTTCTCCATGGCCTGTCCTGCATTTCTGGTTTTGACACTTTTTTCAGCATGGCCCTTTTGACCGATGGGAAGCGAGACTTCTTTGTAGCGCTGATTTGCCTTTCCAGGTTGCTTGGTTGGCCAAAAAGGGCGTATGCGTTTTTTCCTGAATATATTCAGGAAAAAACGCATACGCCCTTTTTGGCCAAGGGCATCATTGTCAACGTTTTGCCGCTTTTCATGTGCTTTAAAGGCGATTCGTATCTACCTCCTGAAATCTGTTTCCTGCAATTCTGCCTTGATTTCAAATCCTCTTCTTTGCCTCCCTTAATATATTTGTGGACGAGAGTTATCAATTATAACTCTGCAGGTTTGTGAATTGCAGTGCCCTGAACCTCCATTTTACAACTCGTTTTTATGGGAGCTGGCCGCAAAATCGCAGAATGGCTTCAGGCCCTGTTCTGGTTCCGGGGGGCAGGTTGAGCCTGTGGTTAATTCTTCTTTCTGATGGGAAAATAGAGTGACCTGTGCCTGTCCCAACACCAAGAGCTAGTCTCTCGTTGGTTCCACGTCTTCCCGTTTATCCTCAGGACAAAGTGCAACCTGTACGGAACAGGAGGTTAAAGGTGCTGATGCTCCAAGTAGGGAGCTTGCTAGTAAAGCGGCTGGAATGGCGAACCCGGGCACAAGGAGATGAGAAATGAGGTGCGTTTTAGAAACCTTTCCCCATCACACGGTGTACCATCTTCTGGGTTTCTCATGCATGTTTTTGATGTAGGAAGATGCCCTTGATCCTGGAGATTTGGGACCCATGCGATGGGTACAACGCAGTATTCCTTTAAAGGGTCTGCGTTTGCTCACCCAACCTCACCAAACCTCTCAGCCCCAAGAGTGTCCACCCTTATGTCTCATCCAGCTGTGCGTCTAGATATGGTCAATCCAGGTTGCATCACAGCCCCTGAACGCATTGTGTAAGAATTTCTCTCTCTTTCACTGTCTTTGTTTCATGGGTGTTTCAAAGTAATTTATTTTTATAATGGGGTTTAGCTGCTTTTCACTGCTGTGTTTATGCCGCTTTACACCCACTTGACACACTAACAGAGAGATATCAATACATAGGTTTTACGATTATTATTAGTCAGATATATTCTTGTGCGGTGAATAGGGCGTGTTGAGTCCAGTTCTCTGAGCAAGGAGTAGGTCTTGTCTATAACATATTGGGTTTATGGAATGGTATCTGAGCTAATTTGATACCCTTGTTTTATGTATCACCCCACCTCACCTTTCCCGTTAAGCAGCCATAGTGTGTTTTCTGCATGTGTGACTCTGTTCTGTTTTGTAATTCAGTTCAAGTGTAACGGTTTTTATATTCCCTCTATCAGTGATACCTTATGAGAAGTGTCCTTTTCTGTGTGACTTATTTCACTTAGAATCGTCGTACCTAAATCCACTCATCATGCTGCTACTAACCTTACGACATTGATTTCCTGGCTGAGTGATATTCCATTGTACATAAGGACCACAACTTCTTTATCCATTTTTCTCTTTCCTGGGATATTTAAGGTGGAATGAAGTGGAGGTCCTGGTCAACAGAGCAGCCCTAAACTTTGGGGTGCTTGTGTCTTGCTGATTTTTAATTTTCCCAATTTATACCCCCATGAGTGGAAGTGCCCTATGCTCTCTAAGCTGTGTTTTTCAGATGTTTCAGGACTCACCGGACACTTCTCCAGAGTGGCTCTTGGCAATTTACATCCCACCCATCAGTGTAGCAAGGCTCCCATTTCTCCATGGCCTGTCCTGCATTTCTGGTTTTGACACTTTTTTCAGCATGGCCCTTTTGACCGATGGGAAGCGAGACTTCTTTGTAGCGCTGATTTGCCTTTCCAGGTTGCTTGGTTGGCCAAAAAGGGCGTATGCGTTTTTTCCTGAATATATTCAGGAAAAAACGCATACGCCCTTTTTGGCCAAGGGCATCATTGTCAACGTTTTGCCGCTTTTCATGTGCTTTAAAGGCGATTCGTATCTACCTCCTGAAATCTGTTTCCTGCAATTCTGCCTTGATTTCAAATCCTCTTCTTTGCCTCCCTTAATATATTTGTGGACGAGAGTTATCAATTATAACTCTGCAGGTTTGTGAATTGCAGTGCCCTGAACCTCCATTTTACAACTCGTTTTTATGGGAGCTGGCCGCAAAATCGCAGAATGGCTTCAGGCCCTGTTCTGGTTCCGGGGGGCAGGCTGAGCCTGTGGTTAATTCTTCTTTCTGATGGGAAAATAGAGTGACCTGTGCCTGTCCCAACACCAAGAGCTAGTCTCTCGTTGGTTCCACGTCTTCCTGTTTATCCTCAGGACAAATTGCAACCTGTACGGAACAGGAGGTTAAAGGTGCTGATGCTCCACGTAGGGAGCTTGCTAGTAAAGCGGCTGGAATGGCGAACCCGCGCACAAGGAGATGAGAAATGAGGTGCGTTTTAGAAACCTTTCCCCATCACACGGTGTACCATCTTCTGGGTTTCTCATGCATGTTTTTGATGTAGGAAGATGCCCTTGAACCTGGAGATTTGGGACCCATGCGATGGTACCACGCAGTATTACTTTAAAGGGTCTGCGTTTGCTCACCCAACCTCACCAAACCTCTCAGCCCCAAGAGTGTCCACCCTTATGTCTCATCCAGCTGTGCGTCTAGATATGGTTAATCCAGGTTGCATCACAGCCCCTGAACGCATTGTGTAAGAATTTCTCTCTCTATCACTGTCTTTGTTTCATGGGTGTTTCAAAGTAATTTATTTTTATAATGGGGTTTAGCTGCTTTTCACTGCTGTGTTTATGCCGCTTTACACCCACTTGACACACTAACAGAGACATATCAATACATAGGTTTTACGATTATTATTAGTCAGATATATTCTTGTGCGGTGAATAGGGCGTGTTGAGTCCAGTTCTCTGAGCAAGGAGTAGGTCTTGTCTATTACATATTGGGTTTATGGAACGGTATCTGAGCTAATTTGATACCCTTGTTTTATGTATCACCCCACCTCACCTTTCCCGTTAAGCAGCCATAGTGTGTTTTCTGCATGTGTGACTCTGTTCTGTTTTGTAATTCAGTTCAAGTGTAACGGTTTTTACATTCCCTCTATCAGTGATACCTTATGAGAAGTGTCCTTTTCTGTGTGACTTATTTCACTTAGAATCGTCGTACCTAAATCCACTCATCATGCTGCTACTAACCTTACGACATTGATTTCCTGGCTGAGTGATATTCCATTGTATATAAGGACCACAACTTCTTTATCCATTTTTCTCTTTCCTGGGATATTTAAGATGGAATGAAGTGGAGGTCCTGGTCAACAGAGCAGCCCTAAACTTTGGGGTGCTTGTGTCTTGCTGATTTTTAATTTTCCCAATTTATACCCCCATGAGTGGAAGTGCCCTATGCTCTCTAAGCTGTGTTTTTCAGATGTTTCAGGACTCACCGGACACTTCTCCAGAGTGGCTCTTGGCAATTTACATCCCGCCCATCAGTGTAGCAAGGCTCCCATTTCTCCATGGCCTGTCCTGCATTTCTGGTTTTGACACTTTTTTCAGCATGGCCCTTTTGACCGATGGGAAGCGAGACTTCTTTGTAGCGCTGATTTGCCTTTCCAGGTTGCTTGGTTGGCCAAAAAGGGCGTATGCGTTTTTTCCTGAATATATTCAGGAAAAAACGCATACGCCCTTTTTGGCCAAGGGCATCATTGTCAACGTTTTGCCGCTTTTCATGTGCTTTAAAGGCGATTCGTATCTACCTCCTGAAATCTGTTTCCTGCAATTCTGCCTTGATTTCAAATCTTCTTCTTTGCCTTCCCTCAATATATTTGTGGACGAGAGTTATCATTTATAACTCTGCAGGTTTGTGAATTGCAGTGCCCTGAACCTCCATTTTACAACTCGTTTTTATGGGAGCTGGCCGCAAAAGCGCAGAATGGCTTCAGGCCCTGTTCTGGTTCCGGGGGGCAGGCTGAGCCTGTGGTTAATTCTTCTTTCTGATGGGAAAATAGAGTGACCTGTGCCTGTCCCAACACCAAGAGCTAGTCTCTCGTTGGTTCCACGTCTTCCCGTTTATCCTCAGGACAAAGTGCAACCTGTACGGAACAGGAGGTTAAAGGTGCTGATGCTCCAAGTAGGGAGCTTGCTAGTAAAGCGGCTGGAATGGCGAACCCGGGCACAAGGAGATGAGAAATGAGGTGCGTTTTAGAAACCTTTCCCCATCACACGGTGTACCATCTTCTGGGTTTCTCATGCATGTTTTTGATGTAGGAAGATGGCCTTGAACCTGGAGATTTGGGACCCATGCGATGGGTACCATGCAGTATTACTTTAAAGGGTCTGCGTTTGCTCACCCAACCTCACCAAACCTCTCAGCCCCAAGAGTGTCCACCCTTATGTCTCATCCAGCTGTGGGTCTAGATATGGTCAATCCAGGTTGCATCACAGCCCCTGAACGCATTGTGTAAGAATTTCTCTCTCTATCACTGTCTTTGTTTCATGGGTGTTTCAAAGTAATTTATTTTTATAATGGGGTTTAGCTGCTTTTCACTGCTCTGTTTATGCCGCTTTACACCCACTTGACACACTAACAGAGAGATATCAATACATAGGTTTTACGATTATTATTAGTCAGATATATTCTTGTGCGGTGAATAGGGCGTGTTGAGTCCAGTTCTCTGAGCAAGGAGTAGGTCTTGTCTATTACATATTGGGTTTATGGAACGGTATCTGAGCTAATTTGATACCCTTGTTTTATGTATCACCCCACCTCACCTTTCCCGTTAGGCAGCCATAGTGTGTTTTCTGCATGTGTGACTCTGTTCTGTTTTGTAATTCAGTTCAAGTGTAACGGTTTTTACATTCCCTCTATCAGTGATACCTTATGAGAAGTGTCCTTTTCTGTGTGACTTATTTCACTTAGAATCGTCGTACCTAAATCCACTCATCATGCTGCTACTAACCTTACGACATTGATTTCCTGGCTGAGTGATATTCCATTGTATATAAGGACCACAACTTCTTTATCCATTTTTCTCTTTCCTGGGATATTTAAGATGGAATGAAGTGGAGGTCCTGGTCAACAGAGCAGCCCTAAACTTTGGGGTGCTTGTGTCTTGCTGATTTTTAATTTTCCCAATTTATACCCCCATGAGTGGAAGTGCCCTATGCTCTCTAAGCTGTGTTTTTCAGATGTTTCAGGACTCACCGGACACTTCTCCAGAGTGGCTCTTGGCAATTTACATCCCGCCCATCAGTGTAGCAAGGCTCCCATTTCTCCATGGCCTGTCCTGCATTTCTGGTTTTGACACTTTTTTCAGCATGGCCCTTTTGACCGATGGGAAGCGAGACTTCTTTGTAGCGCTGATTTGCCTTTCCAGGTTGCTTGGTTGGCCAAAAAGGGCGTATGCGTTTTTTCCTGAATATATTCAGGAAAAAACGCATACGCCCTTTTTGGCCAAGGGCATCATTGTCAACGTTTTGCCGCTTTTCATGTGCTTTAAAGGCGATTCGTATCTACCTCCTGAAATCTGTTTCCTGCAATTCTGCCTTGATTTCAAATCTTCTTCTTTGCCTTCCCTCAATATATTTGTGGACGAGAGTTATCATTTATAACTCTGCAGGTTTGTGAATTGCAGTGCCCTGAACCTCCATTTTACAACTCGTTTTTATGGGAGCTGGCCGCAAAAGCGCAGAATGGCTTCAGGCCCTGTTCTGGTTCCGGGGGGCAGGCTGAGCCTGTGGTTAATTCTTCTTTCTGATGGGAAAATAGAGTGACCTGTGCCTGTCCCAACACCAAGAGCTAGTCTCTCGTTGGTTCCACGTCTTCCCGTTTATCCTCAGGACAAAGTGCAACCTGTACGGAACAGGAGGTTAAAGGTGCTGATGCTCCAAGTAGGGAGCTTGCTAGTAAAGCGGCTGGAATGGCGAACCCGGGCACAAGGAGATGAGAAATGAGGTGCGTTTTAGAAACCTTTCCCCATCACACGGTGTACCATCTTCTGGGTTTCTCATGCATGTTTTTGATGTAGGAAGATGGCCTTGAACCTGGAGATTTGGGACCCATGCGATGGGTACCACGCAGTATTACTTTAAAGGGTCTGCGTTTGCTCACCCAACCTCACCAAACCTCTCAGCCCCAAGAGTGTCCACCCTTATGTCTCATCCAGCTGTGGGTCTAGATATGGTCAATCCAGGTTGCATCACAGCCCCTGAACGCATTGTGTAAGAATTTCTCTCTCTATCACTGTCTTTGTTTCATGGGTGTTTCAAAGTAATTTATTTTTATAATGGGGTTTAGCTGCTTTTCACTGCTCTGTTTATGCCGCTTTACACCCACTTGACACACTAACAGAGAGATATCAATACATAGGTTTTACGATTATTATTAGTCAGATATATTCTTGTGCGGTGAATAGGGCGTGTTGAGTCCAGTTCTCTGAGCAAGGAGTAGGTCTTGTCTATTACATATTGGGTTTATGGAACGGTATCTGAGCTAATTTGATACCCTTGTTTTATGTATCACCCCACCTCACCTTTCCCGTTAGGCAGCCATAGTGTGTTTTCTGCATGTGTGACTCTGTTCTGTTTTGTAATTCAGTTCAAGTGTAACGGTTTTTACATTCCCTCTATCAGTGATACCTTATGAGAAGTGTCCTTTTCTGTGTGACTTATTTCACTTAGAATCGTCGTACCTAAATCCACTCATCATGCTGCTACTAACCTTACGACATTGATTTCCTGGCTGAGTGATATTCCATTGTATATAAGGACCACAACTTCTTTATCCATTTTTCTCTTTCCTGGGATATTTAAGATGGAATGAAGTGGAGGTCCTGGTCAACAGAGCAGCCCTAAACTTTGGGGTGCTTGTGTCTTGCTGATTTTTAATTTTCCCAATTTATACCCCCATGAGTGGAAGTGCCCTATGCTCTCTAAGCTGTGTTTTTCAGATGTTTCAGGACTCACCGGACACTTCTCCAGAGTGGCTCTTGGCAATTTACATCCCGCCCATCAGTGTAGCAAGGCTCCCATTTCTCCATGGCCTGTCCTGCATTTCTGGTTTTGACACTTTTTTCAGCATGGCCCTTTTGACCGATGGGAAGCGAGACTTCTTTGTAGCGCTGATTTGCCTTTCCAGGTTGCTTGGTTGGCCAAAAAGGGCGTATGCGTTTTTTCCTGAATATATTCAGGAAAATACGCATACGCCCTTTTTGGCCAAGGGCATCATTGTCAACGTTTTGCCGCTTTTCATGTGCTTTAAAGGCGATTCGTATCTACCTCCTGAAATCTGTTTCCTGCAATTCTGCCTTGATTTCAAATCTTCTTCTTTGCCTTCCCTCAATATATTTGTGGACGAGAGTTATCATTTATAACTCTGCAGGTTTGTGAATTGCAGTGCCCTGAACCTCCATTTTACAACTCGTTTTTATGGGAGCTGGCCGCAAAAGCGCAGAATGGCTTCAGGCCCTGTTCTGGTTCCGGGGGGCAGGCTGAGCCTGTGGTTAATTCTTCTTTCTGATGGGAAAATAGAGTGACCTGTGCCTGTCCCAACACCAAGAGCTAGTCTCTCGTTGGTTCCACGTCTTCCCGTTTATCCTCAGGACAAAGTGCAACCTGTACGGAACAGGAGGTTAAAGGTGCTGATGCTCCAAGTAGGGAGCTTGCTAGTAAAGCGGCTGGAATGGCGAACCCGGGCACAAGGAGATGAGAAATGAGGTGCGTTTTAGAAACCTTTCCCCATCACACGGTGTACCATCTTCTGGGTTTCTCATGCATGTTTTTGATGTAGGAAGATGGCCTTGAACCTGGAGATTTGGGACCCATGCGATGGGTACCACGCAGTATTACTTTAAAGGGTCTGCGTTTGCTCACCCAACCTCACCAAACCTCTCAGCCCCAAGAGTGTCCACCCTTATGTCTCATCCAGCTGTGGGTCTAGATATGGTCAATCCAGGTTGCATCACAGCCCCTGAACGCATTGTGTAAGAATTTCTCTCTCTATCACTGTCTTTGTTTCATGGGTGTTTCAAAGTAATTTATTTTTATAATGGGGTTTAGCTGCTTTTCACTGCTCTGTTTATGCCGCTTTACACCCACTTGACACACTAACAGAGAGATATCAATACATAGGTTTTACGATTATTATTAGTCAGATATATTCTTGTGCGGTGAATAGGGCGTGTTGAGTCCAGTTCTCTGAGCAAGGAGTAGGTCTTGTCTATTACATATTGGGTTTATGGAACGGTATCTGAGCTAATTTGATACCCTTGTTTTATGTATCACCCCACCTCACCTTTCCCGTTAGGCAGCCATAGTGTGTTTTCTGCATGTGTGACTCTGTTCTGTTTTGTAATTCAGTTCAAGTGTAACGGTTTTTACATTCCCTCTATCAGTGATACCTTATGAGAAGTGTCCTTTTCTGTGTGACTTATTTCACTTAGAATCGTCGTACCTAAATCCACTCATCATGCTGCTACTAACCTTACGACATTGATTTCCTGGCTGAGTGATATTCCATTGTATATAAGGACCACAACTTCTTTATCCATTTTTCTCTTTCCTGGGATATTTAAGATGGAATGAAGTGGAGGTCCTGGTCAACAGAGCAGCCCTAAACTTTGGGGTGCTTGTGTCTTGCTGATTTTTAATTTTCCCAATTTATACCCCCATGAGTGGAAGTGCCCTATGCTCTCTAAGCTGTGTTTTTCAGATGTTTCAGGACTCACCGGACACTTCTCCAGAGTGGCTCTTGGCAATTTACATCCCGCCCATCAGTGTAGCAAGGCTCCCATTTCTCCATGGCCTGTCCTGCATTTCTGGTTTTGACACTTTTTTCAGCATGGCCCTTTTGACCGATGGGAAGCGAGACTTCTTTGTAGCGGTGATTTGCCTTTCCAGGTTGCTTGGTTGGCCAAAAAGGGCGTATGCGTTTTTTCCTGAATATATTCAGGAAAAAACGCATACGCCCTTTTTGGCCAAGGGCATCATTGTCAACGTTTTGCCGCTTTTCATGTGCTTTAAAGGCGATTCGTATCTACCTCCTGAAATCTGTTTCCTGCAATTCTGCCTTGATTTCAAATCTTCTTCTTTGCCTTCCCTCAATATATTTGTGGACGAGAGTTATCATTTATAACTCTGCAGGTTTGTGAATTGCAGTGCCCTGAACCTCCATTTTACAACTCGTTTTTATGGGAGCTGGCCGCAAAAGCGCAGAATGGCTTCAGGCCCTGTTCTGGTTCCGGGGGGCAGGCTGAGCCTGTGGTTAATTCTTCTTTCTGATGGGAAAATAGAGTGACCTGTGCCTGTCCCAACACCAAGAGCTAGTCTCTCGTTGGTTCCACGTCTTCCCGTTTATCCTCAGGACAAAGTGCAACCTGTACGGAACAGGAGGTTAAAGGTGCTGATGCTCCAAGTAGGGAGCTTGCTAGTAAAGCGGCTGGAATGGCGAACCCGGGCACAAGGAGATGAGAAATGAGGTGCGTTTTAGAAACCTTTCCCCATCACACGGTGTACCATCTTCTGGGTTTCTCATGCATGTTTTTGATGTAGGAAGATGGCCTTGAACCTGGAGATTTGGGACCCATGCGATGGGTACCACGCAGTATTACTTTAAAGGGTCTGCGTTTGCTCACCCAACCTCACCAAACCTCTCAGCCCCAAGAGTGTCCACCCTTATGTCTCATCCAGCTGTGGGTCTAGATATGGTCAATCCAGGTTGCATCACAGCCCCTGAACGCATTGTGTAAGAATTTCTCTCTCTATCACTGTCTTTGTTTCATGGGTGTTTCAAAGTAATTTATTTTTATAATGGGGTTTAGCTGCTTTTCACTGCTCTGTTTATGCCGCTTTACACCCACTTGACACACTAACAGAGAGATATCAATACATAGGTTTTACGATTATTATTAGTCAGATATATTCTTGTGCGGTGAATAGGGCGTGTTGAGTCCAGTTCTCTGAGCAAGGAGTAGGTCTTGTCTATTACATATTGGGTTTATGGAACGGTATCTGAGCTAATTTGATACCCTTGTTTTATGTATCACCCCACCTCACCTTTCCCGTTAGGCAGCCATAGTGTGTTTTCTGCATGTGTGACTCTGTTCTGTTTTGTAATTCAGTTCAAGTGTAACGGTTTTTACATTCCCTCTATCAGTGATACCTTATGAGAAGTGTCCTTTTCTGTGTGACTTATTTCACTTAGAATCGTCGTACCTAAATCCACTCATCATGCTGCTACTAACCTTACGACATTGATTTCCTGGCTGAGTGATATTCCATTGTATATAAGGACCACAACTTCTTTATCCATTTTTCTCTTTCCTGGGATATTTAAGATGGAATGAAGTGGAGGTCCTGGTCAACAGAGCAGCCCTAAACTTTGGGGTGCTTGTGTCTTGCTGATTTTTAATTTTCCCAATTTATACCCCCATGAGTGGAAGTGCCCTATGCTCTCTAAGCTGTGTTTTTCAGATGTTTCAGGACTCACCGGACACTTCTCCAGAGTGGCTCTTGGCAATTTACATCCCGCCCATCAGTGTAGCAAGGCTCCCATTTCTCCATGGCCTGTCCTGCATTTCTGGTTTTGACACTTTTTTCAGCATGGCCCTTTTGACCGATGGGAAGCGAGACTTCTTTGTAGCGCTGATTTGCCTTTCCAGGTTGCTTGGTTGGCCAAAAAGGGCGTATGCGTTTTTTCCTGAATATATTCAGGAAAATACGCATACGCCCTTTTTGGCCAAGGGCATCATTGTCAACGTTTTGCCGCTTTTCATGTGCTTTAAAGGCGATTCGTATCTACCTCCTGAAATCTGTTTCCTGCAATTCTGCCTTGATTTCAAATCCTCTTCTTTGCCTTCCCTCAATATATTTGTGGACGAGAGTTATCATTTATAACTCTGCAGGTTTGTGAATTGCAGTGCCCTGAACCTCCATTTTACAACTCGTTTTTATGGGAGCTGGCTGCAAAAGCGCAGAATGGCTTCAGGCCCTGTTCTGGTTCCGGGGGGCAGGCTGAGCCTGTGGTTAATTCTTCTTTCTGATGGGAAAATAGAGTGACCTGTGCCTGTCCCAACACCAAGAGCTAGTCTCTCGTTGGTTCCACGTCTTCCCGTTTATCCTCAGGACAAAGTGCAACCTGTACGGAACAGGAGGTTAAAGGTGCTGATGCTCCAAGTAGGGAGCTTGCTAGTAAAGCGGCTGGAATGGCGAACCCGGGCACAAGGAGATGAGAAATGAGGTGCGTTTTAGAAACCTTTCCCCATCACACGGTGTACCATCTTCTGGGTTTCTCATGCATGTTTTTGATGTAGGAAGATGGCCTTGAACCTGGAGATTTGGGACCCATGCGATGGGTACCACGCAGTATTACTTTAAAGGGTCTGCGTTTGCTCACCCAACCTCACCAAACCTCTCAGCCCCAAGAGTGTCCACCCTTATGTCTCATCCAGCTGTGGGTCTAGATATGGTCAATCCAGGTTGCATCACAGCCCCTGAACGCATTGTGTAAGAATTTCTCTCTCTATCACTGTCTTTGTTTCATGGGTGTTTCAAAGTAATTTATTTTTATAATGGGGTTTAGCTGCTTTTCACTGCTGTGTTTATGCCGCTTTACACCCACTTGACACACTAACAGAGAGATATCAATACATAGGTTTTACGATTATTATTAGTCAGATATATTCTTGTGCGGTGAATAGGGCGTGTTGAGTCCAGTTCTCTGAGCAAGGAGTAGGTCTTGTCTATTACATATTGGGTTTATGGAACGGTATCTGAGCTAATTTGATACCCTTGTTTTATGTATCACCCCACCTCACCTTTCCCGTTAGGCAGCCATAGTGTGTTTTCTGCATGTGTGACTCTGTTCTGTTTTGTAATTCAGTTCAAGTGTAACGGTTTTTACATTCCCTCTATCAGTGATACCTTATGAGAAGTGTCCTTTTCTGTGTGACTTATTTCACTTAGAATCGTCGTACCTAAATCCACTCATCATGCTGCTACTAACCTTACGACATTGATTTCCTGGCTGAGTGATATTCCATTGTATATAAGGACCACAACTTCTTTATCCATTTTTCTCTTTCCTGGGATATTTAAGATGGAATGAAGTGGAGGTCCTGGTCAACAGAGCAGCCCTCAACTTTGGGGTGCTTGTGTCTTGCTGATTTTTAATTTTCCCAATTTATACCCCCATGAGTGGAAGTGCCCTATGCTCTCTAAGCTGTGTTTTTCAGATGTTTCAGGACTCACCGGACACTTCTCCAGAGTGGCTCTTGGCAATTTACATCCCGCCCATCAGTGTAGCAAGGCTCCCATTTCTCCATGGCCTGTCCTGCATTTCTGGTTTTGACACTTTTTTCAGCATGGCCCTTTTGACCGATGGGAAGCGAGACTTCTTTGTAGCGCTGATTTGCCTTTCCAGGTTGCTTGGTTGGCCAAAAAGGGCGTATGCGTTTTTTCCTGAATATATTCAGGAAAATACGCATACGCCCTTTATGGCCAAGGGCATCATTGTCAACGTTTTGCTGCTTTTCATGTGCTTTAAAGGCGATTCGTATCTACCTCCTGAAATCTGTTTCCTGCAATTCTGCCTTGATTTCAAATCCTCTTCTTTGCCTTCCCTCAATATATTTGTGGACGAGAGTTATCATTTATAACTCTGCAGGTTTGTGAATTGCAGTGCCCTGAACCTCCATTTTACAACTCGTTTTTATGGGAGTTGGCCGCAAAAGCGCAGAATGGCTTCAGGCCCTCTTCTGGTTCCGGGGGGCAGGCTGAGCCTGTGGTTAATTCTTCTTTCTGATGGGAAAATAGAGTGACCTGTGCCTGTCCCAACACCAAGAGCTAGTCTCTCGTTGGTTCCACGTCTTCCTGTTTATCCTCAGGACAAATTGCAACCTGTACGGAACAGGAGGTTAAAGGTGCTGATGCTCCACGTAGGGAGCTTGCTAGTAAAGCGGCTGGAATGGCGAACCCGGGCACAAGGAGATGAGAAATGAGGTGCGTTTTAGAAACCTTTCCCCATCACACGGTGTACCATCTTCTGGGTTTCTCATGCATGTTTTTGATGTAGGAAGATGCCCTTGAACCTGGAGATTTGGGACCCATGCGATGGTACCACGCAGTATTACTTTAAAGGGTCTGCGTTTGCTCACCCAACCTCACCAAACCTCTCAGCCCCAAGAGTGTCCACCCTTATGTCTCATCCAGCTGTGCGTCTAGATATGGTTAATCCAGGTTGCATCACAGCCCCTGAACGCATTGTGTAAGAATTTCTCTCTCTATCACTGTCTTTGTTTCATGGGTGTTTCAAAGTAATTTATTTTTATAATGGGGTTTAGCTGCTTTTCACTGCTGTGTTTATGCCGCTTTACACCCACTTGACACACTAACAGAGACATATCAATACATAGGTTTTACGATTATTATTAGTCAGATATATTCTTGTGCGGTGAATAGGGCGTGTTGAGTCCAGTTCTCTGAGCAAGGAGTAGGTCTTGTCTATTACATATTGGGTTTATGGAACGGTATCTGAGCTAATTTGATACCCTTGTTTTATGTATCACCCCACCTCACCTTTCCCGTTAGGCAGCCATAGTGTGTTTTCTGCATGTGTGACTCTGTTCTGTTTTGTAATTCAGTTCAAGTGTAACGGTTTTTACATTCCCTCTATCAGTGATACCTTATGAGAAGTGTCCTTTTCTGTGTGACTTATTTCACTTAGAATCGTCTTACCTAAATCCACTCATCATGCCGCTACTAACCTTACGACATTGATTTCATGGCTGAGTGATATTCCATTGTATATAAGGACCACAACTTCTTTATCCATTTTTCTCTTTCCTGGGATATTTAAGATGGAATGAAGTGGAGTTCCTGGTCAACAGAGCAGCCCTAAACTTTGGGGTGCTTGTGTCTTGCTGATTTTTAATTTTCCCAATTTATACCCCCATGAGTGGAAGTGCCCTATGCTCTCTAAGCTGTGTTTTTCACATGTTTCAGGACTCACCGGACACTTCTCCAGAGTGGCTCTTGGCAATTTACATCCCGCCCATCAGTGTAGCAAGGCTCCCATTTCTCCATGGCCTGTCCTGCATTTCTGGTTTTGACACTTTTTTCAGCATGGCCCTTTTGACCGATGGGAAGCGAGACTTCTTTGTAGCACTGATTTGCCTTTCCAGGTTGCTTGGTTGGCCAAAAAGGGCGTATGCGTTTTTTCCTGAATATATTCAGGAAAATACGCATACGCCCTTTTTGGCCAAGGGCATCATTGTCAACGTTTTGCCGCTTTTCATGTGCTTGAAAGGCGATTCGTATCTACCTCCTGAAATCTGTTTCCTGCAATTCTGCCTTGATTTCAAATCCTCTTCTTTGCCTTCCCTCAATATATTTGTGGACGAGAGTTATCATTTATAACTCTGGAGGTTTGTGAATTGCAGTGCCCTGAACCTCCATTTTACAACTTGTTTTTATGGGAGCTGGCCGCAAAAGCGCAGAATGGCTTCAGGCCCTGTTCTGGTTCCGGGGGGCAGGCTGAGCCTGTGGTTAATTCTTCTTTCTGATGGGAAAATAGAGTGACCTGTGCCTGTCCCAACACCAAGAGCTAGTCTCTCGTTGGTTCCACGTCTTCCCGTTTATCCTCAGGACAAAGTGCAACCTGTACGGAACAGGAGGTTAAAGGTGCTGATGCTCCAAGTAGGGAGCTTGCTAGTAAAGCGGCTGGAATGGCGAACCCGGGCACAAGGAGATGAGAAATGAGGTGCGTTTTAGAAACCTTTCCCCATCACACGGTGTACCATTTTCTGGGTTTCTCATGCATGTTTTTGATGTAGGAAGATGCCCTTGAACCTGGAGATTTGGGACCCATGCGATGGGTACCACGCAGTATTACTTCAAAGGGTCTGCGTTTGCTCACCCAACCTCACCAAACCTCTCAGCCCCAAGAGTGTCCACCCTTATGTCTCATCCAGCTGTGCGTCTAGATATGGTCAATCCAGGTTGCATCACAGCCCCTGAACGCATTGTGTAAGAATTTCTCTCTCTTTCACTGTCTTTGTTTCATGGGTGTTTCAAAGTAATTTATTTTTATAATGGGGTTTAGCTGCTTTTCACTGCTGTGTTTATGCCGCTTTACACCCACTTGACACACGAACAGAGAGATATCAATACATAGGTTTTACGATTATTATTAGTCAGATATATTCTTGTGCGGTGAATAGGGCGTGTTGAGTCCAGTTCTCTGAGCAAGGAGTAGGTCTTGTCTATTACATATTGGGTTTATGGAATGGTATCTGAGCTAATTTGATACCCTTGTTTTATGTATCACCCCACCTCACCTTTCCCGTTAAGCAGCCATAGTGTGTTTTCTGCATGTGTGACTCTATTCTGTTTTATAATTCAGTTCAAGTGTAACGGTTTTTACATTCCCTCTATCAGTGATACCTTATGAGAAGTGTCCTTTTCTGTGTGACTTATTTCACTTAGAATCGTCGTACCTAAATCCACTCATCATGCTGCTACTAACGTTACGACATTGATTTCATGGCTGAGTGATAGTCCATTGTACATAAGGACCACAACTTCTTTATCCATTTTTCTCTTTCCTGGGATATTTAAGGTGGAATGAAGTGGAGGTCCTGGTCAACAGAGCAGCCCTAAACTTTGGGGTGCTTGTGTCTTGCTGATTTTTAATTTTCCCAATTTATACCCCCATGAGTGGAAGTGCCCTATGCTCTCTAAGCTGTGTTTTTCAGATGTTTCAGGACTCACTGGACACTTCTCCAGAGTGGCTCTTGGCAATTTACATCCCACCCATCAGTGTAGCAAGGCTCCCATTTCTCCATGGCCTGTCCTGCATTTCTGGTTTTGACACTTTTTTCAGCATGGCCCTTTTGACCGATGGGAAGCGAGACTTCTTTGTAGCGCTGATTTGCCTTTCCAGGTTGCTTGGTTGGCCAAAAAGGGCGTATGCGTTTTTTCCTGAATATATTCAGGAAAAAACGCATACGCCCTTTTTGGCCAAGGGCATCATTGTCAACGTTTTGCCGCTTTTCATGTGCTTTAAATGCGATTCGTATCTACCTCCTGAAATCTGTTTCCTGCAATTCTGCCTTGATTTCAAATCCACTTCTTTGCCTTCCCTCAATATATTTGTGGACGAGAGTTATCAATTATAACTCTGCAGGTTTGTGAATTGCAGTGCCCTGAACCTCCATTTTACAACTCGTTTTTATGGGAGCTGGCCGCAAAATCACAGAATGGCTTCAGGCCCTG
The DNA here is from genome assembly GCF_965194805.1 of Balaenoptera borealis. Lineage (NCBI taxonomy): Eukaryota > Metazoa > Chordata > Mammalia > Artiodactyla > Balaenopteridae > Balaenoptera > Balaenoptera borealis. Next base: position 1,764,933 of record NW_028124006.1, read on the forward strand.
TTCTGGTTCCGGGGGGCAGGCTGAGCCTGTGGTTAATTCTTCTTTCTGATGGGAAAATAGAGTGACCTGTGCCTGTCCCAACACCAAGAGCTAGTCTCTCGTTGGTTCCACGTCTTCCTGTTTATCCTCAGGACAAATTGCAACCTGTACGGAACAGGAGGTTAAAGGTGCTGATGCTCCACGTAGGGAGCTTGCTAGTAAAGCGGCTGGAATGGCGAACCCGGGCACAAGGAGATGAGAAATGAGGTGCGTTTTAGAAACCTTTCCCCATCACACGGTGTACCATCATCTGGGTTTCTCATGCATGTTTTCGATGTAGGAAGATGCCCATGAACCTGGAGATTTGGGACCCATGCGATGGTACCACGCAGTATTACTTTAAAGGGTCTGCATTTGCTCACCCAACCTCACCAAACCTCTCAGCCCCAAGAGTGTCCACCCTTATGTCTCATCCAGCTGTGCGTCTAGATATGGTTAATCCAGGTTGCATCACAGCCCCTGAACGCATTGTGTAAGAATTTCTCTCTCTATCACTGTCTTTGTTTCATGGGTGTTTCAAAGTAATTTATTTTTATAATGGGGTTTAGCTGCTTTTCACTGCTGTGTTTATGCCGCTTTACACCCACTTGACACACTAACAGAGACATATCAATACATAGGTTTTACGATTATTATTAGTCAGATATATTCTTGTGTGGTGAATAGGTCGTGTTGAGTCCAGTTCTCTGAGCAAGGAGTAGGTCTTGTCTATTACATATTGGGTTTATGGAACGGTATCTGAGCTAATTTGATACCCTTGTTTTATGTATCACCCCACCTCACCTTTCCCGTTAGGCAGCCATAGTGTGTTTTCTGCATGTGTGACTCTGTTCTGTTTTGTAATTCAGTTCAAGTGTAACGGTTTTTACATTCCCTCTATCAGTGATACCTTATGAGAAGTGTCCTTTTCTGTGTGACTTATTTCACTTAGAATCGTCGTACCTAAATCCACTCATCATGCTGCTACTAACCTTACGACATTGATTTCCTGGCTGAGTGATATTCCATTGTATATAAGGACCACAACTTCTTTATCCATTTTTCTCTTTCCTGGGATATTTAAGATGGAATGAAGTGGAGGTCCTGGTCAACAGAGCAGCCCTAAACTTTGGGGTGCTTGTGTCTTGCTGATTTTTAATTTTCCCAATTTATACCCCCATGAGTGGAAGTGCCCTATGCTCTCTAAGCTGTGTTTTTCAGATGTTTCAGGACTCACCGGACACTTCTCCAGAGTGGCTCTTGGCAATTTACATCCCGCCCATCAGTGTAGCAAGGCTCCCATTTCTCCATGGCCTGTCCTGCATTTCTGGTTTTGACACTTTTTTCAGCATGGCCCTTTTGACCGATGGGAAGTGAGACTTCTTTGTAGCGCTGATTTGCCTTTCCAGGTTGCTTGGTTGGCCAAAAAGGGCGTATGCGTTTTTTCCTGAATATATTCAGGAAAATACGCATACGCCCTTTTTGGCCAAGGGCATCATTGTCAACGTTTTGCCGCTTTTCATGTGCTTTAAAGGCGATTCGTATCTACCTCCTGAAATCTGTTTCCTGCAATTCTGCCTTGATTTCAAATCCTCTTCTTTGCCTTCCCTCAATATATTTGTGGACGAGAGTTATCATTTATAACTCTGCAGGTTTGTGAATTGCAGTGCCCTGAACCTCCAGTTTACAACTCGTTTTTATGGGAGCTGGCCGCAAAAGCGCAGAATGGCTTCAGGCCCTGTTCTGGTTCCGGGGGGCAGGCTGAGCCTGTGGTTAATTCTTCTTTCTGATGGGAAAATAGAGTGACCTGTGCCTGTCCCAACACCAAGAGCTAGTCTCTCGTTGGTTCCACGTCTTCCCGTTTATCCTCAGGACAAAGTGCAACCTGTACGGAACAGGAGGTTAAAGGTGCTGATGCTCCAAGTAGGGAGCTTGCTAGTAAAGCGGCTGGAATGGCGAACCCGGGCACAAGGAGATGAGAAATGAGGTGCGTTTTAGAAACCTTTCCCCATCACACGGTGTACCATCTTCTGGGTTTCTCATGCATGTTTTTGATGTAGGAAGATGGCCTTGAACCTGGAGATTTGGGACCCATGCAATGGGTACCACGCAGTATTACTTTAAAGGGTCTGCGTTTGCTCACCCAACCTCACCAAACCTCTCAGCCCCAAGAGTGTCCACCCTTATGTCTCATCCAGCTGTGCGTCTAGATATGGTCAATCCAGGTTGCATCACAGCCCCTGAACGCATTGTGTAAGAATTTCTCTCTCTTTCACTGTCTTTGTTTCATGGGTGTTTCAAAGTAATTTATTTTTATAATGGGGTTTAGCTGCTTTTCACTGCTGTGTTTATGCCGCTTTACACCCACTTGACACACTAACAGAGAGATATCAATACATAGGTTTTACGATTATTATTAGTCAGATATATTCTTGTGCGGTGAATAGGGCGTGTTGAGTCCAGTTCTCTGAACAAGGAGTAGGTCTTGTCTATTACATATTGGGTTTATGGAATGGTATCTGAGCTAATTTGATACCCTTGTTTTATGTATCACCCCACCTCACCTTTCCCGTTAAGCAGCCATAGTGTGTTTTCTGCATGTGTGACTCTGTTCTGTTTTGTAATTCAGTTCAAGTGTAACGGTTTTTACATTCCCTCTATCAGTGATACCTTATGAGAAGTGTCCTTTTCTGTGTGACTTATTTCACTTAGAATCGTCGTACCTAAATCCACTCATCATGCTGCTACTAACCATACGACATTGATTTCCTGGCTGAGTGATATTCCATTGTACATAAGGACCACAACTTCTTTATCCATTTTTCTCTTTCCTGGGATATTTAAGGTGGAATGAAGTGGAGGTCCTGGTCAACAGAGCAGCCCTAAACTTTGGGGTGCTTGTGTCTTGCTGATTTTTAATTTTCCCAATTTATACCCCCATGAGTGGAAGTGCCCTATGCTCTCTAAGCTGTGTTTTTCAGATGTTTCAGGACTCACCGGACACTTCTCCAGAGTGGCTCTTGGCAATTTACATCCCGCCCATCAGTGTAGCAAGGCTCCCATTTCTCCATGGCCTGTCCTGCATTTCTGGTTTTGACACTTTTTTCAGCATGGCCCTTTTGACCGATGGGAAGCGAGACTTCTTTGTAGCGCTGATTTGCCTTTCCAGGTTGCTTGGTTGGCCAAAAAGGGCGTATGCGTTTTTTCCTGAATATATTCAGGAAAAAACGCATACGCCCTTTTTGGCCAAGGGCATCATTGTCAACGTTTTGCCGCTTTTCATGTGCTTTAAAGGCGATTCGTATCTACCTCCTGAAATCTGTTTCCTGCAATTCTGCCTTGATTTCAAATCCTCTTCTTTGCCTTCCCTCAGTATATTTGTGGACGAGAGTTATCAATTATAACTCTGCAGGTTTGTGAATTGCAGTGCCCTGAACCTCCATTTTACAACTCGTTTTTATGGGAGCTGGCCGCAAAATCGCAGAATGGCTTCAGGCCCTGTTCTGGTTCCGGGGGGCAGGCTGAGCCTGTGGTTAATTCTTCTTTCTGATGGGAAAATAGAGTGACCTGTGCCTGTCCCAACACCAAGAGCTAGTCTCTCGTTGGTTCCACGTCTTCCTGTTTATCCTCAGGACAAATTGCAACCTGTACGGAACAGGAGGTTAAAGGTGCTGATGCTCCACGTAGGGAGCTTGCTAGTAAAGCGGCTGGAATGGCGAACCCGGGCACAAGGAGATGAGAAATGAGGTGCGTTTTAGAAACCTTTCCCCATCACACGGTGTACCATCTTCTGGGTTTCTCATGCATGTTTTTGATGTAGGAAGATGCCCTTGAACCTGGAGATTTGGGACCCATGCGATGGGTACCACGCAGTATTACTTTAAAGGGTCTGCGTTTTCTCACCCAACCTCACCAAACCTCTCAGCCCCAAGAGTGTCCACCCTTATGTCTCATCCAGCTGTGCGTCTAGATATGGTTAATCCAGGTTGCATCACAGCCCCTGAACGCATTGTGTAAGAATTTCTCTCTCTATCACTGTCTTTGTTTCATGGGTGTTTCAAAGTAATTTATTTTTATAATGGGGTTTAGCTGCTTTTCACTGCTGTGTTTATGCCGCTTTACACCCACTTGACACACTAACAGAGACATATCAATACATAGGTTTTACGATTATTATTAGTCAGATATATTCTTGTGCGGTGAATAGGGCGTGTTGAGTCCAGTTCTCTGAGCAAGGAGTAGGTCTTGTCTATTACATATTGGGTTTATGGAACGGTATCTGAGCTAATTTGATACCCGTGTTTTATGTATCACCCCACCTCACCTTTCCCGTTAGGCAGCCATAGTGTGTTTTCTGCATGTGTGACTCTGTTCTGTTTTGTAATTCAGTTCAAGTGTAACGGTTTTTACATTCCCTCTATCAGTGATACCTTATGAGAAGTGTCCTTTTCTGTGTGACTTATTTCACTTAGAATCGTCGTACCTAAATCCACTCATCATGCTGCTACTAACCTTACGACATTGATTTCCTGGCTGAGTGATATTCCATTGTTTATAAGGACCACAACTTCTTTATCCATTTTTCTCTTTCCTGGGATATTTAAGATGGAATGAAGTGGAGGTCCTGGTCAACAGAGCAGCCCTAAACGTTGGGGTGCTTGTGTCTTGCTGATTTTTAATTTTCCCAATTTATACCCCCATGAGTGGAAGTGCCCTATGCTCTCTAAGCTGTGTTTTTCAGATGTTTCAGGACTCACCGGACACTTCTCCAGAGTGGCTCTTGGCAATTTACATCCCGCCCATCAGTGTAGCAAGGCTCCCATTTCTCCATGGCCTGTCCTGCATTTCTGGTTTTGACACTTTTTTCAGCATGGCCCTTTTGACCGATGGGAAGCGAGACTTCTTTGTAGCGCTGATTTGCCTTTCCAGGTTGCTTGGTTGGCCAAAAAGGGCGTATGCGTTTTTTCCTGAATATATTCAGGAAAAAACGCATACGCCCTTTTTGGCCAAGGGCATCATTGTCAACGTTTTGCCGCTTTTCATGTGCTTTAAAGGCGATTCATATCTACCTCCTGAAATCTGTTTCCTGCAATTCTGCCTTGATTTCAAATCCTCTTCTTTGCCTTCCCTCAATATATTTGTGGACGAGAGTTATCAATTATAACTCTGCAGGTTTGTGAATTGCAGTGCCCTGAACCTCCATTTTACAACTCGTTTTTATGGGAGCTGGCCGCAAAATCGCAGAATGGCTTCAGGCCCTGTTCTGGTTCCGGGGGGCAGGCTGAGCCTGTGGTTAATTCTTCTTTCTGATGGGAAAATAGAGTGACCTGTGCCTGTCCCAACACCAAGAGCTAGTCTCTCGTTGGTTCCACGTCTTCCTGTTTATCCTCAGGACAAATTGCAACCTGTACGGAACAGGAGGTTAAAGGTGCTGATGCTCCACGTAGGGAGCTTGCTAGTAAAGCGGCTGGAATGGCGAACCCGGGCACAAGGAGATGAGAAATGAGGTGCGTTTTAGAAACCTTTCCCCATCACACGGTGTACCATCTTCTGGGTTTCTCATGCATGTTTTTGATGTAGGAAGATGCCCTTGAACCTGGAGATTTGGGACCCATGCGATGGGTACCACGCAGTATTACTTTAAAGGGTCTGCGTTTTCTCACCCAACCTCACCAAACCTCTCAGCCCCAAGAGTGTCCACCCTTATGTCTCATCCAGCTGTGCATCTAGATATGGTTAATCCAGGTTGCATCACAGCCCCTGAACGCATTGTGTAAGAATTTCTCTCTCTATCACTGTCTTTGTTTCATGGGTGTTTCAAAGTAATTTATTTTTATAATGGGGTTTAGCTGCTTTTCACTGCTGTGTTTATGCCGCTTTACACCCACTTGACACACTAACAGAGACATATCAATACATAGGTTTTACGATTATTATTAGTCAGATATATTCTTGTGCGGTGAATAGGGCGTGTTGAGTCCAGTTCTCTGAGCAAGGAGTAGGTCTTGTCTATTACATATTGGGTTTATGGAACGGTATCTGAGCTAATTTGATACCCTTGTTTTATGTATCACCCCACCTCACCTTTCCCGTTAGGCAGCCATAGTGTGTTTTCTGCATGTGTGACTCTGTTCTGTTTTGTAATTCAGTTCAAGTGTAACGGTTTTTACATTCCCTCTATCAGTGATACCTTATGAGAAGTGTCCTTTTCTGTGTGACTTATTTCACTTAGAATCGTCGTACCTAAATCCACTCATCATGCTGCTACTAACCTTACGACATTGATTTCCTGGCTGAGTGATATTCCATTGTTTATAAGGACCACAACTTCTTTATCCATTTTTCTCTTTCCTGGGATATTTAAGATGGAATGAAGTGGAGGTCCTGGTCAACAGAGCAGCCCTAAACGTTGGGGTGCTTGTGTCTTGCTGATTTTTAATTTTCCCAATTTATACCCCCATGAGTGGAAGTGCCCTATGCTCTCTAAGCTGTGTTTTTCAGATGTTTCAGGACTCACCGGACACTTCTCCAGAGTGGCTCTTGGCAATTTACATCCCGCCCATCAGTGTAGCAAGGCTCCCATTTCTCCATGGCCTGTCCTGCATTTCTGGTTTTGACACTTTTTTCAGCATGGCCCTTTTGACCGATGGGAAGCGAGACTTCTGTGTAGCGCTGATTTGCCTTTCCAGGTTGCTTGGTTGGCCAAAAAGGGCGTATGCGTTTTTTCCTGAATATATTCAGGAAAAAACGCATACGCCCTTTTTGGCCAAGGGCATCATTGTCAACGTTTTGCCGCTTTTCATGTGCTTTAAAGGCGATTCATATCTACCTCCTGAAATCTGTTTCCTGCAATTCTGCCTTGATTTCAAATCCTCTTCTTTGCCTTCCCTCAATATATTTGTGGACGAGAGTTATCAATTATAACTCTGCAGGTTTGTGAATTGCAGTGCCCTGAACCTCCATTTTACAACTCGTTTTTATGGGAGCTGGCCGCAAAATCGCAGAATGGCTTCAGGCCCTGTTCTGGTTCCGGGGGTCAGGCTGAGCCTGTGGTTAATTCTTCTTTCTGATGGGAAAATAGAGTGACCTGTGCCTGTCCCAACACCAAGAGCTAGTCTCTCGTTGGTTCCACGTCTTCCTGTTTATCCTCAGGACAAATTGTAACCTGTACGGAACAGGAGGTTAAAGGTGCTGATGCTCCACGTAGGGAGCTTGCTAGTAAAGCGGCTGGAATGGCGAACCCGGGCACAAGGAGATGAGAAATGAGGTGCGTTTTAGAAACCTTTCCCCATCACACGGTGTACCATCTTCTGGGTTTCTCATGCTTGTTTTTGATGTAGGAAGATGCCCTTGAACCTGGAGATTTGGGACCCATGCGATGGTACCACGCAGTATTACTTTAAAGGGTCTGCGTTTGCTCACCCAACCTCACCAAACCTCTCAGCCCCAAGAGTGTCCACCCTTATGTCTCATCCAGCTGTGCGTCTAGATATGGTTAATCCAGGTTGCATCACAGCCCCTGAACGCATTGTGTAAGAATTTCTCTGTCTATCACTGTCTTTGTTTCATGGGTGTTTCAAAGTAATTTATTTTTATAATGGGGTTTAGCTGCTTTTCACTGCTGTGTTTATGCCGCTTTACACCCACTTGACACACTAACAGAGACATATCAATACATAGGTTTTACGATTATTATTAGTCAGATATATTCTTGTGCGGTGAATAGGGCGTGTTGAGTCCAGTTCTCTGAGCAAGGAGTAGGTCTTGTCTATTACATATTGGGTTTATGGAACGGTATCTGAGCTAATTTGATACCCTTGTTTTATGTATCACCCCACCTCACCTTTCCCGTTAGGCAGCCATAGTGTGTTTTCTGCATGTGTGACTCTGTTCTGTTTTGTAATTCAGTTCAAGTATAACGGTTTTTACATTCCCTCTATCAGTGATACCTTATGAGAAGTGTCCTTTTCTGTGTGACTTATTTCACTTAGAATCGTCGTACCTAAATCCACTCATCATGCTGCTACTAACCTTACGACATTGATTTCCTGGCTGAGTGATATTCCATTGTATATAAGGACCACAACTTCTTTATCCATTTTTCTCTTTCCTGGGATATTTAAGATGGAATGAATTGGAGGTCCTGGTCAACAGAGCAGCCCTAAACTTTGGGGTGCTTGTGTCTTGCTGATTTTTAATTTTCCCAATTTATACCCCCATGAGTGGAAGTGCCCTATGCTCTCTAAGCTGTGTTTTTCAGATGTTTCAGGACTCACCGGACACTTCTCCAGAGTGGCTCTTGGCAATTTACATCCCGCCCATCAGTGTAGCAAGGCTCCCATTTCTCCATGGCCTGTCCTGCATTTCTGGTTTTGACACTTTTTTCAGCATGGCCCTTTTGACCGATGGGAAGCGAGACTTCTTTGTAGCGCTGATTTGCCTTTCCAGGTTGCTTGGTTGGCCAAAAAGGGCGTATGCGTTTTTTCCTGAATATATTCAGGAAAAAACGCATACGCCCTTTTTGGCCAAGGGCATCATTGTCAACGTTTTGCCGCTTTTCATGTGCTTTAAAGGCGATTCGTATCTACCTCCTGAAATCTGTTTCCTGCAATTCTGCCTTGATTTCAAATCCTCTTCTTTGCCTTCCCTCAATATATTTGTGGACGAGAGTTATCATTTATAACTCTGCAGGTTTGTGAATTGCAGTGCCCTGAACCTCCATTTTACAACTCGTTTTTATGGGAGCTGGCCGCAAAAGCGCAGAATGGCTTCAGGCCCTGTTCTGGTTCCGGGGGGCAGGCTGAGCCTGTGGTTAATTCTTCTTTCTGATGGGAAAATAGAGTGACCTGTGCCTGTCCCAACACCAAGAGCTAGTCTCTCGTTGGTTCCACGTCTTCCCGTTTATCCTCAGGACAAAGTGCAACCTGTACGGAACAGGAGGTTATAGGTGCTGATGCTCCAAGTAGGGAGCTTGCTAGTAAAGCGGCTGGAATGGCGAACCCGGGCACAAGGAGATGAGAAATGAGGTGCGTTTTAGAAACCTTTCCCCATCACACGGTGTACCATCTTCTGGGTTTCTCATGCATGTTTTTGATGTAGGAAGATGCCCTTGAACCTGGAGATTTGGGACCCATGCGATGGGTACCACGCAGTATTACTTTAAAGGGTCTGCGTTTGCTCACCCAACCTCACCAAACCTCTCAGCCCCAAGAGTGTCCACCCTTATGTCTCATCCAGCTGTGCGTCTAGATATGGTCAATCCAGGTTGCATCACAGCTCCTGAACGCATTGTGTAAGAATTTCTCTCTCTTTCACTGTCTTTGTTTCATGGGTGTTTCAAAGTAATTTATTTTTATAATGGGGTTTAGCTGCTTTTCACTGCTGTGTTTATGCCGCTTTACACCCACTTGACACACTAACAGAGAGATATCAATACATAGGTTTTACGATTATTATTAGTCAGATATATTCTTGTGCGTTGAATAGGGCGTGTTGAGTCCAGTTCTCTGAGCAAGGAGTAGGTCTTGTCTATTACATATTGGGTTTATGGAACGGTATCTGAGCTAATTTGATACCCTTGTTTTATGTATCACCCCACCTCACCTTTCCCGTTAGGCAGCCATAGTGTGTTTTCTGCATGTGTGACTCTGTTCTGTTTTGTAATTCAGTTCAAGTGTAACGGTTTTTACATTCCCTCTATCAGTGATACCTTATGAGAAGTGTCCTTTTCTGTGTGACTTATTTCACTTAGAATCGTCGTACCTAAATCCACTCATCATGCTGCTACTAACCTTACGACATTGATTTCCTGGCTGAGTGATATTCCATTGTACATAAGGACCACAACTTCTTTATCCATTTTTCTCTTTCCTGGGATATTTAAGGTGGAATGAAGTGGAGGTCCTGGTCAACAGAGCAGCCCTAAACTTTGGGGTACTTGTGTCTTGCTGATTTTTAATTTTCCCAATTTATACCCCCATGAGTGGAAGTGCCCTATGCTCTCTAAGCTGTGTTTTTCAGATGTTTCAGGACTCACCGGACACTTCTCCAGAGTGGCTCTTGGCAATTTACATCCCGCCCATCAGTGTAGCAAGGCTCCCATTTCTCCATGGCCTGTCCTGCATTTCTGGTTTTGACACTTTTTTCAGCATGGCTCTTTTGACCGATGGGAAGCGAGACTTCTTTGTAGCGCTGATTTGCCTTTCCAAGTTGCTTGGTTGGCCAAAAAGGGCGTATGCGTTTTTTCCTGAATATATTCAGGAAAAAACGCATACGCCCTTTTTGGCCAAGGGCATCATTGTCAACTTTTTGCCGCTTTTCATGTGCTTTAAAGGCGATTCGTATCTACCTCCTGAAATCTGTTTCCTGCAATTCTGCCTTGATTTCAAATCTTCTTCTTTGCCTTCCCTCAATATATTTGTGGACGAGAGTTATCATTTATAACTCTGCAGGTTTGTGAATTGCAGTGCCCTGAACCTCCATTTTACAACTCGTTTTTATGGGAGCTGGCCGCAAAAGCGCAGAATGGCTTCAGGCCCTGTTCTGGTTCCGGGGGGCAGGCTGAGCCTGTGGTTAATTCTTCTTTCTGATGGGAAAATAGAGTGACCTGTGCCTGTCCCAACACCAAGAGCTAGTCTCTCGTTGGTTCCACGTTTTCCCGTTTATCCTCAGGACAAATTGCAACCTGTACGGAACAGGATGTTAAAGGTGCTGATGCTCCAAGTAGGGAGCTTGCTAGTAAAGCGGCTGGAATGGCGAACCCGGGCACAAGGAGATGAGAAATGAGGTGCGTTTTAGAAACCTTTCCCCATCACACGGTGTACCATCTTCTGGGTTTCTCATGCTTGTTTTTGATGTAGGAAGATGCCCTTGAACCTGGAGATTTGGGACCCATGCGATGGGTACCACGCAGTATTACTTTAAAGGGTCTGCATTTGCTCACCCAACCTCACCGAACCTCTCAGCCCCAAGAGTGTCCACCCTTATGTCTCATCCAGCTGTGCGTCTAGATATGGTCAATCCAGGTTGCATCACAGCCCCTGAACGCATTGTGTAAGAATTTCTCTCTCTTTCACTGTCTTTGTTTCATGGGTGTTTCAAAGTAATTTATTTTTATAATGGGGTTTAGCTGCTTTTCACTGCTGTGTTTATGCCGCTTTACACCCACTTGACACACTAACAGAGAGATATCAATACATAGGTTTTACGATTATTATTAGTCAGATATATTCTTGTGCGGTGAATAGGGCGTGTTGAGTCCAGTTCTCTGAGCAAGGAGTAAGTCTTGTCTATTACATATTGGGTTTATGGAACGGTATCTGAGCTAATTTGATACCCTTGTTTTATGTATCACCCCACCTCACCTTTCCCGTTAAGCAGCCATAGTGTGTTTTCTGCATGTGTGACTCTGTTCTGTTTTGTAATTCAGTTCAAGTGTAACGGTTTTTACATTCCCTCTATCAGTGATACCTTATGAGAAGTGTCCTTTTCTGTGTGACTTATTTCACTTAGAATCGTCGTACCTAAATCCACTCATCATGCTGCTACTAACCTTACGACATTGATTTCCTGGCTGAGTGATATTCCATTGTACATAAGGACCACAACTTCTTTATCCATTTTTCTCTTTCCTGGGATATTTAAGGTGGAATGAAGTGGAGGTCCTGGTCAACAGAGCAGCCCTAAACTTTGGGGTGCTTGTGTCTTGCTGATTTTTAATTTTCCCAATTTATACCCCCATGAGTGGAAGTGCCCTATGCTCTCTAAGCTGTGTTTTTCAGATGTTTCAGGACTCACCGGACACTTCTCCAGAGTGGCTCTTGGCAATTTACATCCCGCCCATCAGTGTAGCAAGGCTCCCATTTCTCCATGGCCTGTCCTGCATTTCTGGTTTTGACACTTTTTTCAGCATGGCCCTTTTGACCGATGGGAAGCGAGACTTCTTTGTAGCGCTGATTTGCCTTTCCAGGTTGCTTGGTTGGCCAAAAAGGGCGTATGCGTTTTTTCCTGAATATATTCAGGAAAAAACGCATACGCCCTTTTTGGCCAAGGGCATCATTGTCAACGTTTTGCCGCTTTTCATGTGCTTTAAAGGCGATTCGTATCTACCTCCTGAAATCTGTTTCCTGCAATTCTGCCTTCATTTCAAATCCTCTTCTTTGCCTTCCCTCAATATATTTGTGGACGAGAGTTATCAATTATAACTCTGCAGGTTTGTGAATTGCAGTGCCCTGAACCTCCATTTTACAACTCGTTTTTATGGGAGCTGGCCGCAAAATCGCAGAATGGCTTCAGGCCCTGTTCTGGTTCCGGGGGGCAGGCTGAGCCTGTGGTTAATTCTTCTTTCTGATGGGAAAATAGAGTGACCTGTGCCTGTCCCAACACCAAGAGCTAGTCTCTCGTTGGTTCCACGTCTTCCTGTTTATCCTCAGGACAAATTGCAACCTGTAAGGAACAGGAGGTTAAAGGTGCTGATGCTCCACGTAGGGAGCTTGCTAGTAAAGCGGCTGGAATGGCGAACCCGGGCACAAGGAGATGAGAAATGAGGTGCGTTTTAGAAACCTTTCCCCATCACACGGTGTACCATCTTCTGGGTTTCTCATGCATGTTTTTGATGTAGGAAGATGCCCTTGAACCTGGAGATTTGGGACCCATGCGATGGGTACCACGCAGTATTACTTTAAAGGGTCTGCGTTTTCTCACCCAACCTCACCAAACCTCTCAGCCCCAAGAGTGTCCACCCTTATGTCTCATCCAGCTGTGCGTCTAGATATGGTTAATCCAGGTTGCATCACAGCCCCTGAACGCATTGTGTAAGAATTTCTCTCTCTATCACTGTCTTTGTTTCATGGGTGTTTCAAAGTAATTTATTTTTATAATGGGGTTTAGCTGCTTTTCACTGCTGTGTTTATGCCGCTTTACACCCACTTGACACACTAACAGAGACATATCAATACATAGGTTTTACGATTATTATTAGTCAGATATATTCTTGTGCGGTGAATAGGGCGTGTTGAGTCCAGTTCTCTGAGCAAGGAGTAGGTCTTGTCTATTACATATTGGGTTTATGGAACGGTATCTGAGCTAATTTGATACCCTTGTTTTATGTATCACCCCACCTCACCTTTCCCGTTAGGCAGCCATAGTTTGTTTTCTGCATGTGTGACTCTGTTCTGTTTTGTAATTCAGTTCAAGTGTAACGGTTTTTACATTCCCTCTATCAGTGATACCTTATGAGAAGTGTCCTTTTCTGTGTGACTTATTTCACTTAGAATCGTCGTACCTAAATCCACTCATCATGCTGCTACTAACCTTACGACATTGATTTCCTGGCTGAGTGATATTCCATTGTACATAAGGACCACAACTTCTTTATCCATTTTTCTCTTTCCTGGGATATTTAAGGTGGAATGAAGTGGAGGTCCTGGTCAACAGAGCAGCCCTAAACTTTGGGGTGCTTGTGTCTTGCTGATTTTTAATTTTCCCAATTTATACCCCCATGAGTGGAAGTGCCCTATGCTCTCTAAGCTGTGTTTTTCAGATGTTTCAGGACTCACCGGACACTTCTCCAGAGTGGCTCTTGGCAATTTACATCCCGCCCATCAGTGTAGCAAGGCTCCCATTTCTCCATGGCCTGTCCTGCATTTCTGGTTTTGACACTTTTTTCAGCATGGCCCTTTTGACCGATGGGAAGCGAGACTTCTTTGTAGCGCTGATTTGCCTTTCCAGGTTGCTTGGTTGGCCAAAAAGGGCGTATGCGTTTTTTCCTGAATATATTCAGGAAAAAACGCATACGCCCTTTTTGGCCAAGGGCATCATTGTCAACGTTTTGCCGCTTTTCATGTGCTTTAAAGGCGATTCGTATCTACCTCCTGAAATCTGTTTCCTGCAATTCTGCCTTCATTTCAAATCCTCTTCTTTGCCTTCCCTCAATATATTTGTGGACGAGAGTTATCAATTATAACTCTGCAGGTTTGTGAATTGCAGTGCCCTGAACCTCCATTTTACAACTCGTTTTTATGGGAGCTGGCCGCAAAATCGCAGAATGGCTTCAGGCCCTGTTCTGGTTCCGGGGGGCAGGCTGAGCCTGTGGTTAATTCTTCTTTCTGATGGGAAAATAGAGTGACCTGTGCCTGTCCCAACACCAAGAGCTAGTCTCTCGTTGGTTCCACGTCTTCCTGTTTATCCTCAGGACAAATTGCAACCTGTACGGAACAGGAGGTTAAAGGTGCTGATGCTCCAAGTAGGGAGCTTGCTAGTAAAGCAGCTGGAATGGCGAACCCGGGCACAAGGAGATGAGAAATGAGGTGCGTTTTAGAAACCTTTCCCCATCACACGGTGTACCATCTTCTGGGTTTCTCATGCATGTTTTTGATGTAGGAAGATGCCCTTGAACCTGGAGATTTGGGACCCATGCGATGGGTACCACGCAGTATTACTTTAAAGGGTCTGCGTTTGCTCACCCAACCTCACCAAACCTCTCAGCCCCAAGAGTGTCCACCCTTATGTCTCATCCAGCTGTGCGTCTAGATATGGTTAATCCAGGTTGCATCACAGCCCCTGAACGCATTGTGTAAGAATTTCTCTCTCTATCACTGTCTTTGTTTCATGGGGTTTCAAAGTAATTTATTTTTATAATGGGGTTTAGCTGCTTTTCACTGCTGTGTTTATGCCGCTTTACACCCACTTGACACACTAACAGAGACATATCAATACATAGGTTTTACGATTATTATTAGTCAGATATATTCTTGTGCGGTGAATAGGGCGTGTTGAGTCCAGTTCTCTGAGCAAGGAGTAGGTCTTGTCTATTACATATTGGGTTTATGGAACGGTATCTGAGCTAATTTGATACCCTTGTTTTATGTATCACCCCACCTCACCTTTCCCGTTAGGCAGCCATAGTTTGTTTTCTGCATGTGTGACTCTGTTCTGTTTTGTAATTCAGTTCAAGTGTAACGGTTTTTACATTCCCTCTATCAGTGATACCTTATGAGAAGTGTCCTTTTCTGTGTGACTTATTTCACTTAGAATCGTCGTACCTAAATCCACTCATCATGCTGCTACTAACCTTACGACATTGATTTCCTGGCTGAGTGATATTCCATTGTACATAAGGACCACAACTTCTTTATCCATTTTTCTCTTTCCTGGGATATTTAAGGTGGAATGAAGTGGAGGTCCTGGTCAACAGAGCAGCCCTAAACTTTGGGGTGCTTGTGTCTTGCTGATTTTTAATTTTCCCAATTTATACCCCCATGAGTGGAAGTGCCCTATGCTCTCTAAGCTGTGTTTTTCAGATGTTTCAGGACTCACCGGACACTTCTCCAGAGTGGCTCTTGGCAATTTACATCCCGCCCATCAGTGTAGCAAGGCTCCCATTTCTCCATGGCCTGTCCTGCATTTCTGGTTTTGACACTTTTTTCAGCATGGCCCTTTTGACCGATGGGAAGCGAGACTTCTTTGTAGCGCTGATTTGCCTTTCCAGGTTGCTTGGTTGGCCAAAAAGGGCGTATGCGTTTTTTCCTGAATATATTCAGGAAAAAACGCATACGCCCTTTTTGGCCAAGGGCATCATTGTCAACGTTTTGCCGCTTTTCATGTGCTTTAAAGGCGATTCGTATCTACCTCCTGAAATCTGTTTCCTGCAATTCTGCCTTCATTTCAAATCCTCTTCTTTGCCTTCCCTCAATATATTTGTGGACGAGAGTTATCAATTATAACTCTGCAGGTTTGTGAATTGCAGTGCCCTGAACCTCCATTTTACAACTCGTTTTTATGGGAGCTGGCCGCAAAATCGCAGAATGGCTTCAGGCCCTGTTCTGGTTCCGGGGGGCAGGCTGAGCCTGTGGTTAATTCTTCTTTCTGATGGGAAAATAGAGTGACCTGTGCCTGTCCCAACACCAAGAGCTAGTCTCTCGTTGGTTCCACGTCTTCCTGTTTATCCTCAGGACAAATTGCAACCTGTACGGAACAGGAGGTTAAAGGTGCTGATGCTCCAAGTAGGGAGCTTGCTAGTAAAGCGGCTGGAATGGCGAACCCGGGCACAAGGAGATGAGAAATGAGGTGCGTTTTAGAAACCTTTCCCCATCACACGGTGTACCATCTTCTGGGTTTCTCATGCATGTTTTTGATGTAGGAAGATGCCCTTGAACCTGGAGATTTGGGACCCATGCGATGGGTACCACGCAGTATTACTTTAAAGGGTCTGCGTTTGCTCACCCAACCTCACCAAACCTCTCAGCCCCAAGAGTGTCCACCCTTATGTCTCATCCAGCTGTGCGTCTAGATATGGTTAATCCAGGTTGCATCACAGCCCCTGAACGCATTGTGTAAGAATTTCTCTCTCTTTCACTGTCTTTGTTTCATGGGTGTTTCAAAGTAATTTATTTTTATAATGGGGTTTAGCTGCTTTTCACTGCTGTGTTTATGCCGCTTTACACCCACTTGACACACTAACAGAGAGATATCAATACATAGGTTTTACGATTATTACTAGTCAGATATATTCTTGTGCGGTGAATAGGGCGTGTTGAGTCCAGTTCTCTGAGCAAGGAGTAGGTCTTGTCTATTACATATTGGGTTTATGGAACGGTATCTGAGCTAATTTGATACCCTTTTTTTATGTATCACCCCACCTCACCTTTCCCGTTAAGCAGCCATAGTGTGTTTTCTGCATGTGTGACTCTGTTCTGTTTTGTAATTCAGTTCAAGTGTAACGGTTTTTACATTCCCTCTATCAGTGATACCTTATGAGAAGTGTCCTTTTCTGTGTGACTTATTTCACTTAGAATCGTGGTACCTAAATCCACTCATCATGCTGCTACTAACCTTACGACATTGATTTCCTGGCTGAGTGATATTCCATTGTACATAAGGACCACAACTTCTTTATCCATTTTTCTCTTTCCTGGGATATTTAAGGTGGAATGAAGTGGAGGTCCTGGTCAACAGAGCAGCCCTAAACTTTGGGGTGCTTGTGTCTTGCTGATTTTTAATTTTCCCAATTTATACCCCCATGAGTGGAAGTGCCCTATGCTCTCTAAGCTGTGTTTTTCAGATGTTTCAGGACTCACCGGACACTTCTCCAGAGTGGCTCTTGGCAATTTACATCCCGCCCATCAGTGTAGCAAGGCTCCCATTTCTCCATGGCCTGTCCTGCATTTCTGGTTTTGACACTTTTTTCAGCATGGCCCTTTTGACTGATGGGAAGCGAGACTTCTTTGTAGCGCTGATTTGCCTTTCCAGGTTGCTTGGTTGGCCAAAAAGGGCGTATGCGTTTTTTCCTGAATATATTCAGGAAAAAACGCATACGCCCTTTTTGGCCAAGGGCATCATTGTCAACGTTTTGCCGCTTTTCATGTGCTTTAAAGGCGATTCGTATCTACCTCCTGAAATCTGTTTCCTGCAATTCTGCCTTCATTTCAAATCCTCTTCTTTGCCTTCCCTCAATATATTTGTGGACGAGAGTTATCAATTATAACTCTGCAGGTTTGTGAATTGCAGTGCCCTGAACCTCCATTTTACAACTCGTTTTTATGGGAGCTGGCCGCAAAATCGCAGAATGGCTTCAGGCCCTGTTCTGGTTCCGGGGGGCAGGCTGAGCCTGTGGTTAATTCTTCTTTCTGATGGGAAAATAGAGTGACCTGTGCCTGTCCCAACACCAAGAGCTAGTCTCTCGTTGGTTCCACGTCTTCCTGTTTATCCTCAGGACAAATTGCAACCTGTACGGAACAGGAGGTTAAAGGTGCTGATGCTCCACGTAGGGAGCTTGCTAGTAAAGCGGCTGGAATGGCGAACCCGGGCACAAGGAGATGAGAAATGAGGTGCGTTTTAGAAACCTTTCCCCATCACACGGTGTACCATCTTCTGGGTTTCTCATGCATGTTTTTGATGTAGGAAGATGCCCTTGAACCTGGAGATTTGGGACCCATGCGATGGGTACCACGCAGTATTACTTTAAAGGGTCTGCGTTTGCTCACCCAACCTCACCAAACCTCTCAGCCCCAAGAGTGTCCACCCTTATGTCTCATCCAGCTGTGCGTCTAGATATGGTCAATCCAGGTTGCATCACAGCCCCTGAACGCATTGTGTAAGAATTTCTCTCTCTATCACTGTCTTTGTTTCATGGGTGTTTCAAAGTAATTTATTTTTATAATGGGGTTTAGCTGCTTTTCACTGCTGTGTTTATGCCGCTTTACACCCACTTGACACACTAACAGAGACATATCAATACATAGGTTTTACGATTATTATTAGTCAGATATATTCTTGTGCGGTGAATAGGGCGTGTTGAGTCCAGTTCTCTGAGCAAGGAGTAGGTCTTGTCTATTACATATTGGGTTTATGGAACGGTATCTGAGCTAATTTGATACCCTTGTTTTATGTATCACCCCACCTCACCTTTCCCGTTAGGCAGCCATAGTGTGTTTTCTGCATGTGTGACTCTGTTCTGTTTTGTAATTCAGTTCAAGTGTAACGGTTTTTACATTCCCTCTATCAGTGATACCTTATGAGAAGTGTCCTTTTCTGTGTGACTTATTTCACTTAGAATCGTCGTACCTAAATCCACTCATCATGCTGCTACTAACCTTACGACATTGATTTCATGGCTGAGTGATATTCCATTGTATATAAGGACCACAACTTCTTTATCCATTTTTCTCTTTCCTGGGATATTTAAGATGGAATGAAGTGGAGGTCCTGGTCAACAGAGCAGCCCTAAACTTTGGGGTGCTTGTGTCTTGCTGATTTTTAATTTTCCCAATTTATACCCCCATGAGTGGAAGTGCCCTATGCTCTCTAAGCTGTGTTTTTCAGATGTTTCAGGACTCACCGGACACTTCTCCAGAGTGGCTCTTGGCAATTTACATCCCGCCCATCAGTGTAGCAAGGCTCCCATTTCTCCATGGCCTGTCCTGCATTTCTGGTTTTGACACTTTTTTCAGCATGGCCCTTTTGACCGATGGGAAGCGAGACTTCTTTGAAGCGCTGATTTGCATTTCCAGGTTGCTTGGTTGGCCACAAAGGGCGTATGCGTTTTTTCCTGAATATATTCAGGAAAAAACGCATACGCCCTTTTTGGCCAAGGGCATCATTGTCAACGTTTTGCCGCTTTTCATGTGCTTTAAAGGCGATTCGTATCTACCTCCTGAAATCTGTTTCCTGCAATTCTGCCTTGATTTCAAATTCTCTTCTTTGCCTTCCCTCAATATATTTGTGGACGAGAGTTATCATTTATAACTCTGCAGGTTTGTGAATTGCAGTGCCCTGAACCTCCATTTTACAACTCGTTTTTATGGGAGCTGGCCGCAAAATCGCAGAATGGCTTCAGGCCCTGTTCTGGTTCCGGGGGTCAGGCTGAGCCTGTGGTTAATTCTTCTTTCTGATGGGAAAATAGAGTGACCTGTGCCTGTCCCAACACCAAGAGCTAGTCTCTCGTTGGTTCCACGTCTTCCCGTTTATCCTCAGGACAAATTGCAACATGTACGGAACAGGATGTTAAAGGTGCTGATGCTCCAAGTAGGGAGCTTGCTAGTAAAGCGGCTGGAATGGCAAACCCGGGCACAAGGAGATGAGAAATGAGGTGCGTTCTAGAAACCTTTCCCCATCACACGGTGTACCATCTTCTGGGTTTCTCATGCATGTTTTTGATGTAGGAAAATGCCCTTGATCCTGGAGATTTGGGACGCATGCGATGGGTACCACGCAGTATTACTTTAAAGGGTCTGCGTTTGCTCACCCAACCTCACCAAACCTCTCAGCCTCAAGAGTGTCCACCCTTATGTCTCATCCAGCTGTGGGTCTAGATATGGTCAATCCAGGTTGCATCACAGCCCCTGAACGCATTGTGTAAGAATTTCTCTCTCTATCACTGTCTTTGTTTCATGGGTATTTCAAAGTAATTTATTTTTATAATGGGGTTTAGCTGCTTTTCACTGCTGTGTTTATGCTGCTTTACACCCACTTGACACACTAACAGAGAGATATCAATACATAGGTTTTACGATTATTATTAGTCAGATATATTCTTGTGCGGTGAATAGGGCGTGTTGAGTCCAGTTCTCTGAGCAAGGAGTAGGTCTTGTCTATTACATATTGGGTTTATGGAACGGTATCTGAGCTAATTTGACACCCTTGTTTTATGTATCACCCCACCTCACCTTTCCCGTTAGGCAGCCATAGTGTGTTTTCTGCATGTGTGACTCTGTTCTGTTTTGTAATTCAGTTCAAGTGTAACGGTTTTTACATTCCCTCTATCAGTGATACCTTATGAGAAGTGTCCTTTTCTGTGTGACTTATTTCACTTAGAATGGTCGTACCTAAATCCACTCATCATGCTGCTACTAACCTTACGACATTGATTTCATGGCTGATTGATATTCCATTGTATATAAGGACCACAACTTCTTTATCCATTTTTCTCTTTCCTGGGATATTTAAGATGGAATGAAGTGGAGGTCCTGATCAACAGAGCAGCCCTAAACTTTGGGGTGCTTGTGTCTTGCTGATTTTTAATTTTCCCAATTTATACCCCCATGAGTGGAAGTGCCCTATGCTCTCTAAGCTGTGTTTTTCAGATGTTTCAGGACTCACCGGACACTTCTCCAGAGTGGCTCTTGGCAATTTACATCCCGCCCATCAGTGTAGCAAGGCTCCCATTTCTCCATGGCCTGTCCTGCATTTCTGGTTTTGACACTTTTTTCAGCATGGCCCTTTTGACCGATGGGAAGCGAGACTTCTTTGTAGCGCTGATTTGCCTTTCCAGGTTGCTTGGTTGGCCAAAAAGGGCGTATGCCTTTTTTCCTGAATATATTCAGGAAAATACGCATACGCCCTTTTTGGCCAAGGGCATCATTGTCAACGTTTTGCCGCTTTTCATGTGCTTTAAAGGCGATTCGTATCTACCTCCTGAAATCGGTTTCCTGCAATTCTGCCTTGATTTCAAATCCTCTTCTTTGCCTTCCCTCAATATATTTGTGGACGAGAGTTATCATTTATAACTCTGCAGGTTTGTGAATTGCAGTGCCCTGAACCTCCATTTTACAACTCGTTTTTATGGGAGCTGGCCGCAAAAGCGCAGAATGGCTTCAGGCCCTGTTCTGGTTCCGGGGGGCAGGCTGAGCCTGTGGTTAATTCTTCTTTCTGATGGGAAAATAGAGTGACCTGTGCCTGTCCCAACACCAAGAGCTAGTCTCTCGTTGGTTCCACGTCTTCCCGTTTATCCTCAGGACAAAGTGCAACCTGTACGGAACAGGAGGTTAAAGGTGCTGATGCTCCAAGTAGGGAGCTTGCTAGTAAAGCGGCTGGAATGGCGAACCCGGGCACAAGGAGATGAGAAATGACGTGCGTTTTAGAAACCTTTCCCCATCACACGGTGTACCATCTTCTGGGTTTCTCATGCATGTTTTTGATGTAGGAAGATGCCCTTGAACCTGGAGATTTGGGACCCATGCGATGGGTACCACGCAGTATTACTTTAAAGGGTCTGCGTTTGCTCACCCAACCTCACCAAACCTCTCAGCCCCAAGAGTGTCCACCCTTATGTCTCATCCAGCTGTGCGTCTAGATATGGTCAATCCAGGTTGCATCACAGCCCCTGAACGCATTGTGTAAGAATTTCTCTCTCTTTCACTGTCTTTGTTTCATGGGTGTTTCAAAGTAATTTATTTTTATAATGGGGTTTAGCTGCTTTTCACTGCTGTGTTTATGCCGCTTTACACCCACTTGACACACTAACAGAGAGATATCAATACATAGGTTTTACGATTATTACTAGTCAGATATATTCTTGTGCGGTGAATAGGGCGTGTTGAGTCCAGTTCTCTGAGCAAGGAGTAGGTCTTGTCTATTACATATTGGGTTTATGGAACGGTATCTGAGCTAATTTGATACCCTTTTTTTATGTATCACCCCACCTCACCTTTCCCGTTAAGCAGCCATAGTGTGTTTTCTGCATGTGTGACTCTGTTCTGTTTTGTAATTCAGTTCAAGTGTAACGGTTTTTACATTCCCTCTATCAGTGATACCTTATGAGAAGTGTCCTTTTCTGTGTGACTTATTTCACTTAGAATCGTGGTACCTAAATCCACTCATCATGCTGCTACTAACCTTACGACATTGATTTCCTGGCTGAGTGATATTCCATTGTACATAAGGACCACAACTTCTTTATCCATTTTTCTCTTTCCTGGGATATTTAAGGTGGAATGAAGTGGAGGTCCTGGTCAACAGAGCAGCCCTAAACTTTGGGGTGCTTGTGTCTTGCTGATTTTTAATTTTCCCAATTTATACCCCCATGAGTGGAAGTGCCCTATGCTCTCTAAGCTGTGTTTTTCAGATGTTTCAGGACTCACCGGACACTTCTCCAGAGTGGCTCTTGGCAATTTACATCCCGCCCATCAGTGTAGCAAGGCTCCCATTTCTCCATGGCCTGTCCTGCATTTCTGGTTTTGACACTTTTTTCAGCATGGCCCTTTTGACTGATGGGAAGCGAGACTTCTTTGTAGCGCTGATTTGCCTTTCCAGGTTGCTTGGTTGGCCAAAAAGGGCGTATGCGTTTTTTCCTGAATATATTCAGGAAAAAACGCATACGCCCTTTTTGGCCAAGGGCATCATTGTCAACGTTTTGCCGCTTTTCATGTGCTTTAAAGGCGATTCGTATCTACCTCCTGAAATCTGTTTCCTGCAATTCTGCCTTCATTTCAAATCCTCTTCTTTGCCTTCCCTCAATATATTTGTGGACGAGAGTTATCAATTATAACTCTGCAGGTTTGTGAATTGCAGTGCCCTGAACCTCCATTTTACAACTCGTTTTTATGGGAGCTGGCCGCAAAATCGCAGAATGGCTTCAGGCCCTGTTCTGGTTCCGGGGGGCAGGCTGAGCCTGTGGTTAATTCTTCTTTCTGATGGGAAAATAGAGTGACCTGTGCCTGTCCCAACACCAAGAGCTAGTCTCTCGTTGGTTCCACGTCTTCCTGTTTATCCTCAGGACAAATTGCAACCTGTACGGAACAGGAGGTTAAAGGTGCTGATGCTCCACGTAGGGAGCTTGCTAGTAAAGCGGCTGGAATGGCGAACCCGGGCACAAGGAGATGAGAAATGAGGTGCGTTTTAGAAACCTTTCCCCATCACACGGTGTACCATCTTCTGGGTTTCTCATGCATGTTTTTGATGTAGGAAGATGCCCTTGAACCTGGAGATTTGGGACCCATGCGATGGGTACCACGCAGTATTACTTTAAAGGGTCTGCGTTTGCTCACCCAACCTCACCAAACCTCTCAGCCCCAAGAGTGTCCACCCTTATGTCTCATCCAGCTGTGCGTCTAGATATGGTCAATCCAGGTTGCATCACAGCCCCTGAACGCATTGTGTAAGAATTTCTCTCTCTATCACTGTCTTTGTTTCATGGGTGTTTCAAAGTAATTTATTTTTATAATGGGGTTTAGCTGCTTTTCACTGCTGTGTTTATGCCGCTTTACACCCACTTGACACACTAACAGAGACATATCAATACATAGGTTTTACGATTATTATTAGTCAGATATATTCTTGTGCGGTGAATAGGGCGTGTTGA
The DNA here is from genome assembly GCF_965194805.1 of Balaenoptera borealis. NCBI lineage: Eukaryota > Metazoa > Chordata > Mammalia > Artiodactyla > Balaenopteridae > Balaenoptera > Balaenoptera borealis. Next base: position 1,788,526 of record NW_028124006.1, read on the forward strand.
GTCCAGTTCTCTGAGCAAGGAGTAGGTCTTGTCTATTACATATTGGGTTTATGGAACGGTATCTGAGCTAATTTGATACCCTTGTTTTATGTATCACCCCACCTCACCTTTCCCGTTAGGCAGCCATAGTGTGTTTTCTGCATGTGTGACTCTGTTCTGTTTTGTAATTCAGTTCAAGTGTAACGGTTTTTACATTCCCTCTATCAGTGATACCTTATGAGAAGTGTCCTTTTCTGTGTGACTTATTTCACTTAGAATCGTCGTACCTAAATCCACTCATCATGCTGCTACTAACCTTACGACATTGATTTCATGGCTGAGTGATATTCCATTGTATATAAGGACCACAACTTCTTTATCCATTTTTCTCTTTCCTGGGATATTTAAGATGGAATGAAGTGGAGGTCCTGGTCAACAGAGCAGCCCTAAACTTTGGGGTGCTTGTGTCTTGCTGATTTTTAATTTTCCCAATTTATACCCCCATGAGTGGAAGTGCCCTATGCTCTCTAAGCTGTGTTTTTCAGATGTTTCAGGACTCACCGGACACTTCTCCAGAGTGGCTCTTGGCAATTTACATCCCGCCCATCAGTGTAGCAAGGCTCCCATTTCTCCATGGCCTGTCCTGCATTTCTGGTTTTGACACTTTTTTCAGCATGGCCCTTTTGACCGATGGGAAGCGAGACTTCTTTGAAGCGCTGATTTGCATTTCCAGGTTGCTTGGTTGGCCACAAAGGGCGTATGCGTTTTTTCCTGAATATATTCAGGAAAAAACGCATACGCCCTTTTTGGCCAAGGGCATCATTGTCAACGTTTTGCCGCTTTTCATGTGCTTTAAAGGCGATTCGTATCTACCTCCTGAAATCTGTTTCCTGCAATTCTGCCTTGATTTCAAATTCTCTTCTTTGCTTTCCCTCAATATATTTGTGGACGAGAGTTATCATTTATAACTCTGCAGGTTTGTGAATTGCAGTGCCCTGAACCTCCATTTTACAACTCGTTTTTATGGGAGCTGGCCGCAAAATCGCAGAATGGCTTCAGGCCCTGTTCTGGTTCCGGGGGTCAGGCTGAGCCTGTGGTTAATTCTTCTTTCTGATGGGAAAATAGAGTGACCTGTGCCTGTCCCAACACCAAGAGCTAGTCTCTCGTTGGTTCCACGTCTTCCCGTTTATCCTCAGGACAAATTGCAACATGTACGGAACAGGATGTTAAAGGTGCTGATGCTCCAAGTAGGGAGCTTGCTAGTAAAGCGGCTGGAATGGCAAATCCGGGCACAAGGAGATGAGAAATGAGGTGCGTTTTAGAAACCTTTCCCCATCACACGGTGTACCATCTTCTGGGTTTCTCATGCATGTTTTTGATGTAGGAAGATGCCCTTGAACCTGGAGATTTGGGACCCATGCGATGGGTACCACGCAGTATTACTTTAAAGGGTCTGCATTTGCTCACCCAACCTCACCGAACCTCTCAGCCCCAAGAGTGTCCACCCTTATGTCTCATCCAGCTGTGCGTCTAGATATGGTCAATCCAGGTTGCATCACAGCCCCTGAACGCATTGTGTAAGAATTTCTCTCTCTTTCACTGTCTTTGTTTCATGGGTGTTTCAAAGTAATTTATTTTTATAATGGGGTTTAGCTGCTTTTCACTGCTGTGTTTATGCCGCTTTACACCCACTTGACACACTAACAGAGAGATATCAATACATAGGTTTTACGATTATTATTAGTCAGATATATTCTTGTGCGGTGAATAGGGCGTGTTGAGTCCAGTTCTCTGAGCAAGGAGTAAGTCTTGTCTATTACATATTGGGTTTATGGAACGGTATCTGAGCTAATTTGATACCCTTGTTTTATGTATCACCCCACCTCACCTTTCCCGTTAGGCAGCCATAGTGTGTTTTCTGCATGTGTGACTCTGTTCTGTTTTGTAATTCAGTTCAAGTGTAACGGTTTTTACATTCCCTCTATCAGTGATACCTTATGAGAAGTGTCCTTTTCTGTGTGACTTATTTCACTTAGAATCGTCGTACCTAAATCCACTCATCATGCTGCTAGTAACCTTACGACATTGATTTCCTGGCTGAGTGATATTCCATTGTACATAAGGACCACAACTTCTTTATCCATTTTTCTCTTTCCTGGGATATTTAAGGTGGAATGAAGTGGAGGTCCTGGTCAACAGAGCAGCCCTAAACTTTGGGGTGCTTGTGTCTTGCTGATTTTTAATTTTCCCAATTTATACCCCCATGAGTGGAAGTGCCCTATGCTCTCTAAGCTGTGTTTTTCAGATGTTTCAGGACTCACCGGACTCTTCTCCAGAGTGGCTCTTGGCAATTTACATCCCGCCCATCAGTGTAGCAAGGCTCCCATTTCTCCATGGGCTGTCCTGCATTTCTGGTTTTGACACTTTTTTCAGCATGGCCCTTTTGACCGATGGGAAGCGAGACTTCTTTGTAGCGCTGATTTGCCTTTCCAGGTTGCTTGGTTGGCCAAATAGGGCGTATGCGTTTTTTCCTGAATATATTCAGAAAAAAACGCATACGCCCTTTATGGCCAAGGGCATCATTGTCAACGTTTTGCCGCGTTTCATGTGCTTTAAAGGCGATTCGTATCTACCTCCTGAAATCTGTTTCCTGCAATTCTGCCTTGATTTCAAATCCTCTTCTTTGCCTTCCCTCAATATATTTGTGGACGAGAGTTATCATTTATAACTCTGCAGGTTTGTGAATTGCAGTGCCCTGAACCTCCATTTTACAACTCGTTTTTATGGGAGCTGGCCGCAAAATCGCAGGATGGCTTCAGGCCCTGTTCTGGTTCCGGGGGGCAGGCTGAGTCTGTGGTTAATTCTTCTTTCTGATGGGAAAATAGAGTGACCTGTGCCTGTCCCAACACCAAGAGCTAGTCTCTCATTGGTTCCACGTCTTCCCGTTTATCCTCAGGACAAATTGCAACCTGTACGGAACAGGAGGTTAAAGGTGCTGATGCTCCAAGTAGGGAGCTTGCTAGTAAAGCGGCTGGAATGGCGAACCCGGGCACAAGGAGATGAGAAATGAGGTGCGTTTTAGAAACCTTTACCCATCACACGATGTACCATCTTCTGGGTTTCTCATGCATGTTTTTGATGTACGAAGATGCCCTTGAACCTGGAGATTTGGGACCCATGCGATGGGTACCACGCAGTATTACTTTAAAGGGTCTGCGTTTGCTCACCCAACCTCACCAAACCTCTCAGCCCCAAGAGTGTCCACCCTTATGTCTCATCCAGCTGTGCGTCTAGATATGGTCAATCCAGGTTGCATCACAGCCCCTGAACGCATTGTGTAAGAATTTCTCTCTCTTTCACTGCCTTTGTTTCATGGGTGTTTCAAAGTAATTTATTTTTATAATGGGGTTTAGCTGCTTTTCACTGCTGTGTTTATGCCGCTTTACACCCACTTGACACACTAACAGAGACATATCAATACATAGGTTTTACGATTATTATTAGTCAGATATATTCTTGTGTGGTGAATAGGGCGTGTTGAGTCCAATTCTCTGAGCAAGGAGTAGGTCTTGTCTATTACATATTGGGTTTCTGGAACGGTATCTGAGCTTATTTGATACCCTTGTTTTATGTATCACCCCACCTCACCTTTCCCGTTAAGCAGCCATAGTGTGTTTTCTGCATGTGTGACTCTGTTCTGTTTTGTAATTCAGTTCAAGTGTAACGGTTTTTACATTCCCTCTATCAGTGATACCATATGAGAAGTGTCCTTTTCTGTGTGACTTATTTCACTTAGAATCGTCGTACCTAAATCCACTCATCATGCTGCTACTAACCTTACGACATTGATTTCATGGCTGAGTGATATTCCATTGTACATAAGGACCACAACTTCTTTATCCATTTTTCTCTTTCCTGGGATATTTAAGGTGGAATGAAGTGGAGGTCCTGGTCAACAGAGCAGCCCTAAACTTTGGGGTGCTTGTGTCTTGCTGATTTTTAATTTTCCCAATTTATACCCCCATGAGTGGAAGTGCCCTATGCTCTCTAAGCTGTGTTTTTCAGATGTTTCAGGACTCACCGGACACTTCTCCGGAGTGGCTCTTGGCAATTTACATCCCGCCCATCAGTGTAGCAAGGCTCCCATTTCTCCATGGCCTGTCCTGCGTTTCTGGTTTTGACACTTTTTTCAGCATGGCCCTTTTGACCGATGGGAAGCGAGACTTCTTTGTAGCGCTGATTTGCCTTTCCAGGTTGCTTGGTTGGCCAAAAAGGGCGTATGCGTTTTTTCCTGAATATATTCAGGAAAAAACGCATACGCCCTTTTTGGCCAAGGGCATCATTGTCAACGTTTTGCCGCTTTTCATGTGCTTTAAAGGCGATTCGAATATACCTCCTGAAATCTGTTTCCTGCAATTCTGCCTTGATTTCAAATCCTCTTCTTTGCCTTCCCTCAATATATTTGTGGACGAGAGTTATCATTGATAACTCTGCAGGTTTGTGAATTGCAGTGCCCTGAACCTCCATTTTACAGCTCGCTTTTTTGGGAGCTGGCCGCAAAAGCGCAGGATGGCTTCAAGCCCTGTTCTGGTTCCGGTGGGTAGGCTGAGCCTGTGGTTAATTCTTCTTTCTGATGGGCAAATAGAGTGACCTGTGCCTGTCCCAACACCAAGAGCTAGTCTCTCGTTGGTTCCCCGTCTTCCCGTTCATCCTCAGGACAAATTGCAACCTGTACGGAACAGGAGGTGAAAGGTGCTGATGCTCCAAGTAGGGAGATTGCTGGTAAAGCGGCTGGAATGGCGAACCCGGGCACAAGGAGATGAGAAATGAGGTGCGTTTTAGAAACCTTTCCCCATCACACGGTGTACCATCTTCTGGGTTTCTCATGCATGTTTTCGATATAGGAAGATGCCCTTGAACCTGGAGATTTGGGACCCATGCGATGGGTACCACGCAGTATTACTTTAAAGGGTCTGCGTTTGCTCACCCAACCTCACCAAACCTCTCAGCCCCAACAGTGTCCACCCTTATATCTCATCCAGCTGTGGGTCTAGATATGGTCAATCCAGGTTGCATCCCAGCCCCTGAACACATTGTGTCAGACTTTCTCTCTCTTTCACTGTCTTTGTTTCATGGGTTTTTCTAAGTTATTTATTTTCATAATGGGATTTAGCTGCTTTTCACTGCTGTGTTTATGCCGCTTTACACCCACTTGACACACTAACAGAGAGATATCAATACATAGGTTTTACGATTATTACTAGTCAGATATATTCTTGTGCGGTGAATAGGGCGTGTTGAGTCCAGTTCTCTGAGCAAGGAGTAGGTCTTGTCTATTACATATTGGGTTTATGGAACGGTATCTGAGCTAATTTGATACCCTTGTTTTATGTATCACCCCACCTCACCTTTCCCGTTAAGCAGCCATAGTGTGTTTTCTGCATGTGTGACTCTGTTCTGTTTTGTAATTCAGTTCAAGTGTAACGGTTTTTACATTCCCTCTATCAGTGATACCTTATGAGAAGTGTCCTTTTCTGTGTGACTTATTTCACTTAGAATCGTCGTACCTAAATCCACTCATCATGCTGCTACTAACCTTATGACATTGATTTCATGGCTGAGTGATATTCCATTGTACATAAGGACCACAACTTCTTTATCCATTTTTCTCTTTCCTGGGATATTGAAGGTGGAATGAAGTGGAGGTCCTTGTCAACAGAGCAGCCCTCAACTTTGGGGTGCTTGTGACTTGCTGATTTTTCATTTTCCCAATTTATACCCCCATGAGTGGAAGTGCCCTATGCTCTCTAAGCTGTGTTTTTCAGATGTTTCAGGACTCACCGGACACTTCTCCAGAGTGGCTCTTGGCAATTTACATCCCGCCCATCAGTGTAGCAAGGCTCCCATTTCTCCATGGCCTGTCCTGCATTTCTGGTTTTGACACTTTTTTCAGCATGGCCCTTTTGACTGATGGGAAGCGAGACTTCTTTGTAGCGCTGATTTGCCTTTCCAGGTTGCTTGGTTGGCCAAAAAGGGCGTATGCGTTTTTTCCTGAATATATTCAGGAAAAAACGCATACGCCCTTTTTGGCCAAGGGCATCATTGTCAACGTTTTGCCGCTTTTCATGTGCTTTAAAGGCGATTCGTATCTACCTCCTGAAATCTGTTTCCTGCAATTCTGCCTTCATTTCAAATCCTCTTCTTTGCCTTCCCTCAATATATTTGTGGACGAGAGTTATCAATTATAACTCTGCAGGTTTGTGAATTGCAGTGCCCTGAACCTCCATTTTACAACTCGTTTTTATGGGAGCTGGCCGCAAAAGCGCAGAATGGCTTCAGGCCCTGTTCTGGTTCCGGGGGGCAGGCTGAGCCTGTGGTTAATTCTTCTTTCTGATGGGAAAATAGAGTGACCTGTGCCTGTCCCAACACCAAGAGCTAGTCTCTCGTTGGTTCCACGTCTTCCTGTTTATCCTCAGGACAAATTGCAACCTGTACGGAACAGGAGGTTAAAGGTGCTGATGCTCCACGTAGGGAGCTTGCTAGTAAAGCGGCTGGAATGGCGAACCCGGGCACAAGGAGATGAGAAATGAGGTGCGTTTTAGAAACCTTTCCCCATCACACGGTGTACCATCTTCTGGGTTTCTCATGCATGTTTTTGATGTAGGAAGATGCCCTTGAACCTGGAGATTTGGGACCCATGCGATGGGTACCACGCAGTATTACTTTAAAGGGTCTGCGTTTGCTCACCCAACCTCACCAAACCTCTCAGCCCCAAGAGTGTCCACCCTTATGTCTCATCCAGCTGTGCGTCTAGATATGGTTAATCCAGGTTGCATCACAGCCCCTGAACGCATTGTGTAAGAATTTCTCTCTCTATCACTGTCTTTGTTTCATGGGTGTTTCAAAGTAATTTATTTTTATAATGGGGTTTAGCTGCTTTTCACTGCTGTGTTTATGCCGCTTTACACCCACTTGACACACTAACAGAGACATATCAATACATAGGTTTTACGATTATTATTAGTCAGATATATTCTTGTGCGGTGAATAGGGCGTGTTGAGTCCAGTTCTCTGAGCAAGGAGTAGGTCTTGTCTATTACATATTGGGTTTATGGAACGGTATCTGAGCTAATTTGATACCCTTGTTTTATGTATCACCCCACCTCACCTTTCCCGTTAGGCAGCCATAGTGTGTTTTCTGCATGTGTGACTCTGTTCTGTTTTGTAATTCAGTTCAAGTGTAACGGTTTTTACATTCCCTCTATCAGTGATACCTTATGAGAAGTGTCCTTTTCTGTGTGACTTATTTCACTTAGAATCGTCGTACCTAAATCCACTCATCATGCTGCTACTAACCTTACGACATTGATTTCATGGCTGAGTGATATTCCATTGTATATAAGGACCACAACTTCTTTATCCATTTTTCTCTTTCCTGGGATATTTAAGATGGAATGAAGTGGAGGTCCTGGTCAACAGAGCAGCCCTAAACTTTGGGGTGCTTGTGTCTTGCTGATTTTTAATTTTCCCAATTCATACCCCCATGAGTGGAAGTGCCCTATGCTCTCTAAGCTGTGTTTTTCAGATGTTTCAGGACTCACCGGACACTTCTCCAGAGTGGCTCTTGGCAATTTACATCCCGCCCATCAGTGTAGCAAGGCTCCCATTTCTCCATGGCCTGTCCTGCATTTCTGGTTTTGACACTTTTTTCAGCATGGCCCTTTTGACCGATGGGAAGCGAGACTTCTTTGAAGCGCTGATTTGCATTTCCAGGTTGCTTGGTTGGCCACAAAGGGCGTATGCGTTTTTTCCTGAATATATTCAGGAAAAAACGCATACGCCCTTTTTGGCCAAGGGCATCATTGTCAACGTTTTGCCGCTTTTCATGTGCTTTAAAGGCGATTCGTATCTACCTCCTGAAATCTGTTTCCTGCAATTCTGCCTTGATTTCAAATTCTCTTCTTTGCCTTCCCTCAATATATTTGTGGACGAGAGTTATCATTTATAACTCTGCAGGTTTGTGAATTGCAGTGCCCTGAACCTCCATTTTACAACTCGTTTTTATGGGAGCTGGCCGCAAAATCGCAGAATGGCTTCAGGCCCTGTTCTGGTTCCGGGGGTCAGGCTGAGCCTGTGGTTAATTCTTCTTTCTGATGGGAAAATAGAGTGACCTGTGCCTGTCCCAACACCAAGAGCTAGTCTCTCGTTGGTTCCACGTCTTCCCGTTTATCCTCAGGACAAATTGCAACATGTACGGAACAGGATGTTAAAGGTGCTGATGCTCCAATTAGGGAGCTTGCTAGTAAAGCGGCTGGAATGGCAAACCCGGGCACAAGGAGATGAGAAATGAGGTGCGTTTTAGAAACCTTTCCCCATCACACGGTGTACCATCTTCTGGGTTTCTCATGCATGTTTTTGATGTAGGAAGATGCCCTGGATCCTGGAGATTTGGGACCCATGCGATGGGTACCACGCAGTATTACTTTAAAGGGTCTGCGTTTGCTCACCCAACCTCACCAAACCTCTCAGCCCCAAGAGTGTCCACCCTTATGTCTCATCCAGCTGTGGGTCTAGATATGGTCAATCCAGGTTGCATCACAGCCCCTGAACGCATTGTGTAAGAATTTCTCTCTCTTTCACTGTCTTTGTTTCATGGGTGTTTCAAAGTAATTTATTTTTATAATGGGGTTTAGCTGCTTTTCACTGCTGTGTTTATGCCGCTTTACACCCACTTGACACACTAACAGAGAGATATCAATACATAGGTTTTACGATTATTACTAGTCAGATATATTCTTGTGCGGTGAATAGGGCGTGTTGAGTCCAGTTCTCTGAGCAAGGAGTAGGTCTTGTCTATTACATATTGGGTTTATGGAACGGTATCTGAGCTAATTTGATACCCTTGTTTTATGTATCACCCCACCTCACCTTTCCCGTTAAGCAGCCATAGTGTGTTTTCTGCATGTGTGACTCTGTTCTGTTTTGTAATTCAGTTCAAGTGTAACGGTTTTTACATTCCCTCTATCAGTGATACCTTATGAGAAGTGTCCTTTTCTGTGTGACTTATTTCACTTAGAATCGTCGTACCTAAATCCACTCATCATGCTGCTACTAACCTTACGACATTGATTTCCTGGCTGAGTGATATTCCATTGTACATAAGGACCACAACTTCTTTATCCATTTTTCTCTTTCCTGGGATATTGAAGGTGGAATGAAGTGGAGGTCCTTGTCAACAGAGCAGCCCTCAACTTTGGGGTGCTTGTGTCTTGCTGATTTTTAATTTTCCCAATTTATACCCCCATGAGTGGAAGTGCCCTATGCTCTCTAAGCTGTGTTTTCCAGATGTTTCAGGACTCACCGGACACTTCTCCAGAGTGGCTCTTGGCAATTTACATCCCGCCCATCAGTGTAGCAAGGCTCCCATTTCTCCATGGCCTGTCCTGCGTTTCTGGTTTTGACACTTTTTTCAGCATGGCCCTTTTGACTGATGGGAAGCGAGACTTCTTTGTAGCGCTGATTTGCCTTTCCAGGTTGCTTGGTTGGCCAAAAAGGGCGTATGCGTTTTTTCCTGAATATATTCAGGAAAAAACGCATACGCCCTTTTTGGCCAAGGGCATCATTGTCAACGTTTTGCCGCTTTTCATGTGCTTTAAAGGCGATTCGTATCTACCTCCTGAAATCTGTTTCCTGCAATTCTGCCTTCATTTCAAATCCTCTTCTTTGCCTTCCCTCAATATATTTGTGGACGAGAGTTATCAATTATAACTCTGCAGGTTTGTGAATTGCAGTGCCCTGAACCTCCATTTTACAACTCGTTTTTATGGGAGCTGGCCGCAAAATCGCAGAATGGCTTCAGGCCCTGTTCTGGTTCCGGGGGGCAGGCTGAGCCTGTGGTTAATTCTTCTTTCTGATGGGAAAATAGAGTGACCTGTGCCTGTCCCAACACCAAGAGCTAGTCTCTCGTTGGTTCCACGTCTTCCTGTTTATCCTCAGGACAAATTGCAACCTGTACGGAACAGGAGGTTAAAGGTGCTGATGCTCCACGTAGGGAGCTTGCTAGTAAAGCGGCTGGAATGGCGAACCCGGGCACAAGGAGATGAGAAATGAGGTGCGTTTTAGAAACCTTTCCCCATCACACGGTGTACCATCTTCTGGGTTTCTCATGCATGTTTTTGATGTAGGAAGATGCCCTTGAACCTGGAGATTTGGGACCCATGCGATGGGTACCACGCAGTATTACTTTAAAGGGTCTGCGTTTGCTCACCCAACCTCACCAAACCTCTCAGCCCCAAGAGTGTCCACCCTTATGTCTCATCCAGCTGTGCGTCTAGATATGGTTAATCCAGGTTGCATCACAGCCCCTGAACGCATTGTGTAAGAATTTCTCTCTCTATCACTGTCTTTGTTTCATGGGTGTTTCAAAGTAATTTATTTTTATAATGGGGTTTAGCTGCTTTTCACTGCTGTGTTTATGCCGCTTTACACCCACTTGACACACTAACAGAGACATATCAATACATAGGTTTTACGATTATTATTAGTCAGATATATTCTTGTGCGGTGAATAGGGCGTGTTGAGTCCAGTTCTCTGAGCAAGGAGTAGGTCTTGTCTATTACATATTGGGTTTATGGAACGGTATCTGAGCTAATTTGATACCCTTGTTTTATGTATCACCCCACCTCACCTTTCCCGTTAGGCAGCCATAGTGTGTTTTCTGCATGTGTGACTCTGTTCTGTTTTGTAATTCAGTTCAAGTGTAACGGTTTTTACATTCCCTCTATCAGTGATACCTTATGAGAAGTGTCCTTTTCTGTGTGACTTATTTCACTTAGAATCGTCGTACCTAAATCCACTCATCATGCTGCTACTAACCTTACGACATTGATTTCATGGCTGAGTGATATTCCATTGTATATAAGGACCACAACTTCTTTATCCATTTTTCTCTTTCCTGGGATATTTAAGATGGAATGAAGTGGAGGTCCTGGTCAACAGAGCAGCCCTAAACTTTGGGGTGCTTGTGTCTTGCTGATTTTTAATTTTCCCAATTCATACCCCCATGAGTGGAAGTGCCCTATGCTCTCTAAGCTGTGTTTTTCAGATGTTTCAGGACTCACCGGACACTTCTCCAGAGTGGCTCTTGGCAATTTACATCCCGCCCATCAGTGTAGCAAGGCTCCCATTTCTCCATGGCCTGTCCTGCATTTCTGGTTTTGACACTTTTTTCAGCATGGCCCTTTTGACCGATGGGAAGCGAGACTTCTTTGAAGCGCTGATTTGCATTTCCAGGTTGCTTGGTTGGCCACAAAGGGCGTATGCGTTTTTTCCTGAATATATTCAGGAAAAAACGCATACGCCCTTTTTGGCCAAGGGCATCATTGTCAACGTTTTGCCGCTTTTCATGTGCTTTAAAGGCGATTCGTATCTACCTCCTGAAATCTGTTTCCTGCAATTCTGCCTTGATTTCAAATTCTCTTCTTTGCCTTCCCTCAATATATTTGTGGACGAGAGTTATCATTTATAACTCTGCAGGTTTGTGAATTGCAGTGCCCTGAACCTCCATTTTACAACTCGTTTTTATGGGAGCTGGCCGCAAAATCGCAGAATGGCTTCAGGCCCTGTTCTGGTTCCGGGGGTCAGGCTGAGCCTGTGGTTAATTCTTCTTTCTGATGGGAAAATAGAGTGACCTGTGCCTGTCCCAACACCAAGAGCTAGTCTCTCGTTGGTTCCACGTCTTCCTGTTTATCCTCAGGACAAATTGCAACATGTACGGAACAGGATGTTAAAGGTGCTGATGCTCCAAGTAGGGAGCTTGCTAGTAAAGCGGCTGGAATGGCAAATCCGGGCACAAGGAGATGAGAAATGAGGTGCGTTTTAGAAACCTTTCCCCATCACACGGTGTACCATCTTCTGGGTTTCTCATGCATGTTTTTGATGTAGGAAGATGCCCTTGAACCTGGAGATTTGGGACCCATGCGATGGGTACCACGCAGTATTACTTTAAAGGGTCTGCATTTGCTCACCCAACCTCACCGAACCTCTCAGCCCCAAGAGTGTCCACCCTTATGTCTCATCCAGCTGTGCGTCTAGATATGGTCAATCCAGGTTGCATCACAGCCCCTGAACGCATTGTGTAAGAATTTCTCTCTCTTTCACTGTCTTTGTTTCATGGGTGTTTCAAAGTAATTTATTTTTATAATGGGGTTTAGCTGCTTTTCACTGCTGTGTTTATGCCGCTTTACACCCACTTGACACACTAACAGAGAGATATCAATACATAGGTTTTACGATTATTATTAGTCAGATATATTCTTGTGCGGTGAATAGGGCGTGTTGAGTCCAGTTCTCTGAGCAAGGAGTAAGTCTTGTCTATTACATATTGGGTTTATGGAACGGTATCTGAGCTAATTTGATACCCTTGTTTTATGTATCACCCCACCTCACCTTTCCCGTTAGGCAGCCATAGTGTGTTTTCTGCATGTGTGACTCTGTTCTGTTTTGTAATTCAGTTCAAGTGTAACGGTTTTTACATTCCCTCTATCAGTGATACCTTATGAGAAGTGTCCTTTTCTGTGTGACTTATTTCACTTAGAATCGTCGTACCTAAATCCACTCATCATGCTGCTACTAACCTTACGACATTGATTTCATGGCTGAGTGATATTCCATTGTATATAAGGACCACAAATTCTTTATCCATTTTTCTCTTTCCTGGGATATTTAAGATGGAATGAAGTGGAGGTCCTGGTCAACAGAGCAGCCCTAAACTTTGGGGTGCTTGTGTCTTGCTGATTTTTAATTTTCCCAATTTATACCCCCATGAGTGGAAGTGCCCTATGCTCTCTAAGCTGTGTTTTTCAGATGTTTCAGGACTCACCGGACACTTCTCCAGAGTGGCTCTTGGCAATTTACATCCCGCCCATCAGTGTAGCAAGGCTCCCATTTCTCCATGGCCTGTCCTGCATTTCTGGTTTTGACACTTTTTTCAGCATGGCCCTTTTGACCGATGGGAAGCGAGACTTCTTTGAAGCGCTGATTTGCATTTCCAGGTTGCTTGGTTGGCCACAAAGGGCGTATGCGTTTTTTCCTGAATATATTCAGGAAAAAACGCATACGCCCTTTTTGGCCAAGGGCATCATTGTCAACGTTTTGCCGCTTTTCATGTGCTTTAAAGGCGATTCGTATCTACCTCCTGAAATCTGTTTCCTGCAATTCTGCCTTGATTTCAAATTCTCTTCTTTGCCTTCCCTCAATATATTTGTGGACGAGAGTTATCATTTATAACTCTGCAGGTTTGTGAATTGCAGTGCCCTGAACCTCCATTTTACAACTCGCTTTTTTGGGAGCTGGCCGCAAAAGCGTAGGATGGCTTCAGGCCCTGTTCTGGTTCCGGGGGTCAGGCTGAGCCTGTGGTTAATTCTTCTTTCTGATGGGAAAATAGAGTGACCTGTGCCTGTCCCAACACCAAGAGCTAGTCTCTCGTTGGTTCCACGTCTTCCTGTTTATCCTGAGGACAAATTGCAACCTGTACGGAACAGGAGGTTAAAGGTGCTGATGCTCCACGTAGGGAGCTTGCTAGTAAAGCGGCTGGAATGGCGAACCCGGGCACAAGGAGATGAGAAATGAGGTGCGTTTTAGAAACCTTTCCCCATCACACGGTGTACCATCTTCTGGGTTTCTCATGCATGTTTTTGATGTAGGAAGATGCCCTTGAACCTGGAGATTTGGGACCCATGCGATGGGTACCACGCAGTATTACTTTAAAGGGTCTGCGTTTGCTCACCCAACCTCACCAAACCTCTCAGCCCCAAGAGTGTCCACCCTTATGTCTCATCCAGCTGTGCGTCTAGATATGGTTAATCCAGGTTGCATCACAGCCCCTGAACGCATTGTGTAAGAATTTCTCTCTCTATCACTGTCTTTGTTTCATGGGTGTTTCAAAGTAATTTATTTTTATAATGGGGTTTAGCTGCTTTTCACTGCTGTGTTTATGCCGCTTTACACCCACTTGACACACTAACAGAGAGATATCAATACATAGGTTTTACGATTATTACTAGTCAGATATATTCTTGTGCGGTGAATAGGGCGTGTTGAGTCCAGTTCTCTGAGCAAGGAGTAGGTCTTGTCTATTACATATTGGGTTTATGGAACGGTATCTGAGCTAATTTGATACCCTTTTTTTATGTATCACCCCACCTCACCTTTCCCGTTAAGCAGCCATAGTGTGTTTTCTGCATGTGTGACTCTGTTCTGTTTTGTAATTCAGTTCAAGTGTAACGGTTTTTACATTCCCTCTATCAGTGATACCTTATGAGAAGTGTCCTTTTCTGTGTGACTTATTTCACTTAGAATCGTCGTACCTAAATCCACTCATCATGCTGCTACTAACCTTACGACATTGATTTCCTGGCTGAGTGATATTCCATTGTATATAAGGACCACAACTTCTTTATCCATTTTTCTCTTTCCTGGGATATTTAAGATGGAATGAAGTGGAGGTCCTGGTCAACAGAGCAGCCCTAAACTTTGGGGTGCTTGTGTCTTGCTGATTTTTAATTTTCCCAATTTATACCCCCATGAGTGGAAGTGCCCTATGCTCTCTAAGCTGTGTTTTTCAGATGTTTCAGGACTCACCGGACACTTCTCCAGAGTGGCTCTTGGCAATTTACATCCCGCCCATCAGTGTAGCAAGGCTCCCATTTCTCCATGGCCTGTCCTGCATTTCTGGTTTTGACACTTTTTTCAGCATGGCCCTTTTGACCGATGGGAAGCGAGACTTCTTTGAAGCGCTGATTTGCATTTCCAGGTTGCTTGGTTGGCCACAAAGGGCGTATGCGTTTTTTCCTGAATATATTCAGGAAAAAACGCATACGCCCTTTTTGGCCAAGGGCATCATTGTCAACGTTTTGCCGCTTTTCATGTGCTTTAAAGGCGATTCGTATCTACCTCCTGAAATCTGTTTCCTGCAATTCTGCCTTGATTTCAAATTCTCTTCTTTGCCTTCCCTCAATATATTTGTGGACAAGAGTTATCATTTATAACTCTGCAGGTTTGTGAATTGCAGTGCCCTGAACCTCCATTTTACAACTCGTTTTTATGGGAGCTGGCCGCAAAATCGCAGAATGGCTTCAGGCCCTGTTCTGGTTCCGGGGGTCAGGCTGAGCCTGTGGTTAATTCTTCTTTCTGATGGGAAAATAGAGTGACCTGTGCCTGTCCCAACACCAAGAGCTAGTCTCTCGTTGGTTCCACGTCTTCCTGTTTATCCTCAGGACAAATTGCAACATGTACGGAACAGGATGTTAAAGGTGCTGATGCTCCAAGTAGGGAGCTTGCTAGTAAAGCGGCTGGAATGGCAAATCCGGGCACAAGGAGATGAGAAATGAGGTGCGTTTTAGAAACCTTTCCCCATCACACGGTGTACCATCTTCTGGGTTTCTCATGCATGTTTTTGATGTAGGAAGATGCCCTTGAACCTGGAGATTTGGGACCCATGCGATGGGTACCACGCAGTATTACTTTAAAGGGTCTGCATTTGCTCACCCAACCTCACCGAACCTCTCAGCCCCAAGAGTGTCCACCCTTATGTCTCATCCAGCTGTGCGTCTAGATATGGTCAATCCAGGTTGCATCACAGCCCCTGAACGCATTGTGTAAGAATTTCTCTCTCTTTCACTGTCTTTGTTTCATGGGTGTTTCAAAGTAATTTATTTTTATAATGGGGTTTAGCTGCTTTTCACTGCTGTGTTTATGCCGCTTTACACCCACTTGACACACTAACAGAGAGATATCAATACATAGGTTTTACGATTATTATTAGTCAGATATATTCTTGTGCGGTGAATAGGGCGTGTTGAGTCCAGTTCTCTGAGCAAGGAGTAAGTCTTGTCTATTACATATTGGGTTTATGGAACGGTATCTGAGCTAATTTGATACCCTTGTTTTATGTATCACCCCACCTCACCTTTCCCGTTAAGCAGCCATAGTCTGTTTTCTGCATGTGTGACTCTGTTCTGTTTTGTAATTCAGTTCAAGTGTAACGGTTTTTACATTCCCTCTATCAGTGATACCTTATGAGAAGTGTCCTTTTCTGTGTGACTTATTTCACTTAGAATCGTCGTACCTAAATCCACTCATCATGCTGCTACTAACCTTACGACATTGATTTCCTGGCTGAGTGATATTCCATTGTACATAAGGACCACAACTTCTTTATCCATTTTTCTCTTTCCTGGGATATTTAAGGTGGAATGAAGTGGAGGTCCTGGTCAACAAAGCAGCCCTAAACTTTGGGGTGCTTGTGTCTTGCTGATTTTTAATTTTCCCAATTTATACCCCCATGAGTGGAAGTGCCCTATGCTCTCTAAGCTGTGTTTTTCAGATGTTTCAGGACTCACCGGACTCTTCTCCAGAGTGGCTCTTGGCAATTTACATCCCGCCCATCAGTGTAGCAAGGCTCCCATTTCTCCATGGGCTGTCCTGCATTTCTGGTTTTGACACTTTTTTCAGCATGGCCCTTTTGACCGATGGGAAGCGAGACTTCTTTGTAGCGCTGATTTGCCTTTCCAGGTTGCTTGGTTGGCCAAATAGGGCGTATGCGTTTTTTCCTGAATATATTCAGAAAAAAACGCATACGCCCTTTATGGCCAAGGGCATCATTGTCAACGTTTTGCCGCGTTTCATGTGCTTTAAAGGCGATTCGTATCTACCTCCTGAAATCTGTTTCCTGCAATTCTGCCTTGATTTCAAATCCTCTTCTTTGCCTTCCCTCAATATATTTGTGGACGAGAGTTATCATTTATAACTCTGCAGGTTTGTGAATTGCAGTGCCCTGAACCTCCATTTTACAACTCGTTTTTATGGGAGCTGGCCGCAAAATCGCAGGATGGCTTCAGGCCCTGTTCTGGTTCCGGGGGGCAGGCTGAGTCTGTGGTTAATTCTTCTTTCTGATGGGAAAATAGAGTGACCTGTGCCTGTCCCAACACCAAGAGCTAGTCTCTCATTGGTTCCACGTCTTCCCGTTTATCCTCAGGACAAATTGCAACCTGTACGGAACAGGAGGTTAAAGGTGCTGATGCTCCAAGTAGGGAGCTTGCTAGTAAAGCGGCTGGAATGGCGAACCCGGGCACAAGGAGATGAGAAATGAGGTGCGTTTTAGAAACCTTTCCCCATCACACGATGTACCATCTTCTGGGTTTCTCATGCATGTTTTTGATGTACGAAGATGCCCTTGAACCTGGAGATTTGGGACCCATGCGATGGGTACCACGCAGTATTACTTTAAAGGGTCTGCGTTTGCTCACCCAACCTCACCAAACCTCTCAGCCCCAAGAGTGTCCACCCTTATGTCTCATCCAGCTGTGCGTCTAGATATGGTCAATCCAGGTTGCATCACAGCCCCTGAACGCATTGTGTAAGAATTTCTCTCTCTTTCACTGTCTTTGTTTCATGGGTGTTTCAAAGTAATTTATTTTTATAATGGGGTTTAGCTGCTTTTCACTGCTGTGTTTATGCCGCTTTACACCCACTTGACACACTAACAGAGAGATATCAATACATAGGTTTTACGATTATTATTAGTCAGATATATTCTTGTGCGGTGAATAGGGCGTGTTGAGTCCAGTTCTCTGAGCAAGGAGTAAGTCTTGTCTATTACATATTGGGTTTATGGAACGGTATCTGAGCTAATTTGATACCCTTGTTTTATGTATCACCCCACCTCACCTTTCCCGTTAAGCAGCCATAGTCTGTTTTCTGCATGTGTGACTCTGTTCTGTTTTGTAATTCAGTTCAAGTGTAACGGTTTTTACATTCCCTCTATCAGTGATACCTTATGAGAAGTGTCCTTTTCTGTGTGACTTATTTCACTTAGAATCGTCGTACCTAAATCCACTCATCATGCTGCTACTAACCTTACGACATTGATTTCCTGGCTGAGTGATATTCCATTGTACATAAGGACCACAACTTCTTTATCCATTTTTCTCTTTCCTGGGATATTTAAGGTGGAATGAAGTGGAGGTCCTGGTCAACAGAGCAGCCCTAAACTTTGGGGTGCTTGTGTCTTGCTGATTTTTAATTTTCCCAATTTATACCCCCATGAGTGGAAGTGCCCTATGCTCTCTAAGCTGTGTTTTTCAGATGTTTCAGGACTCACCGGACTCTTCTCCAGAGTGGCTCTTGGCAATTTACATCCCGCCCATCAGTGTAGCAAGGCTCCCATTTCTCCATGGGCTGTCCTGCATTTCTGGTTTTGACACTTTTTTCAGCATGGCCCTTTTGACCGATGGGAAGCGAGACTTCTTTGTAGCGCTGATTTGCCTTTCCAGGTTGCTTGGTTGGCCAAATAGGGCGTATGCGTTTTTTCCTGAATATATTCAGAAAAAAACGCATACGCCCTTTATGGCCAAGGGCATCATTGTCAACGTTTTGCCGCGTTTCATGTGCTTTAAAGGCGATTCGTATCTACCTCCTGAAATCTGTTTCCTGCAATTCTGCCTTGATTTCAAATCCTCTTCTTTGCCTTCCCTCAATATATTTGTGGACGAGAGTTATCATTTATAACTCTGCAGGTTTGTGAATTGCAGTGCCCTGAACCTCCATTTTACAACTCGTTTTTATGGGAGCTGGCCGCAAAATCGCAGGATGGCTTCAGGCCCTGTTCTGGTTCCGGGGGGCAGGCTGAGTCTGTGGTTAATTCTTCTTTCTGATGGGAAAATAGAGTGACCTGTGCCTGTCCCAACACCAAGAGCTAGTCTCTCATTGGTTCCACGTCTTCCCGTTTATCCTCAGGACAAATTGCAACCTGTACGGAACAGGAGGTTAAAGGTGCTGATGCTCCAAGTAGGGAGCTTGCTAGTAAAGCGGCTGGAATGGCGAACCCGGGCACAAGGAGATGAGAAATGAGGTGCGTTTTAGAAACCTTTCCCCATCACACGATGTACCATCTTCTGGGTTTCTCATGCATGTTTTTGATGTACGAAGATGCCCTTGAACCTGGAGATTTGGGACCCATGCGATGGGTACCACGCAGTATTACTTTAAAGGGTCTGCGTTTGCTCACCCAACCTCACCAAACCTCTCAGCCCCAAGAGTGTCCACCCTTATGTCTCATCCAGCTGTGCGTCTAGATATGGTCAATCCAGGTTGCATCACAGCCCCTGAACGCATTGTGTAAGAATTTCTCTCTCTTTCACTGCCTTTGTTTCATGGGTGTTTCAAAGTAATTTATTTTTATAATGGGGTTTAGCTGCTTTTCACTGCTGTGTTTATGCCGCTTTACACCCACTTGACACACTAACAGAGAGATATCAATACATAGGTTTTACGATTATTATTAGTCAGATATATTCTTGTGTGGTGAATAGGGCGTGTTGAGTCCAATTCTCTGAGCAAGGAGTAGGTCTTGTCTATTACATATTGGGTTTCTGGAACGGTATCTGAGCTTATTTGATACCCTTGTTTTATGTATCACCCCACCTCACCTTTCCCGTTAAGCAGCCATAGTGTGTTTTCTGCATGTGTGACTCTGTTCTGTTTTGTAATTCAGTTCAAGTGTAACGGTTTTTACATTCCCTCTATCAGTGATACCATATGAGAAGTGTCCTTTTCTGTGTGACTTATTTCACTTAGAATCGTCGTACCTAAATCCACTCATCATGCTGCTACTAACCTTACGACATTGATTTCATGGCTGAGTGATATTCCATTGTACATAAGGACCACAACTTCTTTATCCATTTTTCTCTTTCCTGGGATATTTAAGGTGGAATGAAGTGGAGGTCCTGGTCAACAGAGCAGCCCTAAACTTTGGGGTGCTTGTGTCTTGCTGATTTTTAATTTTCCCAATTTATACCCCCATGAGTGGAAGTGCCCTATGCTCTCTAAGCTGTGTTTTTCAGATGTTTCAGGACTCACCGGACACTTCTCCGGAGTGGCTCTTGGCAATTTACATCCCGCCCATCAGTGTAGCAAGGCTCCCATTTCTCCATGGCCTGTCCTGCGTTTCTGGTTTTGACACTTTTTTCAGCATGGCCCTTTTGACCGA
The DNA here is from genome assembly GCF_965194805.1 of Balaenoptera borealis. Classification (NCBI taxonomy): domain Eukaryota; kingdom Metazoa; phylum Chordata; class Mammalia; order Artiodactyla; family Balaenopteridae; genus Balaenoptera; species Balaenoptera borealis. The sequence goes on from NW_028124006.1 coordinate 1,808,556, forward strand.
TGGGAAGCGAGACTTCTTTGTTTTGTTTTGTTTTTTTTAAATTATTTATTTATTGATTTTTGGCTGTGTTGGGTCTTCATTTCTGTGCTAGGGCTTTCTCTAGTTGCGGCGAGCGGGGGGCCACTCTTCATCGCGGTGCGCGGGCCTCTCACCATCGTGGCCTCTCTTGTTGCGGAGCACAGGCTCCAGACGCGCAGGCTCAGTAGTTGTGGCTCACGGGCCCAGTTGCTCCGCGGCATGTGGGATCTTCCCAGACCAGGGCTCGAACCCGTGTCCCCTGCATTGGCAGGCAGACTCTCAACCACTGCGCCACCAGGGAAGCCCCGCGAGACTTCTTTGTAGCGCTGATTTGCCTTTCCAGGTTGCTTGGTTGGCCAAAAAGGGCGTATGCGTTTTTTCCTGAATATATTCAGGAAAAAACGCATACGCCCTTTTTGGCCAAGGGCATCATTGTCAACGTTTTGCCGCTTTTCATGTGCTTTAAAGGCGATTCGAATATACCTCCTGAAATCTGTTTCCTGCAATTCTGCCTTGATTTCAAATCCTCTTCTTTGCCTTCCCTCAATATATTTGTGGACGAGAGTTATCATTGATAACTCTGCAGGTTTGTGAATTGCAGTGCCCTGAACCTCCATTTTACAGCTCGCTTTTTTGGGAGCTGGCCGCAAAAGCGCAGGATGGCTTCAGGCCCTGTTCTGGTTCCGGTGGGTAGGCTGAGCCTGTGGTTAATTCTTCTTTCTGATGGGCAAATAGAGTGACCTGTGCCTGTCCCAACACCAAGAGCTAGTCTCTCGTTGGTTCCCCGTCTTCCCGTTCATCCTCAGGACAAATTGCAACCTGTACGGAACAGGAGGTGAAAGGTGCTGATGCTCCAAATAGGGAGATTGCTGGTAAAGCGGCTGGAATGGCGAACCCGGGCACAAGGAGATGAGAAATGAGGTGCGTTTTAGAAACCTTTCCCCATCACACGGTGTACCATCTTCTGGGTTTCTCATGCATGTTTTCGATATAGGAAGATGCCCTTGAACCTGGAGATTTGGGACCCATGCGATGGGTACCACGCAGTATTACTTTAAAGGGTCTGCGTTTGCTCACCCAACCTCACCAAACCTCTCAGCCCCAACAGTGTCCACCCTTATATCTCATCCAGCTGTGGGTCTAGATATGGTCAATCCAGGTTGCATCCCAGCCCCTGAACACATTGTGTCAGACTTTCTCTCTCTTTCACTGTCTTTGTTTCATGGGTTTTTCTAAGTTATTTATTTTCATAATGGGATTTAGCTGCTTTTCACTGCTGTGTTTATGCCGCTTTACACCCACTTGACACACTAACAGAGAGATATCAATACATAGGTTTTACGATTATTACTAGTCAGATATATTCTTGTGCGGTGAATAGGGCGTGTTGAGTCCAGTTCTCTGAGCAAGGAGTAGGTCTTGTCTATTACATATTGGGTTTATGGAACGGTATCTGAGCTAATTTGATACCCTTGTTTTATGTATCACCCCACCTCACCTTTCCCGTTAAGCAGCCATAGTGTGTTTTCTGCATGTGTGACTCTGTTCTGTTTTGTAATTCAGTTCAAGTGTAACGGTTTTTACATTCCCTCTATCAGTGATACCTTATGAGAAGTGTCCTTTTCTGTGTGACTTATTTCACTTAGAATCGTCATACCTAAATCCACTCATCATGCTGCTACTAACCTTATGACATTGATTTCATGGCTGAGTGATATTCCATTGTACATAAGGACCACAACTTCTTTATCCATTTTTCTCTTTCCTGGGATATTGAAGGTGGAATGAAGTGGAGGTCCTTGTCAACAGAGCAGCCCTCAACTTTGGGGTGCTTGTGACTTGCTGATTTTTCATTTTCCCAATTTATACCCCCATGAGTGGAAGTGCCCTATGCTCTCTAAGCTGTGTTTTTCAGATGTTTCAGGACTCACCGGACACTTCTCCAGAGTGGCTCTTGGCAATTTACATCCCGCCCATCAGTGTAGCAAGGCTCCCATTTCTCCATGGCCTGTCCTGCATTTCTGGTTTTGACACTTTTTTCAGCATGGCCCTTTTGACTGATGGGAAGCGAGACTTCTTTGTAGCGCTGATTTGCCTTTCCAGGTTGCTTGGTTGGCCAAAAAGGGCGTATGCGTTTTTTCCTGAATATATTCAGGAAAAAACGCATACGCCCTTTTTGGCCAAGGGCATCATTGTCAACGTTTTGCCGCTTTTCATGTGCTTTAAAGGCGATTCGTATCTACCTCCTGAAATCTGTTTCCTGCAATTCTGCCTTCATTTCAAATCCTCTTCTTTGCCTTCCCTCAATATATTTGTGGACGAGAGTTATCAATTATAACTCTGCAGGTTTGTGAATTGCAGTGCCCTGAACCTCCATTTTACAACTCGTTTTTATGGGAGCTGGCCGCAAAATCGCAGAATGGCTTCAGGCCCTGTTCTGGTTCCGGGGGGCAGGCTGAGCCTGTGGTTAATTCTTCTTTCTGATGGGAAAATAGAGTGACCTGTGCCTGTCCCAACACCAAGAGCTAGTCTCTCGTTGGTTCCACGTCTTCCTGTTTATCCTCAGGACAAATTGCAACCTGTACGGAACAGGAGGTTAAAGGTGCTGATGCTCCACGTAGGGAGCTTGCTAGTAAAGCGGCTGGAATGGCGAACCCGGGCACAAGGAGATGAGAAATGAGGTGCGTTTTAGAAACCTTTCCCCATCACACGGTGTACCATCTTCTGGGTTTCTCATGCATGTTTTTGATGTAGGAAGATGCCCTTGAACCTGGAGATTTGGGACCCATGCGATGGGTACCACGCAGTATTACTTTAAAGGGTCTGCGTTTGCTCACCCAACCTCACCAAACCTCTCAGCCCCAAGAGTGTCCACCCTTATGTCTCATCCAGCTGTGCGTCTAGATATGGTTAATCCAGGTTGCATCACAGCCCCTGAACGCATTGTGTAAGAATTTCTCTCTCTATCACTGTCTTTGTTTCATGGGTGTTTCAAAGTAATTTATTTTTATAATGGGGTTTAGCTGCTTTTCACTGCTGTGTTTATGCCGCTTTACACCCACTTGACACACTAACAGAGACATATCAATACATAGGTTTTACGATTATTATTAGTCAGATATATTCTTGTGCGGTGAATAGGGCGTGTTGAGTCCAGTTCTCTGAGCAAGGAGTAGGTCTTGTCTATTACATATTGGGTTTATGGAACGGTATCTGAGCTAATTTGATACCCTTGTTTTATGTATCACCCCACCTCACCTTTCCCGTTAGGCAGCCATAGTGTGTTTTCTGCATGTGTGACTCTGTTCTGTTTTGTAATTCAGTTCAAGTGTAACGGTTTTTACATTCCCTCTATCAGTGATACCTTATGAGAAGTGTCCTTTTCTGTGTGACTTATTTCACTTAGAATCGTCGTACCTAAATCCACTCATCATGCTGCTACTAACCTTACGACATTGATTTCATGGCTGAGTGATATTCCATTGTATATAAGGACCACAACTTCTTTATCCATTTTTCTCTTTCCTGGGATATTTAAGATGGAATGAAGTGGAGGTCCTGGTCAACAGAGCAGCCCTAAACTTTGGGGTGCTTGTGTCTTGCTGATTTTTAATTTTCCCAATTTATACCCCCATGAGTGGAAGTGCCCTATGCTCTCTAAGCTGTGTTTTTCAGATGTTTCAGGACTCACCGGACACTTCTCCAGAGTGGCTCTTGGCAATTTACATCCCGCCCATCAGTGTAGCAAGGCTCCCATTTCTCCATGGCCTGTCCTGCATTTCTGGTTTTGACACTTTTTTCAGCATGGCCCTTTTGACCGATGGGAAGCGAGACTTCTTTGAAGCGCTGATTTGCTTTTCCAGGTTGCTTGGTTGGCCACAAAGGGCGTATGCGTTTTTTCCTGAATATATTCAGGAAAAAACGCATACGCCCTTTTTGGCCAAGGGCATCATTGTCAACGTTTTGCCGCTTTTCATGTGCTTTAAAGGCGATTCGTATCTACCTCCTGAAATCTGTTTCCTGCAATTCTGCCTTGATTTCAAATTCTCTTCTTTGCCTTCCCTCAATATATTTGTGGACGAGAGTTATCATTTATAACTCTGCAGGTTTGTGAATTGCAGTGCCCTGAACCTCCATTTTACAACTCGTTTTTATGGGAGCTGGCCGCAAAATCGCAGAATGGCTTCAGGCCCTGTTCTGGTTCCGGGGGTCAGGCTGAGCCTTTGGTTAATTCTTCTTTCTGATGGGAAAATAGACTGACCTGTGCCTGTCCCAACACCAAGAGCTAGTCTCTCGTTGGTTCCACGTCTTCCCGTTTATCCTCAGGACAAATTGCAACATGTACGGAACAGGATGTTAAAGGTGCTGATGCTCCAAGTAGGGAGCTTCCTAGTAAAGCGGCTGGAATGGCAAACCCGGGCACAAGGAGATGAGAAATGAGGTGCGTTTTAGAAACCTTTCCCCATCACACGGTGTACCATCTTCTGGGTTTCTCATGCATGTTTTTGATGTAGGAAGATGCCCTTGAACCTGGAGATTTGGGACCCATGCGATGGGTACCACGCAGTATTACTTTAAAGGGTCTGCATTTGCTCACCCAACCTCACCGAACCTCTCAGCCCCAAGAGTGTCCACCCTTATGTCTCATCCAGCTGTGCGTCTAGATATGGTCAATCCAGGTTGCATCACAGCCCCTGAACGCATTGTGTAAGAATTTCTCTCTCTTTCACTGTCTTTGTTTCATGGGTGTTTCAAAGTAATTTATTTTTATAATGGGGTTTAGCTGCTTTTCACTGCTGTGTTTATGCCGCTTTACACCCACTTGACACACTAACAGAGAGATATCAATACATAGGTTTTACGATTATTATTAGTCAGATATATTCTTGTGCGGTGAATAGGGCGTGTTGAGTCCAGTTCTCTGAGCAAGGAGTAAGTCTTGTCTATTACATATTGGGTTTATGGAACGGTATCTGAGCTAATTTGATACCCTTGTTTTATGTATCACCCCACCTCACCTTTCCCGTTAAGCAGCCATAGTGTGTTTTCTGCATGTGTGACTCTGTTCTGTTTTGTAATTCAGTTCAAGTGTAACGGTTTTTACATTCCCTCTATCAGTGATACCTTATGAGAAGTGTCCTTTTCTGTGTGACTTATTTCACTTAGAATCGTCGTACCTAAATCCACTCATCATGCTGCTACTAACCTTAGGACATTGATTTCCTGGCTGAGTGATATTCCATTGTACATAAGGAGCACAACTTCTTTATCCATTTTTCTCTTTCCTGGGATATTTAAGGTGGAATGAAGTGGAGGTCCTGGTCAACAGAGCAGCCCTAAACTTTGGGGTGCTTGTGTCTTGCTGATTTTTAATTTTCCCTATTTATACCCCCATGAGTGGAAGTGCCCTATGCTCTCTAAGCTGTGTTTTTCAGATGTTTCAGGACTCACCGGACTCTTCTCCAGAGTGGCTCTTGGCAATTTACATCCCGCCCATCAGTGTAGCAAGGCTCCCATTTCTCCATGGGCTGTCCTGCATTTCTGGTTTTGACACTTTTTTCAGCATGGCCCTTTTGACCGATGGGAAGCGAGACTTCTTTGTAGCGCTGATTTGCCTTTCCAGGTTGCTTGGTTGGCCAAATAGGGCGTATGCGTTTTTTCCTGAATATATTCAGGAAAAAACGCATACGCCCTTTATGGCCAAGGGCATCATTGTCAACGTTTTGCCGCTTTTCATGTGCTTTAAAGGCGATTCGTATCTACCTCCTGAAATCTGTTTCCTGCAATTCTGCCTTGATTTCAAATCCTCTTCTTTGCCTTCCCTCAATATATTTGTGGACGAGAGTTATCATTTATAACTCTGCAGGTTTGTGAATTGCAGTGCCCTGAACCTCCATTTTACAACTCGTTTTTATGGGAGCTGGCCGCAAAATCGCAGGATGGCTTCAGGCCCTGTTCTGGTTCCGGGGGGCAGGCTGAGTCTGTGGTTAATTCTTCTTTCTGATGGGAAAATAGAGTGACCTGTGCCTGTCCCAACACCAAGATCTAGTCTCTCATTGGTTCCACGTCTTCCCGTTTATCCTCAGGACAAATTGCAACCTGTACGGAACAGGAGGTTAAAGGTGCTGATGCTCCAAGTAGGGAGCTTGCTAGTAAAGCGGCTGGAATGGCGAACCCGGGCACAAGGAGATGAGAAATGAGGTGCGTTTTAGAAACCTTTCCCCATCACACGATGTACCATCTTCTGGGTTTCTCATGCATGTTTTTGATGTACGAAGATGCCCTTGAACCTGGAGATTTGGGACCCATGCGATGGGTACCACGCAGTATTACTTTAAAGGCTCTGCGTTTGCTCACCCAACCTCACCAAACCTCTCAGCCCCAAGAGTGTCCACCCTTATGTCTCATCCAGCTGTGCGTCTAGATATGGTCAATCCAGGTTGCATCACAGCCCCTGAACGCATTGTGTAAGAATTTCTCTCTCTTTCACTGCCTTTGTTTCATGGGTGTTTCAAAGTAATTTATTTTTATAATGGGGTTTAGCTGCTTTTCACTGCTGTGTTTATGCCGCTTTACACCCACTTGACACACTAACAGAGAGATATCAATACATAGGTTTTACGATTATTATTAGTCAGATATATTCTTGTGTGGTGAATAGGGCGTGTTGAGTCCAATTCTCTGAGCAAGGAGTAGGTCTTGTCTATTACATATTGGGTTTCTGGAACGGTATCTGAGCTTATTTGATACCCTTGTTTTATGTATCACCCCACCTCACCTTTCCCGTTAGGCAGCCATAGTGTGTTTTCTGCATGTGTGACTCTGTTCTGTTTTGTAATTCAGTTCAAGTGTAACGGTTTTTACATTCCCTCTATCAGTGATACCTTATGAGAAGTGTCCTTTTCTGTGTGACTTATTTCACTTAGAATCGTCGTACCTAAATCCACTCATCATGCTGCTACTAACCTTACGACATTGATTTCCTGGCTGAGTGATATTCCATTGTACATAAGGAGCACAACTTCTTTATCCATTTTTCTCTTTCCTGGGATATTTAAGGTGGAATGAAGTGGAGGTCCTGGTCAACAGAGCAGCCCTAAACTTTGGGGTGCTTGTGTCTTGCTGATTTTTAATTTTCCCAATTTATACCCCCATGAGTGGAAGTGCCCTATGCTCTCTAAGCTGTGTTTTTCAGATGTTTCAGGACTCACCGGACACTTCTCCGGAGTGGCTCTTGGCAATTTACATCCCGCCCATCAGTGTAGCAAGGCTCCCATTTCTCCATGGCCTGTCCTGCGTTTCTGGTTTTGACACTTTTTTCAGCATGGCCCTTTTGACCGATGGGAAGCGAGACTTCTTTGTAGCGCTGATTTGCCTTTCCAGGTTGCTTGGTTGGCCAAAAAGGGCGTATGCGTTTTTTCCTGAATATATTCAGGAAAAAACGCATACGCCCTTTTTGGCCAAGGGCATCATTGTCAACGTTTTGCCGCTTTTCATGTGCTTTAAAGGCGATTCGAATATACCTCCTGAAATCTGTTTCCTGCAATTCTGCCTTGATTTCAAATCCTCTTCTTTGCCTTCCCTCAATATATTTGTGGACGAGAGTTATCATTGATAACTCTGCAGGTTTGTGAATTGCAGTGCCCTGAACCTCCATTTTACAGCTCGCTTTTTTGGGAGCTGGCCGCAAAAGCGCAGGATGGCTTCAGGCCCTGTTCTGGTTCCGGTGGGCAGGCTGAGCCTGTGGTTAATTCTTCTTTCTGATGGGCAAATAGAGTGACCTGTGCCTGTCCCAACACCAAGAGCTAGTCTCTCGTTGGTTCCCCGTCTTCCCGTTCATCCTCAGGACAAATTGCAACCTGTACGGAACAGGAGGTGAAAGGTGCTGATGCTCCAAGTAGGGAGATTGCTGGTAAAGCGACTGGAATGGCGAACCCGGGCACAAGGAGATGAGAAATGAGGTGCGTTTTAGAAACCTTTCCCCATCACACGGTGTACCGTCTTCTGGCTTTCTCATGCATGTTTTCGATATAGGAAGATGCCCTTGAACCTGGAGATCTGGGACCCATGCGATGGGTACCACGCAGTATTACTTTAAAGGGTCTGCGTTTGCTCACCCAACCTCACCAAACCTCTCAGCCCCAACAGTGTCCACCCTTATGTCTCATCCAGCTGTGGGTCTAGATATGGTCAATCCAGGTTGCATCCCAGCCCCTGAACACATTGTGTCAGACTTTCTCTCTCTTTCACTGTCTTTGTTTCATGGGTTTTTCTAAGTTATTTATTTTCATAATGGGATTTAGCTGCTTTTCACTGCTGTGTTTATGCCGCTTTACACCCACTTGACACACTAACAGAGAGATATCAATACATAGGTTTTACGATTATTACTAGTCAGATATATTCTTGTGCGGTGAATAGGGCGTGTTGAGTCCAGTTCTCTGAGCAAGGAGTAGGTCTTGTCTATTACATATTGGGTTTATGGAACGGTATCTGAGCTAATTTGATACCCTTGTTTTATGTATCACCCCACCTCACCTTTCCCGTTAAGCAGCCATAGTGTGTTTTCTGCATGTGTGACTCTGTTCTGTTTTGTAATTCAGTTCAAGTGTAACGGTTTTTACATTCCCTCTATCAGTGATACCTTATGAGAAGTGTCCTTTTCTGTGTGACTTATTTCACTTAGAATCGTCGTACCTAAATCCACTCATCATGCTGCTACTAACCTTATGACATTGATTTCATGGCTGAGTGATATTCCATTGTACATAAGGACCACAACTTCTTTATCCATTTTTCTCTTTCCTGGGATATTGAAGGTGGAATGAAGTGGAGGTCCTTGTCAACAGAGCAGCCCTCAACTTTGGGGTGCTTGTGACTTGCTGATTTTTCATTTTCCCAATTTATACCCCCATGAGTGGAAGTGCCCTATGCTCTCTAAGCTGTGTTTTTCAGATGTTTCAGGACACACCGTACACTTCTCCAGAGTGGCTGTTGACAATTTACATCCCGCCCATCAGTGTAGCAAGGCTCCCATTTCTCCATGGCCTGTCCTGAATTTCTAGTTTTGACACTTTTTTCAGCATGGCCCTTTTGACCGATGGGAAGCGAGACTTCTTTGAAGCGCTGATTTGCATTTCCAGGTTGCTTGGTTGGCCACAAAGGGCATATGCGTTTTTTCCTGAATATATTCAGGAAAAAACGCATACGCCCTTTTTGGCCAAGGGCATCATTGTCAACGTTTTGCCGCTTTTCATGTGCTTTAAAGGCGATTCGTATCTACCTCCTGAAATCTGTTTCCTGCAATTCTGCCTTGATTTCAAATCCTCTTCTTTGCATTCCCTCAATATATTTGTGGACGAGAGTTATCATTTATAACTCTGCAGGTTTGTGAATTGCAGTGCCCTGAACCTCCATTTTACAACTCGTTTTTATGGGAGCTGGCCGCAAAATCGCAGAATGGCTTCAGGCCCTGTTCTGGTTCCGGGGGTCAGGCTGAGCCTGTGGTTAATTCTTCTTTCTGATGGGCAAATAGAGTGACCTGTGCCTGTCCCAACACCAAGAGCTAGTCTCTCGTTGGTTCCCCGTCTTCCCGTTCATCCTCAGGACAAATTGCAACCTGTACGGAACAGGAGGTGAAAGGTGCTGATGCTCCAAGTAGGGAGATTGCTGGTAAAGCGACTGGAATGGCGAACCCGGGCACAAGGAGATGAGAAATGAGGTGCGTTTTAGAAACCTTTCCCCATCACACGGTGTACCGTCTTCTGGCTTTCTCATGCATGTTTTCGATATAGGAAGATGCCCTTGAACCTGGAGATTTGGGACCCATGCGATGGGTACCACGCAGTATTACTTTAAAGGGTCTGCGTTTGCTCACCCAACCTCACCAAACCTCTCAGCCCCAACAGTGTCCACCCTTATGTCTCATCCAGCTGTGGGTCTAGATATGGTCAATCCAGGTTGCATCCCAGCCCCTGAACACATTGTGTCAGACTTTCTCTCTCTTTCACTGTCTTTGTTTCATGGGTTTTTCTAAGTTATTTATTTTCATAATGGGATTTAGCTGCTTTTCACTGCTGTGTTTATGCCGCTTTACACCCACTTGACACACTAACAGAGAGATATCAATACATAGGTTTTACGATTATTACTAGTCAGATATATTCTTGTGCGGTGAATAGGGCGTGTTGAGTCCAGTTCTCTGAGCAAGGAGTAGGTCTTGTCTATTACATATTGGGTTTATGGAACGGTATCTGAGCTAATTTGATACCCTTGTTTTATGTATCACCCCACCTCACCTTTCCCGTTAAGCAGCCATAGTGTGTTTTCTGCATGTGTGACTCTGTTCTGTTTTGTAATTCAGTTCAAGTGTAACGGTTTTTACATTCCCTCTATCAGTGATACCTTATGAGAAGTGTCCTTTTCTGTGTGACTTATTTCACTTAGAATCGTCGTACCTAAATCCACTCATCATGCTGCTACTAACCTTATGACATTGATTTCATGGCTGAGTGATATTCCATTGTACATAAGGACCACAACTTCTTTATCCATTTTTCTCTTTCCTGGGATATTGAAGGTGGAATGAAGTGGAGGTCCTTGTCAACAGAGCAGCCCTCAACTTTGGGGTGCTTGTGACTTGCTGATTTTTCATTTTCCCAATTTATACCCCCATGAGTGGAAGTGCCCTATGCTCTCTAAGCTGTGTTTTTCAGATGTTTCAGGACACACCGTACACTTCTCCAGAGTGGCTGTTGACAATTTACATCCCGCCCATCAGTGTAGCAAGGCTCCCATTTCTCCATGGCCTGTCCTGAATTTCTAGTTTTGACACTTTTTTCAGCATGGCCCTTTTGACCGATGGGAAGCGAGACTTCTTTGAAGCGCTGATTTGCATTTCCAGGTTGCTTGGTTGGCCACAAAGGGCATATGCGTTTTTTCCTGAATATATTCAGGAAAAAACGCATACGCCCTTTTTGGCCAAGGGCATCATTGTCAACGTTTTGCTGCTTTTCATGTGCTTTAAAGGCGATTCGAATCTACCTCCTGAAATGTGTTTCCTGCAATTCTGCCTTGATTTCAAATCCTCTTCTTTGCATTCCCTCAATATATTTGTGGACGAGAGTTATCATTTATAACTCTGCAGGTTTGTGAATTGCAGTGCCCTGAACCTCCATTTTACAACTCGTTTTTATGGGAGCTGGCCGCAAAATCGCAGAATGGCTTCAGGCCCTGTTCTGGTTCCGGGGGTCAGGCTGAGCCTGTGGTTAATTTTTCTTTCTGATGGGAAAATAGAGTGACCTGTGCCTGTCCCAACACCAAGAGCTAGTCTCTCGTTGGTTCCCCGTCTTCCCGTTCATCCTCAGGACAAATTGCAACCTGTACGGAACAGGAGGTGAAAGGTGCTGATGCTCCAAGTAGGGAGATTGCTGGTAAAGCGACTGGAATGGCGAACCCGGGCACAAGGAGATGAGAAATGAGGTGCGTTTTAGAAACCTTTCCCCATCACACGGTGTACCGTCTTCTGGCTTTCTCATGCATGTTTTCGATATAGGAAGATGCCCTTGAACCTGGAGATTTGGGACCCATGCGATGGGTACCACGCAGTATTACTTTAAAGGGTCTGCGTTTGCTCACCCAACCTCACCAAACCTCTCAGCCCCAACAGTGTCCACCCTTATGTCTCATCCAGCTGTGGGTCTAGATATGGTCAATCCAGGTTGCATCCCAGCCCCTGAACACATTGTGTCAGACTTTCTCTCTCTTTCACTGTCTTTGTTTCATGGGTTTTTCTAAGTTATTTATTTTCATAATGGGATTTAGCTGCTTTTCACTGCTGTGTTTATGCCGCTTTACACCCACTTGACACACTAACAGAGAGATATCAATACATAGGTTTTACGATTATTACTAGTCAGATATATTCTTGTGCGGTGAATAGGGCGTGTTGAGTCCAATTCTCTGAGCAAGGAGTAGGTCTTGTCTATTACATATTGGGTTTATGGAACGGTATCTGAGCTAATTTGATACCCTTGTTTTATGTATCACCCCACCTCACCTTTCCCGTTAAGCAGCCATAGTGTGTTTTCTGCATGTGTGACTCTGTTCTGTTTTGTAATTCAGTTCAAGTGTAACGGTTTTTACATTCCCTCTATCAGTGATACCTTATGAGAAGTGTCCTTTTCTGTGTGACTTATTTCACTTAGAATCGTCGTACCTAAATCCACTCATCATGCTGCTACTAACCTTATGACATTGATTTCATGGCTGAGTGATATTCCATTGTACATAAGGACCACAACTTCTTTATCCATTTTTCTCTTTCCTGGGATATTGAAGGTGGAATGAAGTGGAGGTCCTTGTCAACAGAGCAGCCCTCAACTTTGGGGTGCTTGTGACTTGCTGATTTTTCATTTTCCCAATTTATACCCCCATGAGTGGAAGTGCCCTATGCTCTCTAAGCTGTGTTTTTCAGATGTTTCAGGACACACCGTACACTTCTCCAGAGTGGCTGTTGACAATTTACATCCCGCCCATCAGTGTAGCAAGGCTCCCATTTCTCCATGGCCTGTCCTGAATTTCTAGTTTTGACACTTTTTTCAGCATGGCCCTTTTGACCGATGGGAAGCGAGACTTCTTTGAAGCGCTGATTTGCATTTCCAGGTTGCTTGGTTGGCCACAAAGGGCATATGCGTTTTTTCCTGAATATATTCAGGAAAAAACGCATACGCCCTTTTTGGCCAAGGGCATCATTGTCAACGTTTTGCCGCTTTTCATGTGCTTTAAAGGCGATTCGTATCTACCTCCTGAAATCTGTTTCCTGCAATTCTGCCTTGATTTCAAATCCTCTTCTTTGCATTCCCTCAATATATTTGTGGACGAGAGTTATCATTTATAACTCTGCAGGTTTGTGAATTGCAGTGCCCTGAACCTCCATTTTACAACTCGTTTTTATGGGAGCTGGCCGCAAAATCGCAGAATGGCTTCAGGCCCTGTTCTGGTTCCGGGGGTCAGGCTGAGCCTGTGGTTAATTCTTCTTTCTGATGGGAAAATAGAGTGACCTGTGCCTGTCCCAACACCAAGAGCTAGTCTCTCGTTGGTTCCACGTCTTCCCGTTTATCCTCAGGACAAATTGCAACCTGTACGGAACAGGAGGTTAAAGGTGCTGATGCTCCAAGTAGGGAGCTTGCCAGTAAAGCGGCTGGAATGGCGAACCCGGGCACAAGGAGATGAGAAATGAGGTGCGTTTTAGAAACCTTTCCCCATCACACGGTGTACCATCTTCTGGGTTTCTCATGCATGTTTTTGATGTAGGAAGATGCCCTTGAACCTGGAGATTTGGGACCCATGCGATGGGTACCACGCAGTATTACTTTAAAGGGTCTGCATTTGCTCACCCAACCTCACCGAACCTCTCAGCCCCAAGAGTGTCCACCCTTATGTCTCATCCAGCTGTGCGTCTAGATATGGTCAATCCAGGTTGCATCACAGCCCCTGAACGCATTGTGTAAGAATTTCTCTCTCTTTCACTGCCTTTGTTTCATGGGTGTTTCAAAGTAATTTATTTTTATAATGGGGTTTAGCTGCTTTTCACTGCTGTGTTTATGCCGCTTTACACCCACTTGACACACTAACAGAGAGATATCAATACATAGGTTTTACGATTATTATTAGTCAGATATATTCTTGTGCGGTGAATAGGGCGTGTTGAGTCCAGTTCTCTGAGCAAGGAGTAGGTCTTGTCTATTACATATTGGGTTTATGGAACGGTATCTGAGCTAATTTGATACCCTTGTTTTATGTATCACCCCACCTCACCTTTCCCGTTAAGCAGCCATAGTGTGTTTTCTGCATGTGTGACTCTGTTCTGTTTTGTAATTCAGTTCAAGTGTAACGGTTTTTACATTCCCTCTATCAGTGATACCTTATGAGAAGTGTCCTTTTCTGTGTGACTTATTTCACTTAGAATCGTCGTACCTAAATCCACTCATCATGCTGCTACTAACCTTACGACATTGATTTCCTGGCTGAGTGATATTCCATTGTACATAAGGACCACAACTTCTTTATCCATTTTTCTCTTTCCTGGGATATTTAAGGTGGAATGAAGTGGAGGTCCTGGTCAACAGAGCAGCCCTAAACTTTGGGGTGCTTGTGTCTTGCTGATTTTTAATTTTCCCAATTTATACCCCCATGAGTGGAAGTGCCCTATGCTCTCTAAGCTGTGTTTTTCAGATGTTTCAGGACTCACCGGACACTTCTCCGGAGTGGCTCTTGGCAATTTACATCCCGCCCATCAGTGTAGCAAGGCTCCCATTTCTCCATGGCCTGTCCTGCATTTCTGGTTTTGACACTTTTTTCAGCATGGCCCTTTTGACCGATGGGAAGCGAGACTTCTTTGTAGCGCTGATTTGCCTTTCCAGGTTGCTTGGTTGGCCAAAAAGGGCGTATGCGTTTTTTCCTGAATATATTCAGGAAAAAACGCATACGCCCTTTTTGGCCAAGGGCATCATTGTCAACTTTTTGCCGCTTTTCATGTGCTTTAAAGGCGATTCGAATATACCTCCTGAAATCTGTTTCCTGCAATTCTGCCTTGGTTTCAAATCCTCTTCTTTGCCTTCCCTCAATATATTTGTGGACGAGAGTTATCATTGATAACTCTGCAGGTTTGTGAATTGCAGTGCCCTGAACCTCCATTTTACAGCTCGCTTTTTTGGGAGCTGGCCGCAAAAGCGCAGGATGGCTTCAGGCCCTGTTCTGGTTCCGGGGGGCAGGCTGAGCCTGTGGTTAATTCTTCTTTCTGATGGGCAAATAGAGTGACCTGTGCCTGTCCCAACACCAAGAGCTAGTCTCTCGTTGGTTCCCCGTCTTCCCGTTCATCCTCAGGACAAATTGCAACCTGTACGGAACAGGAGGTGAAAGGTGCTGATGCTCCAAGTAGGGAGATTGCTGGTAAAGCGGCTGGAATGGCGAACCCGGGCACAAGGAGATGAGAAATGAGGTGCGTTTTAGAAACCTTTCCCCATCACACGGTGTACCATCTTCTGGGTTTCTCATGCATGTTTTCGATATAGGAAGATGCCCTTGAACCTGGAGATTTGGGACCCATGCGATGGGTACCACGCAGTATTACTTTAAAGGGTCTGCGTTTGCTCACCCAACCTCACCAAACCTCTCAGCCCCAACAGTGTCCACCCTTATGTCTCATCCAGCTGTGGGTCTAGATATGGTCAATCCAGGTTGCATCCCAGCCCCTGAACACATTGTGTCAGACTTTCTCTCTCTTTCACTGTCTTTGTTTCATGGGTTTTTCTAAGTTATTTATTTTCATAATGGGATTTAGCTGCTTTTCACTGCTGTGTTTATGCCGCTTTACACCCTCTTGACACACTAACAGAGAGATATCAATACATAGGTTTTACGATTATTACTAGTCAGATATATTCTTGTGCGGTGAATAGGGCGTGTTGAGTCCAGTTCTCTGAGCAAGGAGTAGGTCTTGTCTATTACATATTGGGTTTATGGAACGGTATCTGAGCTAATTTGATACCCTTGTTTTATGTATCACCCCACCTCACCTTTCCCGTTAAGCAGCCATAGTGTGTTTTCTGCATGTGTGACTCTGTTCTGTTTTGTAATTCAGTTCAAGTGTAACGGTTTTTACATTCCCTCTATCAGTGATACCTTATGAGAAGTGTCCTTTTCTGTGTGACTTATTTCACTTAGAATCGTCGTACCTAAATCCACTCATCATGCTGCTACTAACCTTACGACATTGATTTCATGGCTGAGTGATATTCCATTGTACATAAGGACCACAACTTCTTTATCCATTTTTCTCTTTCCTGGGATATTTAAGGTGGAATGAAGTGGAGGTCCTGGTCAACAGAGCAGCCCTAAACTTTGGGGTGCTTGTGTCTTGCTGATTTTTAATTTTCCCAATTTATACCCCCATGAGTGGAAGTGCCCTATGCTCTCTAAGCTGTGTTTTTCAGATGTTTCAGGACTCACCGGACACTTCTCCAGAGTGGCTCTTGGCAATTTACATCCCGCCCATCAGTGTAGCAAGGCTCCCATTTCTCCATGGCCTGTCCTGCATTTCTGGTTTTGACACTTTTTTCAGCATGGCCCTTTTGACCGATGGGAAGCGAGACTTCTTTGTAGCGCTGATTTGCCTTTCCAGGTTGCTTGGTTGGCCAAAAAGGGCGTATGCGTTTTTTCCTGAATATATTCAGGAAAAAACGCATACGCCCTTTTTGGCCAAGGGCATCATTGTCAACGTTTTGCCGCTTTTCATGTGCTTTAAAGGCGATTCGTATCTACCTCCTGAAATCTGTTTCCTGCAATTCTGCCTTGATTTCAAATCCTCTTCTTTGCCTTCCCTCAATATACTTGTGGACGAGAGTTATCATTTATAACTCTGCAGGTTTGTGAATTGCAGTGCCCTGAACCTCCATTTTACAACTCGTTTTTATGGGAGCTGCCCGCAAAATCGCAGAATGGCTTCAGGCCCTGTTCTGGTTCCGGTGGGCAGGCTGAGCCTGTGGTTAATTCTTCTTTCTGATGGGAAAATAGAGTGACCTGTGCCTGTCCCGACACCAAGAGCTAGTCTCTCGTTGGTTCCCCGTCTTCCCGTTCATCCTCAGGACAAATTGCAACCTGTACGGAACAGGAGGTTAAAGGTGCTGATGCTCCAAGTAGGGAGCTTGCTAGTAAAGCGGCTGGAATGGCGAACCCGGGCACAAGGAGATGAGAAATGAGGTGCGTTTTAGAAACCTTTCCCCATCACACGGTGTACCATCTTCTGGATTTCTCATGCATGTTTTTGATGTACGAAGATGCCCTTGAACCTGGAGATTTGGGACCCATGCGATGGGTACCACGCAGTATTACTTTAAAGGGTCTGCGTTTGCTCACCCAACCTCACCAAACCTCTCAGCCCCAAGAGTGTCCACCCTTATGTCTCATCCAGCTGTGCGTCTAGATATGGTCAATCCAGGTTGCATCACAGCCCCTGAACGCATTGTGTAAGAATTTCTCTCTCTTTCACTGCCTTTGTTTCATGGGTGTTTCAAAGTAATTTATTTTTATAATGGGGTTTAGCTGCTTTTCACTGCTGTGTTTATGCCGCTTTACACCCACTTGACACACTAACAGAGAGATATCAATACATAGGTTTTACGATTATTATTAGTCAGATATATTCTTGTGCGGTGAATAGGGCGTGTTGAGTCCAGTTCTCTGAGCAAGGAGTAGGTCTTGTCTATTACATATTGGGTTTATGGAACGGTATCTGAGCTAATTTGATACCCTTGTTTTATGTATCACCCCACCTCACCTTTCCCGTTAAGCAGCCATAGTGTGTTTTCTGCATGTGTGACTCTGTTCTGTTTTGTAATTCAGTTCAAGTGTAACGGTTTTTACATTCCCTCTATCAGTGATACCTTATGAGAAGTGTCCTTTTCTGTGTGACTTATTTCACTTAGAATCGTCGTACCTAAATCCACTCATCATGCTGCTACTAACCTTACGACATTGATTTCCTGGCTGAGTGATATTCCATTGTACATAAGGACCACAACTTCTTTATCCATTTTTCTCTTTCCTGGGATATTTAAGGTGGAATGAAGTGGAGGTCCTGGTCAACAGAGCAGCCCTAAACTTTGGGGTTCTTGTGTCTTGCTGATTTTTAATTTTCCCAATTTATACCCCCATGAGTGGAAGTGCCCTATGCTCTCTAAGCTGTGTTTTTCAGATGTTTCAGGACTCACCGGACACTTCTCCGGAGTGGCTCTTGGCAATTTACATCCCGCCCATCAGTGTAGCAAGGCTCCCATTTCTCCATGGCCTGTCCTGCATTTCTGGTTTTGACACTTTTTTCAGCATGGCCCTTTTGACCGATGGGAAGCGAGACTTCTTTGTAGCGCTGATTTGCCTTTCCAGGTTGCTTGGTTGGCCAAAAAGGGCGTATGCGTTTTTTCCTGAATATATTCAGGAAAAAACGCATACGCCCTTTTTGGCCAAGGGCATCATTGTCAACTTTTTGCCGCTTTTCATGTGCTTTAAAGGCGATTCGAATATACCTCCTGAAATCTGTTTCCTGCAATTCTGCCTTGATTTCAAATCCTCTTCTTTGCCTTCCCTCAATATATTTGTGGACGAGAGTTATCATTGATAACTCTGCAGGTTTGTGAATTGCAGTGCCCTGAACCTCCATTTTACAGCTCGCTTTTTTGGGAGCTGGCCGCAAAAGCGCAGGATGGCTTCAGGCCCTGTTCTGGTTCCGGTGGGCAGGCTGAGCCTGTGGTTAATTCTTCTTTCTGATGGGCAAATAGAGTGACCTGTGCCTGTCCCAACACCAAGAGCTAGTCTCTCGTTGGTTCCCCGTCTTCCCGTTCATCCTCAGGACAAATTGCAACCTGTACGGAACAGGAGGTGAAAGGTGCTGATGCTCCAAGTAGGGAGATTGCTAGTAAAGCGGCTGGAATGGCGAACCCGGGCACAAGGAGATGAGAAATGAGGTGCGTTTTAGAAACCTTTCCCCATCACACGGTGTACCATCTTCTGGGTTTCTCATGCATAATTTTGATGTAGGAAGATGCCCTTGAAACTGGAGATTTGGGACCCATGCGATGGGTACCACGCAGTATTACTTTAAAGGGTCTGCATTTGCTCACCCAACCTCACCGAACCTCTCAGCCCCAAGAGTGTCCACCCTTATGTCTCATCCAGCTGTGCGTCTAGATATGGTCAATCCAGGTTGCATCACAGCCCCTGAACGCATTGTGTAAGAATTTCTCTCTCTTTCACTGTCTTTGTTTCATGGGTGTTTCAAAGTAATTTATTTTTATAATGGGGTTTAGCTGCTTTTCACTGCTGTGTTTATGCCGCTTTACACCCACTTGACACACTAACAGAGAGATTTCAATACATAGGTTTTACGATTATTACTAGTCAGATATATTCTTGTGCGGTGAATAGGGCGTTTTGAGTACAGTTCTCTGAGCAAGGAGTAGGTCTTGTCTATTACATATTGGGTTTATGGAACGGTATCTGAGCTAATTTGAAACCCTTGTTTTATGTATCACCCCACCTCACCTTTCCCGTTAAGCAGCCATAGTGTGTTTTCTGCGTGTGTGACTCTGTTCTGTTTTGTAATTCAGTTCAAGTGTAACGGTTTTTACATTCCCTCTATCAGTGATACCTTATGAGAAGTGTCCTTTTCTGTGTGACTTATTTCACTTAGAATCGTCGTACCTAAATCCACTCATCATGCTGCTACTAACCTTACGACATTGATTTCCTGGCTGAGTGATATTCCATTGTACATAAGGACCACAACTTCTTTATCCATTTTTCTCTTTCCTGGGATATTGAAGGTGGAATGAAGTGGAGGTCCTTGTCAACAGAGCAGCCCTCAACTTTGGGGTGCTTGTGACTTGCTGATTTTTCATTTTCCCAATTTATACCCCCATGAGTGGAAGTGCCCTATGCTCTCTAAGCTGTGTTTTTCAGATGTTTCAGGACACACCGTACACTTCTCCAGAGTGGCTGTTCGCAATTTACATCCCGCCCATCAGTGTAGCAAGGCTCCCATTTCTCCATGGCCTGTCCTGCATTTCTGGTTTTGACACTTTTTTCAGCATGGCCCTTTTGACCGATGGGAAGCGAGACTTCTTTGAAGCGCTGATTTGCTTTTCCAGGTTGCTTGGTTGGCCACAAAGGGCGTATGCGTTTTTTCCTGAATATATTCAGGAAAAAACGCATACGCCCTTTTTGGCCAAGGGCATCATTGTCAACGTTTTGCCGCTTTTCATGTGCTTTAAAGGCGATTCGTATCTACCTCCTGAAATCTGTTTCCTGCAATTCTGCCTTGATTTCAAATCCTCTTCTTTGCCTTCCCTCAATATATTTGTGGACGAGAGTTATCATTTATAACTCTGCAGGTTTGTGAATTGCAGTGCCCTGAACCTCCATTTTACAACTCGTTTTTATGGGAGCTGCCCGCAAAATCGCAGAATGGCTTCAGGCCCTGTTCTGGTTCCAGTGGGCAGGCTGAGCCTGTGGTTAATTCTTCTTTCTGATGGGCAAATAGAGTGACCTGTGCCTGTCCCAACACCAAGAGCTAGTCTCTCGTTGGTTCCCCGTCTTCCCGTTCATCCTCAGGACAAATTGCAACCTGTACGGAACAGGAGGTGAAAGGTGCTGATGCTCCAAGTAGGGAGATTGCTGGTAAAGCGGCTGGAATGGCGAACCCGGGCACAAGGAGATGAGAAATGAGGTGCGTTTTAGAAACCTTTCCCCATCACACGGTGTACCATCTTCTGGGTTTCTCATGCATGTTTTCGATATAGGAAGATGCCCTTGAACCTGGAGATTTGGGACCCATGCGATGGGTACCACGCAGTATTACTTTAAAGGGTCTGCGTTTGCTCACCCAACCTCACCAAACCTCTCAGCCCCAACAGTGTCCACCCTTATGTCTCATCCAGCTGTGGGTCTAGATATGGTCAATCCAGGTTGCATCCCAGCCCCTGAACACATTGTGTCAGACTTTCTCTCTCTTTCACTGTCTTTGTTTCATGGGTTTTTCTAAGTTATTTATTTTCATAATGGGATTTAGCTGCTTTTCACTGCTGTGTTTATGCCGCTTTACACCCTCTTGACACACTAACAGAGAGATATCAATACATAGGTTTTACGATTATTACTAGTCAGATATATTCTTGTGCGGTGAATAGGGCGTGTTGAGTCCAGTTCTCTGAGCAAGGAGTAGGTCTTGTCTATTACATATTGGGTTTATGGAACGGTATCTGAGCTAATTTGATACCCTTGTTTTATGTATCACCCCACCTCACCTTTCCCGTTAAGCAGCCATAGTGTGTTTTCTGCATGTGTGACTCTGTTCTGTTTTGTAATTCAGTTCAAGTGTAACGGTTTTTACATTCCCTCTATCAGTGATACCTTATGAGAAGTGTCCTTTTCTGTGTGACTTATTTCACTTAGAATCGTCGTACCTAAATCCACTCATCATGCTGCTACTAACCTTACGACATTGATTTCATGGCTGAGTGATATTCCATTGTACATAAGGACCACAACTTCTTTATCCATTTTTCTCTTTCCTGGGATATTTAAGGTGGAATGAAGTGGAGGTCCTGGTCAACAGAGCAGCCCTAAACTTTGGGGTGCTTGTGTCTTGCTGATTTTTAATTTTCCCAATTTATACCCCCATGAGTGGAAGTGCCCTATGCTCTCTAAGCTGTGTTTTTCAGATGTTTCAGGACTCACCGGACACTTCTCCAGAGTGGCTCTTGGCAATTTACATCCCGCCCATCAGTGTAGCAAGGCTCCCATTTCTCCATGGCCTGTCCTGCATTTCTGGTTTTGACACTTTTTTCAGCATGGCCCTTTTGACCGATGGGAAGCGAGACTTCTTTGTAGCGCTGATTTGCCTTTCCAGGTTGCTTGGTTGGCCAAAAAGGGCGTATGCGTTTTTTCCTGAATATATTCAGGAAAAAACGCATACGCCCTTTTTGGCCAAGGGCATCATTGTCAACGTTTTGCCGCTTTTCATGTGCTTTAAAGGCGATTCGTATCTACCTCCTGAAATCTGTTTCCTGCAATTCTGCCTTGATTTCAAATCCTCTTCTTTGCCTTCCCTCAATATACTTGTGGACGAGAGTTATCATTTATAACTCTGCAGGTTTGTGAATTGCAGTGCCCTGAACCTCCATTTTACAACTCGTTTTTATGGGAGCTGCCCGCAAAATCGCAGAATGGCTTCAGGCCCTGTTCTGGTTCCGGTGGGCAGGCTGAGCCTGTGGTTAATTCTTCTTTCTGATGGGAAAATAGAGTGACCTGTGCCTGTCCCGACACCAAGAGCTAGTCTCTCGTTGGTTCCCCGTCTTCCCGTTCATCCTCAGGACAAATTGCAACCTGTACGGAACAGGAGGTTAAAGGTGCTGATGCTCCAAGTAGGGAGCTTGCTAGTAAAGCGGCTGGAATGGCGAACCCGGGCACAAGGAGATGAGAAATGAGGTGCGTTTTAGAAACCTTTCCCCATCACACGGTGTACCATCTTCTGGATTTCTCATGCATGTTTTTGATGTACGAAGATGCCCTTGAACCTGGAGATTTGGGACCCATGCGATGGGTACCACGCAGTATTACTTTAAAGGGTCTGCGTTTGCTCACCCAACCTCACCAAACCTCTCAGCCCCAAGAGTGTCCACCCTTATGTCTCATCCAGCTGTGCGTCTAGATATGGTCAATCCAGGTTGCATCACAGCCCCTGAACGCATTGTGTAAGAATTTCTCTCTCTTTCACTGCCTTTGTTTCATGGGTGTTTCAAAGTAATTTATTTTTATAATGGGGTTTAGCTGCTTTTCACTGCTGTGTTTATGCCGCTTTACACCCACTTGACACACTAACAGAGAGATATCAATACATAGGTTTTACGATTATTATTAGTCAGATATATTCTTGTGCGGTGAATAGGGCGTGTTGAGTCCAGTTCTCTGAGCAAGGAGTAGGTCTTGTCTATTACATATTGGGTTTATGGAACGGTATCTGAGCTAATTTGATACCCTTGTTTTATGTATCACCCCACCTCACCTTTCCCGTTAAGCAGCCATAGTGTGTTTTCTGCATGTGTGACTCTGTTCTGTTTTGTAATTCAGTTCAAGTGTAACGGTTTTTACATTCCCTCTATCAGTGATACCTTATGAGAAGTGTCCTTTTCTGTGTGACTTATTTCACTTAGAATCGTCGTACCTAAATCCACTCATCATGCTGCTACTAACCTTACGACATTGATTTCCTGGCTGAGTGATATTCCATTGTACATAAGGACCACAACTTCTTTATCCATTTTTCTCTTTCCTGGGATATTTAAGGTGGAATGAAGTGGAGGTCCTGGTCAACAGAGCAGCCCTAAACTTTGGGGTTCTTGTGTCTTGCTGATTTTTAATTTTCCCAATTTATACCCCCATGAGTGGAAGTGCCCTATGCTCTCTAAGCTGTGTTTTTCAGATGTTTCAGGACTCACCGGACACTTCTCCGGAGTGGCTCTTGGCAATTTACATCCCGCCCATCAGTGTAGCAAGGCTCCCATTTCTCCATGGCCTGTCCTGCATTTCTGGTTTTGACACTTTTTTCAGCATGGCCCTTTTGACCGATGGGAAGCGAGACTTCTTTGTAGCGCTGATTTGCCTTTCCAGGTTGCTTGGTTGGCCAAAAAGGGCGTATGCGTTTTTTCCTGAATATATTCAGGAAAAAACGCATACGCCCTTTTTGGCCAAGGGCATCATTGTCAACTTTTTGCCGCTTTTCATGTGCTTTAAAGGCGATTCGAATATACCTCCTGAAATCTGTTTCCTGCAATTCTGCCTTGATTTCAAATCCTCTTCTTTGCCTTCCCTCAATATATTTGTGGACGAGAGTTATCATTGATAACTCTGCAGGTTTGTGAATTGCAGTGCCCTGAACCTCCATTTTACAGCTCGCTTTTTTGGGAGCTGGCCGCAAAAGCGCAGGATGGCTTCAGGCCCTGTTCTGGTTCCGGTGGGCAGGCTGAGCCTGTGGTTAATTCTTCTTTCTGATGGGCAAATAGAGTGACCTGTGCCTGTCCCAACACCAAGAGCTAGTCTCTCGTTGGTTCCCCGTCTTCCCGTTCATCCTCAGGACAAATTGCAACCTGTACGGAACAGGAGGTGAAAGGTGCTGATGCTCCAAGTAGGGAGATTGCTAGTAAAGCGGCTGGAATGGCGAACCCGGGCACAAGGAGATGAGAAATGAGGTGCGTTTTAGAAACCTTTCCCCATCACACGGTGTACCATCTTCTGGGTTTCTCATGCATAATTTTGATGTAGGAAGATGCCCTTGAAACTGGAGATTTGGGACCCATGCGATGGGTACCACGCAGTATTACTTTAAAGGGTCTGCATTTGCTCACCCAACCTCACCGAACCTCTCAGCCCCAAGAGTGTCCACCCTTATGTCTCATCCAGCTGTGCGTCTAGATATGGTCAATCCAGGTTGCATCACAGCCCCTGAACGCATTGTGTAAGAATTTCTCTCTCTTTCACTGTCTTTGTTTCATGGGTGTTTCAAAGTAATTTATTTTTATAATGGGGTTTAGCTGCTTTTCACTGCTGTGTTTATGCCGCTTTACACCCACTTGACACACTAACAGAGAGATTTCAATACATAGGTTTTACGATTATTACTAGTCAGATATATTCTTGTGCGGTGAATAGGGCGTTTTGAGTACAGTTCTCTGAGCAAGGAGTAGGTCTTGTCTATTACATATTGGGTTTATGGAACGGTATCTGAGCTAATTTGAAACCCTTGTTTTATGTATCACCCCACCTCACCTTTCCCGTTAAGCAGCCATAGTGTGTTTTCTGCGTGTGTGACTCTGTTCTGTTTTGTAATTCAGTTCAAGTGTAACGGTTTTTACATTCCCTCTATCAGTGATACCTTATGAGAAGTGTCCTTTTCTGTGTGACTTATTTCACTTAGAATCGTCGTACCTAAATCCACTCATCATGCTGCTACTAACCTTACGACATTGATTTCCTGGCTGAGTGATATTCCATTGTACATAAGGACCACAACTTCTTTATCCATTTTTCTCTTTCCTGGGATATTGAAGGTGGAATGAAGTGGAGGTCCTTGTCAACAGAGCAGCCCTCAACTTTGGGGTGCTTGTGACTTGCTGATTTTTCATTTTCCCAATTTATACCCCCATGAGTGGAAGTGCCCTATGCTCTCTAAGCTGTGTTTTTCAGATGTTTCAGGACACACCGTACACTTCTCCAGAGTGGCTGTTCGCAATTTACATCCCGCCCATCAGTGTAGCAAGGCTCCCATTTCTCCATGGCCTGTCCTGCATTTCTGGTTTTGACACTTTTTTCAGCATGGCCCTTTTGACCGATGGGAAGCGAGACTTCTTTGAAGCGCTGATTTGCTTTTCCAGGTTGCTTGGTTGGCCACAAAGGGCGTATGCGTTTTTTCCTGAATATATTCAGGAAAAAACGCATACGCCCTTTTTGGCCAAGGGCATCATTGTCAACGTTTTGCCGCTTTTCATGTGCTTTAAAGGCGATTCGTATCTACCTCCTGAAATCTGTTTCCTGCAATTCTGCCTTGATTTCAAATCCTCTTCTTTGCCTTCCCTCAATATATTTGTGGACGAGAGTTATCATTTATAACTCTGCAGGTTTGTGAATTGCAGTGCCCTGAACCTCCATTTTACAACTCGTTTTTATGGGAGCTGCCCGCAAAATCGCAGAATGGCTTCAGGCCCTGTTCTGGTTCCAGTGGGCAGGCTGAGCCTGTGGTTAATTCTTCTTTCTGATGGGCAAATAGAGTGACCTGTGCCTGTCCCAACACCAAGAGCTAGTCTCTCGTTGGTTCCCCGTCTTCCCGTTCATCCTCAGGACAAATTGCAACCTGTACGGAACAGGAGGTGAAAGGTGCTGATGCTCCAAGTAGGGAGATTGCTGGTAAAGCGGCTGGAATGGCGAACCCGGGCACAAGGAGATGAGAAATGAGGTGCGTTTTAGAAACCTTTCCCCATCACACGGTGTACCATCTTCTGGGTTTCTCATGCATGTTTTCGATATAGGAAGATGCCCTTGAACCTGGAGATTTGGGACCCATGCGATGGGTACCACGCAGTATTACTTTAAAGGGTCTGCGTTTGCTCACCCAACCTCACCAAACCTCTCAGCCCCAACAGTGTCCACCCTTATGTCTCATCCAGCTGTGGGTCTAGATATGGTCAATCCAGGTTGCATCCCAGCCCCTGAAAACATTGTGTCAGACTTTCTCTCTCTTTCACTGTCTTTGTTTCATGGGTTTTTCTAAGTTATTTATTTTCATAATGGGATTTAGCTGCTTTTCACTGCTGTGTTTATGCCGCTTTACACCCTCTTGACACACTAACAGAGAGATATCAATACATAGGTTTTACGATTATTACTAGTCAGATATATTCTTGTGCGGTGAATAGGGCGTGTTGAGTCCAGTTCTCTGAGCAAGGAGTAGGTCTTGTCTATTACATATTGGGTTTATGGAACGGTATCTGAGCTAATTTGATACCCTTGTTTTATGTATCACCCCACCTCACCTTTCCCGTTAAGCAGCCATAGTGTGTTTTCTGCATGTGTGACTCTGTTCTGTTTTGTAATTCAGTTCAAGTGTAACGGTTTTTACATTCCCTCTATCAGTGATACCTTATGAGAAGTGTCCTTTTCTGTGTGACTTATTTCACTTAGAATCGTCGTACCTAAATCCACTCATCATGCTGCTACTAACCTTACGACATTGATTTCATGGCTGAGTGATATTCCATTGTACATAAGGACCACAACTTCTTTATCCATTTTTCTCTTTCCTGGGATATTTAAGGTGGAATGAAGTGGAGGTCCTGGTCAACAGAGCAGCCCTAAACTTTGGGGTGCTTGTGTCTTGCTGATTTTTAATTTTCCCAATTTATACCCCCATGAGTGGAAGTGCCCTATGCTCTCTAAGCTGTGTTTTTCAGATGTTTCAGGACTCACCGGACACTTCTCCAGAGTGGCTCTTGGCAATTTACATCCCGCCCATCAGTGTAGCAAGGCTCCCATTTCTCCATGGCCTGTCCTGCATTTCTGGTTTTGACACTTTTTTCAGCATGGCCCTTTTGACCGATGGGAAGCGAGACTTCTTTGTAGCGCTGATTTGCCTTTCCAGGTTGCTTGGTTGGCCAAAAAGGGCGTATGCGTTTTTTCCTGAATATATTCAGGAAAAAACGCATACGCCCTTTTTGGCCAAGGGCATCATTGTCAACGTTTTGCCGCTTTTCATGTGCTTTAAAGGCGATTCGTATCTACATCCTGAAATCTGTTTCCTGCAATTCTGCCTTGATTTCAAATCCTCTTCTTTGCCTTCCCTCAATATACTTGTGGACGAGAGTTATCATTTATAACTCTGCAGGTTTGTGAATTGCAGTGCCCTGAACCTCCATTTTACAACTCGTTTTTATGGGAGCTGCCCGCAAAATCGCAGAATGGCTTCAGGCCCTGTTCTGGTTCCGGTGGGCAGGCTGAGCCTGTGGTTAATTCTTCTTTCTGATGGGAAAATAGAGTGACCTGTGCCTGTCCCGACACCAAGAGCTAGTCTCTCGTTGGTTCCCCGTCTTCCCGTTCATCCTCAGGACAAATTGCAACCTGTACGGAACAGGAGGTTAAAGGTGCTGATGCTCCAAGTAGGGAGCTTGCTAGTAAAGCGGCTGGAATGGCGAACCCGGGCACAAGGAGATGAGAAATGAGGTGCGTTTTAGAAACCTTTCCCCATCACACGGTGTACCATCTTCTGGATTTCTCATGCATGTTTTTGATGTACGAAGATGCCCTTGAACCTGGAGATTTGGGACCCATGCGATGGGTACCACGCAGTATTACTTTAAAGGGTCTGCGTTTGCTCACCCAACCTCACCAAACCTCTCAGCCCCAAGAGTGTCCACCCTTATGTCTCATCCAGCTGTGCGTCTAGATATGGTCAATCCAGGTTGCATCACAGCCCCTGAACGCATTGTGTAAGAATTTCTCTCTCTTTCACTGCCTTTGTTTCATGGGTGTTTCAAAGTAATTTATTTTTATAATGGGGTTTAGCTGCTTTTCACTGCTGTGTTTATGCCGCTTTA
This sequence comes from Balaenoptera borealis, assembly GCF_965194805.1. Lineage (NCBI taxonomy): Eukaryota > Metazoa > Chordata > Mammalia > Artiodactyla > Balaenopteridae > Balaenoptera > Balaenoptera borealis. The sequence goes on from NW_028124006.1 coordinate 1,836,269, forward strand.
CACCCACTTGACACACTAACAGAGAGATATCAATACATAGGTTTTACGATTATTATTAGTCAGATATATTCTTGTGCGGTGAATAGGGCGTGTTGAGTCCAGTTCTCTGAGCAAGGAGTAGGTCTTGTCTATTACATATTGGGTTTATGGAACGGTATCTGAGCTAATTTGATACCCTTGTTTTATGTATCACCCCACCTCACCTTTCCCGTTAAGCAGCCATAGTGTGTTTTCTGCATGTGTGACTCTGTTCTGTTTTGTAATTCAGTTCAAGTGTAACGGTTTTTACATTCCCTCTATCAGTGATACCTTATGAGAAGTGTCCTTTTCTGTGTGACTTATTTCACTTAGAATCGTCGTACCTAAATCCACTCATCATGCTGCTACTAACCTTACGACATTGATTTCCTGGCTGAGTGATATTCCATTGTACATAAGGACCACAACTTCTTTATCCATTTTTCTCTTTCCTGGGATATTTAAGGTGGAATGAAGTGGAGGTCCTGGTCAACAGAGCAGCCCTAAACTTTGGGGTGCTTGTGTCTTGCTGATTTTTAATTTTCCCAATTTATACCCCCATGAGTGGAAGTGCCCTATGCTCTCTAAGCTGTGTTTTTCAGATGTTTCAGGACTCACCGGACACTTCTCCGGAGTGGCTCTTGGCAATTTACATCCCGCCCATCAGTGTAGCAAGGCTCCCATTTCTCCATGGCCTGTCCTGCATTTCTGGTTTTGACACTTTTTTCAGCATGGCCCTTTTGACCGATGGGAAGCGAGACTTCTTTGTAGCGCTGATTTGCCTTTCCAGGTTGCTTGGTTGGCCAAAAAGGGCGTATGCGTTTTTTCCTGAATATATTCAGGAAAAAACGCATACGCCCTTTTTGGCCAAGGGCATCATTGTCAACTTTTTGCCGCTTTTCATGTGCTTTAAAGGCGATTCGAATATACCTCCTGAAATCTGTTTCCTGCAATTCTGCCTTGATTTCAAATCCTCTTCTTTGCCTTCCCTCAATATATTTGTGGACGAGAGTTATCATTGATAACTCTGCAGGTTTGTGAATTGCAGTGCCCTGAACCTCCATTTTACAGCTCGCTTTTTTGGGAGCTGGCCGCAAAAGCGCAGGATGGCTTCAGGCCCTGTTCTGGTTCCGGTGGGCAGGCTGAGCCTGTGGTTAATTCTTCTTTCTGATGGGCAAATAGAGTGACCTGTGCCTGTCCCAACACCAAGAGCTAGTCTCTCGTTGGTTCCCCGTCTTCCCGTTCATCCTCAGGACAAATTGCAACCTGTACGGAACAGGAGGTGAAAGGTGCTGATGCTCCAAGTAGGGAGATTGCTGGTAAAGCGGCTGGAATGGCGAACCCGGGCACAAGGAGATGAGAAATGAGGTGCGTTTTAGAAACCTTTCCCCATCACACGGTGTACCATCTTCTGGGTTTCTCATGCATAATTTTGATGTAGGAAGATGCCCTTGAACCTGGAGATTTGGGACCCATGCGATGGGTACCACGCAGTATTACTTTAAAGGGTCTGCATTTGCTCACCCAACCTCACCGAACCTCTCAGCCCCAAGAGTGTCCACCCTTATGTCTCATCCAGCTGTGCGTCTAGATATGGTCAATCCAGGTTGCATCACAGCCCCTGAACGCATTGTGTAAGAATTTCTCTCTCTTTCACTGTCTTTGTTTCATGGGTGTTTCAAAGTAATTTATTTTTATAATGGGGTTTAGCTGCTTTTCACTGCTGTGTTTATGCCGCTTTACACCCACTTGACACACTAACAGAGAGATTTCAATACATAGGTTTTACGATTATTACTAGTCAGATATATTCTTGTGCGGTGAATAGGGCGTTTTGAGTACAGTTCTCTGAGCAAGGAGTAGGTCTTGTCTATTACATATTGGGTTTATGGAACGGTATCTGAGCTAATTTGAAACCCTTGTTTTATGTATCACCCCACCTCACCTTTCCCGTTAAGCAGCCATAGTGTGTTTTCTGCGTGTGTGACTCTGTTCTGTTTTGTAATTCAGTTCAAGTGTAACGGTTTTTACATTCCCTCTATCAGTGATACCTTATGAGAAGTGTCCTTTTCTGTGTGACTTATTTCACTTAGAATCGTTGTACCTAAATCCACTCATCATGCTGCTACTAACCTTACGACATTGATTTCCTGGCTGAGTGATATTCCATTGTACATAAGGACCACAACTTCTTTATCCATTTTTCTCTTTCCTGGGATATTTAAGGTGGAATGAAGTGGAGGTCCTGGTCAACAGAGCAGCCCTCAACTTTGGGGTGCTTGTGACTTGCTGATTTTTCATTTTCCCAATTTATACCCCCATGAGTGGAAGTGCCCTATGCTCTCTAAGCTGTGTTTTTCAGATGTTTCAGGACACACCGTACACTTCTCCAGAGTGGCTGTTCGCAATTTACATCCCACCCATCAGTGTAGCAAGGCTCCCATTTCTCCATGGCCTGTCCTGCATTTCTGGTTTTGACACTTTTTTCAGCATGGCCCTTTTGACCGATGGGAAGCGAGACTTCTTTGAAGCGCTGATTTGCTTTTCCAGGTTGCTTGGTTGGCCACAAAGGGCGTATGCGTTTTTTCCTGAATATATTCAGGAAAAAACGCATACGCCCTTTTTGGCCAAGGGCATCATTGTCAACGTTTTGCCGCTTTTCATGTGCTTTAAAGGCGATTCGTATCTACCTCCTGAAATCTGTTTCCTGCAATTCTGCCTTGATTTCAAATCCTCTTCTTTGCCTTCCCTCAATATATTTGTGGACGAGAGTTATCATTTATAACTCTGCAGGTTTGTGAATTGCAGTGCCCTGAACCTCCATTTTACAACTCGTTTTTATGGGAGCTGCCCGCAAAATCGCAGAATGGCTTCAGGCCCTGTTCTGGTTCCGGGGGTCAGGCTGAGCCTGTGGTTAATTCTTCTTTCTGATGGGAAAATAGAGTGACCTGTGCCTGTCCCAACACCAAGAGCTAGTCTCTCGTTGGTTCCACGTCTTCCCGTTTATCCTCAGGACAAATTGCAACCTGTACGGAACAGGATGTTAAAGGTGCTGATGCTCCAAGTAGGGAGCTTGCTAGTAAAGCGGCTGGAATGGCGAACCCGGGCACAAGGAGATGAGAAATGAGGTGCGTTTTAGAAACCTTTCCCCATCACACGGTGTACCATCTTCTGGGTTTCTCATGCATAATTTTGATGTAGGAAGATGCCCTTGAAACTGGAGATTTGGGACCCATGCGATGGGTACCACGCAGTATTACTTTAAAGGGTCTGCATTTGCTCACCCAACCTCACCGAACCTCTCAGCCCCAAGAGTGTACACCCTTATGTCTCATCCAGCTGTGCGTCTAGATATGGTCAATCCAGGTTGCATCACAGCCCCTGAACGCATTGTGTAAGAATTTCTCTCTCTTTCACTGTCTTTGTTTCATGGGTGTTTCAAAGTAATTTATTTTTATAATGGGGTTTAGCTGCTTTTCACTGCTGTGTTTATGCCGCTTTACACCCACTTGACACACTTACAGAGAGATATCAATACATAGGTTTTACGATTATTACTAGTCAGATATATTCTTGTGCGGTGAATAGGGCGTTTTGAGTACAGTTCTCTGAGCAAGGAGTAGGTCTTGTCTATTACATATTGGGTTTATGGAACGGTATCTGAGCTAATTTGAAACCCTTGTTTTATGTATCACCCCACCTCACCTTTCCCGTTAAGCAGCCATAGTGTGTTTTCTGCATGTGTGACTCTGTTCTGTTTTGTAATTCAGTTCAAGTGTAACGGTTTTTACATTCCCTCTATCAGTGATACCTTATGAGAAGTGTCCTTTTCTGTGTGACTTATTTCACTTAGAATCGTCGTACCTAAATCCACTCATCATGCTGCTACTAACCTTACGACATTGATTTCCTGGCTGAGTGATATTCCATTGTACATAAGGACCACAACTTCTTTATCCATTTTTCTCTTTCCTGGGATATTTAAGGTGGAATGAAGTGGAGGTCCTGGTCAACAGAGCAGCCCTAAACTTTGGGGTGCTTGTGTCTTGCTGATTTTTCATTTTCCCAATTTATACCCCCATGAGTGGAAGTGCCCTATGCTCTCTAAGCTGTGTTTTTCAGATGTTTCAGGACTCACCGGACTCTTCTCCAGAGTGGCTCTTGGCAATTTACATCCCGCCCATCAGTGTAGCAAGGCTCCCATTTCTCCATGGCCTGTCCTGCATTTCTGGTTTTGACACTTTTTTCAGCATGGCCCTTTTGACCGATGGGAAGCGAGACTTCTTTGTAGCGCTGATTTGCCTTTCCAGGTTGCTTGGTTGGCCAAAAAGGGCGTATGCGTTTTTTCCTGAATATATTCAGGAAAAAACGCATACGCCCTTTTTGGCCAAGGGCATCATTGTCAACGTTTTGCCGCTTTTCATGTGCTTTAAAGGCGATTCGAATATACCTCCTGAAATCTGTTTCCTGCAATTCTGCCTTGATTTCAAATCCTCTTCTTTGCCTTCCCTCAATATATTTGTGGACGAGAGTTATCATTGATAACTCTGCAGGTTTGTGAATTGCAGTGCCCTGAACCTCCATTTTACAGCTCGCTTTTTTGGGAGCTGGCCGCAAAAGCGCAGGATGGCTTCAGGCCCTGTTCTGGTTCCGGTGGGCAGGCTGAGCCTGTGGTTAATTCTTCTTTCTGATGGGCAAATAGAGTGACCTGTGCCTGTCCCAACACCAAGAGCTAGTCTCTCGTTGGTTCCCCGTCTTCCCGTTCATCCTCAGGACAAATTGCAACCTGTACGGAACAGGAGGTGAAAGGTGCTGATGCTCCAAGTAGGGAGATTGCTGGTAAAGCGGCTGGAATGGCGAACCCGGGCACAAGGAGATGAGAAATGAGGTGCGTTTTAGAAACCTTTCCCCATCACACGGTGTACCATCTTCTGGGTTTCTCATGCATGTTTTCGATATAGGAAGATGCCCTTGAACCTGGAGATTTGGGACCCATGCGATGGGTACCACGCAGTATTACTTTAAAGGGTCTGCGTTTGCTCACCCAACCTCACCAAACCTCTCAGCCCCAACAGTGTCCACCCTTATGTCTCATCCAGCCGTTGGTCTAGATATGGTCAATCCAGGTTGCATCCCAGCCCCTGAACACATTGTGTCAGACTTTCTCTCTCTTTCACTGTCTTTGTTTCATGGGTTTTTCTAAGTTATTTATTTTCATAATGGGATTTAGCTGCTTTTCACTGCTGTGTTTATGCCGCTTTACACCCACTTGACACACTAACAGAGAGATATCAATACATAGGTTTTACGATTATTACTAGTCAGATATATTCTTGTGCGGTGAATAGGGCGTGTTGAGTCCAGTTCTCTGAGCAAGGAGTAGGTCTTGTCTATTACATATTGGGTTTATGGAACGGTATCTGAGCTAATTTGATACCCTTGTTTTATGTATCACCCCACCTCACCTTTCCCGTTAAGCAGCCATAGTGTGTTTTCTGCATGTGTGACTCTGTTCTGTTTTGTAATTCAGTTCAAGTGTAACGGTTTTTACATTCCCTCTATCAGTGATACCTTATGAGAAGTGTCCTTTTCTGTGTGACTTATTTCACTTAGAATCGTCGTACCTAAATCCACTCATCATGCTGCTGCTAACCTTACGACATTGATTTCATGGCTGAGTGATATTCCATTGTACATAAGGACCACAACTTCTTTATCCATTTTTCTCTTTCCTGGGATATTGAAGGTGGAATGAAGTGGAGGTCCTGGTCAACAGAGCAGCCCTAAACTTTGGGGTGCTTGTGTCTTGCTGATTTTTAATTTTCCCAATTTATACCCCCATGAGTGGAAGTGCCCTATGCTCTCTAAGCTGTGTTTTTCAGATGTTTCAGGACTCACCGGACACTTCTCCAGAGTGGCTCTTGGCAATTTACATCCCGCCCATCAGTGTAGCAAGGCTCCCATTTCTCCATGGCCTGTCCTGCATTTCTGGTTTTGACACTTTTTTCAGCATGGCCCTTTTGACCGATGGGAAGCGAGACTTCTTTGTAGCGCTGATTTGCCTTTCCAGGTTGCTTGGTTGGCCAAAAAGGGCGTATGCGTTTTTTCCTGAATATATTCAGGAAAAAACGCATACGCCCTTTTTGGCCAAGGGCATCATTGTCAACATTTTGCCGCTTTTCATGTGCTTTAAAGGCGATTCGTATCTACCTCCTGAAATCTGTTTCCTGCAATTCTGCCTTGATTTCAAATCCTCTTCTTTGCCTTCCCTCAATATACTTGTGGACGAGAGTTATCATTTATAACTCTGCAGGTTTGTGAATTGCAGTGCCCTGAACCTCCATTTTACAACTCGTTTTTATGGGAGCTGGCCGCAAAAGCGCAGAATGGCTTCAGGCCCTGTTCTGGTTCCGGGGGGCAGGCTGAGTCTGTGGTTAATTCTTCTTTCTGATGGGAAAATAGAGTGACCTGTGCGTGTCCCAACACCAAGAGCTAGTCTCTCATTGGTTCCACGTCTTCCCGTTTATTCTCAGGACAAATTGCAACCTGTACGGAACAGGAGGTTAAAGGTGCTGATGCTCCAAGTAGGGAGCTTGCTAGTAAAGTGGCTGGAATGGCGAACCCGGGCACAAGGAGATGAGAAATGAGGTGCGTTTTAGAAACCTTTCCCCATCACACGATGTACCATCTTCTGGGTTTCTCATGCATGTTTTTGATGTACGAAGATGCCCTTGAACCTGGAGATTTGGGACCCATGCGATGGGTACCACGCAGTATTACTTTAAAGCGTCTGCGTTTGCTCACCCAACCTCACCAAACCTCTCAGCCCCAAGAGTGTCCACCCTTATGTCTCATCCAGCTGTGGGTCTAGATATGGTCAATCCAGGTTGCATCCCAGCCCCTGAACGCATTGTATAAGAATTTCTCTCTCTTTCACTGCCTTTGTTTCATGGGTGTTTCAAAGTAATTTATTTTTATAATGGGGTTTAGCTGCTTTTCACTGCTGTGTTTATGCCGCTTTACACCCACTTGACACACTAACAGAGAGATATCAATACATAGGTTTTACGATTATTATTAGTCAGATATATTCTTGTGTGGTGAATAGGGCGTGTTGAGTCCAATTCTCTGAGCAAGGAGTAGGTCTTGTCTATTACATATTGGGTTTCTGGAACGGTATCTGAGCTTATTTGATACCCTTGTTTTATGTATCACCCCACCTCACCTTTCCCGTTAAGCAGCCATAGTGTGTTTTCTGCATGTGTGACTCTGTTCTGTTTTGTAATTCAGTTCAAGTGTAACGGTTTTTACATTCCCTCTATCAGTGATACCTTATGAGAAGTGTCCTTTTCTGTGTGACTTATTTCACTTAGAATCGTCGTACCTAAATCCACTCATCATGCTGCTGCTAACCTTACGACATTGATTTCATGGCTGAGTGATATTCCATTGTACATAAGGACCACAACTTCTTTATCCATTTTTCTCTTTCCTGGGATATTGAAGGTGGAATGAAGTGGAGGTCCTGGTCAACAGAGCAGCCCTAAACTTTGGGGTGCTTGTGTCTTGCTGATTTTTAATTTTCCCAATTTATACCCCCATGAGTGGAAGTGCCCTATGCTCTCTAAGCTGTGTTTTTCAGATGTTTCAGGACTCACCGGACACTTCTCCAGAGTGGCTCTTGGCAATTTACATCCCGCCCATCAGTGTAGCAAGGCTCCCATTTCTCCATGGCCTGTCCTGCATTTCTGGTTTTGACACTTTTTTCAGCATGGCCCTTTTGACCGATGGGAAGCGAGACTTCTTTGTAGCGCTGATTTGCCTTTCCAGGTTGCTTGGTTGGCCAAAAAGGGCGTATGCGTTTTTTCCTGAATATATTCAGGAAAAAACGCATACGCCCTTTTTGGCCAAGGGCATCATTGTCAACGTTTTGCCGCTTTTCATGTGCTTTAAAGGCGATTCGTATCTACCTCCTGAAATCTGTTTCCTGCAATTCTGCCTTGATTTCAAATCCTCTTCTTTGCATTCCCTCAATATATTTGTGGACGAGAGTTATCATTTATAACTCTGCAGGTTTGTGAATTGCAGTGCCCTGAACCTCCATTTTACAACTCGTTTTTATGGGAGCTGGCCGCAAAATCGCAGAATGGCTTCAGGCCCTGTTCTGGTTCCGGGGGTCAGGCTGAGCCTGTGGTTAATTCTTCTTTCTGATGGGCAAATAGAGTGACCTGTGCCTGTCCCAACACCAAGAGCTAGTCTCTCGTTGGTTCCCCGTCTTCCCGTTCATCCTCAGGACAAATTGCAACCTGTACGGAACAGGAGGTGAAAGGTGCTGATGCTCCAAGTAGGGAGATTGCTAGTAAAGCGGCTGGAATGGCGAACCCGGGCACAAGGAGATGAGAAATGAGGTGCGTTTTAGAAACCTTTCCCCATCACACGGTGTACCATCTTCTGGGTTTCTCATGCATAATTTTGATGTAGGAAGATGCCCTTGAAACTGGAGATTTGGGACCCATGCGATGGGTACCACGCAGTATTACTTTAAAGGGTCTGCATTTGCTCACCCAACCTCACCGAACCTCTCAGCCCCAAGAGTGTCCACCCTTATGTCTCATCCAGCTGTGCGTCTAGATATGGTCAATCCAGGTTGCATCACAGCCCCTGAACGCATTGTGTAAGAATTTCTCTCTCTTTCACTGTCTTTGTTTCATGGGTGTTTCAAAGTAATTTATTTTTATAATGGGGTTTAGCTGCTTTTCACTGCTGTGTTTATGCCGCTTTACACCCACTTGACACACTAACAGAGAGATTTCAATACATAGGTTTTACGATTATTACTAGTCAGATATATTCTTGTGCGGTGAATAGGGCGTTTTGAGTACAGTTCTCTGAGCAAGGAGTAGGTCTTGTCTATTACATATTGGGTTTATGGAACGGTATCTGAGCTAATTTGAAACCCTTGTTTTATGTATCACCCCACCTCACCTTTCCCGTTAAGCAGCCATAGTGTGTTTTCTGCGTGTGTGACTCTGTTCTGTTTTGTAATTCAGTTCAAGTGTAACGGTTTTTACATTCCCTCTATCAGTGATACCTTATGAGAAGTGTCCTTTTCTGTGTGACTTATTTCACTTAGAATCGTCGTACCTAAATCCACTCATCATGCTGCTACTAACCTTACGACATTGATTTCCTGGCTGAGTGATATTCCATTGTACATAAGGACCACAACTTCTTTATCCATTTTTCTCTTTCCTGGGATATTGAAGGTGGAATGAAGTGGAGGTCCTTGTCAACAGAGCAGCCCTCAACTTTGGGGTGCTTGTGACTTGCTGATTTTTCATTTTCCCAATTTATACCCCCATGAGTGGAAGTGCCCTATGCTCTCTAAGCTGTGTTTTTCAGATGTTTCAGGACACACCGTACACTTCTCCAGAGTGGCTGTTCGCAATTTACATCCCGCCCATCAGTGTAGCAAGGCTCCCATTTCTCCATGGCCTGTCCTGCATTTCTGGTTTTGACACTTTTTTCAGCATGGCCCTTTTGACCGATGGGAAGCGAGACTTCTTTGAAGCGCTGATTTGCTTTTCCAGGTTGCTTGGTTGGCCACAAAGGGCGTATGCGTTTTTTCCTGAATATATTCAGGAAAAAACGCATACGCCCTTTTTGGCCAAGGGCATCATTGTCAACGTTTTGCCGCTTTTCATGTGCTTTAAAGGCGATTCGTATCTACCTCCTGAAATCTGTTTCCTGCAATTCTGCCTTGATTTCAAATCCTCTTCTTTGCCTTCCCTCAATATATTTGTGGACGAGAGTTATCATTTATAACTCTGCAGGTTTGTGAATTGCAGTGCCCTGAACCTCCATTTTACAACTCGTTTTTATGGGAGCTGCCCGCAAAATCGCAGAATGGCTTCAGGCCCTGTTCTGGTTCCAGTGGGCAGGCTGAGCCTGTGGTTAATTCTTCTTTCTGATGGGCAAATAGAGTGACCTGTGCCTGTCCCAACACCAAGAGCTAGTCTCTCGTTGGTTCCCCGTCTTCCCGTTCATCCTCAGGACAAATTGCAACCTGTACGGAACAGGAGGTGAAAGGTGCTGATGCTCCAAGTAGGGAGATTGCTGGTAAAGCGGCTGGAATGGCGAACCCGGGCACAAGGAGATGAGAAATGAGGTGCGTTTTAGAAACCTTTCCCCATCACACGGTGTACCATCTTCTGGGTTTCTCATGCATGTTTTCGATATAGGAAGATGCCCTTGAACCTGGAGATTTGGGACCCATGCGATGGGTACCACGCAGTATTACTTTAAAGGGTCTGCGTTTGCTCACCCAACCTCACCAAACCTCTCAGCCCCAACAGTGTCCACCCTTATGTCTCATCCAGCTGTGGGTCTAGATATGGTCAATCCAGGTTGCATCCCAGCCCCTGAACACATTGTGTCAGACTTTCTCTCTCTTTCACTGTCTTTGTTTCATGGGTTTTTCTAAGTTATTTATTTTCATAATGGGATTTAGCTGCTTTTCACTGCTGTGTTTATGCCGCTTTACACCCTCTTGACACACTAACAGAGAGATATCAATACATAGGTTTTACGATTATTACTAGTCAGATATATTCTTGTGCGGTGAATAGGGCGTGTTGAGTCCAGTTCTCTGAGCAAGGAGTAGGTCTTGTCTATTACATATTGGGTTTATGGAACGGTATCTGAGCTAATTTGATACCCTTGTTTTATGTATCACCCCACCTCACCTTTCCCGTTAAGCAGCCATAGTGTGTTTTCTGCATGTGTGACTCTGTTCTGTTTTGTAATTCAGTTCAAGTGTAACGGTTTTTACATTCCCTCTATCAGTGATACCTTATGAGAAGTGTCCTTTTCTGTGTGACTTATTTCACTTAGAATCGTCGTACCTAAATCCACTCATCATGCTGCTACTAACCTTACGACATTGATTTCATGGCTGAGTGATATTCCATTGTACATAAGGACCACAACTTCTTTATCCATTTTTCTCTTTCCTGGGATATTTAAGGTGGAATGAAGTGGAGGTCCTGGTCAACAGAGCAGCCCTAAACTTTGGGGTGCTTGTGTCTTGCTGATTTTTAATTTTCCCAATTTATACCCCCATGAGTGGAAGTGCCCTATGCTCTCTAAGCTGTGTTTTTCAGATGTTTCAGGACTCACCGGACACTTCTCCAGAGTGGCTCTTGGCAATTTACATCCCGCCCATCAGTGTAGCAAGGCTCCCATTTCTCCATGGCCTGTCCTGCATTTCTGGTTTTGACACTTTTTTCAGCATGGCCCTTTTGACCGATGGGAAGCGAGACTTCTTTGTAGCGCTGATTTGCCTTTCCAGGTTGCTTGGTTGGCCAAAAAGGGCGTATGCGTTTTTTCCTGAATATATTCAGGAAAAAACGCATACGCCCTTTTTGGCCAAGGGCATCATTGTCAACGTTTTGCCGCTTTTCATGTGCTTTAAAGGCGATTCGTATCTACCTCCTGAAATCTGTTTCCTGCAATTCTGCCTTGATTTCAAATCCTCTTCTTTGCCTTCCCTCAATATACTTGTGGACGAGAGTTATCATTTATAACTCTGCAGGTTTGTGAATTGCAGTGCCCTGAACCTCCATTTTACAACTCGTTTTTATGGGAGCTGCCCGCAAAATCGCAGAATGGCTTCAGGCCCTGTTCTGGTTCCGGTGGGCAGGCTGAGCCTGTGGTTAATTCTTCTTTCTGATGGGAAAATAGAGTGACCTGTGCCTGTCCCGACACCAAGAGCTAGTCTCTCGTTGGTTCCCCGTCTTCCCGTTCATCCTCAGGACAAATTGCAACCTGTACGGAACAGGAGGTTAAAGGTGCTGATGCTCCAAGTAGGGAGCTTGCTAGTAAAGCGGCTGGAATGGCGAACCCGGGCACAAGGAGATGAGAAATGAGGTGCGTTTTAGAAACCTTTCCCCATCACACGGTGTACCATCTTCTGGATTTCTCATGCATGTTTTTGATGTACGAAGATGCCCTTGAACCTGGAGATTTGGGACCCATGCGATGGGTACCACGCAGTATTACTTTAAAGGGTCTGCGTTTGCTCACCCAACCTCACCAAACCTCTCAGCCCCAAGAGTGTCCACCCTTATGTCTCATCCAGCTGTGCGTCTAGATATGGTCAATCCAGGTTGCATCACAGCCCCTGAACGCATTGTGTAAGAATTTCTCTCTCTTTCACTGCCTTTGTTTCATGGGTGTTTCAAAGTAATTTATTTTTATAATGGGGTTTAGCTGCTTTTCACTGCTGTGTTTATGCCGCTTTACACCCACTTGACACACTAACAGAGAGATATCAATACATAGGTTTTACGATTATTATTAGTCAGATATATTCTTGTGCGGTGAATAGGGCGTGTTGAGTCCAGTTCTCTGAGCAAGGAGTAGGTCTTGTCTATTACATATTGGGTTTATGGAACGGTATCTGAGCTAATTTGATACCCTTGTTTTATGTATCACCCCACCTCACCTTTCCCGTTAAGCAGCCATAGTGTGTTTTCTGCATGTGTGACTCTGTTCTGTTTTGTAATTCAGTTCAAGTGTAACGGTTTTTACATTCCCTCTATCAGTGATACCTTATGAGAAGTGTCCTTTTCTGTGTGACTTATTTCACTTAGAATCGTCGTACCTAAATCCACTCATCATGCTGCTACTAACCTTACGACATTGATTTCCTGGCTGAGTGATATTCCATTGTACATAAGGACCACAACTTCTTTATCCATTTTTCTCTTTCCTGGGATATTTAAGGTGGAATGAAGTGGAGGTCCTGGTCAACAGAGCAGCCCTAAACTTTGGGGTTCTTGTGTCTTGCTGATTTTTAATTTTCCCAATTTATACCCCCATGAGTGGAAGTGCCCTATGCTCTCTAAGCTGTGTTTTTCAGATGTTTCAGGACTCACCGGACACTTCTCCGGAGTGGCTCTTGGCAATTTACATCCCGCCCATCAGTGTAGCAAGGCTCCCATTTCTCCATGGCCTGTCCTGCATTTCTGGTTTTGACACTTTTTTCAGCATGGCCCTTTTGACCGATGGGAAGCGAGACTTCTTTGTAGCGCTGATTTGCCTTTCCAGGTTGCTTGGTTGGCCAAAAAGGGCGTATGCGTTTTTTCCTGAATATATTCAGGAAAAAACGCATACGCCCTTTTTGGCCAAGGGCATCATTGTCAACTTTTTGCCGCTTTTCATGTGCTTTAAAGGCGATTCGAATATACCTCCTGAAATCTGTTTCCTGCAATTCTGCCTTGATTTCAAATCCTCTTCTTTGCCTTCCCTCAATATATTTGTGGACGAGAGTTATCATTGATAACTCTGCAGGTTTGTGAATTGCAGTGCCCTGAACCTCCATTTTACAGCTCGCTTTTTTGGGAGCTGGCCGCAAAAGCGCAGGATGGCTTCAGGCCCTGTTCTGGTTCCGGTGGGCAGGCTGAGCCTGTGGTTAATTCTTCTTTCTGATGGGCAAATAGAGTGACCTGTGCCTGTCCCAACACCAAGAGCTAGTCTCTCGTTGGTTCCCCGTCTTCCCGTTCATCCTCAGGACAAATTGCAACCTGTACGGAACAGGAGGTGAAAGGTGCTGATGCTCCAAGTAGGGAGATTGCTGGTAAAGCGGCTGGAATGGCGAACCCGGGCACAAGGAGATGAGAAATGAGGTGCGTTTTAGAAACCTTTCCCCATCACACGGTGTACCATCTTCTGGGTTTCTCATGCATAATTTTGATGTAGGAAGATGCCCTTGAACCTGGAGATTTGGGACCCATGCGATGGGTACCACGCAGTATTACTTTAAAGGGTCTGCATTTGCTCACCCAACCTCACCGAACCTCTCAGCCCCAAGAGTGTCCACCCTTATGTCTCATCCAGCTGTGCGTCTAGATATGGTCAATCCAGGTTGCATCACAGCCCCTGAACGCATTGTGTAAGAATTTCTCTCTCTTTCACTGTCTTTGTTTCATGGGTGTTTCAAAGTAATTTATTTTTATAATGGGGTTTAGCTGCTTTTCACTGCTGTGTTTATGCCGCTTTACACCCACTTGACACACTAACAGAGAGATTTCAATACATAGGTTTTACGATTATTACTAGTCAGATATATTCTTGTGCGGTGAATAGGGCGTTTTGAGTACAGTTCTCTGAGCAAGGAGTAGGTCTTGTCTATTACATATTGGGTTTATGGAACGGTATCTGAGCTAATTTGAAACCCTTGTTTTATGTATCACCCCACCTCACCTTTCCCGTTAAGCAGCCATAGTGTGTTTTCTGCGTGTGTGACTCTGTTCTGTTTTGTAATTCAGTTCAAGTGTAACGGTTTTTACATTCCCTCTATCAGTGATACCTTATGAGAAGTGTCCTTTTCTGTGTGACTTATTTCACTTAGAATCGTTGTACCTAAATCCACTCATCATGCTGCTACTAACCTTACGACATTGATTTCCTGGCTGAGTGATATTCCATTGTACATAAGGACCACAACTTCTTTATCCATTTTTCTCTTTCCTGGGATATTTAAGGTGGAATGAAGTGGAGGTCCTGGTCAACAGAGCAGCCCTCAACTTTGGGGTGCTTGTGACTTGCTGATTTTTCATTTTCCCAATTTATACCCCCATGAGTGGAAGTGCCCTATGCTCTCTAAGCTGTGTTTTTCAGATGTTTCAGGACACACCGTACACTTCTCCAGAGTGGCTGTTCGCAATTTACATCCCACCCATCAGTGTAGCAAGGCTCCCATTTCTCCATGGCCTGTCCTGCATTTCTGGTTTTGACACTTTTTTCAGCATGGCCCTTTTGACCGATGGGAAGCGAGACTTCTTTGAAGCGCTGATTTGCTTTTCCAGGTTGCTTGGTTGGCCACAAAGGGCGTATGCGTTTTTTCCTGAATATATTCAGGAAAAAACGCATACGCCCTTTTTGGCCAAGGGCATCATTGTCAACGTTTTGCCGCTTTTCATGTGCTTTAAAGGCGATTCGTATCTACCTCCTGAAATCTGTTTCCTGCAATTCTGCCTTGATTTCAAATCCTCTTCTTTGCCTTCCCTCAATATATTTGTGGACGAGAGTTATCATTTATAACTCTGCAGGTTTGTGAATTGCAGTGCCCTGAACCTCCATTTTACAACTCGTTTTTATGGGAGCTGCCCGCAAAATCGCAGAATGGCTTCAGGCCCTGTTCTGGTTCCGGGGGTCAGGCTGAGCCTGTGGTTAATTCTTCTTTCTGATGGGAAAATAGAGTGACCTGTGCCTGTCCCAACACCAAGAGCTAGTCTCTCGTTGGTTCCACGTCTTCCCGTTTATCCTCAGGACAAATTGCAACCTGTACGGAACAGGATGTTAAAGGTGCTGATGCTCCAAGTAGGGAGCTTGCTAGTAAAGCGGCTGGAATGGCGAACCCGGGCACAAGGAGATGAGAAATGAGGTGCGTTTTAGAAACCTTTCCCCATCACACGGTGTACCATCTTCTGGGTTTCTCATGCATAATTTTGATGTAGGAAGATGCCCTTGAAACTGGAGATTTGGGACCCATGCGATGGGTACCACGCAGTATTACTTTAAAGGGTCTGCATTTGCTCACCCAACCTCACCGAACCTCTCAGCCCCAAGAGTGTACACCCTTATGTCTCATCCAGCTGTGCGTCTAGATATGGTCAATCCAGGTTGCATCACAGCCCCTGAACGCATTGTGTAAGAATTTCTCTCTCTTTCACTGTCTTTGTTTCATGGGTGTTTCAAAGTAATTTATTTTTATAATGGGGTTTAGCTGCTTTTCACTGCTGTGTTTATGCCGCTTTACACCCACTTGACACACTTACAGAGAGATATCAATACATAGGTTTTACGATTATTACTAGTCAGATATATTCTTGTGCGGTGAATAGGGCGTTTTGAGTACAGTTCTCTGAGCAAGGAGTAGGTCTTGTCTATTACATATTGGGTTTATGGAACGGTATCTGAGCTAATTTGAAACCCTTGTTTTATGTATCACCCCACCTCACCTTTCCCGTTAAGCAGCCATAGTGTGTTTTCTGCATGTGTGACTCTGTTCTGTTTTGTAATTCAGTTCAAGTGTAACGGTTTTTACATTCCCTCTATCAGTGATACCTTATGAGAAGTGTCCTTTTCTGTGTGACTTATTTCACTTAGAATCGTCGTACCTAAATCCACTCATCATGCTGCTACTAACCTTACGACATTGATTTCCTGGCTGAGTGATATTCCATTGTATATAAGGACCACAACTTCTTTATCCATTTTTCTCTTTCCTGGGATATTTAAGGTGGAATGAAGTGGAGGTCCTGGTCAACAGAGCAGCCCTAAACTTTGGGGTGCTTGTGTCTTGCTGATTTTTCATTTTCCCAATTTATACCCCCATGAGTGGAAGTGCCCTATGCTCTCTAAGCTGTGTTTTTCAGATGTTTCAGGACTCACCGGACTCTTCTCCAGAGTGGCTCTTGGCAATTTACATCCCGCCCATCAGTGTAGCAAGGCTCCCATTTCTCCATGGCCTGTCCTGCATTTCTGGTTTTGACACTTTTTTCAGCATGGCCCTTTTGACCGATGGGAAGCGAGACTTCTTTGTAGCGCTGATTTGCCTTTCCAGGTTGCTTGGTTGGCCAAAAAGGGCGTATGCGTTTTTTCCTGAATATATTCAGGAAAAAACGCATACGCCCTTTTTGGCCAAGGGCATCATTGTCAACGTTTTGCCGCTTTTCATGTGCTTTAAAGGCGATTCGAATATACCTCCTGAAATCTGTTTCCTGCAATTCTGCCTTGATTTCAAATCCTCTTCTTTGCCTTCCCTCAATATATTTGTGGACGAGAGTTATCATTGATAACTCTGCAGGTTTGTGAATTGCAGTGCCCTGAACCTCCATTTTACAGCTCGCTTTTTTGGGAGCTGGCCGCAAAAGCGCAGGATGGCTTCAGGCCCTGTTCTGGTTCCGGTGGGCAGGCTGAGCCTGTGGTTAATTCTTCTTTCTGATGGGCAAATAGAGTGACCTGTGCCTGTCCCAACACCAAGAGCTAGTCTCTCGTTGGTTCCCCGTCTTCCCGTTCATCCTCAGGACAAATTGCAACCTGTACGGAACAGGAGGTGAAAGGTGCTGATGCTCCAAGTAGGGAGATTGCTGGTAAAGCGGCTGGAATGGCGAACCCGGGCACAAGGAGATGAGAAATGAGGTGCGTTTTAGAAACCTTTCCCCATCACACGGTGTACCATCTTCTGGGTTTCTCATGCATGTTTTCGATATAGGAAGATGCCCTTGAACCTGGAGATTTGGGACCCATGCGATGGGTACCACGCAGTATTACTTTAAAGGGTCTGCGTTTGCTCACCCAACCTCACCAAACCTCTCAGCCCCAACAGTGTCCACCCTTATGTCTCATCCAGCCGTTGGTCTAGATATGGTCAATCCAGGTTGCATCCCAGCCCCTGAACACATTGTGTCAGACTTTCTCTCTCTTTCACTGTCTTTGTTTCATGGGTTTTTCTAAGTTATTTATTTTCATAATGGGATTTAGCTGCTTTTCACTGCTGTGTTTATGCCGCTTTACACCCACTTGACACACTAACAGAGAGATATCAATACATAGGTTTTACGATTATTACTAGTCAGATATATTCTTGTGCGGTGAATAGGGCGTGTTGAGTCCAGTTCTCTGAGCAAGGAGTAGGTCTTGTCTATTACATATTGGGTTTATGGAACGGTATCTGAGCTAATTTGATACCCTTGTTTTATGTATCACCCCACCTCACCTTTCCCGTTAAGCAGCCATAGTGTGTTTTCTGCATGTGTGACTCTGTTCTGTTTTGTAATTCAGTTCAAGTGTAACGGTTTTTACATTCCCTCTATCAGTGATACCTTATGAGAAGTGTCCTTTTCTGTGTGACTTATTTCACTTAGAATCGTCGTACCTAAATCCACTCATCATGCTGCTGCTAACCTTACGACATTGATTTCATGGCTGAGTGATATTCCATTGTACATAAGGACCACAACTTCTTTATCCATTTTTCTCTTTCCTGGGATATTGAAGGTGGAATGAAGTGGAGGTCCTGGTCAACAGAGCAGCCCTAAACTTTGGGGTGCTTGTGTCTTGCTGATTTTTAATTTTCCCAATTTATACCCCCATGAGTGGAAGTGCCCTATGCTCTCTAAGCTGTGTTTTTCAGATGTTTCAGGACTCACCGGACACTTCTCCAGAGTGGCTCTTGGCAATTTACATCCCGCCCATCAGTGTAGCAAGGCTCCCATTTCTCCATGGCCTGTCCTGCATTTCTGGTTTTGACACTTTTTTCAGCATGGCCCTTTTGACCGATGGGAAGCGAGACTTCTTTGTAGCGCTGATTTGCCTTTCCAGGTTGCTTGGTTGGCCAAAAAGGGCGTATGCGTTTTTTCCTGAATATATTCAGGAAAAAACGCATACGCCCTTTTTGGCCAAGGGCATCATTGTCAACATTTTGCCGCTTTTCATGTGCTTTAAAGGCGATTCGTATCTACCTCCTGAAATCTGTTTCCTGCAATTCTGCCTTGATTTCAAATCCTCTTCTTTGCCTTCCCTCAATATACTTGTGGACGAGAGTTATCATTTATAACTCTGCAGGTTTGTGAATTGCAGTGCCCTGAACCTCCATTTTACAACTCGTTTTTATGGGAGCTGGCCGCAAAAGCGCAGAATGGCTTCAGGCCCTGTTCTGGTTCCGGGGGGCAGGCTGAGCCTGTGGTTAATTCTTCTTTCTGATGGGAAAATAGAGTGACCTGTGCGTGTCCCAACACCAAGAGCTAGTCTCTCATTGGTTCCACGTCTTCCCGTTTATTCTCAGGACAAATTGCAACCTGTACGGAACAGGAGGTTAAAGGTGCTGATGCTCCAAGTAGGGAGCTTGCTAGTAAAGTGGCTGGAATGGCGAACCCGGGCACAAGGAGATGAGAAATGAGGTGCGTTTTAGAAACCTTTCCCCATCACACGATGTACCATCTTCTGGGTTTCTCATGCATGTTTTTGATGTACGAAGATGCCCTTGAACCTGGAGATTTGGGACCCATGCGATGGGTACCACGCAGTATTACTTTAAAGCGTCTGCGTTTGCTCACCCAACCTCACCAAACCTCTCAGCCCCAAGAGTGTCCACCCTTATGTCTCATCCAGCTGTGCGTCTAGATATGGTCAATCCAGGTTGCATCACATCCCCTGAACGCATTGTATAAGAATTTCTCTCTCTTTCACTGCCTTTGTTTCATGGGTGTTTCAAAGTAATTTATTTTTATAATGGGGTTTAGCTGCTTTTCACTGCTGTGTTTATGCCGCTTTACACCCACTTGACACACTAACAGAGAGATATCAATACATAGGTTTTACGATTATTATTAGTCAGATATATTCTTGTGTGGTGAATAGGGCGTGTTGAGTCCAATTCTCTGAGCAAGGAGTAGGTCTTGTCTATTACATATTGGGTTTCTGGAACGGTATCTGAGCTTATTTGATACCCTTGTTTTATGTATCACCCCACCTCACCTTTCCCGTTAAGCAGCCATAGTGTGTTTTCTGCATGTGTGACTCTGTTCTGTTTTGTAATTCAGTTCAAGTGTAACGGTTTTTACATTCCCTCTATCAGTGATACCTTATGAGAAGTGTCCTTTTCTGTGTGACTTATTTCACTTAGAATCGTCGTACCTAAATCCACTCATCATGCTGCTGCTAACCTTACGACATTGATTTCATGGCTGAGTGATATTCCATTGTACATAAGGACCACAACTTCTTTATCCATTTTTCTCTTTCCTGGGATATTGAAGGTGGAATGAAGTGGAGGTCCTGGTCAACAGAGCAGCCCTAAACTTTGGGGTGCTTGTGTCTTGCTGATTTTTAATTTTCCCAATTTATACCCCCATGAGTGGAAGTGCCCTATGCTCTCTAAGCTGTGTTTTTCAGATGTTTCAGGACTCACCGGACACTTCTCCAGAGTGGCTCTTGGCAATTTACATCCCGCCCATCAGTGTAGCAAGGCTCCCATTTCTCCATGGCCTGTCCTGCATTTCTGGTTTTGACACTTTTTTCAGCATGGCCCTTTTGACCGATGGGAAGCGAGACTTCTTTGTAGCACTGATTTGCCTTTCCAGGTTGCTTGGTTGGCCAAAAAGGGCGTATGCGTTTTTTCCTGAATATATTCAGGAAAAAACGCATACGCCCTTTTTGGCCAAGGGCATCATTGTCAACATTTTGCCGCTTTTCATGTGCTTTAAAGGCGATTCGTATCTACCTCCTGAAATCTGTTTCCTGCAATTCTGCCTTGATTTCAAATCCTCTTCTTTGCCTTCCCTCAATATACTTGTGGACGAGAGTTATCATTTATAACTCTGCAGGTTTGTGAATTGCAGTGCCCTGAACCTCCATTTTACAACTCGTTTTTATGGGAGCTGGCCGCAAAAGCGCAGAATGGCTTCAGGCCCTGTTCTGGTTCCGGGGGGCAGGCTGAGTCTGTGATTAATTCTTCTTTCTGATGGGAAAATAGAGTGACCTGTGCGTGTCCCAACACCAAGAGCTAGTCTCTCATTGGTTCCACGTCTTCCCGTTTATTCTCAGGACAAATTGCAACCTGTACGGAACAGGAGGTTAAAGGTGCTGATGCTCCAAGTAGGGAGCTTGCTAGTAAAGTGGCTGGAATGGCGAACCCGGGCACAAGGAGATGAGAAATGAGGTGCGTTTTAGAAACCTTTCCCCATCACACGATGTACCATCTTCTGGGTTTCTCATGCATGTTTTTGATGTACGAAGATGCCCTTGAACCTGGAGATTTGGGACCCATGCGATGGGTACCACGCAGTATTACTTTAAAGCGTCTGCGTTTGCTCACCCAACCTCACCAAACCTCTCAGCCCCAAGAGTGTCCACCCTTATGTCTCATCCAGCTGTGCGTCTAGATATGGTCAATCCAGGTTGCATCACATCCCCTGAACGCATTGTATAAGAATTTCTCTCTCTTTCACTGCCTTTGTTTCATGGGTGTTTCAAAGTAATTTATTTTTATAATGGGGTTTAGCTGCTTTTCACTGCTGTGTTTATGCCGCTTTACACCCACTTGACACACTAACAGAGAGATATCAATACATAGGTTTTACGATTATTATTAGTCAGATATATTCTTGTGTGGTGAATAGGGCGTGTTGAGTCCAATTCTCTGAGCAAGGAGTAGGTCTTGTCTATTACATATTGGGTTTCTGGAACGGTATCTGAGCTTATTTGATACCCTTGTTTTATGTATCACCCCACCTCACCTTTCCCGTTAAGCAGCCATAGTGTGTTTTCTGCATGTGTGACTCTGTTCTGTTTTGTAATTCAGTTCAAGTGTAACGGTTTTTACATTCCCTCTATCAGTGATACCTTATGAGAAGTGTCCTTTTCTGTGTGACTTATTTCACTTAGAATCGTCGTACCTAAATCCACTCATCATGCTGCTGCTAACCTTACGACATTGATTTCATGGCTGAGTGATATTCCATTGTACATAAGGACCACAACTTCTTTATCCATTTTTCTCTTTCCTGGGATATTGAAGGTGGAATGAAGTGGAGGTCCTGGTCAACAGAGCAGCCCTAAACTTTGGGGTGCTTGTGTCTTGCTGATTTTTCATTTTCCCAATTTATACCCCCATGAGTGGAAGTGCCCTATGCTCTCTAAGCTGTGTTTTTCAGATGTTTCAGGACTCACCGGACACTTCTCCAGAGTGGCTCTTGGCAATTTACATCCCGCCCATCAGTGTAGCAAGGCTCCCATTTCTCCATGGCCTGTCCTGCATTTCTGGTTTTGACACTTTTTTCAGCATGGCCCTTTTGACCGATGGGAAGCGAGACTTCTTTGTAGCGCTGATTTGCCTTTCCAGGTTGCTTGGTTGGCCAAAAAGGGCGTATGCGTTTTTTCCTGAATATATTCAGGAAAAAACGCATACGCCCTTTTTGGCCAAGGGCATCATTGTCAACGTTTTGCCGCTTTTCATGTGCTTTAAAGGCGATTCGTATCTACCTCCTGAAATCTGTTTCCTGCAATTCTGCCTTGATTTCAAATCCTCTTCTTTGCCTTCCCTCAATATACTTGTGGACGAGAGTTATCATTTATAACTCTGCAGGTTTGTGAATTGCAGTGCCCTGAACCTCCATTTTACAACTCGTTTTTATGGGAGCTGGCCGCAAAATCGCAGAATGGCTTCAGGCCCTGTTCTGGTTCCGGGGGGCAGGCTGAGTCTGTGGTTAATTCTTCTTTCTGATGGGAAAATAGAGTGACCTGTGCGTGTCCCAACACCAAGAGCTAGTCTCTCATTGGTTCCACGTCTTCCCGTTTATTCTCAGGACAAATTGCAACCTGTACGGAACAGGAGGTTAAAGGTGCTGATGCTCCAAGTAGGGAGCTTGCTAGTAAAGTGGCTGGAATGGCGAACCCGGGCACAAGGAGATGAGAAATGAGGTGCGTTTTAGAAACCTTTCCCCATCACACGATGTACCATCTTCTGGGTTTCTCATGCATGTTTTTGATGTACGAAGATGCCCTTGAACCTGGAGATTTGGGACCCATGCGATGGGTACCACGCAGTATTACTTTAAAGCGTCTGCGTTTGCTCACCCAACCTCACCAAACCTCTCAGCCCCAAGAGTGTCCACCCTTATGTCTCATCCAGCTGTGCGTCTAGATATGGTCAATCCAGGTTGCATCACAGCCCCTGAATGCATTGTATAAGAATTTCTCTCTCTTTCACTGCCTTTGTTTCATGGGTGTTTCAAAGTAATTTATTTTTATAATGGGGTTTAGCTGCTTTTCACTGCTGTGTTTATGCCGCTTTACACCCACTTGACACACTAACAGAGAGATATCAATACATAGGTTTTACGATTATTATTAGTCAGATATATTCTTGTGTGGTGAATAGGGCGTGTTGAGTCCAATTCTCTGAGCAAGGAGTAGGTCTTGTCTATTACATATTGGGTTTCTGGAACGGTATCTGAGCTTATTTGATACCCTTGTTTTATGTATCACCCCACCTCACCTTTCCCGTTAAGCAGCCATAGTGTGTTTTCTGCATGTGTGACTCTGTTCTGTTTTGTAATTCAGTTCAAGTGTAACGGTTTTTACATTCCCTCTATCAGTGATACCTTATGAGAAGTGTCCTTTTCTGTGTGACTTATTTCACTTAGAATCGTCGTACCTAAATCCACTCATCATGCTGCTACTAACCTTACGACATTGATTTCCTGGCTGAGTGATATTCCATTGTACATAAGGACCACAACTTCTTTATCCATTTTTCTCTTTCCTGGGATA
This sequence comes from Balaenoptera borealis, assembly GCF_965194805.1. Lineage (NCBI taxonomy): Eukaryota > Metazoa > Chordata > Mammalia > Artiodactyla > Balaenopteridae > Balaenoptera > Balaenoptera borealis. The sequence goes on from NW_028124006.1 coordinate 1,859,627, forward strand.
TTTAAGGTGGAATGAAGTGGAGGTCCTGGTCAACAGAGCAGCCCTAAACTTTGGGGTGCTTGTGTCTTGCTGATTTTTCATTTTCCCAATTTATACCCCCATGAGTGGAAGTGCCCTATGCTCTCTAAGCTGTGTTTTTCAGATGTTTCAGGACTCACCGGACACTTCTCCGGAGTGGCTCTTGGCAATTTACATCCCGCCCATCAGTGTAGCAAGGCTCCCATTTCTCCATGGCCTGTCCTGCATTTCTGGTTTTGACACTTTTTTCAGCATGGCCCTTTTGACCGATGGGAAGCGAGACTTCTTTGTAGCGCTGATTTGCCTTTCCAGGTTGCTTGGTTGGCCAAAAAGGGCGTATGCGTTTTTTCCTGAATATATTCAGGAAAAAACGCATACGTCCTTTTTGGCCAAGGGCATCATTGTCAACATTTTGCCGCTTTTCATGTGCTTTAAAGGCGATTCGAATATACCTCCTGAAATCTGTTTCCTGCAATTCTGCCTTGATTTCAAATCCTCTTCTTTGCCTTCCCTCAATATATTTGTGGACGAGAGTTATCATTGATAACTCTGCAGGTTTGTGAATTGCAGTGCCCTGAACCTCCATTTTGCAGCTCGCTTTTTTGGGAGCTGGCCGCAAAAGCGCAGGATGGCTTCAGGCCCTGTTCTGGTTCCGGGGGGCAGGCTGAGCCTGTGGTTAATTCTTCTTTCTGATGGGCAAATAGAGTGACCTGTGCCTGTCCCAACACCAAGAGCTAGTCTCTCGTTGGTTCCCCGTCTTCCCGTTCATCCTCAGGACAAATTGCAACCTGTACGGAACAGGAGGTGAAAGGTGCTGATGCTCCAAGTAGGGAGATTGCTGGTAAAGCGGCTGGAATGGCGAACCCGGGCACAAGGAGATGAGAAATGAGGTGCGTTTTAGAAACCTTTCCCCATCACACGGTGTACCATCTTCTGGGTTTCTCATGCATGTTTTCGATATAGGAAGATGCCCTTGAACCTGGAGATTTGGGACCCATGCGATGGGTACCACGCAGTATTACTTTAAAGGGTCTGCGTTTGCTCACCCAACCTCACCAAACCTCTCAGCCCCAACAGTGTCCACCCTTATGTCTCATCCAGCTGTGGGTCTAGATATGGTCAATCCAGGTTGCATCCCAGCCCCTGAACACATTGTGTCAGACTTTCTCTCTCTTTCACTGTCTTTGTTTCATGGGTTTTTCTAAGTTATTTATTTTCATAATGGGATTTAGCTGCTTTTCACTGCTGTGTTTATGCCGCTTTACACCCACTTGACACACTAACAGAGAGATATCAATACATAGGTTTTACGATTATTACTAGTCAGATATATTCTTGTGCGGTGAATAGGGCGTGTTGAGTCCAGTTCTCTGAGCAAGGAGTAGGTCTTGTCTATTACATATTGGGTTTATGGAACGGTATCTGAGCTAATTTGATACCCTTGTTTTATGTATCACCCCACCTCACCTTTCCCGTTAAGCAGCCATAGTGTGTTTTCTGCATGTGTGACTCTGTTCTGTTTTGTAATTCAGTTCAAGTGTAACGGTTTTTACATTCCCTCTATCAGTGATACCTTATGAGAAGTGTCCTTTTCTGTGTGACTTATTTCACTTAGAATCGTCGTACCTAAATCCACTCATCATGCTGCTGCTAACCTTACGACATTGATTTCATGGCTGAGTGATATTCCATTGTACATAAGGACCACAACTTCTTTATCCATTTTTCTCTTTCCTGGGATATTGAAGGTGGAATGAAGTGGAGGTCCTGGTCAACAGAGCAGCCCTAAACTTTGGGGTGCTTGTGTCTTGCTGATTTTTAATTTTCCCAATTTATACCCCCATGAGTGGAAGTGCCCTATGCTCTCTAAGCTGTGTTTTTCAGATGTTTCAGGACTCACCGGACACTTCTCCGGAGTGGCTCTTGGCAATTTACATCCCGCCCATCAGTGTAGCAAGGCTCCCATTTCTCCATGGCCTGTCCTGCATTTCTGGTTTTGACACTTTTTTCAGCATGGCCCTTTTGACCGATGGGAAGCGATACTTCTTTGTAGCGCTGATTTGCCTTTCCAGGTTGCTTGGTTGGCCAAAAAGGGCGTATGCGTTTTTTCCTGAATATATTCAGGAAAAAACGCATACGCCCTTTTTGGCCAAGGGCATCATTGTCAACGTTTTGCCGCTTTTCATGTGCTTTAAAGGCGATTCGTATCTACCTCCTGAAATCTGTTTCCTGCAATTCTGCCTTGATTTCAAATCCTCTTCTTTGCCTTCCCTCAATATATTTGTGGACGAGAGTTATCATTTATAACTCTGCAGGTTTGTGAATTGCAGTGCCCTGAACCTCCATTTTACAACTCGTTTTTATGGGAGCTGCCCGCAAAATCGCAGAATGGCTTCAGGCCCTGTTCTGGTTCCGGTGGGCAGGCTGAGCCTGTGGTTAATTCTTCTTTCTGATGGGAAAATAGAGTGACCTGTGCCTGTCCCGACACCAAGAGCTAGTCTCTCGTTGGTTCCCCGTCTTCCCGTTCATCCTCAGGACAAATTGCAACCTGTACGGAACAGGAGGTTAAAGGTGCTGATGCTCCAAGTAGGGAGCTTGCTAGTAAAGCGGCTGGAATGGCGAACCCGGGCACAAGGAGATGAGAAATGAGGTGCGTTTTAGAAACCTTTCCCCATCACACGGTGTACCATCTTCTGGATTTCTCATGCATGTTTTTGATGTACGAAGATGCCCTTGAACCTGGAGATTTGGGACCCATGCGATGGGTACCACGCAGTATTACTTTAAAGGGTCTGCGTTTGCTCACCCAACCTCACCAAACCTCTCAGCCCCAAGAGTGTCCACCCTTATGTCTCATCCAGCTGTGCGTCTAGATATGGTCAATCCAGGTTGCATCACAGCCCCTGAACACATTGTGTAAGAATTTCTCTCTCTTTCACTGCCTTTGTTTCATGGGTGTTTCAAAGTAATTTATTTTTATAATGGGGTTTAGCTGCTTTTCACTGCTGTGTTTATGCCGCTTTACACCCACTTGACACACTAACAGAGAGATATCAATACATAGGTTTTACGATTATTATTAGTCAGATATATTCTTGTGCGGTGAATAGGGCGTGTTGAGTCCAGTTCTCTGAGCAAGGAGTAGGTCTTGTCTATTACATATTGGGTTTATGGAACGGTATCTGAGCTAATTTGATACCCTTGTTTTATGTATCACCCCACCTCACCTTTCCCGTTAAGCAGCCATAGTGTGTTTTCTGCATGTGTGACTCTGTTCTGTTTTGTAATTCAGTTCAAGTGTAACGGTTTTTACATTCCCTCTATCAGTGATACCTTATGAGAAGTGTCCTTTTCTGTGTGACTTATTTCACTTAGAATCATCGTACCTAAATCCACTCATCATGCTGCTACTCACCTTACGACATTGATTTCCTGGCTGAGTGATATTCCATTGTACATAAGGACCACAACTTCTTTATCCATTTTTCTCTTTCCTGGGATATTTAAAGTGGAATGAAGTGGAGGTCCTGGTCAACAGAGCAGCCCTAAACTTTGGGGTGCTTGTGTCTTGCTGATTTTTAATTTTCCCAATTTATACCCCCATGAGTGGAAGTGCCCTATGCTCTCTAAGCTGTGTTTTTCAGATGTTTCAGGACTCACCGGACACTTCTCCGGAGTGGCTCTTGGCAATTTACATCCCGCCCATCAGTGTAGCAAGGCTCCCATTTCTCCATGGCCTGTCCTGCGTTTCTGGTTTTGACACTTTTTTCAGCATGGCCCTTTTGACCGATGGGAAGCGAGACTTCTTTGTAGCGCTGATTTGCCTTTCCAGGTTGCTTGGTTGGCCAAAAAGGGCGTATGCGTTTTTTCCTGAATATATTCAGGAAAAAACGCATACGCCCTTTTTGGCCAAGGGCATCATTGTCAACGTTTTGCCGCTTTTCATGTGCTTTAAAGGCGATTCGAATATACCTCCTGAAATCTGTTTCCTGCAATTCTGCCTTGATTTCAAATCCTCTTCTTTGCCTTCCCTCAATATATTTGTGGACGAGAGTTATCATTGATAACTCTGCAGGTTTGTGAATTGCAGTGCCCTGAACCTCCATTTTACAGCTCGCTTTTTTGGGAGCTGGCCGCAAAAGCACAGGATGGCTTCAGGCCCTGTTCTGGTTCCGGTGGGCAGGCTGAGCCTGTGGTTAATTCTTCTTTCTGATGGGCAAATAGAGTGACCTGTGCCTGTCCCAACACCAAGAGCTAGTCTCTCGTTGGTTCCCCGTCTTCCCGTTCATCCTCAGGACAAATTGCAACCTGTACGGAACAGGAGGTGAAAGGTGCTGATGCTCCAAGTAGGGAGATTGCTGGTAAAGCGGCTGGAATGGCGAACCCGGGCACAAGGAGATGAGAAATGAGGTGCGTTTTAGAAACCTTTCCCCATCACACGGTGTACCATCTTCTGGGTTTCTCATGCATGTTTTCGATATAGGAAGATGCCCTTGAACCTGGAGATTTGGGACCCATGCGATGGGTACCACGCAGTATTACTTTAAAGGGTCTGCGTTTGCTCACCCAACCTCACCAAACCTCTCAGCCCCAACAGTGTCCACCCTTATGTCTCATCCAGCTGTGGGTCTAGATATGGTCAATCCAGGTTGCATCCCAGCCCCTGAACACATTGTGTCAGACTTTCTCTCTCTTTCACTGTCTTTGTTTCATGGCTTTTTCTAAGTTATTTATTTTCATAATGGGATTTAGCTGCTTTTCACTGCTGTGTTTATGCCGCTTTACACCCACTTGACACACTAACAGAGAGATATCAATACATAGGTTTTACGATTATTACTAGTCAGATATATTCTTGTGCGGTGAATAGGGCGTGTTGAGTCCAGTTCTCTGAGCAAGGAGTAGGTCTTGTCTATTACATATTGGGTTTATGGAACGGTATCTGAGCTAATTTGATACCCTTGTTTTATGTATCACCCCACCTCACCTTTCCCGTTAAGCAGCCATAGTGTGTTTTCTGCATGTGTGACTCTGTTCTGTTTTGTAATTCAGTTCAAGTGTAACGGTTTTTACATTCCCTCTATCAGTGATACCTTATGAGAAGTGTCCTTTTCTGTGTGACTTATTTCACTTAGAATCGTCGTACCTAAATCCACTCATCATGCTGCTACTAACCTTACGACATTGATTTCCTGGCTGAGTGATATTCCATTGTACATAAGGACCACAACTTCTTTATCCATTTTTCTCTTTCCTGGGATATTTAAGGTGGAATGAAGTGGAGGTCCTGGTCAACAGAGCAGCCCTAAACTTTGGGGTGCTTGTGTCTTGCTGATTTTTAATTTTCCCAATTTATACCCCCATGAGTGGAAGTGCCCTATGCTCTCTAAGCTGTGTTTTTCAGATGTTTCAGGACTCACCGGACACTTCTCCGGAGTGGCTCTTGGCAATTTACATCCCGCCCATCAGTGTAGCAAGGCTCCCATTTCTCCATGGCCTGTCCTGCATTTCTGGTTTTGACACTTTTTTCAGCATGGCCCTTTTGACCGATGGGAAGCGAGACTTCTTTGTAGCGCTGATTTGCCTTTCCAGGTTGCTTGGTTGGCCAAAAAGGGCGTATGCGTTTTTTCCTGAATATATTCAGGAAAAAACGCATACGCCCTTTTTGGCCAAGGGCATCATTGTCAACGTTTTGCCGCTTTTCATGTGCTTTAAAGGCGATTCGTATCTACCTCCTGAAATCTGTTTCCTGCAATTCTGCCTTGATTTCAAATCCTCTTCTTTGCCTTCCCTCAATATATTTGTGGACGAGAGTTATCATTTATAACTCTGCAGGTTTGTGAATTGCAGTGCCCTGAACCTCCATTTTACAACTCGTTTTTATGGGAGCTGCCCGCAAAATCGCAGAATGGCTTCAGGCCCTGTTCTGGTTCCGGGGGGCAGGCTGAGCCTGTGGTTAATTCTTCTTTCTGATGGGCAAATAGAGTGACCTGTGCCTGTCCCAACACCAAGAGCTAGTCTCTCGTTGGTTCCCCGTCTTCCCGTTCATCCTCAGGACAAATTGCAACCTGTACGGAACAGGAGGTGAAAGGTGCTGATGCTCCAAGTAGGGAGATTGCTGGTAAAGCGGCTGGAATGGCGAACCCGGGCACAAGGAGATGAGAAATGAGGTGCGTTTTAGAAACCTTTCCCCATCACACAGTGTACCATCTTCTGGGTTTCTCATGCATAATTTTGATGTAGGAAGATGCCCTTGAACCTGGAGATTTGGGACCCATGCGATGGGTACCACGCAGTATTACTTTAAAGGGTCTGCATTTGCTCACCCAACCTCACCGAACCTCTCAGCCCCAAGAGTGTCCACCCTTATGTCTCATCCAGCTGTGCGTCTAGATATGGTCAATCCAGGTTGCATCACAGCCCCTGAACGCATTGTGTAAGAATTTCTCTCTCTTTCACTGTCTTTGTTTCATGGGTGTTTCAAAGTAATTTATTTTTATAATGGGGTTTAGCTGCTTTTCACTGCTGTGTTTATGCCGCTTTACACCCACTTGACACACTAACAGAGAGATTTCAATACATAGGTTTTACGATTATTACTAGTCAGATATATTCTTGTGCGGTGAATAGGGCGTTTTGAGTACAGTTCTCTGAGCAAGGAGTAGGTCTTGTCTATTACATATTGGGTTTATGGAACGGTATCTGAGCTAATTTGAAACCCTTGTTTTATGTATCACCCCACCTCACCTTTCCCGTTAAGCAGCCATAGTGTGTTTTCTGCGTGTGTGACTCTGTTCTGTTTTGTAATTCAGTTCAAGTGTAACGGTTTTTACATTCCCTCTATCAGTGATACCTTATGAGAAGTGTCCTTTTCTGTGTGACTTATTTCACTTAGAATCGTCGTACCTAAATCCACTCATCATGCTGCTACTAACCTTACGACATTGATTTCCTGGCTGAGTGATATTCCATTGTACATAAGGACCACAACTTCTTTATCCATTTTTCTCTTTCCTGGGATATTTAAGGTGGAATGAAGTGGAGGTCCTGGTCAACAGAGCAGCCCTCAACTTTGGGGTGCTTGTGACTTGCTGATTTTTCATTTTCCCAATTTATACCCCCATGAGTGGAAGTGCCCTATGCTCTCTAAGCTGTGTTTTTCAGATGTTTCAGGACACACCGTACACTTCTCCAGAGTGGCTGTTCGCAATTTACATCCCACCCATCAGTGTAGCAAGGCTCCCATTTCTCCATGGCCTGTCCTGCATTTCTGGTTTTGACACTTTTTTCAGCATGGCCCTTTTGACCGATGGGAAGCGAGACTTCTTTGAAGCGCTGATTTGCTTTTCCAGGTTGCTTGGTTGGCCACAAAGGGCGTATGCGTTTTTTCCTGAATATATTCAGGAAAAAACGCATACGCCCTTTTTGGCCAAGGGCATCATTGTCAACGTTTTGCCGCTTTTCATGTGCTTTAAAGGCGATTCGTATCTACCTCCTGAAATCTGTTTCCTGCAATTCTGCCTTGATTTCAAATCCTCTTCTTTGCCTTCCCTCAATATATTTGTGGACGAGAGTTATCATTTATAACTCTGCAGGTTTGTGAATTGCAGTGCCCTGAACCTCCATTTTACAACTCGTTTTTATGGGAGCTGCCCGCAAAATCGCAGAATGGCTTCAGGCCCTGTTCTGGTTCCGGGGGTCAGGCTGAGCCTGTGGTTAATTCTTCTTTCTGATGGGAAAATAGAGTGACCTGTGCCTGTCCCAACACCAAGAGCTAGTCTCTCGTTGGTTCCACGTCTTCCCGTTTATCCTCAGGACAAATTGCAACCTGTACGGAACAGGATGTTAAAGGTGCTGATGCTCCAAGTAGGGAGCTTGCTAGTAAAGCGGCTGGAATGGCGAACCCGGGCACAAGGAGATGAGAAATGAGGTGCGTTTTAGAAACCTTTCCCCATCACACGGTGTACCATCTTCTGGGTTTCTCATGCATAATTTTGATGTAGGAAGATGCCCTTGAAACTGGAGATTTGGGACCCATGCGATGGGTACCACGCAGTATTACTTTAAAGGGTCTGCATTTGCTCACCCAACCTCACCGAACCTCTCAGCCCCAAGAGTGTACACCCTTATGTCTCATCCAGCTGTGCGTCTAGATATGGTCAATCCAGGTTGCATCACAGCCCCTGAACGCATTGTGTAAGAATTTCTCTCTCTTTCACTGTCTTTGTTTCATGGGTGTTTCAAAGTAATTTATTTTTATAATGGGGTTTAGCTGCTTTTCACTGCTGTGTTTATGCCGCTTTACACCCACTTGACACACTTACAGAGAGATATCAATACATAGGTTTTACGATTATTACTAGTCAGATATATTCTTGTGCGGTGAATAGGGCGTTTTGAGTACAGTTCTCTGAGCAAGGAGTAGGTCTTGTCTATTACATATTGGGTTTATGGAACGGTATCTGAGCTAATTTGAAACCCTTGTTTTATGTATCACCCCACCTCACCTTTCCCGTTAAGCAGCCATAGTGTGTTTTCTGCATGTGTGACTCTGTTCTGTTTTGTAATTCAGTTCAAGTGTAACGGTTTTTACATTCCCTCTATCAGTGATACCTTATGAGAAGTGTCCTTTTCTGTGTGACTTATTTCACTTAGAATCGTCGTACCTAAATCCACTCATCATGCTGCTACTAACCTTACGACATTGATTTCCTGGCTGAGTGATATTCCATTGTACATAAGGACCACAACTTCTTTATCCATTTTTCTCTTTCCTGGGATATTTAAGGTGGAATGAAGTGGAGGTCCTGGTCAACAGAGCAGCCCTAAACTTTGGGGTGCTTGTGTCTTGCTGATTTTTCATTTTCCCAATTTATACCCCCATGAGTGGAAGTGCCCTATGCTCTCTAAGCTGTGTTTTTCAGATGTTTCAGGACTCACCGGACTCTTCTCCAGAGTGGCTCTTGGCAATTTACATCCCGCCCATCAGTGTAGCAAGGCTCCCATTTCTCCATGGCCTGTCCTGCATTTCTGGTTTTGACACTTTTTTCAGCATGGCCCTTTTGACCGATGGGAAGCGAGACTTCTTTGTAGCGCTGATTTGCCTTTCCAGGTTGCTTGGTTGGCCAAAAAGGGCGTATGCGTTTTTTCCTGAATATATTCAGGAAAAAACGCATACGCCCTTTTTGGCCAAGGGCATCATTGTCAACGTTTTGCCGCTTTTCATGTGCTTTAAAGGCGATTCGAATATACCTCCTGAAATCTGTTTCCTGCAATTCTGCCTTGATTTCAAATCCTCTTCTTTGCCTTCCCTCAATATATTTGTGGACGAGAGTTATCATTGATAACTCTGCAGGTTTGTGAATTGCAGTGCCCTGAACCTCCATTTTACAGCTCGCTTTTTTGGGAGCTGGCCGCAAAAGCGCAGGATGGCTTCAGGCCCTGTTCTGGTTCCGGTGGGCAGGCTGAGCCTGTGGTTAATTCTTCTTTCTGATGGGCAAATAGAGTGACCTGTGCCTGTCCCAACACCAAGAGCTAGTCTCTCGTTGGTTCCCCGTCTTCCCGTTCATCCTCAGGACAAATTGCAACCTGTACGGAACAGGAGGTGAAAGGTGCTGATGCTCCAAGTAGGGAGATTGCTGGTAAAGCGGCTGGAATGGCGAACCCGGGCACAAGGAGATGAGAAATGAGGTGCGTTTTAGAAACCTTTCCCCATCACATGGTGTACCATCTTCTGGGTTTCTCATGCATGTTTTCGATATAGGAAGATGCCCTTGAACCTGGAGATTTGGGACCCATGCGATGGGTACCACGCAGTATTACTTTAAAGGGTCTGCGTTTGCTCACCCAACCTCACCAAACCTCTCAGCCCCAACAGTGTCCACCCTTATGTCTCATCCAGCTGTGGGTCTAGATATGGTCAATCCAGGTTGCATCCCAGCCCCTGAACACATTGTGTCAGACTTTCTCTCTCTTTCACTGTCTTTGTTTCATGGCTTTTTCTAAGTTATTTATTTTCATAATGGGATTTAGCTGCTTTTCACTGCTGTGTTTATGCCGCTTTACACCCACTTGACACACTAACAGAGAGATATCAATACATAGGTTTTACGATTATTACTAGTCAGATATATTCTTGTGCGGTGAATAGGGCGTGTTGAGTCCAGTTCTCTGAGCAAGGAGTAGGTCTTGTCTATTACATATTGGGTTTATGGAACGGTATCTGAGCTAATTTGATACCCTTGTTTTATGTATCACCCCACCTCACCTTTCCCGTTAAGCAGCCATAGTGTGTTTTCTGCATGTGTGACTCTGTTCTGTTTTGTAATTCAGTTCAAGTGTAACGGTTTTTACATTCCCTCTATCAGTGATACCTTATGAGAAGTGTCCTTTTCTGTGTGACTTATTTCACTTAGAATCGTCGTACCTAAATCCACTCATCATGCTGCTACTAACCTTACGACATTGATTTCCTGGCTGAGTGATATTCCATTGTACATAAGGACCACAACTTCTTTATCCATTTTTCTCTTTCCTGGGATATTTAAGGTGGAATGAAGTGGAGGTCCTGGTCAACAGAGCAGCCCTAAACTTTGGGGTGCTTGTGTCTTGCTGATTTTTAATTTTCCCAGTTTATACCCCCATGAGTGGAAGTGCCCTATGCTCTCTAAGCTGTGTTTTTCAGATGTTTCAGGACTCACCGGACACTTCTCCGGAGTGGCTCTTGGCAATTTACATCCCGCCCATCAGTGTAGCAAGGCTCCCATTTCTCCATGGCCTGTCCTGCATTTCTGGTTTTGACACTTTTTTCAGCATGGCCCTTTTGACCGATGGGAAGCGAGACTTCTTTGTAGCGCTGATTTGCCTTTCCAGGTTGCTTGGTTGGCCAAAAAGGGCGTATGCGTTTTTTCCTGAATATATTCAGGAAAAAACGCATACGCCCTTTTTGGCCAAGGGCATCATTGTCAACGTTTTGCCGCTTTTCATGTGCTTTAAAGGCGATTCGTATCTACCTCCTGAAATCTGTTTCCTGCAATTCTGCCTTGATTTCAAATCCTCTTCTTTGCCTTCCCTCAATATATTTGTGGACGAGAGTTATCATTTATAACTCTGCAGGTTTGTGAATTGCAGTGCCCTGAACCTCCATTTTACAACTCGTTTTTATGGGAGCTGCCCGCAAAATCGCAGAATGGCTTCAGGCCCTGTTCTGGTTCCGGGGGGCAGGCTGAGCCTGTGGTTAATTCTTCTTTCTGATGGGCAAATAGAGTGACCTGTGCCTGTCCCAACACCAAGAGCTAGTCTCTCGTTGGTTCCCCGTCTTCCCGTTCATCCTCAGGACAAATTGCAACCTGTACGGAACAGGAGGTGAAAGGTGCTGATGCTCCAAGTAGGGAGATTGCTGGTAAAGCGGCTGGAATGGCGAACCCGGGCACAAGGAGATGAGAAATGAGGTGCGTTTTAGAAACCTTTCCCCATCACACGGTGTACCATCTTCTGGGTTTCTCATGCATAATTTTGATGTAGGAAGATGCCCTTGAACCTGGAGATTTGGGACCCATGCGATGGGTACCACGCAGTATTACTTTAAAGGGTCTGCATTTGCTCACCCAACCTCACCGAACCTCTCAGCCCCAAGAGTGTCCACCCTTATGTCTCATCCAGCTGTGCGTCTAGATATGGTCAATCCAGGTTGCATCACAGCCCCTGAACGCATTGTGTAAGAATTTCTCTCTCTTTCACTGTCTTTGTTTCATGGGTGTTTCAAAGTAATTTATTTTTATAATGGGGTTTAGCTGCTTTTCACTGCTGTGTTTATGCCGCTTTACACCCACTTGACACACTAACAGAGAGATTTCAATACATAGGTTTTACGATTATTACTAGTCAGATATATTCTTGTGCGGTGAATAGGGCGTTTTGAGTACAGTTCTCTGAGCAAGGAGTAGGTCTTGTCTATTACATATTGGGTTTATGGAACGGTATCTGAGCTAATTTGAAACCCTTGTTTTATGTATCACCCCACCTCACCTTTCCCGTTAAGCAGCCATAGTGTGTTTTCTGCGTGTGTGACTCTGTTCTGTTTTGTAATTCAGTTCAAGTGTAACGGTTTTTACATTCCCTCTATCAGTGATACCTTATGAGAAGTGTCCTTTTCTGTGTGACTTATTTCACTTAGAATCGTCGTACCTAAATCCACTCATCATGCTGCTACTAACCTTACGACATTGATTTCCTGGCTGAGTGATATTCCATTGTACATAAGGACCACAACTTCTTTATCCATTTTTCTCTTTCCTGGGATATTTAAGGTGGAATGAAGTGGAGGTCCTGGTCAACAGAGCAGCCCTCAACTTTGGGGTGCTTGTGACTTGCTGATTTTTCATTTTCCCAATTTATACCCCCATGAGTGGAAGTGCCCTATGCTCTCTAAGCTGTGTTTTTCAGATGTTTCAGGACACACCGTACACTTCTCCAGAGTGGCTGTTCGCAATTTACATCCCACCCATCAGTGTAGCAAGGCTCCCATTTCTCCATGGCCTGTCCTGCATTTCTGGTTTTGACACTTTTTTCAGCATGGCCCTTTTGACCGATGGGAAGCGAGACTTCTTTGAAGCGCTGATTTGCTTTTCCAGGTTGCTTGGTTGGCCACAAAGGGCGTATGCGTTTTTTCCTGAATATATTCAGGAAAAAACGCATACGCCCTTTTTGGCCAAGGGCATCATTGTCAACGTTTTGCCGCTTTTCATGTGCTTTAAAGGCGATTCGTATCTACCTCCTGAAATCTGTTTCCTGCAATTCTGCCTTGATTTCAAATCCTCTTCTTTGCCTTCCCTCAATATATTTGTGGACGAGAGTTATCATTTATAACTCTGCAGGTTTGTGAATTGCAGTGCCCTGAACCTCCATTTTACAACTCGTTTTTATGGGAGCTGCCCGCAAAATCGCAGAATGGCTTCAGGCCCTGTTCTGGTTCCGGGGGTCAGGCTGAGCCTGTGGTTAATTCTTCTTTCTGATGGGAAAATAGAGTGACCTGTGCCTGTCCCAACACCAAGAGCTAGTCTCTCGTTGGTTCCACGTCTTCCCGTTTATCCTCAGGACAAATTGCAACCTGTACGGAACAGGATGTTAAAGGTGCTGATGCTCCAAGTAGGGAGCTTGCTAGTAAAGCGGCTGGAATGGCGAACCCGGGCACAAGGAGATGAGAAATGAGGTGCGTTTTAGAAACCTTTCCCCATCACACGGTGTACCATCTTCTGGGTTTCTCATGCATAATTTTGATGTAGGAAGATGCCCTTGAAACTGGAGATTTGGGACCCATGCGATGGGTACCACGCAGTATTACTTTAAAGGGTCTGCATTTGCTCACCCAACCTCACCGAACCTCTCAGCCCCAAGAGTGTACACCCTTATGTCTCATCCAGCTGTGCGTCTAGATATGGTCAATCCAGGTTGCATCACAGCCCCTGAACGCATTGTGTAAGAATTTCTCTCTCTTTCACTGTCTTTGTTTCATGGGTGTTTCAAAGTAATTTATTTTTATAATGGGGTTTAGCTGCTTTTCACTGCTGTGTTTATGCCGCTTTACACCCACTTGACACACTTACAGAGAGATATCAATACATAGGTTTTACGATTATTACTAGTCAGATATATTCTTGTGCGGTGAATAGGGCGTTTTGAGTACAGTTCTCTGAGCAAGGAGTAGGTCTTGTCTATTACATATTGGGTTTATGGAACGGTATCTGAGCTAATTTGAAACCCTTGTTTTATGTATCACCCCACCTCACCTTTCCCGTTAAGCAGCCATAGTGTGTTTTCTGCATGTGTGACTCTGTTCTGTTTTGTAATTCAGTTCAAGTGTAACGGTTTTTACATTCCCTCTATCAGTGATACCTTATGAGAAGTGTCCTTTTCTGTGTGACTTATTTCACTTAGAATCGTCGTACCTAAATCCACTCATCATGCTGCTACTAACCTTACGACATTGATTTCCTGGCTGAGTGATATTCCATTGTACATAAGGACCACAACTTCTTTATCCATTTTTCTCTTTCCTGGGATATTTAAGGTGGAATGAAGTGGAGGTCCTGGTCAACAGAGCAGCCCTAAACTTTGGGGTGCTTGTGTCTTGCTGATTTTTCATTTTCCCAATTTATACCCCCATGAGTGGAAGTGCCCTATGCTCTCTAAGCTGTGTTTTTCAGATGTTTCAGGACTCACCGGACACTTCTCCAGAGTGGCTCTTGGCAATTTACATCCCGCCCATCAGTGTAGCAAGGCTCCCATTTCTCCATGGCCTGTCCTGCATTTCTGGTTTTGACACTTTTTTCAGCATGGCCCTTTTGACCGATGGGAAGCGAGACTTCTTTGTAGCGCTGATTTGCCTTTCCAGGTTGCTTGGTTGGCCAAAAAGGGCGTATGCGTTTTTTCCTGAATATATTCAGGAAAAAACGCATACGCCCTTTTTGGCCAAGGGCATCATTGTCAACGTTTTGCCGCTTTTCATGTGCTTTAAAGGCGATTCGAATATACCTCCTGAAATCTGTTTCCTGCAATTCTGCCTTGATTTCAAATCCTCTTCTTTGCCTTCCCTCAATATATTTGTGGACGAGAGTTATCATTGATAACTCTGCAGGTTTGTGAATTGCAGTGCCCTGAACCTCCATTTTACAGCTCGCTTTTTTGGGAGCTGGCCGCAAAAGCGCAGGATGGCTTCAGGCCCTGTTCTGGTTCCGGTGGGCAGGCTGAGCCTGTGGTTAATTCTTCTTTCTGATGGGCAAATAGAGTGACCTGTGCCTGTCCCAACACCAAGAGCTAGTCTCTCGTTGGTTCCCCGTCTTCCCGTTCATCCTCAGGACAAATTGCAACCTGTACGGAACAGGAGGTGAAAGGTGCTGATGCTCCAAGTAGGGAGATTGCTGGTAAAGCGGCTGGAATGGCGAACCCGGGCACAAGGAGATGAGAAATGAGGTGCGTTTTAGAAACCTTTCCCCATCACACGGTGTACCATCTTCTGGGTTTCTCATGCATGTTTTCGATATAGGAAGATGCCCTTGAACCTGGAGATTTGGGACCCATGCGATGGGTACCACGCAGTATTACTTTAAAGGGTCTGCGTTTGCTCACCCAACCTCACCAAACCTCTCAGCCCCAACAGTGTCCACCCTTATGTCTCATCCAGCTGTGGGTCTAGATATGGTCAATCCAGGTTGCATCCCAGCCCCTGAACACATTGTGTCAGACTTTCTCTCTCTTTCACTGTCTTTGTTTCATGGCTTTTTCTAAGTTATTTATTTTCATAATGGGATTTAGCTGCTTTTCACTGCTGTGTTTATGCCGCTTTACACCCACTTGACACACTAACAGAGAGATATCAATACATAGGTTTTACGATTATTACTAGTCAGATATATTCTTGTGCGGTGAATAGGGCGTGTTGAGTCCAGTTCTCTGAGCAAGGAGTAGGTCTTGTCTATTACATATTGGGTTTATGGAACGGTATCTGAGCTAATTTGATACCCTTGTTTTATGTATCACCCCACCTCACCTTTCCCGTTAAGCAGCCATAGTGTGTTTTCTGCATGTGTGACTCTGTTCTGTTTTGTAATTCAGTTCAAGTGTAACGGTTTTTACATTCCCTCTATCAGTGATACCTTATGAGAAGTGTCCTTTTCTGTGTGACTTATTTCACTTAGAATCGTCGTACCTAAATCCACTCATCATGCTGCTACTAACCTTACGACATTGATTTCCTGGCTGAGTGATATTCCATTGTACATAAGGACCACAACTTCTTTATCCATTTTTCTCTTTCCTGGGATATTTAAGGTGGAATGAAGTGGAGGTCCTGGTCAACAGAGCAGCCCTAAACTTTGGGGTGCTTGTGTCTTGCTGATTTTTAATTTTCCCAGTTTATACCCCCATGAGTGGAAGTGCCCTATGCTCTCTAAGCTGTGTTTTTCAGATGTTTCAGGACTCACCGGACACTTCTCCGGAGTGGCTCTTGGCAATTTACATCCCGCCCATCAGTGTAGCAAGGCTCCCATTTCTCCATGGCCTGTCCTGCATTTCTGGTTTTGACACTTTTTTCAGCATGGCCCTTTTGACCGATGGGAAGCGAGACTTCTTTGTAGCGCTGATTTGCCTTTCCAGGTTGCTTGGTTGGCCAAAAAGGGCGTATGCGTTTTTTCCTGAATATATTCAGGAAAAAACGCATACGCCCTTTTTGGCCAAGGGCATCATTGTCAACGTTTTGCCGCTTTTCATGTGCTTTAAAGGCGATTCGTATCTACCTCCTGAAATCTGTTTCCTGCAATTCTGCCTTGATTTCAAATCCTCTTCTTTGCCTTCCCTCAATATATTTGTGGACGAGAGTTATCATTTATAACTCTGCAGGTTTGTGAATTGCAGTGCCCTGAACCTCCATTTTACAACTCGTTTTTATGGGAGCTGCCCGCAAAATCGCAGAATGGCTTCAGGCCCTGTTCTGGTTCCGGGGGGCAGGCTGAGCCTGTGGTTAATTCTTCTTTCTGATGGGCAAATAGAGTGACCTGTGCCTGTCCCAACACCAAGAGCTAGTCTCTCGTTGGTTCCCCGTCTTCCCGTTCATCCTCAGGACAAATTGCAACCTGTACGGAACAGGAGGTGAAAGGTGCTGATGCTCCAAGTAGGGAGATTGCTGGTAAAGCGGCTGGAATGGCGAACCCGGGCACAAGGAGATGAGAAATGAGGTGCGTTTTAGAAACCTTTCCCCATCACACGGTGTACCATCTTCTGGGTTTCTCATGCATAATTTTGATGTAGGAAGATGCCCTTGAACCTGGAGATTTGGGACCCATGCGATGGGTACCACGCAGTATTACTTTAAAGGGTCTGCATTTGCTCACCCAACCTCACCGAACCTCTCAGCCCCAAGAGTGTCCACCCTTATGTCTCATCCAGCTGTGCGTCTAGATATGGTCAATCCAGGTTGCATCACAGCCCCTGAACGCATTGTGTAAGAATTTCTCTCTCTTTCACTGTCTTTGTTTCATGGGTGTTTCAAAGTAATTTATTTTTATAATGGGGTTTAGCTGCTTTTCACTGCTGTGTTTATGCCGCTTTACACCCACTTGACACACTAACAGAGAGATTTCAATACATAGGTTTTACGATTATTACTAGTCAGATATATTCTTGTGCGGTGAATAGGGCGTTTTGAGTACAGTTCTCTGAGCAAGGAGTAGGTCTTGTCTATTACATATTGGGTTTATGGAACGGTATCTGAGCTAATTTGAAACCCTTGTTTTATGTATCACCCCACCTCACCTTTCCCGTTAAGCAGCCATAGTGTGTTTTCTGCGTGTGTGACTCTGTTCTGTTTTGTAATTCAGTTCAAGTGTAACGGTTTTTACATTCCCTCTATCAGTGATACCTTATGAGAAGTGTCCTTTTCTGTGTGACTTATTTCACTTAGAATCGTCGTACCTAAATCCACTCATCATGCTGCTACTAACCTTACGACATTGATTTCCTGGCTGAGTGATATTCCATTGTACATAAGGACCACAACTTCTTTATCCATTTTTCTCTTTCCTGGGATATTTAAGGTGGAATGAAGTGGAGGTCCTGGTCAACAGAGCAGCCCTCAACTTTGGGGTGCTTGTGACTTGCTGATTTTTCATTTTCCCAATTTATACCCCCATGAGTGGAAGTGCCCTATGCTCTCTAAGCTGTGTTTTTCAGATGTTTCAGGACACACCGTACACTTCTCCAGAGTGGCTGTTCGCAATTTACATCCCACCCATCAGTGTAGCAAGGCTCCCATTTCTCCATGGCCTGTCCTGCATTTCTGGTTTTGACACTTTTTTCAGCATGGCCCTTTTGACCGATGGGAAGCGAGACTTCTTTGAAGCGCTGATTTGCTTTTCCAGGTTGCTTGGTTGGCCACAAAGGGCGTATGCGTTTTTTCCTGAATATATTCAGGAAAAAACGCATACGCCCTTTTTGGCCAAGGGCATCATTGTCAACGTTTTGCCGCTTTTCATGTGCTTTAAAGGCGATTCGTATCTACCTCCTGAAATCTGTTTCCTGCAATTCTGCCTTGATTTCAAATCCTCTTCTTTGCCTTCCCTCAATATATTTGTGGACGAGAGTTATCATTTATAACTCTGCAGGTTTGTGAATTGCAGTGCCCTGAACCTCCATTTTACAACTCGTTTTTATGGGAGCTGCCCGCAAAATCGCAGAATGGCTTCAGGCCCTGTTCTGGTTCCGGGGGTCAGGCTGAGCCTGTGGTTAATTCTTCTTTCTGATGGGAAAATAGAGTGACCTGTGCCTGTCCCAACACCAAGAGCTAGTCTCTCGTTGGTTCCACGTCTTCCCGTTTATCCTCAGGACAAATTGCAACCTGTACGGAACAGGATGTTAAAGGTGCTGATGCTCCAAGTAGGGAGCTTGCTTCTAAAGCGGCTGGAATGGCGAACCCGGGCACAAGGAGATGAGAAATGAGGTGCGTTTTAGAAACCTTTCCCCATCACACGGTGTACCATCTTCTGGGTTTCTCATGCATAATTTTGATGTAGGAAGATGCCCTTGAAACTGGAGATTTGGGACCCATGCGATGGGTACCACGCAGTATTACTTTAAAGGGTCTGCATTTGCTCACCCAACCTCACCGAACCTCTCAGCCCCAAGAGTGTACACCCTTATGTCTCATCCAGCTGTGCGTCTAGATATGGTCAATCCAGGTTGCATCACAGCCCCTGAACGCATTGTGTAAGAATTTCTCTCTCTTTCACTGTCTTTGTTTCATGGGTGTTTCAAAGTAATTTATTTTTATAATGGGGTTTAGCTGCTTTTCACTGCTGTGTTTATGCCGCTTTACACCCACTTGACACACTTACAGAGAGATATCAATACATAGGTTTTACGATTATTACTAGTCAGATATATTCTTGTGCGGTGAATAGGGCGTTTTGAGTACAGTTCTCTGAGCAAGGAGTAGGTCTTGTCTATTACATATTGGGTTTATGGAACGGTATCTGAGCTAATTTGAAACCCTTGTTTTATGTATCACCCCACCTCACCTTTCCCGTTAAGCAGCCATAGTGTGTTTTCTGCATGTGTGACTCTGTTCTGTTTTGTAATTCAGTTCAAGTGTAACGGTTTTTACATTCCCTCTATCAGTGATACCTTATGAGAAGTGTCCTTTTCTGTGTGACTTATTTCACTTAGAATCGTCGTACCTAAATCCACTCATCATGCTGCTACTAACCTTACGACATTGATTTCCTGGCTGAGTGATATTCCATTGTACATAAGGACCACAACTTCTTTATCCATTTTTCTCTTTCCTGGGATATTTAAGGTGGAATGAAGTGGAGGTCCTGGTCAACAGAGCAGCCCTAAACTTTGGGGTGCTTGTGTCTTGCTGATTTTTCATTTTCCCAATTTATACCCCCATGAGTGGAAGTGCCCTATGCTCTCTAAGCTGTGTTTTTCAGATGTTTCAGGACTCACCGGACTCTTCTCCAGAGTGGCTCTTGGCAATTTACATCCCGCCCATCAGTGTAGCAAGGCTCCCATTTCTCCATGGCCTGTCCTGCATTTCTGGTTTTGACACTTGTTTCAGCATGGCCCTTTTGACCGATGGGAAGCGAGACTTCTTTGTAGCGCTGATTTGCCTTTCCAGGTTGCTTGGTTGGCCAAAAAGGGCGTATGCGTTTTT
The DNA here is from genome assembly GCF_965194805.1 of Balaenoptera borealis. NCBI lineage: Eukaryota > Metazoa > Chordata > Mammalia > Artiodactyla > Balaenopteridae > Balaenoptera > Balaenoptera borealis. The sequence continues at coordinate 1,879,353 of NW_028124006.1, forward strand.
TCCTGAATATATTCAGGAAAAAACGCATACGCCCTTTTTGGCCAAGGGCATCATTGTCAACGTTTTGCCGCTTTTCATGTGCTTTAAAGGCGATTCGAATATACCTCCTGAAATCTGTTTCCTGCAATTCTGCCTTGATTTCAAATCCTCTTCTTTGCCTTCCCTCAATATATTTGTGGACGAGAGTTATCATTGATAACTCTGCAGGTTTGTGAATTGCAGTGCCCTGAACCTCCATTTTACAGCTCGCTTTTTTGGGAGCTGGCCGCAAAAGCGCAGGATGGCTTCAGGCCCTGTTCTGGTTCCGGTGGGCAGGCTGAGCCTGTGGTTAATTCTTCTTTCTGATGGGCAAATAGAGTGACCTGTGCCTGTCCCAACACCAAGAGCTAGTCTCTCGTTGGTTCCCCGTCTTCCCGTTCATCCTCAGGACAAATTGCAACCTGTACGGAACAGGAGGTGAAAGGTGCTGATGCTCCAAGTAGGGAGATTGCTGGTAAAGCGGCTGGAATGGCGAACCCGGGCACAAGGAGATGAGAAATGAGGTGCGTTTTAGAAACCTTTCCCCATCACACGGTGTACCATCTTCTGGGTTTCTCATGCATGTTTTCGATATAGGAAGATGCCCTTGAACCTGGAGATTTGGGACCCATGCGATGGGTACCACGCAGTATTACTTTAAAGGGTCTGCGTTTGCTCACCCAACCTCACCAAACCTCTCAGCCCCAACAGTGTCCACCCTTATGTCTCATCCAGCCGTTGGTCTAGATATGGTCAATCCAGGTTGCATCCCAGCCCCTGAACACATTGTGTCAGACTTTCTCTCTCTTTCACTGTCTTTGTTTCATGGGTTTTTCTAAGTTATTTATTTTCATAATGGGATTTAGCTGCTTTTCACTGCTGTGTTTATGCCGCTTTACACCCACTTGACACACTAACAGAGAGATATCAATACATAGGTTTTACGATTATTACTAGTCAGATATATTCTTGTGCGGTGAATAGGGCGTGTTGAGTCCAGTTCTCTGAGCAAGGAGTAGGTCTTGTCTATTACATATTGGGTTTATGGAACGGTATCTGAGCTAATTTGATACCCTTGTTTTATGTATCACCCCACCTCACCTTTCCCGTTAAGCAGCCATAGTGTGTTTTCTGCATGTGTGACTCTGTTCTGTTTTGTAATTCAGTTCAAGTGTAACGGTTTTTACATTCCCTCTATCAGTGATACCTTATGAGAAGTGTCCTTTTCTGTGTGACTTATTTCACTTAGAATCGTCGTACCTAAATCCACTCATCATGCTGCTGCTAACCTTACGACATTGATTTCATGGCTGAGTGATATTCCATTGTACATAAGGACCACAACTTCTTTATCCATTTTTCTCTTTCCTGGGATATTGAAGGTGGAATGAAGTGGAGGTCCTGGTCAACAGAGCAGCCCTAAACTTTGGGGTGCTTGTGTCTTGCTGATTTTTAATTTTCCCAATTTATACCCCCATGAGTGGAAGTGCCCTATGCTCTCTAAGCTGTGTTTTTCAGATGTTTCAGGACTCACCGGACACTTCTCCAGAGTGGCTCTTGGCAATTTACATCCCGCCCATCAGTGTAGCAAGGCTCCCATTTCTCCATGGCCTGTCCTGCATTTCTGGTTTTGACACTTTTTTCAGCATGGCCCTTTTGACCGATGGGAAGCGAGACTTCTTTGTAGCGCTGATTTGCCTTTCCAGGTTGCTTGGTTGGCCAAAAAGGGCGTATGCGTTTTTTCCTGAATATATTCAGGAAAAAACGCATACGCCCATTTTGGCCAAGGGCATCATTGTCAACATTTTGCCGCTTTTCATGTGCTTTAAAGGCGATTCGTATCTACCTCCTGAAATCTGTTTCCTGCAATTCTGCCTTGATTTCAAATCCTCTTCTTTGCCTTCCCTCAATATACTTGTGGACGAGAGTTATCATTTATAACTCTGCAGGTTTGTGAATTGCAGTGCCCTGAACCTCCATTTTACAACTCGTTTTTATGGGAGCTGGCCGCAAAATCGCAGAATGGCTTCAGGCCCTGTTCTGGTTCCGGGGGGCAGGCTGAGTCTGTGGTTAATTCTTCTTTCTGATGGGAAAATAGAGTGACCTGTGCGTGTCCCAACACCAAGAGCTAGTCTCTCATTGGTTCCACGTCTTCCCGTTTATTCTCAGGACAAATTGCAACCTGTACGGAACAGGAGGTTAAAGGTGCTGATGCTCCAAGTAGGGAGCTTGCTAGTAAAGTGGCTGGAATGGCGAACCCGGGCACAAGGAGATGAGAAATGAGGTGCGTTTTAGAAACCTTTCCCCATCACACGATGTACCATCTTCTGGGTTTCTCATGCATGTTTTTGATGTACGAAGATGCCCTTGAACCTGGAGATTTGGGACCCATGCGATGGGTACCACGCAGTATTACTTTAAAGCGTCTGCGTTTGCTCACCCAACCTCACCAAACCTCTCAGCCCCAAGAGTGTCCACCCTTATGTCTCATCCAGCTGTGCGTCTAGATATGGTCAATCCAGGTTGCATCACATCCCCTGAACGCATTGTATAAGAATTTCTCTCTCTTTCACTGCCTTTGTTTCATGGGTGTTTCAAAGTAATTTATTTTTATAATGGGGTTTAGCTGCTTTTCACTGCTGTGTTTATGCCGCTTTACACCCACTTGACACACTAACAGAGAGATATCAATACATAGGTTTTACGATTATTATTAGTCAGATATATTCTTGTGTGGTGAATAGGGCGTGTTGAGTCCAATTCTCTGAGCAAGGAGTAGGTCTTGTCTATTACATATTGGGTTTCTGGAACGGTATCTGAGCTTATTTGATACCCTTGTTTTATGTATCACCCCACCTCACCTTTCCCGTTAAGCAGCCATAGTGTGTTTTCTGCATGTGTGACTCTGTTCTGTTTTGTAATTCAGTTCAAGTGTAACGGTTTTTACATTCCCTCTATCAGTGATACCTTATGAGAAGTGTCCTTTTCTGTGTGACTTATTTCACTTAGAATCGTCGTACCTAAATCCACTCATCATGCTGCTGCTAACCTTACGACATTGATTTCATGGCTGAGTGATATTCCATTGTACATAAGGACCACAACTTCTTTATCCATTTTTCTCTTTCCTGGGATATTGAAGGTGGAATGAAGTGGAGGTCCTGGTCAACAGAGCAGCCCTAAACTTTGGGGTGCTTGTGTCTTGCTGATTTTTAATTTTCCCAATTTATACCCCCATGAGTGGAAGTGCCCTATGCTCTCTAAGCTGTGTTTTTCAGATGTTTCAGGACTCACCGGACACTTCTCCAGAGTGGCTCTTGGCAATTTACATCCCGCCCATCAGTGTAGCAAGGCTCCCATTTCTCCATGGCCTGTCCTGCATTTCTGGTTTTGACACTTTTTTCAGCATGGCCCTTTTGACCGATGGGAAGCGAGACTTCTTTGTAGCGCTGATTTGCCTTTCCAGGTTGCTTGGTTGGCCAAAAAGGGCGTATGCGTTTTTTCCTGAATATATTCAGGAAAAAACGCATACGCCCTTTTTGGCCAAGGGCATCATTGTCAACGTTTTGCCGCTTTTCATGTGCTTTAAAGGCGATTCGTATCTACCTCCTGAAATCTGTTTCCTGCAATTCTGCCTTGATTTCAAATCCTCTTCTTTGCCTTCCCTCAATATACTTGTGGACGAGAGTTATCATTTATAACTCTGCAGGTTTGTGAATTGCAGTGCCCTGAACCTCCATTTTACAACTCGTTTTTATGGGAGCTGGCCGCAAAATCGCAGAATGGCTTCAGGCCCTGTTCTGGTTCCGGGGGGCAGGCTGAGTCTGTGGTTAATTCTTCTTTCTGATGGGAAAATAGAGTGACCTGTGCGTGTCCCAACACCAAGAGCTAGTCTCTCATTGGTTCCACGTCTTCCCGTTTATTCTCAGGACAAATTGCAACCTGTACGGAACAGGAGGTTAAAGGTGCTGATGCTCCAAGTAGGGAGCTTGCTAGTAAAGTGGCTGGAATGGCGAACCCGGGCACAAGGAGATGAGAAATGAGGTGCGTTTTAGAAACCTTTCCCCATCACACGATGTACCATCTTCTGGGTTTCTCATGCATGTTTTTGATGTACGAAGATGCCCTTGAACCTGGAGATTTGGGACCCATGCGATGGGTACCACGCAGTATTACTTTAAAGCGTCTGCGTTTGCTCACCCAACCTCACCAAACCTCTCAGCCCCAAGAGTGTCCACCCTTATGTCTCATCCAGCTGTGCGTCTAGATATGGTCAATCCAGGTTGCATCACAGCCCCTGAACGCATTGTATAAGAATTTCTCTCTCTTTCACTGCCTTTGTTTCATGGGTGTTTCAAAGTAATTTATTTTTATAATGGGGTTTAGCTGCTTTTCACTGCTGTGTTTATGCCGCTTTACACCCACTTGACACACTAACAGAGAGATATCAATACATAGGTTTTACGATTATTATTAGTCAGATATATTCTTGTGTGGTGAATAGGGCGTGTTGAGTCCAATTCTCTGAGCAAGGAGTAGGTCTTGTCTATTACATATTGGGTTTCTGGAACGGTATCTGAGCTTATTTGATACCCTTGTTTTATGTATCACCCCACCTCACCTTTCCCGTTAAGCAGCCATAGTGTGTTTTCTGCATGTGTGACTCTGTTCTGTTTTGTAATTCAGTTCAAGTGTAACGGTTTTTACATTCCCTCTATCAGTGATACCTTATGAGAAGTGTCCTTTTCTGTGTGACTTATTTCACTTAGAATCGTCGTACCTAAATCCACTCATCATGCTGCTACTAACCTTACGACATTGATTTCCTGGCTGAGTGATATTCCATTGTACATAAGGACCACAACTTCTTTATCCATTTTTCTCTTTCCTGGGATATTTAAGGTGGAATGAAGTGGAGGTCCTGGTCAACAGAGCAGCCCTAAACTTTGGGGTGCTTGTGTCTTGCTGATTTTTAATTTTCCCAATTTATACCCCCATGAGTGGAAGTGCCCTATGCTCTCTAAGCTGTGTTTTTCAGATGTTTCAGGACTCACCGGACACTTCTCCGGAGTGGCTCTTGGCAATTTACATCCCGCCCATCAGTGTAGCAAGGCTCCCATTTCTCCATGGCCTGTCCTGCATTTCTGGTTTTGACACTTTTTTCAGCATGGCCCTTTTGACCGATGGGAAGCGAGACTTCTTTGTAGCGCTGATTTGCCTTTCCAGGTTGCTTGGTTGGCCAAAAAGGGCGTATGCGTTTTTTCCTGAATATATTCAGGAAAAAACGCATACGCCCTTTTTGGCCAAGGGCATCATTGTCAACATTTTGCCGCTTTTCATGTGCTTTAAAGGCGATTCGAATATACCTCCTGAAATCTGTTTCCTGCAATTCTGCCTTGCTTTCAAATCCTCTTCTTTGCCTTCCCTCAATATATTTGTGGACGAGAGTTATCATTGATAACTCTGCAGGTTTGTGAATTGCAGTGCCCTGAACCTCCATTTTGCAGCTCGCTTTTTTGGGAGCTGGCCGCAAAAGCGCAGGATGGCTTCAGGCCCTGTTCTGGTTCCGGGGGGCAGGCTGAGCCTGTGGTTAATTCTTCTTTCTGATGGGCAAATAGAGTGACCTGTGCCTGTCCCAACACCAAGAGCTAGTCTCTCGTTGGTTCCCCGTCTTCCCGTTCATCCTCAGGACAAATTGCAACCTGTACGGAACAGGAGGTGAAAGGTGCTGATGCTCCAAGTAGGGAGATTGCTGGTAAAGCGGCTGGAATGGCGAACCCGGGCACAAGGAGATGAGAAATGAGGTGCGTTTTAGAAACCTTTCCCCATCACACGGTGTACCATCTTCTGGGTTTCTCATGCATGTTTTCGATATAGGAAGATGCCCTTGAACCTGGAGATTTGGGACCCATGCGATGGGTACCACGCAGTATTACTTTAAAGGGTCTGCGTTTGCTCACCCAACCTCACCAAACCTCTCAGCCCCAACAGTGTCCACCCTTATGTCTCATCCAGCTGTGGGTCTAGATATGGTCAATCCAGGTTGCATCCCAGCCCCTGAACACATTGTGTCAGACTTTCTCTCTCTTTCACTGTCTTTGTTTCATGGGTTTTTCTAAGTTATTTATTTTCATAATGGGATTTAGCTGCTTTTCACTGCTGTGTTTATGCCGCTTTACACCCACTTGACACACTAACAGAGAGATATCAATACATAGGTTTTACGATTATTACTAGTCAGATATATTCTTGTGCGGTGAATAGGGCGTGTTGAGTCCAGTTCTCTGAGCAAGGAGTAGGTCTTGTCTATTACATATTGGGTTTATGGAACGGTATCTGAGCTAATTTGATACCCTTGTTTTATGTATCACCCCACCTCACCTTTCCCGTTAAGCAGCCATAGTGTGTTTTCTGCATGTGTGACTCTGTTCTGTTTTGTAATTCAGGTCAAGTGTAACGGTTTTTACATTCCCTCTATCAGTGATACCTTATGAGAAGTGTCCTTTTCTGTGTGACTTATTTCACTTAGAATCGTCGTACCTAAATCCACTCATCATGCTGCTGCTAACCTTACGACATTGATTTCATGGCTGAGTGATATTCCATTGTACATAAGGACCACAACTTCTTTATCCATTTTTCTCTTTCCTGGGATATTGAAGGTGGAATGAAGTGGAGGTCCTGGTCAACAGAGCAGCCCTAAACTTTGGGGTGCTTGTGTCTTGCTGATTTTTAATTTTCCCAATTTATACCCCCATGAGTGGAAGTGCCCTATGCTCTCTAAGCTGTGTTTTTCAGATGTTTCAGGACTCACCGGACACTTCTCCGGAGTGGCTCTTGGCAATTTACATCCCGCCCATCAGTGTAGCAAGGCTCCCATTTCTCCATGGCCTGTCCTGCATTTCTGGTTTTGACACTTTTTTCAGCATGGCCCTTTTGACCGATGGGAAGCGATACTTCTTTGTAGCGCTGATTTGCCTTTCCAGGTTGCTTGGTTGGCCAAAAAGGGCGTATGCGTTTTTTCCTGAATATATTCAGGAAAAAACGCATACGCCCTTTTTGGCCAAGGGCATCATTGTCAACGTTTTGCCGCTTTTCATGTGCTTTAAAGGCGATTCGTATCTACCTCCTGAAATCTGTTTCCTGCAATTCTGCCTTGATTTCAAATCCTCTTCTTTGCCTTCCCTCAATATATTTGTGGACGAGAGTTATCATTTATAACTCTGCAGGTTTGTGAATTGCAGTGCCCTGAACCTCCATTTTACAACTCGTTTTTATGGGAGCTGCCCGCAAAATCGCAGAATGGCTTCAGGCCCTGTTCTGGTTCCGGTGGGCAGGCTGAGCCTGTGGTTAATTCTTCTTTCTGATGGGAAAATAGAGTGACCTGTGCCTGTCCCGACACCAAGAGCTAGTCTCTCGTTGGTTCCCCGTCTTCCCGTTCATCCTCAGGACAAATTGCAACCTGTACGGAACAGGAGGTTAAAGGTGCTGATGCTCCAAGTAGGGAGCTTGCTAGTAAAGCGGCTGGAATGGCGAACCCGGGCACAAGGAGATGAGAAATGAGGTGCGTTTTAGAAACCTTTCCCCATCACACGGTGTACCATCTTCTGGATTTCTCATGCATGTTTTTGATGTACGAAGATGCCCTTGAACCTGGAGATTTGGGAACCATGCGATGGGTACCACGCAGTATTACTTTAAAGGGTCTGCGTTTGCTCACCCAACCTCACCAAACCTCTCAGCCCCAAGAGTGTCCACCCTTATGTCTCATCCAGCTGTGCGTCTAGATATGGTCAATCCAGGTTGCATCACAGCCCCTGAACACATTGTGTAAGAATTTCTCTCTCTTTCACTGCCTTTGTTTCATGGGTGTTTCAAAGTAATTTATTTTTATAATGGGGTTTAGCTGCTTTTCACTGCTGTGTTTATGCCGCTTTACACCCACTTGACACACTAACAGAGAGATATCAATACATAGGTTTTACGATTATTATTAGTCAGATATATTCTTGTGCGGTGAATAGGGCGTGTTGAGTCCAGTTCTCTGAGCAAGGAGTAGGTCTTGTCTATTACATATTGGGTTTATGGAACGGTATCTGAGCTAATTTGATACCCTTGTTTTATGTATCACCCCACCTCACCTTTCCCGTTAAGCAGCCATAGTGTGTTTTCTGCATGTGTGACTCTGTTCTGTTTTGTAATTCAGTTCAAGTGTAACGGTTTTTACATTCCCTCTATCAGTGATACCTTATGAGAAGTGTCCTTTTCTGTGTGACTTATTTCACTTTGAATCATCGTACCTAAATCCACTCATCATGCTGCTACTCACCTTACGACATTGATTTCCTGGCTGAGTGATATTCCATTGTACATAAGGACCACAACTTCTTTATCCATTTTTCTCTTTCCTGGGATATTTAAAGTGGAATGAAGTGGAGGTCCTGGTCAACAGAGCAGCCCTAAACTTTGGGGTGCTTGTGTCTTGCTGATTTTTAATTTTCCCAATTTATACCCCCATGAGTGGAAGTGCCCTATGCTCTCTAAGCTGTGTTTTTCAGATGTTTCAGGACTCACCGGACACTTCTCCGGAGTGGCTCTTGGCAATTTACATCCCGCCCATCAGTGTAGCAAGGCTCCCATTTCTCCATGGCCTGTCCTGCGTTTCTGGTTTTGACACTTTTTTCAGCATGGCCCTTTTGACCGATGGGAAGCGAGACTTCTTTGTAGCGCTGATTTGCCTTTCCAGGTTGCTTGGTTGGCCAAAAAGGGCGTATGCGTTTTTTCCTGAATATATTCAGGAAAAAACGCATACGCCCTTTTTGGCCAAGGGCATCATTGTCAACGTTTTGCCGCTTTTCATGTGCTTTAAAGGCGATTCGAATATACCTCCTGAAATCTGTTTCCTGCAATTCTGCCTTGATTTCAAATCCTCTTCTTTGCCTTCCCTCAATATATTTGTGGACGAGAGTTATCATTGATAACTCTGCAGGTTTGTGAATTGCAGTGCCCTGAACCTCCATTTTACAGCTCGCTTTTTTGGGAGCTGGCCGCAAAAGCACAGGATGGCTTCAGGCCCTGTTCTGGTTCCGGTGGGCAGGCTGAGCCTGTGGTTAATTCTTCTTTCTGATGGGCAAATAGAGTGACCTGTGCCTGTCCCAACACCAAGAGCTAGTCTCTCGTTGGTTCCCCGTCTTCCCGTTCATCCTCAGGACAAATTGCAACCTGTACGGAACAGGAGGTGAAAGGTGCTGATGCTCCAAGTAGGGAGATTGCTGGTAAAGCGGCTGGAATGGCGAACCCGGGCACAAGGAGATGAGAAATGAGGTGCGTTTTAGAAACCTTTCCCCATCACACGGTGTACCATCTTCTGGGTTTCTCATGCATGTTTTCGATATAGGAAGATGCCCTTGAACCTGGAGATTTGGGACCCATGCGATGGGTACCACGCAGTATTACTTTAAAGGGTCTGCGTTTGCTCACCCAACCTCACCAAACCTCTCAGCCCCAACAGTGTCCACCCTTATGTCTCATCCAGCTGTGGGTCTAGATATGGTCAATCCAGGTTGCATCCCAGCCCCTGAACACATTGTGTCAGACTTTCTCTCTCTTTCTCTGTCTTTGTTTCATGGCTTTTTCTAAGTTATTTATTTTCATAATGGGATTTAGCTGCTTTTCACTGCTGTGTTTATGCCGCTTTACACCCACTTGACACACTAACAGAGAGATATCAATACATAGGTTTTACGATTATTACTAGTCAGATATATTCTTGTGCGGTGAATAGGGCGTGTTGAGTCCAGTTCTCTGAGCAAGGAGTAGGTCTTGTCTATTACATATTGGGTTTATGGAACGGTATCTGAGCTAATTTGATACCCTTGTTTTATGTATCACCCCACCTCACCTTTCCCGTTAAGCAGCCATAGTGTGTTTTCTGCATGTGTGACTCTGTTCTGTTTTGTAATTCAGTTCAAGTGTAACGGTTTTTACATTCCCTCTATCAGTGATACCTTATGAGAAGTGTCCTTTTCTGTGTGACTTATTTCACTTAGAATCGTCGTACCTAAATCCACTCATCATGCTGCTACTAACCTTACGACATTGATTTCCTGGCTGAGTGATATTCCATTGTACATAAGGACCACAACTTCTTTATCCATTTTTCTCTTTCCTGGGATATTGAAGGTGGAATGAAGTGGAGGTCCTGGTCAACAGAGCAGCCCTAAACTTTGGGGTGCTTGTGTCTTGCTGATTTTTAATTTTCCCAATTTATACCCCCATGAGTGGAAGTGCCCTATGCTCTCTAAGCTGTGTTTTTCAGATGTTTCAGGACTCACCGGACACTTCTCCGGAGTGGCTCTTGGCAATTTACATCCCGCCCATCAGTGTAGCAAGGCTCCCATTTCTCCATGGCCTGTCCTGCATTTCTGGTTTTGACACTTTTTTCAGCATGGCCCTTTTGACCGATGGGAAGCGAGACTTCTTTGTAGTGCTGATTTGCCTTTCCAGGTTGCTTGGTTGGCCAAAAAGGGCGTATGCGTTTTTTCCTGAATATATTCAGGAAAAAACGCATACGCCCTTTTTGGCCAAGGGCATCATTGTCAACTTTTTGCCGCTTTTCATGTGCTTTAAAGGCGATTCGAATATACCTCCTGAAATCTGTTTCCTGCAATTCTGCCTTGATTTCAAATCCTCTTCTTTGCCTTCCCTCAATATATTTGTTGACGAGAGTTATCATTGATAACTCTGCAGGTTTGTGAATTGCAGTGCCCTGAACCTCCATTTTACAGCTCGCTTTTTTGGGAGCTGGCCGCAAAAGCGCAGGATGGCTTCAGGCCCTGTTCTGGTTCCGGTGGGCAGGCTGAGCCTGTGGTTAATTCTTCTTTCTGATGGGCAAATAGAGTGACCTGTGCCTGTCCCAACACCAAGAGCTAGTCTCTCGTTGGTTCCCCGTCTTCCCGTTCATCCTCAGGACAAATTGCAACCTGTACGGAACAGGAGGTGAAAGGTGCTGATGCTCCAAGTAGGGAGATTGCTGGTAAAGCGGCTGGAATGGCGAACCCGGGCACAAGGAGATGAGAAATGAGGTGCGTTTTAGAAACCTTTCCCCATCACACGGTGTACCATCTTCTGGGTTTCTCATGCATGTTTTCGATATAGGAAGATGCCCTTGAACCTGGAGATTTGGGACCCATGCGATGGGTACCACGCAGTATTACTTTAAAGGGTCTGCGTTTGCTCACCCAACCTCACCAAACCTCTCAGCCCCAACAGTGTCCACCCTTATGTCTCATCCAGCTGTGGGTCTAGATATGGTCAATCCAGGTTGCATCCCAGCCCCTGAACACATTGTGTCAGACTTTCTCTCTCTTTCACTGTCTTTGTTTCATGGGTTTTTCTAAGTTATTTATTTTCATAATGGGATTTAGCTGCTTTTCACTGCTGTGTTTATGCCGCTTTACACCCACTTGACACACTAACAGAGAGATATCAATACATAGGTTTTATGATTATTACTAGCCAGATATATTCTTGTGCGGTGAATAGGGCGTGTTGAGTCCAGTTCTCTGAGCAAGGAGTAGGTCTTGTCTATTACATATTGGGTTTATGGAACGGTATCTGAGCTAATTTGATACCCTTGTTTTATGTATCACCCCACCTCACCTTTCCCGTTAAGCAGCCATAGTGTGTTTTCTGCATGTGTGACTCTATTCTGTTTTGTAATTCAGTTCAAGTGTAACGGTTTTTACATTCCCTCTATCAGTGATACCTTATGAGAAGTGTCCTTTTCTGTGTGACTTATTTCACTTAGAATCGTCGTACCTAAATCCACTCATCATGCTGCTACTAACCTTACGACATTGATTTCCTGGCTGAGTGATATTCCATTGTACATAAGGACCACAACTTCTTTATCCATTTTTCTCTTTCCTGGGATATTGAAGGTGGAATGAAGTGGAGGTCCTTGTCAACAGAGCAGCCCTCAACTTTGGGGTGCTTGTGACTTGCTGATTTTTCATTTTCCCAATTTATACCCCCATGAGTGGAAGTGCCCTATGCTCTCTAAGCTGTGTTTTTCAGATGTTTCAGGACACACCGTACACTTCTCCAGAGTGGCTGTTGGCAATTTACATCCCGCCCATCAGTGTAGCAAGGCTCCCATTTCTCCATGGCCTGTCCTGCATTTCTGGTTTTGACACTTTTTCCGGCATGGCCCTTTTGACCGATGGGAAGCGAGTCTTCTTTGAAGCGCTGATTTGCATTTCCAGGTTGCTTGGTTGGCCACAAAGGGCGTATGCGTTTTTTCCTGAATATATTCAGGAAAAAACGCATACGCCCTTTTTGGCCAAGGGCATCATTGTCAACGTTTTGCCGCTTTTCATGTGCTTTAAAGGCGATTCGTATCTACCTCCTGAAATCTGTTTCCTGCAATTCTGCCTTGATTTCAAATCCTCTTCTTTGCCTTCCCTCAATATATTTGTGGACGAGAGTTATCATTTATAACTCTGCAGGTTTGTGAATTGCAGTGCCCTGAACCTCCATTTTACAACTCGTTTTTATGGGAGCTGCCCGCAAAATCGCAGAATGGCTTCAGGCCCTGTTCTGGTTCCGGGGGTCAGGCTGAGCCTGTGGTTAATTCTTCTTTCTGATGGGAAAATAGAGTGACCTGTGCCTGTCCCAACACCAAGAGCTAGTCTCTCGTTGGTTCCACGTCTTCCCGTTTATCCTCAGGACAAATTGCAACCTGTACGGAACAGGATGTTAAAGGTGCTGATGCTCCAAGTAGGGAGCTTGCTAGTAAAGCGGCTGGAATGGCGAACCCGGGCACAAGGAGATGAGAAATGAGGTGCGTTTTAGAAACCTTTCCCCATCACACGGTGTACCATCTTCTGGGTTTGTCATGCATAATTTTGATGTAGGAAGATGCTCTTGAAACTGGAGATTTCTGACCCATGCGATGGGTACCACGCAGTATTACTTTAAAGGGTCTGCATTTGCTCACCCAACCTCACCGAACCTCTCAGCCCCAAGAGTGTACACCCTTATGTCTCATCCAGCTGTGCGTCTAGATATGGTCAATCCAGGTTGCATCACAGCCCCTGAACGCATTGTGTAAGAATTTCTCTCTCTTTCACTGTCTTTGTTTCATGGGTGTTTCAAAGTAATTTATTTTTATAATGGGGTTTAGCTGCTTTTCACTGCTGTGTTTATGCCGCTTTACACCCACTTGACACACTAACAGAGAGATATCAATACATAGGTTTTACGATTATTATTAGTCAGATATATTCTTGTGCGGTGAATAGGGCGTGTTGAGTCCAGATCTCTGAGCAAGGAGTAGGTCTTGTCTATTACATATTGGGTTTATGGAACGGTATCTGAGCTAATTTGATACCCTTGTTTTATGTATCACCCCACCTCACCTTTCCCGTTAAGCAGCCATAGTGTGTTTTCTGCATGTGTGACTCTGTTCTGTTTTGTAATTCAGTTCAAGTGTAACGGTTTTTACATTCCCTCTATCAGTGATACCTTATGAGAAGTGTCCTTTTCTGTGTGACTTATTTCACTTAGAATCGTCGTACCTAAATCCACTCATCATGCTGCTACTAACCTTACGACATTGATTTCCTGGCTGAGTGATATTCCATTGTACATAAGGACCACAACTTCTTTATCCATTTTTCTCTTTCCTGGGATATTTAAGGTGGAATGAAGTGGAGGTCCTGGTCAACAGAGCAGCCCTAAACTTTGGGGTGCTTGTGTCTTGCTGATTTTTAATTTTCCCAATTTATACCCCCATGAGTGGAAGTGCCCTATGCTCTCTAAGCTGTGTTTTTCAGATGTTTCAGGACTCACCGGACACTTCTCCGGAGTGGCTCTTGGCAATTTACATCCCGCCCATCAGTGTAGCAAGGCTCCCATTTCTCCATGGCCTGTCCTGCATTTCTGGTTTTGACACTTTTTTCAGCATGGCCCTTTTGACCGATGGGAAGCGAGACTTCTTTGTAGCGCTGATTTGCCTTTCCAGGTTGCTTGGTTGGCCAAAAAGGGCGTATGCGTTTTTTCCTGAATATATTCAGGAAAAAACGCATACGCCCTTTTTGGCCAAGGGCATCATTGTCAACTTTTTGCCGCTTTTCATGTGCTTTAAAGGCGATTCGAATATACCTCCTGAAATCTGTTTCCTGCAATTCTGCCTTGCTTTCAAATCCTCTTCTTTGCCTTCCCTCAATATATTTGTGGACGAGAGTTATCATTGATAACTCTGCAGGTTTGTGAATTGCAGTGCCCTGAACCTCCATTTTACAGCTCGCTTTTTTGGGAGCTGGCCGCAAAAGCGCAGGATGGCTTCAGGCCCTGTTCTGGTTCCGGTGGGCAGGCTGAGCCTGTGGTTAATTCTTCTTTCTGATGGGCAAATAGAGTGACCTGTGCCTGTCCCAACACCAAGAGCTAGTCTCTCGTTGGTTCCCCGTCTTCCCGTTCATCCTCAGGACAAATTGCAACCTGTACGGAACAGGAGGTTAAAGGTGCTGATGCTCCAAGTAGGGAGATTGCTGGTAAAGCGGCTGGAATGGCGAACCCGGGCACAAGGAGATGAGAAATGAGGTGCGTTTTAGAAACCTTTCCCCATCACACGGTGTACCATCTTCTGGGTTTCTCATGCATGTTTTCGATATAGGAAGATGCCCTTGAACCTGGAGATTTGGGACCCATGCGATGGGTACCACGCAGTATTACTTTAAAGGGTCTGCGTTTGCTCACCCAACCTCACCAAACCTCTCAGCCCCAACAGTGTCCACCCTTATGTCTCATCCAGCTGTGGGTCTAGATATGGTCAATCCAGGTTGCATCCCAGCCCCTGAACACATTGTGTCAGACTTTCTCTCTCTTTCACTGTCTTTGTTTCATGGGTTTTTCTAAGTTATTTATTTTCATAATGGGATTTAGCTGCTTTTCACTGCTGTGTTTATGCCGCTTTACACCCACTTGACACACTAACAGAGAGATATCAATACATAGGTTTTACGATTATTACTAGTCAGATATATTCTTGTGCAGTGAATAGGGCGTGTTGAGTCCAGTTCTCTGAGCAAGGAGTAGGTCTTGTCTATTACATATTGGGTTTATGGAACGGTATCTGAGCTAATTTGATACCCTTGTTTTATGTATCACCCCACCTCACCTTTCCCGTTAAGCAGCCATAGTGTGTTTTCTGCATGTGTGACTCTGTTCTGTTTTGTAATTCAGTTCAAGTGTAACGGTTTTTACATTCCCTCTATCAGTGATACCTTATGAGAAGTGTCCTTTTCTGTGTGACTTATTTCACTTAGAATCGTCGTACCTAAATCCACTCATCATGCTGCTGCTAACCTTACGACATTGATTTCATGGCTGAGTGATATTCCATTGTACATAAGGACCACAACTTCTTTATCCATTTTTCTCTTTCCTGGGATATTGAAGGTGGAATGAAGTGGAGGTCCTTGTCAACAGAGCAGCCCTCAACTTTGGGGTGCTTGTGACTTGCTGATTTTTAATTTTCCCAATTTATACCCCCATGAGTGGAAGTGCCCTATGCTCTCTAAGCTGTGTTTTTCAGATGTTTCAGGACACACCGTACACTTCTCCAGAGTGGCTGTTGGCAATTTACATCCCGCCCATCAGTGTAGCAAGGCTCCCATTTCTCCATGGCCTGTCCTGCATTTCTGGTTTTGACACTTTTTCCGGCATGGCCCTTTTGACCGATGGGAAGCGAGTCTTCTTTGAAGCGCTGATTTGCATTTCCAGGTTGCTTGGTTGGCCAAAAAGGGCGTATGCGTTTTTTCCTGAATATATTCAGGAAAAAACGCATACGCCCTTTTTGGCCAAGGGCATCATTGTCAACGTTTTGCCGCTTTTCATGTGCTTTAAAGGCGATTCGTATCTACCTCCTGAAATCTGTTTCCTGCAATTCTGCCTTGATTTCAAATCCTCTTCTTTGCCTTCCCTCAATATATTTGTGGACGAGAGTTATCATTTATAACTCTGCAGGTTTGTGAATTGCAGTGCCCTGAACCTCCATTTTACAACTCGTTTTTATGGGAGCTGCCCGCAAAATCGCAGAATGGCTTCAGGCCCTGTTCTGGTTCCGGGGGTCAGGCTGAGCCTGTGGTTAATTCTTCTTTCTGATGGGAAAATAGAGTGACCTGTGCCTGTCCCAACACCAAGAGCTAGTCTCTCGTTGGTTCCACGTCTTCCCGTTTATCCTCAGGACAAATTGCAACCTGTACGGAACAGGATGTTAAAGGTGCTGATGCTCCAAGTAGGGAGCTTGCTAGTAAAGCGGCTGGAATGGCGAACCCGGGCACAAGGAAATGAGAAATGAGGTGCGTTTTAGAAACCTTTCCCCATCACACGGTGTACCATCTTCTGGGTTTGTCATGCATAATTTTGATGTAGGAAGATGCTCTTGAAACTGGAGATTTGGGACCCATGCGATGGGTACCACGCAGTATTACTTTAAAGGGTCTGCATTTGCTCACCCAACCTCACCGAACCTCTCAGCCCCAAGAGTGTACACCCTTATGTCTCATCCAGCTGTGCGTCTAGATATGGTCAATCCAGGTTGCATCACAGCCCGTGAACGCATTGTGTAAGAATTTCTCTCTCTTTCACTGTCTTTGTTTCATGGGTGTTTCAAAGTAATTTATTTTTATAATGGGGTTTAGCTGCTTTTCACTGCTGTGTTTATGCCGCTTTACACCCACTTGACACACTAACAGAGAGATATCAATACATAGGTTTTACGATTATTATTAGTCAGATATATTCTTGTGCGGTGAATAGGGCGTGTTGAGTCCAGTTCTCTGAGCAAGGAGTAGGTCTTGTCTATTACATATTGGGTTTATGGAACGGTATCTGAGCTAATTTGATACCCTTGTTTTATGTATCACCCCACCTCACCTTTCCCGTTAAGCAGCCATAGTGTGTTTTCTGCATGTGTGACTCTGTTCTGTTTTGTAATTCAGTTCAAGTGTAACGGTTTTTACATTCCCTCTATCAGTGATACCTTATGAGAAGTGTCCTTTTCTGTGTGACTTATTTCACTTAGAATCGTCGTACCTAAATCCACTCATCATGCTGCTACTAACCTTATGACATTGATTTCATGGCTGAGTGATATTCCATTGTACATAAGGACCACAACTTCTTTATCAATTTTTCTCTTTCCTGGGATATTTAAGGTGGAATGAAGTGGAGGTCCTGGTCAACAGAGCAGCCCTAAACTTTGGGGTGCTTGTGTCTTGCTGATTTTTAATTTTCCCAATTTATACCCCCATGAGTGGAAGTGCCCTATGCTCTCTAAGCTGTGTTTTTCAGATGTTTCAGGACTCACCGGACACTTCTCCGGAGTGGCTCTTGGCAATTTACATCCCGCCCATCAGTGTAGCAAGGCTCCCATTTCTCCATGGCCTGTCCTGCATTTCTGGTTTTGACACTTTTTTCAGCATGGCCCTTTTGACCGATGGGAAGCGAGACTTCTTTGTAGCGCTGATTTGCCTTTCCAGGTTGCTTGGTTGGCCAAAAAGGGCGTATGCGTTTTTTCCTGAATATATTCAGGAAAAAACGCATACGCCCTTTTTGGCCAAGGGCATCATTGTCAACTTTTTGCCGCTTTTCATGTGCTTTAAAGGCGATTCGAATATACCTCCTGAAATCTGTTTCCTGCAATTCTGCCTTGGTTTCAAATCCTCTTCTTTGCCTTCCCTCAATATATTTGTGGACGAGAGTTATCATTGATAACTCTGCAGGTTTGTGAATTGCAGTGCCCTGAACCTCCATTTTACAGCTCGCTTTTTTGGGAGCTGGCCGCAAAAGCGCAGGATGGCTTCAGGCCCTGTTCTGGTTCCGGGGGGCAGGCTGAGCCTGTGGTTAATTCTTCTTTCTGATGGGCAAATAGAGTGACCTGTGCCTGTCCCAACACCAAGAGCTAGTCTCTCGTTGGTTCCCCGTCTTCCCGTTCATCCTCAGGACAAATTGCAACCTGTACGGAACAGGAGGTGAAAGGTGCTGATGCTCCAAGTAGGGAGATTGCTGGTAAAGCGGCTGGAATGGCGAACCCGGGCACAAGGAGATGAGAAATGAGGTGCGTTTTAGAAACCTTTCCCCATCACACGGTGTACCATCTTCTGGGTTTCTCATGCATGTTTTCGATATAGGAAGATGCCCTTGAACCTGGAGATTTGGGACCCATGCGATGGGTACCACGCAGTATTACTTTAAAGGGTCTGCGTTTGCTCACCCAACCTCACCAAACCTCTCAGCCCCAACAGTGTCCACCCTTATGTCTCATCCAGCTGTGGGTCTAGATATGGTCAATCCAGGTTGCATCCCAGCCCCTGAACACATTGTGTCAGACTTTCTCTCTCTTTCACTGTCTTTGTTTCATGGGTTTTTCTAAGTTATTTATTTTCATAATGGGATTTAGCTGCTTTTCACTGCTGTGTTTATGCCGCTTTACACCCACTTGACACACTAACAGAGAGATATCAATACATAGGTTTTACGATTATTACTAGTCAGATATATTCTTGTGCGGTGAATAGGGCGTGTTGAGTCCAGTTCTCTGAGCAAGGAGTAGGTCTTGTCTATTACATATTGGGTTTATGGAACGGTATCTGAGCTAATTTGATACCCTTGTTTTATGTATCACCCCACCTCACCTTTCCCGTTAAGCAGCCATAGTGTGTTTTCTGCATGTGTGACTCTGTTCTGTTTTGTAATTCAGTTCAAGTGTAACGGTTTTTACATTCCCTCTATCAGTGATACCTTATGAGAAGTGTCCTTTTCTGTGTGACTTATTTCACTTAGAATCGTCGTACCTAAATCCACTCATCATGCTGCTACTAACCTTACGACATTGATTTCATGGCTGAGTGATATTCCATTGTACATAAGGACCACAACTTCTTTATCCATTTTTCTCTTTCCTGGGATATTTAAGGTGGAATGAAGTGGAGGTCCTGGTCAACAGAGCAGCCCTAAACTTTGGGGTGCTTGTGTCTTGCTGATTTTTAATTTTCCCAATTTATACCCCCATGAGTGGAAGTGCCCTATGCTCTCTAAGCTGTGTTTTTCAGATGTTTCAGGACTCACCGGACACTTCTCCAGAGTGGCTCTTGGCAATTTACATCCCGCCCATCAGTGTAGCAAGGCTCCCATTTCTCCATGGCCTGTCCTGCATTTCTGGTTTTGACACTTTTTTCAGCATGGCCCTTTTGACCGATGGGAAGCGAGACTTCTTTGTAGCGCTGATTTGCCTTTCCAGGTTGCTTGGTTGGCCAAAAAGGGCGTATGCGTTTTTTCCTGAATATATTCAGGAAAAAACGCATACGCCCTTTTTGGCCAAGGGCATCATTGTCAACGTTTTGCCGCTTTTCATGTGCTTTAAAGGCGATTCGTATCTACCTCCTGAAATCTGTTTCCTGCAATTCTGCCTTGATTTCAAATCCTCTTCTTTGCCTTCCCTCAATATACTTGTGGACGAGAGTTATCATTTATAACTCTGCAGGTTTGTGAATTGCAGTGCCCTGAACCTCCATTTTACAACTCGTTTTTATGGGAGCTGCCCGCAAAATCGCAGAATGGCTTCAGGCCCTGTTCTGGTTCCGGTGGGCAGGCTGAGCCTGTGGTTAATTCTTCTTTCTGATGGGAAAATAGAGTGACCTGTGCCTGTCCCGACACCAAGAGCTAGTCTCTCGTTGGTTCCCCGTCTTCCCGTTCATCCTCAGGACAAATTGCAACCTGTACGGAACAGGAGGTTAAAGGTGCTGATGCTCCAAGTAGGGAGCTTGCTAGTAAAGCGGCTGGAATGGCGAACCCGGGCACAAGGAGATGAGAAATGAGGTGCGTTTTAGAAACCTTTCCCCATCACACGGTGTACCATCTTCTGGATTTCTCATGCATGTTTTTGATGTACGAAGATGCCCTTGAACCTGGAGATTTGGGACCCATGCGATGGGTACCACGCAGTATTACTTTAAAGGGTCTGCGTTTGCTCACCCAACCTCACCAAACCTCTCAGCCCCAAGAGTGTCCACCCTTATGTCTCATCCAGCTGTGCGTCTAGATATGGTCAATCCAGGTTGCATCACAGCCCCTGAACGCATTGTGTAAGAATTTCTCTCTCTTTCACTGCCTTTGTTTCATGGGTGTTTCAAAGTAATTTATTTTTATAATGGGGTTTAGCTGCTTTTCACTGCTGTGTTTATGCCGCTTTACACCCACTTGACACACTAACAGAGAGATATCAATACATAGGTTTTACGATTATTATTAGTCAGATATATTCTTGTGCGGTGAATAGGGCGTGTTGAGTCCAGTTCTCTGAGCAAGGAGTAGGTCTTGTCTATTACATATTGGGTTTATGGAACGGTATCTGAGCTAATTTGATACCCTTGTTTTATGTATCACCCCACCTCACCTTTCCCGTTAAGCAGCCATAGTGTGTTTTCTGCATGTGTGACTCTGTTCTGTTTTGTAATTCAGTTCAAGTGTAACGGTTTTTACATTCCCTCTATCAGTGATACCTTATGAGAAGTGTCCTTTTCTGTGTGACTTATTTCACTTAGAATCGTCGTACCTAAATCCACTCATCATGCTGCTACTAACCTTACGACATTGATTTCCTGGCTGAGTGATATTCCATTGTACATAAGGACCACAACTTCTTTATCCATTTTTCTCTTTCCTGGGATATTTAAGGTGGAATGAAGTGGAGGTCCTGGTCAACAGAGCAGCCCTAAACTTTGGGGTGCTTGTGTCTTGCTGATTTTTAATTTTCCCAATTTATACCCCCATGAGTGGAAGTGCCCTATGCTCTCTAAGCTGTGTTTTTCAGATGTTTCAGGACTCACCGGACACTTCTCCGGAGTGGCTCTTGGCAATTTACATCCCGCCCATCAGTGTAGCAAGGCTCCCATTTCTCCATGGCCTGTCCTGCATTTCTGGTTTTGACACTTTTTTCAGCATGGCCCTTTTGACCGATGGGAAGCGAGACTTCTTTGTAGCGCTGATTTGCCTTTCCAGGTTGCTTGGTTGGCCAAAAAGGGCGTATGCGTTTTTTCCTGAATATATTCAGGAAAAAACGCATACGCCCTTTTTGGCCAAGGGCATCATTGTCAACTTTTTGCTGCTTTTCATGTGCTTTAAAGGCGATTCGAATATACCTCCTGAAATCTGTTTCCTGCAATTCTGCCTTGATTTCAAATCCTCTTCTTTGCCTTCCCTCAATATATTTGTGGACGAGAGTTATCATTGATAACTCTGCAGGTTTGTGAATTGCAGTGCCCTGAACCTCCATTTTACAGCTCACTTTTTTGGGAGCTGGCCGCAAAAGCGCAGGATGGCTTCAGGCCCTGTTCTGGTTCCGGTGGGCAGGCTGAGCCTGTGGTTAATTCTTCTTTCTGATGGGCAAATAGAGTGACCTGTGCCTGTCCCAACACCAAGAGCTAGTCTCTCGTTGGTTCCCCGTCTTCCCGTTCATCCTCAGGACAAATTGCAACCTGTACGGAACAGGAGGTGAAAGGTGCTGATGCTCCAAGTAGGGAGATTGCTGGTAAAGCGGCTGGAATGGCGAACCCGGGCACAAGGAGATGAGAAATGAGGTGCGTTTTAGAAACCTTTCCCCATCACACGGTGTACCATCTTCTGGGTTTCTCATGCATGTTTTCGATATAGGAAGATGCCCTTGAACCTGGAGATTTGGGACCCATGCGATGGGTACCACGCAGTATTACTTTAAAGGGTCTGCGTTTGCTCACCCAACCTCACCAAACCTCTCAGCCCCAACAGTGTCCACCCTTATGTCTCATCCAGCTGTGGGTCTAGATATGGTCAATCCAGGTTGCATCCCAGCCCCTGAACACATTGTGTCAGACTTTCTCTCTCTTTCACTGTCTTTGTTTCATGGGTTTTTCTAAGTTATTTATTTTCATAATGGGATTTAGCTGCTTTTCACTGCTGTGTTTATGCCGCTTTACACCCACTTGACACACTAACAGAGAGATATCAATGCATAGGTTTTATGATTATTACTAGTCAGATATATTCTTGTGCGGTGAATAGGGCGTGTTGAGTCCAGTTCTCTGAGCAAGGAGTAGGTCTTGTCTATTACATATTGGGTTTATGGAACGGTATCTGAGCTAATTTGATACCCTTGTTTTATGTATCACCCCTCCTCACCTTTCCCGTTAAGCAGCCATAGTGTGTTTTCTGCATGTGTGACTCTGTTCTGTTTTGTAATTCAGTTCAAGTGTAACGGTTTTTACATTCCCTCTATCAGTGATACCTTATGAGAAGTGTCCTTTTCTGTGTGACTTATTTCACTTAGAATCGTCGTACCTAAATCCACTCATCATGCTGCTACTAACCTTACGACATTGATTTCCTGGCTGAGTGATATTCCATTGTACATAAGGACCACAACTTCTTTATCCATTTTTCTCTTTCCTGGGATATTGAAGGTGGAATGAAGTGGAGGTCCTTGTCAACAGAGCAGCCCTCAACTTTGGGGTGCTTGTGACTTGCTGATTTTTCATTTTCCCAATTTATACCCCCATGAGTGGAAGTGCCCTATGCTCTCTAAGCTGTGTTTTTCAGATGTTTCAGGACACACCGTACACTTCTCCAGAGTGGCTGTTCGCAATTTACATCCCGCCCATCAGTGTAGCAAGGCTCCCATTTCTCCATGGCCTGTCCTGCATTTCTGGTTTTGACACTTTTTTCAGCATGGCCCTTTTGACCGATGGGAAGCGAGACTTCTTTGAAGCGCTGATTTGCATTTCCAGGTTGCTTGGTTGGCCACAAAGGGCGTATGCGTTTTTTCCTGAATATATTCAGGAAAAAACGCATACGCCCTTTTTGGCCAAGGGCATCATTGTCAACGTTTTGCCGCTTTTCATGTGCTTTAAAGGCGATTCGTATCTACCTCCTGAAATCTGTTTCCTGCAATTCTGCCTTGATTTCAAATCCTCTTCTTTGCCTTCCCTCAATATATTTGTGGACGAGAGTTATCATTTATAACTCTGCAGGTTTGTGAATTGCAGTGCCCTGAACCTCCATTTTACAACTTGTTTTTATGGGAGCTGCCCGCAAAATCGCAGAATGGCTTCAGGCCCTGTTCTGGTTCCGGGGGTCAGGCTGAGCCTGTGGTTAATTCTTCTTTCTGATGGGAAAATAGAGTGACCTGTGCCTGTCCCAACACCAAGAGCTAGTCTCTCGTTGGTTCCACGTCTTCCCGTTTATCCTCAGGACAAATTGCAACCTGTACGGAACAGGATGTTAAAGGTGCTGATGCTCCAAGTAGGGAGCTTGCTTCTAAAGCGGCTGGAATGGCGAACCCGGGCACAAGGAGATGAGAAATGAGGTGCGTTTTAGAAACCTTTCCCCATCACACGGTGTACCATCTTCTGGGTTTCTCATGCATAATTTTGATGTAGGAAGATGCCCTTGAAACTGGAGATTTGGGACCCATGCGATGGGTACCACGCAGTATTACTTTAAAGGGTCTGCGTTTGCTCACCCAACCTCACCAAACCTCTCAGCCCCAAGAGTGTCCACCCTTATGTCTCATCCAGCTGTGCGTCTAGATATGGTCAATCCAGGTTGCATCACAGCCCCTGAACGCATTGTGTAAGAATTTCTCTCTCTTTCACTGCCTTTGTTTCATGGGTGTTTCAAAGTAATTTATTTTTATAATGGGGTTTAGCTGCTTTTCACTGCTGTGTTTATGCCGCTTTACACCCACTTGACACACTAACAGAGAGATATCAATACATAGGTTTTACGATTATTATTAGTCAGATATATTCTTGTGCGGTGAATAGGGCGTGTTGAGTCCAGTTCTCTGAGCAAGGAGTAGGTCTTGTCTATTACATATTGGGTTTATGGAACGGTATCTGAGCTAATTTGATACCCTTGTTTTATGTATCACCCCACCTCACCTTTCCCGTTAAGCAGCCATAGTGTGTTTTCTGCATGTGTGACTCTGTTCTGTTTTGTAATTCAGTTCAAGTGTAACGGTTTTTACATTCCCTCTATCAGTGATACCTTATGAGAAGTGTCCTTTTCTGTGTGACTTATTTCACTTAGAATCGTCGTACCTAAATCCACTCATCATGCTGCTACTAACCTTACGACATTGATTTCCTGGCTGAGTGATATTCCATTGTACATAAGGACCACAACTTCTTTATCCATTTTTCTCTTTCCTGGGATATTTAAGGTGGAATGAAGTGGAGGTCCTGGTCAACAGAGCAGCCCTAAACTTTGGGGTGCTTGTGTCTTGCTGATTTTTAATTTTCCCAATTTATACCCCCATGAGTGGAAGTGCCCTATGCTCTCTAAGCTGTGTTTTTCAGATGTTTCAGGACTCACCGGACACTTCTCCGGAGTGGCTCTTGGCAATTTACATCCCGCCCATCAGTGTAGCAAGGCTCCCATTTCTCCATGGCCTGTCCTGCATTTCTGGTTTTGACACTTTTTTCAGCATGGCCCTTTTGACCGATGGGAAGCGAGACTTCTTTGTAGCGCTGATTTGCCTTTCCAGGTTGCTTGGTTGGCCAAAAAGGGCGTATGCGTTTTTTCCTGAATATATTCAGGAAAAAACGCATACGCCCTTTTTGGCCAAGGGCATCATTGTCAACTTTTTGCCGCTTTTCATGTGCTTTAAAGGCGATTCGAATATACCTCCTGAAATCTGTTTCCTGCAATTCTGCCTTGATTTCAAATCCTCTTCTTTGCCTTCCCTCAATATATTTGTGGACGAGAGTTATCATTGATAACTCTGCAGGTTTGTGAATTGCAGTGCCCTGAACCTCCATTTTACAGCTCACTTTTTTGGGAGCTGGCCGCAAAAGCGCAGGATGGCTTCAGGCCCTGTTCTGGTTCCGGTGGGCAGGCTGAGCCTGTGGTTAATTCTTCTTTCTGATGGGCAAATAGAGTGACCTGTGCCTGTCCCAACACCAAGAGCTAGTCTCTCGTTGGTTCCCCGTCTTCCCGTTCATCCTCAGGACAAATTGCAACCTGTACGGAACAGGAGGTGAAAGGTGCTGATGCTCCAAGTAGGGAGATTGCTGGTAAAGCGGCTGGAATGGCGAACCCGGGCACAAGGAGATGAGAAATGAGGTGCGTTTTAGAAACCTTTCCCCATCACACGGTGTACCATCTTCTGGGTTTCTCATGCATGTTTTCGATATAGGAAGATGCCCTTGAACCTGGAGATTTGGGACCCATGCGATGGGTACCACGCAGTATTACTTTAAAGGGTCTGCGTTTGCTCACCCAACCTCACCAAACCTCTCAGCCCCAACAGTGTCCACCCTTATGTCTCATCCAGCTGTGGGTCTAGATATGGTCAATCCAGGTTGCATCCCAGCCCCTGAACACATTGTGTCAGACTTTCTCTCTCTTTCACTGTCTTTGTTTCATGGGTTTTTCTAAGTTATTTATTTTCATAATGGGATTTAGCTGCTTTTCACTGCTGTGTTTATGCCGCTTTACACCCACTTGACACACTAACAGAGAGATATCAATGCATAGGTTTTATGATTATTACTAGTCAGATATATTCTTGTGCGGTGAATAGGGCGTGTTGAGTCCAGTTCTCTGAGCAAGGAGTAGGTCTTGTCTATTACATATTGGGTTTATGGAACGGTATCTGAGCTAATTTGATACCCTTGTTTTATGTATCACCCCTCCTCACCTTTCCCGTTAAGCAGCCATAGTGTGTTTTCTGCATGTGTGACTCTGTTCTGTTTTGTAATTCAGTTCAAGTGTAACGGTTTTTACATTCCCTCTATCAGTGATACCTTATGAGAAGTGTCCTTTTCTGTGTGACTTATTTCACTTAGAATCGTCGTACCTAAATCCACTCATCATGCTGCTACTAACCTTACGACATTGATTTCCTGGCTGAGTGATATTCCATTGTACATAAGGACCACAACTTCTTTATCCATTTTTCTCTTTCCTGGGATATTGAAGGTGGAATGAAGTGGAGGTCCTTGTCAACAGAGCAGCCCTCAACTTTGGGGTGCTTGTGACTTGCTGATTTTTCATTTTCCCAATTTATACCCCCATGAGTGGAAGTGCCCTATGCTCTCTAAGCTGTGTTTTTCAGATGTTTCAGGACACACCGTACACTTCTCCAGAGTGGCTGTTCGCAATTTACATCCCGCCCATCAGTGTAGCAAGGCTCCCATTTCTCCATGGCCTGTCCTGCATTTCTGGTTTTGACACTTTTTTCAGCATGGCCCTTTTGACCGATGGGAAGCGAGACTTCTTTGAAGCGCTGATTTGCATTTCCAGGTTGCTTGGTTGGCCACAAAGGGCGTATGCGTTTTTTCCTGAATATATTCAGGAAAAAACGCATACGCCCTTTTTGGCCAAGGGCATCATTGTCAACGTTTTGCCGCTTTTCATGTGCTTTAAAGGCGATTCGTATCTACCTCCTGAAATCTGTTTCCTGCAATTCTGCCTTGATTTCAAATCCTCTTCTTTGCCTTCCCTCAATATATTTGTGGACGAGAGTTATCATTTATAAC
This sequence comes from Balaenoptera borealis, assembly GCF_965194805.1. Lineage (NCBI taxonomy): Eukaryota > Metazoa > Chordata > Mammalia > Artiodactyla > Balaenopteridae > Balaenoptera > Balaenoptera borealis. The sequence continues at coordinate 1,905,953 of NW_028124006.1, forward strand.
TCTGCAGGTTTGTGAATTGCAGTGCCCTGAACCTCCATTTTACAACTTGTTTTTATGGGAGCTGCCCGCAAAATCGCAGAATGGCTTCAGGCCCTGTTCTGGTTCCGGGGGTCAGGCTGAGCCTGTGGTTAATTCTTCTTTCTGATGGGAAAATAGAGTGACCTGTGCCTGTCCCAACACCAAGAGCTAGTCTCTCGTTGGTTCCACGTCTTCCCGTTTATCCTCAGGACAAATTGCAACCTGTACGGAACAGGATGTTAAAGGTGCTGATGCTCCAAGTAGGGAGCTTGCTTCTAAAGCGGCTGGAATGGCGAACCCGGGCACAAGGAGATGAGAAATGAGGTGCGTTTTAGAAACCTTTCCCCATCACACGGTGTACCATCTTCTGGGTTTCTCATGCATAATTTTGATGTAGGAAGATGCCCTTGAAACTGGAGATTTGGGACCCATGCGATGGGTACCACGCAGTATTACTTTAAAGGGTCTGCGTTTGCTCACCCAACCTCACCAAACCTCTCAGCCCCAAGAGTGTCCACCCTTATGTCTCATCCAGCTGTGCGTCTAGATATGGTCAATCCAGGTTGCATCACAGCCCCTGAACGCATTGTGTAAGAATTTCTCTCTCTTTCACTGCCTTTGTTTCATGGGTGTTTCAAAGTAATTTATTTTTATAATGGGGTTTAGCTGCTTTTCACTGCTGTGTTTATGCCGCTTTACACCCACTTGACACACTAACAGAGAGATATCAATACATAGGTTTTACGATTATTATTAGTCAGATATATTCTTGTGCGGTGAATAGGGCGTGTTGAGTCCAGTTCTCTGAGCAAGGAGTAGGTCTTGTCTATTACATATTGGGTTTATGGAACGGTATCTGAGCTAATTTGATACCCTTGTTTTATGTATCACCCCACCTCACCTTTCCCGTTAAGCAGCCATAGTGTGTTTTCTGCATGTGTGACTCTGTTCTGTTTTGTAATTCAGTTCAAGTGTAACGGTTTTTACATTCCCTCTATCAGTGATACCTTATGAGAAGTGTCCTTTTCTGTGTGACTTATTTCACTTAGAATCGTCGTACCTAAATCCACTCATCATGCTGCTACTAACCTTACGACATTGATTTCCTGGCTGAGTGATATTCCATTGTACATAAGGACCACAACTTCTTTATCCATTTTTCTCTTTCCTGGGATATTTAAGGTGGAATGAAGTGGAGGTCCTGGTCAACAGAGCAGCCCTAAACTTTGGGGTGCTTGTGTCTTGCTGATTTTTAATTTTCCCAATTTATACCCCCATGAGTGGAAGTGCCCTATGCTCTCTAAGCTGTGTTTTTCAGATGTTTCAGGACTCACCGGACACTTCTCCGGAGTGGCTCTTGGCAATTTACATCCCGCCCATCAGTGTAGCAAGGCTCCCATTTCTCCATGGCCTGTCCTGCATTTCTGGTTTTGACACTTTTTTCAGCATGGCCCTTTTGACCGATGGGAAGCGAGACTTCTTTGTAGCGCTGATTTGCCTTTCCAGGTTGCTTGGTTGGCCAAAAAGGGCGTATGCGTTTTTTCCTGAATATATTCAGGAAAAAACGCATACGCCCTTTTTGGCCAAGGGCATCATTGTCAACTTTTTGCCGCTTTTCATGTGCTTTAAAGGCGATTCGAATATACCTCCTGAAATCTGTTTCCTGCAATTCTGCCTTGATTTCAAATCCTCTTCTTTGCCTTCCCTCAATATATTTGTGGACGAGAGTTATCATTGATAACTCTGCAGGTTTGTGAATTGCAGTGCCCTGAACCTCCATTTTACAGCTCACTTTTTTGGGAGCTGGCCGCAAAAGCGCAGGATGGCTTCAGGCCCTGTTCTGGTTCCGGTGGGCAGGCTGAGCCTGTGGTTAATTCTTCTTTCTGATGGGCAAATAGAGTGACCTGTGCCTGTCCCAACACCAAGAGCTAGTCTCTCGTTGGTTCCCCGTCTTCCCGTTCATCCTCAGGACAAATTGCAACCTGTACGGAACAGGAGGTGAAAGGTGCTGATGCTCCAAGTAGGGAGATTGCTGGTAAAGCGGCTGGAATGGCGAACCCGGGCACAAGGAGATGAGAAATGAGGTGCGTTTTAGAAACCTTTCCCCATCACACGGTGTACCATCTTCTGGGTTTCTCATGCATGTTTTCGATATAGGAAGATGCCCTTGAACCTGGAGATTTGGGACCCATGCGATGGGTACCACGCAGTATTACTTTAAAGGGTCTGCGTTTGCTCACCCAACCTCACCAAACCTCTCAGCCCCAACAGTGTCCACCCTTATGTCTCATCCAGCTGTGGGTCTAGATATGGTCAATCCAGGTTGCATCCCAGCCCCTGAACACATTGTGTCAGACTTTCTCTCTCTTTCACTGTCTTTGTTTCATGGGTTTTTCTAAGTTATTTATTTTCATAATGGGATTTAGCTGCTTTTCACTGCTGTGTTTATGCCGCTTTACACCCACTTGACACACTAACAGAGAGATATCAATGCATAGGTTTTATGATTATTACTAGTCAGATATATTCTTGTGCGGTGAATAGGGCGTGTTGAGTCCAGTTCTCTGAGCAAGGAGTAGGTCTTGTCTATTACATATTGGGTTTATGGAACGGTATCTGAGCTAATTTGATACCCTTGTTTTATGTATCACCCCTCCTCACCTTTCCCGTTAAGCAGCCATAGTGTGTTTTCTGCATGTGTGACTCTGTTCTGTTTTGTAATTCAGTTCAAGTGTAACGGTTTTTACATTCCCTCTATCAGTGATACCTTATGAGAAGTGTCCTTTTCTGTGTGACTTATTTCACTTAGAATCGTCGTACCTAAATCCACTCATCATGCTGCTACTAACCTTACGACATTGATTTCCTGGCTGAGTGATATTCCATTGTACATAAGGACCACAACTTCTTTATCCATTTTTCTCTTTCCTGGGATATTGAAGGTGGAATGAAGTGGAGGTCCTTGTCAACAGAGCAGCCCTCAACTTTGGGGTGCTTGTGACTTGCTGATTTTTCATTTTCCCAATTTATACCCCCATGAGTGGAAGTGCCCTATGCTCTCTAAGCTGTGTTTTTCAGATGTTTCAGGACACACCGTACACTTCTCCAGAGTGGCTGTTCGCAATTTACATCCCGCCCATCAGTGTAGCAAGGCTCCCATTTCTCCATGGCCTGTCCTGCATTTCTGGTTTTGACACTTTTTTCAGCATGGCCCTTTTGACCGATGGGAAGCGAGACTTCTTTGAAGCGCTGATTTGCATTTCCAGGTTGCTTGGTTGGCCACAAAGGGCGTATGCGTTTTTTCCTGAATATATTCAGGAAAAAACGCATACGCCCTTTTTGGCCAAGGGCATCATTGTCAACGTTTTGCCGCTTTTCATGTGCTTTAAAGGCGATTCGTATCTACCTCCTGAAATCTGTTTCCTGCAATTCTGCCTTGATTTCAAATCCTCTTCTTTGCCTTCCCTCAATATATTTGTGGACGAGAGTTATCATTTATAACTCTGCAGGTTTGTGAATTGCAGTGCCCTGAACCTCCATTTTACAACTTGTTTTTATGGGAGCTGCCCGCAAAATCGCAGAATGGCTTCAGGCCCTGTTCTGGTTCCGGGGGTCAGGCTGAGCCTGTGGTTAATTCTTCTTTCTGATGGGAAAATAGAGTGACCTGTGCCTGTCCCAACACCAAGAGCTAGTCTCTCGTTGGTTCCACGTCTTCCCGTTTATCCTCAGGACAAATTGCAACCTGTACGGAACAGGATGTTAAAGGTGCTGATGCTCCAAGTAGGGAGCTTGCTTCTAAAGCGGCTGGAATGGCGAACCCGGGCACAAGGAGATGAGAAATGAGGTGCGTTTTAGAAACCTTTCCCCATCACACGGTGTACCATCTTCTGGGTTTCTCATGCATAATTTTGATGTAGGAAGATGCCCTTGAAACTGGAGATTTGGGACCCATGCGATGGGTACCACGCAGTATTACTTTAAAGGGTCTGCGTTTGCTCACCCAACCTCACCAAACCTCTCAGCCCCAAGAGTGTCCACCCTTATGTCTCATCCAGCTGTGCGTCTAGATATGGTCAATCCAGGTTGCATCACAGCCCCTGAACGCATTGTGTAAGAATTTCTCTCTCTTTCACTGCCTTTGTTTCATGGGTGTTTCAAAGTAATTTATTTTTATAATGGGGTTTAGCTGCTTTTCACTGCTGTGTTTATGCCGCTTTACACCCACTTGACACACTAACAGAGAGATATCAATACATAGGTTTTACGATTATTATTAGTCAGATATATTCTTGTGCGGTGAATAGGGCGTGTTGAGTCCAGTTCTCTGAGCAAGGAGTAGGTCTTGTCTATTACATATTGGGTTTATGGAACGGTATCTGAGCTAATTTGATACCCTTGTTTTATGTATCACCCCACCTCACCTTTCCCGTTAAGCAGCCATAGTGTGTTTTCTGCATGTGTGACTCTGTTCTGTTTTGTAATTCAGTTCAAGTGTAACGGTTTTTACATTCCCTCTATCAGTGATACCTTATGAGAAGTGTCCTTTTCTGTGTGACTTATTTCACTTAGAATCGTCGTACCTAAATCCACTCATCATGCTGCTACTAACCTTACGACATTGATTTCCTGGCTGAGTGATATTCCATTGTACATAAGGACCACAACTTCTTTATCCATTTTTCTCTTTCCTGGGATATTTAAGGTGGAATGAAGTGGAGGTCCTGGTCAACAGAGCAGCCCTAAACTTTGGGGTGCTTGTGTCTTGCTGATTTTTAATTTTCCCAATTTATACCCCCATGAGTGGAAGTGCCCTATGCTCTCTAAGCTGTGTTTTTCAGATGTTTCAGGACTCACCGGACACTTCTCCGGAGTGGCTCTTGGCAATTTACATCCCGCCCATCAGTGTAGCAAGGCTCCCATTTCTCCATGGCCTGTCCTGCATTTCTGGTTTTGACACTTTTTTCAGCATGGCCCTTTTGACCGATGGGAAGCGAGACTTCTTTGTAGCGCTGATTTGCCTTTCCAGGTTGCTTGGTTGGCCAAAAAGGGCGTATGCGTTTTTTCCTGAATATATTCAGGAAAAAACGCATACGCCCTTTTTGGCCAAGGGCATCATTGTCAACTTTTTGCCGCTTTTCATGTGCTTTAAAGGCGATTCGAATATACCTCCTGAAATCTGTTTCCTGCAATTCTGCCTTGATTTCAAATCCTCTTCTTTGCCTTCCCTCAATATATTTGTGGACGAGAGTTATCATTGATAACTCTGCAGGTTTGTGAATTGCAGTGCCCTGAACCTCCATTTTACAGCTCACTTTTTTGGGAGCTGGCCGCAAAAGCGCAGGATGGCTTCAGGCCCTGTTCTGGTTCCGGTGGGCAGGCTGAGCCTGTGGTTAATTCTTCTTTCTGATGGGCAAATAGAGTGACCTGTGCCTGTCCCAACACCAAGAGCTAGTCTCTCGTTGGTTCCCCGTCTTCCCGTTCATCCTCAGGACAAATTGCAACCTGTACGGAACAGGAGGTGAAAGGTGCTGATGCTCCAAGTAGGGAGATTGCTGGTAAAGCGGCTGGAATGGCGAACCCGGGCACAAGGAGATGAGAAATGAGGTGCGTTTTAGAAACCTTTCCCCATCACACGGTGTACCATCTTCTGGGTTTCTCATGCATGTTTTCGATATAGGAAGATGCCCTTGAACCTGGAGATTTGGGACCCATGCGATGGGTACCACGCAGTATTACTTTAAAGGGTCTGCGTTTGCTCACCCAACCTCACCAAACCTCTCAGCCCCAACAGTGTCCACCCTTATGTCTCATCCAGCTGTGGGTCTAGATATGGTCAATCCAGGTTGCATCCCAGCCCCTGAACACATTGTGTCAGACTTTCTCTCTCTTTCACTGTCTTTGTTTCATGGGTTTTTCTAAGTTATTTATTTTCATAATGGGATTTAGCTGCTTTTCACTGCTGTGTTTATGCCGCTTTACACCCACTTGACACACTAACAGAGAGATATCAATGCATAGGTTTTATGATTATTACTAGTCAGATATATTCTTGTGCGGTGAATAGGGCGTGTTGAGTCCAGTTCTCTGAGCAAGGAGTAGGTCTTGTCTATTACATATTGGGTTTATGGAACGGTATCTGAGCTAATTTGATACCCTTGTTTTATGTATCACCCCTCCTCACCTTTCCCGTTAAGCAGCCATAGTGTGTTTTCTGCATGTGTGACTCTGTTCTGTTTTGTAATTCAGTTCAAGTGTAACGGTTTTTACATTCCCTCTATCAGTGATACCTTATGAGAAGTGTCCTTTTCTGTGTGACTTATTTCACTTAGAATCGTCGTACCTAAATCCACTCATCATGCTGCTACTAACCTTACGACATTGATTTCCTGGCTGAGTGATATTCCATTGTACATAAGGACCACAACTTCTTTATCCATTTTTCTCTTTCCTGGGATATTGAAGGTGGAATGAAGTGGAGGTCCTTGTCAACAGAGCAGCCCTCAACTTTGGGGTGCTTGTGACTTGCTGATTTTTCATTTTCCCAATTTATACCCCCATGAGTGGAAGTGCCCTATGCTCTCTAAGCTGTGTTTTTCAGATGTTTCAGGACACACCGTACACTTCTCCAGAGTGGCTGTTCGCAATTTACATCCCGCCCATCAGTGTAGCAAGGCTCCCATTTCTCCATGGCCTGTCCTGCATTTCTGGTTTTGACACTTTTTTCAGCATGGCCCTTTTGACCGATGGGAAGCGAGACTTCTTTGAAGCGCTGATTTGCATTTCCAGGTTGCTTGGTTGGCCACAAAGGGCGTATGCGTTTTTTCCTGAATATATTCAGGAAAAAACGCATACGCCCTTTTTGGCCAAGGGCATCATTGTCAACGTTTTGCCGCTTTTCATGTGCTTTAAAGGCGATTCGTATCTACCTCCTGAAATCTGTTTCCTGCAATTCTGCCTTGATTTCAAATCCTCTTCTTTGCCTTCCCTCAATATATTTGTGGACGAGAGTTATCATTTATAACTCTGCAGGTTTGTGAATTGCAGTGCCCTGAACCTCCATTTTACAACTTGTTTTTATGGGAGCTGCCCGCAAAATCGCAGAATGGCTTCAGGCCCTGTTCTGGTTCCGGGGGTCAGGCTGAGCCTGTGGTTAATTCTTCTTTCTGATGGGAAAATAGAGTGACCTGTGCCTGTCCCAACACCAAGAGCTAGTCTCTCGTTGGTTCCACGTCTTCCCGTTTATCCTCAGGACAAATTGCAACCTGTACGGAACAGGATGTTAAAGGTGCTGATGCTCCAAGTAGGGAGCTTGCTTCTAAAGCGGCTGGAATGGCGAACCCGGGCACAAGGAGATGAGAAATGAGGTGCGTTTTAGAAACCTTTCCCCATCACACGGTGTACCATCTTCTGGGTTTCTCATGCATAATTTTGATGTAGGAAGATGCCCTTGAAACTGGAGATTTGGGACCCATGCGATGGGTACCACGCAGTATTACTTTAAAGGGTCTGCGTTTGCTCACCCAACCTCACCAAACCTCTCAGCCCCAAGAGTGTCCACCCTTATGTCTCATCCAGCTGTGCGTCTAGATATGGTCAATCCAGGTTGCATCACAGCCCCTGAACGCATTGTGTAAGAATTTCTCTCTCTTTCACTGTCTTTGTTTCATGGGTGTTTCAAAGTAATTTATTTTTATAATGGGGTTTAGCTGCTTTTCACTGCTGTGTTTATGCCGCTTTACACCCACTTGACACACTAACAGAGAGATTTCAATACATAGGTTTTACGATTATTACTAGTCAGATATATTCTTGTGCGGTGAATAGGGCGTTTTGAGTACAGTTCTCTGAGCAAGGAGTAGGTCTTGTCTATTACATATTGGGTTTATGGAACGGTATCTGAGCTAATTTGAAACCATTGTTTTATGTATCACCCCACCTCACCTTTCCCGTTAAGCAGCCATAGTGTGTTTTCTGCATGTGTGACTCTGTTCTGTTTTGTAATTCAGTTCAAGTGTAACGGTTTTTACATTCCCTCTATCAGTGATACCTTATGAGAAGTGTCCTTTTCTGTGTGACTTATTTCACTTAGAATCGTCGTACCTAAATCCACTCATCATGCTGCTACTAACCTTATGACATTGATTTCCTGGCTGAGTGATATTCCATTGTACATAAGGACCACAACTTCTTTATCCATTTTTCTCTTTCCTGGGATATTGAAGGTGGAATGAAGTGGAGGTCCTTGTCAACAGAGCAGCCCTCAACTTTGGGGTGCTTGTGACTTGCTGATTTTTCATTTTCCCAATTTATACCCCCATGAGTGGAAGTGCCCTATGCTCTCTAAGCTGTGTTTTTCAGATGTTTCAGGACACACCGTACACTTCTGCAGAGTGGCTGTTCGCAATTTACATCCCGCCCATCAGTGTAGCAAGGCTCCCATTTCTCCATGGCCTGTCCTGCATTTCTGGTTTTGACACTTTTTTCAGCATGGCCCTTTTGACCGATGGGAAGCGAGACTTCTTTGAAGCGCTGATTTGCTTTTCCAGGTTGCTTGGTTGGCCACAAAGGGCGTATGCGTTTTTTCCTGAATATATTCAGGAAAAAACGCATACGCCCTTTTTGGCCAAGGGCATCATTGTCAACGTTTTGCCGCTTTTCATGTGCTTTAAAGGCGATTCGTATCTACCTCCTGAAATCTGTTTCCTGCAATTCTGCCTTGATTTCAAATCCTCTTCTTTGCCTTCCCTCAATATATTTGTGGACGAGAGTTATCATTTATAACTCTGCAGGTTTGTGAATTGCAGTGCCCTGAACCTCCATTTTACAACTCGTTTTTATGGGAGCTGCCCGCAAAATCGCAGAATGGCTTCAGGCCCTGTTCTGGTTCCGGGGGTCAGGCTGAGCCTGTGGTTACTTCTTCTTTCTGATGGGAAAATAGAGTGACCTGTGCCTGTCCCAACACCAAGAGCTAGTCTCTCGTTGGTTCCACGTCTTCCCGTTTATCCTCAGGACAAATTGCAACCTGTACGGAACAGGATGTTAAAGGTGCTGATGCTCCACGTAGGGAGCTTGCTAGTAAAGCGGCTGGAATGGCGAACCCGGGCACAAGGAGATGAGAAATGAGGTGCGTTTTAGAAACCTTTCCCCATCACACGGTGTACCATCTTCTGGGTTTCTCATGCATAATTTTGATGTAGGAAGATGCCCTTGAAACTGGAGATTTGGGACCCATGCGATGGGTACCACGCAGTATTACTTTAAAGGGTCTGCATTTGCTCACCCAACCTCACCGAACCTCTCAGCCCCAAGAGTGTACACCCTTATGTCTCATCCAGCTGTGCGTCTAGATATGGTCAATCCAGGTTGCATCACAGCCCCTGAACGCATTGTGTAAGAATTTCTCTCTCTTTCACTGTCTTTGTTTCATGGGTGTTTCAAAGTAATTTATTTTTATAATGGGGTTTAGCTGCTTTTCACTGCTGTGTTTATGCCGCTTTACACCCACTTGACACACTTACAGAGAGATATCAATACATAGGTTTTACGATTATTACTAGTCAGATATATTCTTGTGCGGTGAATAGGGCGTTTTGAGTACAGTTCTCTGAGCAAGGAGTAGGTCTTGTCTATTACATATTGGGTTTATGGAACGGTATCTGAGCTAATTTGAAACCCTTGTTTTATGTATCACCCCACCTCACCTTTCCCGTTAAGCAGCCATAGTGTGTTTTCTGCATGTGTGACTCTGTTCTGTTTTGTAATTCAGTTCAAGTGTAACGGTTTTTACATTCCCTCTATCAGTGATACCTTATGAGAAGTGTCCTTTTCTGTGTGACTTATTTCACTTAGAATCGTCGTACCTAAATCCACTCATCATGCTGCTACTAACCTTACGACATTGATTTCCTGGCTGAGTGATATTCCATTGTACATAAGGACCACAACTTCTTTATCCATTTTTCTCTTTCCTGGGATATTTAAGGTGGAATGAAGTGGAGGTCCTGGTCAACAGAGCAGCCCTAAACTTTGGGGTGCTTGTGTCTTGCTGATTTTTCATTTTCCCAATTTATACCCCCATGAGTGGAAGTGCCCTATGCTCTCTAAGCTGTGTTTTTCAGATGTTTCAGGACTCACCGGACTCTTCTCCAGAGTGGCTCTTGGCAATTTACATCCCGCCCATCAGTGTAGCAAGGCTCCCATTTCTCCATGGCCTGTCCTGCATTTCTGGTTTTGACACTTTTTTCAGCATGGCCCTTTTGACCGATGGGAAGCGAGACTTCTTTGTAGCGCTGATTTGCCTTTCCAGGTTGCTTGGTTGGCCAAAAAGGGCGTATGCGTTTTTTCCTGAATATATTCAGGAAAAAACGCATACGCCCTTTTTGGCCAAGGGCATCATTGTCAACGTTTTGCCGCTTTTCATGTGCTTTAAAGGCGATTCGAATATACCTCCTGAAATCTGTTTCCTGCAATTCTGCCTTGATTTCAAATCCTCTTCTTTGCCTTCCCTCAATATATTTGTGGACGAGAGTTATCATTGATAACTCTGCAGGTTTGTGAATTGCAGTGCCCTGAACCTCCATTTTACAGCTCGCTTTTTTGGGAGCTGGCCGCAAAAGCGCAGGATGGCTTCAGGCCCTGTTCTGGTTCCGGGGGGCAGGCTGAGCCTGTGGTTAATTCTTCTTTCTGATGGGCAAATAGAGTGACCTGTGCCTGTCCCAACACCAAGAGCTAGTCTCTCGTTGGTTCCCCGTCTTCCCGTTCATCCTCAGGACAAATTGCAACCTGTACGGAACAGGAGGTGAAAGGTGCTGATGCTCCAAGTAGGGAGATTGCTGGTAAAGCGGCTGGAATGGCGAACCCGGGCACAAGGAGATGAGAAATGAGGTGCGTTTTAGAAACCTTTCCCCATCACACGGTGTACCATCTTCTGGGTTTCTCATGCATGTTTTCGATATAGGAAGATGCCCTTGAACCTGGAGATTTGGGACCCATGCGATGGGTACCACGCAGTATTACTTTAAAGGGTCTGCGTTTGCTCACCCAACCTCACCAAACCTCTCAGCCCCAAGAGTGTCCACCCTTATGTCTCATCCAGCTGTGCGTCTAGATATGGTCAATCCAGGTTGCATCACAGCCCCTGAACGCATTGTGTAAGAATTTCTCTCTCTTTCACTGCCTTTGTTTCATGGGTGTTTCAAAGTAATTTATTTTTATAATGGGGTTTAGCTGCTTTTCACTGCTGTGTTTATGCCGCTTTACACCCACTTGACACACTAACAGAGAGATATCAATACATAGGTTTTACGATTATTATTAGTCAGATATATTCTTGTGCGGTGAATAGGGCGTGTTGAGTCCAGTTCTCTGAGCAAGGAGTAGGTCTTGTCTATTACATATTGGGTTTATGGAACGGTATCTGAGCTAATTTGATACCCTTGTTTTATGTATCACCCCACCTCACCTTTCCCGTTAAGCAGCCATAGTGTGTTTTCTGCATGTGTGACTCTGTTCTGTTTTGTAATTCAGTTCAAGTGTAACGGTTTTTACATTCCCTCTATCAGTGATACCTTATGAGAAGTGTCCTTTTCTGTGTGACTTATTTCACTTAGAATCGTCGTACCTAAATCCACTCATCATGCTGCTACTAACCTTACGACATTGATTTCCTGGCTGAGTGATATTCCATTGTACATAAGGACCACAACTTCTTTATCCATTTTTCTCTTTCCTGGGATATTTAAGGTGGAATGAAGTGGAGGTCCTGGTCAACAGAGCAGCCCTAAACTTTGGGGTGCTTGTGTCTTGCTGATTTTTAATTTTCCCAATTTATACCCCCATGAGTGGAAGTGCCCTATGCTCTCTAAGCTGTGTTTTTCAGATGTTTCAGGACTCACCGGACACTTCTCCGGAGTGGCTCTTGGCAATTTACATCCCGCCCATCAGTGTAGCAAGGCTCCCATTTCTCCATGGCCTGTCCTGCATTTCTGGTTTTGACACTTTTTTCAGCATGGCCCTTTTGACCGATGGGAAGCGAGACTTCTTTGTAGCGCTGATTTGCCTTTCCAGGTTGCTTGGTTGGCCAAAAAGGGCGTATGCGTTTTTTCCTGAATATATTCAGGAAAAAACGCATACGCCCTTTTTGGCCAAGGGCATCATTGTCAACTTTTTGCCGCTTTTCATGTGCTTTAAAGGCGATTCGAATATACCTCCTGAAATCTGTTTCCTGCAATTCTGCCTTGATTTCAAATCCTCTTCTTTGCCTTCCCTCAATATATTTGTGGACGAGAGTTATCATTGATAACTCTGCAGGTTTGTGAATTGCAGTGCCCTGAACCTCCATTTTACAGCTCACTTTTTTGGGAGCTGGCCGCAAAAGCGCAGGATGGCTTCAGGCCCTGTTCTGGTTCCGGTGGGCAGGCTGAGCCTGTGGTTAATTCTTCTTTCTGATGGGCAAATAGAGTGACCTGTGCCTGTCCCAACACCAAGAGCTAGTCTCTCGTTGGTTCCCCGTCTTCCCGTTCATCCTCAGGACAAATTGCAACCTGTACGGAACAGGAGGTGAAAGGTGCTGATGCTCCAAGTAGGGAGATTGCTGGTAAAGCGGCTGGAATGGCGAACCCGGGCACAAGGAGATGAGAAATGAGGTGCGTTTTAGAAACCTTTCCCCATCACACGGTGTACCATCTTCTGGGTTTCTCATGCATGTTTTCGATATAGGAAGATGCCCTTGAACCTGGAGATTTGGGACCCATGCGATGGGTACCACGCAGTATTACTTTAAAGGGTCTGCGTTTGCTCACCCAACCTCACCAAACCTCTCAGCCCCAACAGTGTCCACCCTTATGTCTCATCCAGCTGTGGGTCTAGATATGGTCAATCCAGGTTGCATCCCAGCCCCTGAACACATTGTGTCAGACTTTCTCTCTCTTTCACTGTCTTTGTTTCATGGGTTTTTCTAAGTTATTTATTTTCATAATGGGATTTAGCTGCTTTTCACTGCTGTGTTTATGCTGCTTTACACCCACTTGACACACTAACAGAGAGATATCAATGCATAGGTTTTATGATTATTACTAGTCAGATATATTCTTGTGCGGTGAATAGGGCGTGTTGAGTCCAGTTCTCTGAGCAAGGAGTAGGTCTTGTCTATTACATATTGGGTTTATGGAACGGTATCTGAGCTAATTTGATACCCTTGTTTTATGTATCACCCCTCCTCACCTTTCCCGTTAAGCAGCCATAGTGTGTTTTCTGCATGTGTGACTCTGTTCTGTTTTGTAATTCAGTTCAAGTGTAACGGTTTTTACATTCCCTCTATCAGTGATACCTTATGAGAAGTGTCCTTTTCTGTGTGACTTATTTCACTTAGAATCGTCGTACCTAAATCCACTCATCATGCTGCTACTAACCTTACGACATTGATTTCCTGGCTGAGTGATATTCCATTGTACATAAGGACCACAACTTCTTTATCCATTTTTCTCTTTCCTGGGATATTGAAGGTGGAATGAAGTGGAGGTCCTTGTCAACAGAGCAGCCCTCAACTTTGGGGTGCTTGTGACTTGCTGATTTTTCATTTTCCCAATTTATACCCCCATGAGTGGAAGTGCCCTATGCTCTCTAAGCTGTGTTTTTCAGATGTTTCAGGACACACCGTACACTTCTCCAGAGTGGCTGTTCGCAATTTACATCCCGCCCATCAGTGTAGCAAGGCTCCCATTTCTCCATGGCCTGTCCTGCATTTCTGGTTTTGACACTTTTTTCAGCATGGCCCTTTTGACCGATGGGAAGCGAGACTTCTTTGAAGCGCTGATTTGCATTTCCAGGTTGCTTGGTTGGCCACAAAGGGCGTATGCGTTTTTTCCTGAATATATTCAGGAAAAAACGCATACGCCCTTTTTGGCCAAGGGCATCATTGTCAACGTTTTGCCGCTTTTCATGTGCTTTAAAGGCGATTCGTATCTACCTCCTGAAATCTGTTTCCTGCAATTCTGCCTTGATTTCAAATCCTCTTCTTTGCCTTCCCTCAATATATTTGTGGACGAGAGTTATCATTTATAACTCTGCAGGTTTGTGAATTGCAGTGCCCTGAACCTCCATTTTACAACTTGTTTTTATGGGAGCTGCCCGCAAAATCGCAGAATGGCTTCAGGCCCTGTTCTGGTTCCGGGGGTCAGGCTGAGCCTGTGGTTAATTCTTCTTTCTGATGGGAAAATAGAGTGACCTGTGCCTGTCCCAACACCAAGAGCTAGTCTCTCGTTGGTTCCACGTCTTCCCGTTTATCCTCAGGACAAATTGCAACCTGTACGGAACAGGATGTTAAAGGTGCTGATGCTCCAAGTAGGGAGCTTGCTTCTAAAGCGGCTGGAATGGCGAACCCGGGCACAAGGAGATGAGAAATGAGGTGCGTTTTAGAAACCTTTCCCCATCACACGGTGTACCATCTTCTGGGTTTCTCATGCATAATTTTGATGTAGGAAGATGCCCTTGAAACTGGAGATTTGGGACCCATGCGATGGGTACCACGCAGTATTACTTTAAAGGGTCTGCGTTTGCTCACCCAACCTCACCAAACCTCTCAGCCCCAAGAGTGTCCACCCTTATGTCTCATCCAGCTGTGCGTCTAGATATGGTCAATCCAGGTTGCATCACAGCCCCTGAACGCATTGTGTAAGAATTTCTCTCTCTTTCACTGCCTTTGTTTCATGGGTGTTTCAAAGTAATTTATTTTTATAATGGGGTTTAGCTGCTTTTCACTGCTGTGTTTATGCCGCTTTACACCCACTTGACACACTAACAGAGAGATATCAATACATAGGTTTTACGATTATTATTAGTCAGATATATTCTTGTGCGGTGAATAGGGCGTGTTGAGTCCAGTTCTCTGAGCAAGGAGTAGGTCTTGTCTATTACATATTGGGTTTATGGAACGGTATCTGAGCTAATTTGATACCCTTGTTTTATGTATCACCCCACCTCACCTTTCCCGTTAAGCAGCCATAGTGTGTTTTCTGCATGTGTGACTCTGTTCTGTTTTGTAATTCAGTTCAAGTGTAACGGTTTTTACATTCCCTCTATCAGTGATACCTTATGAGAAGTGTCCTTTTCTGTGTGACTTATTTCACTTAGAATCGTCGTACCTAAATCCACTCATCATGCTGCTACTAACCTTACGACATTGATTTCCTGGCTGAGTGATATTCCATTGTACATAAGGACCACAACTTCTTTATCCATTTTTCTCTTTCCTGGGATATTGAAGGTGGAATGAAGTGGAGGTCCTGGTCAACAGAGCAGCCCTAAACTTTGGGGTGCTTGTGTCTTGCTGATTTTTAATTTTCCCAATTTATACCCCCATGAGTGGAAGTGCCCTATGCTCTCTAAGCTGTGTTTTTCAGATGTTTCAGGACTCACCGGACACTTCTCCGGAGTGGCTCTTGGCAATTTACATCCCGCCCATCAGTGTAGCAAGGCTCCCATTTCTCCATGGCCTGTCCTGCATTTCTGGTTTTGACACTTTTTTCAGCATGGCCCTTTTGACCGATGGGAAGCGAGACTTCTTTGTAGCGCTGATTTGCCTTTCCAGGTTGCTTGGTTGGCCAAAAAGGGCGTATGCGTTTTTTCCTGAATATATTCAGGAAAAAACGCATACGCCCTTTTTGGCCAAGGGCATCATTGTCAACTTTTTGCCGCTTTTCATGTGCTTTAAAGGCGATTCGAATATACCTCCTGAAATCTGTTTCCTGCAATTCTGCCTTGATTTCAAATCCTCTTCTTTGCCTTCCCTCAATATATTTGTGGACGAGAGTTATCATTGATAACTCTGCAGGTTTGTGAATTGCAGTGCCCTGAACCTCCATTTTACAGCTCACTTTTTTGGGAGCTGGCCGCAAAAGCGCAGGATGGCTTCAGGCCCTGTTCTGGTTCCGGTGGGCAGGCTGAGCCTGTGGTTAATTCTTCTTTCTGATGGGCAAATAGAGTGACCTGTGCCTGTCCCAACACCAAGAGCTAGTCTCTCGTTGGTTCCCCGTCTTCCCGTTCATCCTCAGGACAAATTGCAACCTGTACGGAACAGGAGGTGAAAGGTGCTGATGCTCCAAGTAGGGAGATTGCTGGTAAAGCGGCTGGAATGGCGAACCCGGGCACAAGGAGATGAGAAATGAGGTGCGTTTTAGAAACCTTTCCCCATCACACGGTGTACCATCTTCTGGGTTTCTCATGCATGTTTTCGATATAGGAAGATGCCCTTGAACCTGGAGATTTGGGACCCATGCGATGGGTACCACGCAGTATTACTTTAAAGGGTCTGCGTTTGCTCACCCAACCTCACCAAACCTCTCAGCCCCAACAGTGTCCACCCTTATGTCTCATCCAGCTGTGGGTCTAGATATGGTCAATCCAGGTTGCATCCCAGCCCCTGAACACATTGTGTCAGACTTTCTCTCTCTTTCACTGTCTTTGTTTCATGGGTTTTTCTAAGTTATTTATTTTCATAATGGGATTTAGCTGCTTTTCACTGCTGTGTTTATGCCGCTTTACACCCACTTGACACACTAACAGAGAGATATCAATGCATAGGTTTTATGATTATTACTAGTCAGATATATTCTTGTGCGGTGAATAGGGCGTGTTGAGTCCAGTTCTCTGAGCAAGGAGTAGGTCTTGTCTATTACATATTGGGTTTATGGAACGGTATCTGAGCTAATTTGATACCCTTGTTTTATGTATCACCCCTCCTCACCTTTCCCGTTAAGCAGCCATAGTGTGTTTTCTGCATGTGTGACTCTGTTCTGTTTTGTAATTCAGTTCAAGTGTAACGGTTTTTACATTCCCTCTATCAGTGATACCTTATGAGAAGTGTCCTTTTCTGTGTGACTTATTTCACTTAGAATCGTCGTACCTAAATCCACTCATCATGCTGCTACTAACCTTACGACATTGATTTCCTGGCTGAGTGATATTCCATTGTACATAAGGACCACAACTTCTTTATCCATTTTTCTCTTTCCTGGGATATTGAAGGTGGAATGAAGTGGAGGTCCTTGTCAACAGAGCAGCCCTCAACTTTGGGGTGCTTGTGACTTGCTGATTTTTCATTTTCCCAATTTATACCCCCATGAGTGGAAGTGCCCTATGCTCTCTAAGCTGTGTTTTTCAGATGTTTCAGGACACACCGTACACTTCTCCAGAGTGGCTGTTCGCAATTTACATCCCGCCCATCAGTGTAGCAAGGCTCCCATTTCTCCATGGCCTGTCCTGCATTTCTGGTTTTGACACTTTTTTCAGCATGGCCCTTTTGACCGATGGGAAGCGAGACTTCTTTGAAGCGCTGATTTGCATTTCCAGGTTGCTTGGTTGGCCACAAAGGGCGTATGCGTTTTTTCCTGAATATATTCAGGAAAAAACGCATACGCCCTTTTTGGCCAAGGGCATCATTGTCAACGTTTTGCCGCTTTTCATGTGCTTTAAAGGCGATTCGTATCTACCTCCTGAAATCTGTTTCCTGCAATTCTGCCTTGATTTCAAATCCTCTTCTTTGCCTTCCCTCAATATATTTGTGGACGAGAGTTATCATTTATAACTCTGCAGGTTTGTGAATTGCAGTGCCCTGAACCTCCATTTTACAACTTGTTTTTATGGGAGCTGCCCGCAAAATCGCAGAATGGCTTCAGGCCCTGTTCTGGTTCCGGGGGTCAGGCTGAGCCTGTGGTTAATTCTTCTTTCTGATGGGAAAATAGAGTGACCTGTGCCTGTCCCAACACCAAGAGCTAGTCTCTCGTTGGTTCCACGTCTTCCCGTTTATCCTCAGGACAAATTGCAACCTGTACGGAACAGGATGTTAAAGGTGCTGATGCTCCAAGTAGGGAGCTTGCTTCTAAAGCGGCTGGAATGGCGAACCCGGGCACAAGGAGATGAGAAATGAGGTGCGTTTTAGAAACCTTTCCCCATCACACGGTGTACCATCTTCTGGGTTTCTCATGCATAATTTTGATGTAGGAAGATGCCCTTGAAACTGGAGATTTGGGACCCATGCGATGGGTACCACGCAGTATTACTTTAAAGGGTCTGCGTTTGCTCACCCAACCTCACCAAACCTCTCAGCCCCAAGAGTGTCCACCCTTATGTCTCATCCAGCTGTGCGTCTAGATATGGTCAATCCAGGTTGCATCACAGCCCCTGAACGCATTGTGTAAGAATTTCTCTCTCTTTCACTGTCTTTGTTTCATGGGTGTTTCAAAGTAATTTATTTTTATAATGGGGTTTAGCTGCTTTTCACTGCTGTGTTTATGCCGCTTTACACCCACTTGACACACTAACAGAGAGATTTCAATACATAGGTTTTACGATTATTACTAGTCAGATATATTCTTGTGCGGTGAATAGGGCGTTTTGAGTACAGTTCTCTGAGCAAGGAGTAGGTCTTGTCTATTACATATTGGGTTTATGGAACGGTATCTGAGCTAATTTGAAACCCTTGTTTTATGTATCACCCCACCTCACCTTTCCCGTTAAGCAGCCATAGTGTGTTTTCTGCATGTGTGACTCTGTTCTGTTTTGTAATTCAGTTCAAGTGTAACGGTTTTTACATTCCCTCTATCAGTGATACCTTATGAGAAGTGTCCTTTTCTGTGTGACTTATTTCACTTAGAATCGTCGTACCTAAATCCACTCATCATGCTGCTACTAACCTTACGACATTGATTTCCTGGCTGAGTGATATTCCATTGTACATAAGGACCACAACTTCTTTATCCATTTTTCTCTTTCCTGGGATATTTAAGGTGGAATGAAGTGGAGGTCCTGGTCAACAGAGCAGCCCTAAACTTTGGGGTGCTTGTGTCTTGCTGATTTTTCATTTTCCCAATTTATACCCCCATGAGTGGAAGTGCCCTATGCTCTCTAAGCTGTGTTTTTCAGATGTTTCAGGACTCACCGGACTCTTCTCCAGAGTGGCTCTTGGCAATTTACATCCCGCCCATCAGTGTAGCAAGGCTCCCATTTCTCCATGGCCTGTCCTGCATTTCTGGTTTTGACACTTTTTTCAGCATGGCCCTTTTGACCGATGGGAAGCGAGACTTCTTTGTAGCGCTGATTTGCCTTTCCAGGTTGCTTGGTTGGCCAAAAAGGGCGTATGCGTTTTTTCCTGAATATATTCAGGAAAAAACGCATACGCCCTTTTTGGCCAAGGGCATCATTGTCAACGTTTTGCCGCTTTTCATGTGCTTTAAAGGCGATTCGAATATACCTCCTGAAATCTGTTTCCTGCAATTCTGCCTTGATTTCAAATCCTCTTCTTTGCCTTCCCTCAATATATTTGTGGACGAGAGTTATCATTGATAACTCTGCAGGTTTGTGAATTGCAGTGCCCTGAACCTCCATTTTACAGCTCGCTTTTTTGGGAGCTGGCCGCAAAAGCGCAGGATGGCTTCAGGCCCTGTTCTGGTTCCGGGGGGCAGGCTGAGCCTGTGGTTAATTCTTCTTTCTGATGGGCAAATAGAGTGACCTGTGCCTGTCCCAACACCAAGAGCTAGTCTCTCGTTGGTTCCCCGTCTTCCCGTTCATCCTCAGGACAAATTGCAACCTGTACGGAACAGGAGGTGAAAGGTGCTGATGCTCCAAGTAGGGAGATTGCTGGTAAAGCGGCTGGAATGGCGAACCCGGGCACAAGGAGATGAGAAATGAGGTGCGTTTTAGAAACCTTTCCCCATCACACGGTGTACCATCTTCTGGGTTTCTCATGCATGTTTTCGATATAGGAAGATGCCCTTGAACCTGGAGATTTGGGACCCATGCGATGGGTACCACGCAGTATTACTTTAAAGGGTCTGCGTTTGCTCACCCAACCTCACCAAACCTCTCAGCCCCAACAGTGTCCACCCTTATGTCTCATCCAGCTGTGGGTCTAGATATGGTCAATCCAGGTTGCATCCCAGCCCCTGAACACATTGTGTCAGACTTTCTCTCTCTTTCACTGTCTTTGTTTCATGGGTTTTTCTAAGTTATTTATTTTCATAATGGGATTTAGCTGCTTTTCACTGCTGTGTTTATGCCGCTTTACACCCACTTGACACACTAACAGAGAGATATCAATACATAGGTTTTACGATTATTACTAGTCAGATATATTCTTGTGCGGTGAATAGGGCGTGTTGAGTCCAGTTCTCTGAGCAAGGAGTAGGTCTTGTCTATTACATATTGGGTTTATGGAACGGTATCTGAGCTAATTTGATACCCTTGTTTTATGTATCACCCCACCTCACCTTTCCCGTTAAGCAGCCATAGTGTGTTTTCTGCATGTGTGACTCTGTTCTGTTTTGTAATTCAGTTCAAGTGTAACGGTTTTTACATTCCCTCTATCAGTGATACCTTATGAGAAGTGTCCTTTTCTGTGTGACTTATTTCACTTAGAATCGTCGTACCTAAATCCACTCATCATGCTGCTGCTAACCTTACGACATTGATTTCATGGCTGAGTGATATTCCATTGTACATAAGGACCACAACTTCTTTATCCATTTTTCTCTTTCCTGGGATATTGAAGGTGGAATGAAGTGGAGGTCCTGGTCAACAGAGCAGCCCTAAACTTTGGGGTGCTTGTGTCTTGCTGATTTTTAATTTTCCCAATTTATACCCCCATGAGTGGAAGTGCCCTATGCTCTCTAAGCTGTGTTTTTCAGATGTTTCAGGACTCACCGGACACTTCTCCAGAGTGGCTCTTGGCAATTTACATCCCGCCCATCAGTGTAGCAAGGCTCCCATTTCTCCATGGCCTGTCCTGCATTTCTGGTTTTGACACGTTTTTCAGCATGGCCCTTTTGACCGATGGGAAGCGAGACTTCTTTGTAGCGCTGATTTGCCTTTCCAGGTTGCTTGGTTGGCCAAAAAGGGCGTATGCGTTTTTTCCTGAATATATTCAGGAAAAAACGCATACGCCCTTTTTGGCCAAGGGCATCATTGTCAACGTTTTGCCGCTTTTCATGTGCTTTAAAGGCGATTCGTATCTACCTCCTGAAATCTGTTTCCTGCAATTCTGCCTTGATTTCAAATCCTCTTCTTTGCCTTCCCTCAATATACTTGTGGACGAGAGTTATCATTTATAACTCTGCAGGTTTGTGAATCGCAGTGCCCTGAACCTCCATTTTACAACTCGTTTTTATGGGAGCTGGCCGCAAAATCGCAGAATGGCTTCAGGCCCTGTTCTGGTTCCGGGGGGCAGGCTGAGTCTGTGGTTAATTCTTCTTTCTGATGGGAAAATAGAGTGACCTGTGCGTGTCCCAACACCAAGAGCTAGTCTCTCATTGGTTCCACGTCTTCCCGTTTATTCTCAGGACAAATTGCAACCTGTACGGAACAGGAGGTTAAAGGTGCTGATGCTCCAAGTAGGGAGCTTGCTAGTAAAGTGGCTGGAATGGCGAACCCGGGCACAAGGAGATGAGAAATGAGGTGCGTTTTAGAAACATTTCCCCATCACACGATGTACCATCTTCTGGGTTTCTCATGCATGTTTTTGATGTACGAAGATGCCCTTGAACCTGGAGATTTGGGACCCATGCGATGGGTACCACGCAGTATTACTTTAAAGCGTCTGCGTTTGCTCACCCAACCTCACCAAACCTCTCAGCCCCAAGAGTGTCCACCCTTATGTCTCATCCAGCTGTGCGTCTAGATATGGTCAATCCAGGTTGCATCACAGCCCCTGAACGCATTGTATAAGAATTTCTCTCTCTTTCACTGCCTTTGTTTCATGGGTGTTTCAAAGTAATTTATTTTTATAATGGGGTTTAGCTGCTTTTCACTGCTGTGTTTATGCCGCTTTACACCCACTTGACACACTAACAGAGAGATATCAATACATAGGTTTTACGATTATTATTAGTCAGATATATTCTTGTGTGGTGAATAGGGCGTGTTGAGTCCAATTCTCTGAGCAAGGAGTAGGTCTTGTCTATTACATATTGGGTTTCTGGAACGGTATCTGAGCTTATTTGATACCCTTGTTTTATGTATCACCCCACCTCACCTTTCCCGTTAAGCAGCCATAGTGTGTTTTCTGCATGTGTGACTCTGTTCTGTTTTGTAATTCAGTTCAAGTGTAACGGTTTTTACATTCCCTCTATCAGTGATACCTTATGAGAAGTGTCCTTTTCTGTGTGACTTATTTCACTTAGAATCGTCTTACCTAAATCCACTCATCATGCTGCTACTAACCTTACGACATTGATTTCCTGGCTGAGTGATATTCCATTGTACATAAGGACCACAACTTCTTTATCCATTTTTCTCTTTCCTGGGATATTTAAGGTGGAATGAAGTGGAGGTCCTGGTCAACAGAGCAGCCCTAAACTTTGGGGTGCTTGTGTCTTGCTGATTTTTAATTTTCCCAATTTATACCCCCATGAGTGGAAGTGCCCTATGCTCTCTAAGCTGTGTTTTTCAGATGTTTCAGGACTCACCGGACACTTCTCCGGAGTGGCTCTTGGCAATTTACATCCCGCCCATCAGTGTAGCAAGGCTCCCATTTCTCCATGGCCTGTCCTGCATTTCTGGTTTTGACACTTTTTTCAGCATGGCCCTTTTGACCGATGGGAAGCGAGACTTCTTTGTAGCGCTGATTTGCCTTTCCAGGTTGCTTGGTTGGCCAAAAAGGGCGTATGCGTTTTTTCCTGAATATATTCAGGAAAAAACGCATACGCCCTTTTTGGCCAAGGGCATCATTGTCAACTTTTTGCCGCTTTTCATGTGCTTTAAAGGCGATTCGAATATACCTCCTGAAATCTGTTTCCTGCAATTCTGCCTTGGTTTCAAATCCTCTTCTTTGCCTTCCCTCAATATATTTGTGGACGAGAGTTATCATTGATAACTCTGCAGGTTTGTGAATTGCAGTGCCCTGAACCTCCATTTTACAGCTCGCTTTTTTGGGAGCTGGCCGCAAAAGCGCAGGATGGCTTCAGGCCCTGTTCTGGTTCCGGGGGGCAAGCTGAGCCTGTGGTTAATTCTTCTTTCTGATGGGCAAATAGAGTGACCTGTGCCTGTCCCAACACCAAGAGCTAGTCTCTCGTTGGTTCCCCGTCTTCCCGTTCATCCTCAGGACAAATTGCAACCTGTACGGAACAGGAGGTGAAAGGTGCTGATGCTCCAAGTAGGGAGATTGCTGGTAAAGCGGCTGGAATGGCGAACCCGGGCACAAGGAGATGAGAAATGAGGTGCGTTTTAGAAACCTTTCCCCATCACACGGTGTACCATCTTCTGGGTTTCTCATGCATGTTTTCGATATAGGAAGATGCCCTTGAACCTGGAGATTTGGGACCCATGCGATGGGTACCACGCAGTATTACTTTAAAGGGTCTGCGTTTGCTCACCCAACCTCACCAAACCTCTCAGCCCCAACAGTGTCCACCCTTATGTCTCATCCAGCTGTGGGTCTAGATATGGTCAATCCAGGTTGCATCCCAGCCCCTGAACACATTGTGTCAGACTTTCTCTCTCTTTCACTGTCTTTGTTTCATGGGTTTTTCTAAGTTATTTATTTTCATAATGGGATTTAGCTGCTTTTCACTGCTGTGTTTATGCCGCTTTACACCCACTTGACACACTAACAGAGAGATATCAATACATAGGTTTTACGATTATTACTAGTCAGATATATTCTTGTGCGGTGAATAGGGCGTGTTGAGTCCAGTTCTCTGAGCAAGGAGTAGGTCTTGTCTATTACATATTGGGTTTATGGAACGGTATCTGAGCTAATTTGATACCCTTGTTTTATGTATCACCCCACCTCACCTTTCCCGTTAAGCAGCCATAGTGTGTTTTCTGCATGTGTGACTCTGTTCTGTTTTGTAATTCAGTTCAAGTGTAACGGTTTTTACATTCCCTCTATCAGTGATACCTTATGAGAAGTGTCCTTTTCTGTGTGACTTATTTCACTTAGAATCGTCGTACCTAAATCCACTCATCATGCTGCTGCTAACCTTACGACATTGATTTCATGGCTGAGTGATATTCCATTGTACATAAGGACCACAACTTCTTTATCCATTTTTCTCTTTCCTGGGATATTGAATGTGGAATGAAGTGGAGGTCCTGGTCAACAGAGCAGCCCTAAACTTTGGGGTGCTTGTGTCTTGCTGATTTTTAATTTTCCCAATTTATACCCCCATGAGTGGAAGTGCCCTATGCTCTCTAAGCTGTGTTTTTCAGATGTTTCAGGACTCACCGGACACTTCTCCAGAGTGGCTCTTGGCAATTTACATCCCGCCCATCAGTGTAGCAAGGCTCCCATTTCTCCATGGCCTGTCCTGCATTTCTGGTTTTGACACTTTTTTCAGCATGGCCCTTTTGACCGATGGGAAGCGAGACTTCTTTGTAGCGCTGATTTGCCTTTCCAGGTTGCTTGGTTGGCCAAAAAGGGCGTATGCGTTTTTTCCTGAATATATTCAGGAAAAATCGCATACGCCCTTTTTGGCCAAGTGCATCATTGTCAACGTTTTGCCGCTTTTCATGTGCTTTAAAGGCGATTCGTATCTACCTCCTGAAATCTGTTTCCTGCAATTCTGCCTTGATTTCAAATCCTCTTCTTTGCCTTCCCTCAATATATTTGTGGACGAGAGTTATCATTTATAACTCTGCAGGTTTGTGAATTGCAGTGCCCTGAACCTCCATTTTACAACTCGTTTTTATGGGAGCTGCCCGCAAAATCGCAGAATGGCTTCAGGCCCTGTTCTGGTTCCGGTGGGCAGGCTGAGCCTGTGGTTAATTCTTCTTTCTGATGGGAAAATAGAGTGACCTGTGCCTGTCCCGACACCAAGAGCTAGTCTCTCGTTGGTTCCCCGTCTTCCCGTTCATCCTCAGGACAAATTGCAACCTGTACGGAACAGGAGGTGAAAGGTGCTGATGCTCCAAGTAGGGAGATTGCTGGTAAAGCGGCTGGAATGGCGAACCCGGGCACAAGGAGATGAGAAATGAGGTGCGTTTTAGAAACCTTTCCCCATCACACGGTGTACCATCTTCTGGATTTCTCATGCATGTTTTTGATGTACGAAGATGCCCTTGAACCTGGAGATTTGGGACCCATGCGATGGGTACCACGCAGTATTACTTTAAAGGGTCTGCGTTTGCTCACCCAACCTCACCAAACCTCTCAGCCCCAAGAGTGTCCACCCTTATGTCTCATCCAGCTGTGCGTCTAGATATGGTCAATCCAGGTTGCATCACAGCCCCTGAACACATTGTGTAAGAATTTCTCTCTCTTTCACTGCCTTTGTTTCATGGGTGTTTCAAAGTAATTTATTTTTATAATGGGGTTTAGCTGCTTTTCACTGCTGTGTTTATGCCGCTTTACACCCACTTGACACACTAACAGAGAGATATCAATACATAGGTTTTACGATTATTATTAGTCAGATATATTCTTGTGCGGTGAATAGGGCGTGTTGAGTCCAGTTCTCTGAGCAAGGAGTAGGTCTTGTCTATTACATATTGGGTTTATGGAACGGTATCTGAGCTAATTTGATACCCTTGTTTTATGTATCACCCCACCTCACCTTTCCCGTTAAGCAGCCATAGTGTGTTTTCTGCATGTGTGACTCTGTTCTGTTTTGTAATTCAGTTCAAGTGTAACGGTTTTTACATTCCCTCTATCAGTGATACCTTATGAGAAGTGTCCTTTTCTGTGTGACTTATTTCACTTAGAATCATCGTACCTAAATCCACTCATCATGCTGCTACTCACCTTACGACATTGATTTCCTGGCTGAGTGATATTCCATTGTACATAAGGACCACAACTTCTTTATCCATTTTTCTCTTTCCTGGGATATTTAAAGTGGAATGAAGTGGAGGTCCTGGTCAACAGAGCAGCCCTAAACTTTGGGGTGCTTGTGTCTTGCTGATTTTTAATTTTCCCAATTTATACCCCCATGAGTGGAAGTGCCCTATGCTCTCTAAGCTGTGTTTTTCAGATGTTTCAGGACTCACCGGACACTTCTCCGGAGTGGCTCTTGGCAATTTACATCCCGCCCATCAGTGTAGCAAGGCTCCCATTTCTCCATGGCCTGTCCTGCGTTTCTGGTTTTGACACTTTTTTCAGCATGGCCCTTTTGACCGATGGGAAGCGAGACTTCTTTGTAGCGCTGATTTGCCTTTCCAGGTTGCTTGGTTGGCCAAAAAGGGCGTATGCGTTTTTTCCTGAATATATTCAGGAAAAAACGCATACGCCCTTTTTGGCCAAGGGCATCATTGTCAACGTTTTGCCGCTTTTCATGTGCTTTAAAGGCGATTCGAATATACCTCCTGAAATCTGTTTCCTGCAATTCTGCCTTGATTTCAAATCCTCTTCTTTGCCTTCCCTCAATATATTTGTGGACGAGAGTTATCATTGATAACTCTGCAGGTTTGTGAATTGCAGTGCCCTGAACCTCCATTTTACAGCTCGCTTTTTTGGGAGCTGGCCGCAAAAGCGCAGGATGGCTTCAGGCCCTGTTCTGGTTCCGGTGGGCAGGCTGAGCCTGTGGTTAATTCTTCTTTCTGATGGGCAAATAGAGTGACCTGTGCCTGTCCCAACACCAAGAGCTAGTCTCTCGTTGGTTCCCCGTCTTCCCGTTCATCCTCAGGACAAATTGCAACCTGTACGGAACAGGAGGTGAAAGGTGCTGATGCTCCAAGTAGGGAGATTGCTGGTAAAGCGGCTGGAATGGCGAACCCGGGCACAAGGAGATGAGAAATGAGGTGCGTTTTAGAAACCTTTCCCCATCACACGGTGTACCATCTTCTGGGTTTCTCATGCATGTTTTCGATATAGGAAGATGCCCTTGAACCTGGAGATTTGGGACCCATGCGATGGGTACCACGCAGTATTACTTTAAAGGGTCTGCGTTTGCTCACCCAACCTCACCAAACCTCTCAGCCCCAACAGTGTCCACCCTTATGTCTCATCCAGCTGTGGGTCTAGATATGGTCAATCCAGGTTGCATCCCAGCCCCTGAACACATTGTGTCAGACTTTCTCTCTCTTTCACTGTCTTTGTTTCATGGGTTTTTCTAAGTTATTTATTTTCATAATGGGATTTAGCTGCTTTTCACTGCTGTGTTTATGCCGCTTTACACCCACTTGACACACTAACAGAGAGATATCAATACATAGGTTTTACGATTATTACTAGTCAGATATATTCTTGTGCGGTGAATAGGGCGTGTTGAGTCCAGTTCTCTGAGCAAGGAGTAGGTCTTGTCTATTACATATTGGGTTTATGGAACGGTATCTGAGCTAATTTGATACCCTTGTTTTATGTATCACCCCACCTCACCTTTCCCGTTAAGCAGCCATAGTGTGTTTTCTGCATGTGTGACTCTGTTCTGTTTTGTAATTCAGTTCAAGTGTAACGGTTTTTACATTCCCTCTATCAGTGATACCTTATAAGAAGTGTCCTTTTCTGTGTGACTTATTTCACTTAGAATCGTCGTACCTAAATCCACTCATCATGCTGCTACTAACCTTACGACATTGATTTCCTGGCTGAGTGATATTCCATTGTACATAAGGACCACAACTTCTTTATCCATTTTTCTCTTTCCTGGGATATTTAAGGTGGAATGAAGTGGAGGTCCTGGTCAACAGAGCAGCCCTCAACTTTGGGGTGCTTGTGTCTTGCTGATTTTTAATTTTCCCAATTTATACCCCCATGAGTGGAAGTGCCCTATGCTCTCTAAGCTGTGTTTTTCAGATGTTTCAGGACTCACCGGACACTTCTCCGGAGTGGCTCTTGGCAATTTACATCCCGCCCATCAGTGTAGCAAGGCTCCCATTTCTCCATGGCCTGTCCTGCATTTCTGGTTTTGACACTTTTTTCAGCATGGCCCTTTTGACCGATGGGAAGCGAGACTTCTTTGTAGCGCTGATTTGCCTTTCCAGGTTGCTTGGTTGGCCAAAAAGGGCGTATGCGTTTTTTCCTGAATATATTCAGGAAAAAACGCATACGCCCTTTTTGGCCAAGGGCATCATTGTCAACTTTTTGCCGCTTTTCATGTGCTTTAAAGGCGATTCGAATATACCTCCTGAAATCTGTTTCCTGCAATTCTGCCTTGATTTCAAATCCTCTTCTTTGCCTTCCCTCAATATATTTGTTGACGAGAGTTATCATTGATAACTCTGCAGGTTTGTGAATTGCAGTGCCCTGAACCTCCATTTTACAGCTCGCTTTTTTGGGAGCTGGCCGCAAAAGCGCAGGATGGCTTCAGGCCCTGTTCTGGTTCCGGTGGGCAGGCTGAGCCTGTGGTTAATTCTTCTTTCTGATGGGCAAATAGAGTGACCTGTGCCTGTCCCAACACCAAGAGCTAGTCTCTCGTTGGTTCCCCGTCTTCCCGTTCATCCTCAGGACAAATTGCAACCTGTACGGAACAGGAGGTGAAAGGTGCTGATGCTCCAAGTAGGGAGATTGCTGGTAAAGCGGCTGGAATGGCGAACCCGGGCACAAGGAGATGAGAAATGAGGTGCGTTTTAGAAACCTTTCCCCATCACACGGTGTACCATCTTCTGGGTTTCTCATGCATGTTTTCGATATAGGAAGATGCCCTTGAACCTGGAGATTTGGGACCCATGCGATGGGTACCACGCAGTATTACTTTAAAGGGTCTGCGTTTGCTCACCCAACCTCACCAAACCTCTCAGCCCCAACAGTGTCCACCCTTATGTCTCATCCAGCTGTGGGTCTAGATATGGTCAATCCAGGTTGCATCCCAGCCCCTGAACACATTGTGTCAGACTTTCTCTCTCTTTCACTGTCTTTGTTTCATGGGTTTTTCTAAGTTATTTATTTTCATAATGGGATTTAGCTGCTTTTCACTGCTGTGTTTATGCCGCTTTACACCCACTTGACACACTAACAGAGAGATATCAATACATAGGTTTTACGATTATTATTAGTCAGATATATTCTTGTGCGGTGAATAGGGCGTGTTGAGTCCAGTTCTCTGAGCAAGGAGTAGGTCTTGTCTATTACATATTGGGTTTATGGAACGGTATCTGAGCTAATTTGATACCCTTGTTTTATGTATCACCCCACCTCACCTTTCCCGTTAAGCAGCCATAGTGTGTTTTCTGCATGTGTGACTCTATTCTGTTTTGTAATTCAGTTCAAGTGTAACGGTTTTTACATTCCCTCTATCAGTGATACCTTATGAGAAGTGTCCTTTTCTGTGTGACTTATTTCACTTAGAATCGTCGTACCTAAATCCACTCATCATGCTGCTACTAACCTTACGACATTGATTTCCTGGCTGAGTGATATTCCATTGTACATAAGGACCACAACTTCTTTATCCATTTTTCTCTTTCCTGGGATATTGAAGGTGGAATGAAGTGGAGGTCCTTGTCAACAGAGCAGCCCTCAACTTTGGGGTGCTTGTGACTTGCTGATTTTTCATTTTCCCAATTTATACCCCCATGAGTGGAAGTGCCCTATGCTCTCTAAGCTGTGTTTTTCAGATGTTTCAGGACACACCGTACACTTCTCCAGAGTGGCTGTTGGCAATTTACATCCCGCCCATCAGTGTAGCAAGGCTCCCATTTCTCCATGGCCTGTCCTGCATTTCTGGTTTTGACACTTTTTCCGGCATGGCCCTTTTGACCGATGGGAAGCGAGTCTTCTTTGAAGCGCTGATTTGCATTTCCAGGTTGCTTGGTTGGCCACAAAGGGCGTATGCGTTTTTTCCTGAATATATTCAGGAAAAAACGCATACGCCCTTTTTGGCCAAGGGCATCATTGTCAACGTTTTGCCGCTTTTCATGTGCTTTAAAGGCGATTCGTATCTACCTCCTGAAATCTGTTTCCTGCAATTCTGCCTTGATTTCAAATCCTCTTCTTTGCCTTCCCTCAATATATTTGTGGACGAGAGTTATCATTTATAACTCTGCAGGTTTGTGAATTGCAGTGCCCTGAACCTCCATTTTACAACTCGTTTTTATGGGAGCTGCCCGCAAAATCGCAGAATGGCTTCAGGCCCTGTTCTGGTTCCGGGGGTCAGGCTGAGCCTGTGGTTAATTCTTCTTTCTGATGGGAAAATAGAGTGACCTGTGCCTGTCCCAACACCAAGAGCTAGTCTCTCGTTGGTTCCACGTCTTCCCGTTTATCCTCAGGACAAATTGCAACCTGTACGGAACAGGAGGTTAAAGGTGCTGATGCTCCAAGTAGGGAGCTTGCTAGTAAAGCGGCTGGAATGGCGAACCCGGGCACAAGGAGATGAGAAATGAGGTGCGTTTTAGAAACCTTTCCCCATCACACGGTGTACCATCTTCTGGGTTTGTCATGCATAATTTTGATGTAGGAAGATGCTCTTGAAACTGGAGATTTGGGACCCATGCGATGGGTACCACGCAGTATTACTTTAAAGGGTCTGCATTTGCTCACCCAACCTCACCGAACCTCTCAGCCCCAAGAGTGTACACCCTTATGTCTCATCCAGCTGTGCGTCTAGATATGGTCAATCCAGGTTGCATCACAGCCCGTGAACGCATTGTGTAAGAATTTCTCTCTCTTTCACTGTCTTTGTTTCATGGGTGTTTCAAAGTAATTTATTTTTATAATGGGGTTTAGCTGCTTTTCACTGCTGTGTTTATGCCGCTTTACACCCACTTGACACACTAACAGAGAGATATCAATACATAGGTTTTACGATTATTATTAGTCAGATATATTCTTGTGCGGTGAATAGGGCGTGTTGAGTCCAGATCTCTGAGCAAGGAGTAGGTCTTGTCTATTACATATTGGGTTTATGGAACGGTATCTGAGCTAATTTGATACCCTTGTTTTATGTATCACCCCACCTCACCTTTCCCGTTAAGCAGCCATAGTGTGTTTTCTGCATGTGTGACTCTGTTCTGTTTTGTAATTCAGTTCAAGTGTAACGGTTTTTACATTCCCTCTATCAGTGATACCTTATGAGAAGTGTCCTTTTCTGTGTGACTTATTTCACTTAGAATCGTCGTACCTAAATCCACTCATCATGCTGCTACTAACCTTACGACATTGATTTCCTGGCTGAGTGATATTCCATTGTACATAAGGACCACAACTTCTTTATCCATTTTTCTCTTTCCTGGGATATTTAAGGTGGAATGAAGTGGAGGTCCTGGTCAACAGAGCAGCCCTAAACTTTGGGGTGCTTGTGTCTTGCTGATTTTTAATTTTCCCAATTTATACCCCCATGAGTGGAAGTGCCCTATGCTCTCTAAGCTGTGTTTTTCAGATGTTTCAGGACTCACCGGACACTTCTCCGGAGTGGCTCTTGGCAATTTACATCCCGCCCATCAGTGTAGCAAGGCTCCCATTTCTCCATGGCCTGTCCTGCGTTTCTGGTTTTGACACTTTTTTCAGCATGGCCCTTTTGACCGATGGGAAGCGAGACTTCTTTGTAGCGCTGATTTGCCTTTCCAGGTTGCTTGGTTGGCCAAAAAGGGCGTATGCGTTTTTTCCTGAATATATTCAGGAAAAAACGCATACGCCCTTTTTGGCCAAGGGCATCATTGTCAACGTTTTGCCGCTTTTCATGTGCTTTAAAGGCGATTCGAATATACCTCCTGAAATCTGTTTCCTGCAATTCTGCCTTGATTTCAAATCCTCTTCTTTGCCTTCCCTCAATATATTTGTGGACGAGAGTTATCATTGATAACTCTGCAGGTTTGTGAATTGCAGTGCCCTGAACCTCCATTTTACAGCTCGCTTTTTTGGGAGCTGGCCGCAAAAGCGCAGGATGGCTTCAGGCCCTGTTCTGGTTCCGGTGGGCAGGCTGAGCCTGTGGTTAATTCTTCTTTCTGATGGGCAAATAGAGTGACCTGTGCCTGTCCCAACACCAAGAGCTAGTCTCTCGTTGGTTCCCCGTCTTCCCGTTCATCCTCAGGACAAATTGCAACCTGTACGGAACAGGAGGTGAAAGGTGCTGATGCTCCAAGTAGGGAGATTGCTGGTAAAGCGGCTGGAATGGCGAACCCGGGCACAAGGAGATGAGAAATGAGGTGCGTTTTAGAAACCTTTCCCCATCACACGGTGTACCATCTTCTGGGTTTCTCATGCATGTTTTCGATATAGGAAGATGCCCTTGAACCTGGAGATTTGGGACCCATGCGATGGGTACCACGCAGTATTACTTTAAAGGGTCTGCGTTTGCTCACCCAACCTCACCAAACCTCTCAGCCCCAACAGTGTCCACCCTTATGTCTCATCCAGCTGTGGGTCTAGATATGGTCAATCCAGGTTGCATCCCAGCCCCTGAACACATTGTGTCAGACTTTCTCTCTCTTTCACTGTCTTTGTTTCATGGGTTTTTCTAAGTTATTTATTTTCATAATGGGATTTAGCTGCTTTTCACTGCTGTGTTTATGCCGCTTTACACCCACTTGACACACTAACAGAGAGATATCAATACATAGGTTTTACGATTATTACTAGTCAGATATATTCTTGTGCGGTGAATAGGGCGTGTTGAGTCCAGTTCTCTGAGCAAGGAGTAGGTCTTGTCTATTACATATTGGGTTTATGGAACGGTATCTGAGCTAATTTGATACCCTTGTTTTATGTATCACCCCACCTCACCTTTCCCGTTAAGCAGCCATAGTGTGTTTTCTGCATGTGTGACTCTGTTCTGTTTTGTAATTCAGTTCAAGTGTAACGGTTTTTACATTCCCTCTATCAGTGATACCTTATGAGAAGTGTCCTTTTCTGTGTGACTTATTTCACTTAGAATCCTCGTACCTAAATCCACTCATCATGCTGCTACTAACCTTACGACATTGATTTCCTGGCTGAGTGATATTCCATTGTACATAAGGACCACAACTTCTTTATCCATTTTTCTCTTTCCTGGGATATTTAAGGTGGAATGAAGTGGAGGTCCTGGTCAACAGAGCAGCCCTAAACTTTGGGGTGCTTGTGTCTTGCTGATTTTTAATTTTCCCAATTTATACCCCCATGAGTGGAAGTGCCCTATGCTCTCTAAGCTGTGTTTTTCAGATGTTTCAGGACTCACCGGACACTTCTCCGGAGTGGCTCTTGGCAATTTACATCCCGCCCATCAGTGTAGCAAGGCTCCCATTTCTCCATGGCCTGTCCTGCATTTCTGGTTTTGACACTTTTTTCAGCATGGCCCTTTTGACCGATGGGAAGCGAGACTTCTTTGTAGCGCTGATTTGCCTTTCCAGGTTGCTTGGTTGGCCAAAAAGGGCGTATGCGTTTTTTCCTGAATATATTCAGGAAAAAACGCATACGCCCTTTTTGGCCAAGGGCATCATTGTCAACTTTTTGCCGCTTTTCATGTGCTTTAAAGGCGATTCGAATCTACCTCCTGAAATCTGTTTCGTGCAATTCTGCCTTGATTTCAAATCCTCTTCTTTGCCTTCCCTCAATATATTTGTTGACGAGAGTTATCATTGATAACTCTGCAGGTTTGTGAATTGCAGTGCCCTGAACCTCCATTTTACAGCTCGCTTTTTTGGGAGCTGGCCGCAAAAGCGCAGGATGGCTTCAGGCCCTGTTCTGGTTCCGGTGGGCAGGCTGAGCCTGTGGTTAATTCTTCTTTCTGATGGGCAAATAGAGTGACCTGTGCCTGTCCCAACACCAAGAGCTAGTCTCTCGTTGGTTCCCCGTCTTCCCGTTCATCCTCAGGACAAATTGCAACCTGTACGGAACAGGAGGTGAAAGGTGCTGATGCTCCAAGTAGGGAGATTGCTGGTAAAGCGGCTGGAATGGCGAACCCGGGCACAAGGAGATGAGAAATGAGGTGCGTTTTAGAAACCTTTCCCCATCACACGGTGTACCATCTTCTGGGTTTCTCATGCATGTTTTCGATATAGGAAGATGCCCTTGAACCTGGAGATTTGGGACCCATGCGATGGGTACCACGCAGTATTACTTTAAAGGGTCTGCGTTTGCTCACCCAACCTCACCAAACCTCTCAGCCCCAACAGTGTCCACCCTTATGTCTCATCCAGCTGTGGGTCTAGATATGGTCAATCCAGGTTGCATCCCAGCCCCTGAACACATTGTGTCAGACTTTCTCTCTCTTTCACTGTCTTTGTTTCATGGGTTTTTCTAAGTTATTTATTTTCATAATGGGATTTAGCTGCTTTTCACTGCTGTGTTTATGCCGCTTTACACCCACTTGACACACTAACAGAGAGATATCAATACATAGGTTTTATGATTATTACTAGTCAGATATATTCTTGTGCGGTGAATAGGGCGTGTTGAGTCCAGTTCTCTGAGCAAGGAGTAGGTCTTGTCTATTACATATTGGGTTTATGGAACGGTATCTGAGCTAATTTGATACCCTTGTTTTATGTATCACCCCACCTCACCTTTCCCGTTAAGCAGCCATAGTGTGTTTTCTGCATGTGTGACTCTATTCTGTTTTGTAATTCAGTTCAAGTGTAACGGTTTTTACATTCCCTCTATCAGTGATACCTTATGAGAAGTGTCCTTTTCTGTGTGACTTATTTCACTTAGAATCGTCGTACCTAAATCCACTCATCATGCTGCTACTAACCTTACGACATTGATTTCCTGGCTGAGTGATATTCCATTGTACATAAGGACCACAACTTCTTTATCCATTTTTCTCTTTCCTGGGATATTGAAGGTGGAATGAAGTGGAGGTCCTGGTCAACAGAGCAGCCCTAAACTTTGGGGTGCTTGTGACTTGCTGATTTTTAATTTTCCCAATTTATACCCCCATGAGTGGAAGTGCCCTATGCTCTCTAAGCTGTGTTTTTCAGATGTTTCAGGACACACCGTACACTTCTCCAGAGTGGCTGTTGGCAATTTACATCCCGCCCATCAGTGTAGCAAGGCTCCCATTTCTCCATGGCCTGTCCTGCATTTCTGGTTTTGACACTTTTTCCGGCATGGCCCTTTTGACCGATGGGAAGCGAGTCTTCTTTGAAGCGCTGATTTGCATTTCCAGGTTGCTTGGTTGGCCACAAAGGGCGTATGCGTTTTTTCCTGAATATATTCAGGAAAAAACGCATACGCCCTTTTTGGCCAAGGGCATCATTGTCAACGTTTTGCCGCTTTTCATGTGCTTTAAAGGCGATTCGTATCTACCTCCTGAAATCTGTTTCCTGCAATTCTGCCTTGATTTCAAATCCTCTTCTTTGCCTTCCCTCAATATATTTGTTGACGAGAGTTATCATTTATAACTCTGCAGGTTTGTGAATTGCAGTGCCCTGAACCTCCATTTTACAACTCGTTTTTATGGGAGCTGCCCGCAAAATCGCAGAATGGCTTCAGGCCCTGTTCTGGTTCCGGGGGTCAGGCTGAGCCTGTGGTTAATTCTTCTTTCTGATGGGAAAATAGAGTGACCTGTGCCTGTCCCAACACCAAGAGCTAGTCTCTCGTTGGTTCCACGTCTTCCCGTTTATCCTCAGGACAAATTGCAACCTGTACGGAACAGGAGGTTAAAGGTGCTGATGCTCCAAGTAGGGAGCTTGCTAGTAAAGCGGCTGGAATGGCGAACCCGGGCACAAGGAGATGAGAAATGAGGTGCGTTTTAGAAACCTTTCCCCATCACACGGTGTACCATCTTCTGGGTTTGTCATGCATAATTTTGATGTAGGAAGATGCTCTTGAAACTGGAGATTTGGGACCCATGCAATGGGTACCACGCAGTATTACTTTAAAGGGTCTGCATTTGCTCACCCAACCTCACCGAACCTCTCAGCCCCAAGAGTGTACACCCTTATGTCTCATCCAGCTGTGCGTCTAGATATGGTCAATCCAGGTTGCATCACAGCCCGTGAACGCATTGTGTAAGAATTTCTCTCTCTTTCACTGTCTTTGTTTCATGGGTGTTTCAAAGTAATTTATTTTTATAATGGGGTTTAGCTGCTTTTCACTGCTGTGTTTATGCCGCTTTACACCCACTTGACACACTAACAGAGAGATATCAATACATAGGTTTTACGATTATTATTAGTCAGATATATTCTTGTGCGGTGAATAGGGCGTGTTGAGTCCAGTTCTCTGAGCAAGGAGTAGGTCTTGTCTATTACATATTGGGTTTATGGAACGGTATCTGAGCTAATTTGATACCCTTGTTTTATGTATCACCCCACCTCACCTTTCCCGTTAAGCAGCCATAGTGTGTTTTCTGCATGTGTGACTCTGTTCTGTTTTGTAATTCAGTTCAAGTGTAACGGTTTTTACATTCCCTCTATCAGTGATACCTTATGAGAAGTGTCCTTTTCTGTGTGACTTATTTCACTTAGAATCGTCGTACCTAAATCCACTCATCATGCTGCTACTAACCTTACGACATTGATTTCCTGGCTGAGTGATATTCCATTGTACATAAGGACCACAACTTCTTTATCCATTTTTCTCTTTCCTGGGATATTGAAGGTGGAATGAAGTGGAGGTCCTTGTCAACAGAGCAGCCCTCAACTTTGGGGTGCTTGTGACTTGCTGATTTTTCATTTTCCCAATTTATACCCCCATGAGTGGAAGTGCCCTATGCTCTCTAAGCTGTGTTTTTCAGATGTTTCAGGACACACCGTACACTTCTCCAGAGTGGCTGTTGGCAATTTACATCCCGCCCATCAGTGTAGCAAGGCTCCCATTTCTCCATGGCCTGTCCTGCATTTCTGGTTTTGACACTTTTTCCGGCATGGCCCTTTTGACCGATGGGAAGCGAGTCTTCTTTGAAGCGCTGATTTGCATTTCCAGGTTGCTTGGTTGGCCACAAAGGGCGTATGCGTTTTTTCCTGAATATATTCAGGAAAAAACGCATACGCCCTTTTTGGCCAAGGGCATCATTGTCAACGTTTTGCCGCTTTTCATGTGCTTTAAAGGCGATTCGTATCTACCTCCTGAAATCTGTTTCCTGCAATTCTGCCTTGATTTCAAATCCTCTTCTTTGCCTTCCCTCAATATATTTGTGGACGAGAGTTATCATTTATAACTCTGCAGGTTTGTGAATTGCAGTGCCCTGAACCTCCATTTTACAACTCGTTTTTATGGGAGCTGCCCGCAAAATCGCAGAATGGCTTCAGGCCCTGTTCTGGTTCCGGGGGTCAGGCTGAGCCTGTGGTTAATTCTTCTTTCTGATGGGAAAATAGAGTGACCTGTGCCTGTCCCAACACCAAGAGCTAGTCTCTCGTTGGTTCCACGTCTTCCCGTTTATCCTCAGGACAAATTGCAACCTGTACGGAACAGGAGGTTAAAGGTGCTGATGCTCCAAGTAGGGAGCTTGCTAGTAAAGCGGCTGGAATGGCGAACCCGGGCACAAGGAGATGAGAAATGAGGTGCGTTTTAGAAACCTTTCCCCATCACACGGTGTACCATCTTCTGGGTTTGTCATGCATAATTTTGATGTAGGAAGATGCTCTTGAAACTGGAGATTTGGGACCCATGCGATGGGTACCACGCAGTATTACTTTAAAGGGTCTGCATTTGCTCACCCAACCTCACCGAACCTCTCAGCCCCAAGAGTGTACACCCTTATGTCTCATCCAGCTGTGCGTCTAGATATGGTCAATCCAGGTTGCATCACAGCCCCTGAACGCATTGTGTAAGAATTTCTCTCTCTTTCACTGTCTTTGTTTCATGGGTGTTTCAAAGTAATTTATTTTTATAATGGGGTTTAGCTGCTTTTCACTGCTGTGTTTATGCCGCTTTACACCCACTTGACACACTAACAGAGAGATATCAATACATAGGTTTTACGATTATTACTAGTCAGATATATTCTTGTGCGGTGAATAGGGCGTGTTGAGTACAGTTCTCTGAGCAAGGAGTAGGTCTTGTCTATTACATATTGGGTTTATGGAACGGTATCTGAGCTAATTTGAAACCCTTGTTTTATGTATCACCCCACCTCACCTTTCCCGTTAAGCAGCCATAGTGTGTTTTCTGCATGTGTGACTCTGTTCTGTTTTGTAATTCAGTTCAAGTGTAACGGTTTTTACATTCCCTCTATCAGTGATACCTTATGAGAAGTGTCCTTTTCTGTGTGACTTATTTCACTTAGAATCGTCGTACCTAAATCCACTCATCATGCTGCTACTAACCTTACGACATTGATTTCCTGGCTGAGTGATATTCCATTGTACATAAGGACCACAACTTCTTTATCCATTTTTCTCTTTCCTGGGATATTGAAGGTGGAATGAAGTGGAGGTCCTGGTCAACAGAGCAGCCCTAAACTTTGGGGTGCTTGTGTCTTGCTGATTTTTCATTTTCCCAATTTATACCCTCATGAGTTGAAGTGCCCTATGCTCTCTAAGCTGTGTTTTTCAGATGTTTCAGGACTCACCGGACTGTTCTCCAGAGTGGCTCTTGGCAATTTACATCCCGCCCATCAGTGTAGCAAGGCTCCCATTTCTCCATGGCCTGTCCTGCATTTCTGGTTTTGACACTTTTTTCAGCATGGCCCTTTTGACCGATGGGAAGCGAGACTTCTTTGTAGCGCTGATTTGCCTTTCCAGGTTGCTTGGTTGGCCAAAAAGGGCGTATGCGTTTTTTCCTGAATATATTCAGGAAAAAACGCATACGCCCTTTTTGGCCAAGGGCATCATTGTCAACGTTTTGCCGCTTTTCATGTGCTTTAAAGGCGATTCGTATCTACCTCCTGAAATCTGTTTCCTGCAATTCTGCCTTGATTTCAAATCCTCTTCTTTGCCTTCCCTCAATATACTTGTGGACGAGAGTTATCATTTATAACTCTGCAGGTTTGTGAATTGCAGTGCCCTGAACCTCCATTTTACAACTCGTTTTTATGGGAGCTGGCCGCAAAATCGCAGAATGGCTTCAGGCCCTGTTCTGGTTCCGGGGGGCAGGCTGAGTCTGTGGTTAATTCTTCTTTCTGATGGGAAAATAGAGTGACCTGTGCCTGTCCCAACACCAAGAGCTAGTCTCTCATTGGTTCCACGTCTTCCCGTTTATTCTCAGGACAAATTGCAACCTGTACGGAACAGGAGGTTAAAGGTGCTGATGCTCCAAGTAGGGAGCTTGCTAGTAAAGTGGCTGGAATGGCGAACCCGGGCACAAGGAGATGAGAAATGAGGTGCGTTTTAGAAACCTTTCCCCATCACACGATGTACCATCTTCTGGGTTTCTCATGCATGTTTTTGATGTACGAAGATGCCCTTGAACCTGGAGATTTGGGACCCATGCGATGGGTACCACGCAGTATTACTTTAAAGCGTCTGCGTTTGCTCACCCAACCTCACCAAACCTCTCAGCCCCAAGAGTGTCCACCCTTATGTCTCATCCAGCTGTGCGTCTAGATATGGTCAATCCAGGTTGCATCACAGCCCCTGAACGCATTGTGTAAGAATTTCTCTCTCTTTCACTGCCTTTGTTTCATGGGTGTTTCAAAGTAATTTATTTTTATAATGGGGTTTAGCTGCTTTTCACTGCTGTGTTTATGCCGCTTTACACCCACTTGACACACTAACAGAGAGATATCAATACATAGGTTTTACGATTATTATTAGTCAGATATATTCTTGTGTGGTGAATAGGGCGTGTTGAGTCCAATTCTCTGAGCAAGGAGTAGGTCTTGTCTATTACATATTGGGTTTCTGGAACGGTATCTGAGCTTATTTGATACCCTTGTTTTATGTATCACCCCACCTCACCTTTCCCGTTAAGCAGCCATAGTGTGTTTTCTGCATGTGTGATTCTGTTCTGTTTTGTAATTCAGTTCAAGTGTAACGGTTTTTACATTCCCTCTATCAGTGATACCTTATGAGAAGTGTCCTTTTCTGTGTGACTTATTTCACTTAGAATCGTCGTACCTAAATCCACTCATCATGCTGCTACTAACCTTACGACATTGATTTCCTGGCTGAGTGATATTCCATTGTACATAAGGACCACAACTTCTTTATCCATTTTTCTCTTTCCTGGGATATTTAAGGTGGAATGAAGTGGAGGTCCTGGTCAACAGAGCAGCCCTAAACTTTGGGGTGCTTGTGTCTTGCTGATTTTTAATTTTCCCAATTTATACCCCCATGGGTGGAAGTGCCCTATGCTCTCTAAGCTGTGTTTTTCAGATGTTTCAGGACTCACCGGACACTTCTCCGGAGTGGCTCTTGGCAATTTACATCCCGCCCATCAGTGTAGCAAGGCTCCCATTTCTCCATGGCCTGTCCTGCATTTCTGGTTTTGACACTTTTTTCAGCATGGCCCTTTTGACCGATGGGAAGCGAGACTTCTTTGTAGCGCTGATTTGCCTTTCCAGGTTGCTTGGTTGGCCAAAAAGGGCGTATGCGTTTTTTCCTGAATATATTCAGGAAAAAACGCATACGCCCTTTTTGGCCAAGGGCATCATTGTCAACTTTTTGCCGCTTTTCATGTGCTTTAAAGGCGATTCGAATATACCTCCTGAAATCTGTTTCCTGCAATTCTGCCTTGATTTCAAATCCTCTTCTTTGCCTTCCCTCAATATATTTGTGGACGAGAGTTATCATTGATAACTCTGCAGGTTTGTGAATTGCAGTGCCCTGAACCTCCATTTTACAGCTCGCTTTTTTGGGAGCTGGCCGCAAAAGCGCAGGATGGCTTCAGGCCCTGTTCTGGTTCCGGTGGGCAGGCTGAGCCTGTGGTTAATTCTTCTTTCTGATGGGCAAATAGAGTGACCTGTGCCTGTCCCAACACCAAGAGCTAGTCTCTCGTTGGTTCCCCGTCTTCCCGTTCATCCTCAGGACAAATTGCAACCTGTACGGAACAGGAGGTGAAAGGTGCTGATGCTCCAAGTAGGGAGATTGCTGGTAAAGCGGCTGGAATGGCGAACCCGGGCACAAGGAGATGAGAAATGAGGTGCGTTTTAGAAACCTTTCCCCATCACACGGTGTACCATCTTCTGGGTTTCTCATGCATGTTTTCGATATAGGAAGATGCCCTTGAACCTGGAGATTTGGGACCCATGCGATGGGTACCACGCAGTATTACTTTAAAGGGTCTGCGTTTGCTCACCCAACCTCACCAAACCTCTCAGCCCCAACAGTGTCCACCCTTATGTCTCATCCAGCTGTGGGTCTAGATATGGTCAATCCAGGTTGCATCCCAGCCCCTGAACACATTGTGTCAGACTTTC
The DNA here is from genome assembly GCF_965194805.1 of Balaenoptera borealis. Lineage (NCBI taxonomy): Eukaryota > Metazoa > Chordata > Mammalia > Artiodactyla > Balaenopteridae > Balaenoptera > Balaenoptera borealis. Next base: position 1,947,052 of record NW_028124006.1, read on the forward strand.
TCTCTCTTTCACTGTCTTTGTTTCATGGGTTTTTCTAAGTTATTTATTTTCATAATGGGATTTAGCTGCTTTTCACTGCTGTGTTTATGCCGCTTTACACCCACTTGACACACTAACAGAGAGATATCAATACATAGGTTTTACGATTATTACTAGTCAGATATATTCTTGTGCGGTGAATAGGGCGTGTTGAGTCCAGTTCTCTGAGCAAGGAGTAGGTCTTGTCTATTACATATTGGGTTTATGGAACGGTATCTGAGCTAATTTGATACCCTTGTTTTATGTATCACCCCACCTCACCTTTCCCGTTAAGCAGCCATAGTGTGTTTTCTGCATGTGTGACTCTGTTCTGTTTTGTAATTCAGTTCAAGTGTAACGGTTTTTACATTCCCTCTATCAGTGATACCTTATGAGAAGTGTCCTTTTCTGTGTGACTTATTTCACTTAGAATCGTCGTACCTAAATCCACTCATCATGCTGCTACTAACCTTACGACATTGATTTCCTGGCTGAGTGATATTCCATTGTACATAAGGACCACAACTTCTTTATCCATTTTTCTCTTTCCTGGGATATTGAAGGTGGAATGAAGTGGAGGTCCTTGTCAAAAGAGCAGCCCTCAACTTTGGGGTGCTTGTGACTTGCTGATTTTTCATTTTCCCAATTTATACCCCCATGAGTGGAAGTGCCCTATGCTCTCTAAGCTGTGTTTTTCAGATGTTTCAGGACACACCGTACACTTCTCCAGAGTGGCTGTTGGCAATTTACATCCCGCCCATCAGTGTAGCAAGGCTCCCATTTCTCCATGGCCTGTCCTGCATTTCTGGTTTTGACACTTTTTCCGGCATGGCCCTTTTGACCGATGGGAAGCGAGTCTTCTTTGAAGCGCTGATTTGCATTTCCAGGTTGCTTGGTTGGCCACAAAGGGCGTATGCGTTTTTTCCTGAATATATTCAGGAAAAAACGCATACGCCCTTTTTGGCCAAGGGCATCATTGTCAACGTTTTGCCGCTTTTCATGTGCTTTAAAGGCGATTCGTATCTACCTCCTGAAATCTGTTTCCTGCAATTCTGCCTTGATTTCAAATCCTCTTCTTTGCCTTCCCTCAATATATTTGTGGACGAGAGTTATCATTTATAACTCTGCAGGTTTGTGAATTGCAGTGCCCTGAACCTCCATTTTACAACTCGTTTTTATGGGAGCTGCCCGCAAAATCGCAGAATGGCTTCAGGCCCTGTTCTGGTTCCGGGGGTCAGGCTGAGCCTGTGGTTAATTCTTCTTTCTGATGGGAAAATAGAGTGACCTGTGCCTGTCCCAACACCAAGAGCTAGTCTCTCGTTGGTTCCACGTCTTCCCGTTTATCCTCAGGACAAATTGCAACCTGTACGGAACAGGAGGTTAAAGGTGCTGATGCTCCAAGTAGGGAGCTTGCTAGTAAAGCGGCTGGAATGGCGAACCCGGGCACAAGGAGATGAGAAATGAGGTGCGTTTTAGAAACCTTTCCCCATCACACGGTGTACCATCTTCTGGGTTTGTCATGCATAATTTTGATGTAGGAAGATGCTCTTGAAACTGGAGATTTGGGACCCATGCGATGGGTACCACGCAGTATTACTTTAAAGGGTCTGCATTTGCTCACCCAACCTCACCGAACCTCTCAGCCCCAAGAGTGTACACCCTTATGTCTCATCCAGCTGTGCGTCTAGATATGGTCAATCCAGGTTGCATCACAGCCCCTGAACGCATTGTGTAAGAATTTCTCTCTCTTTCACTGTCTTTGTTTCATGGGTGTTTCAAAGTAATTTATTTTTATAATGGGGTTTAGCTGCTTTTCACTGCTGTGTTTATGCCGCTTTACACCCACTTGACACACTAACAGAGAGATATCAATACATAGGTTTTACGATTATTACTAGTCAGATATATTCTTGTGCGGTGAATAGGGCGTGTTGAGTACAGTTCTCTGAGCAAGGAGTAGGTCTTGTCTATTACATATTGGGTTTATGGAACGGTATCTGAGCTAATTTGAAACCCTTGTTTTATGTATCACCCCACCTCACCTTTCCCGTTAAGCAGCCATAGTGTGTTTTCTGCATGTGTGACTCTGTTCTGTTTTGTAATTCAGTTCAAGTGTAACGGTTTTTACATTCCCTCTATCAGTGATACCTTATGAGAAGTGTCCTTTTCTGTGTGACTTATTTCACTTAGAATCGTCGTACCTAAATCCACTCATCATGCTGCTACTAACCTTACGACATTGATTTCCTGGCTGAGTGATATTCCATTGTACATAAGGACCACAACTTCTTTATCCATTTTTCTCTTTCCTGGGATATTTAAGGTGGAATGAAGTGGAGGTCCTGGTCAACAGAGCAGCCCTAAACTTTGGGGTGCTTGTGTCTTGCTGATTTTTCATTTTCCCAATTTATACCCCCATGAGTGGAAGTGCCCTATGCTCTCTAAGCTGTGTTTTTCAGATGTTTCAGGACTCACCGGACTGTTCTCCAGAGTGGCTCTTGGCAATTTACATCCCGCCCATCAGTGTAGCAAGGCTCCCATTTCTCCATGGCCTGTCCTGCATTTCTGGTTTTGACACTTTTTTCAGCATGGCCCTTTTGACCGATGGGAAGCGAGACTTCTTTGTAGCGCTGATTTGCCTTTCCAGGTTGCTTGGTTGGCCAAAAAGGGCGTATGCGTTTTTTCCTGAATATATTCAGGAAAAAACGCATACGCCCTTTTTGGCCAAGGGCATCATTGTCAACGTTTTGCCGCTTTTCATGTGCTTTAAAGGCGATTCGTATCTACCTCCTGAAATCTGTTTCGTGCAATTCTGCCTTGATTTCAAATCCTCTTCTTTGCCTTCCCTCAATATACTTGTGGACGAGAGTTATCATTTATAACTCTGCAGGTTTGTGAATTGCAGTGCCCTGAACCTCCATTTTACAACTCGTTTTTATGGGAGCTGGCCGCAAAATCGCAGAATGGCTTCAGGCCCTGTTCTGGTTCCGGGGGGCAGGCTGAGTCTGTGGTTAATTCTTCTTTCTGATGGGAAAATAGAGTGACCTGTGCCTGTCCCAACACCAAGAGCTAGTCTCTCATTGGTTCCACGTCTTCCCGTTTATTCTCAGGACAAATTGCATCCTGTACGGAACAGGAGGTTAAAGGTGCTGATGCTCCAAGTAGGGAGCTTGCTAGTAAAGTGGCTGGAATGGCGAACCCGGGCACAAGGAGATGAGAAATGAGGTGCGTTTTAGAAACCTTTCCCCATCACACGATGTACCATCTTCTGGGTTTCTCATGCATGTTTTTGATGTACGAAGATGCCCTTGAACCTGGAGATTTGGGACCCATGCGATGGGTACCACGCAGTATTACTTTAAAGCGTCTGCGTTTGCTCACCCAACCTCACCAAACCTCTCAGCCCCAAGAGTGTCCACCCTTATGTCTCATCCAGCTGTGCGTCTAGATATGGTCAATCCAGGTTGCATCACAGCCCCTGAACGCATTGTGTAAGAATTTCTCTCTCTTTCACTGCCTTTGTTTCATGGGTGTTTCAAAGTAATTTATTTTTATAATGGGGTTTAGCTGCTTTTCACTGCTGTGTTTATGCCGCTTTACACCCACTTGACACACTAACAGAGAGATATCAATACATAGGTTTTACGATTATTATTAGTCAGATATATTCTTGTGTGGTGAATAGGGCGTGTTGAGTCCAATTCTCTGAGCAAGGAGTAGGTCTTGTCTATTACATATTGGGTTTCTGGAACGGTATCTGAGCTTATTTGATACCCTTGTTTTATGTATCACCCCACCTCACCTTTCCCGTTAAGCAGCCATAGTGTGTTTTCTGCATGTGTGATTCTGTTCTGTTTTGTAATTCAGTTCAAGTGTAACGGTTTTTACATTCCCTCTATCAGTGATACCTTATGAGAAGTGTCCTTTTCTGTGTGACTTATTTCACTTAGAATCGTCGTACCTAAATCCACTCATCATGCTGCTACTAACCTTACGACATTGATTTCCTGGCTGAGTGATATTCCATTGTACATAAGGACCACAACTTCTTTATCCATTTTTCTCTTTCCTGGGATATTGAAGGTGGAATGAAGTGGAGGTCCTGGTCAACAGAGCAGCCCTAAACTTTGGGGTGCTTGTGTCTTGCTGATTTTTAATTTTCCCAATTTATACCCCCATGGGTGGAAGTGCCCTATGCTCTCTAAGCTGTGTTTTTCAGATGTTTCAGGACTCACCGGACACTTCTCCGGAGTGGCTCTTGGCAATTTACATCCCGCCCATCAGTGTAGCAAGGCTCCCATTTCTCCATGGCCTGTCCTGCATTTCTGGTTTTGACACTTTTTTCAGCATGGCCCTTTTGACCGATGGGAAGCGAGACTTCTTTGTAGCGCTGATTTGCCTTTCCAGGTTGCTTGGTTGGCCAAAAAGGGCGTATGCGTTTTTTCCTGAATATATTCAGGAAAAAACGCATACGCCCTTTTTGGCCAAGGGCATCATTGTCAACTTTTTGCCGCTTTTCATGTGCTTTAAAGGCGATTCGAATATACCTCCTGAAATCTGTTTCCTGCAATTCTGCCTTGATTTCAAATCCTCTTCTTTGCCTTCCCTCAATATATTTGTGGACGAGAGTTATCATTGATAACTCTGCAGGTTTGTGAATTGCAGTGCCCTGAACCTCCATTTTACAGCTCGCTTTTTTGGGAGCTGGCCGCAAAAGCGCAGGATGGCTTCAGGCCCTGTTCTGGTTCCGGTGGGCAGGCTGAGCCTGTGGTTAATTCTTCTTTCTGATGGGCAAATAGAGTGACCTGTGCCTGTCCCAACACCAAGAGCTAGTCTCTCGTTGGTTCCCCGTCTTCCCGTTCATCCTCAGGACAAATTGCAACCTGTACGGAACAGGAGGTGAAAGGTGCTGATGCTCCAAGTAGGGAGATTGCTGGTAAAGCGGCTGGAATGGCGAACCCGGGCACAAGGAGATGAGAAATGAGGTGCGTTTTAGAAACCTTTCCCCATCACACGGTGTACCATCTTCTGGGTTTCTCATGCATGTTTTCGATATAGGAAGATGCCCTTGAACCTGGAGATTTGGGACCCATGCGATGGGTACCACGCAGTATTACTTTAAAGGGTCTGCGTTTGCTCACCCAACCTCACCAAACCTCTCAGCCCCAACAGTGTCCACCCTTATGTCTCATCCAGCTGTGGGTCTAGATATGGTCAATCCAGGTTGCATCCCAGCCCCTGAACACATTGTGTCAGACTTTCTCTCTCTTTCACTGTCTTTGTTTCATGGGTTTTTCTAAGTTATTTATTTTCATAATGGGATTTAGCTGCTTTTCACTGCTGTGTTTATGCCGCTTTACACCCACTTGACACACTAACAGAGAGATATCAATACATAGGTTTTACGATTATTACTAGTCAGATATATTCTTGTGCGGTGAATAGGGCGTGTTGAGTCCAGTTCTCTGAGCAAGGAGTAGGTCTTGTCTATTACATATTGGGTTTATGGAACGGTATCTGAGCTAATTTGATACCCTTGTTTTATGTATCACCCCACCTCACCTTTCCCGTTAAGCAGCCATAGTGTGTTTTCTGCATGTGTGACTCTGTTCTGTTTTGTAATTCAGTTCAAGTGTAACGGTTTTTACATTCCCTCTATCAGTGATACCTTATGAGAAGTGTCCTTTTCTGTGTGACTTATTTCACTTAGAATCGTCGTACCTAAATCCACTCATCATGCTGCTACTAACCTTACGACATTGATTTCCTGGCTGAGTGATATTCCATTGTACATAAGGACCACAACTTCTTTATCCATTTTTCTCTTTCCTGGGATATTGAAGGTGGAATGAAGTGGAGGTCCTGGTCAACAGAGCAGCCCTCAACTTTGGGGTGCTTGTGACTTGCTGATTTTTCATTTTCCCAATTTATACCCCCATGAGTGGAAGTGCCCTATGCTCTCTAAGCTGTGTTTTTCAGATGTTTCAGGACACACCGTACACTTCTCCAGAGTGGCTGTTCGCAATTTACATCCCGCCCATCAGTGTAGCAAGGCTCCCATTTCTCCATGGCCTGTCCTGCATTTCTGGTTTTGACACTTTTTTCAGCATGGCCCTTTTGACCGATGGGAAGCGAGACTTCTTTGAAGCGCTGATTTGCATTTCCAGGTTGCTTGGTTGGCCACAAAGGGCGTATGCGTTTTTTCCTGAATATATTCAGGAAAAAACGCATACGCCCTTTTTGGCCAAGGGCATCATTGTCAACGTTTTGCCGCTTTTCATGTGCTTTAAAGGCGATTCGTATCTACCTCCTGAAATCTGTTTCCTGCAATTCTGCCTTGATTTCAAATCCTCTTCTTTGCCTTCCCTCAATATATTTGTGGACGAGAGTTATCATTTATAACTCTGCAGGTTTGTGAATTGCAGTGCCCTGAACCTCCATTTTACAACTCGTTTTTATGGGAGCTGCCCGCAAAATCGCAGAATGGCTTCAGGCCCTGTTCTGGTTCCGGGGGGCAGGCTGAGCCTGTGGTTAATTCTTCTTTCTGATGGGAAAATAGAGTGACCTGTGCCTGTCCCAACACCAAGAGCTAGTCTCTCGTTGGTTCCCCGTCTTCCCGTTCATCCTCAGGACAAATTGCAACCTGTACGGAACAGGAGGTTAAAGGTGCTGATGCTCCAAGTAGGGAGCTTGCTAGTAAAGCGGCTGGAATGGTGAACCCGGGCACAAGGAGATGAGAAATGAGGTGCGTTTTAGAAACCTTTCCCCATCACACGGTGTACCATCTTCTGGATTTCTCATGCATGTTTTTGATGTACGAAGATGCCCTTGAACCTGGAGATTTGGGACCCATGCGATGGGTACCACGCAGTATTACTTTAAAGGGTCTGCGTTTGCTCACCCAACCTCACCAAACCTCTCAGCCCCAAGAGTGTCCACCCTTATGTCTCATCCAGCTGTGCGTCTAGATATGGTCAATCCAGGTTGCATCACAGCCCCTGAACGCATTGTGTAAGAATTTCTCTCTCTTTCACTGCCTTTGTTTCATGGGTGTTTCAAAGTAATTTATTTTTATAATGGGGTTTAGCTGCTTTTCACTGCTGTGTTTATGCCGCTTTACACCCACTTGACACACTAACAGAGAGATATCAATACATAGGTTTTACGATTATTATTAGTCAGATATATTCTTGTGCGGTGAATAGGGCGTGTTGAGTCCAGTTCTCTGAGCAAGGAGTAGGTCTTGTCTATTACATATTGGGTTTATGGAACGGTATCTGAGCTAATTTGATACCCTTGTTTTATGTATCACCCCACCTCACCTTTCCCGTTAAGCAGCCATAGTGTGTTTTCTGCATGTGTGACTCTGTTCTGTTTTGTAATTCAGTTCAAGTGTAACGGTTTTTACATTCCCTCTATCAGTGATACCTTATGAGAAGTGTCCTTTTCTGTGTGACTTATTTCACTTAGAATCGTCGTACCTAAATCCACTCATCATGCTGCTACTAACCTTACGACATTGATTTCCTGGCTGAGTGATATTCCATTGTACATAAGGACCACAACTTCTTTATCCATTTTTCTCTTTCCTGGGATATTGAAGGTGGAATGAAGTGGAGGTCCTGGTCAACAGAGCAGCCCTAAACTTTGGGGTGCTTGTGTCTTGCTGATTTTTAATTTTCCCAATTTATACCCCCATGAGTGGAAGTGCCCTATGCTCTCTAAGCTGTGTTTTTCAGATGTTTCAGGACTCACCGGACACTTCTCCAGAGTGGCTCTTGGCAATTTACATCCCGCCCATCAGTGTAGCAAGGCTCCCATTTCTCCATGGCCTGTCCTGCATTTCTGGTTTTGACACTTTTTTCAGTATGGCCCTTTTGACCGATGGGAAGCGAGACTTCTTTGTAGCGCTGATTTGCCTTTCCAGGTTGCTTGGTTGGCCAAAAAGGGCGTATGCGTTTTTTCCTGAATATATTCAGGAAAAAACGCATACGCCCTTTTTGGCCAAGGGCATCATTGTCAACGTTTTGCCGCTTTTCATGTGCTTTAAAGGCGATTCGTATCTACCTCCTGAAATCTGTTTCCTGCAATTCTGCCTTGATTTCAAATCCTCTTCTTTGCCTTCCCTCAATATATTTGTGGACGAGAGTTATCATTTATAACTCTGCAGGTTTGTGAATTGCAGTGCCCTGAACCTCCATTTTACAACTCGTTTTTATGGGAGCTGCCCGCAAAATCGCAGAATGGCTTCAGGCCCTGTTCTGGTTCCGGGGGGCAGGCTGAGCCTGTGGTTAATTCTTCTTTCTGATGGGAAAATGGAGTGACCTGTGCCTGTCCCAACACCAAGAGCTAGTCTCTCGTTGGTTCCCCGTCTTCCCGTTCATCCTCAGGACAAATTGCAACCTGTACGGAACAGGAGGTTAAAGGTGCTGATGCTCCAAGTAGGGAGCTTGCTAGTAAAGCGGCTGGAATGGCGAACCCGGGCACAAGGAGATGAGAAATGAGGTGCGTTTTAGAAACCTTTCCCCATCACACGGTGTACCATCTTCTGGATTTCTCATGCATGTTTTTGATGTACGAAGATGCCCTTGAACCTGGAGATTTGGGACCCATGCGATGGGTACCACGCAGTATTACTTTAAAGGGTCTGCGTTTGCTCACCCAACCTCACCAAACCTCTCAGCCCCAACAGTGTCCACCCTTATGTCTCATCCAGCTGTGCGTCTAGATATGGTCAATCCAGGTTGCATCACAGCCCCTGAACGCATTGTGTAAGAATTTCTCTCTCTTTCACTGCCTTTGTTTCATGGGTGTTTCAAAGTAATTTATTTTTATAATGGGGTTTAGCTGCTTTTCACTGCTGTGTTTATGCCGCTTTACACCCACTTGACACACTAACAGAGAGATATCAATACATAGGTTTTACGATTATTATTAGTCAGATATATTCTTGTGCGGTGAATAGGGCGTGTTGAGTCCAATTCTCTGAGCAAGGAGTAGGTCTTGTCTATTACATATTGGGTTTCTGGAACGGTATCTGAGCTTATTTGATACCCTTGTTTTATGTATCACCCCACCTCACCTTTCCCGTTAAGCAACCATAGTGTGTTTTCTGCATGTGTGACTCTGTTCTGTTTTGTAATTCAGTTCAAGTGTAACGGTTTTTACATTCCCTCTATCAGTGATACCTTATGAGAAGTGTCCTTTTCTGTGTGACTTATTTCACTTAGAATCATCGTACCTAAATCCACTCATCATGCTGCTACTAACCTTACGACATTGATTTCATGGCTGAGTGATATTCCATTGTACATAAGGACCACAACTTCTTTATCCATTTTTCTCTTTCCTGGGATATTTAAGGTGGAATGAAGTGGAGGTCCTGGTCAACAGAGCAGCCCTAAACTTTGGGGTGCTTGTGTCTTGCTGATTTTTAATTTTCCCAATTTATACCCCCATGAGTGGAAGTGCCCTATGCTCTCTAAGCTGTGTTTTTCAGATGTTTCAGGACACACCGTACACTTTTCCAGAGTGGCTGTTCGCAATTTACATCCCGCCCATCAGTGTAGCAAGGCTCCCATTTCTCCATGGCCTGTCCTGCATTTCTGGTTTTGACACTTTTTTCAGCATGGCCCTTTTGACCGATGGGAAGCGAGACTTCTTTGAAGCGCTGATTTGCATTTCCAGGTTGCTTGGTTGGCCAAAAAGGGCGTATGCGTTTTTTCCTGAATATATTCAGGAAAAAACGCATACGCCCTTTGTGGCCAAGGGCATCATTGTCAACGTTTTGCCGCTTTTCATGTGCTTTAAAGGCGATTCGTATCTACCTCCTGAAATCTGTTTCCTGCAATTCTGCCTTGATTTCAAATCCTCTTCTTTGCCTTCCCTCAATATATTTGTGGACGAGAGTTATCATTTATAACTCTGCAGGTTTGTGAATTGCAGTGCCCTGAACCTCCATTTTACAACTCGTTTTTATGGGAGCTGGCCGCAAAATCGCAGAATGGCTTCAGGCCCTGTTCTGGTTCCGGGGGTCAGGCTGAGCCTGTGGTTAATTCTTCTTTCTGATGGGAAAATAGAGTGACCTGTGCCTGTCCCAACACCAAGAGCTAGTCTCTCATTGGTTCCACGTCTTCCCGTTTATCCTCAGGACAAATTGCAACCTGTACGGAACAGGAGGTTAAAGGTGCTGATGCTCCAATTAGGGAGCTTGCTAGTAAAGCGGCTGGAATGGCGAACCCGGGCACAAGGAGATGAGAAATGAGGTGCGTTTTAGAAACCTTTCCCCATCACACGATGTACCAACTTCTGGGTTTCTCATGCATGTTTTTGATGTACGAAGATGCCCTTGAACCTGGAGATTTGGGACCCATGCGATGGGTACCACGCAGTATTACTTTAAAGGGTCTGCGTTTGCTCACCCAACCTCACCAAACCTCTCAGCCCCAAGAGTGTCCACCCTTATGTCTCATCCAGCTGTGGGTCTAGATATGGTCAATCCAGGTTGCATCACAGCCCCTGAACGCATTGTGTAAGAATTTCTCTCTCTTTCACTGCCTTTGTTTCATGGGTGTTTCAAAGTAATTTATTTTTATAATGGGGTTTAGCTGCTTTTCACTGCTGTGTTTATGCCGCTTTACACCCACTTGACACACTAACAGAGAGATATCAATACATAGGTTTTACGATTATTATTAGTCAGATATATTCTTGTGTGGTGAATAGGGCGTGTTGAGTCCAATTCTCTGAGCAAGGAGTAGGTCTTGTCTATTACATATTGGGTTTCTGGAACGGTATCAGAGCTTATTTGATACCCTTGTTTTATGTATCACCCCACCTCACCTTTCCCGTTAAGCAGCCATAGTGTGTTTTCTGCATGTGTGACTCTGTTCTGTTTTGTAATTCAGTTCAAGTGTAACGGTTTTTACATTCCCTCTATCAGTGATACCTTATGAGAAGTGTCCTTTTCTGTGTGACTTATTTCACTTAGAATCGTCGTACCTAAATCCACTCATCATCCTGCTACTAACCTTACGACATTGATTTCCTGGCTGAGTGATATTCCATTGTACATAAGGACCACAACTTCTTTATCCATTTTTCTCTTTCCTGGGATATTTAAGGTGGAATGAAGTGGAGGTCCTGGTCAACAGAGCAGCCCTAAACTTTGGGGTGCTTGTGTCTTGCTGATTTTTAATTTTCCCAATTTATACCCCCATGAGTGGAAGTGCCCTATGCTCTCTAAGCTGTGTTTTTCAGATGTTTCAGGACTCACCGGACACTTCTCCAGAGTGGCTCTTGGCAATTTACATCCCGCCCATCAGTGTAGCAAGGCTCCCATTTCTCCATGGCCTGTCCTGCATTTCTGGTTTTGACACTTTTTTCAGCATGGCCCTTTTGACCGATGGGAAGCGAGACTTCTTTGTAGCGCTGATTTGCCTTTCCAGGTTGCTTGGTTGGCCAAAAAGGGCGTATGCGTTTTTTCCTGAATATATTCAGGAAAAAACGCATACGCCCTTTTTGGCCAAGGGCATCATTGTCAACTTTTTGCCGCTTTTCATGTGCTTTAAAGGCGATTCGAATATACCTCCTGAAATCTGTTTCCTGCAATTCTGCCTTGATTTCAAATCCTCTTCTTTGCCTTCCCTCAATATATTTGTGGACGAGAGTTATCATTGATAACTCTGCAGGTTTGTGAATTGCAGTGCCCTGAACCTCCATTTTACAGCTCGCTTTTTTGGGAGCTGGCCGCAAAAGCGCAGGATGGCTTCAGGCCCTGTTCTGGTTCCGGGGGGCAGGCTGAGCCTGTGGTTAATTCTTCTTCCTGATGGGAAAATAGAGTGACCTGTGCCTGTCCCGACACCAAGAGCTAGTCTCTCGTTGGTTCCCCGTCTTCCCGTTCATCCTCAGGACAAATTGCAACCTGTACGGAACAGGAGGTGAAAGGTGCTGATGCTCCAAGTAGGGAGATTGCTGGTAAAGCGGCTGGAATGGCGAACCCGGGCACAAGGAGATGAGAAATGAGGTGCGTTTTAGAAACCTTTCCCCATCACACGGTGTACCATCTTCTGGGTTTCTCATGCATGTTTTCGATATAGGAAGATGCCCTTGAACCTGGAGATTTGGGACCCATGCGATGGGTACCACACAGTATTACTTTAAAGGGTCTGCGTTTGCTCACCCAACCTCACCAAACCTCTCAGCCCCAACAGCGTCCACCCTTATGTCTCATCCAGCTGTGGGTCTAGATATGGTCAATCCAGGTTGCATCCCAGCCCCTGAACACATTGTGTCAGACTTTCTCTCTCTTTCACTGTCTTTGTTTCATGGGTTTTTCTAAGTTATTTATTTTCATAATGGGATTTAGCTGCTTTTCACTGCTGTGTTTATGCCGCTTTACACCCACTTGACACACTAACAGAGAGATATCAATACATAGGTTTTACGATTATTACTAGTCAGATATATTCTTGTGCGGTGAATAGGGCGTGTTGAGTCCAGTTCTCTGAGCAAGGAGTAGGTCTTGTCTATTACATATTGGGTTTATGGAACGGTATCTGAGCTAATTTGATACCCTTGTTTTATGTATCACCCCATCTCACCTTTCCCGTTAAGCAGCCATAGTGTGTTTTCTGCATGTGTGACTCTGTTCTGTTTTGTAATCCAGTTCAAGTGTAACGGTTTTTACATTCCCTCTATCAGTGATACCTCATGAGAAGTGTCCTTTTCTGTGTGACTTATTTCACTTAGAATCGTCGTACCTAAATCCACTCATCATGCTGCTACTAACCTTACGACATTGATTTCCTGGCTGAGTGATATTCCATTGTACATAAGGACCACAACTTCTTTATCCATTTTTCTCTTTCCTGGGATATTTAAGGTGGAATGAAGTGGAGGTCCTGGTCAGCAGAGCAGCCCTAAACTTTGGGGTGCTTGTGTCTTGCTGATTTTTCATTTTCCCAATTTATACCCCCATGAGTGGAAGTGCCCTATGCTCTCTAAGCTGTGTTTTTCAGATGTTTCAGGACTCACCGGACACTTCTCCAGAGTGGCTCTTGGCAATTTACATCCCGCCCATCAGTGTAGCAAGGCTCCCATTTCTCCATGGCCTGTCCTGCATTTCTGGTTTTGACACTTTTTTCAGCATGGCCCTTTTGACCGATGGGAAGCGAGACTTCTTTGTAGCGCTGATTTGCCTTTCCAGGTTGCTTGGTTGGCCAAAAAGGGCGTATGCGTTTTTTCCTGAATATATTCAGGAAAAAACGCATACGCCCTTTTTGGCCAAGGGCATCATTGTCAACGTTTTGCCGCTTTTCATGTGCTTTAAAGGCGATTCGTATCTACCTCCTGAAATCTGTTTCCTGCAATTCTGCCTTGATTTCAAATCCTCTTCTTTGCCTTCCCTCAATATATTTGTGGACGAGAGTTATCATTTATAACTCTGCAGGTTTGTGAATTGCAGTGCCCTGAACCTCCATTTTACAACTCGTTTTTATGGGAGCTGCCCGCAAAATCGCAGAATGGCTTCAGGCCCTGTTCTGGTTCCGGGGGGCAGGCTGAGCCTGTGGTTAATTCTTCTTTCTGATGGGAAAATAGAGTGACCTGTGCCTGTCCCAACACCAAGAGCTAGTCTCTCGTTGGTTCCCCGTCTTCCCGTTCATCCTCAGGACAAATTGCAACCTGTACGGAACAGGAGGTTAAAGGTGCTGATGCTCCAAGTAGGGAGCTTGCTAGTAAAGCGGCTGGAATGGCGAACCCGGGCACAAGGAGATGAGAAATGAGGTGCGTTTTAGAAACCTTTCCCCATCACACGGTGTACCATCTTCTGGATTTCTCATGCATGTTTTTGATGTACGAAGATGCCCTTGAACCTGGAGATTTGGGACCCATGCGATGGGTACCACGCAGTATTACTGTAAAGGGTCTGCGTTTGCTCACCCAACCTCACCAAACCTCTCAGCCCCAAGAGTGTCCACCCTTATGTCTCATCCAGCTGTGCGTCTAGATATGGTCAATCCAGGTTGCATCACAGCCCCTGAACGCATTGTGTAAGAATTTCTCTCTCTTTCACTGCCTTTGTTTCATGGGTGTTTCAAAGTAATTTATTTTTATAATGGGGTTTAGCTGCTTTTCACTGCTGTGTTTATGCCGCTTTACACCCACTTGACACACTAACAGAGAGATATCAATACATAGGTTTTACGATTATTATTAGTCAGATATATTCTTGTGCGGTGAATAGGGCGTGTTGAGTCCAGTTCTCTGAGCAAGGAGTAGGTCTTGTCTATTACATATTGGGTTTATGGAACGGTATCTGAGCTAATTTGATACCCTTGTTTTATGTATCACCCCACCTCACCTTTCCCGTTAAGCAGCCATAGTGTGTTTTCTGCATGTGTGACTCTGTTCTGTTTTGTAATTCAGTTCAAGTGTAACGGTTTTTACATTCCCTCTATCAGTGATACCTTATGAGAAGTGTCCTTTTCTGTGTGACTTATTTCACTTAGAATCGTCGTACCTAAATCCACTCATCATGCTGCTACTAACCTTACGACATTGATTTCCTGGCTGAGTGATATTCCATTGTACATAAGGACCACAACTTCTTTATCCATTTTTCTCTTTCCTGGGATATTTAAGGTGGAATGAAGTGGAGGTCCTGGTCAACAGAGCAGCCCTAAACTTTGGGGTGCTTGTGTCTTGCTGATTTTTAATTTTCCCAATTTATACCCCCATGAGTGGAAGTGCCCTATGCTCTCTAAGCTGTGTTTTTCAGATGTTTCAGGACTCACCGGACACTTCTCCAGAGTGGCTCTTGGCAATTTACATCCCGCCCATCAGTGTAGCAAGGCTCCCATTTCTCCATGGCCTGTCCTGCATTTCTGGTTTTGACACTTTTTTCAGCAGGGCCCTTTTGACCGATGGGAAGCGAGACTTCTTTGTAGCGCTGATTTGCCTTTCCAGGTTGCTTGGTTGGCCAAAAAGGGCGTATGCGTTTTTTCCTGAATATATTCAGGAAAAAACGCATACGCCCTTTTTGGCCAAGGGCATCATTGTCAACGTTTTGCCGCTTTTCATGTGCTTTAAAGGCGATTCGTATCTACCTCCTGAAATCTGTTTCCTGCAATTCTGCCTTGATTTCAAATCCTCTTCTTTGCCTTCCCTCAATATATTTGTGGACGAGAGTTATCATTTATAACTCTGCAGGTTTGTGAATTGCAGTGCCCTGAACCTCCATTTTACAACTCGTTTTTATGGGAGCTGGCCGCAAAATCGCAGAATGGCTTCAGGCCCTGTTCTGGCTCCGGGGGGCAGACTGAGCCTGTGGTTAATTCTTCTTTCTGATGGGAAAATAGACTGATGTGTGCCTGTCCCAACACCAAGAGCTAGTCTCTCATTGGTTCCACGTCTTCCCGTTTATCGTCAGGACAAATTGCAACCTGTACGGAACAGGAGGTTAAAGGTGCTGATGCTCCAATTAGGGAGCTTGCTAGTAAAGCGGCTGGAATGGCGAACCCGGGCACAAGGAGATGAGAAATGAGGTGCGTTTTAGAAACCTTTCCCCATCACACGGTGTACCATCTTCTGGGTTTCTCATGCATGTTTTTGATGTAGGAAGATGCCCTTGAACCTGGAGATTTGGGACCCATGTGATGGGTACCATGCAGTATTACTTTAAAGGGTCTGCATTTGCTCACCCAACCTCACCAAACCTCTCAGCCCCAAGAGTGTCCACCCTTATGTCTCATTCAGCTGTGCGTCTAGATATGGTCAATCCAGGTTGCATCACAGCCCCTGAACGCATTGTGTAAGAATTTCTCTCTCTTTCACTGTCTTTGTTTCATGGGTTTTTCAAAGTAATTTATTTTCATAATGGGATTTAGCTGCTTTTCACTGCTGTGTTTATGCCGCTTTACACCCACTTGACACACTAACAGAGAGATATCAATACATAGGTTTTACGATTATTACTAGTCAGATATATTCTTGTGTGGTGAATAGGGCGTGTTGAGTACAGTTCTCTGAGCAAGGAGTAGGTCTTGTCTATTACATATTGGGTTTATGGAACGGTATCTGAGCTAATTTGAAACCCTTGTTTTATGTATCACCCCACCTCACCTTTCCCGTTAAGCAGCCATAGTGTGTTTTCTGCATGTGTGACTCTGTTCTGTTTTGTAATTCAGTTCAAGTGTAACGGTTTTTACATTCCCTCTATCAGTGATACCTTATGAGAAGTGTCCTTTTCTGTGTGACTTATTTCACTTAGAATCGTTGTACCTAAATCCACTCATCATGCTGCTAGTAACCTTACGACATTGATTTCCTGGCTGAGTGATATTCCATTGTACATAAGGACCACAACTTCTTTATCCATTTTTCTCTTTCCTGGGATATTGAAGGTGGAATGAAGTGGAGGTCCTGGTCAACAGAGCAGCCCTAAACTTTGGGGTGCTTGTGTCTTGCTGATTTTTAATTTTCCCAATTTATACCCCCATGAGTGGAAGTGCCCTATGCTCTCTAAGCTGTGTTTTTCAGATGTTTCAGGACTCACCGGACTCTTCTCCAGAGTGGCTCTTGGCAATTTACATCCCGCCCATCAGTGTAGCAAGGCTCCCATTTCTCCATGGCCTGTCCTGCATTTCTGGTTTTGACACTTTTTTCAGCAGGGCCCTTTTGACCGATGGGAAGCGAGACTTCTTTGTAGCGCTGATTTGCCTTTCCAGGTTGCTTGGTTGGCCAAAAAGGGCGTATGCGTTTTTTCCTGAATATATTCAGGAAAAAACGCATACGCCCTTTTTGGCCAAGGGCATCATTGTCAACGTTTTGCCGCTTTTCATGTGCTTTAAAGGCGATTCGTATCTACCTCCTGAAATCTGTTTCCTGCAATTCTGCCTTGATTTCAAATCCTCTTCTTTGCCTTCCCTCAATATATTTGTGGACGAGAGTTATCATTTATAACTCTGCAGGTTTGTGAATTGCAGTGCCCTGAACCTCCATTTTACAACTCGTTTTTATGGGAGCTGCCCGCAAAATTGCAGAATGGCTTCAGGCCCTGTTCTGGTTCCGGGGGGCAGGCTGAGCCTGTGGTTAATTCTTCTTTCTGATGGGAAAATAGAGTGACCTGTGCCTGTCCCAACACCAAGAGCTAGTCTCTCGTTGGTTCCCCGTCTTCCCGTTCATCCTCAGGACAAATTGCAACCTGTACGGAACAGGAGGTTAAAGGTGCTGATGCTCCAAGTAGGGAGCTTGCTAGTAAAGCAGCTGGAATGGCGAACCCGGGCACAAGGAGATGAGAAATGAGGTGCGTTTTAGAAACCTTTCCCCATCACACGGTGTACCATCTTCTGGATTTCTCATGCATGTTTTTGATGTACGAAGATGCCCTTGAACCTGGAGATTTGGGAACCATGCGATGGGTACCACGCAGTATTACTTTAAAGGGTCTGCGTTTGCTCACCCAACCTCACCAAACCTCTCAGCCCCAAGAGTGTCCACCCTTATGTCTCATCCAGCTGTGCGTCTAGATATGGTCAATCCAGGTTGCATCACAGCCCCTGAACGCATTGTGTAAGAATTTCTCTCTCTTTCACTGTCTTTGTTTCATGGGTGTTTCAAAGTAATTTATTTTTATAATGGGGTTTAGCTGCTTTTCACTGCTGTGTTTATGCCGCTTTACACCCACTTGACACACTAACAGAGAGATATCAATACATAGGTTTTACGATTATTATTAGTCAGATATATTCTTGTGCGGTGAATAGGGCGTGTTGAGTCCAGTTCTCTGAGCAAGGAGTAGGTCTTGTCTATTACATATTGGGTTTATGGAACGGTATCTGAGCTAATTTGATACCCTTGTTTTATGTATCACCCCACCTCACCTTTCCCGTTAAGCAGCCATAGTGTGTTTTCTGCATGTGTGACTCTGTTCTGTTTTGTAATTCAGTTCAAGTGTAACGGTTTTTACATTCCCTCTATCAGTGATACCTTATGAGAAGTGTCCTTTTCTGTGTGACTTATTTCACTTAGAATCGTCGTACCTAAATCCACTCATCATGCTGCTACTAACCTTACGACATTGATTTCCTGGCTGAGTGATATTCCATTGTACATAAGGACCACAACTTCTTTATCCATTTTTCTCTTTCCTGGGATATTGAAGGTGGAATGAAGTGGAGGTCCTGGTCAACAGAGCAGCCCTAAACTTTGGGGTGCTTGTGTCTTGCTGATTTTTAATTTTCCCAATTTATACCCCCATGAGTGGAAGTGCCCTATGCTCTCTAAGCTGTGTTTTTCAGATGTTTCAGGACTCACCGGACACTTCTCCAGAGTGGCTCTTGGCAATTTACATCCCGCCCATCAGTGTAGCAAGGCTCCCATTTCTCCATGGCCTGTCCTGCATTTCTGGTTTTGACACTTTTTTCAGCAGGGCCCTTTTGACCGATGGGAAGCGAGACTTCTTTGTAGCGCTGATTTGCCTTTCCAGGTTGCTTGGTTGGCCAAAAAGGGCGTATGCGTTTTTTCCTGAATATATTCAGGAAAAAACGCATACGCCCTTTTTGGCCAAGGGCATCATTGTCAACGTTTTGCCGCTTTTCATGTGCTTTAAAGGCGATTCGTATCTACCTCCTGAAATCTGTTTCCTGCAATTCTGCCTTGATTTCAAATCCTCTTCTTTGCCTTCCCTCAATATATTTGTGGACGAGAGTTATCATTTATAACTCTGCAGGTTTGTGAATTGCAGTGCCCTGAACCTCCATTTTACAACTCGTTTTTATGGGAGCTGGCCGCAAAATCGCAGAATGGCTTCAGGCCCTGTTCTGGTTCTGGGGGTCAGGCTGAGCCTGTGGTTAATTCTTCTTTCTGATGGGAAAATAGAGTGACCTGTGCCTGTCCCAACACCAAGAGCTAGTCTCTCGTTGGTTCCCCGTCTTCCCGTTCATCCTCAGGACAAATTGCAACCTGTACGGAACAGGAGGTTAAAGGTGCTGATGCTCCAAGTAGGGAGCTTGCTAGTAAAGCGGCTGGAATGGCGAACCCGGGCACAAGGAGATGAGAAATGAGGTGCGTTTTAGAAACCTTTCCCCATCACACGGTGTACCATCTTCTGGATTTCTCATGCATGTTTTTGATGTACGAAGATGCCCTTGAACCTGGAGATTTGGGACCCATGCGATGGGTACCACGCAGTATTACTTTAAAGGGTCTGCGTTTGCTCACCCAACCTCACCAAACCTCTCAGCCCCAAGAGTGTCCACCCTTATGTCTCATCCAGCTGTGCGTCTAGATATGGTCAATCCAGGTTGCATCACAGCCCCTGAACGCATTGTGTAAGAATTTCTCTCTCTTTCACTGTCTTTGTTTCATGGGTGTTTCAAAGTAATTTATTTTTATAATGGGGTTTAGCTGCTTTTCACGGCTGTGTTTATGCCGCTTTACACCCACTTGACACACTAACAGAGAGATATCAATACATAGGTTTTACGATTATTATTAGTCAGATATATTCTTGTGTGGTGAATAGGGCGTGTTGAGTCCAATTCTCTGAGCAAGGAGTAGGTCTTGTCTATTACATATTGGGTTTCTGGAACGGTATCAGAGCTTATTTGATACCCTTGTTTTATGTATCACCCCACCTCACCTTTCCCGTTATCAGCCATAGTGTGTTTTCTGCATGTGTGACTCTGTTCTGTTTTGTAATTCAGTTCAAGTGTAACGGTTTTTACATTCCCTCTATCAGTGATACCTTATGAGAAGTGTCCTTTTCTGTGTGACTTATTTCACTTAGAATCGTCGTACCTAAATCCACTCATCATCCTGCTACTAACCTTACGACATTGATTTCCTGGCTGAGTGATATTCCATTGTACATAAGGACCACAACTTCTTTATCCATTTTTCTCTTTCCTGGGATATTTAAGGTGGAATGAAGTGGAGGTCCTGGTCAACAGAGCAGCCCTAAACTTTGGGGTGCTTGTGTCTTGCTGATTTTTAATTTTCCCAATTTATACCCCCATGAGTGGAAGTGCCCTATGCTCTCTAAGCTGTGTTTTTCAGATGTTTCAGGACTCACCGGACACTTCTCCAGAGTGGCTCTTGGCAATTTACATCCCGCCCATCAGTGTAGCAAGGCTCCCATTTCTCCATGGCCTGTCCTGCATTTCTGGTTTTGACACTTTTTTCAGCATGGCCCTTTTGACCGATGGGAAGCGAGACTTCTTTGTAGCGCTGATTTGCCTTTCCAGGTTGCTTGGTTGGCCAAAAAGGGCGTATGCGTTTTTTCCTGAATATATTCAGGAAAAAACGCATACGCCCTTTTTGGCCAAGGGCATCATTGTCAACTTTTTGCCGCTTTTCATGTGCTTTAAAGGCGATTCGAATATACCTCCTGAAATCTGTTTCCTGCAATTCTGCCTTGATTTCAAATCCTCTTCTTTGCCTTCCCTCAATATATTTGTGGACGAGAGTTATCATTGATAACTCTGCAGGTTTGTGAATTGCAGTGCCCTGAACCTCCATTTTACAGCTCGCTTTTTTGGGAGCTGGCCGCAAAAGCGCAGGATGGCTTCAGACCCTGTTCTGGTTCCGGGGGGCAGGCTGAGCCTGTGGTTAATTCTTCTTCCTGATGGGAAAATAGAGTGACCTGTGCCTGTCCCGACACCAAGAGCTAGTCTCTCGTTGGTTCCCCGTCTTCCCGTTCATCCTCAGGACAAATTGCAACCTGTACGGAACAGGAGGTGAAAGGTGCTGATGCTCCAAGTAGGGAGATTGCTGGTAAAGCGGCTGGAATGGCGAACCCGGGCACAAGGAGATGAGAAATGAGGTGCGTTTTAGAAACCTTTCCCCATCACACGGTGTACCATCTTCTGGGTTTCTCATGCATGTTTTCGATATAGGAAGATGCCCTTGAACCTGGAGATTTGGGACCCATGCGATGGGTACCACACAGTATTACTTTAAAGGGTCTGCGTTTGCTCACCCAACCTCACCAAACCTCTCAGCCCCAACAGCGTCCACCCTTATGTCTCATCCAGCTGTGGGTCTAGATATGGTCAATCCAGGTTGCATCCCAGCCCCTGAACACATTGTGTCAGACTTTCTCTCTCTTTCACTGTCTTTGTTTCATGGGTTTTTCTAAGTTATTTATTTTCATAATGGGATTTAGCTGCTTTTCACTGCTGTGTTTATGCCGCTTTACACCCACTTGACACACTAACAGAGAGATATCAATACATAGGTTTTACGATTATTACTAGTCAGATATATTCTTGTGCGGTGAATAGGGCGTGTTGAGTCCAGTTCTCTGAGCAAGGAGTAGGTCTTGTCTACTACATATTGGGTTTATGGAACGGTATCTGAGCTAATTTGATACCCTTGTTTTATGTATCACCCCACCTCACCTTTCCCGTTAAGCAGCCATAGTGTGTTTTCTGCATGTGTGACTCTGTTCTGTTTTGTAATTCAGTTCAAGTGTAACGGTTTTTACATTCCCTCTATCAGTGATACCTCATGAGAAGTGTCCTTTTCTGTGTGACTTATTTCACTTAGAATCGTCGTACCTAAATCCACTCATCATGCTGCTACTAACCTTACGACATTGATTTCCTGGCTGAGTGATATTCCATTGTACATAAGGACCACAACTTCTTTATCCATTTTTCTCTTTCCTGGGATATTTAAGGTGGAATGAAGTGGAGGTCCTGGTCAACAGAGCAGCCCTAAACTTTGGGGTGCTTGTGTCTTGCTGATTTTTAATTTTCCCAATTTATACCCCCATGAGTGGAAGTGCCCTATGCTCTCTAAGCTGTGTTTTTCAGATGTTTCAGGACTCACCGGACACTTCTCCAGAGTGGCTCTTGGCAATTTACATCCCGCCCATCAGTGTAGCAAGGCTCCCATTTCTCCATGGCCTGTCCTGCATTTCTGGTTTTGACACTTTTTTCAGCATGGCCCTTTTGACCGATGGGAAGCGAGACTTCTTTGTAGCGCTGATTTGCCTTTCCAGGTTGCTTGGTTGGCCAAAAAGGGCGTATGCGTTTTTTCCTGAATATATTCAGGAAAAAACGCATACGCCCTTTTTGGCCAAGGGCATCATTGTCAACGTTTTGCCGCTTTTCATGTGCTTTAAAGGCGATTCGTATCTACCTCCTGAAATCTGTTTCCTGCAATTCTGCCTTGATTTCAAATCCTCTTCTTTGCCTTCCCTCAATATATTTGTGGACGAGAGTTATCATTTATAACTCTGCAGGTTTGTGAATTGCAGTGCCCTGAACCTCCATTTTACAACTCGTTTTTATGGGAGCTGCCCGCAAAATCGCAGAATGGCTTCAGGCCCTCTTCTGGTTCCGGGGGGCAGGCTGAGCCTGTGGTTAATTCTTCTTTCTGATGGGAAAATAGAGTGACCTGTGCCTGTCCCAACACCAAGAGCTAGTCTCTCGTTGGTTCCCCATCTTCCCGTTCATCCTCAGGACAAATTGCAACCTGTACGGAACAGGAGGTTAAAGGTGCTGATGCTCCAAGTAGGGAGCTTGCTAGTAAAGCGGCTGGAATGGCGAACCCGGGCACAAGGAGATGAGAAATGAGGTGCGTTTTAGAAACCTTTCCCCATCACACGGTGTACCATCTTCTGGGTTTCTCATGCATGTTTTTGATGTAGGAAGATGGCCTTGAACCTGGAGATTTGGGACCCATGCGATGGGTACCACGCAGTATTACTTTAAAGGGTCTGCGTTTGCTCACCCAACCTCACCAAACCTCTCAGCCCCAAGAGTGTCCACCCTTATGTCTCATCCAGCTGTGCGTCTAGATATGGTCAATCCAGGTTGCATCACAGCCCCTGAACGCATTGTGTAAGAATTTCTCTCTCTTTCACTGCCTTTGTTTCATGGGTGTTTCAAAGTAATTTATTTTTATAATGGGGTTTAGCTGCTTTTCACTGCTGTGTTTATGCCGCTTTACACCCACTTGACACACTAACAGAGAGATATCAATACATAGGTTTTACGATTATTATTAGTCAGATATATTCTTGTGCGGTGAATAGGGCGTGTTGAGTCCAGTTCTCTGAGCAAGGAGTAGGTCTTGTCTATTACATATTGGGTTTATGGAACGGTATCTGAGCTAATTTGATACCCTTGTTTTATGTATCACCCCACCTCACCTTTCCCGTTAAGCAGCCATAGTGTGTTTTCTGCATGTGTGACTCTGTTCTGTTTTGTAATTCAGTTCAAGTGTAACGGTTTTTACATTCCCTCTATCAGTGATACCTTATGAGAAGTGTCCTTTTCTGTGTGACTTATTTCACTTAGAATCGTCGTACCTAAATCCACTCATCATGCTGCTACTAACCTTACGACATTGATTTCCTGGCTGAGTGATATTCCATTGTACATAAGGACCACAACTTCTTTATCCATTTTTCTCTTTCCTGGGATATTGAAGGTGGAATGAAGTGGAGGTCCTGGTCAACAGAGCAGCCCTAAACTTTGGGGTGCTTGTGTCTTGCTGATTTTTAATTTTCCCAATTTATACCCCCATGAGTGGAAGTGCCCTATGCTCTCTAAGCTGTGTTTTTCAGATGTTTCAGGACTCACCGGACACTTCTCCAGAGTGGCTCTTGGCAATTTACATCCCGCCCATCAGTGTAGCAAGGCTCCCATTTCTCCATGGCCTGTCCTGCATTTCTGGTTTTGACACTTTTTTCAGCATGGCCCTTTTGACCGATGGGAAGCGAGACTTCTTTGTAGCGCTGATTTGCCTTTCCAGGTTGCTTGGTTGGCCAAAAAGGGCGTATGCGTTTTTTCCTGAATATATTCAGGAAAAAACGCATACGCCCTTTTTGGCCAAGGGCATCATTGTCAACGTTTTGCCGCTTTTCATGTGCTTTAAAGGCGATTCGTATCTACCTCCTGAAATCTGTTTCCTGCAATTCTGCCTTGATTTCAAATCCTCTTCTTTGCCTTCCCTCAATATATTTGTGGACGAGAGTTATCATTTATAACTCTGCAGGTTTGTGAATTGCAGTGCCCTGAACCTCCATTTTACAACTCGTTTTTATGGGAGCTGGCCGCAAAATCGCAGAATGGCTTCAGGCCCTGTTCTGGCTCCGGGGGGCAGACTGAGCCTGTGGTTAATTCTTCTTTCTGATGGGAAAATAGACTGATGTGTGCCTGTCCCAACACCAAGAGCTAGTCTCTCATTGGTTCCACGTCTTCCCGTTTATCGTCAGGACAAATTGCAACCTGTACGGAACAGGAGGTTAAAGGTGCTGATGCTCCAATTAGGGAGCTTGCTAGTAAAGCGGCTGGAATGGCGAACCCGGGCACAAGGAGATGAGAAATGAGGTGCGTTTTAGAAACCTTTCCCCATCACATGGTGTACCATCTTCTGGGTTTCTCATGCATGTTTTTGATGTAGGAAGATGCCCTTGAACCTGGAGATTTGGGACCCATGTGATGGGTACCATGCAGTATTACTTTAAAGGGTCTGCATTTGCTCACCCAACCTCACCAAACCTCTCAGCCCCAAGAGTGTCCACCCTTATGTCTCATTCAGCTGTGCGTCTAGATATGGTCAATCCAGGTTGCATCACAGCCCCTGAACGCATTGTGTAAGAATTTCTCTCTCTTTCACTGTCTTTGTTTCATGGGTTTTTCAAAGTAATTTATTTTCATAATGGGATTTAGCTGCTTTTCACTGCTGTGTTTATGCCGCTTTACACCCACTTGACACACTAACAGAGAGATATCAATACATAGGTTTTACGATTATTACTAGTCAGATATATTCTTGTGTGGTGAATAGGGCGTGTTGAGTACAGTTCTCTGAGCAAGGAGTAGGTCTTGTCTATTACATATTGGGTTTATGGAACGGTATCTGAGCTAATTTGAAACCCTTGTTTTATGTATCACCCCACCTCACCTTTCCCGTTAAGCAGCCATAGTGTGTTTTCTGCATGTGTGACTCTGTTCTGTTTTGTAATTCAGTTCAAGTGTAACGGTTTTTACATTCCCTCTATCAGTGATACCTTATGAGAAGTGTCCTTTTCTGTGTGACTTATTTCACTTAGAATCGTTGTACCTAAATCCACTCATCATGCTGCTAGTAACCTTACGACATTGATTTCCTGGCTGAGTGATATTCCATTGTACATAAGGACCACAACTTCTTTATCCATTTTTCTCTTTCCTGGGATATTTAAGGTGGAATGAAGTGGAGGTCCTGGTCAACAGAGCAGCCCTAAACTTTGGGGTGCTTGTGTCTTGCTGATTTTTAATTTTCCCAATTTATACCCCCATGAGTGGAAGTGCCCTATGCTCTCTAAGCTGTGTTTTTCAGATGTTTCAGGACTCACCGGACTCTTCTCCAGAGTGGCTCTTGGCAATTTACATCCCGCCCATCAGTGTAGCAAGGCTCCCATTTCTCCATGGCCTGTCCTGCATTTCTGGTTTTGACACTTTTTTCAGCATGGCCCTTTTGACCGATGGGAAGCGAGACTTCTTTGTAGCGCTGATTTGCCTTTCCAGGTTGCTTGGTTGGCCAAAAAGGGCGTATGCGTTTTTTCCTGAATATATTCAGGAAAAAACGCATACGCCCTTTTTGGCCAAGGGCATCATTGTCAACGTTTTGCCGCTTTTCATGTGCTTTAAAGGCGATTCGTATCTACCTCCTGAAATCTGTTTCCTGCAATTCTGCCTTGATTTCAAATCCTCTTCTTTGCCTTCCCTCAATATATTTGTGGACGAGAGTTATCATTTATAACTCTGCAGGTTTGTGAATTGCAGTGCCCTGAACCTCCATTTTACAACTCGTTTTTATGGGAGCTGCCCGCAAAATTGCAGAATGGCTTCAGGCCCTGTTCTGGTTCCGGGGGGCAGGCTGAGCCTGTGGTTAATTCTTCTTTCTGATGGGAAAATAGAGTGACCTGTGCCTGTCCCAACACCAAGAGCTAGTCTCTCGTTGGTTCCCCGTCTTCCCGTTCATCCTCAGGACAAATTGCAACCTGTACGGAACAGGAGGTTAAAGGTGCTGATGCTCCAAGTAGGGAGCTTGCTAGTAAAGCGGCTGGAATGGCGAACCCGGGCACAAGGAGATGAGAAATGAGGTGCGTTTTAGAAACCTTTCCCCATCACACGGTGTACCATCTTCTGGATTTCTCATGCATGTTTTTGATGTACGAAGATGCCCTTGAACCTGGAGATTTGGGAACCATGCGATGGGTACCACGCAGTATTACTTTAAAGGGTCTGCGTTTGCTCACCCAACCTCACCAAACCTCTCAGCCCCAAGAGTGTCCACCCTTATGTCTCATCCAGCTGTGCGTCTAGATATGGTCAATCCAGGTTGCATCACAGCCCCTGAACGCATTGTGTAAGAATTTCTCTCTCTTTCACTGCCTTTGTTTCATGGGTGTTTCAAAGTAATTTATTTTTATAATGGGGTTTAGCTGCTTTTCACTGCTGTGTTTATGCCGCTTTACACCCACTTGACACACTAACAGAGAGATATCAATACATAGGTTTTACGATTATTATTAGTCAGATATATTCTTGTGCGGTGAATAGGGCGTGTTGAGTCCAGTTCTCTGAGCAAGGAGTAGGTCTTGTCTATTACATATTGGGTTTATGGAACGGTATCTGAGCTAATTTGATACCCTTGTTTTATGTATCACCCCACCTCACCTTTCCCGTTAAGCAGCCATAGTGTGTTTTCTGCATGTGTGACTCTGTTCTGTTTTGTAATTCAGTTCAAGTGTAACGGTTTTTACATTCCCTCTATCAGTGATACCTCATGAGAAGTGTCCTTTTCTGTGTGACTTATTTCACTTAGAATCGTCGTACCTAAATCCACTCATCATGCTGCTACTAACCTTACGACATTGATTTCCTGGCTGAGTGATATTCCATTGTACATAAGGACCACAACTTCTTTATCCATTTTTCTCTTTCCTGGGATATTGAAGGTGGAATGAAGTGGAGGTCCTGGTCAACAGAGCAGCCCTAAACTTTGGGGTGCTTGTGTCTTGCTGATTTTTAATTTTCCCAATTTATACCCCCATGAGTGGAAGTGCCCTATGCTCTCTAAGCTGTGTTTTTCAGATGTTTCAGGACTCACCGGACACTTCTCCAGAGTGGCTCTTGGCAATTTACATCCCGCCCATCAGTGTAGCAAGGCTCCCATTTCTCCATGGCCTGTCCTGCATTTCTGGTTTTGACACTTTTTTCAGCAGGGCCCTTTTGACCGATGGGAAGCGAGACTTCTTTGTAGCGCTGATTTGCCTTTCCAGGTTGCTTGGTTGGCCAAAAAGGGCGTATGCGTTTTTTCCTGAATATATTCAGGAAAAAACGCATACGCCCTTTTTGGCCAAGGGCATCATTGTCAACGTTTTGCCGCTTTTCATGTGCTTTAAAGGCGATTCGTATCTACCTCCTGAAATCTGTTTCCTGCAATTCTGCCTTGATTTCAAATCCTCTTCTTTGCCTTCCCTCAATATATTTGTGGACGAGAGTTATCATTTATAACTCTGCAGGTTTGTGAATTGCAGTGCCCTGAACCTCCATTTTACAACTCGTTTTTATGGGAGCTGGCCGCAAAATCGCAGAATGGCTTCAGGCCCTGTTCTGGTTCCGGGGGGCAGGCTGAGCCTGTGGTTAATTCTTCTTTCTGATGGGAAAATAGAGTGACCTGTGCCTGTCCCAACACCAAGAGCTAGTCTCTCGTTGGTTCCCCGTCTTCCCGTTCATCCTCAGGACAAATTGCAACCTGTACGGAACAGGAGGTTAAAGGTGCTGATGCTCCAAGTAGGGAGCTTGCTAGTAAAGCGGCTGGAATGGCGAACCCGGGCACAAGGAGATGAGAAATGAGGTGCGTTTTAGAAACCTTTCCCCATCACACGGTGTACCATCTTCTGGATTTCTCATGCATGTTTTTGATGTACGAAGATGCCCTTGAACCTGGAGATTTGGGACCCATGCGATGGGTACCACGCAGTATTACTTTAAAGGGTCTGCGTTTGCTCACCCAACCTCACCAAACCTCTCAGCCCCAAGAGTGTCCACCCTTATGTCTCATCCAGCTGTGCGTCTAGATATGGTCAATCCAGGTTGCATCACAGCCCCTGAACGCATTGTGTAAGAATTTCTCTCTCTTTCACTGTCTTTGTTTCATGGGTGTTTCAAAGTAATTTATTTTTATAATGGGGTTTAGCTGCTTTTCACGGCTGTGTTTATGCCGCTTTACACCCACTTGACACACTAACAGAGAGATATCAATACATATGTTTTACGATTATTATTAGTCAGATATATTCTTGTGCGGTGAATAGGGCGTGTTGAGTCCAATTCTCTGAGCAAGGAGTAGGTCTTGTCTATTACATATTGGGTTTCTGGAACGGTATCTGAGCTTATTTGATACCCTTGTTTTATGTATCACCCCACCTCACCTTTCCCGTTAAGCAGCCATAGTGTGTTTTCTGCATGTGTGACTCTGTTCTGTTTTGTAATTCAGTTCAAGTGTAACGGTTTTTACATTCCCTCTATCAGTGATACCTTATGAGAAGTGTCCTTTTCTGTGTGACTTATTTCACTTAGAATCATCGTACCTAAATCCACTCATCATGCTGCTACTAACCTTACGACATTGATTTCATGGCTGAGTGATATTCCATTGTACATAAGGACCACAACTTCTTTATCCATTTTTCTCTTTCCTGGGATATTTAAGGTGGAATGAAGTGGAGGTCCTGGTCAACAGAGCAGCCCTAAACTTTGGGGTGCTTGTGTCTTGCTGATTTTTAATTTTCCCAATTTATACCCCCATGAGTGGAAGTGCCCTATGCTCTCTAAGCTGTGTTTTTCAGATGTTTCAGGACTCACCGGACACTTCTCCGGAGTGGCTCTTGGCAATTTACATCCCGCCCATCAGTGTAGCAAGGCTCCCATTTCTCCATGGCCTGTCCTGCATTTCTGGTTTTGACACTTTTTTCAGCATGGCCCTTTTGACCGATGGGAAGCGAGACTTCTTTGTAGCGCTGATTTGCCTTTCCAGGTTGCTTGGTTGGCCAAAAAGGGCGTATGCGTTTTTTCCTGAATATATTCAGGAAAAAACGCATACGCCCTTTTTGGCCAAGGGCATCATTGTCAACTTTTTGCCGCTTTTCATGTGCTTTAAAGGCGATTCGAATATACCTCCTGAAATCTGTTTCCTGCAATTCTGCCTTGATTTCAAATCCTCTTCTTTGCCTTCCCTCAATATATTTGTGGACGAGAGTTATCATTGATAACTCTGCAGGTTTGTGAATTGCAGTGCCCTGAACCTCCATTTTACAGCTCGCTTTTTTGGGAGCTGGCCGCAAAAGCGCAGGATGGCTTCAGGCCCTGTTCTGGTTCTGGTGGGCAGGCTGAGCCTGTGGTTAATTCTTCTTTCTGATGGGCAAATAGAGTGACCTGTGCCTGTCCCAACACCAAGAGCTAGTCTCTCGTTGGTTCCCCGTCTTCCCGTTCATCCTCAGGACAAATTGCAACCTGTACGGAACAGGAGGTGAAAGGTGCTGATGCTCCAAGTAGGGAGATTGCTGGTAAAGCGGCTGGAATGGCGAACCCGGGCACAAGGAGATGAGAAATGAGGTGCGTTTTAGAAACCTTTCCCCATCACACGGTGTACCATCTTCTGGGTTTCTCATGCATGTTTTCGATATAGGAAGATGCCCTTGAACCTGGAGATTTGGGACCCATGTGATGGGTACCACGCAGTATTACTTTAAAGGGTCTGCGTTTGCTCACCCAACCTCACCAAACCTCTCAGCCCCAACAGTGTCCACCCTTATGTCTCATCCAGCTGTGGGTCTAGATATGGTCAATCCAGGTTGCATCCCAGCCCCTGAACACATTGTGTCAGACTTTCTCTCTCTTTCACTGTCTTTGTTTCATGGGTTTTTCTAAGTTATTTATTTTCATAATGGGATTTAGCTGCTTTTCACTGCTGTGTTTATGCCGCTTTACACCCACTTGACACACTAACAGAGAGATATCAATACATAGGTTTTACGATTATTACTAGTCAGATATATTCTTGTGCGGTGAATAGGGCGTGTTGAGTCCAGTTCTCTGAGCAAGGAGTAGGTCTTGTCTATTACATATTGGGTTTATGGAACGGTATCTGAGCTAATTTGATACCCTTGTTTTATGTATCACCCCACCTCACCTTTCCCGTTAAGCAGCCATAGTGTGTTTTCTGCATGTGTGACTCTGTTCTGTTTTGTAATTCAGTTCAAGTGTAACGGTTTTTACATTCCCTCTATCAGTGATACCTTATGAGAAGTGTCCTTTTCTGTGTGACTTATTTCACTTAGAATCGTCGTACCTAAATCCACTCATCATGCTGCTACTAACCTTACGACATTGATTTCATGGCTGAGTGATATTCCATTGTACATAAGGACCACAACTTCTTTATCCATTTTTCTCTTTCCTGGGATATTTAAGGTGGAATGAAGTGGAGGTCCTGGTCAACAGAGCAGCCCTAAACTTTGGGGTGCTTGTGTCTTGCTGATTTTTCATTTTCCCAATTTATACCCCCATGAGTGGAAGTGCCCTATGCTCTCTAAGCTGTGTTTTTCAGATGTTTCAGGACTCACCGGACACTTCTCCAGAGTGGCTCTTGGCAATTTACATCCCGCCCATCAGTGTAGCAAGGCTCCCATTTCTCCATGGCCTGTCCTGCATTTCTGGTTTTGACACTTTTTTCAGCATGGCCCTTTTGACCGATGGGAAGCGAGACTTCTTTGTAGCGCTGATTTGCCTTTCCACGTTGCTTGGTTGGCCAAAAAGGGCGTATGCGTTTTTTCCTGAATATATTCAGGAAAAAACGCATACGCCCTTTTTGGCCAAGGGCATCATTGTCAACGTTTTGCCGCTTTTCATGTGCTTTAAAGGCGATTCGTATCTACCTCCTGAAATCTGTTTCCTGCAATTCTGCCTTGATTTCAAATCCTCTTCTTTGCCTTCCCTCAATATATTTGTGGACGAGAGTTATCATTTATAACTCTGCAGGTTTGTGAATTGCAGTGCCCTGAACCTCCATTTTACAACTCGTTTTTATGGGAGCTGCCCGCAAAATCGCAGAATGGCTTCAGGCCCTGTTCTGGTTCCGGGGGGCAGGCTGAGCCTGTGGTTAATTCTTCTTTCTGATGGGAAAATAGAGTGACCTGTGCCTGTCCCAACACCAAGAGCTAGTCTCTCGTTGGTTCCCCGTCTTCCCGTTCATCCTCAGGACAAATTGCAACCTGTACGGAACAGGAGGTTAAAGGTGCTGATGCTCCAAGTAGGGAGCTTGCTAGTAAAGCAGCTGGAATGGCGAACCCGGGCACAAGGAGATGAGAAATGAGGTGCGTTTTAGAAACCTTTCCCCATCACACGGTGTACCATCTTCTGGATTTCTCATGCATGTTTTTGATGTACGAAGATGCCCTTGAACCTGGAGATTTGGGACCCATGCGATGGGTACCACGCAGTATTACTTTAAAGGGTCTGCGTTTGCTCACCCAACCTCACCAAACCTCTCAGCCCCAAGAGTGTCCACCCTTATGTCTCATCCAGCTGTGCGTCTAGATATGGTCAATCCAGGTTGCATCACAGCCCCTGAACGCATTGTGTAAGAATTTCTCTCTCTTTCACTGCCTTTGTTTCATGGGTGTTTCAAAGTAATTTATTTTTATAATGGGGTTTAGCTGCTTTTCACTGCTGTGTTTATGCCGCTTTACACCCACTTGACACACTAACAGAGAGATATCAATACATAGGTTTTACGATTATTATTAGTCAGATATATTCTTGTGCGGTGAATAGGGCGTGTTGAGTCCAATTCTCTGAGCAAGGAGTAGGTCTTGTCTATTACATATTGGGTTTCTGGAACGGTATCTGAGCTAATTTGATACCCTTGTTTTATGTATCACCCCACCTCACCTTTCCCGTTAAGCAGCCATAGTGTGTTTTCTGCATGTGTGACTCTGTTCTGTTTTGTAATTCAGTTCAAGTGTAACGGTTTTTACATTCCCTCTATCAGTGATACCTTATGAGAAGTGTCCTTTTCTGTGTGACTTATTTCACTTAGAATCATCGTACCTAAATCCACTCATCATGCTGCTACTAACCTTACGACATTGATTTCATGGCTGAGTGATATTCCATTGTACATAAGGACCACAACTTCTTTATCCATTTTTCTCTTTCCTGGGATATTTAAGGTGGAATGAAGTGGAGGTCCTGGTCAACAGAGCAGCCCTAAACTTTGGGGTGCTTGTGTCTTGCTGATTTTTAATTTTCCCAATTTATACCCCCATGAGTGGAAGTGCCCTATGCTCTCTAAGCTGTGTTTTTCAGATGTTTCAGGACTCACCGGACACTTCTCCGGAGTGGCTCTTGGCAATTTACATCCCGCCCATCAGTGTAGCAAGGCTCCCATTTCTCCATGGCCTGTCCTGCATTTCTGGTTTTGACACTTTTTTCAGCATGGCCCTTTTGACCGATGGGAAGCGAGACTTCTTTGTAGCACTGATTTGCCTTTCCAGGTTGCTTGGTTGGCCAAAAAGGGCGTATGCGTTTTTTCCTGAATATATTCAGGAAAAAACGCATACGCCCTTTTTGGCCAAGGGCATCATTGTCAACTTTTTGCCGCTTTTCATGTGCTTTAAAGGCGATTCGAATATACCTCCTGAAATCTGTTTCCTGCAATTCTGCCTTGATTTCAAATCCTCTTCTTTGCCTTCCCTCAATATATTTGTGGACGAGAGTTATCATTGATAACTCTGCAGGTTTGTGAATTGCAGTGCCCTGAACCTCCATTTTACAGCTCGCTTTTTTGGGAGCTGGCCGCAAAAGCGCAGGATGGCTTCAGGCCCTGTTCTGGTTCCGGTGGGCAGGCTGAGCCTGTGGTTAATTCTTCTTTCTGATGGGCAAATAGAGTGACCTGTGCCTGTCCCAACACCAAGAGCTAGTCTCTCGTTGGTTCCCCGTCTTCCCGTTCATCCTCAGGACAAATTGCAACCTGTACGGAACAGGAGGTGAAAGGTGC
Organism: Balaenoptera borealis; assembly: GCF_965194805.1. Taxonomy (NCBI): domain Eukaryota; kingdom Metazoa; phylum Chordata; class Mammalia; order Artiodactyla; family Balaenopteridae; genus Balaenoptera; species Balaenoptera borealis. The sequence continues at coordinate 1,980,139 of NW_028124006.1, forward strand.
TGATGCTCCAAGTAGGGAGATTGCTGGTAAAGCGGCTGGAATGGCGAACCCGGGCACAAGGAGATGAGAAATGAGGTGCGTTTTAGAAACCTTTCCCCATCACACGGTGTACCATCTTCTGGGTTTCTCATGCATGTTTTCGATATAGGAAGATGCCCTTGAACCTGGAGATTTGGGACCCATGCGATGGGTACCACGCAGTATTACTTTAAAGGGTCTGCGTTTGCTCACCCAACCTCACCAAACCTCTCAGCCCCAACAGTGTCCACCCTTATGTCTCATCCAGCTGTGGGTCTAGATATGGTCAATCCAGGTTGCATCCCAGCCCCTGAACACATTGTGTCAGACTTTCTCTCTCTTTCACTGTCTTTGTTTCATGGGTTTTTCTAAGTTATTTATTTTCATAATGGGATTTAGCTGCTTTTCACTGCTGTGTTTATGCCGCTTTACACCCACTTGACACACTAACAGAGAGATATCAATACATAGGTTTTACGATTATTACTAGTCAGATATATTCTTGTGCGGTGAATAGGGCGTGTTGAGTCCAGTTCTCTGAGCAAGGAGTAGGTCTTGTCTATTACATATTGGGTTTATGGAACGGTATCTGAGCTAATTTGATACCCTTGTTTTATGTATCACCCCACCTCACCTTTCCCGTTAAGCAGCCATAGTGTGTTTTCTGCATGTGTGACGCTGTTCTGTTTTGTAATTCAGTTCAAGTGTAACGGTTTTTACATTCCCTCTATCAGTGATACCTTATGAGAAGTGTCCTTTTCTGTGTGACTTATTTCACTTAGAATCGTCGTACCTAAATCCACTCATCATGCTGCTACTAACCTTACGACATTGATTTCATGGCTGAGTGATATTCCATTGTACATAAGGACCACAACTTCTTTATCCATTTTTCTCTTTCCTGGGATATTTAAGGTGGAATGAAGTGGAGGTCCTGGTCAACAGAGCAGCCCTAAACTTTGGGGTGCTTGTGTCTTGCTGATTTTTAATTTTCCCAATTTATACCCCCATGAGTGGAAGTGCCCTATGCTCTCTAAGCTGTGTTTTTCAGATGTTTCAGGACTCACCGGACACTTCTCCAGAGTGGCTCTTGGCAATTTACATCCCGCCCATCAGTGTAGCAAGGCTCCCATTTCTCCATGGCCTGTCCTGCATTTCTGGTTTTGACACTTTTTTCAGCATGGCCCTTTTGACCGATGGGAAGCGAGACTTCTTTGTAGCGCTGATTTGCCTTTCCACGTTGCTTGGTTGGCCAAAAAGGGCGTATGCGTTTTTTCCTGAATATATTCAGGAAAAAACGCATACGCCCTTTTTGGCCAAGGGCATCATTGTCAACGTTTTGCCGCTTTTCATGTGCTTTAAAGGCGATTCGTATCTACCTCCTGAAATCTGTTTCCTGCAATTCTGCCTTGATTTCAAATCCTCTTCTTTGCCTTCCCTCAATATATTTGTGGACGAGAGTTATCATTTATAACTCTGCAGGTTTGTGAATTGCAGTGCCCTGAACCTCCATTTTACAACTCGTTTTTATGGGAGCTGCCCGCAAAATCGCAGAATGGCTTCAGGCCCTGTTCTGGTTCCGGGGGGCAGGCTGAGCCTGTGGTTAATTCTTCTTTCTGATGGGAAAATAGAGTGACCTGTGCCTGTCCCAACACCAAGAGCTAGTCTCTCGTTGGTTCCCCGTCTTCCCGTTCATCCTCAGGACAAATTGCAACCTGTACGGAACAGGAGGTTAAAGGTGCTGATGCTCCAAGTAGGGAGCTTGCTAGTAAAGCGGCTGGAATGGCGAACCCGGGCACAAGGAGATGAGAAATGAGGTGCGTTTTAGAAACCTTTCCCCATCACACGGTGTACCATCTTCTGGATTTCTCATGCATGTTTTTGATGTACGAAGATGCCCTTGAACCTGGAGATTTGGGACCCATGCGATGGGTACCACGCAGTATTACTTTAAAGGGTCTGCGTTTGCTCACCCAACCTCACCAAACCTCTCAGCCCCAAGAGTGTCCACCCTTATGTCTCATCCAGCTGTGCGTCTAGATATGGTCAATCCAGGTTGCATCACAGCCCCTGAACGCATTGTGTAAGAATTTCTCTCTCTTTCACTGCCTTTGTTTCATGGGTGTTTCAAAGTAATTTATTTTTATAATGGGGTTTAGCTGCTTTTCACTGCTGTGTTTATGCCGCTTTACACCCACTTGACACACTAACAGAGAGATATCAATACATAGGTTTTACGATTATTATTAGTCAGATATATTCTTGTGCGGTGAATAGGGCGTGTTGAGTCCAATTCTCTGAGCAAGGAGTAGGTCTTGTCTATTACATATTGGGTTTCTGGAACGGTATCTGAGCTTATTTGATACCCTTGTTTTATGTATCACCCCACCTCACCTTTCCCGTTAAGCAGCCATAGTGTGTTTTCTGCATGTGTGACTCTGTTCTGTTTTGTAATTCAGTTCAAGTGTAACGGTTTTTACATTCCCTCTATCAGTGATACCTTATGAGAAGTGTCCTTTTCTGTGTGACTTATTTCACTTAGAATCGTCGTACCTAAATCCACTCATCATGCTGCTACTAACCTTACGACATTGATTTCATGGCTGAGTGATATTCCATTGTACATAAGGACCACAACTTCTTTATCCATTTTTCTCTTTCCTGGGATATTTAAGGTGGAATGAAGTGGAGGTCCTGGTCAACAGAGCAGCCCTAAACTTTGGGGTGCTTGTGTCTTGCTGATTTTTAATTTTCCCAATTTATACCCCCATGAGTGGAAGTGCCCTATGCTCTCTAAGCTGTGTTTTTCAGATGTTTCAGGACTCACCGGACACTTCTCCGGAGTGGCTCTTGGCAATTTACATCCCGCCCATCAGTGTAGCAAGGCTCCCATTTCTCCATGGCCTGTCCTGCATTTCTGGTTTTGACACTTTTTTCAGCATGGCCCTTTTGACCGATGGGAAGCGAGACTTCTTTGTAGCGCTGATTTGCCTTTCCAGGTTGCTTGGCTGGCCAAAAAGGGCGTATGCGTTTTTTCCTGAATATATTCAGGAAAAAACGCATACGCCCTTTTTGGCCAAGGGCATCATTGTCAACTTTTTGCCGCTTTTCATGTGCTTTAAAGGCGATTCGAATATACCTCCTGAAATCTGTTTCCTGCAATTCTGCCTTGATTTCAAATCCTCTTCTTTGCCTTCCCTCAATATACTTGTGGACGAGAGTTATCATTGATAACTCTGCAGGTTTGTGAATTGCAGTGCCCTGAACCTCCATTTTACAACTCGTTTTTATGGGAGCTGCCCGCAAAATTGCAGAATGGCTTCAGGCCCTGTTCTGGTTCCGGGGGGCAGGCTGAGCCTGTGGTTAATTCTTCTTTCTGATGGGAAAATAGAGTGACCTGTGCCTGTCCCAACACCAAGAGCTAGTCTCTCGTTGGTTCCCCGTCTTCCCGTTCATCCTCAGGACAAATTGCAACCTGTACGGAACAGGAGGTTAAAGGTGCTGATGCTCCAAGTAGGGAGCTTGCTAGTAAAGCAGCTGGAATGGCGAACCCGGGCACAAGGAGATGAGAAATGAGGTGCGTTTTAGAAACCTTTCCCCATCACACGGTGTACCATCTTCTGGATTTCTCATGCATGTTTTTGATGTACGAAGATGCCCTTGAACCTGGAGATTTGGGAACCATGCGATGGGTACCACGCAGTATTACTTTAAAGGGTCTGCGTTTGCTCACCCAACCTCACCAAACCTCTCAGCCCCAAGAGTGTCCACCCTTATGTCTCATCCAGCTGTGCGTCTAGATATGGTCAATCCAGGTTGCATCACAGCCCCTGAACGCATTGTGTAAGAATTTCTCTCTCTTTCACTGCCTTTGTTTCATGGGTGTTTCAAAGTAATTTATTTTTATAATGGGGTTTAGCTGCTTTTCACTGCTGTGTTTATGCCGCTTTACACCCACTTGACACACTAACAGAGAGATATCAATACATAGGTTTTACGATTATTATTAGTCAGATATATTCTTGTGCGGTGAATAGGGCGTGTTGAGTCCAGTTCTCTGAGCAAGGAGTAGGTCTTGTCTATTACATATTGGGTTTATGGAACGGTATCTGAGCTAATTTGATACCCTTGTTTTATGTATCACCCCACCTCACCTTTCCCGTTAAGCAGCCATAGTGTGTTTTCTGCATGTGTGACGCTGTTCTGTTTTGTAATTCAGTTCAAGTGTAACGGTTTTTACATTCCCTCTATCAGTGATACCTTATGAGAAGTGTCCTTTTCTGTGTGACTTATTTCACTTAGAATCGTCGTACCTAAATCCACTCATCATGCTGCTACTAACCTTACGACATTGATTTCATGGCTGAGTGATATTCCATTGTACATAAGGACCACAACTTCTTTATCCATTTTTCTCTTTCCTGGGATATTTAAGGTGGAATGAAGTGGAGGTCCTGGTCAACAGAGCAGCCCTAAACTTTGGGGTGCTTGTGTCTTGCTGATTTTTAATTTTCCCAATTTATACCCCCATGAGTGGAAGTGCCCTATGCTCTCTAAGCTGTGTTTTTCAGATGTTTCAGGACTCACCGGACACTTCTCCAGAGTGGCTCTTGGCAATTTACATCCCGCCCATCAGTGTAGCAAGGCTCCCATTTCTCCATGGCCTGTCCTGCATTTCTGGTTTTGACACTTTTTTCAGCATGGCCCTTTTGACCGATGGGAAGCGAGACTTCTTTGTAGCGCTGATTTGCCTTTCCACGTTGCTTGGTTGGCCAAAAAGGGCGTATGCGTTTTTTCCTGAATATATTCAGGAAAAAACGCATACGCCCTTTTTGGCCAAGGGCATCATTGTCAACGTTTTGCCGCTTTTCATGTGCTTTAAAGGCGATTCGTATCTACCTCCTGAAATCTGTTTCCTGCAATTCTGCCTTGATTTCAAATCCTCTTCTTTGCCTTCCCTCAATATATTTGTGGACGAGAGTTATCATTTATAACTCTGCAGGTTTGTGAATTGCAGTGCCCTGAACCTCCATTTTACAACTCGTTTTTATGGGAGCTGCCCGCAAAATCGCAGAATGGCTTCAGGCCCTGTTCTGGTTCCGGGGGGCAGGCTGAGCCTGTGGTTAATTCTTCTTTCTGATGGGAAAATAGAGTGACCTGTGCCTGTCCCAACACCAAGAGCTAGTCTCTCGTTGGTTCCCCGTCTTCCCGTTCATCCTCAGGACAAATTGCAACCTGTACGGAACAGGAGGTTAAAGGTGCTGATGCTCCAAGTAGGGAGCTTGCTAGTAAAGCGGCTGGAATGGCGAACCCGGGCACAAGGAGATGAGAAATGAGGTGCGTTTTAGAAACCTTTCCCCATCACACGGTGTACCATCTTCTGGATTTCTCATGCATGTTTTTGATGTACGAAGATGCCCTTGAACCTGGAGATTTGGGACCCATGCGATGGGTACCACGCAGTATTACTTTAAAGGGTCTGCGTTTGCTCACCCAACCTCACCAAACCTCTCAGCCCCAAGAGTGTCCACCCTTATGTCTCATCCAGCTGTGCGTCTAGATATGGTCAATCCAGGTTGCATCACAGCCCCTGAACGCATTGTGTAAGAATTTCTCTCTCTTTCACTGCCTTTGTTTCATGGGTGTTTCAAAGTAATTTATTTTTATAATGGGGTTTAGCTGCTTTTCACTGCTGTGTTTATGCCGCTTTACACCCACTTGACACACTAACAGAGAGATATCAATACATAGGTTTTACGATTATTATTAGTCAGATATATTCTTGTGCGGTGAATAGGGCGTGTTGAGTCCAATTCTCTGAGCAAGGAGTAGGTCTTGTCTATTACATATTGGGTTTCTGGAACGGTATCTGAGCTTATTTGATACCCTTGTTTTATGTATCACCCCACCTCACCTTTCCCGTTAAGCAGCCATAGTGTGTTTTCTGCATGTGTGACTCTGTTCTGTTTTGTAATTCAGTTCAAGTGTAACGGTTTTTACATTCCCTCTATCAGTGATACCTTATGAGAAGTGTCCTTTTCTGTGTGACTTATTTCACTTAGAATCGTCGTACCTAAATCCACTCATCATGCTGCTACTAACCTTACGACATTGATTTCATGGCTGAGTGATATTCCATTGTACATAAGGACCACAACTTCTTTATCCATTTTTCTCTTTCCTGGGATATTTAAGGTGGAATGAAGTGGAGGTCCTGGTCAACAGAGCAGCCCTAAACTTTGGGGTGCTTGTGTCTTGCTGATTTTTAATTTTCCCAATTTATACCCCCATGAGTGGAAGTGCCCTATGCTCTCTAAGCTGTGTTTTTCAGATGTTTCAGGACTCACCGGACACTTCTCCGGAGTGGCTCTTGGCAATTTACATCCCGCCCATCAGTGTAGCAAGGCTCCCATTTCTCCATGGCCTGTCCTGCATTTCTGGTTTTGACACTTTTTTCAGCATGGCCCTTTTGACCGATGGGAAGCGAGACTTCTTTGTAGCGCTGATTTGCCTTTCCAGGTTGCTTGGCTGGCCAAAAAGGGCGTATGCGTTTTTTCCTGAATATATTCAGGAAAAAACGCATACGCCCTTTTTGGCCAAGGGCATCATTGTCAACTTTTTGCCGCTTTTCATGTGCTTTAAAGGCGATTCGAATATACCTCCTGAAATCTGTTTCCTGCAATTCTGCCTTGATTTCAAATCCTCTTCTTTGCCTTCCCTCAATATACTTGTGGACGAGAGTTATCATTGATAACTCTGCAGGTTTGTGAATTGCAGTGCCCTGAACCTCCATTTTACAACTCGTTTTTATGGGAGCTGCCCGCAAAATTGCAGAATGGCTTCAGGCCCTGTTCTGGTTCCGGGGGGCAGGCTGAGCCTGTGGTTAATTCTTCTTTCTGATGGGAAAATAGAGTGACCTGTGCCTGTCCCAACACCAAGAGCTAGTCTCTCGTTGGTTCCCCGTCTTCCCGTTCATCCTCAGGACAAATTGCAACCTGTACGGAACAGGAGGTTAAAGGTGCTGATGCTCCAAGTAGGGAGCTTGCTAGTAAAGCAGCTGGAATGGCGAACCCGGGCACAAGGAGATGAGAAATGAGGTGCGTTTTAGAAACCTTTCCCCATCACACGGTGTACCATCTTCTGGATTTCTCATGCATGTTTTTGATGTACGAAGATGCCCTTGAACCTGGAGATTTGGGAACCATGCGATGGGTACCACGCAGTATTACTTTAAAGGGTCTGCGTTTGCTCACCCAACCTCACCAAACCTCTCAGCCCCAAGAGTGTCCACCCTTATGTCTCATCCAGCTGTGCGTCTAGATATGGTCAATCCAGGTTGCATCACAGCCCCTGAACGCATTGTGTAAGAATTTCTCTCTCTTTCACTGCCTTTGTTTCATGGGTGTTTCAAAGTAATTTATTTTTATAATGGGGTTTAGCTGCTTTTCACTGCTGTGTTTATGCCGCTTTACACCCACTTGACACACTAACAGAGAGATATCAATACATAGGTTTTACGATTATTATTAGTCAGATATATTCTTGTGCGGTGAATAGGGCGTGTTGAGTCCAGTTCTCTGAGCAAGGAGTAGGTCTTGTCTATTACATATTGGGTTTATGGAACGGTATCTGAGCTAATTTGATACCCTTGTTTTATGTATCACCCCACCTCACCTTTCCCGTTAAGCAGCCATAGTGTGTTTTCTGCATGTGTGACTCTGTTCTGTTTTGTAATTCAGTTCAAGTGTAACGGTTTTTACATTCCCTCTATCAGTGATACCTTATGAGAAGTGTCCTTTTCTGTGTGACTTATTTCACTTAGAATCGTCGTACCTAAATCCACTCATCATGCTGCTACTAACCTTACGACATTGATTTCCTGGCTGAGTGATATTCCATTGTACATAAGGACCACAACTTCTTTATCCATTTTTCTCTTTCCTGGGATATTGAAGGTGGAATGAAGTGGAGGTCCTGGTCAACAGAGCAGCCCTAAACTTTGGGGTGCTTGTGTCTTGCTGATTTTTAATTTTCCCAATTTATACCCCCATGAGTGGAAGTGCCCTATGCTCTCTAAGCTGTGTTTTTCAGATGTTTCAGGACTCACCGGACACTTCTCCAGAGTGGCTCTTGGCAATTTACATCCCGCCCATCAGTGTAGCAAGGCTCCCATTTCTCCATGGCCTGTCCTGCATTTCTGGTTTTGACACTTTTTTCAGCAGGGCCCTTTTGACCGATGGGAAGCGAGACTTCTTTGTAGCGCTGATTTGCCTTTCCAGGTTGCTTGGTTGGCCAAAAAGGGCGTATGCGTTTTTTCCTGAATATATTCAGGAAAAAACGCATACGCCCTTTTTGGCCAAGGGCATCATTGTCAACGTTTTGCCGCTTTTCATGTGCTTTAAAGGCGATTCGTATCTACCTCCTGAAATCTGTTTCCTGCAATTCTGCCTTGATTTCAAATCCTCTTCTTTGCCTTCCCTCAATATATTTGTGGACGAGAGTTATCATTTATAACTCTGCAGGTTTGTGAATTGCAGTGCCCTGAACCTCCATTTTACAACTCGTTTTTATGGGAGCTGGCCGCAAAATCGCAGAATGGCTTCAGGCCCTGTTCTGGTTCTGGGGGTCAGGCTGAGCCTGTGGTTAATTCTTCTTTCTGATGGGAAAATAGAGTGACCTGTGCCTGTCCCAACACCAAGAGCTAGTCTCTCGTTGGTTCCCCGTCTTCCCGTTCATCCTCAGGACAAATTGCAACCTGTACGGAACAGGAGGTTAAAGGTGCTGATGCTCCAAGTAGGGAGCTTGCTAGTAAAGCGGCTGGAATGGCGAACCCGGGCACAAGGAGATGAGAAATGAGGTGCGTTTTAGAAACCTTTCCCCATCACACGGTGTACCATCTTCTGGATTTCTCATGCATGTTTTTGATGTACGAAGATGCCCTTGAACCTGGAGATTTGGGACCCATGCGATGGGTACCACGCAGTATTACTTTAAAGGGTCTGCGTTTGCTCACCCAACCTCACCAAACCTCTCAGCCCCAAGAGTGTCCACCCTTATGTCTCATCCAGCTGTGCGTCTAGATATGGTCAATCCAGGTTGCATCACAGCCCCTGAACGCATTGTGTAAGAATTTCTCTCTCTTTCACTGTCTTTGTTTCATGGGTGTTTCAAAGTAATTTATTTTTATAATGGGGTTTAGCTGCTTTTCACGGCTGTGTTTATGCCGCTTTACACCCACTTGACACACTAACAGAGAGATATCAATACATAGGTTTTACGATTATTATTAGTCAGATATATTCTTGTGTGATGAATAGGGCGTGTTGAGTCCAATTCTCTGAGCAAGGAGTAGGTCTTGTCTATTACATATTGGGTTTCTGGAACGGTATCAGAGCTTATTTGATACCCTTGTTTTATGTATCACCCCACCTCACCTTTCCCGTTATCAGCCATAGTGTGTTTTCTGCATGTGTGACTCTGTTCTGTTTTGTAATTCAGTTCAAGTGTAACGGTTTTTACATTCCCTCTATCAGTGATACCTTATGAGAAGTGTCCTTTTCTGTGTGACTTATTTCACTTAGAATCGTCGTACCTAAATCCACTCATCATCCTGCTACTAACCTTACGACATTGATTTCCTGGCTGAGTGATATTCCATTGTACATAAGGACCACAACTTCTTTATCCATTTTTCTCTTTCCTGGGATATTTAAGGTGGAATGAAGTGGAGGTCCTGGTCAACAGAGCAGCCCTAAACTTTGGGGTGCTTGTGTCTTGCTGATTTTTAATTTTCCCAATTTATACCCCCATGAGTGGAAGTGCCCTATGCTCTCTAAGCTGTGTTTTTCAGATGTTTCAGGACTCACCGGACACTTCTCCAGAGTGGCTCTTGGCAATTTACATCCCGCCCATCAGTGTAGCAAGGCTCCCATTTCTCCATGGCCTGTCCTGCATTTCTGGTTTTGACACTTTTTTCAGCATGGCCCTTTTGACCGATGGGAAGCGAGACTTCTTTGTAGCGCTGATTTGCCTTTCCAGGTTGCTTGGTTGGCCAAAAAGGGCGTATGCGTTTTTTCCTGAATATATTCAGGAAAAAACGCATACGCCCTTTTTGGCCAAGGGCATCATTGTCAACTTTTTGCCGCTTTTCATGTGCTTTAAAGGCGATTCGAATATACCTCCTGAAATCTGTTTCCTGCAATTCTGCCTTGATTTCAAATCCTCTTCTTTGCCTTCCCTCAATATATTTGTGGACGAGAGTTATCATTGATAACTCTGCAGGTTTGTGAATTGCAGTGCCCTGAACCTCCATTTTACAGCTCGCTTTTTTGGGAGCTGGCCGCAAAAGCGCAGGATGGCTTCAGGCCCTGTTCTGGTTCCGGGGGGCAGGCTGAGCCTGTGGTTAATTCTTCTTCCTGATGGGAAAATAGAGTGACCTGTGCCTGTCCCGACACCAAGAGCTAGTCTCTCGTTGGTTCCCCGTCTTCCCGTTCATCCTCAGGACAAATTGCAACCTGTACGGAACAGGAGGTGAAAGGTGCTGATGCTCCAAGTAGGGAGATTGCTGGTAAAGCGGCTGGAATGGCGAACCCGGGCACAAGGAGATGAGAAATGAGGTGCGTTTTAGAAACCTTTCCCCATCACACGGTGTACCATCTTCTGGGTTTCTCATGCATGTTTTCGATATAGGAAGATGCCCTTGAACCTGGAGATTTGGGACCCATGCGATGGGTACCACACAGTATTACTTTAAAGGGTCTGCGTTTGCTCACCCAACCTCACCAAACCTCTCAGCCCCAACAGCGTCCACCCTTATGTCTCATCCAGCTGTGGGTCTAGATATGGTCAATCCAGGTTGCATCCCAGCCCCTGAACACATTGTGTCAGACTTTCTCTCTCTTTCACTGTCTTTGTTTCATGGGTTTTTCTAAGTTATTTATTTTCATAATGGGATTTAGCTGCTTTTCACTGCTGTGTTTATGCCGCTTTACACCCACTTGACACACTAACAGAGAGATATCAATACATAGGTTTTACGATTATTACTAGTCAGATATATTCTTGTGCGGTGAATAGGGCGTGTTGAGTCCAGTTCTCTGAGCAAGGAGTAGGTCTTGTCTACTACATATTGGGTTTATGGAACGGTATCTGAGCTAATTTGATACCCTTGTTTTATGTATCACCCCACCTCACCTTTCCCGTTAAGCAGCCATAGTGTGTTTTCTGCATGTGTGACTCTGTTCTGTTTTGTAATTCAGTTCAAGTGTAACGGTTTTTACATTCCCTCTATCAGTGATACCTCATGAGAAGTGTCCTTTTCTGTGTGACTTATTTCACTTAGAATCGTCGTACCTAAATCCACTCATCATGCTGCTACTAACCTTACGACATTGATTTCCTGGCTGAGTGATATTCCATTGTACATAAGGACCACAACTTCTTTATCCATTTTTCTCTTTCCTGGGATATTTAAGGTGGAATGAAGTGGAGGTCCTGGTCAACAGAGCAGCCCTAAACTTTGGGGTGCTTGTGTCTTGCTGATTTTTAATTTTCCCAATTTATACCCCCATGAGTGGAAGTGCCCTATGCTCTCTAAGCTGTGTTTTTCAGATGTTTCAGGACTCACCGGACACTTCTCCAGAGTGGCTCTTGGCAATTTACATCCCGCCCATCAGTGTAGCAAGGCTCCCATTTCTCCATGGCCTGTCCTGCATTTCTGGTTTTGACACTTTTTTCAGCATGGCCCTTTTGACCGATGGGAAGCGAGACTTCTTTGTAGCGCTGATTTGCCTTTCCAGGTTGCTTGGTTGGCCAAAAAGGGCGTATGCGTTTTTTCCTGAATATATTCAGGAAAAAACGCATACGCCCTTTTTGGCCAAGGGCATCATTGTCAACGTTTTGCCGCTTTTCATGTGCTTTAAAGGCGATTCGTATCTACCTCCTGAAATCTGTTTCCTGCAATTCTGCCTTGATTTCAAATCCTCTTCTTTGCCTTCCCTCAATATATTTGTGGACGAGAGTTATCATTTATAACTCTGCAGGTTTGTGAATTGCAGTGCCCTGAACCTCCATTTTACAACTCGTTTTTATGGGAGCTGCCCGCAAAATCGCAGAATGGCTTCAGGCCCTCTTCTGGTTCCGGGGGGCAGGCTGAGCCTGTGGTTAATTCTTCTTTCTGATGGGAAAATAGAGTGACCTGTGCCTGTCCCAACACCAAGAGCTAGTCTCTCGTTGGTTCCCCATCTTCCCGTTCATCCTCAGGACAAATTGCAACCTGTACGGAACAGGAGGTTAAAGGTGCTGATGCTCCAAGTAGGGAGCTTGCTAGTAAAGCGGCTGGAATGGCGAACCCGGGCACAAGGAGATGAGAAATGAGGTGCGTTTTAGAAACCTTTCCCCATCACACGGTGTACCATCTTCTGGGTTTCTCATGCATGTTTTTGATGTAGGAAGATGGCCTTGAACCTGGAGATTTGGGACCCATGCGATGGGTACCACGCAGTATTACTTTAAAGGGTCTGCGTTTGCTCACCCAACCTCACCAAACCTCTCAGCCCCAAGAGTGTCCACCCTTATGTCTCATCCAGCTGTGCGTCTAGATATGGTCAATCCAGGTTGCATCACAGCCCCTGAACGCATTGTGTAAGAATTTCTCTCTCTTTCACTGCCTTTGTTTCATGGGTGTTTCAAAGTAATTTATTTTTATAATGGGGTTTAGCTGCTTTTCACTGCTGTGTTTATGCCGCTTTACACCCACTTGACACACTAACAGAGAGATATCAATACATAGGTTTTACGATTATTATTAGTCAGATATATTCTTGTGCGGTGAATAGGGCGTGTTGAGTCCAGTTCTCTGAGCAAGGAGTAGGTCTTGTCTATTACATATTGGGTTTATGGAACGGTATCTGAGCTAATTTGATACCCTTGTTTTATGTATCACCCCACCTCACCTTTCCCGTTAAGCAGCCATAGTGTGTTTTCTGCATGTGTGACTCTGTTCTGTTTTGTAATTCAGTTCAAGTGTAACGGTTTTTACATTCCCTCTATCAGTGATACCTTATGAGAAGTGTCCTTTTCTGTGTGACTTATTTCACTTAGAATCGTCGTACCTAAATCCACTCATCATGCTGCTACTAACCTTACGACATTGATTTCCTGGCTGAGTGATATTCCATTGTACATAAGGACCACAACTTCTTTATCCATTTTTCTCTTTCCTGGGATATTGAAGGTGGAATGAAGTGGAGGTCCTGGTCAACAGAGCAGCCCTAAACTTTGGGGTGCTTGTGTCTTGCTGATTTTTAATTTTCCCAATTTATACCCCCATGAGTGGAAGTGCCCTATGCTCTCTAAGCTGTGTTTTTCAGATGTTTCAGGACTCACCGGACACTTCTCCAGAGTGGCTCTTGGCAATTTACATCCCGCCCATCAGTGTAGCAAGGCTCCCATTTCTCCATGGCCTGTCCTGCATTTCTGGTTTTGACACTTTTTTCAGCATGGCCCTTTTGACCGATGGGAAGCGAGACTTCTTTGTAGCGCTGATTTGCCTTTCCAGGTTGCTTGGTTGGCCAAAAAGGGCGTATGCGTTTTTTCCTGAATATATTCAGGAAAAAACGCATACGCCCTTTTTGGCCAAGGGCATCATTGTCAACGTTTTGCCGCTTTTCATGTGCTTTAAAGGCGATTCGTATCTACCTCCTGAAATCTGTTTCCTGCAATTCTGCCTTGATTTCAAATCCTCTTCTTTGCCTTCCCTCAATATATTTGTGGACGAGAGTTATCATTTATAACTCTGCAGGTTTGTGAATTGCAGTGCCCTGAACCTCCATTTTACAACTCGTTTTTATGGGAGCTGGCCGCAAAATCGCAGAATGGCTTCAGGCCCTGTTCTGGCTCCGGGGGGCAGACTGAGCCTGTGGTTAATTCTTCTTTCTGATGGGAAAATAGACTGATGTGTGCCTGTCCCAACACCAAGAGCTAGTCTCTCATTGGTTCCACGTCTTCCCGTTTATCGTCAGGACAAATTGCAACCTGTACGGAACAGGAGGTTAAAGGTGCTGATGCTCCAATTAGGGAGCTTGCTAGTAAAGCGGCTGGAATGGCGAACCCGGGCACAAGGAGATGAGAAATGAGGTGCGTTTTAGAAACCTTTCCCCATCACATGGTGTACCATCTTCTGGGTTTCTCATGCATGTTTTTGATGTAGGAAGATGCCCTTGAACCTGGAGATTTGGGACCCATGTGATGGGTACCATGCAGTATTACTTTAAAGGGTCTGCATTTGCTCACCCAACCTCACCAAACCTCTCAGCCCCAAGAGTGTCCACCCTTATGTCTCATTCAGCTGTGCGTCTAGATATGGTCAATCCAGGTTGCATCACAGCCCCTGAACGCATTGTGTAAGAATTTCTCTCTCTTTCACTGTCTTTGTTTCATGGGTTTTTCAAAGTAATTTATTTTCATAATGGGATTTAGCTGCTTTTCACTGCTGTGTTTATGCCGCTTTACACCCACTTGACACACTAACAGAGAGATATCAATACATAGGTTTTACGATTATTACTAGTCAGATATATTCTTGTGTGGTGAATAGGGCGTGTTGAGTACAGTTCTCTGAGCAAGGAGTAGGTCTTGTCTATTACATATTGGGTTTATGGAACGGTATCTGAGCTAATTTGAAACCCTTGTTTTATGTATCACCCCACCTCACCTTTCCCGTTAAGCAGCCATAGTGTGTTTTCTGCATGTGTGACTCTGTTCTGTTTTGTAATTCAGTTCAAGTGTAACGGTTTTTACATTCCCTCTATCAGTGATACCTTATGAGAAGTGTCCTTTTCTGTGTGACTTATTTCACTTAGAATCGTTGTACCTAAATCCACTCATCATGCTGCTAGTAACCTTACGACATTGATTTCCTGGCTGAGTGATATTCCATTGTACATAAGGACCACAACTTCTTTATCCATTTTTCTCTTTCCTGGGATATTTAAGGTGGAATGAAGTGGAGGTCCTGGTCAACAGAGCAGCCCTAAACTTTGGGGTGCTTGTGTCTTGCTGATTTTTAATTTTCCCAATTTATACCCCCATGAGTGGAAGTGCCCTATGCTCTCTAAGCTGTGTTTTTCAGATGTTTCAGGACTCACCGGACTCTTCTCCAGAGTGGCTCTTGGCAATTTACATCCCGCCCATCAGTGTAGCAAGGCTCCCATTTCTCCATGGCCTGTCCTGCATTTCTGGTTTTGACACTTTTTTCAGCATGGCCCTTTTGACCGATGGGAAGCGAGACTTCTTTGTAGCGCTGATTTGCCTTTCCAGGTTGCTTGGTTGGCCAAAAAGGGCGTATGCGTTTTTTCCTGAATATATTCAGGAAAAAACGCATACGCCCTTTTTGGCCAAGGGCATCATTGTCAACGTTTTGCCGCTTTTCATGTGCTTTAAAGGCGATTCGTATCTACCTCCTGAAATCTGTTTCCTGCAATTCTGCCTTGATTTCAAATCCTCTTCTTTGCCTTCCCTCAATATATTTGTGGACGAGAGTTATCATTTATAACTCTGCAGGTTTGTGAATTGCAGTGCCCTGAACCTCCATTTTACAACTCGTTTTTATGGGAGCTGCCCGCAAAATTGCAGAATGGCTTCAGGCCCTGTTCTGGTTCCGGGGGGCAGGCTGAGCCTGTGGTTAATTCTTCTTTCTGATGGGAAAATAGAGTGACCTGTGCCTGTCCCAACACCAAGAGCTAGTCTCTCGTTGGTTCCCCGTCTTCCCGTTCATCCTCAGGACAAATTGCAACCTGTACGGAACAGGAGGTTAAAGGTGCTGATGCTCCAAGTAGGGAGCTTGCTAGTAAAGCGGCTGGAATGGCGAACCCGGGCACAAGGAGATGAGAAATGAGGTGCGTTTTAGAAACCTTTCCCCATCACACGGTGTACCATCTTCTGGATTTCTCATGCATGTTTTTGATGTACGAAGATGCCCTTGAACCTGGAGATTTGGGAACCATGCGATGGGTACCACGCAGTATTACTTTAAAGGGTCTGCGTTTGCTCACCCAACCTCACCAAACCTCTCAGCCCCAAGAGTGTCCACCCTTATGTCTCATCCAGCTGTGCGTCTAGATATGGTCAATCCAGGTTGCATCACAGCCCCTGAACGCATTGTGTAAGAATTTCTCTCTCTTTCACTGCCTTTGTTTCATGGGTGTTTCAAAGTAATTTATTTTTATAATGGGGTTTAGCTGCTTTTCACTGCTGTGTTTATGCCGCTTTACACCCACTTGACACACTAACAGAGAGATATCAATACATAGGTTTTACGATTATTATTAGTCAGATATATTCTTGTGCGGTGAATAGGGCGTGTTGAGTCCAGTTCTCTGAGCAAGGAGTAGGTCTTGTCTATTACATATTGGGTTTATGGAACGGTATCTGAGCTAATTTGATACCCTTGTTTTATGTATCACCCCACCTCACCTTTCCCGTTAAGCAGCCATAGTGTGTTTTCTGCATGTGTGACTCTGTTCTGTTTTGTAATTCAGTTCAAGTGTAACGGTTTTTACATTCCCTCTATCAGTGATACCTCATGAGAAGTGTCCTTTTCTGTGTGACTTATTTCACTTAGAATCGTCGTACCTAAATCCACTCATCATGCTGCTACTAACCTTACGACATTGATTTCCTGGCTGAGTGATATTCCATTGTACATAAGGACCACAACTTCTTTATCCATTTTTCTCTTTCCTGGGATATTGAAGGTGGAATGAAGTGGAGGTCCTGGTCAACAGAGCAGCCCTAAACTTTGGGGTGCTTGTGTCTTGCTGATTTTTAATTTTCCCAATTTATACCCCCATGAGTGGAAGTGCCCTATGCTCTCTAAGCTGTGTTTTTCAGATGTTTCAGGACTCACCGGACACTTCTCCAGAGTGGCTCTTGGCAATTTACATCCCGCCCATCAGTGTAGCAAGGCTCCCATTTCTCCATGGCCTGTCCTGCATTTCTGGTTTTGACACTTTTTTCAGCAGGGCCCTTTTGACCGATGGGAAGCGAGACTTCTTTGTAGCGCTGATTTGCCTTTCCAGGTTGCTTGGTTGGCCAAAAAGGGCGTATGCGTTTTTTCCTGAATATATTCAGGAAAAAACGCATACGCCCTTTTTGGCCAAGGGCATCATTGTCAACGTTTTGCCGCTTTTCATGTGCTTTAAAGGCGATTCGTATCTACCTCCTGAAATCTGTTTCCTGCAATTCTGCCTTGATTTCAAATCCTCTTCTTTGCCTTCCCTCAATATATTTGTGGACGAGAGTTATCATTTATAACTCTGCAGGTTTGTGAATTGCAGTGCCCTGAACCTCCATTTTACAACTCGTTTTTATGGGAGCTGGCCGCAAAATCGCAG
This sequence comes from Balaenoptera borealis, assembly GCF_965194805.1. NCBI lineage: Eukaryota > Metazoa > Chordata > Mammalia > Artiodactyla > Balaenopteridae > Balaenoptera > Balaenoptera borealis. Next base: position 1,997,550 of record NW_028124006.1, read on the forward strand.
AATGGCTTCAGGCCCTGTTCTGGTTCCGGGGGGCAGGCTGAGCCTGTGGTTAATTCTTCTTTCTGATGGGAAAATAGAGTGACCTGTGCCTGTCCCAACACCAAGAGCTAGTCTCTCGTTGGTTCCCCGTCTTCCCGTTCATCCTCAGGACAAATTGCAACCTGTACGGAACAGGAGGTTAAAGGTGCTGATGCTCCAAGTAGGGAGCTTGCTAGTAAAGCGGCTGGAATGGCGAACCCGGGCACAAGGAGATGAGAAATGAGGTGCGTTTTAGAAACCTTTCCCCATCACACGGTGTACCATCTTCTGGATTTCTCATGCATGTTTTTGATGTACGAAGATGCCCTTGAACCTGGAGATTTGGGACCCATGCGATGGGTACCACGCAGTATTACTTTAAAGGGTCTGCGTTTGCTCACCCAACCTCACCAAACCTCTCAGCCCCAAGAGTGTCCACCCTTATGTCTCATCCAGCTGTGCGTCTAGATATGGTCAATCCAGGTTGCATCACAGCCCCTGAACGCATTGTGTAAGAATTTCTCTCTCTTTCACTGTCTTTGTTTCATGGGTGTTTCAAAGTAATTTATTTTTATAATGGGGTTTAGCTGCTTTTCACGGCTGTGTTTATGCCGCTTTACACCCACTTGACACACTAACAGAGAGATATCAATACATATGTTTTACGATTATTATTAGTCAGATATATTCTTGTGCGGTGAATAGGGCGTGTTGAGTCCAATTCTCTGAGCAAGGAGTAGGTCTTGTCTATTACATATTGGGTTTCTGGAACGGTATCTGAGCTTATTTGATACCCTTGTTTTATGTATCACCCCACCTCACCTTTCCCGTTAAGCAGCCATAGTGTGTTTTCTGCATGTGTGACTCTGTTCTGTTTTGTAATTCAGTTCAAGTGTAACGGTTTTTACATTCCCTCTATCAGTGATACCTTATGAGAAGTGTCCTTTTCTGTGTGACTTATTTCACTTAGAATCATCGTACCTAAATCCACTCATCATGCTGCTACTAACCTTACGACATTGATTTCATGGCTGAGTGATATTCCATTGTACATAAGGACCACAACTTCTTTATCCATTTTTCTCTTTCCTGGGATATTTAAGGTGGAATGAAGTGGAGGTCCTGGTCAACAGAGCAGCCCTAAACTTTGGGGTGCTTGTGTCTTGCTGATTTTTAATTTTCCCAATTTATACCCCCATGAGTGGAAGTGCCCTATGCTCTCTAAGCTGTGTTTTTCAGATGTTTCAGGACTCACCGGACACTTCTCCGGAGTGGCTCTTGGCAATTTACATCCCGCCCATCAGTGTAGCAAGGCTCCCATTTCTCCATGGCCTGTCCTGCATTTCTGGTTTTGACACTTTTTTCAGCATGGCCCTTTTGACCGATGGGAAGCGAGACTTCTTTGTAGCGCTGATTTGCCTTTCCAGGTTGCTTGGTTGGCCAAAAAGGGCGTATGCGTTTTTTCCTGAATATATTCAGGAAAAAACGCATACGCCCTTTTTGGCCAAGGGCATCATTGTCAACTTTTTGCCGCTTTTCATGTGCTTTAAAGGCGATTCGAATATACCTCCTGAAATCTGTTTCCTGCAATTCTGCCTTGATTTCAAATCCTCTTCTTTGCCTTCCCTCAATATATTTGTGGACGAGAGTTATCATTGATAACTCTGCAGGTTTGTGAATTGCAGTGCCCTGAACCTCCATTTTACAGCTCGCTTTTTTGGGAGCTGGCCGCAAAAGCGCAGGATGGCTTCAGGCCCTGTTCTGGTTCTGGTGGGCAGGCTGAGCCTGTGGTTAATTCTTCTTTCTGATGGGCAAATAGAGTGACCTGTGCCTGTCCCAACACCAAGAGCTAGTCTCTCGTTGGTTCCCCGTCTTCCCGTTCATCCTCAGGACAAATTGCAACCTGTACGGAACAGGAGGTGAAAGGTGCTGATGCTCCAAGTAGGGAGATTGCTGGTAAAGCGGCTGGAATGGCGAACCCGGGCACAAGGAGATGAGAAATGAGGTGCGTTTTAGAAACCTTTCCCCATCACACGGTGTACCATCTTCTGGGTTTCTCATGCATGTTTTCGATATAGGAAGATGCCCTTGAACCTGGAGATTTGGGACCCATGTGATGGGTACCACGCAGTATTACTTTAAAGGGTCTGCGTTTGCTCACCCAACCTCACCAAACCTCTCAGCCCCAACAGTGTCCACCCTTATGTCTCATCCAGCTGTGGGTCTAGATATGGTCAATCCAGGTTGCATCCCAGCCCCTGAACACATTGTGTCAGACTTTCTCTCTCTTTCACTGTCTTTGTTTCATGGGTTTTTCTAAGTTATTTATTTTCATAATGGGATTTAGCTGCTTTTCACTGCTGTGTTTATGCCGCTTTACACCCACTTGACACACTAACAGAGAGATATCAATACATAGGTTTTACGATTATTACTAGTCAGATATATTCTTGTGCGGTGAATAGGGCGTGTTGAGTCCAGTTCTCTGAGCAAGGAGTAGGGCTTGTCTATTACATATTGGGTTTATGGAACGGTATCTGAGCTAATTTGATACCCTTGTTTTATGTATCACCCCACCTCACCTTTCCCGTTAAGCAGCCATAGTGTGTTTTCTGCATGTGTGACTCTGTTCTGTTTTGTAATTCAGTTCAAGTGTAACGGTTTTTACATTCCCTCTATCAGTGATACCTTATGAGAAGTGTCCTTTTCTGTGTGACTTATTTCACTTAGAATCGTCGTACCTAAATCCACTCATCATGCTGCTACTAACCTTACGACATTGATTTCATGGCTGAGTGATATTCCATTGTACATAAGGACCACAACTTCTTTATCCATTTTTCTCTTTCCTGGGATATTTAAGGTGGAATGAAGTGGAGGTCCTGGTCAACAGAGCAGCCCTAAACTTTGGGGTGCTTGTGTCTTGCTGATTTTTCATTTTCCCAATTTATACCCCCATGAGTGGAAGTGCCCTATGCTCTCTAAGCTGTGTTTTTCAGATGTTTCAGGACTCACCGGACACTTCTCCAGAGTGGCTCTTGGCAATTTACATCCCGCCCATCAGTGTAGCAAGGCTCCCATTTCTCCATGGCCTGTCCTGCATTTCTGGTTTTGACACTTTTTTCAGCATGGCCCTTTTGACCGATGGGAAGCGAGACTTCTTTGTAGCGCTGATTTGCCTTTCCACGTTGCTTGGTTGGCCAAAAAGGGCGTATGCGTTTTTTCCTGAATATATTCAGGAAAAAACGCATACGCCCTTTTTGGCCAAGGGCATCATTGTCAACGTTTTGCCGCTTTTCATGTGCTTTAAAGGCGATTCGTATCTACCTCCTGAAATCTGTTTCCTGCAATTCTGCCTTGATTTCAAATCCTCTTCTTTGCCTTCCCTCAATATATTTGTGGACGAGAGTTATCATTTATAACTCTGCAGGTTTGTGAATTGCAGTGCCCTGAACCTCCATTTTACAACTCGTTTTTATGGGAGCTGCCCGCAAAATCGCAGAATGGCTTCAGGCCCTGTTCTGGTTCCGGGGGGCAGGCTGAGCCTGTGGTTAATTCTTCTTTCTGATGGGAAAATAGAGTGACCTGTGCCTGTCCCAACACCAAGAGCTAGTCTCTCGTTGGTTCCCCGTCTTCCCGTTCATCCTCAGGACAAATTGCAACCTGTACGGAACAGGAGGTTAAAGGTGCTGATGCTCCAAGTAGGGAGCTTGCTAGTAAAGCAGCTGGAATGGCGAACCCGGGCACAAGGAGATGAGAAATGAGGTGCGTTTTAGAAACCTTTCCCCATCACACGGTGTACCATCTTCTGGATTTCTCATGCATGTTTTTGATGTACGAAGATGCCCTTGAACCTGGAGATTTGGGACCCATGCGATGGGTACCACGCAGTATTACTTTAAAGGGTCTGCGTTTGCTCACCCAACCTCACCAAACCTCTCAGCCCCAAGAGTGTCCACCCTTATGTCTCATCCAGCTGTGCGTCTAGATATGGTCAATCCAGGTTGCATCACAGCCCCTGAACGCATTGTGTAAGAATTTCTCTCTCTTTCACTGCCTTTGTTTCATGGGTGTTTCAAAGTAATTTATTTTTATAATGGGGTTTAGCTGCTTTTCACTGCTGTGTTTATGCCGCTTTACACCCACTTGACACACTAACAGAGAGATATCAATACATAGGTTTTACGATTATTATTAGTCAGATATATTCTTGTGCGGTGAATAGGGCGTGTTGAGTCCAATTCTCTGAGCAAGGAGTAGGTCTTGTCTATTACATATTGGGTTTCTGGAACGGTATCTGAGCTAATTTGATACCCTTGTTTTATGTATCACCCCACCTCACCTTTCCCGTTAAGCAGCCATAGTGTGTTTTCTGCATGTGTGACTCTGTTCTGTTTTGTAATTCAGTTCAAGTGTAACGGTTTTTACATTCCCTCTATCAGTGATACCTTATGAGAAGTGTCCTTTTCTGTGTGACTTATTTCACTTAGAATCATCGTACCTAAATCCACTCATCATGCTGCTACTAACCTTACGACATTGATTTCATGGCTGAGTGATATTCCATTGTACATAAGGACCACAACTTCTTTATCCATTTTTCTCTTTCCTGGGATATTTAAGGTGGAATGAAGTGGAGGTCCTGGTCAACAGAGCAGCCCTAAACTTTGGGGTGCTTGTGTCTTGCTGATTTTTAATTTTCCCAATTTATACCCCCATGAGTGGAAGTGCCCTATGCTCTCTAAGCTGTGTTTTTCAGATGTTTCAGGACTCACCGGACACTTCTCCGGAGTGGCTCTTGGCAATTTACATCCCGCCCATCAGTGTAGCAAGGCTCCCATTTCTCCATGGCCTGTCCTGCATTTCTGGTTTTGACACTTTTTTCAGCATGGCCCTTTTGACCGATGGGAAGCGAGACTTCTTTGTAGCACAGATTTGCCTTTCCAGGTTGCTTGGTTGGCCAAAAAGGGCGTATGCGTTTTTTCCTGAATATATTCAGGAAAAAACGCATACGCCCTTTTTGGCCAAGGGCATCATTGTCAACTTTTTGCCGCTTTTCATGTGCTTTAAAGGCGATTCGAATATACCTCCTGAAATCTGTTTCCTGCAATTCTGCCTTGATTTCAAATCCTCTTCTTTGCCTTCCCTCAATATATTTGTGGACGAGAGTTATCATTGATAACTCTGCAGGTTTGTGAATTGCAGTGCCCTGAACCTCCATTTTACAGCTCGCTTTTTTGGGAGCTGGCCGCAAAAGCGCAGGATGGCTTCAGGCCCTGTTCTGGTTCCGGTGGGCAGGCTGAGCCTGTGGTTAATTCTTCTTTCTGATGGGCAAATAGAGTGACCTGTGCCTGTCCCAACACCAAGAGCTAGTCTCTCGTTGGTTCCCCGTCTTCCCGTTCATCCTCAGGACAAATTGCAACCTGTACGGAACAGGAGGTGAAAGGTGCTGATGCTCCAAGTAGGGAGATTGCTGGTAAAGCGGCTGGAATGGCGAACCCGGGCACAAGGAGATGAGAAATGAGGTGCGTTTTAGAAACCTTTCCCCATCACACGGTGTACCATCTTCTGGGTTTCTCATGCATGTTTTCGATATAGGAAGATGCCCTTGAACCTGGAGATTTGGGACCCATGCGATGGGTACCACGCAGTATTACTTTAAAGGGTCTGCGTTTGCTCACCCAACCTCACCAAACCTCTCAGCCCCAACAGTGTCCACCCTTATGTCTCATCCAGCTGTGGGTCTAGATATGGTCAATCCAGGTTGCATCCCAGCCCCTGAACACATTGTGTCAGACTTTCTCTCTCTTTCACTGTCTTTGTTTCATGGGTTTTTCTAAGTTATTTATTTTCATAATGGGATTTAGCTGCTTTTCACTGCTGTGTTTATGCCGCTTTACACCCACTTGACACACTAACAGAGAGATATCAATACATAGGTTTTACGATTATTACTAGTCAGATATATTCTTGTGCGGTGAATAGGGCGTGTTGAGTCCAGTTCTCTGAGCAAGGAGTAGGTCTTGTCTATTACATATTGGGTTTATGGAACGGTATCTGAGCTAATTTGATACCCTTGTTTTATGTATCACCCCACCTCACCTTTCCCGTTAAGCAGCCATAGTGTGTTTTCTGCATGTGTGACGCTGTTCTGTTTTGTAATTCAGTTCAAGTGTAACGGTTTTTACATTCCCTCTATCAGTGATACCTTATGAGAAGTGTCCTTTTCTGTGTGACTTATTTCACTTAGAATCGTCGTACCTAAATCCACTCATCATGCTGCTACTAACCTTACGACATTGATTTCATGGCTGAGTGATATTCCATTGTACATAAGGACCACAACTTCTTTATCCATTTTTCTCTTTCCTGGGATATTTAAGGTGGAATGAAGTGGAGGTCCTGGTCAACAGAGCAGCCCTAAACTTTGGGGTGCTTGTGTCTTGCTGATTTTTAATTTTCCCAATTTATACCCCCATGAGTGGAAGTGCCCTATGCTCTCTAAGCTGTGTTTTTCAGATGTTTCAGGACTCACCGGACACTTCTCCAGAGTGGCTCTTGGCAATTTACATCCCGCCCATCAGTGTAGCAAGGCTCCCATTTCTCCATGGCCTGTCCTGCATTTCTGGTTTTGACACTTTTTTCAGCATGGCCCTTTTGACCGATGGGAAGCGAGACTTCTTTGTAGCGCTGATTTGCCTTTCCACGTTGCTTGGTTGGCCAAAAAGGGCGTATGCGTTTTTTCCTGAATATATTCAGGAAAAAACGCATACGCCCTTTTTGGCCAAGGGCATCATTGTCAACGTTTTGCCGCTTTTCATGTGCTTTAAAGGCGATTCGTATCTACCTCCTGAAATCTGTTTCCTGCAATTCTGCCTTGATTTCAAATCCTCTTCTTTGCCTTCCCTCAATATATTTGTGGACGAGAGTTATCATTTATAACTCTGCAGGTTTGTGAATTGCAGTGCCCTGAACCTCCATTTTACAACTCGTTTTTATGGGAGCTGCCCGCAAAATCGCAGAATGGCTTCAGGCCCTGTTCTGGTTCCGGGGGGCAGGCTGAGCCTGTGGTTAATTCTTCTTTCTGATGGGAAAATAGAGTGACCTGTGCCTGTCCCAACACCAAGAGCTAGTCTCTCGTTGGTTCCCCGTCTTCCCGTTCATCCTCAGGACAAATTGCAACCTGTACGGAACAGGAGGTTAAAGGTGCTGATGCTCCAAGTAGGGAGCTTGCTAGTAAAGCGGCTGGAATGGCGAACCCGGGCACAAGGAGATGAGAAATGAGGTGCGTTTTAGAAACCTTTCCCCATCACACGGTGTACCATCTTCTGGATTTCTCATGCATGTTTTTGATGTACGAAGATGCCCTTGAACCTGGAGATTTGGGACCCATGCGATGGGTACCACGCAGTATTACTTTAAAGGGTCTGCGTTTGCTCACCCAACCTCACCAAACCTCTCAGCCCCAACAGTGTCCACCCTTATGTCTCATCCAGCTGTGGGTCTAGATATGGTCAATCCAGGTTGCATCCCAGCCCCTGAACACATTGTGTCAGACTTTCTCTCTCTTTCACTGTCTTTGTTTCATGGGTTTTTCTAAGTTATTTATTTTCATAATGGGATTTAGCTGCTTTTCACTGCTGTGTTTATGCCGCTTTACACCCACTTGACACACTAACAGAGAGATATCAATACATAGGTTTTACGATTATTACTAGTCAGATATATTCTTGTGCGGTGAATAGGGCGTGTTGAGTCCAGTTCTCTGAGCAAGGAGTAGGGCTTGTCTATTACATATTGGGTTTATGGAACGGTATCTGAGCTAATTTGATACCCTTGTTTTATGTATCACCCCACCTCACCTTTCCCGTTAAGCAGCCATAGTGTGTTTTCTGCATGTGTGACTCTGTTCTGTTTTGTAATTCAGTTCAAGTGTAACGGTTTTTACATTCCCTCTATCAGTGATACCTTATGAGAAGTGTCCTTTTCTGTGTGACTTATTTCACTTAGAATCGTCGTACCTAAATCCACTCATCATGCTGCTACTAACCTTACGACATTGATTTCATGGCTGAGTGATATTCCATTGTACATAAGGACCACAACTTCTTTATCCATTTTTCTCTTTCCTGGGATATTTAAGGTGGAATGAAGTGGAGGTCCTGGTCAACAGAGCAGCCCTAAACTTTGGGGTGCTTGTGTCTTGCTGATTTTTCATTTTCCCAATTTATACCCCCATGAGTGGAAGTGCCCTATGCTCTCTAAGCTGTGTTTTTCAGATGTTTCAGGACTCACCGGACACTTCTCCAGAGTGGCTCTTGGCAATTTACATCCCGCCCATCAGTGTAGCAAGGCTCCCATTTCTCCATGGCCTGTCCTGCATTTCTGGTTTTGACACTTTTTTCAGCATGGCCCTTTTGACCGATGGGAAGCGAGACTTCTTTGTAGCGCTGATTTGCCTTTCCACGTTGCTTGGTTGGCCAAAAAGGGCGTATGCGTTTTTTCCTGAATATATTCAGGAAAAAACGCATACGCCCTTTTTGGCCAAGGGCATCATTGTCAACGTTTTGCCGCTTTTCATGTGCTTTAAAGGCGATTCGTATCTACCTCCTGAAATCTGTTTCCTGCAATTCTGCCTTGATTTCAAATCCTCTTCTTTGCCTTCCCTCAATATATTTGTGGACGAGAGTTATCATTTATAACTCTGCAGGTTTGTGAATTGCAGTGCCCTGAACCTCCATTTTACAACTCGTTTTTATGGGAGCTGCCCGCAAAATCGCAGAATGGCTTCAGGCCCTGTTCTGGTTCCGGGGGGCAGGCTGAGCCTGTGGTTAATTCTTCTTTCTGATGGGAAAATAGAGTGACCTGTGCCTGTCCCAACACCAAGAGCTAGTCTCTCGTTGGTTCCCCGTCTTCCCGTTCATCCTCAGGACAAATTGCAACCTGTAAGGAACAGGAGGTTAAAGGTGCTGATGCTCCAAGTAGGGAGCTTGCTAGTAAAGCAGCTGGAATGGCGAACCCGGGCACAAGGAGATGAGAAATGAGGTGCGTTTTAGAAACCTTTCCCCATCACACGGTGTACCATCTTCTGGATTTCTCATGCATGTTTTTGATGTACGAAGATGCCCTTGAACCTGGAGATTTGGGACCCATGCGATGGGTACCACGCAGTATTACTTTAAAGGGTCTGCGTTTGCTCACCCAACCTCACCAAACCTCTCAGCCCCAAGAGTGTCCACCCTTATGTCTCATCCAGCTGTGCGTCTAGATATGGTCAATCCAGGTTGCATCACAGCCCCTGAACGCATTGTGTAAGAATTTCTCTCTCTTTCACTGCCTTTGTTTCATGGGTGTTTCAAAGTAATTTATTTTTATAATGGGGTTTAGCTGCTTTTCACTGCTGTGTTTATGCCGCTTTACACCCACTTGACACACTAACAGAGAGATATCAATACATAGGTTTTACGATTATTATTAGTCAGATATATTCTTGTGCGGTGAATAGGGCGTGTTGAGTCCAATTCTCTGAGCAAGGAGTAGGTCTTGTCTATTACATATTGGGTTTCTGGAACGGTATCTGAGCTAATTTGATACCCTTGTTTTATGTATCACCCCACCTCACCTTTCCCGTTAAGCAGCCATAGTGTGTTTTCTGCATGTGTGACTCTGTTCTGTTTTGTAATTCAGTTCAAGTGTAACGGTTTTTACATTCCCTCTATCAGTGATACCTTATGAGAAGTGTCCTTTTCTGTGTGACTTATTTCACTTAGAATCATCGTACCTAAATCCACTCATCATGCTGCTACTAACCTTACGACATTGATTTCATGGCTGAGTGATATTCCATTGTACATAAGGACCACAACTTCTTTATCCATTTTTCTCTTTCCTGGGATATTTAAGGTGGAATGAAGTGGAGGTCCTGGTCAACAGAGCAGCCCTAAACTTTGGGGTGCTTGTGTCTTGCTGATTTTTAATTTTCCCAATTTATACCCCCATGAGTGGAAGTGCCCTATGCTCTCTAAGCTGTGTTTTTCAGATGTTTCAGGACTCACCGGACACTTCTCCGGAGTGGCTCTTGGCAATTTACATCCCGCCCATCAGTGTAGCAAGGCTCCCATTTCTCCATGGCCTGTCCTGCATTTCTGGTTTTGACACTTTTTTCAGCATGGCCCTTTTGACCGATGGGAAGCGAGACTTCTTTGTAGCGCTGATTTGCCTTTCCAGGTTGCTTGGTTGGCCAAAAAGGGCGTATGCGTTTTTTCCTGAATATATTCAGGAAAAAACGCATACGCCCTTTTTGGCCAAGGGCATCATTGTCAACTTTTTGCCGCTTTTCATGTGCTTTAAAGGCGATTCGAATATACCTCCTGAAATCTGTTTCCTGCAATTCTGCCTTGATTTCAAATCCTCTTCTTTGCCTTCCCTCAATATATTTGTGGACGAGAGTTATCATTGATAACTCTGCAGGTTTGTGAATTGCAGTGCCCTGAACCTCCATTTTACAGCTCGCTTTTTTGGGAGCTGGCCGCAAAAGCGCAGGATGGCTTCAGGCCCTGTTCTGGTTCCGGTGGGCAGGCTGAGCCTGTGGTTAATTCTTCTTTCTGATGGGCAAATAGAGTGACCTGTGCCTGTCCCAACACCAAGAGCTAGTCTCTCGTTGGTTCCCCGTCTTCCCGTTCATCCTCAGGACAAATTGCAACCTGTACGGAACAGGAGGTGAAAGGTGCTGATGCTCCAAGTAGGGAGATTGCTGGTAAAGCGGCTGGAATGGCGAACCCGGGCACAAGGAGATGAGAAATGAGGTGCGTTTTAGAAACCTTTCCCCATCACACGGTGTACCATCTTCTGGGTTTCTCATGCATGTTTTCGATATAGGAAGATGCCCTTGAACCTGGAGATTTGGGACCCATGCGATGGGTACCACGCAGTATTACTTTAAAGGGTCTGCGTTTGCTCACCCAACCTCACCAAACCTCTCAGCCCCAACAGTGTCCACCCTTATGTCTCATCCAGCTGTGGGTCTAGATATGGTCAATCCAGGTTGCATCCCAGCCCCTGAACACATTGTGTCAGACTTTCTCTCTCTTTCACTGTCTTTGTTTCATGGGTTTTTCTAAGTTATTTATTTTCATAATGGGATTTAGCTGCTTTTCACTGCTGTGTTTATGCCGCTTTACACCCACTTGACACACTAACAGAGAGATATCAATACATAGGTTTTACGATTATTACTAGTCAGATATATTCTTGTGCGGTGAATAGGGCGTGTTGAGTCCAGTTCTCTGAGCAAGGAGTAGGTCTTGTCTATTACATATTGGGTTTATGGAACGGTATCTGAGCTAATTTGATACCCTTGTTTTATGTATCACCCCACCTCACCTTTCCCGTTAAGCAGCCATAGTGTGTTTTCTGCATGTGTGACGCTGTTCTGTTTTGTAATTCAGTTCAAGTGTAACGGTTTTTACATTCCCTCTATCAGTGATACCTTATGAGAAGTGTCCTTTTCTGTGTGACTTATTTCACTTAGAATCGTCGTACCTAAATCCACTCATCATGCTGCTACTAACCTTACGACATTGATTTCATGGCTGAGTGATATTCCATTGTACATAAGGACCACAACTTCTTTATCCATTTTTCTCTTTCCTGGGATATTTAAGGTGGAATGAAGTGGAGGTCCTGGTCAACAGAGCAGCCCTAAACTTTGGGGTGCTTGTGTCTTGCTGATTTTTAATTTTCCCAATTTATACCCCCATGAGTGGAAGTGCCCTATGCTCTCTAAGCTGTGTTTTTCAGATGTTTCAGGACTCACCGGACACTTCTCCAGAGTGGCTCTTGGCAATTTACATCCCGCCCATCAGTGTAGCAAGGCTCCCATTTCTCCATGGCCTGTCCTGCATTTCTGGTTTTGACACTTTTTTCAGCATGGCCCTTTTGACCGATGGGAAGCGAGACTTCTTTGTAGCGCTGATTTGCCTTTCCACGTTGCTTGGTTGGCCAAAAAGGGCGTATGCGTTTTTTCCTGAATATATTCAGGAAAAAACGCATACGCCCTTTTTGGCCAAGGGCATCATTGTCAACGTTTTGCCGCTTTTCATGTGCTTTAAAGGCGATTCGTATCTACCTCCTGAAATCTGTTTCCTGCAATTCTGCCTTGATTTCAAATCCTCTTCTTTGCCTTCCCTCAATATATTTGTGGACGAGAGTTATCATTTATAACTCTGCAGGTTTGTGAATTGCAGTGCCCTGAACCTCCATTTTACAACTCGTTTTTATGGGAGCTGCCCGCAAAATCGCAGAATGGCTTCAGGCCCTGTTCTGGTTCCGGGGGGCAGGCTGAGCCTGTGGTTAATTCTTCTTTCTGATGGGAAAATAGAGTGACCTGTGCCTGTCCCAACACCAAGAGCTAGTCTCTCGTTGGTTCCCCGTCTTCCCGTTCATCCTCAGGACAAATTGCAACCTGTACGGAACAGGAGGTTAAAGGTGCTGATGCTCCAAGTAGGGAGCTTGCTAGTAAAGCGGCTGGAATGGCGAACCCGGGCACAAGGAGATGAGAAATGAGGTGCGTTTTAGAAACCTTTCCCCATCACACGGTGTACCATCTTCTGGATTTCTCATGCATGTTTTTGATGTACGAAGATGCCCTTGAACCTGGAGATTTGGGACCCATGCGATGGGTACCACGCAGTATTACTTTAAAGGGTCTGCGTTTGCTCACCCAACCTCACCAAACCTCTCAGCCCCAAGAGTGTCCACCCTTATGTCTCATCCAGCTGTGCGTCTAGATATGGTCAATCCAGGTTGCATCACAGCCCCTGAACGCATTGTGTAAGAATTTCTCTCTCTTTCACTGCCTTTGTTTCATGGGTGTTTCAAAGTAATTTATTTTTATAATGGGGTTTAGCTGCTTTTCACTGCTGTGTTTATGCCGCTTTACACCCACTTGACACACTAACAGAGAGATATCAATACATAGGTTTTACGATTATTATTAGTCAGATATATTCTTGTGCGGTGAATAGGGCGTGTTGAGTCCAATTCTCTGAGCAAGGAGTAGGTCTTGTCTATTACATATTGGGTTTCTGGAACGGTATCTGAGCTTATTTGATACCCTTGTTTTATGTATCACCCCACCTCACCTTTCCCGTTAAGCAGCCATAGTGTGTTTTCTGCATGTGTGACTCTGTTCTGTTTTGTAATTCAGTTCAAGTGTAACGGTTTTTACATTCCCTCTATCAGTGATACCTTATGAGAAGTGTCCTTTTCTGTGTGACTTATTTCACTTAGAATCGTCGTACCTAAATCCACTCATCATGCTGCTACTAACCTTACGACATTGATTTCATGGCTGAGTGATATTCCATTGTACATAAGGACCACAACTTCTTTATCCATTTTTCTCTTTCCTGGGATATTTAAGGTGGAATGAAGTGGAGGTCCTGGTCAACAGAGCAGCCCTAAACTTTGGGGTGCTTGTGTCTTGCTGATTTTTAATTTTCCCAATTTATACCCCCATGAGTGGAAGTGCCCTATGCTCTCTAAGCTGTGTTTTTCAGATGTTTCAGGACTCACCGGACACTTCTCCGGAGTGGCTCTTGGCAATTTACATCCCGCCCATCAGTGTAGCAAGGCTCCCATTTCTCCATGGCCTGTCCTGCATTTCTGGTTTTGACACTTTTTTCAGCATGGCCCTTTTGACCGATGGGAAGCGAGACTTCTTTGTAGCGCTGATTTGCCTTTCCAGGTTGCTTGGCTGGCCAAAAAGGGCGTATGCGTTTTTTCCTGAATATATTCAGGAAAAAACGCATACGCCCTTTTTGGCCAAGGGCATCATTGTCAACTTTTTGCCGCTTTTCATGTGCTTTAAAGGCGATTCGAATATACCTCCTGAAATCTGTTTCCTGCAATTCTGCCTTGATTTCAAATCCTCTTCTTTGCCTTCCCTCAATATATTTGTGGACGAGAGTTATCATTGATAACTCTGCAGGTTTGTGAATTGCAGTGCCCTGAACCTCCATTTTACAGCTCGCTTTTTTGGGAGCTGGCCGCAAAAGCGCAGGATGGCTTCAGGCCCTGTTCAGGTTCCGGTGGGCAGGCTGAGCCTGTGGTTAATTCTTCTTTCTGATGGGCAAATAGAGTGACCTGTGCCTGTCCCAACACCAAGAGCTAGTCTCTCGTTGGTTCCCCGTCTTCCCGTTCATCCTCAGGACAAATTGCAACCTGTACGGAACAGGAGGTGAAAGGTGCTGATGCTCCAAGTAGGGAGATTGCTGGTAAAGCGGCTGGAATGGCGAACCCGGGCACAAGGAGATGAGAAATGAGGTGCGTTTTAGAAACCTTTCCCCATCACACGATGTACCATCTTCTGGGTTTCTCATGCATGTTTTAGATATAGGAAGATGCCCTTGAACCTGGAGATTTGGGACCCATGCGATGGGTACCACGCAGTATTACTTTAAAGGGTCTGCGTTTGCTCACCCAACCTCACCAAACCTCTCAGCCCCAAGAGTGTCCACCCTTATGTCTCATCCAGCTGTGGGTCTAGATATGGTCAATCCAGGTTGCATCCCAGCCCCTGAACACATTGTGTCAGACTTTCTCTCTCTTTCACTGTCTTTGTTTCATGGGTTTTTCTAAGTTATTTATTTTCATAATGGGATTTAGCTGCTTTTCACTGCTGTGTTTATGCCGCTTTACACCCACTTGACACACTAACAGAGAGATATCAATACATAGGTTTTAAGATTATTACTAGTCAGATAGATTCTTGTGCGGTGAATAGGGCGTGTTGAGTCCAGTTCTCTGAGCAAGGAGTAGGGCTTGTCTACTACATATTGGGTTTATGGAACGGTATCTGAGCTAATTTGATACCCTTGTTTTATGTATCACCCCACCTCACCTTTCCCGTTAAGCAGCCATAGTGTGTTTTCTGCATGTGTGACTCTGTTCTGTTTTGTAATTCAGTTCAAGTGTAACGGTTTTTACATTCCCTCTATCAGTGATACCTTATGAGAAGTGTCCTTTTCTGTGTGACTTATTTCACTTAGAATCGTCGTACCTAAATCCACTCATCATGCTGCTACTAACCTTACGACATTGATTTCCTGGCTGAGTGATATTCCATTGTACATAAGGACCACAACTTCTTTATCCATTTTTCTCTTTCCTGGGATATTGAAGGTGGAATGAAGTGGAGGTCCTGGTCAACAGAGCAGCCCTAAACTTTGGGGTGCTTGTGTCTTGCTGATTTTTAATTTTCCCAATTTATACCCCCATGAGTGGAAGTGCCCTATGCTCTCTAAGCTGTGTTTTTCAGATGTTTCAGGACTCACCGGACACTTCTCCAGAGTGGCTGTTCGCAATTTACATCCCGCCCATCAGTGTAGCAAGGCTCCCATTTCTCCATGGCCTGTCCTGCATTTCTGGATTTGACACTTTTTTCAGCATGGCCCTTTTGACCGATGGGAAGCGAGACTTCTTTGAAGCGCTGATTTGCATTTCCAGGTTGCTTGGTTGGCCAAAAAGGGCGTATGCGTTTTTTCCTGAATATATTCAGGAAAAAACGCATACGCCCTTTGTGGCCAAGGGCATCATTGTCAACGTTTTGCCGCTTTTCATGTGCTTTAAAGGCGATTCGTATCTACCTCCTGAAATCTGTTTCCTGCAATTCTGCCTTGATTTCAAATCCTCTTCTTTGCCTTCCCTCAATATATTTGTGGACGAGAGTTATCATTTATAACTCTGCAGGTTTGTGAATTGCAGTGCCCTGAACCTCCATTTTACAACTCGTTTTTATGGGAGCTGGCCGCAAAATCGCAGAATGGCTTCAGGCCCTGTTCTGGTTCCGGGGGTCAGGCTGAGCCTGTGGTTAATTCTTCTTTCTGATGGGAAAATAGAGTGACCTGTGCCTGTCCCAACACCAAGAGCTAGTCTCTCATTGGTTCCACGTCTTCCCGTTTATCCTCAGGACAAATTGCAACCTGTACGGAACAGGAGGTTAAAGGTGCTGATGCTCCAATTAGGGAGCTTGCTAGTAAAGCGGCTGGAATGGCGAACCCGGGCACAAGGAGATGAGAAATGAGGTGCGTTTTAGAAACCTTTCCCCATCACACGGTGTACCATCTTCTGGGTTTCTCATGCATGTTTTTGATGTAGGAAGATGCCCTTGAACCTGGAGATTTGGGACCCATGTGATGGGTACCATGCAGTATTACTTTAAAGGGTCTGCATTTGCTCACCCAACCTCACCAAACCTCTCAGCCCCAAGAGTGTCCACCCTTATGTCTCATTCAGCTGTGCGTCTAGATATGGTCAATCCAGGTTGCATCACAGCCCCTGAACACATTGTGTAAGAATTTCTCTCTCTTTCACTGTCTTTGTTTCATGGGTTTTTCAAAGTAATTTATTTTCATAATGGGATTTAGCTGCTTTTCACTGCTGTGTTTATGCCGCTTTACACCCACTTGACACACTAACAGAGAGATATCAATACATAGGTTTTACGATTATTACTAGTCAGATATATTCTTGTGTGGTGAATAGGGCGTGTTGAGTACAGTTCTCTGAGCAAGGAGTAGGTCTTGTCTATTACATATTGGGTTTATGGAACGGTATCTGAGGTAATTTGAAACCCTTGTTTTATGTATCACCCCACCTCACCTTTCCCGTTAAGCAGCCATAGTGTGTTTTCTGCATGTGTGACTCTGTTCTGTTTTGTAATTCAGTTCAAGTGTAACGGTTTTTACATTCCCTCTATCAGTGATACCTTATGAGAAGTGTCCTTTTCTGTGTGACTTATTTCACTTAGAATCGTCGTACCTAAATCCACTCATCATGCTGCTAGTAACCTTACGACATTGATTTCCTGGCTGAGTGATATTCCATTGTACATAAGGACCACAACTTCTTTATCCATTTTTCTCTTTCCTGGGATATTTAAGGTGGAATGAAGTGGAGGTCCTGGTCAACAGAGCAGCCCTAAACTTTGGGGTGCTTGTGTCTTGCTGATTTTTAATTTTCCCAATTTATACCCCCATGAGTGGAAGTGCCCTATGCTCTCTAAGCTGTGTTTTTCAGATATTTCAGGACTCACCGGACTCTTCTCCAGAGTGGCTCTTGGCAATTTACATCCCGCCCATCAGTGTAGCAAGGCTCCCATTTCTCCATGGCCTGTCCTGCATTTCTGGTTTTGACACTTTTTTCAGCATGGCCCTTTTGACCGATGGGAAGCGAGACTTCTTTGTAGCGCTGATTTGCCTTTCCAGGTTGCTTGGTTGGCCAAAAAGGGCGTATGCGTTTTTTCCTGAATATATTCAGGAAAAAACGCATACGCCCTTTTTGGCCAAGGGCATCATTGTCAACGTTTTGCCGCTTTTCATGTGCTTTAAAGGCGATTCGTATCTACCTCCTGAAATCTGTTTCCTGCAATTCTGCCTTGATTTCAAATCCTCTTCTTTGCCTTCCCTCAATATATTTGTGGACGAGAGTTATCATTTATAACTCTGCAGGTTTGTGAATTGCAGTGCCCTGAACCTCCATTTTACAACTCGTTTTTATGGGAGCTGCCCGCAAAATCGCAGAATGGCTTCAGGCCCTGTTCTGGTTCCGGGGGGCAGGCTGAGTCTGTGGTTAATTCTTATTTCTGATGGGAAAATAGAGTGACCTGTGCCTGTCCCAACACCAAGAGCTAGTCTCTCATTGGTTCCACGTCTTCCCGTTTATCCTCAGGACAAATTGCAACCTGTACAGAACAGGAGGTTAAAGGTGCTGATGCTCCAAGTAGGGAGCTTGCTAGTAAAGCGGCTGGAATGGCGAACCCGGGCACAAGGAGATGAGAAATGAGGTGCGTTTTAGAAACCTTTCCCCATCACACGATGTACCATCTTCTGGGTTTCTCATGCATGTTTTTGATGTACGAAGATGCCCTTGAACCTGGAGATTTGGGACCCATGCGATGGGTACCACGCAGTATTACTTTAAAGGGTCTGCGTTTGCTCACCCAACCTCACCAAACCTCTCAGCCCCAAGAGTGTCCACCCTTATGTCTCATCCAGCTGTGCGTCTAGATATGGTCAATCCAGGTTGCATCACAGCCCCTGAACGCATTGTGTAAGAATTTCTCTCTCTTTCACTGCCTTTGTTTCATGGGTGTTTCAAAGTAATTTATTTTTATAATGGGGTTTAGCTGCTTTTCACTCCTGTGTTTATGCCGCTTTACACCCACTTGACACACTAACAGAGAGATATCAATACATAGGTTTTACGATTATTATTAGTCAGATATATTCTTGTGTGGTGAATAGGGCGTGTTGAGTCCAATTCTCTGAGCAAGGAGTAGGTCTTGTCTATTACATATTGGGTTTCTGGAACGGTATCAGAGCTTATTTGATACCCTTGTTTTATGTATCACCCCACCTCACCTTTCCCGTTAAGCAGCCATAGTGTGTTTTCTGCATGTGTGACTCTGTTCTGTTTTGTAATTCAGTTCAAGTGTAACGGTTTTTACATTCCCTCTATCAGTGATACCTTATGAGAAGTGTCCTTTTCTGTGTGACTTATTTCACTTAGAATCGTCGTACCTAAATCCACTCATCATCCTGCTACTAACCTTACGACATTGATTTCCTGGCTGAGTGATATTCCATTGTACATAAGGACCACAACTTCTTTATCCATTTTTCTCTTTCCTGGGATATTTAAGGTGGAATGAAGTGGAGGTCCTGGTCAACAGAGCAGCCCTAAACTTTGGGGTGCTTGTGTCTTGCTGATTTTTAATTTTCCCAATTTATACCCCCATGAGTGGAAGTGCCCTATGCTCTCTAAGCTGTGTTTTTCAGATGTTTCAGGACTCACCGGACACTTCTCCAGAGTGGCTCTTGGCAATTTACATCCCGCCCATCAGTGTAGCAAGGCTCCCATTTCTCCATGGCCTGTCCTGCATTTCTGGTTTTGACACTTTTTTCAGCAGGGCCCTTTTGACCGATGGGAAGCGAGACTTCTTTGTAGCGCTGATTTGCCTTTCCAGGTTGCTTGGTTGGCCAAAAAGGGCGTATGCGTTTTTTCCTGAATATATTCAGGAAAAAACGCATACGCCCTTTTTGGCCAAGGGCATCATTGTCAACTTTTTGCCGCTTTTCATGTGCTTTAAAGGCGATTCGAATATACCTCCTGAAATCTGTTTCCTGCAATTCTGCCTTGATTTCAAATCCTCTTCTTTGCCTTCCCTCAATATATTTGTGGACGAGAGTTATCATTGATAACTCTGCAGGTTTGTGAATTGCAGTGCCCTGAACCTCCATTTTACAGCTCGCTTTTTTGGGAGCTGGCCGCAAAAGCGCAGGATGGCTTCAGGCCCTGTTCTGGTTCCGGGGGGCAGGCTGAGCCTGTGGTTAATTCTTCTTCCTGATGGGAAAATAGAGTGACCTGTGCCTGTCCCGACACCAAGAGCTAGTCTCTCGTTGGTTCCCCGTCTTCCCGTTCATCCTCAGGACAAATTGCAACCTGTACGGAACAGGAGGTGAAAGGTGCTGATGATCCAAGTAGGGAGATTGCTGGTAAAGCGGCTGGAATGGCGAACCCGGGCACAAGGAGATGAGAAATGAGGTGCGTTTTAGAAACCTTTCCCCATCACACGGTGTACCATCTTCTGGGTTTCTCATGCATGTTTTCGATATAGGAAGATGCCCTTGAACCTGGAGATTTGGGACCCATGCGATGGGTACCACACAGTATTACTTTAAAGGGTCTGCGTTTGCTCACCCAACCTCACCAAACCTCTCAGCCCCAACAGCGTCCACCCTTATGTCTCATCCAGCTGTGGGTCTAGATATGGTCAATCCAGGTTGCATCCCAGCCCCTGAACACATTGTGTCAGACTTTCTCTCTCTTTCACTGTCTTTGTTTCATGGGTTTTTCTAAGTTATTTATTTTCATAATGGGATTTAGCTGCTTTTCACTGCTGTGTTTATGCCGCTTTACACCCACTTGACACACTAACAGAGAGATATCAATACATAGGTTTTACGATTATTACTAGTCAGATATATTCTTGTGCGGTGAATAGGGCGTGTTGAGTCCAGTTCTCTGAGCAAGGAGTAGGTCTTGTCTATTACATATTGGGTTTATGGAACGGTATCTGAGCTAATTTGATACCCTTGTTTTATGTATCACCCCATCTCACCTTTCCCGTTAAGCAGCCATAGTGTGTTTTCTGCATGTGTGACTCTGTTCTGTTTTGTAATTCAGTTCAAGTGTAACGGTTTTTACATTCCCTCTATCAGTGATACCTCATGAGAAGTGTCCTTTTCTGTGTGACTTATTTCACTTAGAATCGTCGTACCTAAATCCACTCATCATGCTGCTACTAACCTTACGACATTGATTTCCTGGCTGAGTGATATTCCATTGTACATAAGGACCACAACTTCTTTATCCATTTTTCTCTTTCCTGGGATATTGAAGGTGGAATGAAGTGGAGGTCCTGGTCAACAGAGCAGCCCTAAACTTTGGGGTGCTTGTGTCTTGCTGATTTTTAATTTTCCCAATTTATACCCCCATGAGTGGAAGTGCCCTATGCTCTCTAAGCTGTGTTTTTCAGATGTTTCAGGACTCACCGGACACTTCTCCAGAGTGGCTCTTGGCAATTTACATCCCGCCCATCAGTGTAGCAAGGCTCCCATTTCTCCATGGCCTGTCCTGCATTTCTGGTTTTGACACTTTTTTCAGCATGGCCCTTTTGACCGATGGGAAGCGAGACTTCTTTGTAGCGCTGATTTGCCTTTCCAGGTTGCTTGGTTGGCCAAAAAGGGCGTATGCGTTTTTTCCTGAATATATTCAGGAAAAAACGCATACGCCCTTTTTGGCCAAGGGCATCATTGTCAACGTTTTGCCGCTTTTCATGTGCTTTAAAGGCGATTCGTATCTACCTCCTGAAATCTGTTTCCTGCAATTCTGCCTTGATTTCAAATCCTCTTCTTTGCCTTCCCTCAATATATTTGTGGACGAGAGTTATCATTTATAACTCTGCAGGTTTGTGAATTGCAGTGCCCTGAACCTCCATTTTACAACTCGTTTTTATGGGAGCTGCCCGCAAAATCGCAGAATGGCTTCAGGCCCTGTTCTGGTTCCGGGGGGCAGGCTGAGTCTGTGGTTAATTCTTATTTCTGATGGGAAAATAGAGTGACCTGTGCCTGTCCCAACACCAAGAGCTAGTCTCTCATTGGTTCCACGTCTTCCCGTTTATCCTCAGGACAAATTGCAACCTGTACAGAACAGGAGGTTAAAGGTGCTGATGCTCCAAGTAGGGAGCTTGCTAGTAAAGCGGCTGGAATGGCGAACCCGGGCACAAGGAGATGAGAAATGAGGTGCGTTTTAGAAACCTTTCCCCATCACACGATGTACCAT
The DNA here is from genome assembly GCF_965194805.1 of Balaenoptera borealis. Lineage (NCBI taxonomy): Eukaryota > Metazoa > Chordata > Mammalia > Artiodactyla > Balaenopteridae > Balaenoptera > Balaenoptera borealis. The sequence continues at coordinate 2,018,973 of NW_028124006.1, forward strand.
CTTCTGGGTTTCTCATGCATGTTTTTGATGTACGAAGATGCCCTTGAACCTGGAGATTTGGGACCCATGCGATGGGTACCACGCAGTATTACTTTAAAGGGTCTGCGTTTGCTCACCCAACCTCACCAAACCTCTCAGCCCCAAGAGTGTCCACCCTTATGTCTCATCCAGCTGTGCGTCTAGATATGGTCAATCCAGGTTGCATCACAGCCCCTGAACGCATTGTGTAAGAATTTCTCTCTCTTTCACTGCCTTTGTTTCATGGGTGTTTCAAAGTAATTTATTTTTATAATGGGGTTTAGCTGCTTTTCACTGCTGTGTTTATGCCGCTTTACACCCACTTGACACACTAACAGAGAGATATCAATACATAGGTTTTACGATTATTATTAGTCAGATATATTCTTGTGTGGTGAATAGGGCGTGTTGAGTCCAATTCTCTGAGCAAGGAGTAGGTCTTGTCTATTACATATTGGGTTTCTGGAACGGTATCAGAGCTTATTTGATACCCTTGTTTTATGTATCACCCCACCTCACCTTTCCCGTTAAGCAGCCATAGTGTGTTTTCTGCATGTGTGACTCTGTTCTGTTTTGTAATTCAGTTCAAGTGTAACGGTTTTTACATTCCCTCTATCAGTGATACCTTATGAGAAGTGTCCTTTTCTGTGTGACTTATTTCACTTAGAATCGTCGTACCTAAATCCACTCATCATGCTGCTACTAACCTTACGACATTGATTTCCTGGCTGAGTGATATTCCATTGTACATAAGGACCACAACTTCTTTATCCATTTTTCTCTTTCCTGGGATATTGAAGGTGGAATGAAGTGGAGGTCCTGGTCAACAGAGCAGCCCTAAACTTTGGGGTGCTTGTGTCTTGCTGATTTTTCATTTTCCCAATTTATACCCCCATGAGTGGAAGTGCCCTATGCTCTCTAAGCTGTGTTTTTCAGATGTTTCAGGACTCACCGGACACTTCTCCAGAGTGGCTCTTGGCAATTTACATCCCGCCCATCAGTGTAGCAAGGCTCCCATTTCTCCATGGCCTGTCCTGCATTTCTGGTTTTGACACTTTTTTCAGCAGGGCCCTTTTGACCGATGGGAAGCGAGACTTCTTTGTAGCGCTGATTTGCCTTTCCAGGTTGCTTGGTTGGCCAAAAAGGGCGTATGCGTTTTTTCCTGAATATATTCAGGAAAAAACGCATACGCCCTTTTTGGCCAAGGGCATCATTGTCAACTTTTTGCCGCTTTTCATGTGCTTTAAAGGCGATTCGAATATACCTCCTGAAATCTGTTTCCTGCAATTCTGCCTTGATTTCAAATCCTCTTCTTTGCCTTCCCTCAATATATTTGTGGACGAGAGTTATCATTGATAACTCTGCAGGTTTGTGAATTGCAGTGCCCTGAACCTCCATTTTACAGCTCGCTTTTTTGGGAGCTGGCCGCAAAAGCGCAGGATGGCTTCAGGCCCTGTTCTGGTTCCGGGGGGCAGGCTGAGCCTGTGGTTAATTCTTCTTTCTGATGGGAAAATAGAGTGACCTGTGCCTGTCCCGACACCAAGAGCTAGTCTCTCGTTGGTTCCCCGTCTTCCCGTTCATCCTCAGGACAAATTGCAACCTGTACGGAACAGGAGGTGAAAGGTGCTGATGCTCCAAGTAGGGAGATTGCTGGTAAAGCGGCTGGAATGGCGAACCCGGGCACAAGGAGATGAGAAATGAGGTGCGTTTTAGAAACCTTTCCCCATCACACGGTGTACCATCTTCTGGATTTCTCATGCATGTTTTTGATGTACGAAGATGCCCTTGAACCTGGAGATTTGGGAACCATGCGATGGGTACCACGCAGTATTACTTTAAAGGGTCTGCGTTTGCTCACCCAACCTCACCAAACCTCTCAGCCCCAAGAGTGTCCACCCTTATGTCTCATCCAGCTGTGCGTCTAGATATGGTCAATCCAGGTTGCATCACAGCCCCTGAACGCATTGTGTAAGAATTTCTCTCTCTTTCACTGCCTTTGTTTCATGGGTGTTTCAAAGTAATTTATTTTTATAATGGGGTTTAGCTGCTTTTCACTGCTGTGTTTATGCCGCTTTACACCCACTTGACACACTAACAGAGAGATATCAATACATAGGTTTTACGATTATTATTAGTCAGATATATTCTTGTGCGGTGAATAGGGCGTGTTGAGTCCAGTTCTCTGAGCAAGGAGTAGGTCTTGTCTATTACATATTGGGTTTATGGAACGGTATCTGAGCTAATTTGATACCCTTGTTTTATGTATCACCCCACCTCACCTTTCCCGTTAAGCAGCCATAGTGTGTTTTCTGCATGTGTGACTCTGTTCTGTTTTGTAATTCAGTTCAAGTGTAACGGTTTTTACATTCCCTCTATCAGTGATACCTTATGAGAAGTGTCCTTTTCTGTGTGACTTATTTCACTTAGAATCGTCGTACCTAAATCCACTCATCATGCTGCTACTAACCTTACGACATTGATTTCCTGGCTGAGTGATATTCCATTGTACATAAGGACCACAACTTCTTTATCCATTTTTCTCTTTCCTGGGATATTGAAGGTGGAATGAAGTGGAGGTCCTGGTCAACAGAGCAGCCCTAAACTTTGGGGTGCTTGTGTCTTGCTGATTTTTAATTTTCCCAATTTATACCCCCATGAGTGGAAGTGCCCTATGCTCTCTAAGCTGTGTTTTTCAGATGTTTCAGGACTCACCGGACACTTCTCCAGAGTGGCTCTTGGCAATTTACATCCCGCCCATCAGTGTAGCAAGGCTCCCATTTCTCCATGGCCTGTCCTGCATTTCTGGTTTTGACACTTTTTTCAGCAGGGCCCTTTTGACCGATGGGAAGCGAGACTTCTTTGTAGCGCTGATTTGCCTTTCCAGGTTGCTTGGTTGGCCAAAAAGGGCGTATGCGTTTTTTCCTGAATATATTCAGGAAAAAACGCATACGCCCTTTTTGGCCAAGGGCATCATTGTCAACGTTTTGCCGCTTTTCATGTGCTTTAAAGGCGATTCGTATCTACCTCCTGAAATCTGTTTCCTGCAATTCTGCCTTGATTTCAAATCCTCTTCTTTGCCTTCCCTCAATATATTTGTGGACGAGAGTTATCATTTATAACTCTGCAGGTTTGTGAATTGCAGTGCCCTGAACCTCCATTTTACAACTCGTTTTTATGGGAGCTGCCCGCAAAATCGCAGAATGGCTTCAGGCCCTGTTCTGGTTCCGGGGGGCAGGCTGAGCCTGTGGTTAATTCTTCTTTCTGATGGGAAAATAGAGTGACCTGTGCCTGTCCCAACACCAAGAGCTAGTCTCTCGTTGGTTCCCCGTCTTCCCGTTCATCCTCAGGACAAATTGCAACCTGTACGGAACAGGAGGTTAAAGGTGCTGATGCTCCAAGTAGGGAGCTTGCTAGTAAAGCGGCTGGAATGGCGAACCCGGGCACAAGGAGATGAGAAATGAGGTGCGTTTTAGAAACCTTTCCCCATCACACGGTGTACCATCTTCTGGATTTCTCATGCATGTTTTTGATGTACGAAGATGCCCTTGAACCTGGAGATTTGGGACCCATGCGATGGGTACCACGCAGTATTACTTTAAAGGGTCTGCGTTTGCTCACCCAACCTCACCAAACCTCTCAGCCCCAAGAGTGTCCACCCTTATGTCTCATCCAGCTGTGCGTCTAGATATGGTCAATCCAGGTTGCATCACAGCCCCTGAACGCATTGTGTAAGAATTTCTCTCTCTTTCACTGTCTTTGTTTCATGGGTGTTTCAAAGTAATTTATTTTTATAATGGGGTTTAGCTGCTTTTCACGGCTGTGTTTATGCCGCTTTACACCCACTTGACACACTAACAGAGAGATATCAATACATATGTTTTACGATTATTATTAGTCAGATATATTCTTGTGCGGTGAATAGGGCGTGTTGAGTCCAATTCTCTGAGCAAGGAGTAGGTCTTGTCTATTACATATTGGGTTTCTGGAACGGTATCTGAGCTTATTTGATACCCTTGTTTTATGTATCACCCCACCTCACCTTTCCCGTTAAGCAGCCATAGTGTGTTTTCTGCATGTGTGACTCTGTTCTGTTTTGTAATTCAGTTCAAGTGTAACGGTTTTTACATTCCCTCTATCAGTGATACCTTATGAGAAGTGTCCTTTTCTGTGTGACTTATTTCACTTAGAATCATCGTACCTAAATCCACTCATCATGCTGCTACTAACCTTACGACATTGATTTCATGGCTGAGTGATATTCCATTGTACATAAGGACCACAACTTCTTTATCCATTTTTCTCTTTCCTGGGATATTTAAGGTGGAATGAAGTGGAGGTCCTGGTCAACAGAGCAGCCCTAAACTTTGGGGTGCTTGTGTCTTGCTGATTTTTCATTTTCCCAATTTATACCCCCATGAGTGGAAGTGCCCTATGCTCTCTAAGCTGTGTTTTTCAGATGTTTCAGGAATCACCGGACACTTCTCCGGAGTGGCTCTTGGCAATTTACATCCCGCCCATCAGTGTAGCAAGGCTCCCATTTCTCCATGGCCTGTCCTGCATTTCTGGTTTTGACACTTTTTTCAGCATGGCCCTTTTGACCGATGGGAAGCGAGACTTCTTTGTAGCGCTGATTTGCCTTTCCAGGTTGCTTGGTTGGCCAAAAAGGGCGTATGCGTTTTTTCCTGAATATATTCAGGAAAAAACGCATACGCCCTTTTTGGCCAAGGGCATCATTGTCAACTTTTTGCCGCTTTTCATGTGCTTTAAAGGCGATTCGAATATACCTCCTGAAATCTGTTTCCTGCAATTCTGCCTTGATTTCAAATCCTCTTCTTTGCCTTCCCTCAATATATTTGTGGACGAGAGTTATCATTGATAACTCTGCAGGTTTGTGAATTGCAGTGCCCTGAACCTCCATTTTACAGCTCGCTTTTTTGGGAGCTGGCCGCAAAAGCGCAGGATGGCTTCAGGCCCTGTTCTGGTTCCGGTGGGCAGGCTGAGCCTGTGGTTAATTCTTCTTTCTGATGGGCAAATAGAGTGACCTGTGCCTGTCCCAACACCAAGAGCTAGTCTCTCGTTGGTTCCCCGTCTTCCCGTTCATCCTCAGGACAAATTGCAACCTGTACGGAACAGGAGGTGAAAGGTGCTGATGCTCCAAGTAGGGAGATTGCTGGTAAAGCGGCTGGAATGGCGAACCCGGGCACAAGGAGATGAGAAATGAGGTGCGTTTTAGAAACCTTTCCCCATCACACGGTGTACCATCTTCTGGGTTTCTCATGCATGTTTTCGATATAGGAAGATGCCCTTGAACCTGGAGATTTGGGACCCATGTGATGGGTACCACGCAGTATTACTTTAAAGGGTCTGCGTTTGCTCACCCAACCTCACCAAACCTCTCAGCCCCAACAGTGTCCACCCTTATGTCTCATCCAGCTGTGGGTCTAGATATGGTCAATCCAGGTTGCATCCCAGCCCCTGAACACATTGTGTCAGACTTTCTCTCTCTTTCACTGTCTTTGTTTCATGGGTTTTTCTAAGTTATTTATTTTCATAATGGGATTTAGCTGCTTTTCACTGCTGTGTTTATGCCGCTTTACACCCACTTGACACACTAACAGAGAGATATCAATACATAGGTTTTACGATTATTACTAGTCAGATATATTCTTGTGCGGTGAATAGGGCGTGTTGAGTCCAGTTCTCTGAGCAAGGAGTAGGGCTTGTCTATTACATATTGGGTTTATGGAACGGTATCTGAGCTAATTTGATACCCTTGTTTTATGTATCACCCCACCTCACCTTTCCCGTTAAGCAGCCATAGTGTGTTTTCTGCATGTGTGACTCTGTTCTGTTTTGTAATTCAGTTCAAGTGTAACGGTTTTTACATTCCCTCTATCAGTGATACCTTATGAGAAGTGTCCTTTTCTGTGTGACTTATTTCACTTAGAATCGTCGTACCTAAATCCACTCATCATGCTGCTACTAACCTTACGACATTGATTTCATGGCTGAGTGATATTCCATTGTACATAAGGACCACAACTTCTTTATCCATTTTTCTCTTTCCTGGGATATTTAAGGTGGAATGAAGTGGAGGTCCTGGTCAACAGAGCAGCCCTAAACTTTGGGGTGCTTGTGTCTTGCTGATTTTTCATTTTCCCAATTTATACCCCCATGAGTGGAAGTGCCCTATGCTCTCTAAGCTGTGTTTTTCAGATGTTTCAGGACTCACCGGACACTTCTCCAGAGTGGCTCTTGGCAATTTACATCCCGCCCATCAGTGTAGCAAGGCTCCCATTTCTCCATGGCCTGTCCTGCATTTCTGGTTTTGACACTTTTTTCAGCATGGCCCTTTTGACCGATGGGAAGCGAGACTTCTTTGTAGCGCTGATTTGCCTTTCCACGTTGCTTGGTTGGCCAAAAAGGGCGTATGCGTTTTTTCCTGAATATATTCAGGAAAAAACGCATACGCCCTTTTTGGCCAAGGGCATCATTGTCAACGTTTTGCCGCTTTTCATGTGCTTTAAAGGCGATTCGTATCTACCTCCTGAAATCTGTTTCCTGCAATTCTGCCTTGATTTCAAATCCTCTTCTTTGCCTTCCCTCAATATATTTGTGGACGAGAGTTATCATTTATAACTCTGCAGGTTTGTGAATTGCAGTGCCCTGAACCTCCATTTTACAACTCGTTTTTATGGGAGCTGCCCGCAAAATCACAGAATGGCTTCAGGCCCTGTTCTGGTTCCGGGGGGCAGGCTGAGCCTGTGGTTAATTCTTCTTTCTGATGGGAAAATAGAGTGACCTGTGCCTGTCCCAACACCAAGAGCTAGTCTCTCGTTGGTTCCCCGTCTTCCCGTTCATCCTCAGGACAAATTGCAACCTGTACGGAACAGGAGGTTAAAGGTGCTGATGCTCCAATTAGGGAGCTTGCTAGTAAAGCGGCTGGAATGGCGAACCCGGGCACAAGGAGATGAGAAATGAGGTGCGTTTTAGAAACCTTTCCCCATCACACGGTGTACCATCTTCTGGGTTTCTCATGCATGTTTTTGATGTAGGAAGATGCCCTTGAACCTGGAGATTTGGGACCCATGTGATGGGTACCATGCAGTATTACTTTAAAGGGTCTGCATTTGCTCACCCAACCTCACCAAACCTCTCAGCCCCAAGAGTGTCCACCCTTATGTCTCATTCAGCTGTGCGTCTAGATATGGTCAATCCAGGTTGCATCACAGCCCCTGAACGCATTGTGTAAGAATTTCTCTCTCTTTCACTGTCTTTGTTTCATGGGTTTTTCAAAGTAATTTATTTTCATAATGGGATTTAGCTGCTTTTCACTGCTGTGTTTATGCCGCTTTACACCCACTTGACACACTAACAGAGAGATATCAATACATAGGTTTTACGATTATTACTAGTCAGATATATTCTTGTGTGGTGAATAGGGCGTGTTGAGTACAGTTCTCTGAGCAAGGAGTAGGTCTTGTCTATTACATATTGGGTTTATGGAACGGTATCTGAGCTAATTTGAAACCCTTGTTTTATGTATCACCCCACCTCACCTTTCCCGTTAAGCAGCCATAGTGTGTTTTCTGCATGTGTGACTCTGTTCTGTTTTGTAATTCAGTTCAAGTGTAACGGTTTTTACATTCCCTCTATCAGTGATACCTTATGAGAAGTGTCCTTTTCTGTGTGACTTATTTCACTTAGAATCGTTGTACCTAAATCCACTCATCATGCTGCTAGTAACCTTACGACATTGATTTCCTGGCTGAGTGATATTCCATTGTACATAAGGACCACAACTTCTTTATCCATTTTTCTCTTTCCTGGGATATTTAAGGTGGAATGAAGTGGAGGTCCTGGTCAACAGAGCAGCCCTAAACTTTGGGGTGCTTGTGTCTTGCTGATTTTTAATTTTCCCAATTTATACCCCCATGAGTGGAAGTGCCCTATGCTCTCTAAGCTGTGTTTTTCAGATGTTTCAGGACTCACCGGACTCTTCTCCAGAGTGGCTCTTGGCAATTTACATCCCGCCCATCAGTGTAGCAAGGTTCCCATTTCTCCATGGCCTGTCCTGCATTTCTGGTTTTGACACTTTTTTCAGCATGGCCCTTTTGACCGATGGGAAGCGAGACTTCTTTGTAGCGCTGATTTGCCTTTCCAGGTTGCTTGGTTGGCCAAAAAGGGCGTATGCGTTTTTTCCTGAATATATTCAGGAAAAAACGCATACGCCCTTTTTGGCCAAGGGCATCATTGTCAACGTTTTGCCGCTTTTCATGTGCTTTAATGGCGATTCGTATCTACCTCCTGAAATCTGTTTCCTGCAATTCTGCCTTGATTTCAAATCCTCTTCTTTGCCTTCCCTCAATATATTTGTGGACGAGAGTTATCATTTATAACTCTGCAGGTTTGTGAATTGCAGTGCCCTGAACCTCCATTTTACAACTCGTTTTTATGGGAGCTGCCCGCAAAATCGCAGAATGGCTTCAGGCCCTGTTTTGGTTCCGGGGGGCAGGCTGAGCCTGTGGTTAATTCTTCTTTCTGATGGGAAAATAGAGTGACCTGTGCCTGTCCCAACACCAAGAGCTAGTCTCTCGTTGGTTCCCCGTCTTCCCGTTCATCCTCAGGACAAATTGCAACCTGTACGGAACAGGAGGTTAAAGGTGCTGATGCTCCAAGTAGGGAGCTTGCTAGTAAAGCGGCTGGAATGGCGAACCCGGGCACAAGGAGATGAGAAATGAGGTGCGTTTTAGAAACCTTTCCCCATCACACGGTGTACCATCTTCTGGATTTCTCATGCATGTTTTTGATGTACGAAGATGCCCTTGAACCTGGAGATTTGGGAACCATGCGATGGGTACCACGCAGTATTACTTTAAAGGGTCTGCGTTTGCTCACCCAACCTCACCAAACCTCTCAGCCCCAAGAGTGTCCACCCTTATGTCTCATCCAGCTGTGCGTCTAGATATGGTCAATCCAGGTTGCATCACAGCCCCTGAACGCATTGTGTAAGAATTTCTCTCTCTTTCACTGCCTTTGTTTCATGGGTGTTTCAAAGTAATTTATTTTTATAATGGGGTTTAGCTGCTTTTCACTGCTGTGTTTATGCCGCTTTACACCCACTTGACACACTAACAGAGAGATATCAATACATAGGTTTTACGATTATTATTAGTCAGATATATTCTTGTGCGGTGAATAGGGCGTGTTGAGTCCAGTTCTCTGAGCAAGGAGTAGGTCTTGTCTATTACATATTGGGTTTATGGAACGGTATCTGAGCTAATTTGATACCCTTGTTTTATGTATCACCCCACCTCACCTTTCCCGTTAAGCAGCCATAGTGTGTTTTCTGCATGTGTGACTCTGTTCTGTTTTGTAATTCAGTTCAAGTGTAACGGTTTTTACATTCCCTCTATCAGTGATACCTTATGAGAAGTGTCCTTTTCTGTGTGACTTATTTCACTTAGAATCGTCGTACCTAAATCCACTCATCATGCTGCTACTAACCTTACGACATTGATTTCCTGGCTGAGTGATATTCCATTGTACATAAGGACCACAACTTCTTTATCCATTTTTCTCTTTCCTGGGATATTGAAGGTGGAATGAAGTGGAGGTCCTGGTCAACAGAGCAGCCCTAAACTTTGGGGTGCTTGTGTCTTGCTGATTTTTAATTTTCCCAATTTATACCCCCATGAGTGGAAGTGCCCTATGCTCTCTAAGCTGTGTTTTTCAGATGTTTCAGGACTCACCGGACACTTCTCCAGAGTGGCTCTTGGCAATTTACATCCCGCCCATCAGTGTAGCAAGGCTCCCATTTCTCCATGGCCTGTCCTGCATTTCTGGTTTTGACACTTTTTTCAGCAGGGCCCTTTTGACCGATGGGAAGCGAGACTTCTTTGTAGCGCTGATTTGCCTTTCCAGGTTGCTTGGTTGGCCAAAAAGGGCGTATGCGTTTTTTCCTGAATATATTCAGGAAAAAACGCATACGCCCTTTTTGGCCAAGGGCATCATTGTCAACGTTTTGCCGCTTTTCATGTGCTTTAAAGGCGATTCGTATCTACCTCCTGAAATCTGTTTCCTGCAATTCTGCCTTGATTTCAAATCCTCTTCTTTGCCTTCCCTCAATATATTTGTGGACGAGAGTTATCATTTATAACTCTGCAGGTTTGTGAATTGCAGTGCCCTGAACCTCCATTTTACAACTCGTTTTTATGGGAGCTGCCCGCAAAATCGCAGAATGGCTTCAGGCCCTGTTCTGGTTCCGGGGGGCAGGCTGAGCCTGTGGTTAATTCTTCTTTCTGATGGGAAAATAGAGTGACCTGTGCCTGTCCCAACACCAAGAGCTAGTCTCTCGTTGGTTCCCCGTCTTCCCGTTCATCCTCAGGACAAATTGCAACCTGTACGGAACAGGAGGTTAAAGGTGCTGATGCTCCAAGTAGGGAGCTTGCTAGTAAAGCGGCTGGAATGGCGAACCCGGGCACAAGGAGATGAGAAATGAGGTGCGTTTTAGAAACCTTTCCCCATCACACGGTGTACCATCTTCTGGATTTCTCATGCATGTTTTTGATGTACGAAGATGCCCTTGAACCTGGAGATTTGGGACCCATGCGATGGGTACCACGCAGTATTACTTTAAAGGGTCTGCGTTTGCTCACCCAACCTCACCAAACCTCTCAGCCCCAAGAGTGTCCACCCTTATGTCTCATCCAGCTGTGCGTCTAGATATGGTCAATCCAGGTTGCATCACAGCCCCTGAACGCATTGTGTAAGAATTTCTCTCTCTTTCACTGTCTTTGTTTCATGGGTGTTTCAAAGTAATTTATTTTTATAATGGGGTTTAGCTGCTTTTCACTGCTGTGTTTATGCCGCTTTACACCCACTTGACACACTAACAGAGAGATATCAATACATAGGTTTTACGATTATTACTAGTCAGATATATTCTTGTGCGGTTAATAGGGCGTGTTGAGTCCAGTTCTCTGAGCAAGGAGTAGGGCTTGTCTCTTACATATTGGGTTTATGGAACGGTATCTGAGCTAATTTGATACCCTTGTTTTACGTATCACCCCACCTCACCTTTCCCGTTAAGCAGCCATAGTGTGTTTTCTGCATGTGTGACTCTGTTCTGTTTTGTAATTCAGTTCAAGTGTAACGGTTTTTACATTCCCTCTATCAGTGATACCTTATGAGAAGTGTCCTTTTCTGTGTGACTTATTTCACTTAGAATCGTCGTACCTAAATCCACTCATCATGCTGCTACTAACCTTACGACATTGATTTCATGGCTGAGTGATATTCCATTGTACATAAGGACCACAACTTCTTTATCCATTTTTCTCTTTCCTGGGATATTTAAGGTGGAATGAAGTGGAGGTCCTGGTCAACAGAGCAGCCCTAAACTTTGGGGTGCTTGTGTCTTGCTGATTTTTCATTTTCCCAATTTATACCCCCATGAGTGGAAGTGCCCTATGCTCTCTAAGCTGTGTTTTTCAGATGTTTCAGGACTCACCGGACACTTCTCCAGAGTGGCTCTTGGCAATTTACATCCCGCCCATCAGTGTAGCAAGGCTCCCATTTCTCCATGGCCTGTCCTGCATTTCTGGTTTTGACACTTTTTTCAGCAGGGCCCTTTTGACCGATGGGAAGCGAGACTTCTTTGTAGCGCTGATTTGCCTTTCCACGTTGCTTGGTTGGCCAAAAAGGGCGTATGCGTTTTTTCCTGAATATATTCAGGAAAAAACGCATACGCCCTTTTTGGCCAAGGGCATCATTGTCAACGTTTTGCCGCTTTTCATGTGCTTTAAAGGCGATTCGTATCTACCTCCTGAAATCTGTTTCGTGCAATTCTGCCTTGATTTCAAATCCTCTTCTTTGCCTTCCCTCAATATATTTGTGGACGAGAGTTATCATTTATAACTCTGCAGGTTTGTGAATTGCAGTGCCCTGAACCTCCATTTTACAACTCGTTTTTATGGGAGCTGCCCGCAAAATCGCAGAATGGCTTCAGGCCCTGTTCTGGTTCTGGGGGGCAGGCTGAGCCTGTGGTTAATTCTTCTTTCTGATGGGAAAATAGAGTGACCTGTGCCTGTCCCAACACCAAGAGCTAGTCTCTCGTTGGTTCCCGGTCTTCCCGTTCATCCTCAGGACAAATTGCAACCTGTACGGAACAGGAGGTTAAAGGTGCTGATGCTCCAAGTAGGGAGCTTGCTAGTAAAGCAGCTGGAATGGCGAACCCGGGCACAAGGAGATGAGAAATGAGGTGCGTTTTAGAAACCTTTCCCCATCACACGGTGTACCATCTTCTGGATTTCTCATGCATGTTTTTGATGTACGAAGATGCCCTTGAACCTGGAGATTTGGGACCCATGCGATGGGTACCACGCAGTATTACTTTAAAGGGTCTGCGTTTGCTCACCCAACCTCACCAAACCTCTCAGCCCCAAGAGTGTCCACCCTTATGTCTCATCCAGCTGTGCGTCTAGATATGGTCAATCCAGGTTGCATCACAGCCCCTGAACGCATTGTGTAAGAATTTCTCTCTCTTTCACTGCCTTTGTTTCATGGGTGTTTCAAAGTAATTTATTTTTATAATGGGGTTTAGCTGCTTTTCACTGCTGTGTTTATGCCGCTTTACACCCACTTGACACACTAACAGAGAGATATCAATACATAGGTTTTACGATTATTATTAGTCAGATATATTCTTGTGCGGTGAATAGGGCGTGTTGAGTCCAATTCTCTGAGCAAGGAGTAGGTCTTGTCTATTACATATTGGGTTTCTGGAACGGTATCTGAGCTAATTTGATACCCTTGTTTTATGTATCACCCCACCTCACCTTTCCCGTTAAGCAGCCATAGTGTGTTTTGTGCATGTGTGACTCTGTTCTGTTTTGTAATTCAGTTCAAGTGTAACGGTTTTTACATTCCCTCTATCAGTGATACCTTATGAGAAGTGTCCTTTTCTGTGTGACTTATTTCACTTAGAATCATCGTACCTAAATCCACTCATCATGCTGCTACTAACCTTACGACATTGATTTCCTGGCTGAGTGATATTCCATTGTACATAAGGACCACAACTTCTTTATCCATTTTTCTCTTTCCTGGGATATTGAAGGTGGAATGAAGTGGAGGTCCTGGTCAACAGAGCAGCCCTAAACTTTGGGGTGCTTGTGTCTTGCTGATTTTTAATTTTCCCAATTTATACCCCCATGAGTGGAAGTGCCCTATGCTCTCTAAGCTGTGTTTTTCAGATGTTTCAGGACTCACCGGACACTTCTCCAGAGTGGCTCTTGGCAATTTACATCCCGCCCATCAGTGTAGCAAGGCTCCCATTTCTCCATGGCCTGTCCTGCATTTCTGGTTTTGACACTTTTTTCAGCAGGGCCCTTTTGACCGATGGGAAGCGAGACTTCTTTGTAGCGCTGATTTGCCTTTCCAGGTTGCTTGGTTGGCCAAAAAGGGCGTATGCGTTTTTTCCTGAATATATTCAGGAAAAAACGCATACGCCCTTTTTGGCCAAGGGCATCATTGTCAACGTTTTGCCGCTTTTCATGTGCTTTAAAGGCGATTCGTATCTACCTCCTGAAATCTGTTTCCTGCAATTCTGCCTTGATTTCAAATCCTCTTCTTTGCCTTCCCTCAATATATTTGTGGACGAGAGTTATCATTTATAACTCTGCAGGTTTGTGAATTGCAGTGCCCTGAACCTCCATTTTACAACTCGTTTTTATGGGAGCTGCCCGCAAAATCGCAGAATGGCTTCAGGCCCTGTTCTGGTTCCGGGGGGCAGGCTGAGCCTGTGGTTAATTCTTCTTTCTGATGGGAAAATAGAGTGACCTGTGCCTGTCCCAACACCAAGAGCTAGTCTCTCGTTGGTTCCCCGTCTTCCCGTTCATCCTCAGGACAAATTGCAACCTGTACGGAACAGGAGGTTAAAGGTGCTGATGCTCCAAGTAGGGAGCTTGCTAGTAAAGCGGCTGGAATGGCGAACCCGGGCACAAGGAGATGAGAAATGAGGTGCGTTTTAGAAACCTTTCCCCATCACACGGTGTACCATCTTCTGGATTTCTCATGCATGTTTTTGATGTACGAAGATGCCCTTGAACCTGGAGATTTGGGACCCATGCGATGGGTACCACGCAGTATTACTTTAAAGGGTCTGCGTTTGCTCACCCAACCTCACCAAACCTCTCAGCCCCAAGAGTGTCCACCCTTATGTCTCATCCAGCTGTGCGTCTAGATATGGTCAATCCAGGTTGCATCACAGCCCCTGAACGCATTGTGTAAGAATTTCTCTCTCTTTCACTGTCTTTGTTTCATGGGTGTTTCAAAGTAATTTATTTTTATAATGGGGTTTAGCTGCTTTTCACGGCTGTGTTAATGCCGCTTTACACCCACTTGACACACTAACAGAGAGATATCAATACATATGTTTTACGATTATTATTAGTCAGATATATTCTTGTGCGGTGAATAGGGCGTGTTGAGTCCAATTCTCTGAGCAAGGAGTAGGTCTTGTCTATTACATATTGGGTTTCTGGAACGGTATCTGAGCTTATTTGATACCCTTGTTTTATGTATCACCCCACCTCACCTTTCCCGTTAAGCAGCCATAGTGTGTTTTCTGCATGTGTGACTCTGTTCTGTTTTGTAATTCAGTTCAAGTGTAACGGTTTTTACATTCCCTCTATCAGTGATACCTTATGAGAAGTGTCCTTTTCTGTGTGACTTATTTCACTTAGAATCATCGTACCTAAATCCACTCATCATGCTGCTACTAACCTTACGACATTGATTTCATGGCTGAGTGATATTCCATTGTACATAAGGACCACAACTTCTTTATCCATTTTTCTCTTTCCTGGGATATTTAAGGTGGAATGAAGTGGAGGTCCTGGTCAACAGAGCAGCCCTAAACTTTGGGGTGCTTGTGTCTTGCTGATTTTTCATTTTCCCAATTTATACCCCCATGAGTGGAAGTGCCCTATGCTCTCTAAGCTGTGTTTTTCAGATGTTTCAGGACTCACCGGACACTTCTCCGGAGTGGCTCTTGGCAATTTACATCCCGCCCATCAGTGTAGCAAGGCTCCCATTTCTCCATGGCCTGTCCTGCATTTCTGGTTTTGACACTTTTTTCAGCATGGCCCTTTTGACCGATGGGAAGCGAGACTTCTTTGTAGCGCTGATTTGCCTTTCCAGGTTGCTTGGTTGGCCAAAAAGGGCGTATGCGTTTTTTCCTGAATATATTCAGGAAAAAACGCATACGCCCTTTTTGGCCAAGGGCATCATTGTCAACTTTTTGCCGCTTTTCATGTGCTTTAAAGGCGATTCGAATATACCTCCTGAAATCTGTTTCCTGCAATTCTGCCTTGATTTCAAATCCTCTTCTTTGCCTTCCCTCAATATATTTGTGGACGAGAGTTATCATTGATAACTCTGCAGGTTTGTGAATTGCAGTGCCCTGAACCTCCATTTTACAGCTCGCTTTTTTGGGAGCTGGCCGCAAAAGCGCAGGATGGCTTCAGGCCCTGTTCTGGTTCCGGTGGGCAGGCTGAGCCTGTGGTTAATTCTTCTTTCTGATGGGCAAATAGAGTGACCTGTGCCTGTCCCAACACCAAGAGCTAGTCTCTCGTTGGTTCCCCGTCTTCCCGTTCATCCTCAGGACAAATTGCAACCTGTACGGAACAGGAGGTGAAAGGTGCTGATGCTCCAAGTAGGGAGATTGCTGGTAAAGCGGCTGGAATGGCGAACCCGGGCACAAGGAGATGAGAAATGAGGTGCGTTTTAGAAACCTTTCCCCATCACACGGTGTACCATCTTCTGGGTTTCTCATGCATGTTTTCGATATAGGAAGATGCCCTTGAACCTGGAGATTTGGGACCCATGTGATGGGTACCACGCAGTATTACTTTAAAGGGTCTGCGTTTGCTCACCCAACCTCACCAAACCTCTCAGCCCCAACAGTGTCCACCCTTATGTCTCATCCAGCTGTGGGTCTAGATATGGTCAATCCAGGTTGCATCCCAGCCCCTGAACACATTGTGTCAGACTTTCTCTCTCTTTCACTGTCTTTGTTTCATGGGTTTTTCTAAGTTATTTATTTTCATAATGGGATTTAGCTGCTTTTCACTGCTGTGTTTATGCCGCTTTACACCCACTTGACACACTAACAGAGAGATATCAATACATAGGTTTTACGATTATTACTAGTCAGATATATTCTTGTGCGGTGAATAGGGCGTGTTGAGTCCAGTTATCTGAGCAAGGAGTAGGTCTTGTCTATTACATATTGGGTTTATGGAACGGTATCTGAGCTAATTTGATACCCTTGTTTTATGTATCACCCCACCTCACCTTTCCCGTTAAGCAGCCATAGTGTGTTTTCTGCATGTGTGACTCTGTTCTGTTTTGTAATTCAGTTCAAGTGTAACGGTTTTTACATTCCCTCTATCAGTGATACCTTATGAGAAGTGTCCTTTTCTGTGTGACTTATTTCACTTAGAATCGTCGTACCTAAATCCACTCATCATGCTGCTACTAACCTTACGACATTGATTTCATGGCTGAGTGATATTCCATTGTACATAAGGACCACAACTTCTTTATCCATTTTTCTCTTTCCTGGGATATTTAAGGTGGAATGAAGTGGAGGTCCTGGTCAACAGAGCAGCCCTAAACTTTGGGGTGCTTGTGTCTTGCTGATTTTTCATTTTCCCAATTTATACCCCCATGAGTGGAAGTGCCCTATGCTCTCTAAGCTGTGTTTTTCAGATGTTTCAGGACTCACCGGACACTTCTCCAGAGTGGCTCTTGGCAATTTACATCCCGCCCATCAGTGTAGCAAGGCTCCCATTTCTCCATGGCCTGTCCTGCATTTCTGGTTTTGACACTTTTTTCAGCATGGCCCTTTTGACCGATGGGAAGCGAGACTTCTTTGTAGCGCTGATTTGCCTTTCCACGTTGCTTGGTTGGCCAAAAAGGGCGTATGCGTTTTTTCCTGAATATATTCAGGAAAAAACGCATACGCCCTTTTTGGCCAAGGGCATCATTGTCAACGTTTTGCCGCTTTTCATGTGCTTTAAAGGCGATTCGTATCTACCTCCTGAAATCTGTTTCGTGCAATTCTGCCTTGATTTCAAATCCTCTTCTTTGCCTTCCCTCAATATATTTGTGGACGAGAGTTATCATTTATAACTCTGCAGGTTTGTGAATTGCAGTGCCCTGAACCTCCATTTTACAACTCGTTTTTATGGGAGCTGCCCGCAAAATCGCAGAATGGCTTCAGGCCCTGTTCTGGTTCCGGGGGGCAGGCTGAGCCTGTGGTTAATTCTTCTTTCTGATGGGAAAATAGAGTGACCTGTGCCTGTCCCAACACCAAGAGCTAGTCTCTCGTTGGTTCCCGGTCTTCCCGTTCATCCTCAGGACAAATTGCAACCTGTACGGAACAGGAGGTTAAAGGTGCTGATGCTCCAAGTAGGGAGCTTGCTAGTAAAGCAGCTGGAATGGCGAACCCGGGCACAAGGAGATGAGAAATGAGGTGCGTTTTAGAAACCTTTCCCCATCACACGGTGTACCATCTTCTGGATTTCTCATGCATGTTTTTGATGTACGAAGATGCCCTTGAACCTGGAGATTTGGGACCCATGCGATGGGTACCACGCAGTATTACTTTAAAGGGTCTGCGTTTGCTCACCCAACCTCACCAAACCTCTCAGCCCCAAGAGTGTCCACCCTTATGTCTCATCCAGCTGTGCGTCTAGATATGGTCAATCCAGGTTGCATCACAGCCCCTGAACGCATTGTGTAAGAATTTCTCTCTCTTTCACTGCCTTTGTTTCATGGGTGTTTCAAAGTAATTTATTTTTATAATGGGGTTTAGCTGCTTTTCACTGCTGTGTTTATGCCGCTTTACACCCACTTGACACACTAACAGAGAGATATCAATACATAGGTTTTACGATTATTATTAGTCAGATATATTCTTGTGCGGTGAATAGGGCGTGTTGAGTCCAATTCTCTGAGCAAGGAGTAGGTCTTGTCTATTACATATTGGGTTTCTGGAACGGTATCTGAGCTAATTTGATACCCTTGTTTTATGTATCACCCCACCTCACCTTTCCCGTTAAGCAGCCATAGTGTGTTTTCTGCATGTGTGACTCTGTTCTGTTTTGTAATTCAGTTCAAGTGTAACGGTTTTTACATTCCCTCTATCAGTGATACCTTATGAGAAGTGTCCTTTTCTGTGTGACTTATTTCACTTAGAATCATCGTACCTAAATCCACTCATCATGCTGCTACTAACCTTACGACATTGATTTCATGGCTGAGTGATATTCCATTGTACATAAGGACCACAACTTCTTTATCCATTTTTCTCTTTCCTGGGATATTTAAGGTGGAATGAAGTGGAGGTCCTGGTCAACAGAGCAGCCCTAAACTTTGGGGTGCTTGTGTCTTGCTGATTTTTAATTTTCCCAATTTATACCCCCATGAGTGGAAGTGCCCTATGCTCTCTAAGCTGTGTTTTTCAGATGTTTCAGGACTCACCGGACACTTCTCCGGAGTGGCTCTTGGCAATTTACATCCCGCCCATCAGTGTAGCAAGGCTCCCATTTCTCCATGGCCTGTCCTGCATTTCTGGTTTTGACACTTTTTTCAGCATGGCCCTTTTGACCGATGGGAAGCGAGACTTCTTTGTAGCACTGATTTGCCTTTCCAGGTTGCTTGGTTGGCCAAAAAGGGCGTATGCGTTTTTTCCTGAATATATTCAGGAAAAAACGCATACGCCCTTTTTGGCCAAGGGCATCATTGTCAACTTTTTGCCGCTTTTCATGTGCTTTAAAGGCGATTCGAATATACCTCCTGAAATCTGTTTCCTGCAATTCTGCCTTGATTTCAAATCCTCTTCTTTGCCTTCCCTCAATATATTTGTGGACGAGAGTTATCATTGATAACTCTGCAGGTTTGTGAATTGCAGTGCCCTGAACCTCCATTTTACAGCTCGCTTTTTTGGGAGCTGGCCGCAAAAGCGCAGGATGGCTTCAGGCCCTGTTCTGGTTCCGGTGGGCAGGCTGAGCCTGTGGTTAATTCTTCTTTCTGATGGGCAAATAGAGTGACCTGTGCCTGTCCCAACACCAAGAGCTAGTCTCTCGTTGGTTCCCCGTCTTCCCGTTCATCCTCAGGACAAATTGCAACCTGTACGGAACAGGAGGTGAAAGGTGCTGATGCTCCAAGTAGGGAGATTGCTGGTAAAGCGGCTGGAATGGCGAACCCGGGCACAAGGAGATGAGAAATGAGGTGCGTTTTAGAAACCTTTCCCCATCACACGGTGTACCATCTTCTGGGTTTCTCATGCATGTTTTCGATATAGGAAGATGCCCTTGAACCTGGAGATTTGGGACCCATGCGATGGGTACCACGCAGTATTACTTTAAAGGGTCTGCGTTTGCTCACCCAACCTCACCAAACCTCTCAGCCCCAACAGTGTCCACCCTTATGTCTCATCCAGCTGTGGGTCTAGATATGGTCAATCCAGGTTGCATCCCAGCCCCTGAACACATTGTGTCAGACTTTCTCTCTCTTTCACTGTCTTTGTTTCATGGGTTTTTCTAAGTTATTTATTTTCATAATGGGATTTAGCTGCTTTTCACTGCTGTGTTTATGCCGCTTTACACCCACTTGACACACTAACAGAGAGATATCAATACATAGGTTTTACGATTATTACTAGTCAGATATATTCTTGTGCGGTGAATAGGGCGTGTTGAGTCCAGTTCTCTGAGCAAGGAGTAGGTCTTGTCTATTACATATTGGGTTTATGGAACGGTATCTGAGCTAATTTGATACCCTTGTTTTATGTATCACCCCACCTCACCTTTCCCGTTAAGCAGCCATAGTGTGTTTTCTGCATGTGTGACTCTGTTCTGTTTTGTAATTCAGTTCAAGTGTAACGGTTTTTACATTCCCTCTATCAGTGATACCTTATGAGAAGTGTCCTTTTCTGTGTGACTTATTTCACTTAGAATCGTTGTACCTAAATCCACTCATCATGCTGCTACTAACCTTACGACATTGATTTCATGGCTGAGTGATATTCCATTGTACATAAGGACCACAACTTCTTTATCCATTTTTCTCTTTCCTGGGATATTTAAGGTGGAATGAAGTGGAGGTCCTGGTCAACAGAGCAGCCCTAAACTTTGGGGTGCTTGTGTCTTGCTGATTTTTAATTTTCCCAATTTATACCCCCATGAGTGGAAGTGCCCTATGCTCTCTAAGCTGTGTTTTTCAGATGTTTCAGGACTCACCGGACACTTCTCCAGAGTGGCTCTTGGCAATTTACATCCCGCCCATCAGTGTAGCAAGGCTCCCATTTCTCCATGGCCTGTCCTGCATTTCTGGTTTTGACACTTTTTTCAGCATGGCCCTTTTGACCGATGGGAAGCGAGACTTCTTTGTAGCGCTGATTTGCCTTTCCACGTTGCTTGGTTGGCCAAAAAGGGCGTATGCGTTTTTTCCTGAATATATTCAGGAAAAAACGCATACGCCCTTTTTGGCCAAGGGCATCATTGTCAACGTTTTGCCGCTTTTCATGTGCTTTAAAGGCGATTCGTATCTACCTCCTGAAATCTGTTTCCTGCAATTCTGCCTTGATTTCAAATCCTCTTCTTTGCCTTCCCTCAATATATTTGTGGACGAGAGTTATCATTTATAACTCTGCAGGTTTGTGAATTGCAGTGCCCTGAACCTCCATTTTACAACTCGTTTTTATGGGAGCTGCCCGCAAAATCGCAGAATGGCTTCAGGCCCTGTTCTGGTTCCGGGGGGCAGGCTGAGCCTGTGGTTAATTCTTCTTTCTGATGGGAAAATAGAGTGACCTGTGCCTGTCCCAACACCAAGAGCTAGTCTCTCGTTGGTTCCCCGTCTTCCCGTTCATCCTCAGGACAAATTGCAACCTGTACGGAACAGGAGGTTAAAGGTGCTGATGCTCCAAGTAGGGAGCTTGCTAGTAAAGCGGCTGGAATGGCGAACCCGGGCACAAGGAGATGAGAAATGAGGTGCGTTTTAGAAACCTTTCCCCATCACACGGTGTACCATCTTCTGGATTTCTCATGCATGTTTTTGATGTACGAAGATGCCCTTGAACCTGGAGATTTGGGACCCATGCGATGGGTACCACGCAGTATTACTTTAAAGGGTCTGCGTTTGCTCACCCAACCTCACCAAACCTCTCAGCCCCAAGAGTGTCCACCCTTATGTCTCATCCAGCTGTGCGTCTAGATATGGTCAATCCAGGTTGCATCACAGCCCCTGAACGCATTGTGTAAGAATTTCTCTCTCTTTCACTGCCTTTGTTTCATGGGTGTTTCAAAGTAATTTATTTTTATAATGGGGTTTAGCTGCTTTTCACTGCTGTGTTTATGCCGCTTTACACCCACTTGACACACTAACAGAGAGATATCAATACATAGGTTTTACGATTATTATTAGTCAGATATATTCTTGTGCGGTGAATAGGGCGTGTTGAGTCCAATTCTCTGAGCAAGGAGTAGGTCTTGTCTATTACATATTGGGTTTCTGGAACGGTATCTGAGCTTATTTGATACCCTTGTTTTATGTATCACCCCACCTCACCTTTCCCGTTAAGCAGCCATAGTGTGTTTTCTGCATGTGTGACTCTGTTCTGTTTTGTAATTCAGTTCAAGTGTAACGGTTTTTACATTCCCTCTATCAGTGATACCTTATGAGAAGTGTCCTTTTCTGTGTGACTTATTTCACTTAGAATCGTCGTACCTAAATCCACTCATCATGCTGCTACTAACCTTACGACATTGATTTCATGGCTGAGTGATATTCCATTGTACATAAGGACCACAACTTCTTTATCCATTTTTCTCTTTCCTGGGATATTTAAGGTGGAATGAAGTGGAGGTCCTGGTCAACAGAGCAGCCCTAAACTTTGGGGTGCTTGTGTCTTGCTGATTTTTAATTTTCCCAATTTATACCCCCATGAGTGGAAGTGCCCTATGCTCTCTAAGCTGTGTTTTTCAGATGTTTCAGGACTCACCGGACACTTCTCCGGAGTGGCTCTTGGCAATTTACATCCCGCCCATCAGTGTAGCAAGGCTCCCATTTCTCCATGGCCTGTCCTGCATTTCTGGTTTTGACACTTTTTTCAGCATGGCCCTTTTGACCGATGGGAAGCGAGACTTCTTTGTAGCGCTGATTTGCCTTTCCAGGTTGCTTGGCTGGCCAAAAAGGGCGTATGCGTTTTTTCCTGAATATATTCAGGAAAAAACGCATACGCCCTTTTTGGCCAAGGGCATCATTGTCAACTTTTTGCCGCTTTTCATGTGCTTTAAAGGCGATTCGAATATACCTCCTGAAATCTGTTTCCTGCAATTCTGCCTTGATTTCAAATCCTCTTCTTTGCCTTCCCTCAATATATTTGTGGACGAGAGTTATCATTGATAACTCTGCAGGTTTGTGAATTGCAGTGCCCTGAACCTCCATTTTACAGCTCGCTTTTTTGGGAGCTGGCCGCAAAAGCGCAGGATGGCTTCAGGCCCTGTTCTGGTTCCGGTGGGCAGGCTGAGCCTGTGGTTAATTCTTCTTTCTGATGGGCAAATAGAGTGACCTGTGCCTGTCCCAACACCAAGAGCTAGTCTCTCGTTGGTTCCCCGTCTTCCCGTTCATCCTCAGGACAAATTGCAACCTGTACGGAACAGGAGGTGAAAGGTGCTGATGCTCCAAGTAGGGAGATTGCTGGTAAAGCGGCTGGAATGGCGAACCCGGGCACAAGGAGATGAGAAATGAGGTGCGTTTTAGAAACCTTTCCCCATCACACGATGTACCATCTTCTGGGTTTCTCATGCATGTTTTCGATATAGGAAGATGCCCTTGAACCTGGAGATTTGGGACCCATGCGATGGGTACCACGCAGTATTACTTTAAAGGGTCTGCGTTTGCTCACCCAACCTCACCAAACCTCTCAGCCCCAAGAGTGTCCACCCTTATGTCTCATCCAGCTGTGGGTCTAGATATGGTCAATCCAGGTTGCATCCCAGCCCCTGAACACATTGTGTCAGACTTTCTCTCTCTTTCACTGTCTTTGTTTCATGGGTTTTTCTAAGTTATTTATTTTCATAATGGGATTTAGCTGCTTTTCACTGCTGTGTTTATGCCGCTTTACACCCACTTGACACACTAACAGAGAGATATCAATACATAGGTTTTAAGATTATTACTAGTCAGATAGATTCTTGTGCGGTGAATAGGGCGTGTTGAGTCCAGTTCTCTGAGCAAGGAGTAGGGCTTGTCTACTACATATTGGGTTTATGGAACGGTATCTGAGCTAATTTGATACCCTTGTTTTATGTATCACCCCACCTCACCTTTCCCGTTAAGCAGCCATAGTGTGTTTTCTGCATGTGTGACTCTGTTCTGTTTTGTAATTCAGTTCAAGTGTAACGGTTTTTACATTCCCTCTATCAGTGATACCTTATGAGAAGTGTCCTTTTCTGTGTGACTTATTTCACTTAGAATCGTCGTACCTAAATCCACTCATCATGCTGCTACTAACCTTACGACATTGATTTCCTGGCTGAGTGATATTCCATTGTACATAAGGACCACAACTTCTTTATCCATTTTTCTCTTTCCTGGGATATTGAAGGTGGAATGAAGTGGAGGTCCTTGTCAACAGAGCAGCCCTAAACTTTGGGGTGCTTGTGTCTTGCTGATTTTTAATTTTCCCAATTTATACCCCCATGAGTGGAAGTGCCCTATGCTCTCTAAGCTGTGTTTTTCAGATGTTTCAGGACTCACCGGACACTTCTCCAGAGTGGCTCTTGGCAATTTACATCCCGCCCATCAGTGTAGCAAGGCTCCCATTTCTCCATGGCCTGTCCTGCATTTCTGGTTTTGACACTTTTTTCAGCATGGCCCTTTTGACCGATGGGAAGCGAGACTTCTTTGTAGCGCTGATTTGCCTTTCCAGGTTGCTTGGTTGGCCAAAAAGGGCGTATGCGTTTTTTCCTGAATATATTCAGGAAAAAACGCATACGCCCTTTTTGGCCAAGGGCATCATTGTCAACGTTTTGCCGCTTTTCATGTGCTTTAAAGGCGATTCGAATATACCTCCTGAAATCTGTTTCCTGCAATTCTGCCTTGATTTCAAATCCTCTTCTTTGCCTTCCCTCAATATATTTGTGGACGAGAGTTATCATTGATAACTCTGCAGGTTTGTGAATTGCAGTGCCCTGAACCTCCATTTTACAGCTCGCTTTTTTGGGAGCTGGCCGCAAAAGCGCAGGATGGCTTCAGGCCCTGTTCTGGTTCCGGTGGGCAGGCTGAGCCTGTGGTTAATTCTTCTTTCTGATGGGCAAATAGAGTGACCTGTGCCTGTCCCAACACCAAGAGCTAGTCTCTCGTTGGTTCCCCGTCTTCCCGTTCATCCTCAGGACAAATTGCAACCTGTACGGAACAGGAGGTGAAAGGTGCTGATGCTCCAAGTAGGGAGATTGCTGGTAAAGCGGCTGGAATGGCGAACCCGGGCACAAGGAGATGAGAAATGAGGTGCGTTTTAGAAACCTTTCCCCATCACACGGTGTACCATCTTCTGGGTTTCTCATGCATGTTTTCGATATAGGAAGATGCCCTTGAACCTGGAGATTTGGGACCCATGCGATGGGTACCACGCAGTATTACTTTAAAGGGTCTGCGTTTGCTCACCCAACCTCACCAAACCTCTCAGCCCCAACAGTGTCCACCCTTATGTCTCATCCAGCTGTGGGTCTAGATATGGTCAATCCAGGTTGCATCCCAGCCCCTGAACACATTGTGTCAGACTTTCTCTCTCTTTCACTGTCTTTGTTTCATGGGTTTTTCTAAGTTATTTATTTTCATAATGGGATTTAGCTGCTTTTCACTGCTGTGTTTATGCCGCTTTACACCCACTTGACACACTAACAGAGAGATATCAATACATAGGTTTTACGATTATTACTAGTCAGATATATTCTTGTGCGGTGAATAGGGCGTGTTGAGTCCAGTTCTCTGAGCAAGGAGTAGGTCTTGTCTATTACATATTGGGTTTATGGAACGGTATCTGAGCTAATTTGATACCCTTGTTTTATGTATCACCCCACCTCACCTTTCCCGTTAAGCAGCCATAGTGTGTTTTCTGCATGTGTGACTCTGTTCTGTTTTGTAATTCAGTTCAAGTGTAACGGTTTTTACATTCCCTCTATCAGTGATACCTTATGAGAAGTGTCCTTTTCTGTGTGACTTATTTCACTTAGAATCGTCGTACCTAAATCCACTCATCATGCTGCTACTAACCTTACGACATTGATTTCATGGCTGAGTGATATTCCATTGTACATAAGGACCACAACTTCTTTATCCATTTTTCTCTTTCCTGGGATATTTAAGGTGGAATGAAGTGGAGGTCCTGGTCAACAGAGCAGCCCTAAACTTTGGGGTGCTTGTGTCTTGCTGATTTTTAATTTTCCCAATTTATACCCCCATGAGTGGAAGTGCCCTATGCTCTCTAAGCTGTGTTTTTCAGATGTTTCAGGACTCACCGGACACTTCTCCAGAGTGGCTCTTGGCAATTTACATCCCGCCCATCAGTGTAGCAAGGCTCCCATTTCTCCATGGCCTGTCCTGCATTTCTGGTTTTGACACTTTTTTCAGCATGGCCCTTTTGACCGATGGGAAGCGAGACTTCTTTGTAGCGCTGATTTGCCTTTCCACGTTGCTTGGTTGGCCAAAAAGGGCGTATGCGTTTTTTCCTGAATATATTCAGGAAAAAACGCATACGCCCTTTTTGGCCAAGGGCATCATTGTCAACGTTTTGCCGCTTTTCATGTGCTTTAAAGGCGATTCGTATCTACCTCCTGAAATCTGTTTCCTGCAATTCTGCCTTGATTTCAAATCCTCTTCTTTGCCTTCCCTCAATATATTTGTGGACGAGAGTTATCATTTATAACTCTGCAGGTTTGTGAATTGCAGTGCCCTGAACCTCCATTTTACAACTCGTTTTTATGGGAGCTGCCCGCAAAATCGCAGAATGGCTTCAGGCCCTGTTCTGGTTCCGGGGGGCAGGCTGAGCCTGTGGTTAATTCTTCTTTCTGATGGGAAAATAGAGTGACCTGTGCCTGTCCCAACACCAAGAGCTAGTCTCTCGTTGGTTCCCCGTCTTCCCGTTCATCCTCAGGACAAATTGCAACCTGTACGGAACAGGAGGTTAAAGGTGCTGATGCTCCAAGTAGGGAGCTTGCTAGTAAAGCGGCTGGAATGGCGAACCCGGGCACAAGGAGATGAGAAATGAGGTGCGTTTTAGAAACCTTTCCCCATCACACGGTGTACCATCTTCTGGATTTCTCATGCATGTTTTTGATGTACGAAGATGCCCTTGAACCTGGAGATTTGGGACCCATGCGATGGGTACCACGCAGTATTACTTTAAAGGGTCTGCGTTTGCTCACCCAACCTCACCAAACCTCTCAGCCCCAAGAGTGTCCACCCTTATGTCTCATCCAGCTGTGCGTCTAGATATGGTCAATCCAGGTTGCATCACAGCCCCTGAACGCATTGTGTAAGAATTTCTCTCTCTTTCACTGCCTTTGTTTCATGGGTGTTTCAAAGTAATTTATTTTTATAATGGGGTTTAGCTGCTTTTCACTGCTGTGTTTATGCCGCTTTACACCCACTTGACACACTAACAGAGAGATATCAATACATAGGTTTTACGATTATTATTAGTCAGATATATTCTTGTGCGGTGAATAGGGCGTGTTGAGTCCAATTCTCTGAGCAAGGAGTAGGTCTTGTCTATTACATATTGGGTTTCTGGAACGGTATCTGAGCTTATTTGATACCCTTGTTTTATGTATCACCCCACCTCACCTTTCCCGTTAAGCAGCCATAGTGTGTTTTCTGCATGTGTGACTCTGTTCTGTTTTGTAATTCAGTTCAAGTGTAACGGTTTTTACATTCCCTCTATCAGTGATACCTTATGAGAAGTGTCCTTTTCTGTGTGACTTATTTCACTTAGAATCGTCGTACCTAAATCCACTCATCATGCTGCTACTAACCTTACGACATTGATTTCATGGCTGAGTGATATTCCATTGTACATAAGGACCACAACTTCTTTATCCATTTTTCTCTTTCCTGGGATATTTAAGGTGGAATGAAGTGGAGGTCCTGGTCAACAGAGCAGCCCTAAACTTTGGGGTGCTTGTGTCTTGCTGATTTTTAATTTTCCCAATTTATACCCCCATGAGTGGAAGTGCCCTATGCTCTCTAAGCTGTGTTTTTCAGATGTTTCAGGACTCACCGGACACTTCTCCGGAGTGGCTCTTGGCAATTTACATCCCGCCCATCAGTGTAGCAAGGCTCCCATTTCTCCATGGCCTGTCCTGCATTTCTGGTTTTGACACTTTTTTCAGCATGGCCCTTTTGACCGATGGGAAGCGAGACTTCTTTGTAGCGCTGATTTGCCTTTCCAGGTTGCTTGGCTGGCCAAAAAGGGCGTATGCGTTTTTTCCTGAATATATTCAGGAAAAAACGCATACGCCCTTTTTGGCCAAGGGCATCATTGTCAACTTTTTGCCGCTTTTCATGTGCTTTAAAGGCGATTCGAATATACCTCCTGAAATCTGTTTCCTGCAATTCTGCCTTGATTTCAAATCCTCTTCTTTGCCTTCCCTCAATATATTTGTGGACGAGAGTTATCATTGATAACTCTGCAGGTTTGTGAATTGCAGTGCCCTGAACCTCCATTTTACAGCTCGCTTTTTTGGGAGCTGGCCGCAAAAGCGCAGGATGGCTTCAGGCCCTGTTCTGGTTCCGGTGGGCAGGCTGAGCCTGTGGTTAATTCTTCTTTCTGATGGGCAAATAGAGTGACCTGTGCCTGTCCCAACACCAAGAGCTAGTCTCTCGTTGGTTCCCCGTCTTCCCGTTCATCCTCAGGACAAATTGCAACCTGTACGGAACAGGAGGTGAAAGGTGCTGATGCTCCAAGTAGGGAGATTGCTGGTAAAGCGGCTGGAATGGCGAACCCGGGCACAAGGAGATGAGAAATGAGGTGCGTTTTAGAAACCTTTCCCCATCACACGATGTACCATCTTCTGGGTTTCTCATGCATGTTTTCGATATAGGAAGATGCCCTTGAACCTGGAGATTTGGGACCCATGCGATGGGTACCACGCAGTATTACTTTAAAGGGTCTGCGTTTGCTCACCCAACCTCACCAAACCTCTCAGCCCCAAGAGTGTCCACCCTTATGTCTCATCCAGCTGTGGGTCTAGATATGGTCAATCCAGGTTGCATCCCAGCCCCTGAACACATTGTGTCAGACTTTCTCTCTCTTTCACTGTCTTTGTTTCATGGGTTTTTCTAAGTTATTTATTTTCATAATGGGATTTAGCTGCTTTTCACTGCTGTGTTTATGCCGCTTTACACCCACTTGACACACTAACAGAGAGATATCAATACATAGGTTTTAAGATTATTACTAGTCAGATAGATTCTTGTGCGGTGAATAGGGCGTGTTGAGTCCAGTTCTCTGAGCAAGGAGTAGGGCTTGTCTACTACATATTGGGTTTATGGAACGGTATCTGAGCTAATTTGATACCCTTGTTTTATGTATCACCCCACCTCACCTTTCCCGTTAAGCAGCCATAGTGTGTTTTCTGCATGTGTGACTCTGTTCTGTTTTGTAATTCAGTTCAAGTGTAACGGTTTTTACATTCCCTCTATCAGTGATACCTTATGAGAAGTGTCCTTTTCTGTGTGACTTATTTCACTTAGAATCGTCGTACCTAAATCCACTCATCATGCTGCTACTAACCTTACGACATTGATTTCATGGCTGAGTGATATTCCATTGTACATAAGGACCACAACTTCTTTATCC
The DNA here is from genome assembly GCF_965194805.1 of Balaenoptera borealis. Lineage (NCBI taxonomy): Eukaryota > Metazoa > Chordata > Mammalia > Artiodactyla > Balaenopteridae > Balaenoptera > Balaenoptera borealis. The sequence continues at coordinate 2,047,924 of NW_028124006.1, forward strand.
ATTTTTCTCTTTCCTGGGATATTGAAGGTGGAATGAAGTGGAGGTCCTTGTCAACAGAGCAGCCCTAAACTTTGGGGTGCTTGTGTCTTGCTGATTTTTAATTTTCCCAATTTATACCCCCATGAGTGGAAGTGCCCTATGCTCTCTAAGCTGTGTTTTTCAGATGTTTCAGGACTCACCGGACACTTCTCCAGAGTGGCTCTTGGCAATTTACATCCCGCCCATCAGTGTAGCAAGGCTCCCATTTCTCCATGGCCTGTCCTGCATTTCTGGTTTTGACACTTTTTTCAGCATGGCCCTTTTGACCGATGGGAAGCGAGACTTCTTTGTAGCGCTGATTTGCCTTTCCAGGTTGCTTGGTTGGCCAAAAAGGGCGTATGCGTTTTTTCCTGAATATATTCAGGAAAAAACGCATACGCCCTTTTTGGCCAAGGGCATCATTGTCAACGTTTTGCCGCTTTTCATGTGCTTTAAAGGCGATTCGTATCTACCTCCTGAAATCTGTTTCCTGCAATTCTGCCTTGATTTCAAATCCTCTTCTTTGCCTTCCCTCAATATATTTGTGGACGAGAGTTATCATTTATAACTCTGCAGGTTTGTGAATTGCAGTGCCCTGAACCTCCATTTTACAACTCGTTTTTATGGGAGCTGCCCGCAAAATCACAGAATGGCTTCAGGCCCTGTTCTGGTTCCGGGGGGCAGGCTGAGCCTGTGGTTAATTCTTCTTTCTGATGGGAAAATAGAGTGACCTGTGCCTGTCCCAACACCAAGAGCTAGTCTCTCGTTGGTTCCCCGTCTTCCCGTTCATCCTCAGGACAAATTGCAACCTGTACGGAACAGGAGGTTAAAGGTGCTGATGCTCCAAGTAGGGAGCTTGCTAGTAAAGCGGCTGGAATGGCGAACCCGGGCACAAGGAGATGAGAAATGAGGTGCGTTTTAGAAACCTTTCCCCATCACACGGTGTACCATCTTCTGGATTTCTCATGCATGTTTTTGATGTACGAAGATGCCCTTGAACCTGGAGATTTGGGACCCATGCGATGGGTACCACGCAGTATTACTTTAAAGGGTCTCCGTTTGCTCACCCAACCTCACCAAACCTCTCAGCCCCAAGAGTGTCCACCCTTATGTCTCATCCAGCTGTGCGTCTAGATATGGTCAATCCAGGTTGCATCACAGCCCCTGAACGCATTGTGTAAGAATTTCTCTCTCTTTCACTGCCTTTGTTTCATGGGTGTTTCAAAGTAATTTATTTTTATAATGGGGTTTAGCTGCTTTTCACTGCTGTGTTTATGCCGCTTTACACCCACTTGACACACTAACAGAGAGATATCAATACATAGGTTTTACGATTATTATTAGTCAGATATATTCTTGTGCGGTGAATAGGGCGTGTTGAGTCCAATTCTCTGAGCAAGGAGTAGGTCTTGTCTATTACATATTGGGTTTCTGGAACGGTATCTGAGCTTATTTGATACCCTTGTTTTATGTATCACCCCACCTCACCTTTCCCGTTAAGCAGCCATAGTGTGTTTTCTGCATGTGTGACTCTGTTCTGTTTTGTAATTCAGTTCAAGTGTAACGGTTTTTACATTCCCTCTATCAGTGATACCTTATGAGAAGTGTCCTTTTCTGTGTGACTTATTTCACTTAGAATCGTCGTACCTAAATCCACTCATCATGCTGCTACTAACCTTACGACATTGATTTCATGGCTGAGTGATATTCCATTGTACATAAGGACCACAACTTCTTTATCCAGTTTTCTCTTTCCTGGGATATTTAAGGTGGAATGAAGTGGAGGTCCTGGTCAACAGAGCAGCCCTAAACTTTGGGGTGCTTGTGTCTTGCTGATTTTTAATTTTCCCAATTTATACCCCCATGAGTGGAAGTGCCCTATGCTCTCTAAGCTGTGTTTTTCAGATGTTTCAGGACTCACCGGACACTTCTCCGGAGTGGCTCTTGGCAATTTACATCCCGCCCATCAGTGTAGCAAGGCTCCCATTTCTCCATGGCCTGTCCTGCATTTCTGGTTTTGACACTTTTTTCAGCATGGCCCTTTTGACCGATGGGAAGCGAGACTTCTTTGTAGCGCTGATTTGCCTTTCCAGGTTGCTTGGTTGGCCAAAAAGGGCGTATGCGTTTTTTCCTGAATATATTCAGGAAAAAACGCATACGCCCTTTTTGGCCAAGGGCATCATTGTCAACTTTTTGCCGCTTTTCATGTGCTTTAAAGGCGATTCGAATATACCTCCTGAAATCTGTTTCCTGCAATTCTGCCTTGATTTCAAATCCTCTTCTTTGCCTTCCCTCAATATATTTGTGGACGAGAGTTATCATTGATAACTCTGCAGGTTTGTGAATTGCAGTGCCCTGAACCTCCATTTTACAGCTCGCTTTTTTGGGAGCTGGCCGCAAAAGCGCAGGATGGCTTCAGGCCCTGTTCTGGTTCCGGTGGGCAGGCTGAGCCTGTGGTTAATTCTTTCTGATGGGCAAATAGAGTGACCTGTGCCTGTCCCAACACCAAGAGCTAGTCTCTCGTTGGTTCCCCGTCTTCCCGTTCATCCTCAGGACAAATTGCAACCTGTACGGAACAGGAGGTGAAAGGTGCTGATGCTCCAAGTAGGGAGATTGCTGGTAAAGCGGCTGGAATGGCGAACCCGGGCACAAGGAGATGAGAAATGAGGTGCGTTTTAGAAACCTTTCCCCATCACACGGTGTACCATCTTCTGGGTTTCTCATGCATGTTTTCGATATAGGAAGATGCCCTTGAACCTGGAGATTTGGGACCCATGCGATGGGTACCACGCAGTATTACTTTAAAGGGTCTGCGTTTGCTCACCCAACCTCACCAAACCTCTCAGCCCCAACAGTGTCCACCCTTATGTCTCATCCAGCTGTGGGTCTAGATATGGTCAATCCAGGTTGCATCCCAGCCCCTGAACACATTGTGTCAGACTTTCTCTCTCTTTCACTGTCTTTGTTTCATGGGTTTTTCTAAGTTATTTATTTTCATAATGGGATTTAGCTGCTTTTCACTGCTGTGTTTATGCCGCTTTACACCCACTTGACACACTAACAGAGAGATATCAATACATAGGTTTTACGATTATTACTAGTCAGATATATTCTTGTGCGGTGAATAGGGCGTGTTGAGTCCAGTTCTCTGAGCAAGGAGTAGGTCTTGTCTATTACATATTGGGTTTATGGAACGGTATCTGAGCTAATTTGATACCCTTGTTTTATGTATCACCCCACCTCACCTTTCCCGTTAAGCAGCCATAGTGTGTTTTCTGCATGTGTGACTCTGTTCTGTTTTGTAATTCAGTTCAAGTGTAACGGTTTTTACATTCCCTCTATCAGTGATACCTTATGAGAAGTGTCCTTTTCTGTGTGACTTATTTCACTTAGAATCGTCGTACCTAAATCCACTCATCATGCTGCTACTAACCTTACGACATTGATTTCATGGCTGAGTGATATTCCATTGTACATAAGGACCACAACTTCTTTATCCATTTTTCTCTTTCCTGGGATATTGAAGGTGGAATGAAGTGGAGGTCCTGGTCAACAGAGCAGCCCTAAACTTTGGGGTGCTTGTGTCTTGCTGATTTTTAATTTTCCCAATTTATACCCCCATGAGTGGAAGTGCCCTATGCTCTCTAAGCTGTGTTTTTCAGATGTTTCAGGACTCACCGGACACTTCTCCAGAGTGGCTCTTGGCAATTTACATCCCGCCCATCAGTGTAGCAAGGCTCCCATTTCTCCATGGCCTGTCCTGCATTTCTGGTTTTGACACTTTTTTCAGCATGGCCCTTTTGACCGATGGGAAGCGAGACTTCTTTGTAGCGCTGATTTGCCTTTCCAGGTTGCTTGGTTGGCCAAAAAGGGCGTATGCGTTTTTTCCTGAATATATTCAGGAAAAAACGCATACGCCCTTTTTGGCCAAGGGCATCATTGTCAACGTTTTGCCGCTTTTCATGTGCTTTAAAGGCGATTCGTATCTACCTCCTGAAATCTGTTTCCTGCAATTCTGCCTTGATTTCAAATCCTCTTCTTTGCCTTCCCTCAATATATTTGTGGACGAGAGTTATCATTTATAACTCTGCAGGTTTGTGAATTGCAGTGCCCTGAACCTCCATTTTACAACTCGTTTTTATGGGAGCTGCCCGCAAAATCGCAGAATGGCTTCAGGCCCTGTTCTTGTTCCGCGGGGCAGGCTGAGCCTGTGGTTAATTCTTCTTTCTGATGGGAAAATAGAGTGACCTGTGCCTGTCCCAACACCAAGAGCTAGTCTCTCGTTGGTTCCCCGTCTTCCCGTTCATCCTCAGGACAAATTGCAACCTGTACGGAACAGGAGGTTAAAGGTGCTGATGCTCCAAGTAGGGAGCTTGCTAGTAAAGCGGCTGGAATGGCGAACCCGGGCACAAGGAGATGAGAAATGAGGTGCGTTTTAGAAACCTTTCCCCATCACACGGTGTACCATCTTCTGGATTTCTCATGCATGTTTTTGATGTACGAAGATGCCCTTGAACCTGGAGATTTGGGACCCATGCGATGGGTACCACGCAGTATTACTTTAAAGGGTCTGCGTTTGCTCACCCAACCTCACCAAACCTCTCAGCCCCAAGAGTGTCCACCCTTATGTCTCATCCAGCTGTGCGTCTAGATATGGTCAATCCAGGTTGCATCACAGCCCCTGAACGCATTGTGTAAGAATTTCTCTCTCTTTCACTGCCTTTGTTTCATGGGTGTTTCAAAGTAATTTATTTTTATAATGGGGTTTAGCTGCTTTTCACTGCTGTGTTTATGCCGCTTTACACCCACTTGACACACTAACAGAGAGATATCAATACATAGGTTTTACGATTATTATTAGTCAGATATATTCTTGTGCGGTGAATAGGGCGTGTTGAGTCCAATTCTCTGAGCAAGGAGTAGGTCTTGTCTATTACATATTGGGTTTCTGGAACGGTATCTGAGCTTATTTGATACCCTTGTTTTATGTATCACCCCACCTCACCTTTCCCGTTAAGCAGCCATAGTGTGTTTTCTGCATGTGTGACTCTGTTCTGTTTTGTAATTCAGTTCAAGTGTAACGGTTTTTACATTCCCTCTATCAGTGATACCTTATGAGAAGTGTCCTTTTCTGTGTGACTTATTTCACTTAGAATCATCGTACCTAAATCCACTCATCATGCTGCTACTAACCTTACGACATTGATTTCATGGCTGAGTGATATTCCATTGTACATAAGGACCACAACTTCTTTATCCATTTTTCTCTTTCCTGGGATATTTAAGGTGGAATGAAGTGGAGGTCCTGGTCAACAGAGCAGCCCTAAACTTTGGGGTGCTTGTGTCTTGCTGATTTTTAATTTTCCCAATTTATACCCCCATGAGTGGAAGTGCCCTATGCTCTCTAAGCTGTGTTTTTCAGATGTTTCAGGACTCACCGGACACTTCTCCAGAGTGGCTCTTGGCAATTTACATCCCGCCCATCAGTGTAGCAAGGCTCCCATTTCTGCATGGCCTGTCCTGCATTTCTGGTTTTGACACTTTTTTCAGCATGGCCCTTTTGACCGATGGGAAGCGAGACTTCTTTGTAGCGCTGATTTGCCTTTCCAGGTTGCTTGGTTGGCCAAAAAGGGCGTATGCGTTTTTTCCTGAATATATTCAGGAAAAAACGCATACGCCCTTTTTGGCCAAGGGCATCATTGTCAACTTTTTGCCGCTTTTCATGTGCTTTAAAGGCGATTCGAATATACCTCCTGAAATCTGTTTCCTGCAATTCTGCCTTGATTTCAAATCCTCTTCTTTGCCTTCCCTCAATATATTTGTGGACGAGAGTTATCATTGATAACTCTGCAGGTTTGTGAATTGCAGTGCCCTGAACCTCCATTTTACAGCTCGCTTTTTTGGGAGCTGGCCGCAAAAGCGCAGGATGGCTTCAGGCCCTGTTCTGGTTCCGGTGGGCAGGCTGAGCCTGTGGTTAATTCTTCTTTCTGATGGGCAAATAGAGTGACCTGTGCCTGTCCCAACACCAAGAGCTAGTCTCTCGTTGGTTCCCCGTCTTCCCGTTCATCCTCAGGACAAATTGCAACCTGTACGGAACAGGAGGTGAAAGGTGCTGATGCTCCAAGTAGGGAGATTGCTGGTAAAGCGGCTGGAATGGCGAACCCGGGCACAAGGAGATGAGAAATGAGGTGCGTTTTAGAAACCTTTCCCCATCACACGGTGTACCATCTTCTGGGTTTCTCATGCATGTTTTCGATATAGGAAGATGCCCTTGAACCTGGAGATTTGGGACCCATGCGATGGGTACCACGCAGTATTACTTTAAAGGGTCTGCGTTTGCTCACCCAACCTCACCAAACCTCTCAGCCCCAACAGTGTCCACCCTTATGTCTCATCCAGCTGTGCGTCTAGATATGGTCAATCCAGGTTGCATCACAGCCCCTGAACGCATTGTGTAAGAATTTCTCTCTCTTTCACTGCCTTTGTTTCATGGGTGTTTCAAAGTAATTTATTTTTATAATGGGGTTTAGCTGCTTTTCACTGCTGTGTTTATGCCGCTTTACACCCACTTGACACACTAACAGAGAGATATCAATACATAGGTTTTACGATTATTATTAGTCAGATATATTCTTGTGCGGTGAATAGGGCGTGTTGAGTCCAGTTCTCTGAGCAAGGAGTAGGTCTTGTCTATTACATATTGGGTTTCTGGAACGGTATCTGAGCTAATTTGATACCCTTGTTTTATGTATCACCCCACCTCACCTTTCCCGTTAAGCAGCCATAGTGTGTTTTCTGCATGTGTGACTCTGTTCTGTTTTGTAATTCAGTTCAAGTGTAACGGTTTTTACATTCCCTCTATCAGTGATACCTTATGAGAAGTGTCCTTTTCTGTGTGACTTATTTCACTTAGAATCGTCGTACCTAAATCCACTCATCATGCTGCTACTAACCTTACGACATTGATTTCATGGCTGAGTGATATTCCATTGTACATAAGGACCACAACTTCTTTATCCATTTTTCTCTTTCCTGGGATATTTAAGGTGGAATGAAGTGGAGGTCCTGGTCAACAGAGCAGCCCTAAACTTTGGGGTGCTTGTGTCTTGCTGATTTTTAATTTTCCCAATTTATACCCCCATGAGTGGAAGTGCCCTATGCTCTCTAAGCTGTGTTTTTCAGATGTTTCAGGACTCACCGGACACTTCTCCAGAGTGGCTCTTGGCAATTTACATCCCGCCCATCAGTGTAGCAAGGCTCCCATTTCTCCATGGCCTGTCCTGCATTTCTGGTTTTGACACTTTTTTCAGCATGGCCCTTTTGACCGATGAGAAGCGAGACTTCTTTGAAGCGCTGATTTGCATTTCCAGGTTGCTTGGTTGGCCACAAAGGGCGTATGCGTTTTTTCCTGAATATATTCAGGAAAAAACGCATACGCCCTTTTTGGCCAAGGGCATCATTGTCAACGTTTTGCCGCTTTTCATGTGCTTTAAAGGCGATTCGTATCTACCTCCTGAAATCTGTTTCGTGCAATTCTGCCTTGATTTCAAATCCTCTTCTTTGCCTTCCCTCAATATATTTGTGGACGAGAGTTATCATTTATAACTCTGCAGGTTTGTGAATTGCAGTGCCCTGAACCTCCATTTTACAACTCGCTTTTTTGGGAGCTGGCCGCAAAAGCGCAGGATGGCTTCAGGCCCTGTTCTGGTTCCGGGGGGCAGGCTGAGCCTGTGGTTAATTCTTCTTCCTGATGGGAAAATGGAGTGACCTATGCCTGTCCCAACACGAAGAGCTAGTCTCTCGTTGGTTCCCCGTCTTCCCGTTCATCCTCAGGACAAATTGCAACCTGTACGGAACAGGAGCTTAAAGGTGCTGATGCTCCAATTAGGGAGATTGCTAGTAAAGCGGCTGGAATGGCGAACCCGGGCACAAGGAGATGAGAAATGAGGTGCGTTTTAGAAACCTTTCCCCATCACACGGTGTACCATCTTCTGGGTTTCTCATGCATGTTTTCGATGTAGGAAGATGCCCTTGAACCTGGAGATTTGGGACCCATGTGATGGGTACCACGCAGTATTACTTTAAAGGGTCTGCGTTTGCTCACCCAACCTCACCAAACCTCTCAGCCCCAAGAGTGTCCACCCTTATGTCTCATCCAGCTGTGGGTCTAGATATGGTCAATCCAGGTTGCATCACAGCCCCTGAACTCATTGTGTAAGAATTTCTATCTCTTTCACTGTCGTTGTTTCATGGGTTTTTCAAAGTAATTTATTTTCATAATGGGGTTTAGCTGCTTTTCACGGCTGTGTTTATGCCGCTTTACACCCACTTGACACACTAACAGAGAGATATCAATACATAGGTTTTAAGATTATTACTAGTCAGATATATTCTTGTGCGGTGAATAGGGCGTGTTGAGTCCAGTTCTCTGAGCAAGGAGTAGGTCTTGTCTACTACATATTGGGTTTATGGAACGGTATCTGAGCTAATTTGATACCCTTGTTTTATGTATCACCCCACCTCACCTTTCCCGTTAAGCAGCCATAGTGTGTTTTCTGCATGTGTGACTCTGTTCTGTTTTGTAATTCAGTTCAAGTGTAACGGTTTTTACATTCCCTCTATCAGTGATACCTTATGAGAAGTGTCCTTTTCTGTGTGACTTATTTCACTTAGAATCGTCGTACCTAAATCCACTCATCATGCTGCTCCTAACCTTATGACATTGATTTCATGGCTGAGTGATATTCCATTGTACATAAGGACCACAACTTCTTTATCCATTTTTCTCTTTCCTGGGATATTTAAGGTGGAATGAAGTGGAGGTCCTTGTCAACAGAGCAGCCCTCAACTTTGGGGTGCTTGTGTCTTGCTGATTTTTCATTTTCCCAATTTATACCCCCATGAGTGGAAGTGCCCTATGCTCTCTAAGCTGTGTTTTTCAGATGTTTCAGGACACACCGTACACTTCTCCAGAGTGGCTGTTGGCAATTTACATCCCGCCCATCAGTGTAGCAAGGCTCCCGTTTCTCCATGGCCTGTCCTGCATTTCTGGTTTTGACACTTTTTTCAGCATGGCCCTTTTGACCGATGGGAAGCGAGACTTCTCTGTAGCGCTGATTTGCCTTTCCAGGTTGCTTGGTTGGCCAAAAAGGGCGTATGCGTTTTTTCCTGAATATATTCAGGAAAAAACGCATACGCCCTTTTTGGCCAAGGGCATCATTGTCAACGTTTTGCCGCTTTTCATGTGCTTTAAAGGCGATTCGTATCTACCTCCTGAAATCTGTTTCCTGCAATTCTGCCTTGATTTCAAATCCTCTTCTTTGCCTTCCCTCAATATATTTGTGGACGAGAGTTATCATTTATAACTCTGCAGGTTTGTGAATTGCAGTGCCCTGAACCTCCATTTTACAACTCGCTTTTTTGGGAGCTGGCCGCAAAAGCGCAGGATGGCTTCAGGCCCTGTTCTGGTTCCGGGGGGCAGGCTGAGCCTGTGGTTAATTCTTCTTCCTGATGGGAAAATAGAGTGACCTGTGCCTGTCCCAACACCAAGAGCTAGTCTCTCGTTGGTTCCCCGTCTTCCCGTTCATCCTCAGGACAAATTGCAACCTGTACGGAACAGGAGCTTAAAGGTGCTGATGCTCCAAGTAGGGAGATTGCTAGTAAAGTGGCTGGAATGGCGAACCCGGGCACAAGGAGATGAGAAATGAGATGCGTTTTAGAAACCTTTCCCCATCACACGGTGTACCATCTTCTGGGTTTCTCATGCATGTTTTCGATGTAGGAAGATGCCCTTGAACCTGGAGATTTGGGACCCATGCGATGGGTACCACGCAGTATTACTTTAAAGGGTCTGCGTTTGCTCACCCAACCTCACCAAACCTCTCAGCCCCAAGAGTGTCCACCCTTATGTCTCATCCAGCTGTGGGTCTAGATATGGTCAATCCAGGTTGCATCACAGCCCCTGAACTCATTGTGTAAGAATTTCTATCTCTTTCACTGTCGTTGTTTCATGGGTTTTTCAAAGTAATTTATTTTCATAATGGGGTTTAGCTGCTTTTCACGGCTGTGTTTATGCCGCTTTACACCCACTTGACACACTAACAGAGAGATATCAATACATAGGTTTTAAGATTATTACTAGTCAGATATATTCTTGTGCGGTGAATAGGGCGTGTTGAGTCCAGTTCTCTGAGCAAGGAGTAGGTCTTGTCTATTACATATTGGGTTTATGGAACGGTATCTGAGCTAATTTGATACCCTTGTTTTATGTATCACCCCACCTCACCTTTCCCGTTAAGCAGCCATAGTGTGTTTTCTGCATGTGTGACTCTGTTCTGTTTTGTAATTCAGTTCAAGTGTAACGGTTTTTACATTCCCTCTATCAGTGATACCTTATGAGAAGTGTCCTTTTCTGTGTGACTTATTTCACTTAGAATCGTCGTACCTAAATCCACTCATCATGCTGCTCCTAACCTTATGACATTGATTTCATGGCTGAGTGATATTCCATTGTACATAAGGACCACAACTTCTTTATCCATTTTTCTCTTTCCTGGGATATTGAAGGTGGAATGAAGTGGAGGTCCTGGTCAACAGAGCAGCCCTAAACTTTGGGGTGCTTGTGTCTTGCTGATTTTTCATTTTCCCAATTTATACCCCCATGAGTGGAAGTGCCCTATGCTCTCTAAGCTGTTTTTTTCAGATGTTTCAGGACTCACCGGACTCTTCTCCAGAGTGGCTCTTGGCAATTTACATCCCGCCCATCAGTGTAGCAAGGCTCCCATTTCTCCATGGCCTGTCCTGCATTTCTGGTTTTGACACTTTTTTCAGCATGGCCCTTTTGACCGATGGGAAGCGAGACTTCTTTGTAGCGCTGATTTGCCTTTCCAGGTTGCTTGGTTGGCCAAAAAGGGCGTATGCGTTTTTTCCTGAATATATTCAGGAAAAAACGCATACGCCCTTTTTGGCCAAGGGCATCATTGTCAACGTTTTGCCGCTTTTCATGTGCTTTAAAGGCGATTCGTATCTACCTCCTGAAATCTGTTTCGTGCAATTCTGCCTTGATTTCAAATCCTCTTCTTTGCCTTCCCTCAATATATTTGTGGACGAGAGTTATCATTTATAACTCTGCAGGTTTGTGAATTGCAGTGCCCTGAACCTCCATTTTACAACTCGCTTTTTTGGGAGCTGGCCGCAAAAGCGCAGGATGGCTTCAGGCCCTGTTCTGGTTCCGGGGGGCAGGCTGAGCCTGTGGTTAATTCTTCTTCCTGATGGGAAAATAGAGTGACCTGTGCCTGTCCCAACACCAAGAGCTAGTCTCTCGTTGGTTCTCCGTCTTCCCGTTCATCCTCAGGACAAATTGCAACCTGTACGGAACAGGAGCTTAAAGGTGCTGATGCTCCAAGTAGGGAGATTGCTAGTAAAGCGGCTGGAATGGCGAACCCGGGCACAAGGAGATGAGAAATGAGGTGCGTTTTACAAACCTTTCCCCATCACACGGTGTACCATCTTCTGGGTTTCTCATGCATGTTTTCGATGTAGGAAGATGCCCTTGAACCTGGAGATATGGGACCCATGCGATGGGTACCACGCAGTATTACTTTAAAGGGTCTGCGTTTGCTCACCCAACCTCACCAAACCTCTCAGCCCCAAGAGTGTCCACCCTTATGTCTCATCCAGCTGTGGGTCTAGATATGGTCAATCCAGGTTGCATCACAGCCCCTGAACTCATTGTGTAAGAATTTCTATCTCTTTCACTGTCGTTGTTTCATGGGTGTTTCAACTAATTTATTTTCATAATGGGGTTTAGCTGCTTTTCACGGCTGTGTTTATGCCGCTTTACACCCACTTGACACACTAACAGAGAGATATCAATACATAGGTTTTAAGATTATTACTAGTCAGATATATTCTTGTGCGGTGAATAGGGCGTGTTGAGTCCAGTTCTCTGAGCAAGGAGTAGGTCTTGTCTACTACATATTAGGTTTATGGAACGGTATCTGAGCTAATTTGATACCCTTGTTTTATGTATCACCCCACCTCACCTTTCCCGTTAAGCAGCCATAGTGTGTTTTCTGCATGTGTGACTCTGTTCTGTTTTGTAATTCAGTTCAAGTGTAACGGTTTTTACATTCCCTCTATCAGTGATACCTTATGAGAAGTGTCCTTTTCTGTGTGACTTATTTCACTTAGAATCGTCGTACCTAAATCCACTCATCATGCTGCTACTAACCTTACGACATTGATTTCATGGCTGAGTGATATTCCATTGTACATAAGGACCACAACTTCTTTATCCATTTTTCTCTTTCCTGGGATATTTAAGGTGGAATGAAGTGGAGGTCCTGGTCAACAGAGCAGCCCTAAACTTTGGGGTGCTTGTGTCTTGCTGATTTTTAATTTTCCCAATTTATACCCCCATGAGTGGAAGTGCCCTATGCTCTCTAAGCTGTGTTTTTCAGATGTTTCAGGACTCACCGGACACTTCTCCGGAGTGGCTCTTGGCAATTTACATCCCGCCCATCAGTGTAGCAAGGCTCCCATTTCTCCATGGCCTGTCCTGCATTTCTGGTTTTGACACTTTTTTCAGCATGGCCCTTTTGACCGATGGGAAGCGAGACTTCTTTGTAGCGCTGATTTGCCTTTCCAGGTTGCTTGGTTGGCCAAAAAGGGCGTATGCGTTTTTTCCTGAATATATTCAGGAAAAAACGCATACGCCCTTTTTGGCCAAGGGCATCATTGTCAACGTTTTGCTGCTTTTCATGTGCTTTAAAAGCGATTCGAATATACCTCCTGAAATCTGTTTCCTGCAATTCTGCCTTGATTTCAAATCCTCTTCTTTGCCTTCCCTCAATATATTTGTGGACGAGAGTTATCATTGATAACTCTGCAGGTTTGTGAATTGCAGTGCCCTGAACCTCCATTTTACAGCTCGCTTTTTTGGGAGCTGGCCGCAAAAGCGCAGGATGGCTTCAGGCCCTGTTCTGGTTCCGGTGGGCAGGCTGAGCCTGTGGTTAATTCTTCTTTCTGATGGGCAAATAGAGTGACCTGTGCCTGTCCCGACACCAAGAGCTAGTCTCTCGTTGGTTCCCCGTCTTCCCGTTCATCCTCAGGACAAATTGCAACCTGTACGGAACAGGAGGTGAAAGGTGCTGATGCTCCAAGTAGGGAGATTGCTGGTAAAGCGGCTGGAATGGCGAACCCGGGCACAAGGAGATGAGAAATGAGGTGCGTTTTAGAAACCTTTCCCCATCACACGGTGTACCATCTTCTGGGTTTCTCATGCATGTTTTCGATATAGGAAGATGCCCTTGAACCTGGAGATTTGGGACCCATGCGATGGGTACCACGCAGTATTACTTTAAAGGGTCTGCGTTTGCTCACCCAACCTCACCAAACCTCTCAGCCCCAACAGTGTCCACCCTTATGTCTCATCCAGCTGTGGGTCTAGATATGGTCAATCCAGGTTGCATCCCAGCCCCTGAACACATTGTGTCAGACTTTCTCTCTCTTTCACTGTCTTTGTTTCATGGGTTTTTCTAAGTTATTTATTTTCATAATGGGATTTAGCTGCTTTTCACTGCTGTGTTTATGCCGCTTTACACCCACTTGACACACTAACAGAGAGATATCAATACATAGGTTTTATGATTATTACTAGTCAGATATATTCTTGTGCGGTGAATAGGGCGTGTTGAGTCCAGTTCTCTGAGCAAGGAGTAGGTCTTGTCTATTACATATTGGGTTTATGGAACGGTATCTGAGCTAATTTGATACCCTTGTTTTATGTATCACCCCACCTCACCTTTCCCGTTAAGCAGCCATAGTGTGTTTTCTGCATGTGTGACTCTGTTCTGTTTTGTAATTCAGTTCAAGTGTAACGGTTTTTACATTCCCTCTATCAGTGATACCTTATGAGAAGTGTCCTTTTCTGTGTGACTTATTTCACTTAGAATCGTCGTACCTAAATCCACTCATCATGCTGCTACTAACCTTACGACATTGATTTCCTGGCTGAGTGATATTCCATTGTACATAAGGACCACAACTTCTTTATCCATTTTTCTCTTTCCTGGGATATTGAAGGTGGAATGAAGTGGAGGTCCTTGTCAACAGAGCAGCCCTCAACTTTGGGGTGCTTGTGACTTGCTGATTTTTCATTTTCCCAATTTATACCCCCATGAGTGGAAGTGCCCTATGCTCTCTAAGCTGTGTTTTTCAGATGTTTCAGGACACACCGTACACTTCTCCAGAGTGGCTGTTCGCAATTTACATCCCGCCCATCAGTGTAGCAAGGCTCCCATTTCTCCATGGCCTGTCCTGCATTTCTGGTTTTGACACTTTTTTCAGCATGGCCCTTTTGACCGATGGGAAGCGAGACTTCTTTGAAGCGCTGATTTGCATTTCCAGGTTGCTTGGTTGGCCACAAAGGGCGTATGCGTTTTTTCCTGAATATATTCAGGAAAAAACGCATACGCCCTTTTTGGCCAAGGGCATCATTGTCAACGTTTTGCCGCTTTTCATGTGCTTTAAAGGCGATTCGTATCTACCTCCTGAAATCTGTTTCCTGCAATTCTGCCTTGATTTCAAATCCTCTTCTTTGCCTTCCCTCAATATATTTGTGGACGAGAGTTATCATTTATAACTCTGCAGGTTTGTGAATTGCAGTGCCCTGAACCTCCATTTTACAACTCGTTTTTATGGGAGCTGGCCACAAAATCGCAGAATGGCTTCAGGCCCTGTTCTGGTTCCGGGGTCAGGCTGAGCCTGTGGTTAATTCTTCTTTCTGATGGGAAAATAGAGTGACCTGTGCCTGTCCCAACACCAAGAGCTAGTCTCTCGTTGGTTCAACGTCTTCCCGTTTATCCTCAGGACAAATTGCAACCTGTACGGAACAGGATGTTAAAGGTGCTGATGCTCCAAGTAGGGAGCTTGCTAGTAAAGCGGCTGGAATGGCGAACCTCGGCACAAGGAGATGAGAAATGAGGTGCGTTTTAGAAACCTTTCCCCATCACACGGTGTACCATCTTCTGGGTTTCTCATGCATGTTTTTGATGTAGGAAGATGCCCTTGAAACTGGAGATTTGGGACCCATGCGATGGGTACCACGCAGTATTACTTTAAAGGGTCTGCATTTGCTCACCCAACCTCACCGAACCTCTCAGCCCCAAGAGTGTCCACCCTTATGTCTCATCCAGCTGTGCGTCTAGATATGGTCAATCCAGGTTGCATCACAGCCCCTGAACGCATTGTGTAAGAATTTCTCTCTCTTTCACTGTCTTTGTTTCATGGGTGTTTCAAAGTAATTTATTTTTATAATGGGGTTTAGCTGCTTTTCACTGCTGTGTTTATGCCGCTTTACACCCACTTGACACACTAACAGAGAGATATCAATACATAGGTTTTACGATTATTACTAGTCAGATATATTCTTGTGCGGTGAATAGGGCGTGTTGAGTACAGTTCTCTGAGCAAGGAGTAGGTCTTGTCTATTACATATTGGGTTTATGGAACGGTATCTGAGCTAATTTGAAACCCTTGTTTTATGTATCACCCCACCTCACCTTTCCCGTTAAGCAGCCATAGTGTGTTTTCTGCATGTGTGACTCTGTTCTGTTTTGTAATTCAGTTCAAGTGTAACGGTTTTTACATTCCCTCTATCAGTGATACCTTATGAGAAGTGTCCTTTTCTGTGTGACTTATTTCACTTAGAATCATCGTACCTAAATCCACTCATCATGCTGCTACTAACCTTATGACATTGATTTCATGGCTGAGTGATATTCCATTGTACATAAGGACCACAACTTCTTTATCCATTTTTCTCTTTCCTGGGATATTTAAGGTGGAATGAAGTGGAGGTCCTGGTCAACAGAGCAGCCCTAAACTTTGGGGTGCTTGTGTCTTGCTGATTTTTAATTTTCCCAATTTATACCCCCATGAGTGGAAGTGCCCTATGCTCTCTAAGCTGTGTTTTTCAGATGTTTCAGGACTCACCGGACACTTCTCCGGAGTGGCTCTTGGCAATTTACATCCCGCCCATCAGTGTAGCAAGGCTCCCATTTCTCCATGGCCTGTCCTGCATTTCTGGTTTTGACACTTTTTTCAGCATGGCCCTTTTGACCGATGGGAAGCGAGACTTCTTTGTAGCGCTGATTTGCCTTTCCAGGTTGCTTGGTTGGCCAAAAAGGGCGTATGCGTTTTTTCCTGAATATATTCAGGAAAAAACGCATACGCCCTTTTTGGCCAAGGGCATCATTGTCAACGTTTTGCCGCTTTTCATGTGCTTTAAAGGCGATTCGTATCTACCTCCTGAAATCTGTTTCCTGCAATTCTGCCTTGATTTCAAATCCTCTTCTTTGCCTTCCCTCAATATATTTGTGGACGAGAGTTATCATTTATAACTCTGCAGGTTTGTGAATTGCAGTGCCCTGAACCTCCATTTTTCAACTCGTTTTTATGGGAGCTGCCCGCAAAATCGCAGAATGGCTTCAGGCCCTGTTCTGGTTCCGGGGCGCAGGCTGAGCCTGTGGTTAATTCTTCTTTCTGATGGGAAAATAGAGTGACCTGTGCCTGTCCCAACACCAAGAGCTAGTCTCTCGTTGGTTCCCCGTCTTCCCGTTCATCCTCAGGACAAATTGCAACCTGTACGGAACAGGAGGTTAAAGGTGCTGATGCTCCAAGTAGGGAGGTTGCTAGTAAAGCGGCTGGAATGGCGAACCCGGGCACAAGGAGATGAGAAATGAGGTGCGTTTTAGAAACCTTTCCCCATCACACGGTGTACCATCTTCTGGATTTCTCATGCATGTTTTTGATGTACGAAGATGCCCTTGAACCTGGAGATTTGGGACCCATGCGATGGGTACCACGCAGTATTACTTTAAAGGGTCTGCGTTTGCTCACCCAACCTCACCAAACCTCTCAGCCCCAAGAGTGTCCACCCTTATGTCTCATCCAGCTGTGCGTCTAGATATGGTCAATCCAGGTTGCATCACAGCCCCTGAACGCATTGTGTAAGAATTTCTCTCTCTTTCACTGCCTTTGTTTCATGGGTGTTTCAAAGTAATTTATTTTTATAATGGGTTTTAGCTGCTTTTCACTGCTGTGTTTATGCCGCTTTACACCCACTTGACACACTAACAGAGAGATATCAATACATAGGTTTTAAGATTATTACTAGTCAGATATATTCTTGTGCGGTGAATAGGGCGTGTTGAGTCCAGTTCTCTGAGCAAGGAGTAGGTCTTGTCTACTACATATTAGGTTTATGGAACGGTATCTGAGATAATTTGATACCCTTGTTTTATGTATCACCCCACCTCACCTTTCCCGTTAAGCAGCCATAGTGTGTTTTCTGCATGTGTGACTCTGTTCTGTTTTGTAATTCAGTTCAAGTGTAACGGTTTTTACATTCCCTCTATCAGTGATACCTTATGAGAAGTGTCCTTTTCTGTGTGACTTATTTCACTTAGAATCATCGTACCTAAATCCACTCATCATGCTGCTACTAACCTTACGACATTGATTTCATGGCTGAGTGATATTCCATTGTACATAAGGACCACAACTTCTTTATCCATTTTTCTCTTTCCTGGGATATTTAAGGTGGAATGAAGTGGAGGTCCTGGTCAACAGAGCAGCCCTAAACTTTGGGGTGCTTGTGTCTTGCTGATTTTTAATTTTCCCAATTTATACCCCCATGAGTGGAAGTGCCCTATGCTCTCTAAGCTGTGTTTTTCAGATGTTTCAGGACTCACCGGACACTTCTCCGGAGTGGCTCTTGGCAATTTACATCCCGCCCATCAGTGTAGCAAGGCTCCCATTTCTCCATGGCCTGTCCTGCATTTCTGGTTTTGACACTTTTTTCAGCATGGCCCTTTTGACCGATGGGAAGCGAGACTTCTTTGTAGCGCTGATTTGCCTTTCCAGGTTGCTTGGTTGGCCAAAAAGGGCGTATGCGTTTTTTCCTGAATATATTCAGGAAAAAACGCATACGCCCTTTTTGGCCAAGGGCATCATTGTCAACGTTTTGCTGCTTTTCATGTGCTTTAAAAGCGATTCGAATATACCTCCTGAAATCTGTTTCCTGCAATTCTGCCTTGATTTCAAATCCTCTTCTTTGCCTTCCCTCAATATATTTGTGGACGAGAGTTATCATTGATAACTCTGCAGGTTTGTGAATTGCAGTGCCCTGAACCTCCATTTTACAGCTCGCTTTTTTGGGAGCTGGCCGCAAAAGCGCAGGATGGCTTCAGGCCCTGTTCTGGTTCCGGTGGGCAGGCTGAGCCTGTGGTTAATTCTTCTTTCTGATGGGAAAATAGAGTGACCTGTGCCTGTCCCGACACCAAGAGCTAGTCTCTCGTTGGTTCCCCGTCTTCCCGTTCATCCTCAGGACAAATTGCAACCTGTACGGAACAGGAGGTGAAAGGTGCTGATGCTCCAAGTAGGGAGATTGCTGGTAAAGCGGCTGGAATGGCGAACCCGGGCACAAGGAGATGAGAAATGAGGTGCGTTTTAGAAACCTTTCCCCATCACACGGTGTACCATCTTCTGGGTTTCTCATGCATGTTTTCGATATAGGAAGATGCCCTTGAACCTGGAGATTTGGGACCCATGCGATGGGTACCACGCAGTATTACTTTAAAGGGTCTGCGTTTGCTCACCCAACCTCACCAAACCTCTCAGCCCCAACAGTGTCCACCCTTATGTCTCATCCAGCTGTGGGTCTAGATATGGTCAATCCAGGTTGCATCCCAGCCCCTGAACACATTGTGTCAGACTTTCTCTCTCTTTCACTGTCTTTGTTTCATGGGTTTTTCTAAGTTATTTATTTTCATAATGGGATTTAGCTGCTTTTCACTGCTGTGTTTATGCCGCTTTACACCCACTTGACACACTAACAGAGAGATATCAATACATAGGTTTTACGATTATTACTAGTCAGATATATTCTTGTGCGGTGAATAGGGCGTGTTGAGTCCAGTTCTCTGAGCAAGGAGTAGGTCTTGTCTATTACATATTGGGTTTATGGAACGGTATCTGAGCTAATTTGATACCCTTGTTTTATGTATCACCCCACCTCACCTTTCCCGTTAAGCAGCCATAGTGTGTTTTCTGCATGTGTGACTCTGTTCTGTTTTGTAATTCAGTTCAAGTGTAACGGTTTTTACATTCCCTCTATCAGTGATACCTTATGAGAAGTGTCCTTTTCTGTGTGACTTATTTCACTTAGAATCGTCGTACCTAAATCCACTCATCATGCTGCTACTAACCTTACGACATTGATTTCCTGGCTGAGTGATATTCCATTGTACATAAGGACCACAACTTCTTTATCCATTTTTCTCTTTCCTGGGATATTGAAGGTGGAATGAAGTGGAGGTCCTTGTCAACAGAGCAGCCCTCAACTTTGGGGTGCTTGTGACTTGCTGATTTTTCATTTTCCCAATTTATACCCCCATGAGTGGAAGTGCCCTATGCTCTCTAAGCTGTGTTTTTCAGATGTTTCAGGACACACCGTACACTTCTCCAGAGTGGCTGTTCGCAATTTACATCCCGCCCATCAGTGTAGCAAGGCTCCCATTTCTCCATGGCCTGTCCTGCATTTCTGGTTTTGACACTTTTTTCAGCATGGCCCTTTTGACCGATGGGAAGCGAGACTTCTTTGAAGCGCTGATTTGCATTTCCAGGTTGCTTGGTTGGCCACAAAGGGCGTATGCGTTTTTTCCTGAATATATTCAGGAAAAAACGCATACGCCCTTTTTGGCCAAGGGCATCATTGTCAACGTTTTGCCGCTTTTCATGTGCCTAAAGGCGATTCGTATCTACCTCCTGAAATCTGTTTCCTGCAATTCTGCCTTGATTTCAAATCCTCTTCTTTGCCTTCCCTCAATATATTTGTGGACGAGAGTTATCATTTATAACTCTGCAGGTTTGTGAATTGCAGTGCCCTGAACCTCCATTTTACAACTCGTTTTTATGGGAGCTGGCCACAAAATCGCAGAATGGCTTCAGGCCCTGTTCTGGTTCCGGGGTCAGGCTGAGCCTGTGGTTAATTCTTCTTTCTGATGGGAAAATAGAGTGACCTGTGCCTGTCCCAACACCAAGAGCTAGTCTCTCGTTGGTTCAACGTCTTCCCGTTTATCCTCAGGACAAATTGCAACCTGTACGGAACAGGATGTTAAAGGTGCTGATGCTCCAAGTAGGGAGCTTGCTAGTAAAGCGGCTGGAATGGCGAACCCCGGCACAAGGAGATGAGAAATGAGGTGCGTTTTAGAAACCTTTCCCCATCACACGGTGTACCATCTTCTGGGTTTCTCATGCATGTTTTTGATGTAGGAAGATGCCCTTGAAACTGGAGATTTGGGACCCATGCGATGGGTACCACGCAGTATTACTTTAAAGGGTCTGCATTTGCTCACCCAACCTCACCGAACCTCTCAGCCCCAAGAGTGTCCACCCTTATGTCTCATCCAGCTGTGCGTCTAGATATGGTCAATCCAGGTTGCATCACAGCCCCTGAACGCATTGTGTAAGAATTTCTCTCTCTTTCACTGTCTTTGTTTCATGGGTGTTTCAAAGTAATTTATTTTTATAATGGGGTTTAGCTGCTTTTCACTGCTGTGTTTATGCCGCTTTACACCCACTTGACACACTAACAGAGAGATATCAATACATAGGTTTTACGATTATTACTAGTCAGATATATTCTTGTGCGGTGAATAGGGCGTGTTGAGTACAGTTCTCTGAGCAAGGAGTAGGTCTTGTCTATTACATATTGGGTTTATGGAACGGTATCTGAGCTAATTTGAAACCCTTGTTTTATGTATCACCCCACCTCACCTTTCCCGTTAAGCAGCCATAGTGTGTTTTCTGCATGTGTGACTCTGTTCTGTTTTGTAATTCAGTTCAAGTGTAACGGTTTTTACATTCCCTCTATCAGTGATACCTTATGAGAAGTGTCCTTTTCTGTGTGACTTATTTCACTTAGAATCATCGTACCTAAATCCACTCATCATGCTGCTACTAACCTTATGACATTGATTTCATGGCTGAGTGATATTCCATTGTACATAAGGACCACAACTTCTTTATCCATTTTTCTCTTTCCTGGGATATTTAAGGTGGAATGAAGTGGAGGTCCTGGTCAACAGAGCAGCCCTAAACTTTGGGGTGCTTGTGTCTTGCTGATTTTTAATTTTCCCAATTTATACCCCCATGAGTGGAAGTGCCCTATGCTCTCTAAGCTGTGTTTTTCAGATGTTTCAGGACTCACCGGACACTTCTCCGGAGTGGCTCTTGGCAATTTACATCCCGCCCATCAGTGTAGCAAGGCTCCCATTTCTCCATGGCCTGTCCTGCATTTCTGGTTTTGACACTTTTTTCAGCATGGCCCTTTTGACCGATGGGAAGCGAGACTTCTTTGTAGCGCTGATTTGCCTTTCCAGGTTGCTTGGTTGGCCAAAAAGGGCGTATGCGTTTTTTCCTGAATATATTCAGGAAAAAACGCATACGCCCTTTTTGGCCAAGGGCATCATTGTCAACGTTTTGCCGCTTTTCATGTGCTTTAAAGGCGATTCGTATCTACCTCCTGAAATCTGTTTCCTGCAATTCTGCCTTGATTTCAAATCCTCTTCTTTGCCTTCCCTCAATATATTTGTGGACGAGAGTTATCATTTATAACTCTGCAGGTTTGTGAATTGCAGTGCCCTGAACCTCCATTTTTCAACTCGTTTTTATGGGAGCTGCCCGCAAAATCGCAGAATGGCTTCAGGCCCTGTTCTGGTTCCGGGGCGCAGGCTGAGCCTGTGGTTAATTCTTCTTTCTGATGGGAAAATAGAGTGACCTGTGCCTGTCCCAACACCAAGAGCTAGTCTCTCGTTGGTTCCCCGTCTTCCCGTTCATCCTCAGGACAAATTGCAACCTGTACGGAACAGGAGGTTAAAGGTGCTGATGCTCCAAGTAGGGAGGTTGCTAGTAAAGCGGCTGGAATGGCGAACCCGGGCACAAGGAGATGAGAAATGAGGTGCGTTTTAGAAACCTTTCCCCATCACACGGTGTACCATCTTCTGGATTTCTCATGCATGTTTTTGATGTACGAAGATGCCCTTGAACCTGGAGATTTGGGACCCATGCGATGGGTACCACGCAGTATTACTTTAAAGGGTCTGCGTTTGCTCACCCAACCTCACCAAACCTCTCAGCCCCAAGAGTGTCCACCCTTATGTCTCATCCAGCTGTGCGTCTAGATATGGTCAATCCAGGTTGCATCACAGCCCCTGAACGCATTGTGTAAGAATTTCTCTCTCTTTCACTGCCTTTGTTTCATGGGTGTTTCAAAGTAATTTATTTTTATAATGGGGTTTAGCTGCTTTTCACTGCTGTGTTTATGCCGCTTTACACCCACTTGACACACTAACAGAGAGATATCAATACATAGGTTTTAAGATTATTACTAGTCAGATATATTCTTGTGCGGTGAATAGGGCGTGTTGAGTCCAGTTCTCTGAGCAAGGAGTAGGTCTTGTCTACTACATATTAGGTTTATGGAACGGTATCTGAGATAATTTGATACCCTTGTTTTATGTATCACCCCACCTCACCTTTCCCGTTAAGCAGCCATAGTGTGTTTTCTGCATGTGTGACTCTGTTCTGTTTTGTAATTCAGTTCAAGTGTAACGGTTTTTACATTCCCTCTATCAGTGATACCTTATGAGAAGTGTCCTTTTCTGTGTGACTTATTTCACTTAGAATCATCGTACCTAAATCCACTCATCATGCTGCTACTAACCTTACGACATTGATTTCATGGCTGAGTGATATTCCATTGTACATAAGGACCACAACTTCTTTATCCATTTTTCTCTTTCCTGGGATATTTAAGGTGGAATGAAGTGGAGGTCCTGGTCAACAGAGCAGCCCTAAACTTTGGGGTGCTTGTGTCTTGCTGATTTTTAATTTTCCCAATTTATACCCCCATGAGTGGAAGTGCCCTATGCTCTCTAAGCTGTGTTTTTCAGATGTTTCAGGACTCACCGGACACTTCTCCGGAGTGGCTCTTGGCAATTTACATCCCGCCCATCAGTGTAGCAAGGCTCCCATTTCTCCATGGCCTGTCCTGCATTTCTGGTTTTGACACTTTTTTCAGCATGGCCCTTTTGACCGATGGGAAGCGAGACTTCTTTGTAGCGCTGATTTGCCTTTCCAGGTTGCTTGGTTGGCCAAAAAGGGCGTATGCGTTTTTTCCTGAATATATTCAGGAAAAAACGCATACGCCCTTTTTGGCCAAGGGCATCATTGTCAACGTTTTGCTGCTTTTCATGTGCTTTAAAAGCGATTCGAATATACCTCCTGAAATCTGTTTCCTGCAATTCTGCCTTGATTTCAAATCCTCTTCTTTGCCTTCCCTCAATATATTTGTGGACGAGAGTTATCATTGATAACTCTGCAGGTTTGTGAATTGCAGTGCCCTGAACCTCCATTTTACAGCTCGCTTTTTTGGGAGCTGGCCGCAAAAGCGCAGGATGGCTTCAGGCCCTGTTCTGGTTCCGGTGGGCAGGCTGAGCCTGTGGTTAATTCTTCTTTCTGATGGGAAAATAGAGTGACCTGTGCCTGTCCCGACACCAAGAGCTAGTCTCTCGTTGGTTCCCCGTCTTCCCGTTCATCCTCAGGACAAA
Organism: Balaenoptera borealis; assembly: GCF_965194805.1. Classification (NCBI taxonomy): domain Eukaryota; kingdom Metazoa; phylum Chordata; class Mammalia; order Artiodactyla; family Balaenopteridae; genus Balaenoptera; species Balaenoptera borealis. The sequence continues at coordinate 2,071,617 of NW_028124006.1, forward strand.
TTGCAACCTGTACGGAACAGGAGGTGAAAGGTGCTGATGCTCCAAGTAGGGAGATTGCTGGTAAAGCGGCTGGAATGGCGAACCCGGGCACAAGGAGATGAGAAATGAGGTGCGTTTTAGAAACCTTTCCCCATCACACGGTGTACCATCTTCTGGGTTTCTCATGCATGTTTTCGATATAGGAAGATGCCCTTGAACCTGGAGATTTGGGACCCATGCGATGGGTACCACGCAGTATTACTTTAAAGGGTCTGCGTTTGCTCACCCAACCTCACCAAACCTCTCAGCCCCAACAGTGTCCACCCTTATGTCTCATCCAGCTGTGGGTCTAGATATGGTCAATCCAGGTTGCATCCCAGCCCCTGAACACATTGTGTCAGACTTTCTCTCTCTTTCACTGTCTTTGTTTCATGGGTTTTTCTAAGTTATTTATTTTCATAATGGGATTTAGCTGCTTTTCACTGCTGTGTTTATGCCGCTTTACACCCACTTGACACACTAACAGAGAGATATCAATACATAGGTTTTACGATTATTACTAGTCAGATATATTCTTGTGCGGTGAATAGGGCGTGTTGAGTCCAGTTCTCTGAGCAAGGAGTAGGTCTTGTCTATTACATATTGGGTTTATGGAACGGTATCTGAGCTAATTTGATACCCTTGTTTTATGTATCACCCCACCTCACCTTTCCCGTTAAGCAGCCATAGTGTGTTTTCTGCATGTGTGACTCTGTTCTGTTTTGTAATTCAGTTCAAGTGTAACGGTTTTTACATTCCCTCTATCAGTGATACCTTATGAGAAGTGTCCTTTTCTGTGTGACTTATTTCACTTAGAATCGTCGTACCTAAATCCACTCATCATGCTGCTACTAACCTTACGACATTGATTTCCTGGCTGAGTGATATTCCATTGTACATAAGGACCACAACTTCTTTATCCATTTTTCTCTTTCCTGGGATATTGAAGGTGGAATGAAGTGGAGGTCCTTGTCAACAGAGCAGCCCTCAACTTTGGGGTGCTTGTGACTTGCTGATTTTTCATTTTCCCAATTTATACCCCCATGAGTGGAAGTGCCCTATGCTCTCTAAGCTGTGTTTTTCAGATGTTTCAGGACACACCGTACACTTCTCCAGAGTGGCTGTTCGCAATTTACATCCCGCCCATCAGTGTAGCAAGGCTCCCATTTCTCCATGGCCTGTCCTGCATTTCTGGTTTTGACACTTTTTTCAGCATGGCCCTTTTGACCGATGGGAAGCGAGACTTCTTTGAAGCGCTGATTTGCATTTCCAGGTTGCTTGGTTGGCCACAAAGGGCGTATGCGTTTTTTCCTGAATATATTCAGGAAAAAACGCATACGCCCTTTTTGGCCAAGGGCATCATTGTCAACGTTTTGCCGCTTTTCATGTGCCTAAAGGCGATTCGTATCTACCTCCTGAAATCTGTTTCCTGCAATTCTGCCTTGATTTCAAATCCTCTTCTTTGCCTTCCCTCAATATATTTGTGGACGAGAGTTATCATTTATAACTCTGCAGGTTTGTGAATTGCAGTGCCCTGAACCTCCATTTTACAACTCGTTTTTATGGGAGCTGGCCACAAAATCGCAGAATGGCTTCAGGCCCTGTTCTGGTTCCGGGGTCAGGCTGAGCCTGTGGTTAATTCTTCTTTCTGATGGGAAAATAGAGTGACCTGTGCCTGTCCCAACACCAAGAGCTAGTCTCTCGTTGGTTCAACGTCTTCCCGTTTATCCTCAGGACAAATTGCAACCTGTACGGAACAGGATGTTAAAGGTGCTGATGCTCCAAGTAGGGAGCTTGCTAGTAAAGCGGCTGGAATGGCGAACCCCGGCACAAGGAGATGAGAAATGAGGTGCGTTTTAGAAACCTTTCCCCATCACACGGTGTACCATCTTCTGGGTTTCTCATGCATGTTTTTGATGTAGGAAGATGCCCTTGAAACTGGAGATTTGGGACCCATGCGATGGGTACCACGCAGTATTACTTTAAAGGGTCTGCATTTGCTCACCCAACCTCACCGAACCTCTCAGCCCCAAGAGTGTCCACCCTTATGTCTCATCCAGCTGTGCGTCTAGATATGGTCAATCCAGGTTGCATCACAGCCCCTGAACGCATTGTGTAAGAATTTCTCTCTCTTTCACTGTCTTTGTTTCATGGGTGTTTCAAAGTAATTTATTTTTATAATGGGGTTTAGCTGCTTTTCACTGCTGTGTTTATGCCGCTTTACACCCACTTGACACACTAACAGAGAGATATCAATACATAGGTTTTACGATTATTACTAGTCAGATATATTCTTGTGCGGTGAATAGGGCGTGTTGAGTACAGTTCTCTGAGCAAGGAGTAGGTCTTGTCTATTACATATTGGGTTTATGGAACGGTATCTGAGCTAATTTGAAACCCTTGTTTTATGTATCACCCCACCTCACCTTTCCCGTTAAGCAGCCATAGTGTGTTTTCTGCATGTGTGACTCTGTTCTGTTTTGTAATTCAGTTCAAGTGTAACGGTTTTTACATTCCCTCTATCAGTGATACCTTATGAGAAGTGTCCTTTTCTGTGTGACTTATTTCACTTAGAATCATCGTACCTAAATCCACTCATCATGCTGCTACTAACCTTATGACATTGATTTCATGGCTGAGTGATATTCCATTGTACATAAGGACCACAACTTCTTTATCCATTTTTCTCTTTCCTGGGATATTTAAGGTGGAATGAAGTGGAGGTCCTGGTCAACAGAGCAGCCCTAAACTTTGGGGTGCTTGTGTCTTGCTGATTTTTAATTTTCCCAATTTATACCCCCATGAGTGGAAGTGCCCTATGCTCTCTAAGCTGTGTTTTTCAGATGTTTCAGGACTCACCGGACACTTCTCCGGAGTGGCTCTTGGCAATTTACATCCCGCCCATCAGTGTAGCAAGGCTCCCATTTCTCCATGGCCTGTCCTGCATTTCTGGTTTTGACACTTTTTTCAGCATGGCCCTTTTGACCGATGGGAAGCGAGACTTCTTTGTAGCGCTGATTTGCCTTTCCAGGTTGCTTGGTTGGCCAAAAAGGGCGTATGCGTTTTTTCCTGAATATATTCAGGAAAAAACGCATACGCCCTTTTTGGCCAAGGGCATCATTGTCAACGTTTTGCCGCTTTTCATGTGCTTTAAAGGCGATTCGTATCTACCTCCTGAAATCTGTTTCCTGCAATTCTGCCTTGATTTCAAATCCTCTTCTTTGCCTTCCCTCAATATATTTGTGGACGAGAGTTATCATTTATAACTCTGCAGGTTTGTGAATTGCAGTGCCCTGAACCTCCATTTTTCAACTCGTTTTTATGGGAGCTGCCCGCAAAATCGCAGAATGGCTTCAGGCCCTGTTCTGGTTCCGGGGCGCAGGCTGAGCCTGTGGTTAATTCTTCTTTCTGATGGGAAAATAGAGTGACCTGTGCCTGTCCCAACACCAAGAGCTAGTCTCTCGTTGGTTCCCCGTCTTCCCGTTCATCCTCAGGACAAATTGCAACCTGTACGGAACAGGAGGTTAAAGGTGCTGATGCTCCAAGTAGGGAGGTTGCTAGTAAAGCGGCTGGAATGGCGAACCCGGGCACAAGGAGATGAGAAATGAGGTGCGTTTTAGAAACCTTTCCCCATCACACGGTGTACCATCTTCTGGATTTCTCATGCATGTTTTTGATGTACGAAGATGCCCTTGAACCTGGAGATTTGGGACCCATGCGATGGGTACCACGCAGTATTACTTTAAAGGGTCTGCGTTTGCTCACCCAACCTCACCAAACCTCTCAGCCCCAAGAGTGTCCACCCTTATGTCTCATCCAGCTGTGCGTCTAGATATGGTCAATCCAGGTTGCATCACAGCCCCTGAACGCATTGTGTAAGAATTTCTCTCTCTTTCACTGCCTTTGTTTCATGGGTGTTTCAAAGTAATTTATTTTTATAATGGGGTTTAGCTGCTTTTCACTGCTGTGTTTATGCCGCTTTACACCCACTTGACACACTAACAGAGAGATATCAATACATAGGTTTTAAGATTATTACTAGTCAGATATATTCTTGTGCGGTGAATAGGGCGTGTTGAGTCCAGTTCTCTGAGCAAGGAGTAGGTCTTGTCTACTACATATTAGGTTTATGGAACGGTATCTGAGATAATTTGATACCCTTGTTTTATGTATCACCCCACCTCACCTTTCCCGTTAAGCAGCCATAGTGTGTTTTCTGCATGTGTGACTCTGTTCTGTTTTGTAATTCAGTTCAAGTGTAACGGTTTTTACATTCCCTCTATCAGTGATACCTTATGAGAAGTGTCCTTTTCTGTGTGACTTATTTCACTTAGAATCATCGTACCTAAATCCACTCATCATGCTGCTACTAACCTTACGACATTGATTTCATGGCTGAGTGATATTCCATTGTACATAAGGACCACAACTTCTTTATCCATTTTTCTCTTTCCTGGGATATTTAAGGTGGAATGAAGTGGAGGTCCTGGTCAACAGAGCAGCCCTAAACTTTGGGGTGCTTGTGTCTTGCTGATTTTTAATTTTCCCAATTTATACCCCCATGAGTGGAAGTGCCCTATGCTCTCTAAGCTGTGTTTTTCAGATGTTTCAGGACTCACCGGACACTTCTCCGGAGTGGCTCTTGGCAATTTACATCCCGCCCATCAGTGTAGCAAGGCTCCCATTTCTCCATGGCCTGTCCTGCATTTCTGGTTTTGACACTTTTTTCAGCATGGCCCTTTTGACCGATGGGAAGCGAGACTTCTTTGTAGCGCTGATTTGCCTTTCCAGGTTGCTTGGTTGGCCAAAAAGGGCGTATGCGTTTTTTCCTGAATATATTCAGGAAAAAACGCATACGCCCTTTTTGGCCAAGGGCATCATTGTCAACGTTTTGCTGCTTTTCATGTGCTTTAAAAGCGATTCGAATATACCTCCTGAAATCTGTTTCCTGCAATTCTGCCTTGATTTCAAATCCTCTTCTTTGCCTTCCCTCAATATATTTGTGGACGAGAGTTATCATTGATAACTCTGCAGGTTTGTGAATTGCAGTGCCCTGAACCTCCATTTTACAGCTCGCTTTTTTGGGAGCTGGCCGCAAAAGCGCAGGATGGCTTCAGGCCCTGTTCTGGTTCCGGTGGGCAGGCTGAGCCTGTGGTTAATTCTTCTTTCTGATGGGAAAATAGAGTGACCTGTGCCTGTCCCGACACCAAGAGCTAGTCTCTCGTTGGTTCCCCGTCTTCCCGTTCATCCTCAGGACAAATTGCAACCTGTACGGAACAGGAGGTGAAAGGTGCTGATGCTCCAAGTAGGGAGATTGCTGGTAAAGCGGCTGGAATGGCGAACCCGGGCACAAGGAGATGAGAAATGAGGTGCGTTTTAGAAACCTTTCCCCATCACACGGTGTACCATCTTCTGGGTTTCTCATGCATGTTTTCGATATAGGAAGATGCCCTTGAACCTGGAGATTTGGGACCCATGCGATGGGTACCACGCAGTATTACTTTAAAGGGTCTGCGTTTGCTCACCCAACCTCACCAAACCTCTCAGCCCCAACAGTGTCCACCCTTATGTCTCATCCAGCTGTGGGTCTAGATATGGTCAATCCAGGTTGCATCCCAGCCCCTGAACACATTGTGTCAGACTTTCTCTCTCTTTCACTGTCTTTGTTTCATGGGTTTTTCTAAGTTATTTATTTTCATAATGGGATTTAGCTGCTTTTCACTGCTGTGTTTATGCCGCTTTACACCCACTTGACACACTAACAGAGAGATATCAATACATAGGTTTTACGATTATTACTAGTCAGATATATTCTTGTGCGGTGAATAGGGCGTGTTGAGTCCAGTTCTCTGAGCAAGGAGTAGGTCTTGTCTATTACATATTGGGTTTATGGAACGGTATCTGAGCTAATTTGATACCCTTGTTTTATGTATCACCCCACCTCACCTTTCCCGTTAAGCAGCCATAGTGTGTTTTCTGCATGTGTGACTCTGTTCTGTTTTGTAATTCAGTTCAAGTGTAACGGTTTTTACATTCCCTCTATCAGTGATACCTTATGAGAAGTGTCCTTTTCTGTGTGACTTATTTCACTTAGAATCGTCGTACCTAAATCCACTCATCATGCTGCTACTAACCTTACGACATTGATTTCCTGGCTGAGTGATATTCCATTGTACATAAGGACCACAACTTCTTTATCCATTTTTCTCTTTCCTGGGATATTGAAGGTGGAATGAAGTGGAGGTCCTTGTCAACAGAGCAGCCCTCAACTTTGGGGTGCTTGTGACTTGCTGATTTTTCATTTTCCCAATTTATACCCCCATGAGTGGAAGTGCCCTATGCTCTCTAAGCTGTGTTTTTCAGATGTTTCAGGACACACCGTACACTTCTCCAGAGTGGCTGTTCGCAATTTACATCCCGCCCATCAGTGTAGCAAGGCTCCCATTTCTCCATGGCCTGTCCTGCATTTCTGGTTTTGACACTTTTTTCAGCATGGCCCTTTTGACCGATGGGAAGCGAGACTTCTTTGAAGCGCTGATTTGCATTTCCAGGTTGCTTGGTTGGCCACAAAGGGCGTATGCGTTTTTTCCTGAATATATTCAGGAAAAAACGCATACGCCCTTTTTGGCCAAGGGCATCATTGTCAACGTTTTGCCGCTTTTCATGTGCCTAAAGGCGATTCGTATCTACCTCCTGAAATCTGTTTCCTGCAATTCTGCCTTGATTTCAAATCCTCTTCTTTGCCTTCCCTCAATATATTTGTGGACGAGAGTTATCATTTATAACTCTGCAGGTTTGTGAATTGCAGTGCCCTGAACCTCCATTTTACAACTCGTTTTTATGGGAGCTGGCCACAAAATCGCAGAATGGCTTCAGGCCCTGTTCTGGTTCCGGGGTCAGGCTGAGCCTGTGGTTAATTCTTCTTTCTGATGGGAAAATAGAGTGACCTGTGCCTGTCCCAACACCAAGAGCTAGTCTCTCGTTGGTTCAACGTCTTCCCGTTTATCCTCAGGACAAATTGCAACCTGTACGGAACAGGATGTTAAAGGTGCTGATGCTCCAAGTAGGGAGCTTGCTAGTAAAGCGGCTGGAATGGCGAACCCCGGCACAAGGAGATGAGAAATGAGGTGCGTTTTAGAAACCTTTCCCCATCACACGGTGTACCATCTTCTGGGTTTCTCATGCATGTTTTTGATGTAGGAAGATGCCCTTGAAACTGGAGATTTGGGACCCATGCGATGGGTACCACGCAGTATTACTTTAAAGGGTCTGCATTTGCTCACCCAACCTCACCGAACCTCTCAGCCCCAAGAGTGTCCACCCTTATGTCTCATCCAGCTGTGCGTCTAGATATGGTCAATCCAGGTTGCATCACAGCCCCTGAACGCATTGTGTAAGAATTTCTCTCTCTTTCACTGTCTTTGTTTCATGGGTGTTTCAAAGTAATTTATTTTTATAATGGGGTTTAGCTGCTTTTCACTGCTGTGTTTATGCCGCTTTACACCCACTTGACACACTAACAGAGAGATATCAATACATAGGTTTTACGATTATTACTAGTCAGATATATTCTTGTGCGGTGAATAGGGCGTGTTGAGTACAGTTCTCTGAGCAAGGAGTAGGTCTTGTCTATTACATATTGGGTTTATGGAACGGTATCTGAGCTAATTTGAAACCCTTGTTTTATGTATCACCCCACCTCACCTTTCCCGTTAAGCAGCCATAGTGTGTTTTCTGCATGTGTGACTCTGTTCTGTTTTGTAATTCAGTTCAAGTGTAACGGTTTTTACATTCCCTCTATCAGTGATACCTTATGAGAAGTGTCCTTTTCTGTGTGACTTATTTCACTTAGAATCATCGTACCTAAATCCACTCATCATGCTGCTACTAACCTTATGACATTGATTTCATGGCTGAGTGATATTCCATTGTACATAAGGACCACAACTTCTTTATCCATTTTTCTCTTTCCTGGGATATTTAAGGTGGAATGAAGTGGAGGTCCTGGTCAACAGAGCAGCCCTAAACTTTGGGGTGCTTGTGTCTTGCTGATTTTTAATTTTCCCAATTTATACCCCCATGAGTGGAAGTGCCCTATGCTCTCTAAGCTGTGTTTTTCAGATGTTTCAGGACTCACCGGACACTTCTCCGGAGTGGGTCTTGGCAATTTACATCCCGCCCATCAGTGTAGCAAGGCTCCCATTTCTCCATGGCCTGTCCTGCATTTCTGGTTTTGACACTTTTTTCAGCATGGCCCTTTTGACCGATGGGAAGCGAGACTTCTTTGTAGCGCTGATTTGCCTTTCCAGGTTGCTTGGTTGGCCAAAAAGGGCGTATGCGTTTTTTCCTGAATATATTCAGGAAAAAACGCATACGCCCTTTTTGGCCAAGGGCATCATTGTCAACGTTTTGCCGCTTTTCATGTGCTTTAAAGGCGATTCGTATCTACCTCCTGAAATCTGTTTCCTGCAATTCTGCCTTGATTTCAAATCCTCTTCTTTGCCTTCCCTCAATATATTTGTGGACGAGAGTTATCATTTATAACTCTGCAGGTTTGTGAATTGCAGTGCCCTGAACCTCCATTTTTCAACTCGTTTTTATGGGAGCTGCCCGCAAAATCGCAGAATGGCTTCAGGCCCTGTTCTGGTTCCGGGGCGCAGGCTGAGCCTGTGGTTAATTCTTCTTTCTGATGGGAAAATAGAGTGACCTGTGCCTGTCCCAACACCAAGAGCTAGTCTCTCGTTGGTTCCCCGTCTTCCCGTTCATCCTCAGGACAAATTGCAACCTGTACGGAACAGGAGGTTAAAGGTGCTGATGCTCCAAGTAGGGAGGTTGCTAGTAAAGCGGCTGGAATGGCGAACCCGGGCACAAGGAGATGAGAAATGAGGTGCGTTTTAGAAACCTTTCCCCATCACACGGTGTACCATCTTCTGGATTTCTCATGCATGTTTTTGATGTACGAAGATGCCCTTGAACCTGGAGATTTGGGACCCATGCGATGGGTACCACGCAGTATTACTTTAAAGGGTCTGCGTTTGCTCACCCAACCTCACCAAACCTCTCAGCCCCAAGAGTGTCCACCCTTATGTCTCATCCAGCTGTGCGTCTAGATATGGTCAATCCAGGTTGCATCACAGCCCCTGAACGCATTGTGTAAGAATTTCTCTCTCTTTCACTGCCTTTGTTTCATGGGTGTTTCAAAGTAATTTATTTTTATAATGGGGTTTAGCTGCTTTTCACTGCTGTGTTTATGCCGCTTTACACCCACTTGACACACTAACAGAGATATATCAATACATAGGTTTTACGATTATTATTAGTCAGATATATTCTTGTGCGGTGAATAGGGCGTGTTGAGTCCAGTTCTCTGAGCAAGGAGTAGGTGTTGTGTATTACATATTGGTTTTATGGAACGGTATCTGAGCTAATTTGATACCCTTGTTTTATGTATCACCCCACCTCACCTTTCCCGTTAAGCAGCCATAGTGTGTTTTCTGCATGTGTGACTCTGTTCTGTTTTGTAATTCAGTTCAAGTGTAACGGTTTTTACATTCCCTCTATCAGTGATACCTTATGAGAAGTGTCCTTTTCTGTGTGACTTATTTCACTTAGAATTGTCGTACCTAAATCCACTCATCATGCTGCTACTAACCTTACGACACTGATTTCCTGGCTGAGTGATATTCCATTGTACATAAGGACCACAACTTCTTTATCCATTTTTCTCTTTCCTGGGATATTTAAGGTGGAATGAAGTGGAGGTCCTGGTCAACAGAGCAGCCCTAAACTTTGGGGTGCTTGTGTCTTGCTGATTTTTAATTTTCCCAATTTATACCCCCATGAGTGGAAGTGCCCTATGCTCTCTAAGCTGTGTTTTTCAGATGTTTCAGGACTCACCGGACACTTCTCCAGAGTGGCTCTTGGCAATTTACATCCCGCCCATCAGTGTAGCAAGGCTCCCATTTCTCCATGGCCTGTCCTGCATTTCTGGTTTTGACACTTTTTTCAGCATGGCCCTTTTGACCGATGGGAAGCGAGACTTCTTTGTAGCGCTGATTTGCCTTTCCAGGTTGCTTGGTTGGCCAAAAAGGGCGTATGCATTTTTTCCTGAATATATTCAGGAAAAAACGCATACGCCCTTTTTGGCCAAGGGCATCATTGTCAACGTTTTGCCGCTTTTCATGTGCTTTAAAGGCGATTCGTATCTACCTCCTGAAATCTGTTTCGTGCAATTCTGCCTTGATTTCAAATCCTCTTCTTTGCCTTCCCTCAATATATTTGTGGACGAGAGTTATCATTTATAACTCTGCAGGTTTGTGAATTGCAGTGCCCTGAACCTCCATTTTACAACTCGCTTTTTTGGGAGCTGGCCGCAAAAGCGCAGGATGGCTTCAGGCCCTGTTCTGGTTCCGGGGGGCAGGCTGAGCCTGTGGTTAATTCTTCTTCCTGATGGGAAAATGGAGTGACCTGTGCCTGTCCCAACACCAAGAGCTAGTCTCTCGTTGGTTCCCCGTCTTCCCGTTCATCCTCAGGACAAATTGCAACCTGTACGGAACAGGAGCTTAAAGGTGCTGATGCTCCAATTAGGGAGATTGCTAGTAAAGCGGCTGGAATGGCGAACCCGGGCACAAGGAGATGAGAAATGAGGTGCGTTTTAGAAACCTTTCCCCATCACACGGTGTACCATCTTCTGGGTTTCTCATGCATGTTTTCGATGTAGGAAGATGCCCTTGAACCTGGAGATTTGGGACCCATGCGATGGGTACCACGCAGTATTACTTTAAAGGGTCTGCGTTTGCTCACCCAACCTCACCAAACCTCTCAGCCCCAAGAGTGTCCACCCTTATGTCTCATCCAGCTGTGGGTCTAGATATGGTCAATCCAGGTTGCATCACAGCCCCTGAACTCATTGTGTAAGAATTTCTATCTCTTTCACTGTCGTTGTTTCCTGGGTTTTTCAAAGTAATTTATTTTCATAATGGGGTTTAGCTGCTTTTCACGGCTGTGTTTATGCCGCTTTACACCCACTTGACACACTAACAGAGAGATATCAATACATAGGTTTTAAGATTATTACTAGTCAGATATATTCTTGTGCGGTGAATAGGGCGTGTTGAGTCCAGTTCTCTGAGCAAGGAGTAGGTCTTGTCTACTACATATTGGGTTTATGGAACGGTATCTGAGCTAATTTGATACCCTTGTTTTATGTATCACCCCACCTCACCTTTCCCGTTAAGCAGCCATAGTGTGTTTTCTGCATGTGTGACTCTGTTCTGTTTTGTAATTCAGTTCAAGTGTAACGGTTTTTACATTCCCTCTATCAGTGATACCTTATGAGAAGTGTCCTTTTCTGTGTGACTTATTTCACTTAGAATCGTCGTACCTAAATCCACTCATCATGCTGCTCCTAACCTTATGACATTGATTTCATGGCTGAGTGATATTCCATTGTACATAAGGACCACAACTTCTTTATCCATTTTTCTCTTTCCTGGGATATTTAAGGTGGAATGAAGTGGAGGTCCTTGTCAACAGAGCAGCCCTCAACTTTGGGGTGCTTGTGTCTTGCTGATTTTTCATTTTCCCAATTTATACCCCCATGAGTGGAAGTGCCCTATGCTCTCTAAGCTGTGTTTTTCAGATGTTTCAGGACACACCGTACACTTCTCCAGAGTGGCTGTTGGCAATTTACATCCCGCCCATCAGTGTAGCAAGGCTCCCGTTTCTCCATGGCCTGTCCTGCATTTCTGGTTTTGACACTTTTTTCAGCATGGCCCTTTTGACCGATGGGAAGCGAGACTTCTCTGTAGCGCTGATTTGCCTTTCCAGGTTGCTTGGTTGGCCAAAAAGGGCGTATGCGTTTTTTCCTGAATATATTCAGGAAAAAACGCATACGCCCTTTTTGGCCAAGGGCATCATTGTCAACGTTTTGCCGCTTTTCATGTGCTTTAAAGGCGATTCGTATCTACCTCCTGAAATCTGTTTCGTGCAATTCTGCCTTGATTTCAAATCCTCTTCTTTGCCTTCCCTCAATATATTTGTGGACGAGAGTTATCATTTATAACTCTGCAGGTTTGTGAATTGCAGTGCCCTGAACCTCCATTTTACAACTCGCTTTTTTGGGAGCTGGCCGCAAAAGCGCAGGATGGCTTCAGGCCCTGTTCTGGTTCCGGGGGGCAGGCTGAGCCTGTGGTAAATTCTTCTTTCTGATGGGAAAATAGAGTGACCTGTGCCTGTCCCAACACCAAGAGCTAGTCTCTCGTTGGTTCCCCGTCTTCCCGTTCATCCTCAGAACAAATTGCAACCTGTACGGAACAGGAGCTTAAAGGTGCTGATGCTCCAAGTAGGGAGATTGCTAGTAAAGTGGCTGGAATGGCGAACCCGGGCACAAGGAGATGAGAAATGAGGTGCGTTTTAGAAACCTTTCCCCATCACACGGTGTACCATCTTCTGGGTTTCTCATGCATGTTTTCGATGTAGGAAGATGCCCTTGAACCTGGAGATTTGGGACCCATGCGATGGGTACCACGCAGTATTACTTTAAAGGGTCTGCGTTTGCTCACCCAACCTCACCAAACCTCTCAGCCCCAAGAGTGTCCACCCTTATGTCTCATCCAGCTGTGGGTCTAGATATGGTCAATCCAGGTTGCATCACAGCCCCTGAACTCATTGTGTAAGAATTTCTATCTCTTTCACTGTCGTTGTTTCATGGGTTTTTCAAAGTAATTTATTTTCATAATGGGGTTTAGCTGCTTTTCACGGCTGTGTTTATGCCGCTTTACACCCACTTGACACACTAACAGAGAGATATCAATACATAGGTTTTAAGATTATTACTAGTCAGATATATTCTTGTGCGGTGAATAGGGCGTGTTGAGTCCAGTTCTCTGAGCAAGGAGTAGGTCTTGTCTACTACATATTGGGTTTATGGAACGGTATCTGAGCTAATTTGATACCCTTGTTTTATGTATCACCCCACCTCACCTTTCCCGTTAAGCAGCCATAGTGTGTTTTCTGCATGTGTGACTCTGTTCTGTTTTGTAATTCAGTTCAAGTGTAACGGTTTTTACATTCCCTCTATCAGTGATAACTTATGAGAAGTGTCCTTTTCTGTGTGACTTATTTCACTTAGAATCGTCGTACCTAAATCCACTCATCATGCTGCTCCTAACCTTATGACATTGATTTCATGGCTGAGTGATATTCCATTGTACATAAGGACCACAACTTCTTTATCCATTTTTCTCTTTCCTGGGATATTTAAGGTGGAATGAAGTGGAGGTCCTGGTCAACAGAGCAGCCCTAAACTTTGGGGTGCTTGTGTCTTGCTGATTTTTCATTTTCCCAATTTATACCCCCATGAGTGGAAGTGCCCTATGCTCTCTAAGCTGTGTTTTTCAGATGTTTCAGGACTCACCGGACTCTTCTCCAGAGTGGCTCTTGGCAATTTACATCCCGCCCATCAGTGTAGCAAGGCTCCCATTTCTCCATGGCCTGTCCTGCATTTCTGGTTTTGACACTTTTTTCAGCATGGCCCTTTTGACCGATGGGAAGCGAGACTTCTTTGTAGCGCTGATTTGCCTTTCCAGGTTGCTTGGTTGGCCAAAAAGGGCGTATGCGTTTTTTCCTGAATATATTCAGGAAAAAACGCATACGCCCTTTTTGGCCAAGGGCATCATTGTCAACGTTTTGCCGCTTTTCATGTGCTTTAAAGGCGATTCGTATCTACCTCCTGAAATCTGTTTCCTGCAATTCTGCCTTGATTTCAAATCCTCTTCTTTGCCTTCCCTCAATATACTTGTGGACGAGAGTTATCATTTATAATTCTGCAGGTTTGTGAATTGCAGTGCCCTGAACCTCCATTTTACAACTCGTTTTTATGGGAGCTGGCCGCAAAATCGCAGAATGGCTTCAGGCCCTGTTCTGGTTCCGGGGGGCAGGCTGAGTCTGTGGTTAATTCTTCTTTCTGATGGGAAAATAGAGTGACCTGTGCCTGTCCCAACACCAAGAGCTAGTCTCTCATTGGTTCCACGTCTTCCCGTTTATTCTCAGGACAAATTGCAACCTGTACGGAACAGGAGGTTAAAGGTGCTGATGCTCCAAGTAGGGAGCTTGCTAGTAAAGCGGCTGGAATGGCGAACCCGGGCACAAGGAGATGAGAAATGAGGTGCGTTTTAGAAACCTTTCCCCATCACACGATGTACCATCTTCTGGGTTTCTCATGCATGTTTTTGATGTACGAAGATGCCCTTGAACCTGGAGATTTGGGACCCATGCGATGGGTACCACGCAGTATTACTTTAAAGGGTCTGCGTTTGCTCACCCAACCTCACCAAAACTCTCAGCTCCAAGAGTGTCCACCCTTATGTCTCATCCAGCTGTGCGTCTAGATATGGTCAATCCAGGTTGCATCACAGCCCCTGAACGCATTGTGTAAGAATTTCTCTCTCTTTCACTGCCTTTGTTTCATGGGTGTTTCAAAGTAATTTATTTTTATAATGGGGTTTAGCTGCTTTTCACTGCTGTGTTTATGCCACTTTACACCCACTTGACACACTAACAGAGAGATATGAATACATAGGTTTTACGATTATTATTAGTCAGATATATTCTTGTGTGGTGAATAGGGCGTGTTGAGTCCAATTCTCTGAGCAAGGAGTAGGTCTTGTCTATTACATATTGGGTTTCTGGAACGGTATCTGAGCTTATTTGATACCCTTGTTTTATGTATCACCCCACCTCACCTTTCCCGTTAAGCAGCCATAGTGTGTTTTCTGCATGTGTGACTCTGTTCTGTTTTGTAATTCAGTTCAAGTGTAACGGTTTTTACATTCCCTCTATCAGTGATACCTTATGAGAAGTGTCCTTTTCTGTGTGACTTATTTCACTTAGAATCGTCGTACCTAAATCCACTCATCATGCTGCTACTAACCTTACGACATTGATTTCATGGCTGAGTGATATTCCATTGTACATAAGGACCACAACTTCTTTATCCATTTTTCTCTTTCCTGGGATATTTAAGGTGGAATGAAGTGGAGGTCCTGGTCAACAGAGCAGCCCTAAACTTTGGGGTGCTTGTGTCTTGCTGATTTTTAATTTTCCCAATTTATACCCCCATGAGTGGAAGTGCCCTATGCTCTCTAAGCTGTGTTTTTCAGATGTTTCAGGACTCACCGGACACTTCTCCGGAGTGGCTCTTGGCAATTTACATCCCGCCCATCAGTGTAGCAAGGCTCCCATTTCTCCATGGCCTGTCCTGCATTTCTGGTTTTGACACTTTTTTCAGCATGGCCCTTTTGACCGATGGGAAGCGAGACTTCTTTGTAGCGCTGATTTGCCTTTCCAGGTTGCTTGGTTGGCCAAAAAGGGCGTATGCGTTTTTTCCTGAATATATTCAGGAAAAAACGCATACGCCCTTTTTGGCCAAGGGCATCATTGTCAACGTTTTGCCGCTTTTCATGTGCTTTAAAGGCGATTCGAATATACCTCCTGAAATCTGTTTCCTGCAATTCTGCCTTGATTTCAAATCCTCTTCTTTGCCTTCCCTCAATATATTTGTGGACGAGAGTTATCATTGATAACTCTGCAGGTTTGTGAATTGCAGTGCCCTGAACCTCCATTTTACAGCTCGCTTTTTTGGGAGCTGGCCGCAAAAGCGCAGGATGGCTTCAGGCCCTGTTCTGGTTCCGGTGGGCAGGCTGAGCCTGTGGTTAATTCTTTTTTCTGATGGGCAAATAGAGTGACCTGTGCCTGTCCCAACACCAAGAGCTAGTCTCTCGTTGGTTCCCCGTCTTCCCGTTCATCCTCAGGACAAATTGCAACCTGTACGGAACAGGAGGTGAAAGGTGCTGATGCTCCAAGTAGGGAGATTGCTGGTAAAGCGGCTGGAATGGCGAACCCGGGCACAAGGAGATGAGAAATGAGGTGCGTTTTAGAAACCTTTCCCCATCACACGGTGTACCATCTTCTGGGTTCCTCATGCATGTTTTCGATATAGGAAGATGCCCTTGAACCTGGAGATTTGGGACCCATGCGATGGGTACCACGCAGTATTACTTTAAAGGGTCTGCGTTTGCTCACCCAACCTCACCAAACCTCTCAGCCCCAAGAGTGTCCACCCTTATGTCTCATCCAGCTGTGGGTCTAGATATGGTCAATCCAGGTTGCATCCCAGCCCCTGAACACATTGTGTCAGACTTTCTCTCTCTTTCACTGTCTTTGTTTCATGGGTTTTTCTAAGTTATTTATTTTCATAATGGGATTTAGCTGCTTTTCACTGCTGTGTTTATGCCGCTTTACACCCACTTGACACACTAACAGAGAGATATCAATACATAGGTTTTACGATTATTACTAGTCAGATATATTCTTGTGCGGTGAATAGGGCGTGTTGAGTCCAGTTCTCTGAGCAAGGAGTAGGTCTTGTCTATTACATATTGGGTTTATGGAACGGTATCTGAGCTAATTTGATACCCTTGTTTTATGTATCACCCCACCTCACCTTTCCCGTTAAACAGCCATAGTGTGTTTTCTGCATGTGTGACTCTGTTCTGTTTTGTAATTCAGTTCAAGTGTAACGGTTTTTACATTCCCTCTATCAGTGATACCTTATGAGAAGTGTCCTTTTCTGTGTGACTTATTTCACTTAGAATCGTCGTACCTAAATCCACTCATCATGCTGCTACTAACCTTACGACATTGATTTCATGGCTGAGTGATATTCCATTGTACATAAGGACCACAACTTCTTTATCCATTTTTCTCTTTCCTGGGATATTGAAGGTGGAATGAAGTGGAGGTCCTGGTCAACAGAGCAGCCCTAAATTTTGGGGTGCTTGTGTCTTGCTGATTTTTAATTTTCCCAATTTATACCCCCATGAGTGGAAGTGCCCTATGCTCTCTAAGCTGTGTTTTTCAGATGTTTCAGGACTCACCGGACACTTCTCCAGAGTGGCTCTTGGCAATTTACATCCCGCCCATCAGTGTAGCAAGGCTCCCATTTCTCCATGGCCTGTCCTGCATTTCTGGTTTTGACACTTTTTTCAGCATGGCCCTTTTGACCGATGGGAAGCGAGACTTCTTTGTAGCGCTGATTTGCCTTTCCAGGTTGCTTGGTTGGCCAAAAAGGGCGTATGCGTTTTTTCCTGAATATATTCAGGAAAAAACGCATACGCCCTTTTTGGCCAAGGGCATCATTGTCAACGTTTTGCCGCTTTTCATGTGCTTTAAAGGCGATTTGTATCTACCTCCTGAAATCTGTTTCCTGCAATTCTGCCTTGATTTCAAATCCTCTTCTTTGCCTTCCCTCAATATATTTGTGGACGAGAGTTATCATTTATAACTCTGCAGGTTTGGAATTGCAGTGCCCTGAACCTCCATTTTACAACTCGTTTTTATGGGAGCTGGCCGCAAAATCGCAGAATGGCTTCAGGCCCTGTTCTGGTTCCGGTGGGCAGGCTGAGCCTGTGGTTAATTCTTCTTTCTGATGGGAAAATAGAGTGACCTGTGCCTGTCCCGACACCAAGAGCTAGTCTCTCGTTGGTTCCCCGTCTTCCCGTTCATCCTCAGGACAAATTGCAACCTGTACGGAACAGGAGGTGAAAGGTGCTGATGCTCCAAGTAGGGAGATTGCTGGTAAAGCGGCTGGAATGGCGAACCCGGGCACAAGGAGATGAGAAATGAGGTGCGTTTTAGAAACCTTTCCCCATCACACGGTGTACCATCTTCTGGGTTCCTCATGCATGTTTTCGATATAGGAAGATGCCCTTGAACCTGGAGATTTGGGACCCATGCGATGGGTACCACGCAGTATTACTTTAAAGGGTCTGCGTTTGCTCACCCAACCTCACCAAACCTCTCAGCCCCAAGAGTGTCCACCCTTATGTCTCATCCAGCTGTGGGTCTAGATATGGTCAATCCAGGTTGCATCCCAGCCCCTGAACACATTGTGTCAGACTTTCTCTCTCTTTCACTGTCTTTGTTTCATGGGTTTTTCTAAGTTATTTATTTTCATAATGGGATTTAGCTGCTTTTCACTGCTGTGTTTATGCCGCTTTACACCCACTTGACACACTAACAGAGAGATATCAATACATAGGTTTTACGATTATTACTAGTCAGATATATTCTTGTGCGGTGAATAGGGCGTGTTGAGTCCAGTTCTCTGAGCAAGGAGTAGGTCTTGTCTATTACATATTGGGTTTATGGAACGGTATCTGAGCTAATTTGATACCCTTGTTTTATGTATCACCCCACCTCACCTTTCCCGTTAAACAGCCATAGTGTGTTTTCTGCATGTGTGACTCTGTTCTGTTTTGTAATTCAGTTCAAGTGTAACGGTTTTTACATTCCCTCTATCAGTGATACCTTATGAGAAGTGTCCTTTTCTGTGTGACTTATTTCACTTAGAATCGTCGTACCTAAATCCACTCATCATGCTGCTACTAACCTTACGACATTGATTTCATGGCTGAGTGATATTCCATTGTACATAAGGACCACAACTTCTTTATCCATTTTTCTCTTTCCTGGGATATTGAAGGTGGAATGAAGTGGAGGTCCTGGTCAACAGAGCAGCCCTAAATTTTGGGGTGCTTGTGTCTTGCTGATTTTTAATTTTCCCAATTTATACCCCCATGAGTGGAAGTGCCCTATGCTCTCTAAGCTGTGTTTTTCAGATGTTTCAGGACTCACCGGACACTTCTCCAGAGTGGCTCTTGGCAATTTACATCCCGCCCATCAGTGTAGCAAGGCTCCCATTTCTCCATGGCCTGTCCTGCATTTCTGGTTTTGACACTTTTTTCAGCATGGCCCTTTTGACCGATGGGAAGCGAGACTTCTTTGTAGCGCTGATTTGCCTTTCCAGGTTGCTTGGTTGGCCAAAAAGGGCGTATGCGTTTTTTCCTGAATATATTCAGGAAAAAACGCATACGCCCTTTTTGGCCAAGGGCATCATTGTCAACGTTTTGCCGCTTTTCATGTGCTTTAAAGGCGATTTGTATCTACCTCCTGAAATCTGTTTCCTGCAATTCTGCCTTGATTTCAAATCCTCTTCTTTGCCTTCCCTCAATATATTTGTGGACGAGAGTTATCATTTATAACTCTGCAGGTTTGGAATTGCAGTGCCCTGAACCTCCATTTTACAACTCGTTTTTATGGGAGCTGGCCGCAAAATCGCAGAATGGCTTCAGGCCCTGTTCTGGTTCCGGTGGGCAGGCTGAGCCTGTGGTTAATTCTTCTTTCTGATGGGAAAATAGAGTGACCTGTGCCTGTCCCGACACCAAGAGCTAGTCTCTCGTTGGTTCCCCGTCTTCCCGTTCATCCTCAGGACAAATTGCAACCTGTACGGAACAGGAGGTTAAAGGTGCTGATGCTCCAAGTAGGGAGCTTGCTAGTAAAGCGGCTGGAATGGCGAACCCGGGCACAAGGAGATGAGAAATGAGGTGCGTTTTAGAAACCTTTCCCCATCACACGGTGTACCATCTTCTGGGTTTCTCATGCATGTTTTTGATGTAGGAAGATGCCCTTGAAACTGGAGATTTGGGACCCATGGGATGCGTACCACGCAGTATTACTTTAAAGGGTATGCATTTGCTCACCCAACCTCACCGAACCTCTCAGCCCCAAGAGTGTCCACCCTTATGTCTCATCCAGCTGTGCGTCTAGATATGGTCAATCCAGGTTGCATCACAGCCCCTGAACGCATTGTGTAAGAATTTCTCTCTCTTTCACTGTCTTTGTTTCATGGGTGTTTCAAAGTAATTTATTTTTATAATGGGGTTTAGCTGCTTTTCACTGCTGTGTTTATGCCACTTTACACCCACTTGACACACTAACAGAGAGATATCAATACATAGGTTTTACGATTATTACTAGTCAGATATATTCTTGTGCGGTGAATAGGGCGTGTTGAGTACAGTTCTCTGAGCAAGGAGTAGGTCTTGTCTATTACATATTGGGTTTATGGAACGGTATCTGAGCTAATTTGATACCCTTGTTTTATGTATCACCCCACCTCACCTTTCCCGTTAAGCAGCCATAGTGTGTTTTCTGCATGTGTGACTCTGTTCTGTTTTGTAATTCAGTTCAAGTGTAACGGTTTTTACATTCCCTCTATCAGTGATACCTTATGAGAAGTGTCCTTTTCTGTGTGACTTATTTCACTTAGAATCGTCGTACCTAAATCCACTCATCATGCTGCTACTAACCTTACGACATTGATTTCCTGGCTGAGTGATATTCCATTGTACATAAGGACCACAACTTCTTTATCCATTTTTCTCTTTCCTGGGATATTGAAGGTGGAATGAAGTGGAGGTCCTGGTCAACAGAGCAGCCCTAAACTTTGGGGTGCTTGTGTCTTGCTGATTTTTCATTTTCCCAATTTATACCCCCATGAGTGGAAGTGCCCTATGCTCTCTAAGCTGTGTTTTTCAGATGTTTCAGGACTCACCGGACTCTTCTCCAGAGTGGCTCTTGGCAATTTACATCCCGCCCATCAGTGTAGCAAGGCTCCCATTTCTCCATGGCCTGTCCTGCATTTCTGGTTTTGACACTTTTTTCAGCATGGCCCTTTTGACCGATGGGAAGCGAGACTTCTTTGTAGCGCTGATTTGCCTTTCCAGGTTGCTTGGTTGGCCAAAAAGGGCGTATGCGTTTTTTCCTGAATATATTCAGGAAAAAACGCATACGCCCTTTTTGGCCAAGGGCATCATTGTCAACGTTTTGCCGCTTTTCATGTGCTTTAAAGGCGATTCGTATCTACCTCCTGAAATCTGTTTCGTGCAATTCTGCCTTGATTTCAAATCCTCTTCTTTGCCTTCCCTCAATATACTTGTGGACGAGAGTTATCATTTATAACTCTGCAGGTTTGTGAATTGCAGTGCCCTGAACCTCCATTTTACAACTCGTTTTTATGGGAGCTGGCCGCAAAATCGCAGAATGGCTTCAGGCCCTGTTCTGGTTCCGGGGGGCAGGCTGAGTCTGTGGTTAATTCTTCTTTCTGATGGGAAAATAGAGTGACCTGTGCCTGTCCCAACACCAAGAGCTAGTCTCTCATTGGTTCCACGTCTTCCCGTTCATCCTCAGGACAAATTGCAACCTGTACGGAACAGGAGGTTAAAGGTGCTGATGCTCCAAGTAGGGAGCTTGCTAGTAAAGCGGCTGGAATGGCGAACCCGGGCACAAGGAGATGAGAAATGAGGTGCGTTTTAGAAACCTTTCCCCATCACACGATGTACCATCTTCTGGGTTTCTCATGCATGTTTTTGATGTACGAAGATGCCCTTGAACTTGGAGATTTGGGACCCATGCGATGGGTACCACGCAGTATTACTTTAAAGGGTCTGCGTTTGCTCACCCAACCTCACCAAACCTCTCAGCCCCAAGAGTGTCCACCCTTATGTCTCATCCAGCTGTGCGTCTAGATATGGTCATTCCAGGTTGCATCACAGCTCCTGAACGCATTGTGTAAGAATTTCTCTATCTTTCACTGCCTTTGTTTCATGGGTGTTTCAAAGTAATTTATTTTTATAATGGGGTTTAGCTGCTTTTCACTGCTGTGTTTATGCCGCTTTACACCCACTTGACACACTAACAGAGAGATATCAATACATAGGTTTTACGATTATTATTAGTCAGATATATTCTTGTGCGGTGAATAGGGCGTGTTGAGTCCAGTTCTTTGAGCAAGGAGTAGGTCTTGTCTATTACATATTGGGTTTATGGAACGGTATCTGAGCTAATTTGATACCCTTGTTTTATGTATCACCCCACCTCACCTTTCCCGTTAAGCAGCCATAGTGTGTTTTCTGCATGTGTGACTCTGTTCTGTTTTGTAATTCAGTTCAAGTGTAACGGTTTTTACATTCCCTCTATCAGTGATACCTTATGAGAAGTGTCCTTTTCTGTGTGACTTATTTCACTTAGAATCGTCGTACCTAAATCCACTCATCATGCTGCTACTAACCTTATGACGTTGATTTCCTGGCTGAGTGGTATTCCATTGTACATAAGGACCACAACTTCTTTATCCATTTTTCTCTTTCCTGGGATATTGAAGGTGGAATGAAGTGGAGGTCCTGGTCAACAGAGCAGCCCTAAACTTTGGGGTGCTTGTGTCTTGCTGATTTTTAATTTTCCCAATTTATACCCCCATGAGTGGAAGTGCCCTATGCTCTCTAAGCTGTGTTTTTCAGATGTTTCAGGACTCACCGGACACTTCTCCAGAGTGGCTCTTGGCAATTTACATCCCGCCCATCAGTGTAGCAAGGCTCCCATTTCTCCATGGCCTGTCCTGCATTTCTGGTTTTGACACTTTTTTCAGCATGGCCCTTTTGACCGATGGGAAGCGAGACTTCTTTGTAGCGCTGATTTGCCTTTCCAGGTTGCTTGGTTGGCCAAAAAGGGCGTATGCGTTTTTTCCTGAATATATTCAGGAAAAAACGCATACGCCCTTTTTGGCCAAGGGCATCATTGTCAACGTTTTGCCGCTTTTCATGTGCTTTAAAGGCGATTCGTATCTACCTCCTGAAATCTGTTTCCTGCAATTCTGCCTTGATTTCAAATCCTCTTCTTTGCCTTCCCTCAATATATTTGTGGACGAGAGTTATCATTTATAACTCTGCAGGTTTGTGAATTGCAGTGCCCTGAACCTCCATTTTACAACTCGTTTTTATGGGAGCTGCCCGCAAAATCGCAAAATGGCTTCAGGCCCTGTTCTGGTTCCGGGGGGCAGGCTGAGCCTGTGGTTAATTCTTCTTTCTGATGGGAAAATAGAGTGACCTGTGCCTGTCCCAACACCAAGAGCTAGTCTCTCGTTGGTTCCCCGTCTTCCCGTTCATCCTCAGGACAAATTGCAACCTGTACGGAACAGGAGGTTAAAGGTGCTGATGCTCCAAGTAGGGAGCTTGCTAGTAAAGCAGCTGGAATGGCGAACCCGGGCACAAGGAGATGAGAAATGAGGTGCATTTTAGAAACCTTTCCCCATCACACGGTGTACCATCTTCTGGATTTCTCATGCATGTTTTTGATGTACGAAGATGCCCTTGAACCTGGAGATTTGGGACCCATGCGATGGGTACCACGCAGTATTACTTTAAAGGGTCTGCGTTTGCTCACCCAACCTCACCAAACCTCTCAGCCCCAACAGTGTCCACCCTTATGTCTCATCCAGCTGTGGGTCTAGATATGGTCAATCCAGGTTGCATCCCAGCCCCTGAACACATTGTGTCAGACTTTCTCTCTCTTTCACTGTCTTTGTTTCATGGGTTTTTCTAAGTTATTTATTTTCATAATGGGATTTAGCTGCTTTTCACTGCTGTGTTTATGCCGCTTTACACCCACTTGACACACTAACAGAGAGATATCAATACATAGGTTTTACGATTATTACTAGTCAGATATATTCTTGTGCGGTGAATAGGGCGTGTTGAGTCCAGTTCTCTGAGCAAGGAGTAGGTCTTGTCTATTACATATTGGGTTTATGGAACGGTATCTGAGCTAATTTGATACCCTTGTTTTATGTATCACCCCACCTCACCTTTCCCGTTAAGCAGCCATAGTGTGTTTTCTGCATGTGTGACTCTGTTCTGTTTTGTAATTCAGTTCAAGTGTAACGGTTTTTACATTCCCTCTATCAGTGATACCTTATGAGAAGTGTCCTTTTCTGTGTGACTTATTTCACTTAGAATCGTCGTACCTAAATCCACTCATCATGCTGCTACTAACCTTACGACATTGATTTCCTGGCTGAGTGATATTCCATTGTACATAAGGACCACAACTTCTTTATCCATTTTTCTCTTTCCTGGGATATTGAAGGTGGAATGAAGTGGAGGTCCTGGTCAACAGAGCAGCCCTAAATTTTGGGGTGCTTGTGTCTTGCTGATTTTTAATTTTCCCAATTTATACCCCCATGAGTGGAAGTGCCCTATGCTCTCTAAGCTGTGTTTTTCAGATGTTTCAGGACTCACCGGACACTTCTCCAGAGTGGCTCTTGGCAATTTACATCCCGCCCATCAGTGTAGCAAGGCTCCCATTTCTCCATGGCCTGTCCTGCATTTCTGGTTTTGACACTTTTTTCAGCATGGCCCTTTTGACCGATGGGAAGCGAGACTTCTTTGTAGCGCTGATTTGCCTTTCCAGGTTGCTTGGTTGGCCAAAAAGGGCGTATGCGTTTTTTCCTGAATATATTCAGGAAAAAACGCATACGCCCTTTTTGGCCAAGGGCATCATTGTCAACGTTTTGCCGCTTTTCATGTGCTTTAAAGGCGATTTGTATCTACCTCCTGAAATCTGTTTCCTGCAATTCTGCCTTGATTTCAAATCCTCTTCTTTGCCTTCCCTCAATATATTTGTGGACGAGAGTTATCATTTATAACTCTGCAGGTTTGGAATTGCAGTGCCCTGAACCTCCATTTTACAACTCGTTTTTATGGGAGCTGCCCGCAAAATCGCAGAATGGCTTCAGGCCCTGTTCTGGTTCCGGTGGGCAGGCTGAGCCTGTGGTTAATTCTTCTTTCTGATGGGAAAATAGAGTGACCTGTGCCTGTCCCGACACCAAGAGCTAGTCTCTCGTTGGTTCCCCGTCTTCCCGTTCATCCTCAGGACAAATTGCAACCTGTACGGAACAGGAGGTTAAAGGTGCTGATGCTCCAAGTAGGGAGCTTGCTAGTAAAGCGGCTGGAATGGCGAACCCGGGCACAAGGAGATGAGAAATGAGGTGCGTTTTAGAAACCTTTCCCCATCACACGGTGTACCATCTTCTGGATTTCTCATGCATGTTTTTGATGTACGAAGATGCCCTTGAACCTGGAGATTTGGGACCCATGCGATGGGTACCACGCAGTATTACTTTAAAGGGTCTGCGTTTGCTCACCCAACCTCACCAAACCTCTCAGCCCCAAGAGTGTCCACCCTTATGTCTCATCCAGCTGTGCGTCTAGATATGGTCAATCCAGGTTGCATCACAGCCCCTGAACTCATTGTGTAAGAATTTCTCTCTCTTTCACTGCCTTTGTTTCATGGGTGTTTCAAAGTAATTTATTTTTATAATGGGGTTTAGCTGCTTTTCACGGCTGTGTTTATGCCGCTTTACACCCACTTGACACACTAACAGAGAGATATCAATACATAGGTTTTACGATTATTACTAGTCAGATATATTCTTGTGCGGTGAATAGGGCGTGTTGAGTCCAGTTCTCTGAGCAAGGAGTAGGTCTTGTCTATTACATATTGGGTTTATGGAACGGTATCTGAGCTAATTTGATACCCTTGTTTTATGTATCACCCCACCTCACCTTTCCCGTTAAGCAGCCATAGTGTGTTTTCTGCATGTGTGACTCTGTTCTGTTTTGTAATTCAGTTCAAGTGTAACGGTTTTTACATTCCCTCTATCAGTGATACCTTATGAGAAGTGTCCTTTTCTGTGTGACTTATTTCACTTAGAATCGTCGTACCTAAATCCACTCATCATGCTGCTACTAACCTTACGACATTGATTTCATGGCTGAGTGATATTCCATTGTACATAAGGACCACAACTTCTTTATCCATTTTTCTCTTTCCTGGGATATTTAAGGTGGAATGAAGTGGAGGTCCTGGTCAACAGAGCAGCCCTAAACTTTGGGGTGCTTGTGTCTTGCTGATTTTTAATTTTCCCAATTTATACCCCCATGAGTGGAAGTGCCCTATGCTCTCTAAGCTGTGTTTTTCAGATGTTTCAGGACTCACCGGACACTTCTCCGGAGTGGCTCTTGGCAATTTACATCCCGCCCATCAGTGTAGCAAGGCTCCCATTTCTCCATGGCCTGTCCTGCATTTCTGGTTTTGACACTTTTTTCAGCATGGCCCTTTTGACCGATGGGAAGCGAGACTTCTTTGTAGCGCTGATTTGCCTTTCCAGGTTGCTTGGTTGGCCAAAAAGGGCGTATGCGTTTTTTCCTGAATATATTCAGGAAAAAACGCATACGCCCTTTTTGGCCAAGGGCATCATTGTCAACTTTTTGCCGCTTTTCATGTGCTTTAAAGGCGATTCGAATATACCTCCTGAAATCTGTTTCCTGCAATTCTGCCTTGATTTCAAATCCTCTTCTTTGCCTTCCCTCAATATATTTGTGGACGAGAGTTATCATTGATAACTCTGCAGGTTTGTGAATTGCAGTGCCCTGAACCTCCATTTTACAGCTCGCTTTTTTGGTAGCTGGCCGCAAAAGCGCAGAATGGCTTCAGGCCCTGTTCTGGTTCCGGTGGGCAGGCTGAGCCTGTGGTTAATTCTTCTTTCTGATGGGCAAATAGAGTGACCTGTGCCTGTCCCAACACCAAGAGCTAGTCTCTCGTTTGTTCCCCGTCTTCCCGTTCATCCTCAGGACAAATTGCAACCTGTACAGAACAGGAGGTGAAAGGTGCTGATGCTCCAAGTAGGGAGATTGCTGGTAAAGCGGCTGGAATGGCGAACCCGGGCACAAGGAGATGAGAAATGAGGTGCGTTTTAGAAACCTTTCCCCATCACACGGTGTACCATCTTCTGGGTTTCTCATGCATGTTTTCGATGTAGGAAGATGCCCTTGAACCTGGAGATTTGGGACCCATGCGATGGGTACCACGCAGTATTACTTTAAAGGGTTTGCGTTTGCTCACCCAACCTCACCAAACCTCTCAGCCCCAAGAGTGTCCACCCTTATGTCTCATCCAGCTGTGGGTCTAGATATGGTCAATCCAGGTTGCATCACAGCCCCTGAACTCATTGTGTAAGAATTTCTATCTCTTTCACTGTCGTTGTTTCATGGGTTTTTCAAAGTAATTTATTTTCATAATGGGGTTTAGCTGCTTTTCACGGCTGTGTTTATGCCGCTTTACACCCACTTGACACACTAACAGAGAGATATCAATACATAGGTTTTATGATTATTACTAGTCAGATATATTCTTGTGCGGTGAATAGGGCGTGTTGAGTCCAGTTCTCTGAGCAAGGAGTAGGTCTTGTCTATTACATATTGGGTTTATGGAACGGTATCTGAGCTAATTTGATACCCTTGTTTTATGTATCACCCCACCTCACCTTTCCCGTTAAGCAGCCATAGTGTGTTTTCTGCATGTGTGACTCTGTTCTGTTTTGTAATTCAGTTCAAGTGTAACGGTTTTTACATTCCCTCTATCAGTGATACCTTATGAGAAGTGTCCTTTTCTGTGTGACTTATTTCACTTAGAATCGTCGTACCTAAATCCACTCATCATGCTGCTACTAACCTTACGACATTGATTTCCTGGCTGAGTGATATTCCATTGTACATAAGGACCACAACTTCTTTATCCATTTTTCTCTTTCCTGGGATATTGAAGGTGGAATGAAGTGGAGGTCCTGGTCAACAGAGCAGCCCTAAACTTTGGGGTGCTTGTGTCTTGCTGATTTTTAATTTTCCCAATTTATACCCCCATGAGTGGAAGTGCCCTATGCTCTCTAAGCTGTGTTTTTCAGATGTTTCAGGACACACCGTACACTTCTCCAGAGTGGCTGTTCGCAATTTACATCCCGCCCATCAGTGTAGCAAGGCTCCCATTTCTCCATGGCCTGTCCTGCATTTCTGGTTTTGACACTTTTTTCAGCATGGCCCTTTTGACCGATGGGAAGCGAGACTTCTTTGAAGCGCTGATTTGCATTTCCAGGTTGCTTGGTTGGCCACAAAGGGCGTATGCGTTTTTTCCTGAATATATTCAGGAAAAAACCCATACGCCCTTTTTGGCCAAGGGCATCATTGTCAACGTTTTGCCGCTTTTCATGTGCTTTAAAGGCGATTCGTATCTACCTCCTGAAATCTGTTTCCTGCAATTCTGCCTTGATTTCAAATCCTCTTCTTTGCCTTCCCTCAATATATTTGTGGACGAGAGTTATCATTGATAACTCTGCAGGTTTGTGAATTGCAGTGCCCTGAACCTCCATTTTACAACTCGTTTTTATGGGAGCTGGCCGCAAAATCGCAGAATGGCTTCAGGCCCTGTTCTGGTTCCGGGGGTCAGGCTGAGCCTGTGGTTAATTCTTCTTTCTGATGGGAAAATAGAGTGACCTGTGCCTGTCCCAACACCAAGAGCTAGTCTTTCGTTGGTTCCACGTCTTCCCGTTTATCCTCAGGACAAATTGCAACCTGTACGGAACAGGATGTTAAAGGTGCTGATGCTCCAAGTAGGGAGCTTGCTAGTAAAGCGGCTGGAATGGCGAACCCGGGCACAAGGAGATGAGAAATGAGGTGCGTTTTAGAAACCTTTCCCCATCACACGGTGTACCATCTTCTGGGTTTCTCATGCATGTTTTTGATGTAGGAAGATGCCCTTGAAACTGGAGATTTGGGACCCATGCGATGCGTACCACGCAGTATTACTTTAAAGGGTCTGCATTTGCTCACCCAACCTCACCGAACCTCTCAGCCCCAAGAGTGTCCACCCTTATGTCTCATCCAGCTGTGCGTCTAGATATGGTCAATCCAGGTTGCATCACAGCCCCTGAACGCATTGTGTAAGAATTTCTCTCTCTTTCACTGTCTTTGTTTCATGGGTGTTTCAAAGTAATTTATTTTTATAATGGGGTTTAGCTGCTTTTCACTGCTGTGTTTATGCCACTTTACACCCACTTGACACACTAACAGAGATATCAATACATAGGTTTTACGATTATTACTAGTCAGATATATTCTTGTGCGGTGAATAGGGCGTGTTGAGTCCAGTTCTCTGAGCAAGGAGTAGGTCTTGTCTATTACATATTGGGTTTATGGAACGGTATCTGAGCTAATTTGATACCCTTGTTTTATGTATCACCCCACCTCACCTTTCCCGTTAAGCAGCCATAGTGTGTTTTCTGCATGTGTGACTCTGTTCTGTTTTGTAATTCAGTTCAAGTGTAACGGTTTTTACATTCCCTCTATCAGTGATACCTTATGAGAAGTGTCCTTTTCTGTGTGACTTATTTCACTTAGAATCGTCGTACCTAAATCCACTCATCATGCTGCTACTAACCTTACGACATTGATTTCCTGGCTGAGTGATATTCCATTGTACATAAGGACCACAACTTCTTTATCCATTTTTCTCTTTCCTGGGATATTGAAGGTGGAATGAAGTGGAGGTCCTGGTCAACAGAGCAGCCCTAAACTTTGGGGTGCTTGTGTCTTGCTGATTTTTAATTTTCCCAATTTATACCCCCATGAGTGGAAGTGCCCTATGCTCTCTAAGCTGTGTTTTTCAGATGTTTCAGGACACACCGTACACTTCTCCAGAGTGGCTGTTCGCAATTTACATCCCGCCCATCAGTGTAGCAAGGCTCCCATTTCTCCATGGCCTGTCCTGCATTTCTGGTTTTGACACTTTTTTCAGCATGGCCCTTTTGACCGATGGGAAGCGAGACTTCTTTGAAGCGCTGATTTGCATTTCCAGGTTGCTTGGTTGGCCACAAACGGCGTATGCGTTTTTTCCTGAATATATTCAGGAAAAAACGCATACGCCCTTTTTGGCCAAGGGCATCATTGTCAACGTTTTGCCGCTTTTCATGTGCTTTAAAGGCGATTCGTATCTACCTCCTGAAATCTGTTTCCTGCAATTCTGCCTTGATTTCAAATCCTCTTCTTTGCCTTCCCTCAATATATTTGTGGACGAGAGTTATCATTTATAACTCTGCAGGTTTGTGAATTGCAGTGCCCTGAACCTCCATTTTACAACTCGTTTTTATGGGAGCTGGCCGCAAAATCGCAGAATGGCTTCAGGCCCTGTTCTGGTTCCGGGGGTCAGGCTGAGCCTGTGGTTAATTCTTCTTTCTGATGGGAAAATAGAGTGACCTGTGCCTGTCCCAACACCAAGAGCTAGTCTCTCGTTGGTTCCACGTCTTCCCGTTTATCCTCAGGACAAATTGCAACCTGTACGGAACAGGATGTTAAAGGTGCTGATGCTCCAAGTAGGGAGCTTGCTAGTAAAGCGGCTGGAATGGCGAACCCGGGCACAAGGAGATGAGAAATGAGGTGCGTTTTAGAAACCTTTCCCCATCACACGGTGTACCATCTTCTGGGTTTCTCATGCATGTTTTTGATGTAGGAAGATGCCCTTGAAACTGGAGATTTGGGACCCATGCGATGCGTACCACGCAGTATTACTTTAAAGGGTCTGCATTTGCTCACCCAACCTCACCGAACCTCTCAGCCCCAAGAGTGTCCACCCTTATGTCTCATCCAGCTGTGCGTCTAGATATGGTCAATCCAGGTTGCATCACAGCCCCTGAACGCATTGTGTAAGAATTTCTCTCTCTTTCACTGTCTTTGTTTCATGGGTGTTTCAAAGTAATTTATTTTTATAATGGGGTTTAGCTGCTTTTCACTGCTGTGTTTATGCCACTTTACACCCACTTGACACACTAACAGAGAGATATCAATACATAGGTTTTACGATTATTACTAGTCAGATATATTCTTGTGCGGTGAATAGGGCGTGTTGAGTACAGTTCTCTGAGCAAGGAGTAGGTCTTGTCTATTACATATTGGGTTTATGGAACGGTATCTGAGCTAATTTGATACCCTTGTTTTATGTATCACCCCACCTCACCTTTCCCGTTAAGCAGCCATAGTGTGTTTTCTGCATGTGTGACTCTGTTCTGTTTTGTAATTCAGTTCAAGTGTAACGGTTTTTACATTCCCTCTATCAGTGATACCTTATGAGAAGTGTCCTTTTCTGTGTGACTTATTTCACTTAGAATCGTCGTACCTAAATCCACTCATCATGCTGCTAGTAACCTTACAACATTGATTTCCTGGCTGAGTGATATTCCATTGTACATAAGGACCACAACTTCTTTATCCATTTTTCTCTTTCCTGGGATATTGAAGGTGGAATGAAGTGGAGGTCCTGGTCAACAGAGCAGCCCTAAACTTTGGGGTGCTTGTGTCTTGCTGATTTTTCATTTTCCCAATTTATACCCCCATGAGTGGAAGTGCCCTATGCTCTCTAAGCTGTGTTTTTCAGATGTTTCAGGACTCACCGGACTCTTCTCCAGAGTGGCTCTTGGCAATTTACATCCCGCCCATCAGTGTAGCAAGGCTCCCATTTCTCCATGGCCTGTCCTGCATTTCTGGTTTTGACACTTTTTTCAGCATGGCCCTTTTGACCGATGGGAAGCGAGACTTCTTTGTAGCGCTGATTTGCCTTTCCAGGTTGCTTGGTTGGCCAAAAAGGGCGTATGCGTTTTTTCCTGAATATATTCAGGAAAAAACGCATACGCCCTTTTTGGCCAAGGGCATCATTGTCAACGTTTTGCCGCTTTTCATGTGCTTTAAAGGCGATTCGTATCTACCTCCTGAAATCTGTTTCGTGCAATCCTGCCTTGATTTCAAATCCTCTTCTTTGCCTTCCCTCAATATACTTGTGGACGAGAGTTATCATTTATAACTCTGCAGGTTTGTGAATTGCAGTGCCCTGAACCTCCATTTTACAACTCGTTTTTATGGGAGCTGGCCGCAAAATCGCAGAATGGCTTCAGGCCCTGTTCTGGTTCCGGGGGGCAGGCTGAGTCTGTGGTTAATTCTTCTTTCTGATGGGAAAATAGAGTGACCTGTGCCTGTCCCAACACCAAGAGCTAGTCTCTCATTGGTTCCACGTCTTCCCGTTCATCCTCAGGACAAATTGCAACCTGTACGGAACAGGAGGTTAAAGGTGCTGATGCTCCAAGTAGGGAGCTTGCTAGTAAAGCGGCTGGAATGGCGAACCCGGGCACAAGGAGATGAGAAATGAGGTGCGTTTTAGAAACCTTTCCCCATCACACGATGTACCATCTTCTGGGTTTCTCATGCATGTTTTTGATGTACGAAGATGCCCTTGAACTTGGAGATTTGGGACCCATGCGATGGGTACCACGCAGTATTACTTTAAAGGGTCTGCGTTTGCTCACCCAACCTCACCAAACCTCTCAGCCCCAAGAGTGTCCACCCTTATGTCTCATCCAGCTGTGCGTCTAGATATGGTCATTCCAGGTTGCATCACAGCTCCTGAACGCATTGTGTAAGAATTTCTCTATCTTTCACTGCCTTTGTTTCATGGGTGTTTCAAAGTAATTTATTTTTATAATGGGGTTTAGCTGCTTTTCACTGCTGTGTTTATGCCGCTTTACACCCACTTGACACACTAACAGAGAGATATCAATACATAGGTTTTACGATTATTATTAGTCAGATATATTCTTGTGCGGTGAATAGGGCGTGTTGAGTCCAGTTCTTTGAGCAAGGAGTAGGTCTTGTCTATTACATATTGGGTTTATGGAACGGTATCTGAGCTAATTTGATACCCTTGTTTTATGTATCACCCCACCTCACCTTTCCCGTTAAGCAGCCATAGTGTGTTTTCTGCATGTGTGACTCTGTTCTGTTTTGTAATTCAGTTCAAGTGTAACGGTTTTTACATTCCCTCTATCAGTGATACCTTATGAGAAGTGTCCTTTTCTGTGTGACTTATTTCACTTAGAATCGTCGTACCTAAATCCACTCATCATGCTGCTACTAACCTTACGACATTGATTTCCTGGCTGAGTGGTATTCCATTGTACATAAGGACCACAACTTCTTTATCCATTTTTCTCTTTCCTGGGATATTGAAGGTGGAATGAAGTGGAGGTCCTGATCAACAGAGCAGCCCTAAACTTTGGGGTGCTTGTGTCTTGCTGATTTTTCATTTTCCCAATTTATACCCCCATGAGTGGAAGTGCCCTATGCTCTCTAAGCTGTGTTTTTCAGATGTTTCAGGACTCACCGGACACTTCTCCAGAGTGGCTCTTGGCAATTTACATCCCGCCCATCAGTGTAGCAAGGCTCCCATTTCTCCATGGCCTGTCCTGCATTTCTGGTTTTGACACTTTTTTCAGCATGGCCCTTTTGACCGATGGGAAGCGAGACTTCTTTGTAGCGCTGATTTGCCTTTCCAGGTTGCTTGGTTGGCCAAAAAGGGCGTATGCGTTTTTTCCTGAATATATTCAGGAAAAAACGCATACGCCCTTTTTGGCCAAGGGCATCATTGTCAACGTTTTGCCGCTTTTCATGTGCTTTAAAGGCGATTCGTATCTACCTCCTGAAATCTGTTTCCTGCAATTCTGCCTTGATTTCAAATCCTCTTCTTTGCCTTCCCTCAATATATTTGTGGACGAGAGTTATCATTTATAACTCTGCAGGTTTGTGAATTGCAGTGCCCTGAACCTCCATTTTACAACTCGTTTTTATGGGAGCTGCCCGCAAAATCGCAGAATGGCTTCAGGCCCTGTTCTGGTTCCGGGGGGCAGGCTGAGCCTGTGGTTAATTCTTCTTTCTGATGGGAAAATAGAGTGACCTGTGCCTGTCCCAACACCAAGAGCTAGTCTCTCGTTGGTTCCCCGTCTTCCCGTTCATCCTCAGGACAAATTGCAACCTGTACGGAACAGGAGGTTAAAGGTGCTGATGCTCCAAGTAGGGAGCTTGCTAGTAAAGCGGCTGGAATGGCGAACCCGGGCACAAGGAGATGAGAAATGAGGTGCATTTTAGAAACCTTTCCCCATCACACGGTGTACCATCTTCTGGATTTCTCATGCATGTTTTTGATGTACGAATATGCCCTTGAACCTGGAGATTTGGGACCCATGCGATGGGTACCACGCAGTATTACTTTAAAGGGTCTGCGTTTGCTCACCCAACCTCACCAAACCTCTCAGCCCCAAGAGTGTCCACCCTTATGTCTCATCCAGCTGTGCGTCTAGATATGGTCAATCCAGGTTGCATCACAGCCCCTGAACGCATTGTGTAAGAATTTCTCTCTCTTTCACTGCCTTTGTTTCATGGGTGTTTCAAAGTAATTTATTTTTATAATGGGGTTTAGCTGCTTTTCACTGCTGTGTTTATGCCGCTTTACACCCACTTGACACACTAACAGAGAGATATCAATACATAGGTTTTACGATTATTATTAGTCAGATATATTCTTGTGCGGTGAATAGGGCGTGTTGAGTCCAATTCTCTGAGCAAGGAGTAGGTCTTGTCTATTACATATTGGGTTTCTGGAACGGTATCTGAGCTTATTTGATACCCTTGTTTTATGTATCACCCCACCTCACCTTTCCCGTTAAGCAGCCATAGTGTGTTTTCTGCATGTGTGACTCTGTTCTGTTTTGTAATTCAGTTCAAGTGTAACGGTTTTTACATTCCCTCTATCAGTGATACCTTATGAGAAGTGTCCTTTTCTGTGTGACTTATTTCACTTAGAATCATCGTACCTAAATCCACTCATCATGCTGCTACTAACCTTACGACATTGATTTCATGGCTGAGTGATATTCCATTGTACATAAGGACCACAACTTCTTTATCCATTTTTCTCTTTCCTGGGATATTTAAGGTGGAATGAAGTGGAGGTCCTGGTCAACAGAGCAGCCCTAAACTTTGGGGTGCTTGTGTCTTGCTGATTTTTAATTTTCCCAATTTATACCCCCATGAGTGGAAGTGCCCTATGCTCTCTAAGCTGTGTTTTTCAGATGTTTCAGGACACACCGTACACTTTTCCAGAGTGGCTGTTCGCAATTTACATCCCGCCCATCAGTGTAGCAAGGCTCCCATTTCTCCATGGCCTGTCCTGCATTTCTGGTTTTGACACTTTTTTCAGCATGGCCCTTTTGACCGATGGGAAGCGAGACTTCTTTGAAGCGCTGATTTGCATTTCCAGGTTGCTTGGTTGGCCACGAAGGGCGTATGCGTTTTTTCCTGAATATATTCAGGAAAAAACGCATACGCCCTTTTTGGCCAAGGGCATCATTGTCAACGTTTTGCCGCTTTTCATGTGCTTTAAAGGCGATTCGTATCTACCTCCTGAAATCTGTTTCCTGCAATTCTGCCTTGATTTCAAATCCTCTTCTTTGCCTTCCCTCAATATATTTGTGGACGAGAGTTATCATTTATAACTCTGCAGGTTTGTGAATTGCAGTGCCCTGAACCTCCATTTTACAACTCGTTTTTATGGGAGCTGGCCCCAAAAATCGCAGAATGGCTTCAGGCCCTGTTCTGGTTCCGGGGGTCAGGCTGAGCCTGTGGTTAATTCTTCTTTCTGATGGGAAAATAGAGTGACCTGTGCCTGTCCCAACACCAAGAGCTAGTCTCTCGTTGGTTCCACGTCTTCCCGTTTATCCTCAGGACAAATTGCAACCTGTACGGAACAGGATGTTAAAGGTGCTGATGCTCCAAGTAGGGAGCTTGCTAGTAAAGCGGCTGGAATGGCGAACCCGGGCACAAGGAGATGAGAAATGAGGTGCGTTTTAGAAACCTTTCCCCATCACACGGTGTACCATCTTCTGGGTTTCTCATGCATGTTTTTGATGTAGGAAGATGCCCTTGAACCTGGAGATTTGGGACCCATGCGATGGGTACCACGCAGTATTACTTTAAAGGGTCTGCATTTGCTCACCCAACCTCACCGAACCTCTCAGCCCCAAGAGTGTCCACCCTTATGTCTCATCCAGCTGTGCGTCTAGATATGGTCAATCCAGGTTGCATCACAGCCCCTGAACGCATTGTGTAAGAATTTCTCTCTCTTTCACTGTCTTTGTTTCATGGGTGTTTCAAAGTAATTTATTTTTATAATGGGGTTTAGCTGCTTTTCACTGCTGTGTTTATGCCGCTTTACACCCACTTGACACACTAACAGAGAGATATCAATACATAGGTTTTACGATTATTATTAGTCAGATATATTCTTGTGCGGTGAATAGGGCGTGTTGAGTCCAGTTCTCTGAGCAAGGAGTAAGTCTTGCCTATTACATATTGGGTTTATGGAACGGTATCTGAGCTAATTTGATACCCTTGTTTTATGTATCACCCCACCTCACCTTTCCCGTTAAGCAGCCATAGTGTGTTTTCTGCATGTGTGACTCTGTTCTGTTTTGTAATTCAGTTCAAGTGTAACGGTTTTTACATTCCCTCTATCAGTGATACCTTATGAGAAGTGTCCTTTTCTGTGTGACTTATTTCACTTAGAATCGTCGTACCTAAATCCACTCATCATGCTGCTAGTAACCTTACGACATTGATTTCCTGGCTGAGTGATATTCCATTGTACATAAGGACCACAACTTCTTTATCCATTTTTCTCTTTCCTGGGATATTTAAGGTGGAATGAAGTGGAGGTCCTGGTCAACAGAGCAGCCCTAAACTTTGGGGTGCTTGTGTCTTGCTGATTTTTAATTTTCCCAATTTATACCCCCATGAGTGGAAGTGCCCTATGCTCTCTAAGCTGTGTTTTTCAGATGTTTCAGGACTCACCGGACTCTTCTCCAGAGTGGCTCTTGGCAATTTACATCCCGCCCATCAGTGTAGCAAGGCTCCCATTTCTCCATGGGCTGTCCTGCATTTCTGGTTTTGACACTTTTTTCAGCATGGCCCTTTTGACCGATGGGAAGCGAGACTTCTTTGTAGCGCTGATTTGCCTTTCCAGGTTGCTTGGTTGGCCAAAAAGGGCGTATGCGTTTTTTCCTGAATATATTCAGGAAAAAACGCATACGCCCTTTATGGCCAAGGGCATCATTGTCAACGTTTTGCCGTTTTTCATGTGCTTTAAAGGCGATTTGTATCTACCTCCTGAAATCTGTTTCCTGCAATTCTGCCTTGATTTCAAATCCTCTTCTTTGCCTTCCCTCAATATATTTGTGGACGAGAGTTATCATTTATAACTCTGCAGGTTTGTGAATTGCAGTGCCCTGAACCTCCATTTTACAACTCGTTTTTATGGGAGCTGGCCGCAAAATCGCAGAATGGCTTCAGGCCCTGTTCTGGCTGCGGGGGGCAGACTGAGCCTGTGGTTAATTCTTCTTTCTGATGGGAAAATAGAGTGATGTGTGCCTGTCCCAACACCAAGAGCTAGTCTCTCATTGGTTCCACGTCTTCCCGTTTATCCTCAGGACAAATTGCAACCTGTACGGAACAGGAGGTTAAAGGTGCTGATGCTCCAATTAGGGAGCTTGCTAGTAAAGCGGCTGGAATGGCGAACCCGGGCACAAGTAGATGAGAAATGAGGTGCGTTTTAGAAACCTTTCCCCATCACACGGTGTACCATCTTCTGGGTTTCTCATGCATGTTTTTGATGTAGGAAGATGCCCTTGAACCTGGAGATTTGGGACCCATGCGATGGGTACCATGCAGTATTACTTTAAAGGGTCTGCATTTGCTCACCCAACCTCACCAAACCTCTCAGCCCCAAGAGTGTCCACCCTTATGTCTCATTCAGCTGTGCGTCTAGATATGGTCAATCCAGGTTGCATCACAGCCCCTGAACGCATTGTGTAAGAATTTCTCTCTCTTTCACTGTCTTTGTTTCATGGGTTTTTCAAAGTAATTTATTTTCATAATGGGATTTAGCTGCTTTTCACTGCTGTGTTTATGCCGCTTTACACCCACTTGACACACTAACAGAGAGATATCAATACATAGGTTTTACGATTATTACTAGTCAGATATATTCTTGTGCGGTGAATAGGGCGTGTTGAGTACAGTTCTCTGAGCAAGGAGTAGGTCTTGTCTATTACATATTGGGTTTATGGAACAGTATCTGAGCTAATTTGAAACCCTTGTTTTATGTATCACCCCACCTCACCTTTCCCGTTAAGCAGCCATAGTGTGTTTTCTGCATGTGTGACTCTGTTCTGTTTTGTAATTCAGTTCAAGTGTAACGGTTTTTACATTCCCTCTATCAGTGATACCTTATGAGAAGTGTCCTTTTCTGTGTGACTTATTTCACTTAGAATCGTCGTACCTAAATCCACTCATCATGCTGCTAGTAACCTTACGACATTGATTTCCTGGCTGAGTGATATTCCATTGTACATAAGGACCACAACTTCTTTATCCATTTTTCTCTTTCCTGGGATATTTAAGGTGGAATGAAGTGGAGGTCCTTGTCAACAGAGCAGCCCTCAACTTTGGGGTGCTTGTGTCTTGCTGATTTTTAATTTTCCCAATTTATAACCCCATGAGTGGAAGTGCCCTATGCTCTCTAAGCTGTGTTTTTCAGATGTTTCAGGACTCACCGGACTCTTCTCCAGAGTGGCTCTTGGCAATTTACATCCCGCCCATCAGTGTAGCAAGGCTCCCATTTCTCCATGGCCTGTCCTGCATTTCTGGTTTTGCCACTTTTTTCAGCATGGCCCTTTTGACCGATGGGAAGCGAGACTTCTTTGTAGCGCTGATTTGCCTTTCCAGGTTGCTTGGTTGGCCAAAAAGGGCGTATGCGTTTTTTCCTGAATATATTCAGGAAAAAACGCATACGCCCTTTTTGGCCAAGGGCATCATTGTCAACGTTTTGCCGCTTTTCATGTGCTTTAAAGGCGATTCGTATCTACCTCCTGAAATCTGTTTCCTGCAATTCTGCCTTGATTTCAAATCCTCTTCTTTGCCTTCCCTCAATATACTTGTGGACGAGAGTTATCATTTATAACTCTGCAGGTTTGTGAATTGCAGTGCCCTGAACCTCCATTTTACAACTCGTTTTTATGGGAGCTGGCCGCAAAATCGCAGAATGGCTTCAGGCCCTGTTCTGGTTCCGGGGGGCAGGCTGAGTCTGTGGTTAATTCTTCTTTCTGATGGGAAAATAGAGTGACCTGTGCCTGTCCCAACACCAAGAGCTAGTCTCTCATTGGTTCCACGTCTTCCCGTTTATCCTCAGGACAAATTGCAACCTGTACGGAACAGGAGGTTAAAGGTGCTGATGCTCCAAGTAGGGAGCTTGCTAGTAAAGTGGCTGGAATGGCGAACCCGGGCACAAGGAGATGAGAAATGAGGTGCGTTTTAGAAACC
Organism: Balaenoptera borealis; assembly: GCF_965194805.1. Lineage (NCBI taxonomy): Eukaryota > Metazoa > Chordata > Mammalia > Artiodactyla > Balaenopteridae > Balaenoptera > Balaenoptera borealis. The sequence continues at coordinate 2,110,454 of NW_028124006.1, forward strand.
TTTCCCCATCACACGACGTACCATCTTCTGGGTTTCTCATGCATGTTTTTGATGTACGAAGATGCCCTTGAACCTGGAGATTTGGGACCCATGCGATGGGTACCACGCAGTATTACTTTAAAGGGTCTGCGTTTGCTCACCCAACCTCACCAAACCTCTCAGCCCCAAGAGTGTCCACCCTTATGTCTCATCCAGCTGTGCGTCTAGATATGGTCAATCCAGGTTGCATCACAGCCCCTGAACGCATTGTGTAAGAATTTCTCTCTCTTTCACTGCCTTTGTTTCATGGGTGTTTCAAAGTAATTTATTTTTATAATGGGGTTTAGCTGCTTTTCACTGCTGTGTTTATGCCGCTTTACACCCACTTGACACACTAACAGAGAGATATCAATACATAGGTTTTACGATTATTATTAGTCAGATATATTCTTGTGCGGTGAATAGGGCGTGTTGAGTCCAATTCTCTGAGCAAGGAGTAGGTCTTGTCTATTACATATTGGGTTTCTGGAACGGTATCTGAGCTTATTTGATACCCTTGTTTTATGTATCACCCCACCTCACCTTTCCCGTTAAGCAGCCATAGTGTGTTTTCTGCATGTGTGACTCTGTTCTGTTTTGTAATTCAGTTCAAGTGTAACGGTTTTTACATTCCCTCTATCAGTGATACCTTATGAGAAGTGTCCTTTTCTGTGTGACTTATTTCACTTAGAATCATCGTACCTAAATCCACTCATCATGCTGCTACTAACCTTACGACATTGATTTCATGGCTGAGTGATATTCCATTGTACATAAGGACCACAACTTCTTTATCCATTTTTCTCTTTCCTGGGATATTTAAGGTGGAATGAAGTGGAGGTCCTGGTCAACAGAGCAGCCCTAAACTTTGGGGTGCTTGTGTCTTGCTGATTTTTAATTTTCCCAATTTATACCCCCATGAGTGGAAGTGCCCTATGCTCTCTAAGCTGTGTTTTTCAGATGTTTCAGGACACACCGTACACTTTTCCAGAGTGGCTGTTCGCAATTTACATCCCGCCCATCAGTGTAGCAAGGCTCCCATTTCTCCATGGCCTGTCCTGCATTTCTGGTTTTGACACTTTTTTCAGCATGGCCCTTTTGACCGATGGGAAGCGAGACTTCTTTGAAGCGCTGATTTGCATTTCCAGGTTGCTTGGTTGGCCACGAAGGGCGTATGCGTTTTTTCCTGAATATATTCAGGAAAAAACGCATACGCCCTTTTTGGCCAAGGGCATCATTGTCAACGTTTTGCCGCTTTTCATGTGCTTTAAAGGCGATTCGTATCTACCTCCTGAAATCTGTTTCCTGCAATTCTGCCTTGATTTCAAATCCTCTTCTTTGCCTTCCCTCAATATATTTGTGGACGAGAGTTATCATTTATAACTCTGCAGGTTTGTGAATTGCAGTGCCCTGAACCTCCATTTTACAACTCGTTTTTATGGGAGCTGGCCCCAAAAATCGCAGAATGGCTTCAGGCCCTGTTCTGGTTCCGGGGGTCAGGCTGAGCCTGTGGTTAATTCTTCTTTCTGATGGGAAAATAGAGTGACCTGTGCCTGTCCCAACACCAAGAGCTAGTCTCTCGTTGGTTCCACGTCTTCCCGTTTATCCTCAGGACAAATTGCAACCTGTACGGAACAGGATGTTAAAGGTGCTGATGCTCCAAGTAGGGAGCTTGCTAGTAAAGCGGCTGGAATGGCGAACCCGGGCACAAGGAGATGAGAAATGAGGTGCGTTTTAGAAACCTTTCCCCATCACACGGTGTACCATCTTCTGGGTTTCTCATGCATGTTTTTGATGTAGGAAGATGCCCTTGAACCTGGAGATTTGGGACCCATGCGATGGGTACCACGCAGTATTACTTTAAAGGGTCTGCATTTGCTCACCCAACCTCACCGAACCTCTCAGCCCCAAGAGTGTCCACCCTTATGTCTCATCCAGCTGTGCGTCTAGATATGGTCAATCCAGGTTGCATCACAGCCCCTGAACGCATTGTGTAAGAATTTCTCTCTCTTTCACTGTCTTTGTTTCATGGGTGTTTCAAAGTAATTTATTTTTATAATGGGGTTTAGCTGCTTTTCACTGCTGTGTTTATGCCGCTTTACACCCACTTGACACACTAACAGAGAGATATCAATACATAGGTTTTACGATTATTATTAGTCAGATATATTCTTGTGCGGTGAATAGGGCGTGTTGAGTCCAGTTCTCTGAGCAAGGAGTAAGTCTTGCCTATTACATATTGGGTTTATGGAACGGTATCTGAGCTAATTTGATACCCTTGTTTTATGTATCACCCCACCTCACCTTTCCCGTTAAGCAGCCATAGTGTGTTTTCTGCATGTGTGACTCTGTTCTGTTTTGTAATTCAGTTCAAGTGTAACGGTTTTTACATTCCCTCTATCAGTGATACCTTATGAGAAGTGTCCTTTTCTGTGTGACTTATTTCACTTAGAATCGTCGTACCTAAATCCACTCATCATGCTGCTAGTAACCTTACGACATTGATTTCCTGGCTGAGTGATATTCCATTGTACATAAGGACCACAACTTCTTTATCCATTTTTCTCTTTCCTGGGATATTTAAGGTGGAATGAAGTGGAGGTCCTGGTCAACAGAGCAGCCCTAAACTTTGGGGTGCTTGTGTCTTGCTGATTTTTAATTTTCCCAATTTATACCCCCATGAGTGGAAGTGCCCTATGCTCTCTAAGCTGTGTTTTTCAGATGTTTCAGGACTCACCGGACTCTTCTCCAGAGTGGCTCTTGGCAATTTACATCCCGCCCATCAGTGTAGCAAGGCTCCCATTTCTCCATGGGCTGTCCTGCATTTCTGGTTTTGACACTTTTTTCAGCATGGCCCTTTTGACCGATGGGAAGCGAGACTTCTTTGTAGCGCTGATTTGCCTTTCCAGGTTGCTTGGTTGGCCAAAAAGGGCGTATGCGTTTTTTCCTGAATATATTCAGGAAAAAACGCATACGCCCTTTATGGCCAAGGGCATCATTGTCAACGTTTTGCCGTTTTTCATGTGCTTTAAAGGCGATTTGTATCTACCTCCTGAAATCTGTTTCCTGCAATTCTGCCTTGATTTCAAATCCTCTTCTTTGCCTTCCCTCAATATATTTGTGGACGAGAGTTATCATTTATAACTCTGCAGGTTTGTGAATTGCAGTGCCCTGAACCTCCATTTTACAACTCGTTTTTATGGGAGCTGGCCGCAAAATCGCAGAATGGCTTCAGGCCCTGTTCTGGCTGCGGGGGGCAGACTGAGCCTGTGGTTAATTCTTCTTTCTGATGGGAAAATAGAGTGATGTGTGCCTGTCCCAACACCAAGAGCTAGTCTCTCATTGGTTCCACGTCTTCCCGTTTATCCTCAGGACAAATTGCAACCTGTACGGAACAGGAGGTTAAAGGTGCTGATGCTCCAATTAGGGAGCTTGCTAGTAAAGCGGCTGGAATGGCGAACCCGGGCACAAGTAGATGAGAAATGAGGTGCGTTTTAGAAACCTTTCCCCATCACACGGTGTACCATCTTCTGGGTTTCTCATGCATGTTTTTGATGTAGGAAGATGCCCTTGAACCTGGAGATTTGGGACCCATGCGATGGGTACCATGCAGTATTACTTTAAAGGGTCTGCATTTGCTCACCCAACCTCACCAAACCTCTCAGCCCCAAGAGTGTCCACCCTTATGTCTCATTCAGCTGTGCGTCTAGATATGGTCAATCCAGGTTGCATCACAGCCCCTGAACGCATTGTGTAAGAATTTCTCTCTCTTTCACTGTCTTTGTTTCATGGGTTTTTCAAAGTAATTTATTTTCATAATGGGATTTAGCTGCTTTTCACTGCTGTGTTTATGCCGCTTTACACCCACTTGACACACTAACAGAGAGATATCAATACATAGGTTTTACGATTATTACTAGTCAGATATATTCTTGTGCGGTGAATAGGGCGTGTTGAGTACAGTTCTCTGAGCAAGGAGTAGGTCTTGTCTATTACATATTGGGTTTATGGAACAGTATCTGAGCTAATTTGAAACCCTTGTTTTATGTATCACCCCACCTCACCTTTCCCGTTAAGCAGCCATAGTGTGTTTTCTGCATGTGTGACTCTGTTCTGTTTTGTAATTCAGTTCAAGTGTAACGGTTTTTACATTCCCTCTATCAGTGATACCTTATGAGAAGTGTCCTTTTCTGTGTGACTTATTTCACTTAGAATCGTCGTACCTAAATCCACTCATCATGCTGCTAGTAACCTTACGACATTGATTTCCTGGCTGAGTGATATTCCATTGTACATAAGGACCACAACTTCTTTATCCATTTTTCTCTTTCCTGGGATATTTAAGGTGGAATGAAGTGGAGGTCCTTGTCAACAGAGCAGCCCTCAACTTTGGGGTGCTTGTGTCTTGCTGATTTTTAATTTTCCCAATTTATAACCCCATGAGTGGAAGTGCCCTATGCTCTCTAAGCTGTGTTTTTCAGATGTTTCAGGACTCACCGGACTCTTCTCCAGAGTGGCTCTTGGCAATTTACATCCCGCCCATCAGTGTAGCAAGGCTCCCATTTCTCCATGGCCTGTCCTGCATTTCTGGTTTTGCCACTTTTTTCAGCATGGCCCTTTTGACCGATGGGAAGCGAGACTTCTTTGTAGCGCTGATTTGCCTTTCCAGGTTGCTTGGTTGGCCAAAAAGGGCGTATGCGTTTTTTCCTGAATATATTCAGGAAAAAACGCATACGCCCTTTTTGGCCAAGGGCATCATTGTCAACGTTTTGCCGCTTTTCATGTGCTTTAAAGGCGATTCGTATCTACCTCCTGAAATCTGTTTCCTGCAATTCTGCCTTGATTTCAAATCCTCTTCTTTGCCTTCCCTCAATATACTTGTGGACGAGAGTTATCATTTATAACTCTGCAGGTTTGTGAATTGCAGTGCCCTGAACCTCCATTTTACAACTCGTTTTTATGGGAGCTGGCCGCAAAATCGCAGAATGGCTTCAGGCCCTGTTCTGGTTCCGGGGGGCAGGCTGAGTCTGTGGTTAATTCTTCTTTCTGATGGGAAAATAGAGTGACCTGTGCCTGTCCCAACACCAAGAGCTAGTCTCTCATTGGTTCCACGTCTTCCCGTTTATCCTCAGGACAAATTGCAACCTGTACGGAACAGGAGGTTAAAGGTGCTGATGCTCCAAGTAGGGAGCTTGCTAGTAAAGTGGCTGGAATGGCGAACCCGGGCACAAGGAGATGAGAAATGAGGTGCGTTTTAGAAACCTTTCCCCATCACACGACGTACCATCTTCTGGGTTTCTCATGCATGTTTTTGATGTACGAAGATGCCCTTGAACCTGGAGATTTGGGAACCATGCGATGGGTACCACGCAGTATTACTTTAAAGGGTCTGCGTTTGCTCACCCAACCTCACCAAACCTCTCAGCCCCAAGAGTGTCCACCCTTATGTCTCATCCAGCTGTGCGTCTAGATATGGTCAATCCAGGTTGCATCACAGCCCCTGAACGCATTGTGTAAGAATTTCTCTCTCTTTCACTGCCTTTGTTTCATGGGTGTTTCAAAGTAATTTATTTTTATAATGGGGTTTAGCTGCTTTTCACTGCTGTGTTTATGCCGCTTTACACCCACTTGACACACTAACAGAGAGATATCAATACATAGGTTTTACGATTATTATTAGTCAGATATATTCTTGTGCGGTGAATAGGGCGTGTTGAGTCCAATTCTCTGAGCAAGGAGTAGGTCTTGTCTATTACATATTGGGTTTCTGGAACGGTATCTGAGCTTATTTGATACCCTTGTTTTATGTATCACCCCACCTCACCTTTCCCGTTAAGCAGCCATAGTGTGTTTTCTGCATGTGTGACTCTGTTCTGTTTTGTAATTCAGTTCAAGTGTAACGGTTTTTACATTCCCTCTATCAGTGATACCTTATGAGAAGTGTCCTTTTCTGTGTGACTTATTTCACTTAGAATCATCGTACCTAAATCCACTCATCATGCTGCTACTAACCTTACGACATTGATTTCATGGCTGAGTGATATTCCATTGTACATAAGGACCACAACTTCTTTATCCATTTTTCTCTTTCCTGGGATATTTAAGGTGGAATGAAGTGGAGGTCCTGGTCAACAGAGCAGCCCTAAACTTTGGGGTGCTTGTGTCTTGCTGATTTTTAATTTTCCCAATTTATACCCCCATGAGTGGAAGTGCCCTATGCTCTCTAAGCTGTGTTTTTCAGATGTTTCAGGACACACCGTACACTTTTCCAGAGTGGCTGTTCGCAATTTACATCCCGCCCATCAGTGTAGCAAGGCTCCCATTTCTCCATGGCCTGTCCTGCATTTCTGGTTTTGACACTTTTTTCAGCATGGCCCTTTTGACCGATGGGAAGCGAGACTTCTTTGAAGCGCTGATTTGCATTTCCAGGTTGCTTGGTTGGCCACGAAGGGCGTATGCGTTTTTTCCTGAATATATTCAGGAAAAAACGCATACGCCCTTTTTGGCCAAGGGCATCATTGTCAACGTTTTGCCGCTTTTCATGTGCTTTAAAGGCGATTCGTATCTACCTCCTGAAATCTGTTTCCTGCAATTCTGCCTTGATTTCAAATCCTCTTCTTTGCCTTCCCTCAATATATTTGTGGACGAGAGTTATCATTTATAACTCTGCAGGTTTGTGAATTGCAGTGCCCTGAACCTCCATTTTACAACTCGTTTTTATGGGAGCTGGCCCGAAAAATCGCAGAATGGCTTCAGGCCCTGTTCTGGTTCCGGGGGTCAGGCTGAGCCTGTGGTTAATTCTTCTTCCTGATGGGAAAATAGAGTGACCTGTGCCTGTCCCAACACCAAGAGCTAGTCTGTCGTTGGTTCCACGTCTTCCCGTTTATCCTCAGGACAAATTGCAACCTGTACGGAACAGGATGTTAAAGGTGCTGATGCTCCAAGTAGGGAGCTTGCTAGTAAAGCGGCTGGAATGGCGAACCCGGGCACAAGGAGATGAGAAATGAGGTGCGTTTTAGAAACCTTTCCCCATCACACGGTGTACCATCTTCTGGGTTTCTCATGCATGTTTTTGATGTAGGAAGATGCCCTTGAACCTGGAGATTTGGGACCCATGCGATGGGTACCACGCAGTATTACTTTAAAGGGTCTGCATTTGCTCACCCAACCTCACCGAACCTCTCAGCCCCAAGAGTGTCCACCCTTATGTCTCATCCAGCTGTGCGTCTAGATATGGTCAATCCAGGTTGCATCACAGCCCCTGAACGCATTGTGTAAGAATTTCTCTCTCTTTCACTGTCTTTGTTTCATGGGTGTTTCAAAGTAATTTATTTTTATAATGGGGTTTAGCTGCTTTTCACTGCTGTGTTTATGCCGCTTTACACCCACTTGACACACTAACAGAGAGATATCAATACATAGGTTTTACGATTATTATTAGTCAGATATATTCTTGTGCGGTGAATAGGGCGTGTTGAGTCCAGTTCTCTGAGCAAGGAGTAAGTCTTGCCTATTACATATTGGGTTTATGGAACGGTATCTGAGCTAATTTGATACCCTTGTTTTATGTATCACCCCACCTCACCTTTCCCGTTAAGCAGCCATAGTGTGTTTTCTGCATGTGTGACTCTGTTCTGTTTTGTAATTCAGTTCAAGTGTAACGGTTTTTACATTCCCTCTATCAGTGATACCTTATGAGAAGTGTCCTTTTCTGTGTGACTTATTTCACTTAGAATCGTCGTACCTAAATCCACTCATCATGCTGCTAGTAACCTTACGACATTGATTTCCTGGCTGAGTGATATTCCATTGTACATAAGGACCACAACTTCTTTATCCATTTTTCTCTTTCCTGGGATATTTAAGGTGGAATGAAGTGGAGGTCCTGGTCAACAGAGCAGCCCTAAACTTTGGGGTGCTTGTGTCTTGCTGATTTTTAATTTTCCCAATTTATACCCCCATGAGTGGAAGTGCCCTATGCTCTCTAAGCTGTGTTTTTCAGATGTTTCAGGACTCACCGGACTCTTCTCCAGAGTGGCTCTTGGCAATTTACATCCCGCCCATCAGTGTAGCAAGGCTCCCATTTCTCCATGGGCTGTCCTGCATTTCTGGTTTTGACACTTTTTTCAGCATGGCCCTTTTGACCGATGGGAAGCGAGACTTCTTTGTAGCGCTGATTTGCCTTTCCAGGTTGCTTGGTTGGCCAAAAAGGGCGTATGCGTTTTTTCCTGAATATATTCAGGAAAAAACGCATACGCCCTTTATGGCCAAGGGCATCATTGTCAACGTTTTGCCGTTTTTCATGTGCTTTAAAGGCGATTTGTATCTACCTCCTGAAATCTGTTTCCTGCAATTCTGCCTTGATTTCAAATCCTCTTCTTTGCCTTCCCTCAATATATTTGTGGACGAGAGTTATCATTTATAACTCTGCAGGTTTGTGAATTGCAGTGCCCTGAACCTCCATTTTACAACTCGTTTTTATGGGAGCTGGCCGCAAAATCGCAGAATGGCTTCAGGCCCTGTTCTGGCTGCGGGGGGCAGACTGAGCCTGTGGTTAATTCTTCTTTCTGATGGGAAAATAGAGTGATGTGTGCCTGTCCCAACACCAAGAGCTAGTCTCTCATTGGTTCCACGTCTTCCCGTTTATCCTCAGGACAAATTGCAACCTGTACGGAACAGGAGGTTAAAGGTGCTGATGCTCCAATTAGGGAGCTTGCTAGTAAAGCGGCTGGAATGGCGAACCCGGGCACAAGTAGATGAGAAATGAGGTGCGTTTTAGAAACCTTTCCCCATCACACGGTGTACCATCTTCTGGGTTTCTCATGCATGTTTTTGATGTAGGAAGATGCCCTTGAACCTGGAGATTTGGGACCCATGCGATGGGTACCATGCAGTATTACTTTAAAGGGTCTGCATTTGCTCACCCAACCTCACCAAACCTCTCAGCCCCAAGAGTGTCCACCCTTATGTCCCATTCAGCTGTGCGTCTAGATATGGTCAATCCAGGTTGCATCACAGCCCCTGAACGCATTGTGTAAGAATTTCTCTCTCTTTCACTGTCTTTGTTTCATGGGTTTTTCAAAGTAATTTATTTTCATAATGGGATTTAGCTGCTTTTCACTGCTGTGTTTATGCCGCTTTACACCCACTTGACACACTAACAGAGAGATATCAATACATAGGTTTTACGATTATTACTAGTCAGATATATTCTTGTGCGGTGAATAGGGCGTGTTGAGTACAGTTCTCTGAGCAAGGAGTAGGTCTTGTCTATTACATATTGGGTTTATGGAACAGTATCTGAGCTAATTTGAAACCCTTGTTTTATGTATCACCCCACCTCACCTTTCCCGTTAAGCAGCCATAGTGTGTTTTCTGCATGTGTGACTCTGTTCTGTTTTGTAATTCAGTTCAAGTGTAACGGTTTTTACATTCCCTCTATCAGTGATACCTTATGAGAAGTGTCCTTTTCTGTGTGACTTATTTCACTTAGAATCGTCGTACCTAAATCCACTCATCATGCTGCTAGTAACCTTACGACATTGATTTCCTGGCTGAGTGATATTCCATTGTACATAAGGACCACAACTTCTTTATCCATTTTTCTCTTTCCTGGGATATTTAAGGTGGAATGAAGTGGAGGTCCTTGTCAACAGAGCAGCCCTCAACTTTGGGGTGCTTGTGTCTTGCTGATTTTTAATTTTCCCAATTTATAACCCCATGAGTGGAAGTGCCCTATGCTCTCTAAGCTGTGTTTTTCAGATGTTTCAGGACTCACCGGACACTTCTCCAGAGTGGCTCTTGGCAATTTACATCCCGCCCATCAGTGTAGCAAGGCTCCCATTTCTCCATGGCCTGTCCTGCATTTCTGGTTTTGCCACTTTTTTCAGCATGGCCCTTTTGACCGATGGGAAGCGAGACTTCTTTGTAGCGCTGATTTGCCTTTCCAGGTTGCTTGGTTGGCCAAAAAGGGCGTATGCGTTTTTTCCTGAATATATTCAGGAAAAAACGCATACGCCCTTTTTGGCCAAGGGCATCATTGTCAACGTTTTGCCGCTTTTCATGTGCTTTAAAGGCGATTCGTATCTACCTCCTGAAATCTGTTTCCTGCAATTCTGCCTTGATTTCAAATCCTCTTCTTTGCCTTCCCTCAATATACTTGTGGACGAGAGTTATCATTTATAACTCTGCAGGTTTGTGAATTGCAGTGCCCTGAACCTCCATTTTACAACTCGTTTTTATGGGAGCTGGCCGCAAAATCGCAGAATGGCTTCAGGCCCTGTTCTGGTTCCGGGGGGCAGGCTGAGTCTGTGGTTAATTCTTCTTTCTGATGGGAAAATAGAGTGACCTGTGCCTGTCCCAACACCAAGAGCTAGTCTCTCATTGGTTCCACGTCTTCCCGTTTATCCTCAGGACAAATTGCAACCTGTACGGAACAGGAGGTTAAAGGTGCTGATGCTCCAAGTAGGGAGCTTGCTAGTAAAGCGGCTGGAATGGCGAACCCGGGCACAAGGAGATGAGAAATGAGGTGCGTTTTAGAAACCTTTCCCCATCACACGACGTACCATCTTCTGGGTTTCTCATGCATGTTTTTGATGTACGAAGATGCCCTTGAACCTGGAGATTTGGGAACCATGCGATGGGTACCACGCAGTATTACTTTAAAGGGTCTGCGTTTGCTCACCCAACCTCACCAAACCTCTCAGCCCCAAGAGTGTCCACCCTTATGTCTCATCCAGCTGTGCGTCTAGATATGGTCAATCCAGGTTGCATCACAGCCCCTGAACGCATTGTGTAAGAATTTCTCTCTCTTTCACTGCCTTTGTTTCATGGGTGTTTCAAAGTAATTTATTTTTATAATGGGGTTTAGCTGCTTTTCACTGCTGTGTTTATGCCGCTTTACACCCACTTGACACACTAACAGAGAGATATCAATACATAGGTTTTACGATTATTATTAGTCAGATATATTCTTGTGTGGTGAATAGGGCGTGTTGAGTCCAATTCTCTGAGCAAGGAGTAGGTCTTGTCTATTACATATTGGGTTTCTGGAACGGTATCTGAGCTTATTTGATACCCTTGTTTTATGTATCACCCCACCTCACCTTTCCCGTTAAGCAGCCATAGTGTGTTTTCTGCATGTGTGACTCTGTTCTGTTTTGTAATTCAGTTCAAGTGTAACGGTTTTTACATTCCCTCTATCAGTGATACCTTATGAGAAGTGTCCTTTTCTGTGTGACTTATTTCACTTAGAATCGTCGTACCTAAATCCACTCATCATGCTGCTACTAACCTTACGACATTGATTTCATGGCTGAGTGATATTCCATTGTACATAAGGACCACAACTTCTTTATCCAGTTTTCTCTTTCCTGGGATATTTAAGGTGGAATGAAGTGGAGGTCCTGGTCAACAGAGCAGCCCTAAACTTTGGGGTGCTTGTGTCTTGCTGATTTTTAATTTTCCCAATTTATACCCCCATGAGTGGAAGTGCCCTATGCTCTCTAAGCTGTGTTTTTCAGATGTTTCAGGACTCACCGGACACTTCTCCGGAGTGGCTCTTGGCAATTTACATCCCGCCCATCAGTGTAGCAAGGCTCCCATTTCTCCATGGCCTGTCCTGCATTTCTGGTTTTGACACTTTTTTCAGCATGGCCCTTTTGACCGATGGGAAGCGTGACTTCTCTGTAGCGCTGATTTGCCTTTCCAGGTTGCTTGGTTGGCCAAAAAGGGCGTATGCGTTTTTTCCTGAATATATTCAGGAAAAAACGCATACGCCCTTTTTGGCCAAGGGCATCATTGTCAACGTTTTGCCGCTTTTCATGTGCTTTAAAGGCGATTCGTATCTACCTCCTGAAATCTGTTTCCTGCAATTCTGCCTTGATTTCAAATCCTCTTCTTTGCCTTCCCTCAATATACTTGTGGACGAGAGTTATCATTTATAACTCTGCAGGTTTGTGAATTGCAGTGCCCTGAACCTCCATTTTACAACTCGTTTTTATGGGAGCTGGCCGCAAAATCGCAGAATGGCTTCAGGCCCTGTTCTGGTTCCGGGGGGCAGGCTGAGTCTGTGGTTAATTCTTCTTTCTGATGGGAAAATAGAGTGACCTGTGCCTGTCCCAACACCAAGAGCTAGTCTCTCATTGGTTCCACGTCTTCCCGTTTATCCTCAGGACAAATTGCAACCTTTACGGAACAGGAGGTTAAAGGTGCTGATGCTCCAAGTAGGGAGCTTGCTAGTAAAGCGGCTGGAATGGCGAACCCGGGCACAAGGAGATGAGAAATGAGGTGCGTTTTAGAAACCTTTCCCCATCACACGACGTACCATCTTCTGGGTTTCTCATGCATGTTTTTGATGTACGAAGATGCCCTTGAACCTGGAGATTTGGGAACCATGCGATGGGTACCACGCAGTATTACTTTAAAGGGTCTGCGTTTGCTCACCCAACCTCACCAAACCTCTCAGCCCCAAGAGTGTCCACCCTTATGTCTCATCCAGCTGTGCGTCTAGATATGGTCAATCCAGGTTGCATCACAGCCCCTGAACGCATTGTGTAAGAATTTCTCTCTCTTTCACTGCCTTTGTTTCATGGGTGTTTCAAAGTAATTTATTTTTATAATGGGGTTTAGCTGCTTTTCACTGCTGTGTTTATGCCGCTTTACACCCACTTGACACACTAACAGAGAGATATCAATACATAGGTTTTACGATTATTATTAGTCAGATATATTCTTGTGTGGTGAATAGGGCGTGTTGAGTCCAATTCTCTGAGCAAGGAGTAGGTCTTGTCTATTACATATTGGGTTTCTGGAACGGTATCTGAGCTTATTTGATACCCTTGTTTTATGTATCACCCCACCTCACCTTTCCCGTTAAGCAGCCATAGTGTGTTTTCTGCATGTGTGACTCTGTTCTGTTTTGTAATTCAGTTCAAGTGTAACGGTTTTTACATTCCCTCTATCAGTGATACCTTATGAGAAGTGTCCTTTTCTGTGTGACTTATTTCACTTAGAATCGTCGTACCTAAATCCACTCATCATGCTGCTACTAACCTTACGACATTGATTTCATGGCTGAGTGATATTCCATTGTACATAAGGACCACAACTTCTTTATCCAGTTTTCTCTTTCCTGGGATATTTAAGGTGGAATGAAGTGGAGGTCCTGGTCAACAGAGCAGCCCTAAACTTTGGGGTGCTTGTGTCTTGCTGATTTTTAATTTTCCCAATTTATACCCCCATGAGTGGAAGTGCCCTATGCTCTCTAAGCTGTGTTTTTCAGATGTTTCAGGACTCACCGGACACTTCTCCGGAGTGGCTCTTGGCAATTTACATCCCGCCCATCAGTGTAGCAAGGCTCCCATTTCTCCATGGCCTGTCCTGCATTTCTGGTTTTGACACTTTTTTCAGCATGGCCCTTTTGACCGATGGGAAGCGAGACTTCTTTGTAGCGCTGATTTGCCTTTCCAGGTTGCTTGGTTGGCCAAAAAGGGCGTATGCATTTTTTCCTGAATATATTCAGGAAAAAACGCATACGCCCTTTTTGGCCAAGGGCATCATTGTCAACGTTTTGCCGCTTTTCATGTGCTTTAAAGGCGATTCGTATCTACCTCCTGAAATCTGTTTCGTGCAATTCTGCCTTGATTTCAAATCCTCTTCTTTGCCTTCCCTCAATATATTTGTGGACGAGAGTTATCATTTATAACTCTGCAGGTTTGTGAATTGCAGTGCCCTGAACCTCCATTTTACAATTCGTTTTTATGGGAGCTGCCCGCAAAATCGCAGAATGGCTTCAGGCCCTGTTCTGGTTCCGGGGGGCAGGCTGAGCCTGTGGTTAATTCTTCTTTCTGATGGGAAAATAGAGTGACCTGTGCCTGTCCCAACACCAAGAGCTAGTCTCTCGTTGGTTCCCCGTCTTCCCGTTCATCCTCAGGACAAATTGCAACCTGTACGGAACAGGAGGTTAAAGGTGCTGATGCTCCAAGTAGGGAGCTTGCTAGTAAAGCGGCTGGAATGGCGAACCCGGGCACAAGGAGATGAGAAATGAGGTGCGTTTTAGAAACCTTTCCCCATCACACGGTGTACCATCTTCTGGATTTCTCATGCATGTTTTTGATGTACGAAGATGCCCTTGAACCTGGAGATTTGGGACCCATGCGATGGGTACCACGCAGTATTACTTTAAAGGGTCTGCGTTTGCTCACCCAACCTCACCAAACCTCTCAGCCCCAAGAGTGTCCACCCTTATGTCTCATCCAGCTGTGCGTCTAGATATGGTCAATCCAGGTTGCATCACAGCCCCTGAACGCATTGTGTAAGAATTTCTCTCTCTTTCACTGCCTTTGTTTCATGGGTGTTTCAAAGTAATTTATTTTTATAATGGGGTTTAGCTGCTTTTCACTGCTGTGTTTATGCCGCTTTACACCCACTTGACACACTAACAGAGAGATATCAATACATAGGTTTTACGATTATTATTAGTCTGATATATTCTTGTGCGGTGAATAGGGCGTGTTGAGTCCAATTCTCTGAGCAAGGAGTAGGTCTTGTCTATTACATATTGGGTTTCTGGAACGGTATCTGAGCTTATTTGATACCCTTGTTTTATGTATCACCCCACCTCACCTTTCCCGTTAAGCAGCCATAGTGTGTTTTCTGCATGTGTGACTCTGTTCTGTTTTGTAATTCAGTTCAAGTGTAACGGTTTTTACATTCCCTCTATCAGTGATACCTTATGAGAAGTGTCCTTTTCTGTGTGACTTATTTCACTTAGAATCATCGTACCTAAATCCACTCATCATGCTGCTACTAACCTTACGACATTGATTTCATGGCTGAGTGATATTCCATTGTACATAAGGACCACAACTTCTTTATCCATTTTTCTCTTTCCTGGGATATTTAAGGTGGAATGAAGTGGAGGTCCTGGTCAACAGAGCAGCCCTAAACTTTGGGGTGCTTGTGTCTTTCTGATATTTCATTTTCCCAATTTATACCCCCATGAGTGGAAGTGCCCTATGCTCTCTAAGCTGTGTTTTTCAGATGTTTCAGGACTCACCGGACACTTCTCCGGAGTGGCTCTTGGCAATTTACATCCCGCCCATCAGTGTAGCAAGGCTCCCATTTCTCCATGGCCTGTCCTGCATTTCTGGTTTTGACACTTTTTTCAGCATGGCCCTTTTGACCGATGGGAAGCGAGACTTCTTTGTAGCGCTGATTTGCCTTTCCAGGTTGCTTGGTTGGCCAAAAAGGGCGTATGCGTTTTTTCCTGAATATATTCAGGAAAAAACGCATACGCCCTTTTTGGCCAAGGGCATCATTGTCAACTTTTTGCCGCTTTTCATGTGCTTTAAAGGCGATTCGAATATACCTCCTGAAATCTGTTTCCTGCAATTCTGCCTTGATTTCAAATCCTCTTCTTTGCCTTCCCTCAATATATTTGTGGACGAGAGTTATCATTGATAACTCTGCAGGTTTGTGAATTGCAGTGCCCTGAACCTCCATTTTACAGCTCGCTTTTTTGGGAGCTGGCCGCAAAAGCGCAGGATGGCTTCAGGCCCTGTTCTGGTTCCGGTGGGCAGGCTGAGCCTGTGGTTAATTCTTCTTTCTGATGGGCAAATAGAGTGACCTGTGCCTGTCCCAACACCAAGAGCTAGTCTCTCGTTGGTTCCCCGTCTTCCCGTTCATCCTCAGGACAAATTGCAACCTGTACGGAACAGGAGGTGAAAGGTGCTGATGCTCCAAGTAGGGAGATTGCTGGTAAAGCAGCTGGAATGGCGAACCCGGGCACAAGGAGATGAGAAATGAGGTGCGTTTTAGAAACCTTTCCCCATCACACGGTGTACCATCTTCTGGGTTCCTCATGCATGTTTTCGATATAGGAAGATGCCCTTGAACCTGGAGATTTGGGACCCATGCGATGGGTACCACGCAGTATTACTTTAAAGGGTCTGCGTTTGCTCACCCAACCTCACCAAACCTCTCAGCCCCAACAGTGTCCACCCTTATGTCTCATCCAGCTGTGGGTCTAGATATGGTCAATCCAGGTTGCATCCCAGCCCCTGAACACATTGTGTCAATCTTTCTCTCTCTTTCACTGTCTTTGTTTCATGGGTTTTTCTAAGTTATTTATTTTCATAATGGGATTTAGCTGCTTTTCACTGCTGTGTTTATGCCGCTTTACACCCACTTGACACACTAACAGAGAGATATCAATACATAGGTTTTACGATTATTACTAGTCAGATATATTCTTGTGCGGTGAATAGGGCGTGTTGAGTCCAGTTCTCTGAGCAAGGAGTAGGTCTTGTCTATTACATATTGGGTTTATGGAACGGTATCTGAGCTAATTTGATACCCTTGTTTTATGTATCACCCCACCTCACCTTTCCCGTTAAGCAGCCATAGTGTGTTTTCTGCATGTGTGACTCTGTTCTGTTTTGTAATTCAGTTCAAGTGTAACGGTTTTTACATTCCCTCTATCAGTGATACCTTATGAGAAGTGTCCTTTTCTGTGTGACTTATTTCACTTAGAATCGTCGTACCTAAATCCACTCATCATGCTGCTACTAACCTTACGACATTGATTTCCTGGCTGAGTGATATTCCATTGTACATAAGGACCACAACTTCTTTATCCATTTTTCTCTTTCCTGGGATATTGAAGGTGGAATGAAGTGGAGGTCCTTGTCAACAGAGCAGCCCTAAACTTTGGGGTGCTTGTGTCTTGCTGATTTTTAATTTTCCCAATTTATACCCCCATGAGTGGAAGTGCCCTATGCTCTCTAAGCTGTGTTTTTCAGATGTTTCAGGACTCACCGGACACTTCTCCAGAGTGGCTCTTGGCAATTTACATCCCGCCCATCAGTGTAGCAAGGCTCCCATTTCTCCATGGCCTGTCCTGCATTTCTGGTTTTGACACTTTTTTCAGCATGGCCCTTTTGACCGATGGGAAGCGAGACTTCTTTGTAGCGCTGATTTGCCTTTCCAGGTTGCTTGGTTGGCCAAAAAGGGCGTATGCGTTTTTTCCTGAATATATTCAGGAAAAAACGCATACGCCCTTTTTGGCCAAGGGCATCATTGTCAACGTTTTGCCGCTTTTCATGTGCTTTAAAGGCGATTCGTATCTACCTCCTGAAATCTGTTTCCTGCAATTCTGCCTTGATATCAAATCCTCTTCTTTGCCTTCCCTCAATATATTTGTGGACGAGAGTTATCATTTATAACTCTGCAGGTTTGTGAATTGCAGTGCCCTGAACCTCCAGTTTACAACTCGTTTTTATGGGAGCTGCCCGCAAAATCGCAGAATGGCTTCAGGCCCTGTTCTGGTTCCGGGGGGCAGGCTGAGCCTGTGGTTAATTCTTCTTTCTGATGGGCAAATAGAGTGACCTGTGCCTGTCCCAACACCAAGAGCTAGTCTCTCGTTGGTTCCCCGTCTTCCCGTTCATCCTCAGGACAAATTGCAACCTGTACGGAACAGGAGGTTAAAGGTGCTGATGCTCCAAGTAGGGAGCTTGCTAGTAAAGCAGCTGGAATGGCGAACCCGGGCACAAGGAGATGAGAAATGAGGTGCGTTTTAGAAACCTTTCCCCATCACACGGTGTACCATCTTCTGGATTTCTCATGCATGTTTTTGATGTACGAAGATGCCCTTGAACCTGGAGATTTGGGACCCATGCGATGGGTACCACGCAGTATTACTTTAAAGGGTCTGCGTTTGCTCACCCAACCTCACCAAACCTCTCAGCCCCAAGAGTGTCCACCCTTATGTCTCATCCAGCTGTGCGTCTAGATATGGTCAATCCAGGTTGCATCACAGCCCCTGAACGCATTGTGTAAGAATTTCTCTCTCTTTCACTGCCTTTGTTTCATGGGTGTTTCAAAGTAATTTATTTTTATAATGGGGTTTAGCTGCTTTTCACTGCTGTGTTTATGCCGCTTTACACCCACTTGACACACTAACAGAGAGATATCAATACATAGGTTTTACGATTATTATTAGTCAGATATATTCTTGTGCGGTGAATAGGGCGTGTTGAGTCCAATTCTCTGAGCAAGGAGTAGGTCTTGTCTATTACATATTGGGTTTCTGGAACGGTATCTGAGCTTATTTGATACCCTTGTTTTATGTATCACCCCACCTCACCTTTCCCGTTAAGCAGCCATAGTGTGTTTTCTGCATGTGTGACTCTGTTCTGTTTTGTAATTCAGTTCAAGTGTAACGGTTTTTACATTCCCTCTATCAGTGATACCTTATGAGAAGTGTCCTTTTCTGTGTGACTTATTTCACTTAGAATCGTCGTACCTAAATCCACTCATCATGCTGCTACTAACCTTACGACATTGATTTCCTGGCTGAGTGATATTCCATTGTACATAAGGACCACAACTTCTTTATCCATTTTTCTCTTTCCTGGGATATTTAAGGTGGAATGAAGTGGAGGTCCTGGTCAACAGAGCAGCCCTAAACTTTGGGGTGCTTGTGTCTTGCTGATTTTTCATTTTCCCAATTTATACCCCCATGAGTGGAAGTGCCCTATGCTCTCTAAGCTGTGTTTTTCAGATGTTTCAGGACTCACCGGACACTTCTCCAGAGTGGCTCTTGGCAATTTACATCCCGCCCATCAGTGTAGCAAGGCTCCCATTTCTCCATGGCCTGTCCTGCATTTCTGGTTTTGACACTTTTTTCAGCATGGCCCTTTTGACCGATGGGAAGCGAGACTTCTCTGTACCGCTGATTTGCCTTTTCAGGTTGCTTGGTTGGCCAAAAAGGGCGTATGCGTTTTTTCCTGAATATATTCAGGAAAAAACGCATACGCCCTTTTTGGCCAAGGGCATCATTGTCAACGTTTTGCCGCTTTTCATGTGCTTTAAAGGCGATTCGTATCTACCTCCTGAAATCTGTTTCGTGCAATTCTGCCTTGATTTCAAATCCTCTTCTTTGCCTTCCCTCAATATATTTGTGGACGAGAGTTATCATTTATAACTCTGCAGGTTTGTGAATTGCAGTGCCCTGAACCTCCATTTTACAACTCGTTTTTATGGGAGCTGGCCGCAAAATCGCAGAATGGCTTCAGGCCCTGTTCTGGTTCCGGGGGGCAGGCTGAGCCTGTGGTTAATTCTTCTTTCTGATGGGAAAATAGAGTGACCTGTGCCTGTCCCAACACCAAGAGCTAGTCTCTCGTTGGTTCCCCGTCTTCCCGTTCATCCTCAGGACAAATTGCAACCTGTACGGAACAGGAGGTTAAAGGTGCTGATGCTCCAAGTAGGGAGCTTGCTAGTAAAGCGGCTGGAATGGCGAACCCGGGCACAAGGAGATGAGAAATGAGGTGCGTTTTAGAAACCTTTCCCCATCACACGGTGTACCATCTTCTGGATTTCTCATGCATGTTTTTGATGTACGAAGATGCCCTTGAACCTGGAGATTTGGGACCCATGCGATGGGTACCACGCAGTATTACTTTAAAGGGTCTGCGTTTGCTCACCCAACCTCACCAAACCTCTCAGCCCCAAGAGTGTCCACCCTTATGTCTCATCCAGCTGTGCGTCTAGATATGGTCAATCCAGGTTGCATCACAGCCCCTGAACGCATTGTGTAAGAATTTCTCTCTCTTTCACTGCCTTTGTTTCATGGGTGTTTCAAAGTAATTTATTTTTATAATGGGGTTTAGCTGCTTTTCACTGCTGTGTTTATGCCGCTTTACACCCACTTGACACACTAACAGAGAGATATCAATACATAGGTTTTACGATTATTATTAGTCAGATATATTCTTGTGCGGTGAATAGGGCGTGTTGAGTCCAATTCTCTGAGCAAGGAGTAGGTCTTGTCTATTACATATTGGGTTTCTGGAACGGTATCTGAGCTTATTTGATACCCTTGTTTTATGTATCACCCCACCTCACCTTTCCCGTTAAGCAGCCATAGTGTGTTTTCTGCATGTGTGACTCTGTTCTGTTTTGTAATTCAGTTCAAGTGTAACGGTTTTTACATTCCCTCTATCAGTGATACCTTATGAGAAGTGTCCTTTTCTGTGTGACTTATTTCACTTAGAATCATCGTACCTAAATCCACTCATCATGCTGCTACTAACCTTACGACATTGATTTCCTGGCTGAGTGATATTCCATTGTACATAAGGACCACAACTTCTTTATCCATTTTTCTCTTTCCTGGGATATTTAAGGTGGAATGAAGTGGAGGTCCTGGTAAACAGAGCAGCCCTAAACTTTGGGGTGCTTGTGTCTTGCTGATTTTTCATTTTCCCAATTTATACCCCCATGAGTGGAAGTGCCCTATGCTCTCTAAGCTGTGTTTTTCAGATGTTTCAGGACTCACCGGACACTTCTCCGGAGTGGCTCTTGGCAATTTACATCCCGCCCATCAGTGTAGCAAGGCTCCCATTTCTCCATGGCCTGTCCTGCATTTCTGCTTTTGACACTTTTTTCAGCATGGCCCTTTTGAGCGATGGGAAGCGAGACTTCTTTGTAGCGCTGATTTGCCTTTCCAGGTTGCTTGGTTGGCCAAAAAGGGCGTATGCGTTTTTTCCTGAATATATTCAGGAAAAAACGCATACGCCCTTTTTGGCCAAGGGCATCATTGTCAACTTTTTGCCGCTTTTCATGTGCTTTAAAGGCGATTCGAATATACCTCCTGAAATCTGTTTCCTGCAATTCTGCCTTGATTTCAAATCCTCTTCTTTGCCTTCCCTCAATATATTTGTGGACGAGAGTTATCATTGATAACTCTGCAGGTTTGTGAATTGCAGTGCCCTGAACCTCCATTTTACAGCTCGCTTTTTTGGGAGCTGGCCGCAAAAGCGCAGGATGGCTTCAGGCCCTGTTCTGGTTCCGGTGGGCAGGCTGAGCCTGTGGTTAATTCTTCTTTCTGATGGGCAAATAGAGTGACCTGTGCCTGTCCCAACACCAAGAGCTAGTCTCTCGTTGGTTCCCCGTCTTCCCGTTCATCCTCAGGACAAATTGCAACCTGTACGGAACAGGAGGTGAAAGGTGCTGATGCTCCAAGTAGGGAGATTGCTGGTAAAGCGGCTGGAATGGCGAACCCGGGCACAAGGAGATGAGAAATGAGGTGCGTTTTAGAAACCTTTCCCCATCACACGGTGTACCATCTTCTGGGTTTCTCATGCATGTTTTCGATATAGGAAGATGCCCTTGAACCTGGAGATTTGGGACCCATGCGATGGGTACCACGCAGTATTACTTTAAAGGGTCTGCGTTTGCTCACCCAACCTCACCAAACCTCTCAGCCCCAACAGTGTCCACCCTTATGTCTCATCCAGCTGTGGGTCTAGATATGGTCAATCCAGGTTGCATCCCAGCCCCTGAACACATTGTGTCAGACTTTCTCTCTCTTTCACTGTCTTTGTTTCATGGGTTTTTCTAAGTTATTTATTTTCATAATGGGATTTAGCTGCTTTTCACTGCTGTGTTTATGCCGCTTTACACCCACTTGACACACTAACAGAGAGATATCAATACATAGGTTTTACGATTATTACTAGTCAGATATATTCTTGTGCGGTGAATAGGGCGTGTTGAGTCCAGTTCTCTGAGCAAGGAGTAGGTCTTGTCTATTACATATTGGGTTTATGGAACGGTATCTGAGCTAATTTGATACCCTTGTTTTATGTATCACCCCACCTCACCTTTCCCGTTAAGCAGCCATAGTGTGTTTTCTGCATGTGTGACTCTGTTCTGTTTTGTAATTCAGTTCAAGTGTAACGGTTTTTACATTCCCTCTATCAGTGATACCTTATGAGAAGTGTCCTTTTCTGTGTGACTTATTTCACTTAGAATCGTCGTACCTAAATCCACTCATCATGCTGCTACTAACCTTACGACATTGATTTCATGGCTGAGTGATATTCCATTGTACATAAGGACCACAACTTCTTTATCCATTTTTCTCTTTCCTGGGATATTGAAGGTGGAATGAAGTGGAGGTCCTTGTCAACAGAGCAGCCCTAAACTTTGGGGTGCTTGTGTCTTGCTGATTTTTAATTTTCCCAATTTATACCCCCATGAGTGGAAGTGCCCTATGCTCTCTAAGCTGTGTTTTTCAGATGTTTCAGGACTCACCGGACACTTCTCCAGAGTGGCTCTTGGCAATTTACATCCCGCCCATCAGTGTAGCAAGGCTCCCATTTCTCCATGGCCTGTCCTGCATTTCTGGTTTTGACACTTTTTTCAGCATGGCCCTTTTGACCGATGGGAAGCGAGACTTCTTTGTAGCGCTGATTTGCCTTTCCAGGTTGCTTGGTTGGCCAAAAAGGGCGTATGCGTTTTTTCCTGAATATATTCAGGAAAAAACGCATACGCCCTTTATGGCCAAGGGCATCATTGTCAACGTTTTGCCGTTTTTCATGTGCTTTAAAGGCGATTTGTATCTACCTCCTGAAATCTGTTTCCTGCAATTCTGCCTTGATTTCAAATCCTCTTCTTTGCCTTCCCTCAATATATTTGTGGACGAGAGTTATCATTTATAACTCTGCAGGTTTGTGAATTGCAGTGCCCTGAACCTCCATTTTACAACTCGTTTTTATGGGAGCCGGCCGCAAAATCGCAGAATGGCTTCAGGCCCTGTTCTGGCTGCGGGGGGCAGACTGAGCCTGTGGTTAATTCTTCTTTCTGATGGGAAAATAGAGTGATGTGTGCCTGTCCCAACACCAAGAGCTAGTCTCTCATTGGTTCCACGTCTTCCCGTTTATCCTCAGGACAAATTGCAACCTGTACGGAACAGGAGGTTAAAGGTGCTGATGCTCCAAGTAGGGAGCTTGCTAGTAAAGCGGCTGGAATGGCGAACCCGGGCACAAGGAGATGAGAAATGAGGTGCGTTTTAGAAACCTTTCCCCATCACACGGTGTACCATCTTCTGGGTTTCTCATGCATGTTTTTGATGTAGGAAGATGCCCTTGAACCTGGAGATTTGGGACCCATGCGATGGGTACCATGCAGTATTACTTTAAAGGGTCTGCATTTGCTCACCCAACCTCACCAAACCTCTCAGCCCCAAGAGTGTCCACCCTTATGTCTCATTCAGCTGTGCGTCTAGATATGGTCAATCCAGGTTGCATCACAGCCCCTGAACGCATTGTGTAAGAATTTCTCTCTCTTTCACTGTCTTTGTTTCATGGGTTTTTCAAAGTAATTTATTTTCATAATGGGATTTAGCTGCTTTTCACTGCTGTGTTTATGCCGCTTTACACCCACTTGACACACTAACAGAGAGATATCAATACATAGGTTTTACGATTATTACTAGTCAGATATATTCTTGTGCGGTGAATAGGGCGTGTTGAGTACAGTTCTCTGAGCAAGGAGTAGGTCTTGTCTATTACATATTGGGTTTATGGAACAGTATCTGAGCTAATTTGAAACCCTTGTTTTATGTATCACCCCACCTCACCTTTCCCGTTAAGCAGCCATAGTGTGTTTTCTGCATGTGTGACTCTGTTCTGTTTTGTAATTCAGTTCAAGTGTAACGGTTTTTACATTCCCTCTATCAGTGATACCTTATGAGAAGTGTCCTTTTCTGTGTGACTTATTTCACTTAGAATCGTCGTACCTAAATCCACTCATCATGCTGCTAGTAACCTTACGACATTGATTTCCTGGCTGAGTGATATTCCATTGTACATAAGGACCACAACTTCTTTATCCATTTTTCTCTTTCCTGGGATATTTAAGGTGGAATGAAGTGGAGGTCCTTGTCAACAGAGCAGCCCTCAACTTTGGGGTGCTTGTGTCTTGCTGATTTTTAATTTTCCCAATTTATAACCCCATGAGTGGAAGTGCCCTATGCTCTCTAAGCTGTGTTTTTCAGATGTTTCAGGACTCACCGGACTCTTCTCCAGAGTGGCTCTTGGCAATTTACATCCCGCCCATCAGTGTAGCAAGGCTCCCATTTCTCCATGGCCTGTCCTGCATTTCTGGTTTTGCCACTTTTTTCAGCATGGCCCTTTTGACCGATGGGAAGCGAGACTTCTTTGTAGCGCTGATTTGCCTTTCCAGGTTGCTTGGTTGGCCAAAAAGGGCGTATGCGTTTTTTCCTGAATATATTCAGGAAAAAACGCATACGCCCTTTTTGGCCAAGGGCATCATTGTCAACGTTTTGCCGCTTTTCATGTGCTTTAAAGGCGATTCGTATCTACCTCCTGAAATCTGTTTCCTGCAATTCTGCCTTGATTTCAAATCCTCTTCTTTGCCTTCCCTCAATATACTTGTGGACGAGAGTTATCATTTATAACTCTGCAGGTTTGTGAATTGCAGTGCCCTGAACCTCCATTTTACAACTCGTTTTTATGGGAGCTGGCCGCAAAATCGCAGAATGGCTTCAGGCCCTGTTCTGGTTCCGGGGGGCAGGCTGAGTCTGTGGTTAATTCTTCTTTCTGATGAGAAAATAGAGTGACCTGTGCCTGTCCCAACACCAAGAGCTAGTCTCTCATTGGTTCCACGTCTTCCCGTTTATCCTCAGGACAAATTGCAACCTGTACGGAACAGGAGGTTAAAGGTGCTGATGCTCCAAGTAGGGAGCTTGCTAGTAAAGCGGCTGGAATGGCGAACCCGGGCACAAGGAGATGAGAAATGAGGTGCGTTTTAGAAACCTTTCCCCATCACACGACGTACCATCTTCTGGGTTTCTCATGCATGTTTTTGATGTACGAAGATGCCCTTGAACCTGGAGATTTGGGAACCATGCGATGGGTACCACGCAGTATTACTTTAAAGGGTCTGCGTTTGCTCACCCAACCTCACCAAACCTCTCAGCCCCAAGAGTGTCCACCCTTATGTCTCATCCAGCTGTGCGTCTAGATATGGTCAATCCAGGTTGCATCACAGCCCCTGAACGCATTGTGTAAGAATTTCTCTCTCTTTCACTGCCTTTGTTTCATGGGTGTTTCAAAGTAATTTATTTTTATAATGGGGTTTAGCTGCTTTTCACTGCTGTGTTTATGCCGCTTTACACCCACTTGACACACTAACAGAGAGATATCAATACATAGGTTTTACGATTATTATTAGTCAGATATATTCTTGTGTGGTGAATAGGGCGTGTTGAGTCCAATTCTCTGAGCAAGGAGTAGGTCTTGTCTATTACATATTGGGTTTCTGGAACGGTATCTGAGCTTATTTGATACCCTTGTTTTATGTATCACCCCACCTCACCTTTCCCGTTAAGCAGCCATAGTGTGTTTTCTGCATGTGTGACTCTGTTCTGTTTTGTAATTCAGTTCAAGTGTAACGGTTTTTACATTCCCTCTATCAGTGATACCTTATGAGAAGTG
This sequence comes from Balaenoptera borealis, assembly GCF_965194805.1. Taxonomy (NCBI): domain Eukaryota; kingdom Metazoa; phylum Chordata; class Mammalia; order Artiodactyla; family Balaenopteridae; genus Balaenoptera; species Balaenoptera borealis. The sequence goes on from NW_028124006.1 coordinate 2,135,776, forward strand.
TCCTTTTCTGTGTGACTTATTTCACTTAGAATCGTCGTACCTAAATCCACTCATCATGCTGCTACTAACCTTACGACATTGATTTCATGGCTGAGTGATATTCCATTGTACATAAGGACCACAACTTCTTTATCCAGTTTTCTCTTTCCTGGGATATTTAAGGTGGAATGAAGTGGAGGTCCTGGTCAACAGAGCAGCCCTAAACTTTGGGGTGCTTGTGTCTTGCTGATTTTTAATTTTCCCAATTTATACCCCCATGAGTGGAAGTGCCCTATGCTCTCTAAGCTGTGTTTTTCAGATGTTTCAGGACTCACCGGACACTTCTCCGGAGTGGCTCTTGGCAATTTACATCCCGCCCATCAGTGTAGCAAGGCTCCCATTTCTCCATGGCCTGTCCTGCATTTCTGGTTTTGACACTTTTTTCAGCATGGCCCTTTTGACCGATGGGAAGCGAGACTTCTTTGTAGCGCTGATTTGCCTTTCCAGGTTGCTTGGTTGGCCAAAAAGGGCGTATGCGTTTTTTCCTGAATATATTCAGGAAAAAACGCATACGCCCTTTTTGGCCAAGGGCATCATTGTCAACTTTTTGCCGCTTTTCATGTGCTTTAAAGGCGATTCGAATATACCTCCTGAAATCTGTTTCCTGCAATTCTGCCTTGATTTCAAATCCTCTTCTTTGCCTTCCCTCAATATATTTGTGGACGAGAGTTATCATTGATAACTCTGCAGGTTTGTGAATTGCAGTGCCCTGAACCTCCATTTTACAGCTCGCTTTTTTGGGAGCTGGCCGCAAAAGCGCAGGATGGCTTCAGGCCCTGTTCTGGTTCCGGTGGGCAGGCTGAGCCTGTGGTTAATTCTTCTTTCTGATGGGCAAATAGAGTGACCTGTGCCTGTCCCAACACCAAGAGCTAGTCTCTCGTTGGTTCCCCGTCTTCCCGTTCATCCTCAGGACAAATTGCAACCTGTACGGAACAGGAGGTGAAAGGTGCTGATGCTCCAAGTAGGGAGATTGCTGGTAAAGCAGCTGGAATGGCGAACCCGGGCACAAGGAGATGAGAAATGAGGTGCGTTTTAGAAACCTTTCCCCATCACACGGTGTACCATCTTCTGGGTTCCTCATGCATGTTTTCGATATAGGAAGATGCCCTTGAACCTGGAGATTTGGGACCCATGCGATGGGTACCACGCAGTATTACTTTAAAGGGTCTGCGTTTGCTCACCCAACCTCACCAAACCTCTCAGCCCCAACAGTGTCCACCCTTATGTCTCATCCAGCTGTGGGTCTAGATATGGTCAATCCAGGTTGCATCCCAGCCCCTGAACACATTGTGTCAGACTTTCTCTCTCTTTCACTGTCTTTGTTTCATGGGTTTTTCTAAGTTATTTATTTTCATAATGGGATTTAGCTGCTTTTCACTGCTGTGTTTATGCCGCTTTACACCCACTTGACACACTAACAGAGAGATATCAATACATAGGTTTTACGATTATTACTAGTCAGATATATTCTTGTGCGGTGAATAGGGCGTGTTGAGTCCAGTTCTCTGAGCAAGGAGTAGGTCTTGTCTATTACATATTGGGTTTATGGAACGGTATCTGAGCTAATTTGATACCCTTGTTTTATGTATCACCCCACCTCACCTTTCCCGTTAAGCAGCCATAGTGTGTTTTCTGCATGTGTGACTCTGTTCTGTTTTGTAATTCAGTTCAAGTGTAACGGTTTTTACATTCCCTCTATCAGTGATACCTTATGAGAAGTGTCCTTTTCTGTGTGACTTATTTCACTTAGAATCGTCGTACCTAAATCCACTCATCATGCTGCTACTAACCTTACGACATTGATTTCCTGGCTGAGTGATATTCCATTGTACATAAGGACCACAACTTCTTTATCCATTTTTCTCTTTCCTGGGATATTGAAGGTGGAATGAAGTGGAGGTCCTTGTCAACAGAGCAGCCCTAAACTTTGGGGTGCTTGTGTCTTGCTGATTTTTAATTTTCCCAATTTATACCCCCATGAGTGGAAGTGCCCTATGCTCTCTAAGCTGTGTTTTTCAGATGTTTCAGGACTCACCGGACACTTCTCCAGAGTGGCTCTTGGCAATTTACATCCCGCCCATCAGTGTAGCAAGGCTCCCATTTCTCCATGGCCTGTCCTGCATTTCTGGTTTTGACACTTTTTTCAGCATGGCCCTTTTGACCGATGGGAAGCGAGACTTCTTTGTAGCGCTGATTTGCCTTTCCAGGTTGCTTGGTTGGCCAAAAAGGGCGTATGCGTTTTTTCCTGAATATATTCAGGAAAAAACGCATACGCCCTTTTTGGCCAAGGGCATCATTGTCAACGTTTTGCCGCTTTTCATGTGCTTTAAAGGCGATTCGTATCTACCTCCTGAAATCTGTTTCCTGCATTTCTGCCTTGATATCAAATCCTCTTCTTTGCCTTCCCTCAATATATTTGTGGACGAGAGTTATCCTTTATAACTCTGCAGGTTTGTGAATTGCAGTGCCCTGAACCTCCAGTTTACAACTCGTTTTTATGGGAGCTGCCCGCAAAATCGCAGAATGGCTTCAGGCCCTGTTCTGGTTCCGGGGGGCAGGCTGAGCCTGTGGTTAATTCTTCTTTCTGATGGGAAAATAGAGTGACCTGTGCCTGTCCCAACACCAAGAGCTAGTCTCTCGTTGGTTCCCCATCTTCCCGTTCATCCTCAGGACAAATTGCAACCTGTACGGAACAGGAGGTTAAAGGTGCTGATGCTCCAAGTAGGGAGCTTGCTAGTAAAGCAGCTGGAATGGCGAACCCGGGCACAAGGAGATGAGAAATGAGGTGCGTTTTAGAAACCTTTCCCCATCACACGGTGTACCATCTTCTGGATTTCTCATGCATGTTTTTGATGTACGAAGATGCCCTTGAACCTGGAGATTTGGGACCCATGCGATGGGTACCACGCAGTATTACTTTAAAGGGTCTGCGTTTGCTCACCCAACCTCACCAAACCTCTCAGCCCCAAGAGTGTCCACCCTTATGTCTCATCCAGCTGTGCGTCTAGATATGGTCAATCCAGGTTGCATCACAGCCCCTGAACGCATTGTGTAAGAATTTCTCTCTCTTTCACTGCCTTTGTTTCATGGGTGTTTCAAAGTAATTTATTTTTATAATGGGGTTTAGCTGCTTTTCACTGCTGTGTTTATGCCGCTTTACACCCACTTGACACACTAACAGAGAGATATCAATACATAGGTTTTACGATTATTATTAGTCAGATATATTCTTGTGCGGTGAATAGGGCGTGTTGAGTCCAATTCTCTGAGCAAGGAGTAGGTCTTGTCTATTACATATTGGGTTTCTGGAACGGTATCTGAGCTTATTTGATACCCTTGTTTTATGTATCACCCCACCTCACCTTTCCCGTTAAGCAGCCATAGTGTGTTTTCTGCATGTGTGACTCTGTTCTGTTTTGTAATTCAGTTCAAGTGTAACGGTTTTTACATTCCCTCTATCAGTGATACCTTATGAGAAGTGTCCTTTTCTGTGTGACTTATTTCACTTAGAATCGTCGTACCTAAATCCACTCATCATGCTGCTACTAACCTTACGACATTGATTTCCTGGCTGAGTGATATTCCATTGTACATAAGGACCACAACTTCTTTATCCATTTTTCTCTTTCCTGGGATATTTAAGGTGGAATGAAGTGGAGGTCCTGGTCAACAGAGCAGCCCTAAACTTTGGGGTGCTTGTGTCTTGCTGATTTTTAATTTTCCCAATTTATACCCCCATGAGTGGAAGTGCCCTATGCTCTCTAAGCTGTGTTTTTCAGATGTTTCAGGACTCACCGGACACTTCTCCAGAGTGGCTCTTGGCAATTTACATCCCGCCCATCAGTGTAGCAAGGCTCCCATTTCTCCATGGCCTGTCCTGCATTTCTGGTTTTGACACTTTTTTCAGCATGGCCCTTTTGACCGATGGGAAGCGAGACTTCTCTGTACCGCTGATTTGCCTTTCCAGGTTGCTTGGTTGGCCAAAAAGGGCGTATGCGTTTTTTCCTGAATATATTCAGGAAAAAACGCATACGCCCTTTTTGGCCAAGGGCATCATTGTCAACGTTTTGCCGCTTTTCATGTGCTTTAAAGGCGATTCGTATCTACCTCCTGAAATCTGTTTCGTGCAATTCGGCCTTGATTTCAAATCCTCTTCTTTGCCTTCCCTCAATATATTTGTGGACGAGAGTTATCATTTATAACTCTGCAGGTTTGTGAATTGCAGTGCCCTGAACCTCCATTTTACAACTCGTTTTTATGGGAGCTGCCCGCAAAATCGCAGAATGGCTTCAGGCCCTGTTCTGGTTCCGGGGGGCAGGCTGAGCCTGTGGTTAATTCTTCTTTCTGATGGGAAAATAGAGTGACCTGTGCCTGTCCCAACACCAAGAGCTAGTCTCTCGTTGGTTCCCCGTCTTCCCGTTCATCCTCAGGACAAATTGCAACCTGTACGGAACAGGAGGTTAAAGGTGCTGATGCTCCAAGTAGGGAGCTTGCTAGTAAAGCGGCTGGAATGGCGAACCCGGGCACAAGGAGATGAGAAATGAGGTGCGTTTTAGAAACCTTTCCCCATCACACGGTGTACCATCTTCTGGATTTCTCATGCATGTTTTTGATGTACGAAGATGCCCTTGAACCTGGAGATTTGGGACCCATGCGATGGGTACCACGCAGTATTACTTTAAAGGGTCTGCGTTTGCTCACCCAACCTCACCAAACCTCTCAGCCCCAAGAGTGTCCACCCTTATGTCTCATCCAGCTGTGCGTCTAGATATGGTCAATCCAGGTTGCATCACAGCCCCTGAACGCATTGTGTAAGAATTTCTCTCTCTTTCACTGCCTTTGTTTCATGGGTGTTTCAAAGTAATTTATTTTTATAATGGGGTTTAGCTGCTTTTCACTGCTGTGTTTATGCCGCTTTACACCCACTTGACACACTAACAGAGAGATATCAATACATAGGTTTTACGATTATTACTAGTCAGATATATTCTTGTGCGGTGAATAGGGCGTGTTGAGTACAGTTCTCTGAGCAAGGAGTAGGTCTTGTCTATTACATATTGGGTTTATGGAACAGTATCTGAGCTAATTTGAAACCCTTGTTTTATGTATCACCCCACCTCACCTTTCCCGTTAAGCAGCCATAGTGTGTTTTCTGCATGTGTGACTCTGTTCTGTTTTGTAATTCAGTTCAAGTGTAACGGTTTTTACATTCCCTCTATCAGTGATACCTTATGAGAAGTGTCCTTTTCTGTGTGACTTATTTCACTTAGAATCGTCGTACCTAAATCCACTCATCATGCTGCTAGTAACCTTACGACATTGATTTCCTGGCTGAGTGATATTCCATTGTACATAAGGACCACAACTTCTTTATCCATTTTTCTCTTTCCTGGGATATTTAAGGTGGAATGAAGTGGAGGTCCTTGTCAACAGAGCAGCCCTCAACTTTGGGGTGCTTGTGTCTTGCTGATTTTTAATTTTCCCAATTTATAACCCCATGAGTGGAAGTGCCCTATGCTCTCTAAGCTGTGTTTTTCAGATGTTTCAGGACTCACCGGACTCTTCTCCAGAGTGGCTCTTGGCAATTTACATCCCGCCCATCAGTGTAGCAAGGCTCCCATTTCTCCATGGCCTGTCCTGCATTTCTGGTTTTGCCACTTTTTTCAGCATGGCCCTTTTGACCGATGGGAAGCGAGACTTCTTTGTAGCGCTGATTTGCCTTTCCAGGTTGCTTGGTTGGCCAAAAAGGGCGTATGCGTTTTTTCCTGAATATATTCAGGAAAAAACGCATACGCCCTTTTTGGCCAAGGGCATCATTGTCAACGTTTTGCCGCTTTTCATGTGCTTTAAAGGCGATTCGTATCTACCTCCTGAAATCTGTTTCCTGCAATTCTGCCTTGATTTCAAATCCTCTTCTTTGCCTTCCCTCAATATACTTGTGGACGAGAGTTATCATTTATAACTCTGCAGGTTTGTGAATTGCAGTGCCCTGAACCTCCATTTTACAACTCGTTTTTATGGGAGCTGGCCGCAAAATCGCAGAATGGCTTCAGGCCCTGTTCTGGTTCCGGGGGGCAGGCTGAGTCTGTGGTTAATTCTTCTTTCTGATGGGAAAATAGAGTGACCTGTGCCTGTCCCAACACCAAGAGCTAGTCTCTCGTTGGTTCCCCGTCTTCCCGTTCATCCTCAGGACAAATTGCAACCTGTACGGAACAGGAGGTTAAAGGTGCTGATGCTCCAAGTAGGGAGATTGCTGGTAAAGTGGCTGGAATGGCGAACCCGGGCACAAGGAGATGAGAAATGAGGTGCGTTTTAGAAACCTTTCCCCATCACACGGTGTACCATCTTCTGGGTTTCTCATGCATGTTTTCGATATAGGAAAATGCCCTTGAACCTGGAGATTTGGGACCCATGCGATGGGTACCACGCAGTATTACTTTAAAGGGTCTGCGTTTGCTCACCCAACCTCACCAAACCTCTCAGCCCCAACAGTGTCCACCCTTATGTCTCATCCAGCTGTGGGTCTAGATATGGTCAATCCAGGTTGCATCCCAGCCCCTGAACACATTGTGTCAGACTTTCTCTCTCTTTCACTGTCTTTGTTTCATGGGTTTTTCTAAGTTATTTATTTTCATAATGGGATTTAGCTGCTTTTCACTGCTGTGTTTATGCCGCTTTACACCCACTTGACACACTAACAGAGAGATATCAATACATAGGTTTTACGATTATTACTAGTCAGATATATTCTTGTGCGGTGAATAGGGCGTGTTGAGTCCAGTTCTCTGAGCAAGGAGTAGGTCTTGTCTATTACATATTGGGTTTATGGAACGGTATCTGAGCTAATTTGATACCCTTGTTTTATGTATCACCCCACCTCACCTTTCCCGTTAAGCAGCCATAGTGTGTTTTCTGCATGTGTGACTCTGTTCTGTTTTGTAATTCAGTTCAAGTGTAACGGTTTTTACATTCCCTCTATCAGTGATACCTTATGAGAAGTGTCCTTTTCTGTGTGACTTATTTCACTTAGAATCGTCGTACCTAAATCCACTCATCATGCTGCTACTAACCTTACGACATTGATTTCCTGGCTGAGTGATATTCCATTGTACATAAGGACCACAACTTCTTTATCCATTTTTCTCTTTCCTGGGATATTGAAGGTGGAATGAAGTGGAGGTCCTTGTCAACAGAGCAGCCCTAAACTTTGGGGTGCTTGTGTCTTGCTGATTTTTAATTTTCCCAATTTATACCCCCATGAGTGGAAGTGCCCTATGCTCTCTAAGCTGTGTTTTTCAGATGTTTCAGGACTCACCGGACACTTCTCCAGAGTGGCTCTTGGCAATTTACATCCCGCCCATCAGTGTAGCAAGGCTCCCATTTCTCCATGGCCTGTCCTGCATTTCTGGTTTTGACACTTTTTTCAGCATGGCCCTTTTGACCGATGGGAAGCGAGACTTCTTTGTAGCGCTGATTTGCCTTTCCAGGTTGCTTGGTTGGCCAAAAAGGGCGTATGCGTTTTTTCCTGAATATATTCAGGAAAAAACGCATACGCCCTTTTTGGCCAAGGGCATCATTGTCAACGTTTTGCCGCTTTTCATGTGCTTTAAAGGCGATTCGTATCTACCTCCTGAAATCTGTTTCCTGCAATTCTGCCTTGATATCAAATCCTCTTCTTTGCCTTCCCTCAATATATTTGTGGACGAGAGTTATCATTTATAACTCTGCAGGTTTGTGAATTGCAGTGCCCTGAACCTCCAGTTTACAACTCGTTTTTATGGGAGCTGCCCGCAAAATCGCAGAATGGCTTCAGGCCCTGTTCTGGTTCCGGGGGGCAGGCTGAGCCTGTGGTTAATTCTTCTTTCTGATGGGAAAATAGAGTGACCTGTGCCTGTCCCAACACCAAGAGCTAGTCTCTCGTTGGTTCCCCATCTTCCCGTTCATCCTCAGGACAAATTGCAACCTGTACGGAACAGGAGGTTAAAGGTGCTGATGCTCCAAGTAGGGAGCTTGCTAGTAAAGCAGCTGGAATGGCGAACCCGGGCACAAGGAGATGAGAAATGAGGTGCGTTTTAGAAACCTTTCCCCATCACACGGTGTACCATCTTCTGGATTTCTCATGCATGTTTTTGATGTACGAAGATGCCCTTGAACCTGGAGATTTGGGACCCATGCGATGGGTACCACGCAGTATTACTTTAAAGGGTCTGCGTTTGCTCACCCAACCTCACCAAACCTCTCAGCCCCAAGAGTGTCCACCCTTATGTCTCATCCAGCTGTGCGTCTAGATATGGTCAATCCAGGTTGCATCACAGCCCCTGAACGCATTGTGTAAGAATTTCTCTCTCTTTCACTGCCTTTGTTTCATGGGTGTTTCAAAGTAATTTATTTTTATAATGGGGTTTAGCTGCTTTTCACTGCTGTGTTTATGCCGCTTTACACCCACTTGACACACTAACAGAGAGATATCAATACATAGGTTTTACGATTATTATTAGTCAGATATATTCTTGTGCGGTGAATAGGGCGTGTTGAGTCCAATTCTCTGAGCAAGGAGTAGGTCTTGTCTATTACATATTGGGTTTCTGGAACGGTATCTGAGCTTATTTGATACCCTTGTTTTATGTATCACCCCACCTCACCTTTCCCGTTAAGCAGCCATAGTGTGTTTTCTGCATGTGTGACTCTGTTCTGTTTTGTAATTCAGTTCAAGTGTAACGGTTTTTACATTCCCTCTATCAGTGATACCTTATGAGAAGTGTCCTTTTCTGTGTGACTTATTTCACTTAGAATCGTCGTACCTAAATCCACTCATCATGCTGCTACTAACCTTACGACATTGATTTCCTGGCTGAGTGATATTCCATTGTACATAAGGACCACAACTTCTTTATCCATTTTTCTCTTTCCTGGGATATTTAAGGTGGAATGAAGTGGAGGTCCTGGTCAACAGAGCAGCCCTAAACTTTGGGGTGCTTGTGTCTTGCTGATTTTTAATTTTCCCAATTTATACCCCCATGAGTGGAAGTGCCCTATGCTCTCTAAGCTGTGTTTTTCAGATGTTTCAGGACTCACCGGACACTTCTCCAGAGTGGCTCTTGGCAATTTACATCCCGCCCATCAGTGTAGCAAGGCTCCCATTTCTCCATGGCCTGTCCTGCATTTCTGGTTTTGACACTTTTTTCAGCATGGCCCTTTTGACCGATGGGAAGCGAGACTTCTCTGTACCGCTGATTTGCCTTTCCAGGTTGCTTGGTTGGCCAAAAAGGGCGTATGCGTTTTTTCCTGAATATATTCAGGAAAAAACGCATACGCCCTTTTTGGCCAAGGGCATCATTGTCAACGTTTTGCCGCTTTTCATGTGCTTTAAAGGCGATTCGTATCTACCTCCTGAAATCTGTTTCGTGCAATTCTGCCTTGATTTCAAATCCTCTTCTTTGCCTTCCCTCAATATATTTGTGGACGAGAGTTATCATTTATAACTCTGCAGGTTTGTGAATTGCAGTGCCCTGAACCTCCATTTTACAACTCGTTTTTATGGGAGCTGCCCGCAAAATCGCAGAATGGCTTCAGGCCCTGTTCTGGTTCCGGGGGGCAGGCTGAGCCTGTGGTTAATTCTTCTTTCTGATGGGAAAATAGAGTGACCTGTGCCTGTCCCAACACCAAGAGCTAGTCTCTCGTTGGTTCCCCGTCTTCCCGTTCATCCTCAGGACAAATTGCAACCTGTACGGAACAGGAGGTTAAAGGTGCTGATGCTCCAAGTAGGGAGCTTGCTAGTAAAGCGGCTGGAATGGCGAACCCGGGCACAAGGAGATGAGAAATGAGGTGCGTTTTAGAAACCTTTCCCCATCACACGGTGTACCATCTTCTGGATTTCTCATGCATGTTTTTGATGTACGAAGATGCCCTTGAACCTGGAGATTTGGGACCCATGCGATGGGTACCACGCAGTATTACTTTAAAGGGTCTGCGTTTGCTCACCCAACCTCACCAAACCTCTCAGCCCCAAGAGTGTCCACCCTTATGTCTCATCCAGCTGTGCGTCTAGATATGGTCAATCCAGGTTGCATCACAGCCCCTGAACGCATTGTGTAAGAATTTCTCTCTCTTTCACTGCCTTTGTTTCATGGGTGTTTCAAAGTAATTTATTTTTATAATGGGGTTTAGCTGCTTTTCACTGCTGTGTTTATGCCGCTTTACACCCACTTGACACACTAACAGAGAGATATCAATACATAGGTTTTACGATTATTACTAGTCAGATATATTCTTGTGCGGTGAATAGGGCGTGTTGAGTACAGTTCTCTGAGCAAGGAGTAGGTCTTGTCTATTACATATTGGGTTTATGGAACAGTATCTGAGCTAATTTGAAACCCTTGTTTTATGTATCACCCCACCTCACCTTTCCCGTTAAGCAGCCATAGTGTGTTTTCTGCATGTGTGACTCTGTTCTGTTTTGTAATTCAGTTCAAGTGTAACGGTTTTTACATTCCCTCTATCAGTGATACCTTATGAGAAGTGTCCTTTTCTGTGTGACTTATTTCACTTAGAATCGTCGTACCTAAATCCACTCATCATGCTGCTAGTAACCTTACGACATTGATTTCCTGGCTGAGTGATATTCCATTGTACATAAGGACCACAACTTCTTTATCCATTTTTCTCTTTCCTGGGATATTTAAGGTGGAATGAAGTGGAGGTCCTTGTCAACAGAGCAGCCCTCAACTTTGGGGTGCTTGTGTCTTGCTGATTTTTAATTTTCCCAATTTATAACCCCATGAGTGGAAGTGCCCTATGCTCTCTAAGCTGTGTTTTTCAGATGTTTCAGGACTCACCGGACTCTTCTCCAGAGTGGCTCTTGGCAATTTACATCCCGCCCATCAGTGTAGCAAGGCTCCCATTTCTCCATGGCCTGTCCTGCATTTCTGGTTTTGCCACTTTTTTCAGCATGGCCCTTTTGACCGATGGGAAGCGAGACTTCTTTGTAGCGCTGATTTGCCTTTCCAGGTTGCTTGGTTGGCCAAAAAGGGCGTATGCGTTTTTTCCTGAATATATTCAGGAAAAAACGCATACGCCCTTTTTGGCCAAGGGCATCATTGTCAACGTTTTGCCGCTTTTCATGTGCTTTAAAGGCGATTCGTATCTACCTCCTGAAATCTGTTTCCTGCAATTCTGCCTTGATTTCAAATCCTCTTCTTTGCCTTCCCTCAATATACTTGTGGACGAGAGTTATCATTTATAACTCTGCAGGTTTGTGAATTGCAGTGCCCTGAACCTCCATTTTACAACTCGTTTTTATGGGAGCTGGCCGCAAAATCGCAGAATGGCTTCAGGCCCTGTTCTGGTTCCGGGGGGCAGGCTGAGTCTGTGGTTAATTCTTCTTTCTGATGGGAAAATAGAGTGACCTGTGCCTGTCCCAACACCAAGAGCTAGTCTCTCATTGGTTCCACGTCTTCCCGTTTATCCTCAGGACAAATTGCAACCTGTACGGAACAGGAGGTTAAAGGTGCTGATGCTCCAAGTAGGGAGCTTGCTAGTAAAGCGGCTGGAATGGCGAACCCGGGCACAAGGAGATGAGAAATGAGGTGCGTTTTAGAAACCTTTCCCCATCACACGACGTACCATCTTCTGGGTTTCTCATGCATGTTTTTGATGTACGAAGATGCCCTTGAACCTGGAGATTTGGGAACCATGCGATGGGTACCACGCAGTATTACTTTAAAGGGTCTGCGTTTGCTCACCCAACCTCACCAAACCTCTCAGCCCCAAGAGTGTCCACCCTTATGTCTCATCCAGCTGTGCGTCTAGATATGGTCAATCCAGGTTGCATCACAGCCCCGGAACGCATTGTGTAAGAATTTCTCTCTCTTTCACTGCCTTTGTTTCATGGGTGTTTCAAAGTAATTTATTTTTATAATGGGGTTTAGCTGCTTTTCACTGCTGTGTTTATGCCGCTTTACACCCACTTGACACACTAACAGAGAGATATCAATACATAGGTTTTACGATTATTATTAGTCAGATATATTCTTGTGTGGTGAATAGGGCGTGTTGAGTCCAATTCTCTGAGCAAGGAGTAGGTCTTGTCTATTACATATTGGGTTTCTGGAACGGTATCTGAGCTTATTTGATACCCTTGTTTTATGTATCACCCCACCTCACCTTTCCCGTTAAGCAGCCATAGTGTGTTTTCTGCATGTGTGACTCTGTTCTGTTTTGTAATTCAGTTCAAGTGTAACGGTTTTTACATTCCCTCTATCAGTGATACCTTATGAGAAGTGTCCTTTTCTGTGTGACTTATTTCACTTAGAATCGTCGTACCTAAATCCACTCATCATGCTGCTACTAACCTTACGACATTGATTTCCTGGCTGAGTGATATTCCATTGTACATAAGGACCACAACTTCTTTATCCAGTTTTCTCTTTCCTGGGATATTTAAGGTGGAATGAAGTGGAGGTCCTGGTCAACAGAGCAGCCCTAAACTTTGGGGTGCTTGTGTCTTGCTGATTTTTAATTTTCCCAATTTATACCCCCATGAGTGGAAGTGCCCTATGCTCTCTAAGCTGTGTTTTTCAGATGTTTCAGGACTCACCGGACACTTCTCCGGAGTGGCTCTTGGCAATTTACATCCCGCCCATCAGTGTAGCAAGGCTCCCATTTCTCCATGGCCTGTCCTGCATTTCTGGTTTTGCCACTTTTTTCAGCATGGCCCTTTTGACCGATGGGAAGCGAGACTTCTTTGTAGCGCTGATTTGCCTTTCCAGGTTGCTTGGTTGGCCAAAAAGGGCGTATGCGTTTTTTCCTGAATATATTCAGGAAAAAACGCATACGCCCTTTTTGGCCAAGGGCATCATTGTCAACGTTTTGCCGCTTTTCATGTGCTTTAAAGGCGATTCGAATATACCTCCTGAAATCTGTTTCCTGCAATTCTGCCTTGATTTCAAATCCTCTTCTTTGCCTTCCCTCAATATATTTGTGGACGAGAGTTATCATTGATAACTCTGCAGGTTTGTGAATTGCAGTGCCCTGAACCTCCATTTTACAGCTCGCTTTTTTGGGAGCTGGCCGCAAAAGCGCAGGATGGCTTCAGGCCCTGTTCTGGTTCCGGTGGGCAGGCTGAGCCTGTGGTTAATTCTTCTTTCTGATGGGCAAATAGAGTGACCTGTGCCTGTCCCAACACCAAGAGCTAGTCTCTCGTTGGTTCCCCGTCTTCCCGTTCATCCTCAGGACAAATTGCAACCTGTACGGAACAGGAGGTGAAAGGTGCTGATGCTCCAAGTAGGGAGATTGCTGGTAAAGCAGCTGGAATGGCGAACCCGGGCACAAGGAGATGAGAAATGAGGTGCGTTTTAGAAACCTTTCCCCATCACACGGTGTACCATCTTCTGGGTTCCTCATGCATGTTTTCGATATAGGAAGATGCCCTTGAACCTGGAGATTTGGGACCCATGCGATGGGTACCACGCAGTATTACTTTAAAGGGTCTGCGTTTGCTCACCCAACCTCACCAAACCTCTCAGCCCCAACAGTGTCCACCCTTATGTCTCATCCAGCTGTGGGTCTAGATATGGTCAATCCAGGTTGCATCCCAGCCCCTGAACACATTGTGTCAGACTTTCTCTCTCTTTCACTGTCTTTGTTTCATGGGTTTTTCTAAGTTATTTATTTTCATAATGGGATTTAGCTGCTTTTCACTGCTGTGTTTATGCCGCTTTACACCCACTTGACACACTAACAGAGAGATATCAATACATAGGTTTTACGATTATTACTAGTCAGATATATTCTTGTGCGGTGAATAGGGCGTGTTGAGTCCAGTTCTCTGAGCAAGGAGTAGGTCTTGTCTATTACATATTGGGTTTATGGAACGGTATCTGAGCTAATTTGATACCCTTGTTTTATGTATCACCCCACCTCACCTTTCCCGTTAAGCAGCCATAGTGTGTTTTCTGCATGTGTGACTCTGTTCTGTTTTGTAATTCAGTTCAAGTGTAACGGTTTTTACATTCCCTCTATCAGTGATACCTTATGAGAAGTGTCCTTTTCTGTGTGACTTATTTCACTTAGAATCGTCGTACCTAAATCCACTCATCATGCTGCTACTAACCTTACGACATTGATTTCCTGGCTGAGTGATATTCCATTGTACATAAGGACCACAACTTCTTTATCCATTTTTCTCTTTCCTGGGATATTGAAGGTGGAATGAAGTGGAGGTCCTTGTCAACAGAGCAGCCCTAAACTTTGGGGTGCTTGTGTCTTGCTGATTTTTAATTTTCCCAATTTATACCCCCATGAGTGGAAGTGCCCTATGCTCTCTAAGCTGTGTTTTTCAGATGTTTCAGGACTCACCGGACACTTCTCCAGAGTGGCTCTTGGCAATTTACATCCCGCCCATCAGTGTAGCAAGGCTCCCATTTCTCCATGGCCTGTCCTGCATTTCTGGTTTTGACACTTTTTTCAGCATGGCCCTTTTGACCGATGGGAAGCGAGACTTCTTTGTAGCGCTGATTTGCCTTTCCAGGTTGCTTGGTTGGCCAAAAAGGGCGTATGCGTTTTTTCCTGAATATATTCAGGAAAAAACGCATACGCCCTTTTTGGCCAAGGGCATCATTGTCAACGTTTTGCCGCTTTTCATGTGCTTTAAAGGCGATTCGTATCTACCTCCTGAAATCTGTTTCCTGCAATTCTGCCTTGATATCAAATCCTCTTCTTTGCCTACCCTCAATATATTTGTGGACGAGAGTTATCATTTATAACTCTGCAGGTTTGTGAATTGCAGTGCCCTGAACCTCCAGTTTACAACTCGTTTTTATGGGAGCTGCCCGCAAAATCGCAGAATGGCTTCAGGCCCTGTTCTGGTTCCGGGGGGCAGGCTGAGCCTGTGGTTAATTCTTCTTTCTGATGGGAAAATAGAGTGACCTGTGCCTGTCCCAACACCAAGAGCTAGTCTCTCGTTGGTTCCCCGTCTTCCCGTTCATCCTCAGGACAAATTGCAACCTGTACGGAACAGGAGGTTAAAGGTGCTGATGCTCCAAGTAGGGAGCTTGCTAGTAAAGCAGCTGGAATGGCGAACCCGGGCACAAGGAGATGAGAAATGAGGTGCGTTTTAGAAACCTTTCCCCATCACACGGTGTACCATCTTCTGGATTTCTCATGCATGTTTTTGATGTACGAAGATGCCCTTGAACCTGGAGATTTGGGACCCATGCGATGGGTACCACGCAGTATTACTTTAAAGGGTCTGCGTTTGCTCACCCAACCTCACCAAACCTCTCAGCCCCAAGAGTGTCCACCCTTATGTCTCATCCAGCTGTGCGTCTAGATATGGTCAATCCAGGTTGCATCACAGCCCCTGAACGCATTGTGTAAGAATTTCTCTCTCTTTCACTGCCTTTGTTTCATGGGTGTTTCAAAGTAATTTATTTTTATAATGGGGTTTAGCTGCTTTTCACTGCTGTGTTTATGCCGCTTTACACCCACTTGACACACTAACAGAGAGATATCAATACATAGGTTTTACGATTATTATTAGTCAGATATATTCTTGTGCGGTGAATAGGGCGTGTTGAGTCCAATTCTCTGAGCAAGGAGTAGGTCTTGTCTATTACATATTGGGTTTCTGGAACGGTATCTGAGCTTATTTGATACCCTTGTTTTATGTATCACCCCACCTCACCTTTCCCGTTAAGCAGCCATAGTGTGTTTTCTGCATGTGTGACTCTGTTCTGTTTTGTAATTCAGTTCAAGTGTAACGGTTTTTACATTCCCTCTATCAGTGATACCTTATGAGAAGTGTCCTTTTCTGTGTGACTTATTTCACTTAGAATCGTCGTACCTAAATCCACTCATCATGCTGCTACTAACCTTACGACATTGATTTCCTGGCTGAGTGATATTCCATTGTACATAAGGACCACAACTTCTTTATCCATTTTTCTCTTTCCTGGGATATTTAAGGTGGAATGAAGTGGAGGTCCTGGTCAACAGAGCAGCCCTAAACTTTGGGGTGCTTGTGTCTTGCTGATTTTTAATTTTCCCAATTTATACCCCCATGAGTGGAAGTGCCCTATGCTCTCTAAGCTGTGTTTTTCAGATGTTTCAGGACTCACCGGACACTTCTCCAGAGTGGCTCTTGGCAATTTACATCCCGCCCATCAGTGTAGCAAGGCTCCCATTTCTCCATGGCCTGTCCTGCATTTCTGGTTTTGACACTTTTTTCAGCATGGCCCTTTTGACCGATGGGAAGCGAGACTTCTCTGTACCGCTGATTTGCCTTTCCAGGTTGCTTGGTTGGCCAAAAAGGGCGTATGCGTTTTTTCCTGAATATATTCAGGAAAAAACGCATACGCCCTTTTTGGCCAAGGGCATCATTGTCAACGTTTTGCCGCTTTTCATGTGCTTTAAAGGCGATTCGTATCTACCTCCTGAAATCTGTTTCGTGCAATTCTGCCTTGATTTCAAATCCTCTTCTTTGCCTTCCCTCAATATATTTGTGGACGAGAGTTATCATTTATAACTCTGCAGGTTTGTGAATTGCAGTGCCCTGAACCTCCATTTTACAACTCGTTTTTATGGGAGCTGCCCGCAAAATCGCAGAATGGCTTCAGGCCCTGTTCTGGTTCCGGGGGGCAGGCTGAGCCTGTGGTTAATTCTTCTTTCTGATGGGAAAATAGAGTGACCTGTGCCTGTCCCAACACCAAGAGCTAGTCTCTCGTTGGTTCCCCGTCTTCCCGTTCATCCTCAGGACAAATTGCAACCTGTACGGAACAGGAGGTTAAAGGTGCTGATGCTCCAAGTAGGGAGCTTGCTAGTAAAGCGGCTGGAATGGCGAACCCGGGCACAAGGAGATGAGAAATGAGGTGCGTTTTAGAAACCTTTCCCCATCACACGGTGTACCATCTTCTGGATTTCTCATGCATGTTTTTGATGTACGAAGATGCCCTTGAACCTGGAGATTTGGGACCCATGCGATGGGTACCACGCAGTATTACTTTAAAGGGTCTGCGTTTGCTCACCCAACCTCACCAAACCTCTCAGCCCCAAGAGTGTCCACCCTTATGTCTCATCCAGCTGTGCGTCTAGATATGGTCAATCCAGGTTGCATCACAGCCCCTGAACGCATTGTGTAAGAATTTCTCTCTCTTTCACTGCCTTTGTTTCATGGGTGTTTCAAAGTAATTTATTTTTATAATGGGGTTTAGCTGCTTTTCACTGCTGTGTTTATGCCGCTTTACACCCACTTGACACACTAACAGAGAGATATCAATACATAGGTTTTACGATTATTATTAGTCAGATATATTCTTGTGCGGTGAATAGGGCGTGTTGAGTCCAATTCTCTGAGCAAGGAGTAGGTCTTGTCTATTACATATTGGGTTTCTGGAACGGTATCTGAGCTTATTTGATACCCTTGTTTTATGTATCACCCCACCTCACCTTTCCCGTTAAGCAGCCATAGTGTGTTTTCTGCATGTGTGACTCTGTTCTGTTTTGTAATTCAGTTCAAGTGTAACGGTTTTTACATTCCCTCTATCAGTGATACCTTATGAGAAGTGTCCTTTTCTGTGTGACTTATTTCACTTAGAATCATCGTACCTAAATCCACTCATCATGCTGCTACTAACCTTACGACATTGATTTCCTGGCTGAGTGATATTCCATTGTACATAAGGACCACAACTTCTTTATCCATTTTTCTCTTTCCTGGGATATTTAAGGTGGAATGAAGTGGAGGTCCTGGTAAACAGAGCAGCCCTAAACTTTGGGGTGCTTGTGTCTTGCTGATTTTTCATTTTCCCAATTTATACCCCCATGAGTGGAAGTGCCCTATGCTCTCTAAGCTGTGTTTTTCAGATGTTTCAGGACTCACCGGACACTTCTCCGGAGTGGCTCTTGGCAATTTACATCCCGCCCATCAGTGTAGCAAGGCTCCCATTTCTCCATGGCCTGTCCTGCATTTCTGGTTTTGACACTTTTTTCAGCATGGCCCTTTTGACCGATGGGAAGCGAGACTTCTTTGTAGCGCTGATTTGCCTTTCCAGGTTGCTTGGTTGGCCAAAAAGGGCGTATGCGTTTTTTCCTGAATATATTCAGGAAAAAACGCATACGCCCTTTTTGGCCAAGGGCATCATTGTCAACTTTTTGCCGCTTTTCATGTGCTTTAAAGGCGATTCGAATATACCTCCTGAAATCTGTTTCCTGCAATTCTGCCTTGATTTCAAATCCTCTTCTTTGCCTTCCCTCAATATATTTGTGGACGAGAGTTATCATTGATAACTCTGCAGGTTTGTGAATTGCAGTGCCCTGAACCTCCATTTTACAGCTCGCTTTTTTGGGAGCTGGCCGCAAAAGCGCAGGATGGCTTCAGGCCCTGTTCTGGTTCCGGTGGGCAGGCTGAGCCTGTGGTTAATTCTTCTTTCTGATGGGCAAATAGAGTGACCTGTGCCTGTCCCAACACCAAGAGCTAGTCTCTCGTTGGTTCCCCGTCTTCCCGTTCATCCTCAGGACAAATTGCAACCTGTACGGAACAGGAGGTGAAAGGTGCTGATGCTCCAAGTAGGGAGATTGCTGGTAAAGTGGCTGGAATGGCGAACCCGGGCACAAGGAGATGAGAAATGAGGTGCGTTTTAGAAACCTTTCCCCATCACACGGTGTACCATCTTCTGGGTTTCTCATGCATGTTTTCGATATAGGAAGATGCCCTTGAACCTGGAGATTTGGGACCCATGCGATGGGTACCACGCAGTATTACTTTAAAGGGTCTGCGTTTGCTCACCCAACCTCACCAAACCTCTCAGCCCCAACAGTGTCCACCCTTATGTCTCATCCAGCTGTGGGTCTAGATATGGTCAATCCAGGTTGCATCCCAGCCCCTGAACACATTGTGTCAGACTTTCTCTCTCTTTCACTGTCTTTGTTTCATGGGTTTTTCTAAGTTATTTATTTTCATAATGGGATTTAGCTGCTTTTCACTGCTGTGTTTATGCCGCTTTACACCCACTTGACACACTAACAGAGAGATATCAATACATAGGTTTTACGATTATTACTAGTCAGATATATTCTTGTGCGGTGAATAGGGCGTGTTGAGTCCAGTTCTCTGAGCAAGGAGTAGGTCTTGTCTATTACATATTGGGTTTATGGAACGGTATCTGAGCTAATTTGATACCCTTGTTTTATGTATCACCCCACCTCACCTTTCCCGTTAAGCAGCCATAGTGTGTTTTCTGCATGTGTGACTCTGTTCTGTTTTGTAATTCAGTTCAAGTGTAACGGTTTTTACATTCCCTCTATCAGTGATACCTTATGAGAAGTGTCCTTTTCTGTGTGACTTATTTCACTTAGAATCGTCGTACCTAAATCCACTCATCATGCTGCTACTAACCTTACGACATTGATTTCCTGGCTGAGTGATATTCCATTGTACATAAGGACCACAACTTCTTTATCCATTTTTCTCTTTCCTGGGATATTGAAGGTGGAATGAAGTGGAGGTCCTTGTCAACAGAGCAGCCCTAAACTTTGGGGTGCTTGTGTCTTGCTGATTTTTAATTTTCCCAATTTATACCCCCATGAGTGGAAGTGCCCTATGCTCTCTAAGCTGTGTTTTTCAGATGTTTCAGGACTCACCGGACACTTCTCCAGAGTGGCTCTTGGCAATTTACATCCCGCCCATCAGTGTAGCAAGGCTCCCATTTCTCCATGGCCTGTCCTGCATTTCTGGTTTTGACACTTTTTTCAGCATGGCCCTTTTGACCGATGGGAAGCGAGACTTCTTTGTAGCGCTGATTTGCCTTTCCAGGTTGCTTGGTTGGCCAAAAAGGGCGTATGCGTTTTTTCCTGAATATATTCAGGAAAAAACGCATACGCCCTTTTTGGCCAAGGGCATCATTGTCAACGTTTTGCCGCTTTTCATGTGCTTTAAAGGCGATTCGTATCTACCTCCTGAAATCTGTTTCGTGCAATTCTGCCTTGATTTCAAATCCTCTTCTTTGCCTTCCCTCAATATATTTGTGGACGAGAGTTATCATTTATAACTCTGCAGGTTTGTGAATTGCAGTGCCCTGAACCTCCATTTTACAACTCGTTTTTATGGGAGCTGCCCGCAAAATCGCAGAATGGCTTCAGGCCCTGTTCTGGTTCCGGGGGGCAGGCTGAGCCTGTGGTTAATTCTTCTTTCTGATGGGAAAATAGAGTGACCTGTGCCTGTCCCAACACCAAGAGCTAGTCTCTCGTTGGTTCCCCGTCTTCCCGTTCATCCTCAGGACAAATTGCAACCTGTACGGAACAGGAGGTTAAAGGTGCTGATGCTCCAAGTAGGGAGCTTGCTAGTAAAGCAGCTGGAATGGCGAACCCGGGCACAAGGAGATGAGAAATGAGGTGCGTTTTAGAAACCTTTCCCCATCACACGGTGTACCATCTTCTGGATTTCTCATGCATGTTTTTGATGTACGAAGATGCCCTTGAACCTGGAGATTTGGGACCCATGCGATGGGTACCACGCAGTATTACTTTAAAGGGTCTGCGTTTGCTCACCCAACCTCACCAAACCTCTCAGCCCCAAGAGTGTCCACCCTTATGTCTCATCCAGCTGTGCGTCTAGATATGGTCAATCCAGGTTGCATCACAGCCCCTGAACGCATTGTGTAAGAATTTCTCTCTCTTTCACTGCCTTTGTTTCATGGGTGTTTCAAAGTAATTTATTTTTATAATGGGGTTTAGCTGCTTTTCACTGCTGTGTTTATGCCGCTTTACACCCACTTGACACACTAACAGAGAGATATCAATACATAGGTTTTACGATTATTATTAGTCAGATATATTCTTGTGCGGTGAATAGGGCGTGTTGAGTCCAATTCTCTGAGCAAGGAGTAGGTCTTGTCTATTACATATTGGGTTTCTGGAACGGTATCTGAGCTTATTTGATACCCTTGTTTTATGTATCACCCCACCTCACCTTTCCCGTTAAGCAGCCATAGTGTGTTTTCTGCATGTGTGACTCTGTTCTGTTTTGTAATTCAGTTCAAGTGTAACGGTTTTTACATTCCCTCTATCAGTGATACCTTATGAGAAGTGTCCTTTTCTGTGTGACTTATTTCACTTAGAATCGTCGTACCTAAATCCACTCATCATGCTGCTACTAACCTTACGACATTGATTTCCTGGCTGAGTGATATTCCATTGTACATAAGGACCACAACTTCTTTATCCATTTTTCTCTTTCCTGGGATATTTAAGGTGGAATGAAGTGGAGGTCCTGGTCAACAGAGCAGCCCTAAACTTTGGGGTGCTTGTGTCTTGCTGATTTTTAATTTTCCCAATTTATACCCCCATGAGTGGAAGTGCCCTATGCTCTCTAAGCTGTGTTTTTCAGATGTTTCAGGACTCACCGGACACTTCTCCAGAGTGGCTCTTGGCAATTTACATCCCGCCCATCAGTGTAGCAAGGCTCCCATTTCTCCATGGCCTGTCCTGCATTTCTGGTTTTGACACTTTTTTCAGCATGGCCCTTTTGACCGATGGGAAGCGAGACTTCTCTGTACCGCTGATTTGCCTTTCCAGGTTGCTTGGTTGGCCAAAAAGGGCGTATGCGTTTTTTCCTGAATATATTCAGGAAAAAACGCATACGCCCTTTTTGGCCAAGGGCATCATTGTCAACGTTTTGCCGCTTTTCATGTGCTTTAAAGGCGATTCGTATCTACCTCCTGAAATCTGTTTCGTGCAATTCTGCCTTGATTTCAAATCCTCTTCTTTGCCTTCCCTCAATATATTTGTGGACGAGAGTTATCATTTATAACTCTGCAGGTTTGTGAATTGCAGTGCCCTGAACCTCCATTTTACAACTCGTTTTTATGGGAGCTGCCCGCAAAATCGCAGAATGGCTTCAGGCCCTGTTCTGGTTCCGGGGGGCAGGCTGAGCCTGTGGTTAATTCTTCTTTCTGATGGGAAAATAGAGTGACCTGTGCCTGTCCCAACACCAAGAGCTAGTCTCTCGTTGGTTCCCCGTCTTCCCGTTCATCCTCAGGACAAATTGCAACCTGTACGGAACAGGAGGTTAAAGGTGCTGATGCTCCAAGTAGGGAGCTTGCTAGTAAAGCGGCTGGAATGGCGAACCCGGGCACAAGGAGATGAGAAATGAGGTGCGTTTTAGAAACCTTTCCCCATCACACGGTGTACCATCTTCTGGATTTCTCATGCATGTTTTTGATGTACGAAGATGCCCTTGAACCTGGAGATTTGGGACCCATGCGATGGGTACCACGCAGTATTACTTTAAAGGGTCTGCGTTTGCTCACCCAACCTCACCAAACCTCTCAGCCCCAAGAGTGTCCACCCTTATGTCTCATCCAGCTGTGCGTCTAGATATGGTCAATCCAGGTTGCATCACAGCCCCTGAACGCATTGTGTAAGAATTTCTCTCTCTTTCACTGCCTTTGTTTCATGGGTGTTTCAAAGTAATTTATTTTTATAATGGGGTTTAGCTGCTTTTCACTGCTGTGTTTATGCCGCTTTACACCCACTTGACACACTAACAGAGAGATATCAATACATAGGTTTTACGATTATTACTAGTCAGATATATTCTTGTGCGGTGAATAGGGCGTGTTGAGTACAGTTCTCTGAGCAAGGAGTAGGTCTTGTCTATTACATATTGGGTTTATGGAACAGTATCTGAGCTAATTTGAAACCCTTGTTTTATGTATCACCCCACCTCACCTTTCCCGTTAAGCAGCCATAGTGTGTTTTCTGCATGTGTGACTCTGTTCTGTTTTGTAATTCAGTTCAAGTGTAACGGTTTTTACATTCCCTCTATCAGTGATACCTTATGAGAAGTGTCCTTTTCTGTGTGACTTATTTCACTTAGAATCGTCGTACCTAAATCCACTCATCATGCTGCTAGTAACCTTACGACATTGATTTCCTGGCTGAGTGATATTCCATTGTACATAAGGACCACAACTTCTTTATCCATTTTTCTCTTTCCTGGGATATTTAAGGTGGAATGAAGTGGAGGTCCTTGTCAACAGAGCAGCCCTCAACTTTGGGGTGCTTGTGTCTTGCTGATTTTTAATTTTCCCAATTTATAACCCCATGAGTGGAAGTGCCCTATGCTCTCTAAGCTGTGTTTTTCAGATGTTTCAGGACTCACCGGACTCTTCTCCAGAGTGGCTCTTGGCAATTTACATCCCGCCCATCAGTGTAGCAAGGCTCCCATTTCTCCATGGCCTGTCCTGCATTTCTGGTTTTGCCACTTTTTTCAGCATGGCCCTTTTGACCGATGGGAAGCGAGACTTCTTTGTAGCGCTGATTTGCCTTTCCAGGTTGCTTGGTTGGCCAAAAAGGGCGTATGCGTTTTTTCCTGAATATATTCAGGAAAAAACGCATACGCCCTTTTTGGCCAAGGGCATCATTGTCAACGTTTTGCCGCTTTTCATGTGCTTTAAAGGCGATTCGTATCTACCTCCTGAAATCTGTTTCCTGCAATTCTGCCTTGATTTCAAATCCTCTTCTTTGCCTTCCCTCAATATACTTGTGGACGAGAGTTATCATTTATAACTCTGCAGGTTTGTGAATTGCAGTGCCCTGAACCTCCATTTTACAACTCGTTTTTATGGGAGCTGGCCGCAAAATCGCAGAATGGCTTCAGGCCCTGTTCTGGTTCCGGGGGGCAGGCTGAGTCTGTGGTTAATTCTTCTTTCTGATGGGAAAATAGAGTGACCTGTGCCTGTCCCAACACCAAGAGCTAGTCTCTCGTTGGTTCCCCGTCTTCCCGTTCATCCTCAGGACAAATTGCAACCTGTACGGAACAGGAGGTTAAAGGTGCTGATGCTCCAAGTAGGGAGATTGCTGGTAAAGTGGCTGGAATGGCGAACCCGGGCACAAGGAGATGAGAAATGAGGTGCGTTTTAGAAACCTTTCCCCATCACACGGTGTACCATCTTCTGGGTTTCTCATGCATGTTTTCGATATAGGAAGATGCCCTTGAACCTGGAGATTTGGGACCCATGCGATGGGTACCACGCAGTATTACTTTAAAGGGTCTGCGTTTGCTCACCCAACCTCACCAAACCTCTCAGCCCCAAGAGTGTCCACCCTTATGTCTCATCCAGCTGTGGGTCTAGATATGGTCAATCCAGGTTGCATCACAGCCCCTGAACGCATTGTGTAAGAATTTCTCTCTCTTTCACTGTCGTTGTTTCATGGGTTTTTCAAAGTAATTTAGTTTCATAATGGGGTTGAGCTGCTTTTCACTGCTGTGTTTATGTCGCTTTACACCCACTTGACACACTAACAGAGAGATATCATTACATAGGTTTTAAGATTATTACTAGTCAGATATATTCTTGTGCGGTGAATAGGGCGTGTTGAGTCCAGTTCTCTGAGCAAGGAGTAGGTCTTGTCTATTACATATTGGGTTTATGGAACGGTATCTGAGCTAATTTGATACCCTTGTTTTATGTATCACCCCACCTCACCTTTCCCGTTAAGCAGCCATAGTGTGTTTTCTGCATGTGTGACTCTGTTCTGTTTTGTAATTCAGTTCAAGTGTAACGGTTTTTACATTCCCTCTATCAGTGATACCTTATGAGCAGTGTCCTTTTCTGTGTGACTTATTTCACTTAGAATCGTCGTACCTAAATCCACTCATCATGCTGCTACTAACCTTATGACATTGATTTCATGGCTGAGTGATATTCCATTGTACATAAGGACCACAACTTCTTTATCCATTTTTCTCTTTCCTGGGATATTTAAGGTGGAATGAAGTGGAGGTCCTTGTCAACAGAGCAGCCCTCAACTTTGGGGTGCTTGTGTCTTGCTGATTTTTCATTTTCCCAATTTATACCCCCATGAGTGGAAGTGCCCTATGCTCTCTAAGCTGTGTTTTTCAGATGTTTCAGGACACACCATACACTTCTCCAGAGTGGCTGTTGGCAATTTACATCCCGCCCATCAGTGTAGCAAGGCTCCCATTTCTCCATGGCCTGTCCTGCATTTCTGGTTTTGACACTTTTTTCAGCATGGCCCTTTTGACCGATGGGAAGCGAGACTTCTTTGTAGCGCTGATTTGCCTTTCCAGGTTGCTTGGTTGGCCAAAAAGGGCGTATGCGTTTTTTCCTGAATATATTCAGGAAAAAACGCATACGCCCTTTTTGGCCAAGGGCATCATTGTCAACATTTTGCTGCTTTTCATGTGCTTTAAAGGCGATTCGAATCTACCTCCTGAAATCTGTTTCCTGCAATTCTGCCTTGATTTCAAATCCTCTTCTTTGCCTTCCCTCAATATATTTGTGGACGAGAGTTATCATTTATAACTCTGCAGGTTTGTGAATTGCAGTGCCCTGAACCTCCATTTTACAACTCGCTTTTTTGGGAGCTGGCCGCAAAAGCGCAGGATGGCTTCAGGCCCTGTTCTGGTTCCGGGGGGCAGGCTGAGCCTGTGGTTAATTCTTCTTCCTGATGGGAAAATAGAGTGACCTGTGCCTGTCCCAACACCAAGAGCTAGTCTCTCGTTGGTTCCCCGTCTTCCCGTTCAACCTCAGGACAAATTGCAACCTGTACGGAACAGGAGGTTAAAGGTGCTGATGCTCCAAGTAGGGAGATTGCTAGTAAAGCGGCTGGAATGGCGAACCCGGGCACAAGGAGATGAGAAATGAGGTGCGTTTTAGAAACCTTTCCCCATCACACGGTGTACCATCTTCTGGGTTTCTCATGCATGTTGTCGATGTAGGAAGATGCCCTTGAACCTGGAGATTTGGGACCCATGCGATGGGTACCACGCAGTATTACTTTAAAGGGTCTGCGTTTGCTCACCCAACCTCACCAAACCTCTCAACCCCAAGAGTGTCCACCCTTATGTCTCATCCAGCTGTGGGTCTAGATATGGTCAATCCAGGTTGCATCACAGCCCCTGAACGCATTGTGTAAGAATTTCTCTCTCTTTCACTGTCGTTGTTTCATGGGTTTTTCAAAGTAATTTATTTTCATAATGGGGTTTAGCTGCTTTTCACGGCTGTGTTTATGCCGCTTTACACCCACTTGACACACTAACAGAGAGATATCAATACATAGGTTTTAAGATTATTACTAGTCAGATATATTCTTGTGCGGTGAATAGGGCGTGTTGAGTCCAGTTCTCTGAGCAAGGAGTAGGTCTTGTCTACTACATATTGGGTTTATGGAACGGTATCTGAGCTAATTTGATACCCTTGTTTTATGTATCACCCCACCTCACCTTTCCCGTTAAGCAGCCATAGTCTGTTTTCTGCATGTGTGACTCTGTTCTGTTTTGTAATTCAGTTCAAGTGTAACGGTTTTTACATTCCCTCTATCAGTGATACCTTATGAGAAGTGTCCTTTTCTGTGTGACTTATTTCACTTAGAATCGTCGTACCTAAATCCACTCATCATGCTGCTACTAACATTATGACATTGATTTCATGGCTGAGTGATATTCCATTGTACATAAGGACCACAACTTCTTTATCCATTTTTCTCTTTCCTTGGATATTTAAGGTGGAATGAAGTGGACGTCCTTGTCAACAGAGCAGCCCTAAACTTTGGGGTGCTTGTGTCTTGCTGATTTTTCATTTTCCCAATTTATACCCCCATGAGTGGAAGTGCCCTATGCTCTCTAAGCTGTGTTTTTCAGATGTTTCAGGACACACCGTACACTTCTCCAGAGTGGCTGTTGGCAATTTACATCCCGCCCATCAGTGTAGCAAGGCTCCCATTTCTCCATGGCCTGTCCTGCATTTCTGGTTTTGACACTTTTTTCAGCATGGCCCTTTTGACCGATGGGAAGCGAGACTTCTCTGTAGCGCTGATTTGCCTTTCCAGGTTGCTTGGTTGGCCAAAAAGGGCGTATGCGTTTTTTCCTGAATATATTCAGGAAAAAACGCATACGCCCTTTTTGGCCAAGGGCATCATTGTCAACGTTTTGCCGCTTTTCATGTGCTTTAAAGGCGATTCGTATCTACCTCCTGAAATCTGTTTCCTGCAATTCTGCCTTGATTTCAAATCCTCTTCTTTGCCTTCCCTCAATATATTTGTGGACGAGAGTTATCATTTATAACTAGGCAGGTTTGTGAATTGCAGTGCCCTGAACCTCCATTTTACAACTCGCTTTTTTGGGAGCTGGCCGCAAAAGCGCAGGATGGCTTCAGGCCCTGTTCTGGTTCCGGGGGGCAGGCTGAGCCTGTGGTTATTTCTTTTCCTGATGGGAAAATAGAGTGACCTGTGCCTGTCCCGACACCAAGAGCTAGTCTCTCGTTGGTTCCCCGTCTTCCCGTTCATCCTCAGGACAAATTGCAACCTGTACGGAACAGGAGGTTAAAGGTGCTGATGCTCCAAATAGGGAGATTGCTAGTAAAGCGGCTGGAAAGGCGAACCCGGGCACAAGGAGATGAGAAATGAGGTGCGTTTTAGAAACCTTTCCCCATCACACGGTGTACCATCTTCTGGGTTTCTCATGCATGTTTTCGATGTAGGAAGATGCCCTTGAACCTGGAGATTTGGGACCCATGCGATGGGTACCACGCAGTATTACTTTAAAGGGTCTGCGTTTGCTCACCCAACCTCACCAAACCTCTCAGCCCCAAGAGTGTCCACCCTTATGTCTCATCCAGCTGTGGGTCTAGATATGGTCAATCCAGGTTGCATCACAGCCCCTGAACGCATTGTGTAAGAATTTCTCTCTCTTTCACTGTCGTTGTTTCATGGGTTTTTCAAAGTAATTTATTTTCATAATGGGGTTGAGCTGCTTTTCACTGCTGTGTTTATGTCGCTTTACACCCACTTGACACACTAACAGAGAGATATCATTACATAGGTTTTAAGATTATTACTAGTCAGATATATTCTTGTGCGGTGAATAGGGCGTGTTGAGTCCAGTTCTCTGAGCAAGGAGTAGGTCTTGTCTATTACATATTGGGTTTATGGAACGGTATCTGAGCTAATTTGATACCCTTGTTTTATGTATCACCCCACCTCACCTTTCCCGTTAAGCAGCCATAGTGTGTTTTCTGCATGTGTGACTCTGTTCTGTTTTGTAATTCAGTTCAAGTGTAACGGTTTTTACATTCCCTCTAAAAGTGATACCTTATGAGAAGTGTCCTTTTCTGTGTGACTTATTTCACTTAGAGTCGTCGTACCTAAATCCACTCATCATGCTGCTACTAACCTTATGACATTGATTTCCTGGCTGAGTGATATTCCATTGTATATAAGGACCACAACTTCTTTATCCATTTTTCTCTTTCCTGGGATATTTAAGGTGGAATGAAGTGGAGGTCCTTGTCAACAGAGCAGCCCTAAACTTTGGGGTGCTTGTGTCTTGCTGATTTTTAATTTTCCCAATTTATACCCCCATGAGTGGAAGTGCCCTATGCTCTCTAAGCTGTGTTTTTTTAGATGTTTCAGGACTCACCGTACACTTCTCCAGAGTGGCTGTTGGCAATTTACATCCCGCCCATCAGTGTAGCAAGGCTCCCATTTCTCCATGGCCTGTCCTGCATTTCTGGTTTTGACACTTTTTTCAGCATGGCCCTTTTGACCGATGGGAAGCGAGACTTCTCTGTAGCGCTGATTTGCCTTTCCAGGTTGCTTGGTTGGCCAAAAAGGGCGTATGCGTTTTTTCCTGAATATATTCAGGAAAAAACGCATACGCCCTTTTTGGCCAAGGGCATCATTGTCAACGTTTTGCCGCTTTTCATGTGCTTTAAAGGCGATTCGTATCTACCTCCTGAAATCTGTTTCGTGCAATTCTGCCTTGATTTCAAATCCTCTTCTTTGCCTTCCCTCAATATATTTGTGGACGAGAGTTATCATTTATAACTCTGCAGGTTTGTGAATTGCAGTGCCCTGAACCTCCATTTTACAACTCGCTTTTTTGGGAGCTGGCCGCAAAAGCGCAGGATGGCTTCAGGCCCTGTTCTGGTTCCGGGGGGCAGGCTGAGCCTGTGGTTAATTCTTCTTCCTGATGGGAAAATAGAGTGACCTGTGCCTGTCCCGACACCAAGAGCTAGTCTCTCGTTGGTTCCCCATCTTCCCGTTCATCCTCAGGACAAATTGCAACCTGTACGGAACAGGAGGTTAAAGGTGCTGATGCTCCAAGTAGGGAGATTGCTAGTAAAGCGGCTGGAATGGCGAACCCGGGCACAAGGAGATGAGAAATGAGGTGCGTTTTAGAAACCTTTCCCCATCACACGGTGTACTATCTTCTGGGTTTCTCATGCATGTTTTCGATGTAGGAAGATGCCCTTGAAGCTGGAGATTTGGGACCCATTCGATGGGTACCACGCAGTATTACTTTAAAGGGTCTGCGTTTGCTCACCCAACCTCACCAAACCTCTCAGCCCCAAGAGTGTCCACCCTTATGTCTCATCCAGCTGTGGGTCTAGATATGGTCAATCCAGGTTGCATCACAGCCCCTGAACGCATTGTGTAAGAATTTCTCTCTCTTTCACTGTCGTTGTTTCATGGGTTTTTCAAAGTAATTTATTTTCATAATGGGGTTTAGCTGCTTTTCACGGCTGTGTTTATGCCGCTTTACACCCACTTGACACACTAACAGAGAGATATCAATACATAGGTTTTAAGATTATTACTAGTCAGATATATTCTTGTGCGGTGAATAGGGCGTGTTGAGTCCAGTTCTCTGAGCAAGGAGTAGGTCTTGTCTACTACATATTGGGTTTATGGAACGGTATCTGAGCTAATTTGATACCCTTGTTTTATGTATCACCCCACCTCACCTTTCCCGTTAAGCAGCCATAGTGTGTTTTCTGCATGTGTGACTCTGTTCTGTTTTGTAATTCAGTTCAAGTGTAACGGTTTTTACATTCCCTCTAAAAGTGATACCTTATGAGAAGTGTCCTTTTCTGTGTGACTTATTTCACTTAGAATCGTCGTACCTAAATCCACTCATCATGCTGCTACTAACCTTATGACATTGATTTCATGGCTGAGTGATATTCCATTGTACATAAGGACCACAACTTCTTTATCCATTTTTCTCTTTCCTGGGATATTTAAGGTGGAATGAAGTGGAGGTCCTTGTCAACAGAGCAGCCCTAAACTTTGGGGTGCTTGTGTCTTGCTGATTTTTCATTTTCCCAATTTATACCCCCATGAGTGGAAGTGCCCTATGCTCTCTAAGCTGTGTTTTTCAGATGTTTCAGGACACACCGTACACTTCTCCAGAGTGGCTGTTGGCAATTTACATCCCGCCCATCAGTGTAGCAAGGCTCCCATTTCTCCATGGCCTGTCCT
Organism: Balaenoptera borealis; assembly: GCF_965194805.1. Taxonomy (NCBI): domain Eukaryota; kingdom Metazoa; phylum Chordata; class Mammalia; order Artiodactyla; family Balaenopteridae; genus Balaenoptera; species Balaenoptera borealis. The sequence continues at coordinate 2,166,094 of NW_028124006.1, forward strand.
GCATTTCTGGTTTTGACACTTTTTTCAGCATGGCCCTTTTGACCGATGGGAAGCGAGACTTCTCTGTAGCGCTGATTTGCCTTTCCAGGTTGCTTGGTTGGCCAAAAAGGGCGTATGCGTTTTTTCCTGAATATATTCAGGAAAAAACGCATACGCCCTTTTTGGCCAAGGGCATCATTGTCAACGTTTTGCCGCTTTTCATGTGCTTTAAAGGCGATTCGAATCTACCTCCTGAAATCTGTTTCCTGCAATTCTGCCTTGATTTCAAATCCTCTTCTTTGCCTTCCCTCAATATATTTGTGGACGAGATTTATCATTTATAACTCTGCAGGTTTGTGAATTGCACTGCCCTGAACCTCCATTTTACAACTCGCTTTTTTGGGAGCTGGCCGCAAAAGCGCAGGATGGCTTCAGGCCCTGTTCTGGTTCCGGGGGGCAGGCTGAGCCTGTGGTTAATTCTTCTTCCTGATGGGAAAATAGAGTGACCTGTGCCTGTCCCAACACCAAGAGCTAGTCTCTCGTTCGTTCCCCATCTTCCCGTTCATCCTCAGGACAAATTGCAACCTGTACGGAACAGGAGGTTAAAGGTGCTGATGCTCCAAGTAGGGAGATTGCTAGTAAAGCGGCTGGAATGGCGAACCCGGGCACAAGGAGATGAGAAATGAGGTGCGTTTTAGAAACCTTTCCCCATCACACGGTGTACCATCTTCTGGGTTTCTCATGCATGTTTTCGATGTAGGAAGATGCCCTTGAACCTGGAGATTTGGGACCCATGCGATGGGTACCACGCAGTATTACTTTAAAGGGTCTGCGTTTGCTCACCCAACCTCACCAAACCTCTCAGCCCCAAGAGTGTCCACCCTTATGTCTCATCCAGCTGTGGGTCTAGATATGGTCAATCCAGGTTGCATCACAGCCCCTGAACGCATTGTGTAAGAATTTCTCTCTCTTTCACTGTCGTTGTTTCATGGGTTTTTCAAAGTAATTTATTTTCATAATGGGGTTGAGCTGCTTTTCACTGCTGTGTTTATGTCGCTTTACACCCACTTGACACACTAACAGAGAGATATCATTACATAGGTTTTAAGATTATTACTAGTCAAATATATTCTTGTGCGGTGAATAGGGCGTGTTGAGTCCAGTTCTCTGAGCAAGGAGTAGGTCTTGTCTATTACATATTGGGTTTATGGAACGGTATCTGAGCTAATTTGATACCCTTGTTTTATGTATCACCCCACCTCACCTTTCCCGTTAAGCAGCCATAGTGTGTTTTCTGCATGTGTGACTCTGTTCTGTTTTGTAATTCAGTTCAAGTGTAACGGTTTTTACATTCCCTCTATCAGTGATACCTTATGAGAAGTGTCCTTTTCTGTGTGACTTATTTCACTTAGAATCGTCGTACCTAAATCCACTCATCATGCTGCTACTAACCTTATGACATTGATTTCATGGCTGAGTGATATTCCATTGTACATAAGGACCACAACTTCTTTATCCATTTTTCTCTTTCCTGGGATATTTAAGGTGGAATGAAGTGGAGGTCCTTGTCAACAGAGCAGCCCTCAACTTTGGGGTGCTTGTGTCTTGCTGATTTTTCATTTTCCCAATTTATACCCCCATGAGTGGAAGTGCCCTATGCTCTCTAAGCTGTGTTTTTCAGATGTTTCAGGACACACCGTACACTTCTCCAGAGTGGCTGTTGGCAATTTACATCCCGCCCATCAGTGTAGCAAGGCTCCCATTTCTCCATGGCCTGTCCTGCATTTCTGGTTTTGACACTTTTTTCAGCATGGCCCTTTTGACCGATGGGAAGCGAGACTTCTTTGTAGCGCTGATTTGCCTTTCCAGGTTGCTTGGTTGGCCAAAAAGGGCGTATGCGTTTTTTCCTGAATATATTCAGGAAAAAACGCATACGCCCTTTTTGGCCAAGGGCATCATTGTCAACATTTTGCTGCTTTTCATGTGCTTTAAAGGCGATTCGAATCTACCTCCTGAAATCTGTTTCCTGCAATTCTGCCTTGATTTCAAATCCTCTTCTTTGTCTTCCCTCAATATATTTGTGGACGAGAGTTATCATTTATAACTCTGCAGGTTTGTGAATTGCAGTGCCCTGAACCTCCATTTTACAACTCGCTTTTTTGGGAGCTGGCCGCAAAAGCGCAGGATGGCTTCAGGCCCTGTTCTGGTTCCGGGGGGCAGGCTGAGCCTGTGGTTAATTCTTCTTCCTGATGGGAAAATAGAGTGACCTGTGCCTGTCCCAACACCAAGAGCTAGTCTCTCGTTGGTTCCCCGTCTTCCCGTTCAACCTCAGGACAAATTGCAATCTGTACGGAACAGGAGGTTAAAGGTGCGGATGCTCCAAGTAGGGAGATTGCTAGTAAAGTGGCTGGAATGGCGAACCCGGGCACAAGGAGATGAGAAATGAGGTGCGTTTTAGAAACCTTTCCCCATCACACGGTGTACCATCTTCTGGGTTTCTCATGCATGTTTTCGATGTAGGAAGATGGCCTTGAACCTGGAGATTTGGGACCCATGCGATGGGTACCACGCCGTATTACTTTAAAGGGTCTGCGTTTGCTCACCCAACCTCACCAAACCTCTCAGCCCCAAGAGTGTCCACCCTTATGTCTCATCCAGCTGTGGGTCTAGATATGGTCAATCCAGGTTGCATCACAGCCCCTGAACTCATTGTGTAAGAATTTCTATCTCTTTCACTGTCGTTGTTTCATGGGTTTTTCAAAGTAATTTATTTTCATAATGGGGTTTAGCTGCTTTTCACGGCTGTGTTTATGCCGCTTTACACCCACTTGACACACTAACAGAGAGATATCAATACATAGGTTTTAAGATTATTACTAGTCAGATATATTCTTGTGCGGTGAATAGGGCGTGTTGAGTCCAGTTCTCTGAGCAAGGAGTAGGTCTTGTCTACTACATATTGGGTTTATGGAACGGTATCTGAGCTAATTTGATACCCTTGTTTTATGTATCACCCCACCTCACCTTTCCCGTTAAGCAGCCATAGTCTGTTTTCTGCATGTGTGACTCTGTTCTGTTTTGTAATTCAGTTCAAGTGTAACGGTTTTTACATTCCCTCTAAAAGTGATACCTTATGAGAAGTGTCCTTTTCTGTGTGACTTATTTCAGTTAGAATCGTCGTACCTAAATCCACTCATCATGCTGCTACTAACCTTATGACATTGATTTCATGGCTGAGTGATATTCCATTGTACATAAGGACCACAACTTCTTTATCCATTTTTCTCTTTCCTTGGATATTTAAGGTGGAATGAAGTGGACGTCCTTGTCAACAGAGCAGCCCTAAACTTTGGGGTGCTTGTGTCTTGCTGATTTTTAATTTTCCCAATTTATACCCCCATGAGTGGAAGTGCCCTATGCTCTCTAAGCTGTGTTTTTCAGATGTTTCAGGACACACCGTACACTTCTCCAGAGTGGCTGTTGGCAATTTACATCCCGCCCATCAGTGTAGCAAGGCTCCCATTTCTCCATGGCCTGTCCTGCATTTCTGGTTTTGACACTTTTTTCAGCATGGCCCTTTTGACCGATGGGAAGCGAGACTTCTCTGTAGCGCTGATTTGCCTTTCCAGGTTGCTTGGTTGGCCAAAAAGGGCGTATGCGTTTTTTCCTGAATATATTCAGGAAAAAACGCATACGCCCTTTTTGGCCAAGGGCATCATTGTCAACGTTTTGCCGCTTTTCATGTGCTTTAAAGGCGATTCGTATCTACCTCCTGAAATCTGTTTCCTGCAATTCTGCCTTGATTTCAAATCCTCTTCTTTGCCTTCCCTCAATATATTTGTGGACGAGAGTTATCATTTATAACTAGGCAGGTTTGTGAATTGCAGTGCCCTGAACCTCCATTTTACAACTCGCTTTTTTGGGAGCTGGCCGCAAAAGCGCAGGATGGCTTCAGGCCCTGTTCTGGTTCCGGGGGGCAGGCTGAGCCTGTGGTTATTTCTTTTCCTGATGGGAAAATAGAGTGACCTGTGCCTGTCCCGACACCAAGAGCTAGTCTCTCGTTGGTTCCCCGTCTTCCCGTTCATCCTCAGGACAAATTGCAACCTGTACGGAACAGGAGGTTAAAGGTGCTGATGCTCCAAGTAGGGAGATTGCTAGTAAAGCGGCTGGAAAGGCGAACCCGGGCACAAGGAGATGAGAAATGAGGTGCGTTTTAGAAACCTTTCCCCATCACACGGTGTACCATCTTCTGGGTTTCTCATGCATGTTTTCGATGTAGGAAGATGCCCTTGAAGCTGGAGATTTGGGACCCATGCCATGGGTACCACGCAGTATTACTTTAAAGGGTCTGCGTTTGCTCACCCAACCTCACCAAACCTCTCAGCCCCAAGAGTGTCCACCCTTATGTCTCATCCAGCTGTGGGTCTAGATATGGTCAATCCAGGTTGCATCACAGCCCCTGAACGCATTGTGTAAGAATTTCTCTCTCTTTCACTGTCGTTGTTTCATGGGTTTTTCAAAGTAATTTATTTTCATAATGGGGTTGAGCTGCTTTTCACTGCTGTGTTTATGTCGCTTTACACCCACTTGACACACTAACAGAGAGATATCATTACATAGGTTTTAAGATTATTACTAGTCAGATATATTCTTGTGCGGTGAATAGGGCGTGTTGAGTCCAGTTCTCTGAGCAAGGAGTAGGTCTTGTCTATTACATATTGGGTTTATGGAACGGTATCTGAGCTAATTTGATACCCTTGTTTTATGTATCACCCCACCTCACCTTTCCCGTTAAGCAGCCATAGTGTGTTTTCTGCATGTGTGACTCTGTTCTGTTTTGTAATTCAGTTCAAGTGTAACGGTTTTTACATTCCCTCTATCAGTGATACCTTATGAGCAGTGTCCTTTTCTGTGTGACTTATTTCACTTAGAATCGTCGTACCTAAATCCACTCATCATGCTGCTACTAACCTTATGACATTGATTTCATGGCTGAGTGATATTCCATTGTACATAAGGACCACAACTTCTTTATCCATTTTTCTCTTTCCTGGGATATTTAAGGTGGAATGAAGTGGAGGTCCTTGTCAACAGAGCAGCCCTCAACTTTGGGGTGCTTGTGTCTTGCTGATTTTTCATTTTCCCAATTTATACCCCCATGAGTGGAAGTGCCCTATGCTCTCTAAGCTGTGTTTTTCAGATGTTTCAGGACACACCGTACACTTCTCCAGAGTGGCTGTTGGCAATTTACATCCCGCCCATCAGTGTAGCAAGGCTCCCATTTCTCCATGGCCTGTCCTGCATTTCTGGTTTTGACACTTTTTTCAGCATGGCCCTTTTGACCGATGGGAAGCGAGACTTCTTTGTAGCGCTGATTTGCCTTTCTAGGTTGCTTGGTTGGCCAAAAAGGGCGTATGCGTTTTTTCCTGAATATATTCAGGAAAAAACGCATACGCCCTTTTTGGCCAAGGGCATCATTGTCAACATTTTGCTGCTTTTCATGTGCTTTAAAGGCGATTCGAATCTACCTCCTGAAATCTGTTTCCTGCAATTCTGCCTTGATTTCAAATCCTCTTCTTTGCCTTCCCTCAATATATTTGTGGACGAGAGTTATCATTTATAACTCTGCAGGTTTGTGAATTGCAGTGCCCTGAACCTCCATTTTACAACTCGCTTTTTTGGGAGCTGGCCGCAAAAGCGCAGGATGGCTTCAGGCCCTGTTCTGGTTCCGGGGGGGCAGGCTGAGCCTGTGGTTAATTCTTCTTCCTGATGGGAAAATAGAGTGACCTGTGCCTGTCCCAACACCAAGAGCTAGTCTCTCGTTGGTTCCCCGTCTTCCCGTTCAACCTCAGGACAAATTGCAACCTGTACGGAACAGGAGGTTAAAGGTGCTGATGCTCCAAGTAGGGAGATTGCTAGTAAAGCGGCTGGAATGGCGAACCCGGGCACAAGGAGATGAGAAATGAGGTGCGTTTTAGAAACCTTTCCCCATCACACGGTGTACCATCTTCTGGGTTTCTCATGCATGTTGTCGATGTAGGAAGATGCCCTTGAACCTGGAGATTTGGGACCCATGCGATGGGTACCACGCAGTATTACTTTAAAGGGTCTGCGTTTGCTCACCCAACCTCACCAAACCTCTCAACCCCAAGAGTGTCCACCCTTATGTCTCATCCAGCTGTGGGTCTAGATATGGTCAATCCAGTTTGCATCACAGCCCCTGAACGCATTGTGTAAGAATTTCTCTCTCTTTCACTGTCGTTGTTTCATGGGTTTTTCAAAGTAATTTATTTTCATAATGGGGTTTAGCTGCTTTTCACGGCTGTGTTTATGCCGCTTTACACCCACTTGACACACTAACAGAGAGATATCAATACATAGGTTTTAAGATTATTACTAGTCAGATATATTCTTGTGCGGTGAATAGGGCGTGTTGAGTCCAGTTCTCTGAGCAAGGAGTAGGTCTTGTCTACTACATATTGGGTTTATGGAACGGTATCTGAGCTAATTTGATACCCTTGTTTTATGTATCACCCCACCTCACCTTTCCCGTTAAGCAGCCATAGTCTGTTTTCTGCATGTGTGACTCTGTTCTGTTTTGTAATTCAGTTCAAGTGTAACGGTTTTTACATTCCCTCTAAAAGTGATACCTTATGAGAAGTGTCCTTTTCTGTGTGACTTATTTCACTTAGAATCGTCGTACCTAAATCCACTCATCATGCTGCTACTAACATTATGACATTGATTTCATGGCTGAGTGATATTCCATTGTATATAAGGACCACAACTTCTTTATCCATTTTTCTCTTTCCTTGGATATTTAAGGTGGAATGAAGTGGACGTCCTTGTCAACAGAGCAGCCCTAAACTTTGGGGTGCTTGTGTCTTGCTGATTTTTCATTTTCCCAATTTATACCCCCATGAGTGGAAGTGCCCTATGCTCTCTAAGCTGTGTTTTTCAGATGTTTCAGGACACACCGTACACTTCTCCAGAGTGGCTGTTGGCAATTTACATCCCGCCCATCAGTGTAGCAAGGCTCCCATTTCTCCATGGCCTGTCCTGCATTTCTGGTTTTGACACTTTTTTCAGCATGGCCCTTTTGACCGATGGGAAGCGAGACTTCTCTGTAGCGCTGATTTGCCTTTCCAGGTTGCTTGGTTGGCCAAAAAGGGCGTATGCGTTTTTTCCTGAATATATTCAGGAAAAAACGCATACGCCCTTTTTGGCCAAGGGCATCATTGTCAACGTTTTGCCGCTTTTCATGTGCTTTAAAGGCGATTCGTATCTACCTCCTGAAATCTGTTTCATGCAATTCTGCCTTGATTTCAAATCCTCTTCTTTGCCTTCCCTCAATATATTTGTGGACGAGAGTTATCATTTATAACTCTGCAGGTTTGTGAATTGCAGTGCCCTGAACCTCCATTTTACAACTCGCTTTTTTGGGAGCTGGCCGCAAAAGCGCAGGATGGCTTCAGGCCCTGTTCTGGTTCCGGGGGGCAGGCTGAGCCTGTGGTTAATTCTTCTTCCTGATGGGAAAATAGAGTGACCTGTGCCTGTCCCGACACCAAGAGCTAGTCTCTCGTTGGTTCCCCGTCTTCCCGTTCATCCTCAGGACAAATTGCAACCTGTACAGAACAGGAGGTTAAAGGTGCTGATGCTCCAAGTAGGGAGATTGCTAGTAAAGCGGCTGGAAAGGCGAACCCGGGCACAAGGAGATGAGAAATGAGGTGCGTTTTAGAAACCTTTCCCCATCACACGGTGTACCATCTTCTGGGTTTCTCATGCATGTTTTCGATGTAGGAAGATGCCCTTGAACCTGGAGATTTGGGACCCATGCGATGGGTACCACGCAGTATTACTTTAAAGGGTCTGCGTTTGCTCACCCAACCTCACCAAACCTCTCAGCCCCAAGAGTGTCCACCCTTATGTCTCATCCAGCTGTGGGTCTAGATATGGTCAATCCAGGTTGCATCACAGCCCCTGAACGCATTGTGTAAGAATTTCTCTCTCTTTCACTGTCGTTGTTTCATGGGTTTTTCAAAGTAATTTATTTTCATAATGGGTTTGAGCTGCTTTTCACTGCTGTGTTTATGTCGCTTTACACCCACTTGACACACTAACAGAGAGATATCATTACATAGGTTTTAAGATTATTACTAGTCAGATATATTCTTGTGCGGTGAATAGGGCGTGTTGAGTCCAGTTCTCTGAGCAAGGAGTAGGTCTTGTCTATTACATATTGGGTTTATGGAACGGTATCTGAGCTAATTTGATACCCTTGTTTTATGTATCACCCCACCTCACCTTTCCCGTTAAGCAGCCATAGTGTGTTTTCTGCATGTGTGACTCTGTTCTGTTTTGTAATTCAGTTCAAGTGTAACGGTTTTTACATTCCCTCTATCAGTGATACCTTATGAGAAGTGTCCTTTTCTGTGTGACTTATTTCACTTAGAATCGTCGTACCTAAATCCACTCATCATGCTGCTACTAACCTTATGACATTGATTTCATGGCTGAGTGATATTCCATTGTACATAAGGACCACAACTTCTTTATCCATTTTTCTCTTTCCTGGGATATTTAAGGTGGAATGAAGTGGAGGTCCTTGTCAACAGAGCAGCCCTAAACTTTGGGGTGCTTGTGTCTTGCTGATTTTTCATTTTCCCAATTTATACCCCCATGAGTGGAAGTGCCCTATGCTCTCTAAGCTGTGTTTTTCAGATGTTTCAGGACACACCGTACACTTCTCCAGAGTGGCTGTTGGCAATTTACATCCCGCCCATCAGTGTAGCAAGGCTCCCATTTCTCCATGGCCTGTCCTGCATTTCTGGTTTTGACACTTTTTTCAGCATGGCCCTTTTGACCGATGGGAAGCGAGACTTCTCTGTAGCGCTGATTTGCCTTTCCAGGTTGCTTGGTTGGCCAAAAAGGGCGTATGCGTTTTTTCCTGAATATATTCAGTAAAAAACGCATACGCCCTTTTTGGCCAAGGGCATCATTGTCAACGTTTTACCGCTTTTCATGTGCTTTAAAGGCGATTCGAATCTACCTCCTGAAATCTGTTTTCTGCAATTCTGCCTTGATTTCAAATCCTCTTCTTTGCCTTCCCTCAATATATTTGTGGACGAGATTTATCATATATATCTCTGCAGGTTTGTGAATTGCAGTGCCCTGAACCTCCATTTTACAACTCGCTTTTTTGGGAGCTGGCCACAAAAGCGCAGGATGGCTTCAGGCCCTGTTCTGGTTCCAGGGGGCAGGCTGAGCCTGTGGTTAATTCTTCTTCCTGATGGGAAAATAGAGTGACCTGTGCCTGTCCCAACACCAAGAGCTAGTCTCTCGTTCGTTCCCCATCTTCCCGTTCATCCTCAGGACAAATTGCAACCTGTACGGAACAGGAGGTTAAAGGTGCTGATGCTCCAAGTAGGGAGATTGCTAGTAAAGCGGCTGGAATGGCGAACCCGGGCACAAGGAGATGAGAAATGAGGTGCGTTTTAGAAACCTTTCCCCATCACACGGTGTACCATCTTCTGGGTTTCTCATGCATGTTTTCGATGTAGGAAGATGCCCTTGAAGCTGGAGATTTGGGACCCATTCGATGGGTACCATGCAGTATTACTTTAAAGGGTCTGCGTTTGGTCACCCAACCTCACCAAACCTCTCAGCCCCAAGAGTGTCCACCCTTATGTCTCATCCAGCTGTTGGTCTAGATATGGTCAATCCAGGTTGCATCACAGCCCCTGAACGCATTGTGTAAGAATTCCTCTCTCTTTCACTGTCGTTGTTTCATGGGTTTTTCAAAGTAATTTATTTTCATAATGGGGTTGAGCTGCTTTTCACTGCTGTGTTTATGCCGCTTTACACCCACTTGACACACTAACAGAGAGATATCAATACATAGGTTTTAAGATTATTACTAGTCAGATATATTCTTGTGCGGTGAATAGGGCGTGTTGAGTCCAGTTCTCTGAGCAAGGAGTAGGTCTTGTCTATTACATATTGGGTTTATGGAACGGTATCTGAGCTAATTTGATACCCTTGTTTTATGTATCACCCCACCTCACCTTTCCCGTTAAGCAGCCATAGTGTGTTTTCTGCATGTGTGACTCTGTTCTGTTTTGTAATTCAGTTCAAGTGTAACGGTTTTTACATTCCCTCTAAAAGTGATACCTTATGAGAAGTGTCCTTTTCTGTGTGACTTATTTCACTTAGAGTCGTCGTACCTAAATCCACTCATCATGCTGCTACTAACCTTATGACATTGATTTCATGGCTGAGTGATATTCCATTGTATATAAGGACCACAACTTCTTTATCCATTTTTCTCTTTCCTGGGATATTTAAGGTGGAATGAAGTGGAGGTCCTTGTCAACAGAGCAGCCCTAAACTTTGGGGTGCTTGTGTCTTGCTGATTTTTCATTTTCCCAATTTATACCCCCATGAGTGGAAGTGCCCTATGCTCTCTAAGCTGTGTTTTTTTAGATGTTTCAGGACTCACCGTACACTTCTCCAGAGTGGCTGTTGGCAATTTACATCCCGCCCATCAGTGTAGCAAGGCTCCCATTTCTCCATGGCCTGTCCTGCATTTCTGGTTTTGACACTTTTTTCAGCATGGCCCTTTTGACCGATGGGAAGCGAGACTTCTCTGTAGCGCTGATTTGCCTTTCCAGGTTGCTTGGTTGGCCAAAAAGGGCGTATGCGTTTTTTCCTGAATATATTCAGGAAAAAACGCATACGCCCTTTTTGGCCAAGGGCATCATTGTCAACGTTTTGCCGCTTTTCATGTGCTTTAAAGGCGATTCGTATCTACCTCCTGAAATCTGTTTCGTGCAATTCTGCCTTGATTTCAAATCCTCTTCTTTGCCTTCCCTCAATATATTTGTGGACGAGAGTTATCATTTATAACTCTGCAGGTTTGTGAATTGCAGTGCCCTGAACCTCCATTTTACAACTCGCTTTTTTGGGAGCTGGCCGCAAAAGCGCAGGATGGCTTCAGGCCCTGTTCTGGTTCCGGGGGGCAGGCTGAGCCTGTGGTTAATTCTTCTTCCTGATGGGAAAATAGAGTGACCTGTGCCTGTCCCGACACCAAGAGCTAGTCTCTCGTTGGTTCCCCATCTTCCCGTTCATCCTCAGGACAAATTGCAACCTGTACGGAACAGGAGGTTAAAGGTGCTGATGCTCCAAGTAGGGAGATTGCTAGTAAAGCGGCTGGAATGGCGAACCCGGGCACAAGGAGATGAGAAATGAGGTGCGTTTTAGAAACCTTTCCCCATCACACGGTGTACTATCTTCTGGGTTTCTCATGCATGTTTTCGATGTAGGAAGATGCCCTTGAAGCTGGAGATTTGGGACCCATTCGATGGGTACCACGCAGTATTACTTTAAAGGGTCTGCGTTTGCTCACCCAACCTCACCAAACCTCTCAGCCCCAAGAGTGTCCACCCTTATGTCTCATCCAGCTGTGGGTCTAGATATGGTCAATCCAGGTTGCATCACAGCCCCTGAACTCATTGTGTAAGAATTTCTATCTCTTTCACTGTCGTTGTTTCATGGGTTTTTCAAAGTAATTTATTTTCATAATGGGGTTTAGCTGCTTTTCACGGCTGTGTTTATGCCGCTTTACACCCACTTGACACACTAACAGAGAGATATCAATACATAGGTTTTAAGATTATTACTAGTCAGATATATTCTTGTGCGGTGAATAGGGCGTGTTGAGTCCAGTTCTCTGAGCAAGGAGTAGGTCTTGTCTACTACATATTGGGTTTATGGAACGGTATCTGAGCTAATTTGATACCCTTGTTTTATGTATCACCCCACCTCACCTTTCCCGTTAAGCAGCCATAGTCTGTTTTCTGCATGTGTGACTCTGTTCTGTTTTGTAATTCAGTTCAAGTGTAACGGTTTTTACATTCCCTCTAAAAGTGATACCTTATGAGAAGTGTCCTTTTCTGTGTGACTTATTTCACTTAGAATCGTCGTACCTAAATCCACTCATCATGCTGCTACTAACCTTATGACATTGATTTCATGGCTGAGTGATATTCCATTGTACATAAGGACCACAACTTCTTTATCCATTTTTCTCTTTCCTTGGATATTTAAGGTGGAATGAAGTGGAGGTCCTTGTCAACAGAGCAGCCCTAAACTTTGGGGTGCTTGTGTCTTGCTGATTTTTCATTTTCCCAATTTATACCCCCATGAGTGGAAGTGCCCTATGCTCTCTAAGCTGTGTTTTTCAGATGTTTCAGGACACACCGTACACTTCTCCAGAGTGGCTGTTGGCAATTTACATCCCGCCCATCAGTGTAGCAAGGCTCCCATTTCTCCATGGCCTGTCCTGCATTTCTGGTTTTGACACTTTTTTCAGCATGGCCCTTTTGACCGATGGGAAGCGAGACTTCTCTGTAGCGCTGATTTGCCTTTCCAGGTTGCTTGGTTGGCCAAAAAGGGCGTATGCGTTTTTTCCTGAATATATTCAGGAAAAAACGCATACGCCCTTTTTGGCCAAGGGCATCATTGTCAACGTTTTGCCGCTTTTCATGTGCTTTAAAGGCGATTCGAATCTACCTCCTGAAATCTGTTTCCTGCAATTCTGCCTTGATTTCAAATCCTCTTCTTTGCCTTCCCTCAATATATTTGTGGACGAGATTTATCATTTATAACTCTGCAGGTTTGTGAATTGCAGTGCCCTGAACCTCCATTTTACAACTCGCTTTTTTGGGAGCTGGCCGCAAAAGCGCAGGATGGCTTCAGGCCCTGTTCTGGTTCCGGGGGGCAGGCTGAGCCTGTGGTTAATTCTTCTTCCTGATGGGAAAATAGAGTGACCTGTGCCTGTCCCAACACCAAGAGCTAGTCTCTCGTTCGTTCCCCATCTTCCCGTTCATCCTCAGGACAAATTGCAACCTGTACGGAACAGGAGGTTAAAGGTGCTGATGCTCCAAGTAGGGAGATTGCTAGTAAAGCGGCTGGAATGGCGAACCCGGGCACAAGGAGATGAGAAATGAGGTGCGTTTTAGAAACCTTTCCCCATCACACGGTGTACTATCTTCTGGGTTTCTCATGCATGTTTTCGATGTAGGAAGATGCCCTTGAAGCTGGAGATTTGGGACCCATTCGATGGGTACCACGAAGTATTACTTTAAAGGGTCTGCGTTTGCTCACCCAACCTCACCAAACCTCTCAGCCCCAAGAGTGTCCACCCTTATGTCTCATCCAGCTGTTGGTCTAGATATGGTCAATCCAGGTTGCATCACAGCCCCTGAACGCATTGTGTAAGAATTCCTCTCTCTTTCACTGTCGTTGTTTCATGGGTTTTTCAAAGTAATTTATTTTCATAATGGGGTTTAGCTGCTTTTCACTGCTGTGTTTATGCCGCTTTACACCCACTTGACACACTAACAGAGAGATATCAATACATAGGTTTTACGATTATTACTAGTCAGATATATTCTTGTGCGGTGAATAGGGCGTGTTGAGTCCAGTTCTCTGAGCAAGGAGTAGGTCTTGTCTATTACATATTGGGTTTATGGAACGGTATCTGAGCTAATTTGATACCCTTGTTTTATGTATCACCCCACCTCACCTTTCCCGTTAAGCAGCCATAGTGTGTTTTCTGCATGTGTGACTCTGTTCTGTTTTGTAATTCAGTTCAAGTGTAACGGTTTTTACATTCCCTCTAAAAGTGATACCTTATGAGAAGTGTCCTTTTCTGTGTGACTTATTTCACTTAGAGTCGTCGTACCTAAATCCACTCATCATGCTGCTACTAACCTTATGACATTGATTTCATGGCTGAGTGATATTCCATTGTACATAAGGACCACAACTTCTTTATCCATTTTTCTCTTTCCTGGGATATTTAAGGTGGAATGAAGTGGAGGTCCTTGTCAACAGAGCAGCCCTAAACTTTGGGGTGCTTGTGTCTTGCTGATTTTTCATTTTCCCAATTTATACCCCCATGAGTGGAAGTGCCCTATGCTCTCTAAGCTGTGTTTTTTTAGATGTTTCAGGACTCACCGTACACTTCTCCAGAGTGGCTGTTGGCAATTTACATCCCGCCCATCAGTGTAGCAAGGCTCCCATTTCTCCATGGCCTGTCCTGCATTTCTGGTTTTGACACTTTTTTCAGCATGGCCCTTTTGACCGATGGGAAGCGAGACTTCTCTGTAGCGCTGATTTGCCTTTCCAGGTTGCTTGGTTGGCCAAAAAGGGCGTATGCGTTTTTTCCTGAATATATTCAGGAAAAAACGCATACGCCCTTTTTGGCCAAGGGCATCATTGTCAACGTTTTGCCGCTTTTCATGTGCTTTAAAGCCGATTCGTATCTACCTCCTGAAATCTGTTTCGTGCAATTCTGCCTTGATTTCAAATCCTCTTCTTTGCCTTCCCTCAATATATTTGTGGACGAGAGTTATCATTTATAACTCTGCAGGTTTGTGAATTGCAGTGCCCTGAACCTCCATTTTACAACTCGCTTTTTTGGGAGCTGGCCGCAAAAGCGCAGGATGGCTTCAGGCCCTGTTCTGGTTCCGGGGGGCAGGCTGAGCCTGTGGTTAATTCTTCTTCCTGATGGGAAAATAGAGTGACCTGTGCCTGTCCCGACACCAAGAGCTAGTCTCTCGTTGGTTCCCCATCTTCCCGTTCATCCTCAGGACAAATTGCAACCTGTACGGAACAGGAGGTTAAAGGTGCTGATGCTCCAAGTAGGGAGATTGCTAGTAAAGCGGCTGGAATGGCGAACCCGGGCACAAGGAGATGAGAAATGAGGTGCGTTTTAGAAACCTTTCCCCATCACACGGTGTACCATCTTCTGGGTTTCTCATGCATGTTTTCGATGTAGGAAGATGCCCTTGAAGCTGGAGATTTGGGACCCATTCGATGGGTACCACGAAGTATTACTTTAAAGGGTCTGCGTTTGCTCACCCAACCTCACCAAACCTCTCAGCCCCAAGAGTGTCCACCCTTATGTCTCATCCAGCTGTGGGTCTAGATATGGTCAATCCAGGTTGCATCACAGCCCCTGAACGCATTGTGTAAGAATTTCTCTCTCTTTCACTGTCGTTGTTTCATGGGTTTTTCAAAGTAATTTATTTTCATAATGGGGTTTAGCTGCTTTTCACGGCTGTGTTTATGCCGCTTTACACCCACTTGACACACTAACAGAGAGGTATCAATACATAGGTTTTAAGATTATTACTAGTCAGTTATATTCTTGTGCGGTGAATAGGGCGTGTTGAGTCCAGTTCTCTGAGCAAGGAGTAGGTCTTGTCTATTACATATTGGGTTTATGGAACGGTATCTGAGCTAATTTGATACCCTTGTTTTATGTATCACCCCACCTCACCTTTCCCGTTAAGCAGCCATAGTGTGTTTTCTGCATGTGTGACTCTGTTCTGTTTTGTAATTCAGTTCAAGTGTAACGGTTTTTACATTCCCTCTAAAAGTGATACCTTATGAGAAGTGTCCTTTTCTGTGTGACTTATTTCAGTTAGAATCGTCGTACCTAAATCCACTCATCATGCTGCTACTAACCTTATGACATTGATTTCATGGCTGAGTGATATTCCATTGTACATAAGGACCACAACTTCTTTATCCATTTTTCTCTTTCCTGGGATATTTAAGGTGGAATGAAGTGGAGGTCCTTGTCAACAGAGCAGCCCTCAACTTTGGGGTGCTTGTGTCTTGCTGATTTTTCATTTTCCCAATTTATACCCCCATGAGTGGAAGTGCCCTATGCTCTCTAAGCTGTGTTTTTCAGATGTTTCAGGACACACCGTACACTTCTCCAGAGTGGCTGTTGGCAATTTACATCCCGCCCATCAGTGTAGCAAGGCTCCCATTTCTCCATGGCCTGTCCTGCATTTCTGGTTTTGACACTTTTTTCAGCATGGTCCTTTTGACCGATGGGAAGCGAGACTTCTCTGTAGCGCTGATTTGCCTTTCCAGGTTGCTTGGTTGGCCAAAAAGGGCGTATGCGTTTTTTCCTGAATATATTCAGGAAAAACCGCATACGCCCTTTTTGGCCAAGGGCATCATTGTCAACGTTTTGCCGCTTTTCATGTGCTTTAAAGGCGATTCGAATCTACCTCCTGAAATCTGTTTCCTGCAATTCTGCCTTGATTTCAAATCCTCTTCTTTGCCTTCCCTCAATATATTTGTGGACGAGAGTTATCATTTATAACTCTGCAGGTTTGTGAATTGCAGTGCCCTGAACCTCCATTTTACAACTCGCTTTTTTGGGAGCTGGCCGCAAAAGCGCAGGATGGCTTCAGGCCCTGTTCTGGTTCCGGGGGGCAGGCTGAGCCTGTGGTTAATTCTTCTTCCTGATGGGAAAATAGAGTGACCTGTGCCTGTCCCAACACCAAGAGCTAGTCTCTCGTTGGTTCCCCGTCTTCCCGTTCAACCTCAGGACAAATTGCAACCTGTACGGAACAGGAGGTTAAAGGTGCTGATGCTCCAAGTAGGGAGATTGCTAGTAAAGCGGCTGGAATGGCGAACCCGGGCACAAGGAGATGAGAAATGAGGTGCGTTTTAGAAACCTTTCCCCATCACACGGTGTACCATCTTCTGGGTTTCTCATGCATGTTTTCGATGTAGGAAGATGCCCTTGAACCTGGAGATTTGGGACCCATGCGATGGGTACCACGCAGTATTACTTTAAAGGGTCTGCGTTTGCTCACCAAACCTCACCAAACCTCTCAGCCCCAAGAGTGTCCACCCTTATGTCTCATCCAGCTGTGGGTCTAGATATGGTCAATCCAGGTTGCATCACAGCCCCTGAACTCATTGTGTAAGAATTTCTATCTCTTTCACTGTCGTTGTTTCATGGGTTTTTCAAAGTAATTTATTTTCATAATGGGGTTGAGCTGCTTTTCACTGCTGTGTTTATGTCGCTTTACACCCACTTGACACACTAACAGAGAGATATCATTACATAGGTTTTAAGATTATTACTAGTCAGATATATTCTTGTGCGGTGAATAGGGCGTGTTGAGTCCAGTTCTCTGAGCAAGGAGTAGGTCTTGTCTATTACATATTGGGTTTATGGAACGGTATCTGAGCTAATTTGATACCCTTGTTTTATGTATCACCCCACCTCACCTTTCCCGTTAAGCAGCCATAGTGTGTTTTCTGCATGTGTGACTCTGTTCTGTTTTGTAATTCAGTTCAAGTGTAACGGTTTTTACATTCCCTCTATCAGTGATACCTTATGAGAAGTGTCCTTTTCTGTGTGACTTATTTCACTTAGAATCGTCGTACCTAAATCCACTCATCATGCTGCTACTAACCTTATGACATTGATTTCATGGCTGAGTGATATTCCATTGTACATAAGGACCACAACTTCTTTATCCATTTTTCTCTTTCCTGGGATATTTAAGGTGGAATGAAGTGGAGGTCCTTGTCAACAGAGCAGCCCTCAACTTTGGGGTGCTTGTGTCTTGCTGATTTTTCATTTTCCCAATTTATACCCCCATGAGTGGAAGTGCCCTATGCTCTCTAAGCTGTGTTTTTCAGATGTTTCAGGACACACCGTACACTTCTCCAGAGTGGCTGTTGGCAATTTACATCCCGCCCATCAGTGTAGCAAGGCTCCCATTTCTCCATGGCCTGTCCTGCATTTCTGGTTTTGACACTTTTTTCAGCAGGGCCCTTTTGACCGATGGGAAGCGATACTTCTTTGTAGCGCTGATTTGCCTTTCCAGGTTGCTTGGTTGGCCAAAAAGGGCGTATGCGTTTTTTCCTGAATATATTCAGGAAAAAACGCATACGCCCTTTTTGGCCAAGGGCATCATTGTCAACATTTTGCTGCTTTTCATGTGCTTTAAAGGCGATTCGAATCTACCTCCTGAAATCTGTTTCCTGCAATTCTGCCTTGATTTCAAATCCTCTTCTTTGCCTTCCCTCAATATATTTGTGGACGAGAGTTATCATTTATAACTCTGCAGGTTTGTGAATTGCAGTGCCCTGAACCTCCATTTTACAACTCGCTTTTTTGGGAGCTGGCCGCAAAAGCGCAGGATGGCTTCAGGCCCTGTTCTGGTTCCGGGGGGCAGGCTGAGCCTGTGGTTAATTCTTCTTCCTGATGGGAAAATAGAGTGACCTGTGCCTGTCCCAACACCAAGAGCTAGTCTCTCGTTGGTTCCCCGTCTTCCCGTTCAACCTCTGGACAAATTGCAACCTGTACGGAACAGGAGGTTAAAGGTGCGGATGCTCCAAGTAGGGAGATTGCTAGTAAAGTGGCTGGAATGGCGAACCCGGGCACAAGGAGATGAGAAATGAGGTGCGTTTTAGAAACCTTTCCCCATCACACGGTGTACCATCTTCTGGGTTTCTCATGCATGTTTTCGATGTAGGAAGATGGCCTTGAACCTGGAGATTTGGGACCCATGCGATGGGTACCACGCCGTATTACTTTAAAGGGTCTGCGTTTGCTCACCCAACCTCACCAAACCTCTCAGCCCCAAGAGTGTCCACCCTTATGTCTCATCCAGCTGTGGGTCTAGATATGGTCAATCCAGGTTGCATCACAGCCCCTGAACTCATTGTGTAAGAATTTCTATCTCTTTCACTGTCGTTGTTTCATGGGTTTTTCAAAGTAATTTATTTTCATAATGGGGTTTAGCTGCTTTTCACGGCTGTGTTTATGCCGCTTTACACCCACTTGACACACTAACAGAGAGATATCAATACATAGGTTTTAAGATTATTACTAGTCAGATATATTCTTGTGCGGTGAATAGGGCGTGTTGAGTCCAGTTCTCTGAGCAAGGAGTAGGTCTTGTCTATTACATATTGGGTTTATGGAACGGTATCTGAGCTAATTTGATACCCTTGTTTTATGTATCACCCCACCTCACCTTTCCCGTTAAGCAGCCATAGTGTGTTTTCTGCATGTGTGACTCTGTTCTGTTTTGTAATTCAGTTCAAGTGTAACGGTTTTTACATTCCCTCTAAAAGTGATACCTTATGAGAAGTGTCCTTTTCTGTGTGACTTATTTCACTTAGAGTCGTCGTACCTAAATCCACTCATCATGCTGCTACTAACCTTATGACATTGATTTCATGGCTGAGTGATATTCCATTGTACATAAGGACCACAACTTCTTTATCCATTTTTCTCTTTCCTGGGATATTTAAGGTGGAATGAAGTGGAGGTCCTTGTCAACAGAGCAGCCCTAAACTTTGGGGTGCTTGTGTCTTGCTGATTTTTCATTTTCCCAATTTATACCCCCATGAGTGGAAGTGCCCTATGCTCTCTAAGCTGTGTTTTTTTAGATGTTTCAGGACTCACCGTACACTTCTCCAGAGTGGCTGTTGGCAATTTACATCCCGCCCATCAGTGTAGCAAGGCTCCCATTTCTCCATGGCCTGTCCTGCATTTCTGGTTTTGACACTTTTTTCAGCATGGCCCTTTTGACCGATGGGAAGCGAGACTTCTCTGTAGCGCTGATTTGCCTTTCCAGGTTGCTTGGTTGGCCAAAAAGGGCGTATGCGTTTTTTCCTGAATATATTCAGGAAAAAACGCATACGCCCTTTTTGGCCAAGGGCATCATTGTCAACGTTTTGCCGCTTTTCATGTGCTTTAAAGCCGATTCGTATCTACCTCCTGAAATCTGTTTCGTGCAATTCTGCCTTGATTTCAAATCCTCTTCTTTGCCTTCCCTCAATATATTTGTGGACGAGAGTTATCATTTATAACTCTGCAGGTCTGTGAATTGCAGTGCCCTGAACCTCCATTTTACAACTCGCTTTTTTGGGAGCTGGCCGCAAAAGCGCAGGATGGCTTCAGGCCCTGTTCTGGTTCCGGGGGGCAGGCTGAGCCTGTGGTTAATTCTTCTTCCTGATGGGAAAATAGAGTGACCTGTGCCTGTCCCGACACCAAGAGCTAGTCTCTCGTTGGTTCCCCATCTTCCCGTTCATCCTCAGGACAAATTGCAACCTGTACGGAACAGGAGGTTAAAGGTGCTGATGCTCCAAGTAGGGAGATTGCTAGTAAAGCGGCTGGAATGGCGAACCCGGGCACAAGGAGATGAGAAATGAGGTGCGTTTTAGAAACCTTTCCCCATCACACGGTGTACTATCTTCTGGGTTTCTCATGCATGTTTTCGATGTAGGAAGATGCCCTTGAAGCTGGAGATTTGGGACCCATTCGATGGGTACCACGAAGTATTACTTTAAAGGGTCTGCGTTTGCTCACCCAACCTCACCAAACCTCTCAGCCCCAAGAGTGTCCACCCTTATGTCTCATCCAGCTGTGGGTCTAGATATGGTCAATCCAGGTTGCATCACAGCCCCTGAACGCATTGTGTAAGAATTTCTCTCTCTTTCACTGTCGTTGTTTCATGGGTTTTTCAAAGTAATTTATTTTCATAATGGGGTTTAGCTGCTTTTCACTGCTGTGTTTATGCCGCTTTACACCCACTTGACACACTAACAGAGAGATATCAATACATAGGTTTTAAGATTATTACTAGTCAGTTATATTCTTGTGCGGTGAATAGGGCGTGTTGAGTCCAGTTCTCTGAGCAAGGAGTAGGTCTTGTCTATTACATATTGGGTTTATGGAACGGTATCTGAGCTAATTTGATACCCTTGTTTTATGTATCACCCCACCTCACCTTTCCCGTTAAGCAGCCATAGTGTGTTTTCTGCATGTGTGACTCTGTTCTGTTTTGTAATTCAGTTCAAGTGTAACGGTTTTTACATTCCCTCTATCAGTGATACCTTATGACAAGTGTCCTTTTCTGTGTGACTTATTTCACTTAGAATCGTCGTACCTAAATCCACTCATCATGCTGCTACTAACCTTATGACATTGATTTCATGGCTGAGTGATATTCCATTGTACATAAGGACCACAACTTCTTTATCCATTTTTCTCTTTCCTGGGATATTTAAGGTGGAATGAAGTGGAGGTCCTTGTCAACAGAGCAGCCCTCAACTTTGGGGTGCTTGTGTCTTGCTGATTTTTCATTTTCCCAATTTATACCCCCATGAGTGGAAGTGCCCTATGCTCTCTAAGCTGTGTTTTTCAGATGTTTCAGGACACACCGTACACTTCTCCAGAGTGGCTGTTGGCAATTTACATCCCGCCCATCAGTGTAGCAAGGCTCCCATTTCTCCATGGCCTGTCCTGCATTTCTGGTTTTGACACTTTTTTCAGCATGGCCCTTTTGACCGATGGGAAGCGAGACTTCTCTGTAGCGCTGATTTGCCTTTCCAGGTTGCTTGGTTGGCCAAAAAGGGCGTATGCGTTTTTTCCTGAATATATTCAGGAAAAAACGCATACGCCCTTTTTGGCCAAGGGCATCATTGTCAACGTTTTGCCGCTTTTCATGTGCTTTAAAGCCGATTCGTATCTACCTCCTGAAATCTGTTTCGTGCAATTCTGCCTTGATTTCAAATCCTCTTCTTTGCCTTCCCTCAATATATTTGTGGACGAGAGTTATCATTTATAACTCTGCAGGTCTGTGAATTGCAGTGCCCTGAACCTCCATTTTACAACTCGCTTTTTTGGGAGCTGGCCGCAAAAGCGCAGGATGGCTTCAGGCCCTGTTCTGGTTCCGGGGGGCAGGCTGAGCCTGTGGTTAATTCTTCTTCCTGATGGGAAAATAGAGTGACCTGTGCCTGTCCCGACACCAAGAGCTAGTCTCTCGTTGGTTCCCCATCTTCCCGTTCATCCTCAGGACAAATTGCAACCTGTACGGAACAGGAGGTTAAAGGTGCTGATGCTCCAAGTAGGGAGATTGCTAGTAAAGCGGCTGGAATGGCGAACCCGGGCACAAGGAGATGAGAAATGAGGTGCGTTTTAGAAACCTTTCCCCATCACACGGTGTACTATCTTCTGGGTTTCTCATGCATGTTTTCGATGTAGGAAGATGCCCTTGAAGCTGGAGATTTGGGACCCATTCGATGGGTACCACGAAGTATTACTTTAAAGGGTCTGCGTTTGCTCACCCAACCTCACCAAACCTCTCAGCCCCAAGAGTGTCCACCCTTATGTCTCATCCAGCTGTGGGTCTAGATATGGTCAATCCAGGTTGCATCACAGCCCCTGAACGCATTGTGTAAGAATTTCTCTCTCTTTCACTGTCGTTGTTTCATGGGTTTTTCAAAGTAATTTATTTTCATAATGGGGTTTAGCTGCTTTTCACTGCTGTGTTTATGCCGCTTTACACCCACTTGACACACTAACAGAGAGATATCAATACATAGGTTTTAAGATTATTACTAGTCAGTTATATTCTTGTGCGGTGAATAGGGCGTGTTGAGTCCAGTTCTCTGAGCAAGGAGTAGGTCTTGTCTATTACATATTGGGTTTATGGAACGGTATCTGAGCTAATTTGATACCCTTGTTTTATGTATCACCCCACCTCACCTTTCCCGTTAAGCAGCCATAGTGTGTTTTCTGCATGTGTGACTCTGTTCTGTTTTGTAATTCAGTTCAAGTGTAACGGTTTTTACATTCCCTCTATCAGTGATACCTTATGACAAGTGTCCTTTTCTGTGTGACTTATTTCACTTAGAATCGTCGTACCTAAATCCACTCATCATGCTGCTACTAACCTTATGACATTGATTTCATGGCTGAGTGATATTCCATTGTACATAAGGACCACAACTTCTTTATCCATTTTTCTCTTTCCTGGGATATTTAAGGTGGAATGAAGTGGAGGTCCTTGTCAACAGAGCAGCCCTCAACTTTGGGGTGCTTGTGTCTTGCTGATTTTTCATTTTCCCAATTTATACCCCCATGAGTGGAAGTGCCCTATGCTCTCTAAGCTGTGTTTTTCAGATGTTTCAGGACACACCGTACACTTCTCCAGAGTGGCTGTTGGCAATTTACATCCCGCCCATCAGTGTAGCAAGGCTCCCATTTCTCCATGGCCTGTCCTGCATTTCTGGTTTTGACACTTTTTTCAGCATGGCCCTTTTGACCGATGGGAAGCGAGACTTCTCTGTAGCGCTGATTTGCCTTTCCAGGTTGCTTGGTTGGCCAAAAAGGGCGTATGCGTTTTTTCCTGAATATATTCAGGAAAAAACGCATACGCCCTTTTTGGCCAAGGGCATCATTGTCAACGTTTTGCCGCTTTTCATGTGCTTTAAAGGCGATTCGAATCTACCTCCTGAAATCTGTTTCCTGCAATTCTGCCTTGATTTCAAATCCTCTTCTTTGCCTTCCCTCAATATATTTGTGGACGAGAGTTATCATTTATAACTCTGCAGGTTTGTGAATTGCAGTGCCCTGAACCTCCATTTTACAACTCGCTTTTTTGGGAGCTGGCCGCAAAAGCGCAGGATGGCTTCAGGCCCTGTTCTGGTTCCGGGGGGCAGGCTGAGCCTGTGGTTAATTCTTCTTCCTGATGGGAAAATAGAGTGACCTGTGCCTGTCCCAACACCAAGAGCTAGTCTCTCGTTGGTTCCCCGTCTTCCCGTTCAACCTCAGGACAAATTGCAACCTGTACGGAACAGGAGGTTAAAGGTGCTGATGCTCCAAGTAGGGAGATTGCTAGTAAAGCGGCTGGAATGGCGAACCCGGGCACAAGGAGATGAGAAATGAGGTGCGTTTTAGAAACCTTTCCCCATCACACGGTGTACCATCTTCTGGGTTTCTCATGCATGTTGTCGATGTAGGAAGATGCCCTTGAACCTGGAGATTTGGGACCCATGCGATGGGTACCACGCAGTATTACTTTAAAGGGTCTGCGTTTGCTCACCCAACCTCACCAAACCTCTCAGCCCCAAGAGTGTCCACCCTTATGTCTCATCCAGCTGTGGGTCTAGATATGGTCAATCCAGGTTGCATCACAGCCCCTGAACGCATTGTGTAAGAATTTCTCTCTCTTTCACTGTCGTTGTTTCATGGGTTTTTCAAAGTAATTTATTTTCATAATGGGGTTTAGCTGCTTTTCACTGCTGTGTTTATGTCGCTTTACACCCACTTGACACACTAACAGAGAGATATCATTACATAGGTTTTAAGATTATTACTAGTCAGATATATTCTTGTGCGGTGAATAGGGCGTGTTGAGTCCAGTTCTCTGAGCAAGGAGTAGGTCTTGTCTATTACATATTGGGTTTATGGAACGGTATCTGAGCTAATTTGATACCCTTGTTTTATGTATCACCCCACCTCACCTTTCCCGTTAAGCAGCCATAGTGTGTTTTCTGCATGTGTGACTCTGTTCTGTTTTGTAATTCAGTTCAAGTGTAACGGTTTTTACATTCCCTCTATCAGTGATACCTTATGAGAAGTGTCCTTTTCTGTGTGACATATTTCACTTAGAATCGTCGTACCTAAATCCACTCATCATGCTGCTACTAACCTTATGACATTGATTTCATGGCTGAGTGATATTCCATTGTACATAAGGACCACAACTTCTTTATCCATTTTTCTCTTTCCTGGGATATTTAAGGTGGAATGAAGTGGAGGTCCTTGTCAACAGAGCAGCCCTCAACTTTGGGGTGCTTGTGTCTTGCTGATTTTTCATTTTCCCAATTTATACCCCCATGAGTGGAAGTGCCCTATGCTCTCTAAGCTGTGTTTTTCAGATGTTTCAGGACACACCGTACACTTCTCCAGAGTGGCTGTTGGCAATTTACATCCCGCCCATCAGTGTAGCAAGGCTCCCATTTCTCCATGGCCTGTCCTGCATTTCTGGTTTTGACACTTTTTTCAGCATGGCCCTTTTGACCGATGGGAAGCGAGACTTCTCTGTAGCGCTGATTTGCCTTTCCAGGTTGCTTGGTTGGCCAAAAAGGGCGTATGCGTTTTTTCCTGAATATATTCAGGAAAAAACGCATACGCCCTTTTTGGCCAAGGGCATCATTGTCAACGTTTTGCCGCTTTTCATGTGCTTTAAAGGCGATTCGTATCTACCTCCTGAAATCTGTTTCCTGCAATTCTGCCTTGATTTCAAATCCTCTTCTTTGCCTTCCCTCAATATATTTGTGGACGAGAGTTATCATTTATAACTAGGCAGGTTTGTGAATTGCAGTGCCCTGAACCTCCATTTTACAACTCGCTTTTTTGGGAGCTGGCCGCAAAAGCGCAGGATGGCTTCAGGCCCTGTTCTGGTTCCGGGGGGCAGGCTGAGCCTGTGGTTATTTCTTTTCCTGATGGGAAAATAGAGTGACCTGTGCCTGTCCCGACACCAAGAGCTAGTCTCTCGTTGGTTCCCCGTCTTCCCGTTCATCCTCAGGACAAATTGCAACCTGTACGGAACAGGAGGTTAAAGGTGCTGATGCTCCAAGTAGGGAGATTGCTAGTAAAGCGGCTGGAAAGGCGAACCCGGGCACAAGGAGATGAGAAATGAGGTGCGTTTTAGAAACCTTTCCCCATCACACGGTGTACCATCTTCTGGGTTTCTCATGCATGTTTTCGATGTAGGAAGATGCCCTTGAACCTGGAGATTTGGGACCCATGCGATGGGTACCACGCAGTA
Organism: Balaenoptera borealis; assembly: GCF_965194805.1. Classification (NCBI taxonomy): domain Eukaryota; kingdom Metazoa; phylum Chordata; class Mammalia; order Artiodactyla; family Balaenopteridae; genus Balaenoptera; species Balaenoptera borealis. Next base: position 2,191,530 of record NW_028124006.1, read on the forward strand.
TTACTTTAAAGGGTCTGCGTTTGCTCACCCAACCTCACCAAACCTCTCAGCCCCAAGAGTGTCCACCCTTATGTCTCATCCAGCTGTGGGTCTAGATATGGTCAATCCAGGTTGCATCACAGCCCCTGAACGCATTGTGTAAGAATTTCTCTCTCTTTCACTGTCGTTGTTTCATGGGTTTTTCAAAGTAATTTATTTTCATAATGGGGTTGAGCTGCTTTTCACTGCTGTGTTTATGTCGCTTTACACCCACTTGACACACTAACAGAGAGATATCATTACATAGGTTTTAAGATTATTACTAGTCAGATATATTCTTGTGCGGTGAATAGGGCGTGTTGAGTCCAGTTCTCTGAGCAAGGAGTAGGTCTTGTCTATTACATATTGGGTTTATGGAACGGTATCTGAGCTAATTTGATACCCTTGTTTTATGTATCACCCCACCTCACCTTTCCCGTTAAGCAGCCATAGTGTGTTTTCTGCATGTGTGACTCTGTTCTGTTTTGTAATTCAGTTCAAGTGTAACGGTTTTTACATTCCCTCTATCAGTGATACCTTATGAGAAGTGTCCTTTTCTGTGTGACTTATTTCACTTAGAATCGTCGTACCTAAATCCACTCATCATGCTGCTACTAACCTTATGACATTGATTTCATGGCTGAGTGATATTCCATTGTACATAAGGACCACAACTTCTTTATCCATTTTTCTCTTTCCTGGGATATTGAAGGTGGAATGAAGTGGAGGTCCTTGTCAACAGAGCAGCCCTCAACTTTGGGGTGCTTGTGTCTTGCTGATTTTTCATTTTCCCAATTTATACCCCCATGAGTGGAAGTGCCCTATGCTCTCTAAGCTGTGTTTTTCAGATGTTTCAGGACACACCGTACACTTCTCCAGAGTGGCTGTTGGCAATTTACATCCCGCCCATCAGTGTAGCAAGGCTCCCATTTCTCCATGGCCTGTCCTGCATTTCTGGTTTTGACACTTTTTTCAGCATGGCCCTTTTGACCGATGGGAAGCGAGACTTCTTTGTAGCGCTGATTTGCCTTTCCAGGTTGCTTGGTTGGCCAAAAAGGGCGTATGCGTTTTTTCCTGAATATATTCAGGAAAAAACGCATACGCCCTTTTTGGCCAAGGGCATCATTGTCAACGTTTTGCTGCTTTTCATGTGCTTTAAAGGCGATTCGAATCTACCTCCTGAAATCTGTTTCCTGCAATTCTGCCTTGATTTCAAATCCTCTTCTTTGCCTTCCCTCAATATATTTGTGGACGAGAGTTATCATTTATAACTCTGCAGGTTTGTGAATTGCAGTGCCCTGAACCTCCATTTTACAACTCGCTTTTTTGGGAGCTGGCCGCAAAAGCGCAGGATGGCTTCAGGCCCTGTTCTGGTTCCGGGGGGCAGGCTGAGCCTGTGGTTAATTCTTCTTCCTGATGGGAAAATAGAGTGACCTGTGCCTGTCCCAACACCAAGAGCTAGTCTCTCGTTGGTTCCCCGTCTTCCCGTTCAACCTCAGGACAAATTGCAACCTGTACGGAACAGGAGGTTAAAGGTGCTGATGCTCCAAGTAGGGAGATTGCTAGTAAAGCGGCTGGAATGGCGAACCCGGGCACAAGGAGATGAGAAATGAGGTGCGTTTTAGAAACCTTTCCCCATCACACGGTGTACCATCTTCTGGGTTTCTCATGCATGTTGTCGATGTAGGAAGATGCCCTTGAACCTGGAGATTTGGGACCCATGCGATGGGTACCACGCAGTATTACTTTAAAGGGTCTGCGTTTGCTCACCCAACCTCACCAAACCTCTCAGCCCCAAGAGTGTCCACCCTTATGTCTCATCCAGCTGTGGGTCTAGATATGGTCAATCCAGGTTGCATCACAGCCCCTGAACGCATTGTGTAAGAATTTCTCTCTCTTTCACTGTCGTTGTTTCATGGGTTTTTCAAAGTAATTTATTTTCATAATGGGGTTGAGCTGCTTTTCACGGCTGTGTTTATGCCGCTTTACACCCACTTGACACACTAACAGAGAGATATCAATACATAGGTTTTAAGATTATTACTAGTCAGATATATTCTTGTGCGGTGAATAGGGCGTGTTGAGTCCAGTTCTCTGAGCAAGGAGTAGGTCTTGTCTACTACATATTGGGTTTATGGAACGGTATCTGAGCTAATTTGATACCCTTGTTTTATGTATCACCCCACCTCACCTTTCCCGTTAAGCAGCCATAGTGTGTTTTCTGCATGTGTGACTCTGTTCTGTTTTGTAATTCAGTTCAAGTGTAACGGTTTTTACATTCCCTCTAAAAGTGATACCTTATGAGAAGTGTCCTTTTCTGTGTGACTTATTTCACTTAGAATCGTCGTACCTAAATCCACTCATCATGCTGCTACTAACATTATGACATTGATTTCATGGCTGAGTGATATTCCATTGTACATAAGGACCACAACTTCTTTATCCATTTTTCTCTTTCCTTGGATATTTAAGGTGGAATGAAGTGGACGTCCTTGTCAACAGAGCAGCCCTAAACTTTGGGGTGCTTGTGTCTTGCTGATTTTTAATTTTCCCAATTTATACCCCCATGAGTGGAAGTGCCCTATGCTCTCTAAGCTGTGTTTTTCAGATGTTTCAGGACACACCGTACACTTCTCCAGAGTGGCTGTTGGCAATTTACATCCCGCCCATCAGTGTAGCAAGGCTCCCATTTCTCCATGGCCTGTCCTGCATTTCTGGTTTTGACACTTTTTTCAGCATGGCCCTTTTGACCGATGGGAAGCGAGACTTCTCTGTAGCGCTGATTTGCCTTTCCAGGTTGCTTGGTTGGCCAAAAAGGGCGTATGCGTTTTTTCCTGAATATATTCAGGAAAAAACGCATACGCCCTTTTTGGCCAAGGGCATCATTGTCAACGTTTTGCCGCTTTTCATGTGCTTTAAAGGCGATTCGTATCTACCTCCTGAAATCTGTTTCATGCAATTCTGCCTTGATTTCAAATCCTCTTCTTTGCCTTCCCTCAATATATTTGTGGACGAGAGTTATCATTTATAACTAGGCAGGTTTGTGAATTGCAGTGCCCTGAACCTCCATTTTACAACTCGCTTTTTTGGGAGCTGGCCGCAAAAGCGCAGGATGGCTTCAGGCCCTGTTCTGGTTCCGGGGGGCAGGCTGAGCCTGTGGTTATTTCTTTTCCTGATGGGAAAATAGAGTGACCTGTGCCTGTCCCGACACCAAGAGCTAGTCTCTCGTTGGTTCCCCGTCTTCCCGTTCATCCTCAGGACAAATTGCAACCTGTACGGAACAGGAGGTTAAAGGTGCTGATGCTCCAAGTAGGGAGATTGCTAGTAAAGCGGCTGGAAAGGCGAACCCGGGCACAAGGAGATGAGAAATGAGGTGCGTTTTAGAAACCTTTCCCCATCACACGGTGTACCATCTTCTGGGTTTCTCATGCATGTTTTCGATGTAGGAAGATGCCCTTGAACCTGGAGATTTGGGACCCATGCGATGGGTACCACGCAGTATTACTTTAAAGGGTCTGCGTTTGCTCACCCAACCTCACCAAACCTCTCAGCCCCAAGAGTGTCCACCCTTATGTCTCATCCAGCTGTGGGTCTAGATATGGTCAATCCAGGTTGCATCACAGCCCCTGAACGCATTGTGTAAGAATTTCTCTCTCTTTCACTGTCGTTGTTTCATGGGTTTTTCAAAGTAATTTATTTTCATAATGGGGTTGAGCTGCTTTTCACTGCTGTGTTTATGTCGCTTTACACCCACTTGACACACTAACAGAGAGATATCATTACATAGGTTTTAAGATTATTACTAGTCAGATATATTCTTGTGCGGTGAATAGGGCGTGTTGAGTCCAGTTCTCTGAGCAAGGAGTAGGTCTTGTCTATTACATATTGGGTTTATGGAACGGTATCTGAGCTAATTTGATACCCTTGTTTTATGTATCACCCCACCTCACCTTTCCCGTTAAGCAGCCATAGTGTGTTTTCTGCATGTGTGACTCTGTTCTGTTTTGTAATTCAGTTCAAGTGTAACGGTTTTTACATTCCCTCTATCAGTGATACCTTATGAGAAGTGTCCTTTTCTGTGTGACTTATTTCACTTAGAATCGTCGTACCTAAATCCACTCATCATGCTGCTACTAACCTTATGACATTGACTTCATGGCTGAGTGATATTCCATTGTACATAAGGACCACAACTTCTTTATCCATTTTTCTCTTTCCTGGGATATTTAAGGTGGAATGAAGTGGAGGTCCTTGTCAACAGAGCAGCCCTAAACTTTGGGGTGCTTGTGTCTTGCTGATTTTTCTTTTCCCCAATTTATACCCCCATGAGTGGAAGTGCCCTATGCTCTCTAAGCTGTGTTTTTCAGATGTTTCAGGACACACCGTACACTTCTCCAGAGTGGCTGTTGGCAATTTACATCCCGCCCATCAGTGTAGCAAGGCTCCCATTTCTCCATGGCCTGTCCTGCATTTCTGGTTTTGACACTTTTTTCAGCATGGCCCTTTTGACCGATGGGAAGCGAGACTTCTCTGTAGCGCTGATTTGCCTTTCCAGGTTGCTTGGTTGGCCAAAAAGGGCGTATGCGTTTTTTCCTGAATATATTCAGGAAAAAACGCATACGCCCTTTTTGGCCAAGGGCATCATTGTCAACGTTTTACCGCTTTTCATGTGCTTTAAAGGCGATTCGAATCTACCTCCTGAAATCTGTTTTCTGCAATTCTGCCTTGATTTCAAATCCTCTTCTTTGCCTTCCCTCAATATATTTGTGGACGAGATTTATCATATATATCTCTGCAGGTTTGAGAATTGCAGTGCCCTGAACCTCCATTTTACAACTCGCTTTTTTGGGAGCTGGCCACAAAAGCGCAGGATGGCTTCAGGCCCTGTTCTGGTTCCGGGGGGCAGGCTGAGCCTGTGGTTAATTCTTCTTCCTGATGGGAAAATAGAGTGACCTGTGCCTGTCCCAACACCAAGAGCTAGTCTCTCGTTCGTTCCCCATCTTCCCGTTCATCCTCAGGACAAATTGCAACCTGTACGGAACAGGAGGTTAAAGGTGCTGATGCTCCAAGTAGGGAGATTGCTAGTAAAGCGGCTGGAATGGCGAACCCGGGCACAAGGAGATGAGAAATGAGGTGCGTTTTAGAAACCTTTCCCTATCACACGGTGTACTATCTTCTGGGTTTCTCATGCATGTTTTCGATGTAGGAAGATGCCCTTGAAGCTGGAGATTTGGGACCCATTCGATGGGTACCATGCAGTATTACTTTAAAGGGTCTGCGTTTGCTCACCCAACCTCACCAAACCTCTCAGCCCCAAGAGTGTCCACCCTTATGTCTCATCCAGCTGTTGGTCTAGATATGGTCAATCCAGGTTGCATCACAGCCCCTGAACGCATTGTGTAAGAATTCCTCTCTCTTTCACTGTCGTTGTTTCATGGGTTTTTCAAAGTAATTTATTTTCATAATGGGGTTTAGCTGCTTTTCACTGCTGTGTTTATGCCGCTTTACACCCACTTGACACACTAACAGAGAGATATCAATACATAGGTTTTAAGATTATTACTAGTCAGATATATTCTTCTGCGGTGAATAGGGCGTGTTGAGTCCAGTTCTCTGAGCAAGGAGTAGGTCTTGTCTATTACATATTGGGTTTATGGAACGGTATCTGAGCTAATTTGATACCCTTGTTTTATGTATCACCCCACCTCACCTTTCCCGTTAAGCAGCCATAGTGTGTTTTCTGCATGTGTGACTCTGTTCTGTTTTGTAATTCAGTTCAAGTGTAACGGTTTTTACATTCCCTCTAAAAGTGATACCTTATGAGAAGTGTCCTTTTCTGTGTGACTTATTTCACTTAGAGTCGTCGTACCTAAATCCACTCATCATGCTGCTACTAACCTTATGACATTGATTTCATGGCTGAGTGATATTCCATTGAATATAAGGACCACAACTTCTTTATCCATTTTTCTCTTTCCTGGGATTTTTAAGGTGGAATGAAGTGGAGGTCCTTGTCAACAGAGCAGCCCTAAACTTTGGGGTGCTTGTGTCTTGCTGATTTTTCATTTTCCCAATTTATACCCCCATGAGTGGAAGTGCCCTATGCTCTCTAAGCTGTGTTTTTTTAGATGTTTCAGGACTCACCGTACACTTCTCCAGAGTGGCTGTTGGCAATTTACATCCCGCCCATCAGTGTAGCAAGGCTCCCATTTCTCCATGGCCTGTCCTGCATTTCTGGTTTTGACACTTTTTTCAGCATGGCCCTTTTGACCGATGGGAAGCGAGACTTCTCTGTAGCGCTGATTTGCCTTTCCAGGTTGCTTGGTTGGCCAAAAAGGGCGTATGCGTTTTTTCCTGAATATATTCAGGAAAAAACGCATACGCCCTTTTTGGCCAAGGGCATCATTGTCAACGTTTTGCCGCTTTTCATGTGCTTTAAAGGCTATTCGTATCTACCTCCTGAAATCTGTTTCGTGCAATTCTGCCTTGATTTCAAATCCTCTTCTTTGCCTTCCCTCAATATATTTGTGGACGAGAGTTATCATTTATAACTCTGCAGGTTTGTGAATTGCAGTGCCCTGAACCTCCATTTTACAACTCGCTTTTTTGGGAGCTGGCCGCAAAAGCGCAGGATGGCTTCAGGCCCTGTTCTGGTTCCGGGGGGCAGGCTGAGCCTGTGGTTAATTCTTCTTCCTGATGGGAAAATAGAGTGACCTGTGCCTGTCCCGACACCAAGAGCTAGTCTCTCGTTGGTTCCCCATCTTCCCGTTCATCCTCAGGACAAATTGCAACCTGTACGGAACAGGAGGTTAAAGGTGCTGATGCTCCAAGTAGGGAGATTGCTAGTAAAGCGGCTGGAATGGCGAACCCGGGCACAAGGAGATGAGAAATGAGGTGCGTTTTAGAAACCTTTCCCCATCACACGGTGTACTATCTTCTGGGTTTCTCATGCATGTTTTCGATGTAGGAAGATGCCCTTGAAGCTGGAGATTTGGGACCCATTCGATGGGTACCACGAAGTATTACTTTAAAGGGTCTGCGTTTGCTCACCCAACCTCACCAAACCTCTCAGCCCCAAGAGTGTCCACCCTTATGTCTCATCCAGCTGTGGGTCTAGATATGGTCAATCCAGGTTGCATCACAACCCCTGAACGCATTGTGTAAGAATTTCTCTCTCTTTCACTGTCGTTGTTTCATGGGTTTTTCAAAGTAATTTATTTTCATAATGGGGTTTAGCTGCTTTTCACTGCTGTGTTTATGCCGCTTTACACCCACTTGACACACTAACAGAGAGATATCAATACATAGGTTTTACGATTATTACTAGTCAGATATATTCTTGTGCGGTGAATAGGGCGTGTTGAGTCCAGTTCTCTGAGCAAGGAGTAGGTCTTGTCTATTACATATTGGGTTTATGGAACGGTATCTGAGCTAATTTGATACCCTTGTTTTATGTATCACCCCACCTCACCTTTCCCGTTAAGCAGCCATAGTGTGTTTTCTGCATGTGTGACTCTGTTCTGTTTTGTAATTCAGTTCAAGTGTAACGGTTTTTACATTCCCTCTATCAGTGATACCTTATGAGAAGTGTCCTTTTCTGTGTGACTTATTTCACTTAGAATCGTCGTACCTAAATCCACTCATCATGCTGCTACTAACCTTATGACATTGATTTCATGGCTGAGTGATATTCCATTGTACATAAGGACCACAACTTCTTTATCCATTTTTCTCTTTCCTGGGATATTTAAGGTGGAATGAAGTGGAGGTCCTTGTCAACAGAGCAGCCCTCAACTTTGGGGTGCTTGTGTCTTGCTGATTTTTCATTTTCCCAATTTATACCCCCATGAGTGGAAGTGCCCTATGCTCTCTAAGCTGTGTTTTTCAGATGTTTCAGGACACACCGTACACTTCTCCAGAGTGGCTGTTGGCAATTTACATCCCGCCCATCAGTGTAGCAAGGCTCCCATTTCTCCATGGCCTGTCCTGCATTTCTGGTTTTGACACTTTTTTCAGTATGGCCCTTTTGACCGATGGGAAGCGAGACTTCTTTGTAGCGCTGATTTGCCTTTCCAGGTGGCTTGGTTGGCCAAAAAGGGCGTATGCGTTTTTTCCTGAATATATTCAGGAAAAAACGCATACGCCCTTTTTGGCCAAGGGCATCATTGTCAACGTTTTGCCGCTTTTCATGTGCTTTAAAGGCGATTCGTATCTACCTCCTGAAATCTGTTTCGTACAATTCTGCCTTGATTTCAAATCCTCTTCTTTGCCTTCCCTCAATATATTTGTGGACGAGAGTTATCATTTATAACTCTGCAGGTTTGTGAATTGCAGTGCCCTGAACCTCCATTTTACAACTCGCTTTTTTGGGAGCTGGCCGCAAAAGCGCAGGATGGCTTCAGGCCCTGTTCTGGTTCCGGGGGGCAGGCTGAGCCTGTGGTTAATTCTTCTTCCTGATGGGAAAATAGAGTGACCTGTGCCTGTCCCGACACCAAGAGCTAGTCTCTCGTTGGTTCCCCATCTTCCCGTTCATCCTCAGGACAAATTGCAACCTGTACGGAACAGGAGGTTAAAGGTGTGGATGCTCCAAGTAGGGAGATTGCTAGTAAAGTGGCTGGAATGGCGAACCCGGGCACAAGGAGATGAGAAATGAGGTGCGTTTTAGAAACCTTTCCCCATCACACGGTGTACCATCTTCTGGGTTTCTCATGCATGTTTTCGATGTAGGAAGATGGCCTTGAACCTGGAAATTTGGGACCCATGCGATGGGTACCACGCCGTATTACTTTAAAGGGTCTGCGTTTGCTCACCCAACCTCACCAAACCTCTCAGCCCCAAGAGTGTCCACCCTTATGTCTCATCCAGCTGTGGGTCTAGATATGGTCAATCCAGGTTGCATCACAGCCCCTGAACTCATTGTGTAAGAATTTCTATCTCTTTCACTGTCGTTGTTTCATGGGTTTTTCAAAGTAATTTATTTTCATAATGGGGTTTAGCTGCTTTTCACGGCTGTGTTTATGCCGCTTTACACCCACTTGACACACTAACAGAGAGATATCAATACATAGGTTTTAAGATTATTACTAGTCAGATATATTCTTGTGCGGTGAATAGGGCGTGTTGAGTCCAGTTCTCTGAGCAAGGAGTAGGTCTTGTCTACTACATATTGGGTTTATGGAACGGTATCTGAGCTAATTTGATACCCTTGTTTTATGTATCACCCCACCTCACCTTTCCCGTTAAGCAGCCATAGTCTGTTTTCTGCATGTGTGACTCTGTTCTGTTTTGTAATTCAGTTCAAGTGTAACGGTTTTTACATTCCCTCTAAAAGTGATACCTTATGAGAAGTGTCCTTTTCTGTGTGACTTATTTCAGTTAGAATCGTCGTACCTAAATCCACTCATCATGCTGCTACTAACCTTATGACATTGATTTCATGGCTGAGTGATATTCCATTGTACATAAGGACCACAACTTCTTTATCCATTTTTCTCTTTCCTTGGATATTTAAGGTGGAATGAAGTGGACGTCCTTGTCAACAGAGCAGCCCTAAACTTTGGGGTGCTTGTGTCTTGCTGATTTTTCATTTTCCCAATTTATACCCCCATGAGTGGAAGTGCCCTATGCTCTCTAAGCTGTGTTTTTCAGATGTTTCAGGACACACCGTACACTTCTCCAGAGTGGCTGTTGGCAATTTACATCCCGCCCATCAGTGTAGCAAGGCTCCCATTTCTCCATGGCCTGTCCTGCATTTCTGGTTTTGACACTTTTTTCAGCATGGCCCTTTTGACCGATGGGAAGCGAGACTTCTCTGTAGCGCTGATTTGCCTTTCCAGGTTGCTTGGTTGGCCAAAAAGGGCGTATGCGTTTTTTCCTGAATATATTCAGGAAAAAACGCATACGCCCTTTTTGGCCAAGGGCATCATTGTCAACGTTTTGCCGCTTTTCATGTGCTTTAAAGGCGATTCGTATCTACCTCCTGAAATCTGTTTCGTGCAATTCTGCCTTGATTTCAAATCCTCTTCTTTGCCTTCCCTCAATATATTTGTGGACGAGAGTTATCATTTATAACTAGGCAGGTTTGTGAATTGCAGTGCCCTGAACCTCCATTTTACAACTCGCTTTTTTGGGAGCTGGCCGCAAAAGCGCAGGATGGCTTCAGGCCCTGTTCTGGTTCCGGGGGGCATGCTGAGCCTGTGGTTAATTCTTTTCCTGATGGGAAAATAGAGTGTCCTGTGCCTGTCCCGACACCAAGAGCTAGTCTCTCGTTGGTTCCCCGTCTTCCCGTTCATCCTCAGGACAAATTGCAACCTGTACAGAACAGGAGGTTAAAGGTGCTGATGCTCCAAGTAGGGAGATTGCTAGTAAAGCGGCTGGAAAGGCGAACCCGGGCACAAGGAGATGAGAAATGAGGTGCGTTTTAGAAACCTTTCCCCATCACACGGTGTACCATCTTCTGGGTTTCTCATGCATGTTTTCGATGTAGGAAGATGCCCTTGAACCTGGAGATTTGGGACCCATGCGATGGGTACCACGCAGTATTACTTTAAAGGGTCTGCATTTGCTCACCCAACCTCACCAAACCTCTCAGCCCCAAGAGTGTCCACCCTTATGTCTCATCCAGCTGTGGGTCTAGATATGGTCAATCCAGGTTGCATCACAGCCCCTGAACGCATTGTGTAAGAATTTCTCTCTCTTTCACTGTCGTTGTTTCATGGGTTTTTCAAAGTAATTTATTTTCATAATGGGGTTTAGCTGCATTTCATTGCTGTGTTTATGTCGCTTTACACCCACTTGACACACTAACAGAGAGATATCATTACATAGGTTTTAAGATTATTACTAGTCAGATATATTCTTGTGCGTTGAATAGGGCGTGTTGAGTCCAGTTCTCTGAGCAAGGAGTAGGTCTTGTCTATTACATATTGGGTTTATGGAACGGTATCTGAGCTAATTTGATACCCTTGTTTTATGTATCACCCCACCTCACCTTTCCCGTTAAGCAGCCATAGTCTGTTTTCTGCATGTGTGACTCTGTTCTGTTTTGTAATTCAGTTCAAGTGTAACGGTTTTTACATTCCCTCTATCAGTGATACCTTATGAGAAGTGTCCTTTTCTGTGTGACTTATTTCAGTTAGAATCGTCGTACCTAAATCCACTCATCATGCTGCTACTAACCTTATGACATTGATTTCCTGGCTGAGTGATATTCCATTGTACATAAGGACCACAACTTCTTTATCCATTTTTCTCTTTCCTGGGATATTTAAGGTGGAATGAAGTGGAGGTCCTTGTCAACAGAGCAGCCCTCAACTTTGGGGTGCTTGTGTCTTGCTGATTTTTCATTTTCCCAATTTATACCCCCATGAGTGGAAGTGCCCTATGCTCTCTAAGCTGTGTTTTTCAGATGTTTCAGGACACACCGTACACTTCTCCAGAGTGGCTGTTGGCAATTTACATCCCGCCCATCAGTGTAGCAAGGCTCCCATTTCTCCATGGCCTGTCCTGCATTTCTGGTTTTGACACTTTTTTCAGCATGGCCCTTTTGACCGATGGGAAGCGAGACTTCTCTGTAGCGCTGATTTGCCTTTCCAGGTTGCTTGGTTGGCCAAAAAGGGCGTATGCGTTTTTTCCTGAATATATTCAGGAAAAAACGCATACGCCCTTTTTGGCCAAGGGCATCATTGTCAACGTTTTGCCGCTTTTCATGTGCTTTAAAGACGATTCGTATCTACCTCCTGAAATCTGTTTCCTGCAATTCTGCCTTGATTTCAAATCCTCTTCTTTGCCTTCCCTCAATATATTTGTGGACGAGAGTTATCATTTATAACTAGGCAGGTTTGTGAATTGCAGTGCCCTGAACCTCCATTTTACAACTCGCTTTTTTGGGAGCTGGCCGCAAAAGCGCAGGATGGCTTCAGGCCCTGTTCTGGTTCCGGGGGGCAGGCTGAGCCTGTGGTTATTTCTTTTCCTGATGGGAAAATAGAGTGACCTGTGCCTGTCCCGACACCAAGAGCTAGTCTCTCGTTGGTTCCCCGTCTTCCCGTTCATCCTCAGGACAAATTGCAACCTGTACGGAACAGGAGGTTAAAGGTGCTGATGCTCCAAGTAGGGAGATTGCTAGTAAAGCGGCTGGAAAGGCGAACCCGGGCACAAGGAGATGAGAAATGAGGTGCGTTTTAGAAACCTTTCCCCATCACACGGTGTACCATCTTCTGGGTTTCTCATGCATGTTTTCGATGTAGGAAGATGCCCTTGAACCTGGAGATTTGGGACCCATGCGATGGGTACCACGCAGTATTACTTTAAAGGGTCTGCGTTTGCTCACCCAACCTCACCAAACCTCTCAGCCCCAAGAGTGTCCACCCTTATGTCTCATCCAGCTGTGGGTCTAGATATGGTCAATCCAGGTTGCATCACAGCCCCTGAACGCATTGTGTAAGAATTTCTCTCTCTTTCACTGTCGTTGTTTCATGGGTTTTTCAAAGTAATTTATTTTCATAATGGGGTTGAGCTGCTTTTCACTGCTGTGTTTATGTCGCTTTACACCCACTTGACACACTAACAGAGAGATATCATTACATAGGTTTTAAGATTATTACTAGTCAGATATATTCTTGTGCGGTGAATAGGGCGTGTTGAGTCCAGTTCTCTGAGCAAGGAGTAGGTCTTGTCTATTACATATTGGGTTTATGGAACGGTATCTGAGCTAATTTGATACCCTTGTTTTATGTATCACCCCACCTCACCTTTCCCGTTAAGCAGCCATAGTGTGTTTTCTGCATGTGTGACTCTGTTCTGTTTTGTAATTCAGTTCAAGTGTAACGGTTTTTACATTCCCTCTATCAGTGATACCTTATGAGAAGTGTCCTTTTCTGTGTGACTTATTTCACTTAGAATCGTCGTACCTAAATCCACTCATCATGCTGCTACTAACCTTATGACATTGATTTCATGGCTGAGTGATATTCCATTGTACATAAGGACCACAACTTCTTTATCCATTTTTCTCTTTCCTGGGATATTGAAGGTGGAATGAAGTGGAGGTCCTTGTCAACAGAGCAGCCCTCAACTTTGGGGTGCTTGTGTCTTGCTGATTTTTCATTTTCCCAATTTATACCCCCATGAGTGGAAGTGCCCTATGCTCTCTAAGCTGTGTTTTTCAGATGTTTCAGGACACACCGTACACTTCTCCAGAGTGGCTGTTGGCAATTTACATCCCGCCCATCAGTGTAGCAAGGCTCCCATTTCTCCATGGCCTGTCCTGCATTTCTGGTTTTGACACTTTTTTCAGCATGGCCCTTTTGACCGATGGGAAGCGAGACTTCTTTGTAGCGCTGATTTGCCTTTCCAGGTTGCTTGGTTGGCCAAAAAGGGCGTATGCGTTTTTTCCTGAATATATTCAGGAAAAAACGCATACGCCCTTTTTGGCCAAGGGCATCATTGTCAACGTTTTGCTGCTTTTCATGTGCTTTAAAGGCGATTCGAATCTACCTCCTGAAATCTGTTTCCTGCAATTCTGCCTTGATTTCAAATCCTCTTCTTTGCCTTCCCTCAATATATTTGTGGACGAGAGTTATCATTTATAACTCTGCAGGTTTGTGAATTGCAGTGCCCTGAACCTCCATTTTACAACTCGCTTTTTTGGGAGCTGGCCGCAAAAGCGCAGGATGGCTTCAGGCCCTGTTCTGGTTCCGGGGGGCAGGCTGAGCCTGTGGTTAATTCTTCTTCCTGATGGGAAAATAGAGTGACCTGTGCCTGTCCCAACACCAAGAGCTAGTCTCTCGTTGGTTCCCCGTCTTCCCGTTCAACCTCAGGACAAATTGCAACCTGTACGGAACAGGAGGTTAAAGGTGCTGATGCTCCAAGTAGGGAGATTGCTAGTAAAGCGGCTGGAATGGCGAACCCGGGCACAAGGAGATGAGAAATGAGGTGCGTTTTAGAAACCTTTCCCCATCACACGGTGTACCATCTTCTGGGTTTCTCATGCATGTTGTCGATGTAGGAAGATGCCCTTGAACCTGGAGATTTGGGACCCATGCGATGGGTACCACGCAGTATTACTTTAAAGGGTCTGCGTTTGCTCACCCAACCTCACCAAACCTCTCAGCCCCAAGAGTGTCCACCCTTATGTCTCATCCAGCTGTGGGTCTAGATATGGTCAATCCAGGTTGCATCACAGCCCCTGAACGCATTGTGTAAGAATTTCTCTCTCTTTCACTGTCGTTGTTTCATGGGTTTTTCAAAGTAATTTATTTTCATAATGGGGTTTAGCTGCTTTTCACGGCTGTGTTTATGCCGCTTTACACCCACTTGACACACTAACAGAGAGATATCAATACATAGGTTTTAAGATTATTACTAGTCAGATATATTCTTGTGCGGTGAATAGGGCGTGTTGAGTCCAGTTCTCTGAGCAAGGAGTAGGTCTTGTCTACTACATATTGGGTTTATGGAACGGTATCTGAGCTAATTTGATACCCTTGTTTTATGTATCACCCCACCTCACCTTTCCCGTTAAGCAGCCATAGTGTGTTTTCTGCATGTGTGACTCTGTTCTGTTTTGTAATTCAGTTCAAGTGTAACGGTTTTTACATTCCCTCTAAAAGTGATACCTTATGAGAAGTGTCCTTTTCTGTGTGACTTATTTCACTTAGAATCGTCGTACCTAAATCCACTCATCATGCTGCTACTAACATTATGACATTGATTTCATGGCTGAGTGATATTCCATTGTACATAAGGACCACAACTTCTTTATCCATTTTTCTCTTTCCTTGGATATTTAAGGTGGAATGAAGTGGACGTCCTTGTCAACAGAGCAGCCCTAAACTTTGGGGTGCTTGTGTCTTGCTGATTTTTAATTTTCCCAATTTATACCCCCATGAGTGGAAGTGCCCTATGCTCTCTAAGCTGTGTTTTTCAGATGTTTCAGGACACACCGTACACTTCTCCAGAGTGGCTGTTGGCAATTTACATCCCGCCCATCAGTGTAGCAAGGCTCCCATTTCTCCATGGCCTGTCCTGCATTTCTGGTTTTGACACTTTTTTCAGCATGGCCCTTTTGACCGATGGGAAGCGAGACTTCTCTGTAGCGCTGATTTGCCTTTCCAGGTTGCTTGGTTGGCCAAAAAGGGCGTATGCGTTTTTTCCTGAATATATTCAGGAAAAAACGCATACGCCCTTTTTGGCCAAGGGCATCATTGTCAACGTTTTGCCGCTTTTCATGTGCTTTAAAGGCGATTCGTATCTACCTCCTGAAATCTGTTTCATGCAATTCTGCCTTGATTTCAAATCCTCTTCTTTGCCTTCCCTCAATATATTTGTGGACGAGAGTTATCATTTATAACTAGGCAGGTTTGTGAATTGCAGTGCCCTGAACCTCCATTTTACAACTCGCTTTTTTGGGAGCTGGCCGCAAAAGCGCAGGATGGCTTCAGGCCCTGTTCTGGTTCCGGGGGGCAGGCTGAGCCTGTGGTTATTTCTTTTCCTGATGGGAAAATAGAGTGACCTGTGCCTGTCCCGACACCAAGAGCTAGTCTCTCGTTGGTTCCCCGTCTTCCCGTTCATCCTCAGGACAAATTGCAACCTGTACGGAACAGGAGGTTAAAGGTGCTGATGCTCCAAGTAGGGAGATTGCTAGTAAAGCGGCTGGAAAGGCGAACCCGGGCACAAGGAGATGAGAAATGAGGTGCGTTTTAGAAACCTTTCCCCATCACACGGTGTACCATCTTCTGGGTTTCTCATGCATGTTTTCGATGTAGGAAGATGCCCTTGAACCTGGAGATTTGGGACCCATGCGATGGGTACCACGCAGTATTACTTTAAAGGGTCTGCGTTTGCTCACCCAACCTCACCAAACCTCTCAGCCCCAAGAGTGTCCACCCTTATGTCTCATCCAGCTGTGGGTCTAGATATGGTCAATCCAGGTTGCATCACAGCCCCTGAACGCATTGTGTAAGAATTTCTCTCTCTTTCACTGTCGTTGTTTCATGGGTTTTTCAAAGTAATTTATTTTCATAATGGGGTTGAGCTGCTTTTCACTGCTGTGTTTATGTCGCTTTACACCCACTTGACACACTAACAGAGAGATATCATTACATAGGTTTTAAGATTATTACTAGTCAGATATATTCTTGTGCGGTGAATAGGGCGTGTTGAGTCCAGTTCTCTGAGCAAGGAGTAGGTCTTGTCTATTACATATTGGGTTTATGGAACGGTATCTGAGCTAATTTGATACCCTTGTTTTATGTATCACCCCACCTCACCTTTCCCGTTAAGCAGCCATAGTCTGTTTTCTGCATGTGTGACTCTGTTCTGTTTTGTAATTCAGTTCAAGTGTAACGGTTTTTACATTCCCTCTATCAGTGATACCTTATGAGAAGTGTCCTTTTCTGTGTGACTTATTTCACTTAGAATCGTCGTACCTAAATCCACTCATCATGCTGCTACTAACCTTATGACATTGACTTCATGGCTGAGTGATATTCCATTGTACATAAGGACCACAACTTCTTTATCCATTTTTCTCTTTCCTGGGATATTTAAGGTGGAATGAAGTGGAGGTCCTTGTCAACAGAGCAGCCCTAAACTTTGGGGTGCTTGTGTCTTGCTGATTTTTCTTTTTCCCAATTTATACCCCCATGAGTGGAAGTGCCCTATGCTCTCTAAGCTGTGTTTTTCAGATGTTTCAGGACACACCGTACACTTCTCCAGAGTGGCTGTTGGCAATTTACATCCCGCCCATCAGTGTAGCAAGGCTCCCATTTCTCCATGGCCTGTCCTGCATTTCTGGTTTTGACACTTTTTTCAGCATGGCCCTTTTGACCGATGGGAAGCGAGACTTCTCTGTAGCGCTGATTTGCCTTTCCAGGTTGCTTGGTTGGCCAAAAAGGGCGTATGCGTTTTTTCCTGAATATATTCAGGAAAAAACGCATACGCCCTTTTTGGCCAAGGGCATCATTGTCAACGTTTTACCGCTTTTCATGTGCTTTAAAGGCGATTCGAATCTACCTCCTGAAATCTGTTTTCTGCAATTCTGCCTTGATTTCAAATCCTCTTCTTTGCCTTCCCTCAATATATTTGTGGACGAGATTTATCATATATATCTCTGCAGGTTTGAGAATTGCAGTGCCCTGAACCTCCATTTTACAACTCGCTTTTTTGGGAGCTGGCCACAAAAGCGCAGGATGGCTTCAGGCCCTGTTCTGGTTCCGGGGGGCAGGCTGAGCCTGTGGTTAATTCTTCTTCCTGATGGGAAAATAGAGTGACCTGTGCCTGTCCCAACACCAAGAGCTAGTCTCTCGTTCGTTCCCCATCTTCCCGTTCATCCTCAGGACAAATTGCAACCTGTACGGAACAGGAGGTTAAAGGTGCTGATGCTCCAAGTAGGGAGATTGCTAGTAAAGCGGCTGGAATGGCGAACCCGGGCACAAGGAGATGAGAAATGAGGTGCGTTTTAGAAACCTTTCCCTATCACACGGTGTACTATCTTCTGGGTTTCTCATGCATGTTTTCGATGTAGGAAGATGCCCTTGAAGCTGGAGATTTGGGACCCATTCGATGGGTACCATGCAGTATTACTTTAAAGGGTCTGCGTTTGCTCACCCAACCTCACCAAACCTCTCAGCCCCAAGAGTGTCCACCCTTATGTCTCATCCAGCTGTTGGTCTAGATATGGTCAATCCAGGTTGCATCACAGCCCCTGAACGCATTGTGTAAGAATTCCTCTCTCTTTCACTGTCGTTGTTTCATGGGTTTTTCAAAGTAATTTATTTTCATAATGGGGTTTAGCTGCTTTTCACTGCTGTGTTTATGCCGCTTTACACCCACTTGACACACTAACAGAGAGATATCAATACATAGGTTTTAAGATTATTACTAGTCAGATATATTCTTCTGCGGTGAATAGGGCGTGTTGAGTCCAGTTCTCTGAGCAAGGAGTAGGTCTTGTCTATTACATATTGGGTTTATGGAACGGTATCTGAGCTAATTTGATACCCTTGTTTTATGTATCACCCCACCTCACCTTTCCCGTTAAGCAGCCATAGTGTGTTTTCTGCATGTGTGACTCTGTTCTGTTTTGTAATTCAGTTCAAGTGTAACGGTTTTTACATTCCCTCTAAAAGTGATACCTTATGAGAAGTGTCCTTTTCTGTGTGACTTATTTCACTTAGAGTCGTCGTACCTAAATCCACTCATCATGCTGCTACTAACCTTATGACATTGATTTCATGGCTGAGTGATATTCCATTGAATATAAGGACCACAACTTCTTTATCCATTTTTCTCTTTCCTGGGATTTTTAAGGTGGAATGAAGTGGAGGTCCTTGTCAACAGAGCAGCCCTAAACTTTGGGGTGCTTGTGTCTTGCTGATTTTTCATTTTCCCAATTTATACCCCCATGAGTGGAAGTGCCCTATGCTCTCTAAGCTGTGTTTTTTTAGATGTTTCAGGACTCACCGTACACTTCTCCAGAGTGGCTGTTGGCAATTTACATCCCGCCCATCAGTGTAGCAAGGCTCCCATTTCTCCATGGCCTGTCCTGCATTTCTGGTTTTGACACTTTTTTCAGCATGGCCCTTTTGACCGATGGGAAGCGAGACTTCTCTGTAGCGCTGATTTGCCTTTCCAGGTTGCTTGGTTGGCCAAAAAGGGCGTATGCGTTTTTTCCTGAATATATTCAGGAAAAAACGCATACGCCCTTTTTGGCCAAGGGCATCATTGTCAACGTTTTGCCGCTTTTCATGTGCTTTAAAGGCTATTCGTATCTACCTCCTGAAATCTGTTTCGTGCAATTCTGCCTTGATTTCAAATCCTCTTCTTTGCCTTCCCTCAATATATTTGTGGACGAGAGTTATCATTTATAACTCTGCAGGTTTGTGAATTGCAGTGCCCTGAACCTCCATTTTACAACTCGCTTTTTTGGGAGCTGGCCGCAAAAGCGCAGGATGGCTTCAGGCCCTGTTCTGGTTCCGGGGGGCAGGCTGAGCCTGTGGTTAATTCTTCTTCCTGATGGGAAAATAGAGTGACCTGTGCCTGTCCCGACACCAAGAGCTAGTCTCTCGTTGGTTCCCCATCTTCCCGTTCATCCTCAGGACAAATTGCAACCTGTACGGAACAGGAGGTTAAAGGTGCTGATGCTCCAAGTAGGGAGATTGCTAGTAAAGCGGCTGGAATGGCGAACCCGGGCACAAGGAGATGAGAAATGAGGTGCGTTTTAGAAACCTTTCCCCATCACACGGTGTACTATCTTCTGGGTTTCTCATGCATGTTTTCGATGTAGGAAGATGCCCTTGAAGCTGGAGATTTGGGACCCATTCGATGGGTACCACGAAGTATTACTTTAAAGGGTCTGCGTTTGCTCACCCAACCTCACCAAACCTCTCAGCCCCAAGAGTGTCCACCCTTATGTCTCATCCAGCTGTGGGTCTAGATATGGTCAATCCAGGTTGCATCACAGCCCCTGAACGCATTGTGTAAGAATTTCTCTCTCTTTCACTGTCGTTGTTTCATGGGTTTTTCAAAGTAATTTATTTTCATAATGGGGTTTAGCTGCTTTTCACTGCTGTGTTTATGCCGCTTTACACCCACTTGACACACTAACAGAGAGATATCAATACATAGGTTTTACGATTATTACTAGTCAGATATATTCTTGTGCGGTGAATAGGGCGTGTTGAGTCCAGTTCTCTGAGCAAGGAGTAGGTCTTGTCTATTACATATTGGGTTTATGGAACGGTATCTGAGCTAATTTGATACCCTTGTTTTATGTATCACCCCACCTCACCTTTCCCGTTAAGCAGCCATAGTGTGTTTTCTGCATGTGTGACTCTGTTCTGTTTTGTAATTCAGTTCAAGTGTAACGGTTTTTACATTCCCTCTATCAGTGATACCTTATGAGAAGTGTCCTTTTCTGTGTGACTTATTTCACTTAGAATCGTCGTACCTAAATCCACTCATCATGCTGCTACTAACCTTATGACATTGATTTCATGGCTGAGTGATATTCCATTGTACATAAGGACCACAACTTCTTTATCCATTTTTCTCTTTCCTGGGATATTTAAGGTGGAATGAAGTGGAGGTCCTTGTCAACAGAGCAGCCCTCAACTTTGGGGTGCTTGTGTCTTGCTGATTTTTCATTTTCCCAATTTATACCCCCATGAGTGGAAGTGCCCTATGCTCTCTAAGCTGTGTTTTTCAGATGTTTCAGGACACACCGTACACTTCTCCAGAGTGGCTGTTGGCAATTTACATCCCGCCCATCAGTGTAGCAAGGCTCCCATTTCTCCATGGCCTGTCCTGCATTTCTGGTTTTGACACTTTTTTCAGTATGGCCCTTTTGACCGATGGGAAGCGAGACTTCTTTGTAGCGCTGATTTGCCTTTCCAGGTGGCTTGGTTGGCCAAAAAGGGCGTATGCGTTTTTTCCTGAATATATTCAGGAAAAAACGCATACGCCCTTTTTGGCCAAGGGCATCATTGTCAACGTTTTGCCGCTTTTCATGTGCTTTAAAGGCGATTCGTATCTACCTCCTGAAATCTGTTTCGTACAATTCTGCCTTGATTTCAAATCCTCTTCTTTGCCTTCCCTCAATATATTTGTGGACGAGAGTTATCATTTATAACTCTGCAGGTTTGTGAATTGCAGTGCCCTGAACCTCCATTTTACAACTCGCTTTTTTGGGAGCTGGCCGCAAAAGCGCAGGATGGCTTCAGGCCCTGTTCTGGTTCCGGGGGGCAGGCTGAGCCTGTGGTTAATTCTTCTTCCTGATGGGAAAATAGAGTGACCTGTGCCTGTCCCGACACCAAGAGCTAGTCTCTCGTTGGTTCCCCATCTTCCCGTTCATCCTCAGGACAAATTGCAACCTGTACGGAACAGGAGGTTAAAGGTGTGGATGCTCCAAGTAGGGAGATTGCTAGTAAAGTGGCTGGAATGGCGAACCCGGGCACAAGGAGATGAGAAATGAGGTGCGTTTTAGAAACCTTTCCCCATCACACGGTGTACCATCTTCTGGGTTTCTCATGCATGTTTTCGATGTAGGAAGATGGCCTTGAACCTGGAAATTTGGGACCCATGCGATGGGTACCACGCCGTATTACTTTAAAGGGTCTGCGTTTGCTCACCCAACCTCACCAAACCTCTCAGCCCCAAGAGTGTCCACCCTTATGTCTCATCCAGCTGTGGGTCTAGATATGGTCAATCCAGGTTGCATCACAGCCCCTGAACTCATTGTGTAAGAATTTCTATCTCTTTCACTGTCGTTGTTTCATGGGTTTTTCAAAGTAATTTATTTTCATAATGGGGTTTAGCTGCTTTTCACGGCTGTGTTTATGCCGCTTTACACCCACTTGACACACTAACAGAGAGATATCAATACATAGGTTTTAAGATTATTACTAGTCAGATATATTCTTGTGCGGTGAATAGGGCGTGTTGAGTCCAGTTCTCTGAGCAAGGAGTAGGTCTTGTCTACTACATATTGGGTTTATGGAACGGTATCTGAGCTAATTTGATACCCTTGTTTTATGTATCACCCCACCTCACCTTTCCCGTTAAGCAGCCATAGTCTGTTTTCTGCATGTGTGACTCTGTTCTGTTTTGTAATTCAGTTCAAGTGTAACGGTTTTTACATTCCCTCTAAAAGTGATACCTTATGAGAAGTGTCCTTTTCTGTGTGACTTATTTCAGTTAGAATCGTCGTACCTAAATCCACTCATCATGCTGCTACTAACCTTATGACATTGATTTCATGGCTGAGTGATATTCCATTGTACATAAGGACCACAACTTCTTTATCCATTTTTCTCTTTCCTTGGATATTTAAGGTGGAATGAAGTGGACGTCCTTGTCAACAGAGCAGCCCTAAACTTTGGGGTGCTTGTGTCTTGCTGATTTTTCATTTTCCCAATTTATACCCCCATGAGTGGAAGTGCCCTATGCTCTCTAAGCTGTGTTTTTCAGATGTTTCAGGACACACCGTACACTTCTCCAGAGTGGCTGTTGGCAATTTACATCCCGCCCATCAGTGTAGCAAGGCTCCCATTTCTCCATGGCCTGTCCTGCATTTCTGGTTTTGACACTTTTTTCAGCATGGCCCTTTTGACCGATGGGAAGCGAGACTTCTCTGTAGCGCTGATTTGCCTTTCCAGGTTGCTTGGTTGGCCAAAAAGGGCGTATGCGTTTTTTCCTGAATATATTCAGGAAAAAACGCATACGCCCTTTTTGGCCAAGGGCATCATTGTCAACGTTTTGCCGCTTTTCATGTGCTTTAAAGGCGATTCGTATCTACCTCCTGAAATCTGTTTCGTGCAATTCTGCCTTGATTTCAAATCCTCTTCTTTGCCTTCCCTCAATATATTTGTGGACGAGAGTTATCATTTATAACTAGGCAGGTTTGTGAATTGCAGTGCCCTGAACCTCCATTTTACAACTCGCTTTTTTGGGAGCTGGCCGCAAAAGCGCAGGATGGCTTCAGGCCCTGTTCTGGTTCCGGGGGGCATGCTGAGCCTGTGGTTAATTCTTTTCCTGATGGGAAAATAGAGTGTCCTGTGCCTGTCCCGACACCAAGAGCTAGTCTCTCGTTGGTTCCCCGTCTTCCCGTTCATCCTCAGGACAAATTGCAACCTGTACGGAACAGGAGGTTAAAGGTGCTGATGCTCCAAGTAGGGAGATTGCTAGTAAAGCGGCTGGAAAGGCGAACCCGGGCACAAGGAGATGAGAAATGAGGTGCGTTTTAGAAACCTTTCCCCATCACACGGTGTACCATCTTCTGGGTTTCTCATGCATGTTTTCGATGTAGGAAGATGCCCTTGAACCTGGAGATTTGGGACCCATGCGATGGGTACCACGCAGTATTACTTTAAAGGGTCTGCATTTGCTCACCCAACCTCACCAAACCTCTCAGCCCCAAGAGTGTCCACCCTTATGTCTCATCCAGCTGTGGGTCTAGATATGGTCAATCCAGGTTGCATCACAGCCCCTGAACGCATTGTGTAAGAATTTCTCTCTCTTTCACTGTCGTTGTTTCATGGGTTTTTCAAAGTAATTTATTTTCATAATGGGGTTTACCTGCATTTCATTGCTGTGTTTATGTCGCTTTACACCCACTTGACACACTAACAGAGAGATATCATTACATAGGTTTTAAGATTATTACTAGTCAGATATATTCTTGTGCGTTGAATAGGGCGTGTTGAGTCCAGTTCTCTGAGCAAGGAGTAGGTCTTGTCTATTACATATTGGGTTTATGGAACGGTATCTGAGCTAATTTGATACCCTTGTTTTATGTATCACCCCACCTCACCTTTCCCGTTAAGCAGCCATAGTCTGTTTTCTGCATGTGTGACTCTGTTCTGTTTTGTAATTCAGTTCAAGTGTAACGGTTTTTACATTCCCTCTATCAGTGATACCTTATGAGAAGTGTCCTTTTCTGTGTGACTTATTTCAGTTAGAATCGTCGTACCTAAATCCACTCATCATGCTGCTACTAACCTTATGACATTGATTTCCTGGCTGAGTGATATTCCATTGTACATAAGGACCACAACTTCTTTATCCATTTTTCTCTTTCCTGGGATATTTAAGGTGGAATGAAGTGGAGGTCCTTGTCAACAGAGCAGCCCTAAACTTTGGGGTGCTTGTGTCTTGCTGATTTTTCATTTTCCCAATTTATACCCCCATGAGTGGAAGTGCCCTATGCTCTCTAAGCTGTGTTTTTCAGATGTTTCAGGACACACCGTACACTTCTCCAGAGTGGCTGTTGGCAATTTACATCCCGCCCATCAGTGTAGCAAGGCTCCCATTTCTCCATGGCCTGTCCTGCATTTCTGGTTTTGACACTTTTTTCAGCATGGCCCTTTTGACCGATGGGAAGCGAGACTTCTCTGTAGCGCTGATTTGCCTTTCCAGGTTGCTTGGTTGGCCAAAAAGGGCGTATGCGTTTTTTCCTGAATATATTCAGGAAAAAACGCATACGCCCTTTTTGGCCAAGTGCATCATTGTCAATGTTTTGCCGCTTTTCATGTGCTTTCAAGGCGATTCGTATCTACCTCCTGAAATCTGTTTCGTGCAATTCTGCCTTGATTTCAAATCCTCTTCTTTGCCTTCCCTCAATATATTTGTGGACGAGAGTTATCATTTATAACTAGGCAGGTTCGTGAATTGCAGTGCCCTGAACCTCCATTTTACAACTCGCTTTTTTGGGAGCTGGCCGCAAAAGCGCAGGATGGCTTCAGGCCCTGTTCTGGTTCCGGGGGGCAGGCTGAGCCTGTGGTTATTTCTTTTCCTGATGGGAAAATAGAGTGACCTGTGCCTGTCCCGACACCAAGAGCTAGTCTCTCGTTGGTTCCCCGTCTTCCCGTTCATCCTCAGGACAAATTGCAACCTGTACGGAACAGGAGGTTAAAGGTGCTGATGCTCCAAGTAGGGAGATTGCTAGTAAAGCGGCTGGAAAGGCGAACCCGGGCACAAGGAGATGAGAAATGAGGTGCGTTTTAGAAACCTTTCCCCATCACACGGTGTACCATCTTCTGGGTTTCTCATGCATGTTTTCGATGTAGGAAGATGCCCTTGAACCTGGAGATTTGGGACCCATGCGATGGGTACCACGCAGTATTACTTTAAAGGGTCTGCGTTTGCTCACCCAACCTCACCAAACCTCTCAGCCCCAAGAGTGTCCACCCTTATGTCTCATCCAGCTGTGGGTCTAGATATGGTCAATCCAGGTTGCATCACAGCCCCTGAACTCATTGTGTAAGAATTTCTCTCTCTTTCACTGTCGTTGTTTCATGGGTTTTTCAAAGTAATTTATTTTCATAATGGGGTTTAGCTGCTTTTCATTGCTGTGTTTATGTCGCTTTACACCCACTTGACACACTAACAGAGAGATATCATTACATAGGTTTTAAGATTATTACTAGTCAGATATATTCTTGTGCGGTGAATAGGGCGTGTTGAGTCCAGTTCTCTGAGCAAGGAGTAGGTCTTGTCTATTACATATTGGGTTTATGGAACGGTATCTGAGCTAATTTGATACCCTTGTTTTATGTATCACCCCACCTCACCTTTCCCGTTAAGCAGCCATAGTGTGTTTTCTGCATATGTGACTCTGTTCTGTTTTGTAATTCAGTTCAAGTGTAACGGTTTTTACATTCCCTCTAAAAGTGATACCTTATGAGAAGTGTCCTTTTCTGTGTGACTTATTTCACTTAGAATCGTCGTACCTAAATCCACTCATCATGCTGCTACTAACCTTATGACATTGATTTCATGGCTGAGTGATATTCCATTGTACATAAGGACCACAACTTCTTTATCCATTTTTCTCTTTCCTGGGATATTTAAGGTGGAATGAAGTGGAGGTCCTTGTCAACAGAGCAGCCCTAAACTTTGGGGTGCTTGTGTCTTGCTGATTTTTCATTTTCCCAATTTATACCCCCATGAGTGGAAGTGCCCTATGCTCTCTAAGCTGTGTTTTTCAGATGTTTCAGGACACACCGTACACTTCTCCAGAGTGGCTGTTGGCAATTTACATCCCGCCCATCAGTGTAGCAAGGCTCCCATTTCTCCATGGCCTGTCCTGCATTTCTGGTTTTGACACTTTTTTCAGTATGGCCCTTTTGACCGATGGGAAGCGAGACTTCTTTGTAGCGCTGATTTGCCTTTCCAGGTTGCTTGGTTGGCCAAAAAGGGCGTATGCGTTTTTTCCTGAATATATTCAGGAAAAAACGCATACGCCCTTTTTGGCCAAGGGCAACATTGTCAACGTTTTGCCGCTTTTCATGTGCTTTAAAGGCGATTCGTATCTACCTCCTGAAATCTGTTTCGTGCAATTCTGCCTTGATTTCAAATCCTCTTCTTTGCCTTCCCTCAATATATTTGTGGACGAGAGTTATCATTTATAACTCTGCAGGTTTGTGAATTGCAGTGCCCTGAACCTCCATTTTACAACTCGCTTTTTTGGGAGCTGGCCGCAAAAGCGCAGGATGGCTTCAGGCCCTGTTCTGGTTCCGGGGGGCAGGCTGAGCCTGTGGTTAATTCTTCTTCCTGATGGGAAAATAGAGTGACCTGTGCCTGTCCCGACACCAAGAGCTAGTCTCTCGTTGGTTCCCCATCTTCCCGTTCATCCTCAGGACAAATTGCAACCTGTACGGAACAGGAGGTTAAAGGTGTGGATGCTCCAAGTAGGGAGATTGCTAGTAAAGTGGCTGGAATGGCGAACCCGGGCACAAGGAGATGAGAAATGAGGTGCGTTTTAGAAACCTTTCCCCATCACATGGTGTACCATCTTCTGGGTTTCTCATGCATGTTTTCGATGTAGGAAGATGGCCTTGAACCTGGAAATTTGGGACCCATGCGATGGGTACCACGCCGTATTACTTTAAAGGGTCTGCGTTTGCTCACCCAACCTCACCAAACCTCTCAGCCCCAAGAGTGTCCACCCTTATGTCTCATCCAGCTGTGGGTCTAGATATGGTCAATCCAGGTTGCATCACAGCCCCTGAACTCATTGTGTAAGAATTTCTATCTCTTTCACTGTCGTTGTTTCATGGGTTTTTCAAAGTAATTTATTTTCATAATGGGGTTTAGCTGCTTTTCACGGCTGTGTTTATGCCGCTTTACACCCACTTGACACACTAACAGAGAGATATCAATACATAGGTTTTAAGATTATTACTAGTCAGATATATTCTTGTGCGGTGAATAGGGCGTGTTGAGTCCAGTTCTCTGAGCAAGGAGTAGGTCTTGTCTACTACATATTGGGTTTATGGAACGGTATCTGAGCTAATTTGATACCCTTGTTTTATGTATCACCCCACCTCACCTTTCCCGTTAAGCAGCCATAGTCTGTTTTCTGCATGTGTGACTCTGTTCTGTTTTGTAATTCAGTTCAAGTGTAACGGTTTTTACATTCCCTCTAAAAGTGATACCTTATGAGAAGTGTCCTTTTCTGTGTGACTTATTTCAGTTAGAATCGTCGTACCTAAATCCACTCATCATGCTGCTACTAACCTTATGACATTGATTTCATGGCTGAGTGATATTCCATTGTACATAAGGACCACAACTTCTTTATCCATTTTTCTCTTTCCTGGGATATTTAAGGTGGAATGAAGTGGAGGTCCTTGTCAACAGAGCAGCCCTAAACTTTGGGGTGCTTGTGTCTTGCTGATTTTTCATTTTCCCAATTTATACCCCCATGAGTGGAAGTGCCCTATGCTCTCTAAGCTGTGTTTTTCAGATGTTTCAGGACACACCGTACACTTCTCCAGAGTGGCTGTTGGCAATTTACATCCCGCCCATCAGTGTAGCAAGGCTCCCATTTCTCCATGGCCTGTCCTGCATTTCTGGTTTTGACACTTTTTTCAGCATGGCCCTTTTGACCGATGGGAAGCGAGACTTCTCTGTAGCGCTGATTTGCCTTTCCAGGTTGCTTGGTTGGCCAAAAAGGGCGTATGCGTTTTTTCCTGAATATATTCAGGAAAAAACGCATACTCCCTTTTTGGCCAAGGGCATCATTGTCAACGTTTTGCCGCTTTTCATGTGCTTTAAAGGCGATTCGTATCTACCTCCTGAAATCTGTTTCGTGCAATTCTGCCTTGATTTCAAATCCTCTTCTTTGCCTTCCCTCAATATATTTGTGGACGAGAGTTATCATTTATAACTCTGCAGGTTTGTGAATTGCAGTGCCCTGAACCTCCATTTTACAACTCGCTTTTTTGGGAGCTGGCCGCAAAAGCGCAGGATGGCTTCAGGCCCTGTTCTGGTTCCGGGGGGCATGCTGAGCCTGTGGTTAATTCTTTTCCTGATGGGAAAATAGAGTGTCCTGTGCCTGTCCCGACACCAAGAGCTAGTCTCTCGTTGGTTCCCCGTCTTCCCGTTCATCCTCAGGACAAATTGCAACCTGTACGGAACAGGAGGTTAAAGGTGCTGATGCTCCAAGTAGGGAGATTGCTAGTAAAGCGGCTGGAAAGGCGAACCCGGGCACAAGGAGATGAGAAATGAGGTGCGTTTTAGAAACCTTTCCCCATCACACGGTGTACCATCTTCTGGGTTTCTCATGCATGTTTTCGATGTAGGAAGATGCCCTTGAACCTGGAGATTTGGGACCCATGCGATGGGTACCACGCAGTATTACTTTAAAGGGTCTGCGTTTGCTCACCCAACCTCACCAAACCTCTCAGCCCCAAGAGTGTCCACCCTTATGTCTCATCCAGCTGTGGGTCTAGATATGGTCAATCCAGGTTGCATCACAGCCCCTGAACGCATTGTGTAAGAATTTCTCTCTCTTTCACTGTCGTTGTTTCCTGGGTTTTTCAAAGTAATTTATTTTCATAATGGGGTTTAGCTGCATTTCATTGCTGTGTTTATGTCGCTTTACACCCACTTGACACACTAACAGAGAGATATCATTACATAGGTTTTAAGATTATTACTAGTCAGATATATTCTTGTGCGTTGAATAGGGCGTGTTGAGTCCAGTTCTCTGAGCAAGGAGTAGGTCTTGTCTATTACATATTGGGTTTATGGAACGGTATCTGAGCTAATTTGATACCCTTGTTTTATGTATCACCCCACCTCACCTTTCCCGTTAAGCAGCCATAGTCTGTTTTCTGCATGTGTGACTCTGTTCTGTTTTGTAATTCAGTTCAAGTGTAACGGTTTTTACATTCCCTCTATCAGTGATACCTTATGAGAAGTGTCCTTTTCTGTGTGACTTATTTCAGTTAGAATCGTCGTACCTAAATCCACTCATCATGCTGCTACTAACCTTATGACATTGATTTCCTGGCTGAGTGATATTCCATTGTACATAAGGACCACAACTTCTTTATCCATTTTTCTCTTTCCTGGGATATTTAAGGTGGAAGGAAGTGGAGGTCCTTGTCAACAGAGCAGCCCTAAACTTTGGGGTGCTTGTGTCTTGCTGATTTTTCATTTTCCCAATTTATACCCCCATGAGTGGAAGTGCCCTATGCTCTCTAAGCTGTGTTTTTCAGATGTTTCAGGACACACCGTACACTTCTCCAGAGTGGCTGTTGGCAATTTACATCCCGCCCATCAGTGTAGCAAGGCTCCCATTTCTCCATGGCCTGTCCTGCATTTCTGGTTTTGACACTTTTTTCAGCATGGCCCTTTTGACCGATGGGAAGCGAGACTTCTCTGTAGCGCTGATTTGCCTTTCCAGGTTGCTTGGTTGGCCAAAAAGGGCGTATGCGTTTTTTCCTGAATATATTCAGGAAAAAACGCATACGCCCTTTTTGGCCAAGTGCATCATTGTCAATGTTTTGCCGCTTTTCATGTGCTTTAAAGGCGATTCGTATCTACCTCCTGAAATCTGTTTCGTGCAATTCTGCCTTGATTTCAAATCCTCTTCTTTGCCTTCCCTCAATATATTTGTGGACGAGAGTTATCATTTATAACTAGGCAGGTTCGTGAATTGCAGTGCCCTGAACCTCCATTTTACAACTCGCTTTTTTGGGAGCTGGCCGCAAAAGGGCAGGATGGCTTCAGGCCCTGTTCTGGTTCCGGGGGGCAGGCTGAGCCTGTGGTTATTTCTTTTCCTGATGGGAAAATAGAGTGACCTGTGCCTGTCCCGACACCAAGAGCTAGTCTCTCGTTGGTTCCCCGTCTTCCCGTTCATCCTCAGGACAAATTGCAACCTGTACGGAACAGGAGGTTAAAGGTGCTGATGCTCCAAGTAGGGAGATTGCTAGTAAAGCGGCTGGAAAGGCGAACCCGGGCACAAGGAGATGAGAAATGAGGTGCGTTTTAGAAACCTTTCCCCATCACACGGTGTACCATCTTCTGGGTTTCTCATGCATGTTTTCGATGTAGGAAGATGCCCTTGAACCTGGAGATTTGGGACCCATGCGATGGGTACCACGCAGTATTACTTTAAAGGGTCTGCGTTTGCTCACCCAACCTCACCAAACCTCTCAGCCCCAAGAGTGTCCACCCTTATGTCTCATCCAGCTGTGGGTCTAGATATGGTCAATCCAGGTTGCATCACAGCCCCTGAACTCATTGTGTAAGAATTTCTCTCTCTTTCACTGTCGTTGTTTCATGGGTTTTTCAAAGTAATTTATTTTCATAATGGGGTTTAGCTGCTTTTCATTGCTGTGTTTATGTCGCTTTACACCCACTTGACACACTAACAGAGAGATATCATTACATAGGTTTTAAGATTATTACTAGTCAGATATATTCTTGTGCGGTGAATAGGGCGTGTTGAGTCCAGTTCTCTGAGCAAGGAGTAGGTCTTGTCTATTACATATTGGGTTTATGGAACGGTATCTGAGCTAATTTGATACCCTTGTTTTATGTATCACCCCACCTCACCTTTCCCGTTAAGCAGCCATAGTGTGTTTTCTGCATATGTGACTCTGTTCTGTTTTGTAATTCAGTTCAAGTGTAACGGTTTTTACATTCCCTCTAAAAGTGATACCTTATGAGAAGTGTCCTTTTCTGTGTGACTTATTTCACTTAGAATCGTCGTACCTAAATCCACTCATCATGCTGCTACTAACCTTATGACATTGATTTCATGGCTGAGTGATATTCCATTGTACATAAGGACCACAACTTCTTTATCCATTTTTCTCTTTCCTGGGATATTTAAGGTGGAATGAAGTGGAGGTCCTTGTCAACAGAGCAGCCCTAAACTTTGGGGTGCTTGTGTCTTGCTGATTTTTCATTTTCCCAATTTATACCCCCATGAGTGGAAGTGCCCTATGCTCTCTAAGCTGTGTTTTTCAGATGTTTCAGGACACACCGTACACTTCTCCAGAGTGGCTGTTGGCAATTTACATCCCGCCCATCAGTGTAGCAAGGCTCCCATTTCTCCATGGCCTGTCCTGCATTTCTGGTTTTGACACTTTTTTCAGCATGGCCCTTTTGACCGATGGGAAGCGAGACTTCTCTGTAGCGCTGATTTGCCTTTCCAGGTTGCTTGGTTGGCCAAAAAGGGCGTATGCGTTTTTTCCTGAATATATTCAGGAAAAAACGCATACGCCCTTTTTGGCCAAGGGCATCATTGTCAACGTTTTGCCGCTTTTCATGTGCTTTAAAGGCGATTCGTATCTACCTCCTGAAATCTGTTTCGTGCAATTCTGCCTTGATTTCAAATCCTCTTCTTTGCCTTCCCTCAATATATTTGTGGACGAGAGTTATCATTTATAACTAGGCAGGTTCGTGAATTGCAGTGCCCTGAACCTCCATTTTACAACTCGCTTTTTTGGGAGCTGGCCGCAAAAGTGCAGGATGGATTCAGGCCCTGTTCTGGTTCCGGGGGGCAGGCTGAGCCTGTGGTTATTTCTTTTCCTGATGGGAAAATAGAGTGACCTGTGCCTGTCCCGACACCAAGAGCTAGTCTCTCGTTGGTTCCCCGTCTTCCCGTTCATCCTCAGGACAAATTGCAACCTGTACGGAACAGGAGGTTAAAGGTGCTGATGCTCCAAGTAGGGAGATTGCTAGTAAAGCGGCTGGAAAGGCGAACCCGGGCACAAGGAGATGAGAAATGAGGTGCGTTTTAGAAACCTTTCCCCATCACACGGTGTACCACCTTCTGGGTTTCTCATGCATGTTTTCGATGTAGGAAGATGCCCTTGAACCTGGAGATTTGGGACCCATGCGATGGGTACCACGCAGTATTACTTTAAAGGGTCTGCGTTTGCTCACCCAACCTCACCAAACCTCTCAGCCCCAAGAGTGTCCACCCTTATGTCTCATCCAGCTGTGGGTCTAGATATGGTCAATCCAGGTTGCATCACAGCCCCTGAACGCATTGTGTAAGAATTTCTCTCTCTTTCACTGTCGTTGTTTCATGGGTTTTTCAAAGTAATTTATTTTCATAATGGGGTTTAGCTGCTTTTCATTGCTGTGTTTATGTCGCTTTACACCCACTTGACACACTAACAGAGAGATATCATTACATAGGTTTTAAGATTATTACTAGTCAGATATATTCTTGTGCGGTGAATAGGGCGTGTTGAGTCCAGTTCTCTGAGCAAGGAGTAGGTCTTGTCTATTACATATTGGGTTTATGGAACGGTATCTGAGCTAATTTGATACCCTTGTTTTATGTATCACCCCACCTCACCTTTCCCGTTAAGCAGCCATAGTGTGTTTTCTGCATATGTGACTCTGTTCTGTTTTGTAATTCAGTTCAAGTGTAACGGTTTTTACATTCCCTCTAAAAGTGATACCTTATGAGAAGTGTCCTTTTCTGTGTGACTTATTTCACTTAGAATCGTCGTACCTAAATCCACTCATCATGCTGCTACTAACCTTATGACATTGATTTCATGGCTGAGTGATATTCCATTGTACATAAGGACCACAACTTCTTTATCCATTTTTCTCTTTCCTGGGATATTTAAGGTGGAATGAAGTGGAGGTCCTTGTCAACAGAGCAGCCCTCAACTTTGGGGTGCTTGTGTCTTGCTGATTTTTCATTTTCCCAATTTATACCCCCATGAGTGGAAGTGCCCTATGCTCTCTAAGCTGTGTTTTTCAGATGTTTCAGGACACACCGTACACTTCTCCAGAGTGGCTGTTGGCAATTTACATCCCGCCCATCAGTGTAGCAAGGCTCCCATTTCTCCATGGCCTGTCCTGCATTTCTGGTTTTGACACTTTTTTCAGCATGGCCCTTTTGACCGATGGGAAGCGAGATTTCTTTGTAGCGCTGATTTGCCTTTCCAGGTTGCTTGGTTGGCCAAAAAGGGCGTATGCGTTTTTTCCTGAATATATTCAGGAAAAAACGCATACGCCCTTTTTGGCCAAGGGCATCATTGTCAACATTTTGCTGCTTTTCATGTGCTTTAAAGGCGATTCGAATCTACCTCCTGAAATCTGTTTCGTGCAATTCTGCCTTGATTTCAAATCCTCTTCTTTGTCTTCCCTCAATATATTTGTGGACGAGAGTTATCATTTATAACTCTGCAGGTTTGTGAATTGCAGTGCCCTGAACCTCCATTTTACAACTCGCTTTTTTGGGAGCTGGCCGCAAAAGCGCAGGATGGCTTCAGGCCCTGTTCTGGTTCCGGGGGGCAGGCTGAGCCTGTGGTTAATTCTTCTTTCTGATGGGAAAATAGAGTGACCTGTGCCTGTCCCAACACCAAGAGCTAGTCTCTCGTTGGTTCCCCGTCTTCCCGTTCAACCTCAGGACAAATTGCAACCTGTACGGAACAGGAGGTTAAAGGTGCGGATGCTCCAAGTAGGGAGATTGCTAGTAAAGTGGATGGAATGGCGAACCCGGGCACAAGGAGATGAGAAATGAGGTGCGTTTTAGAAACCTTTCCCCATCACACGGTGTACCATCTTCTGGGTTTCTCATGCATGTTTTCGATGTAGGAAGATGGCCTTGAACCTGGAGATTTGGGACCCATGCGATGGGTACCACGCCGTATTACTTTAAAGGGTCTGCGTTTGCTCACCCAACCTCACCAAACCTCTCAGCCCCAAGAGTGTCCACCCTTATGTCTCATCCAGCTGTGGGTCTAGATATGGTCAATCCAGGTTGCATCACAGCCCCTGAACTCATTGTGTAAGAATTTCTCTCTCTTTCACTGTCGTTGTTTCCTGGGTTTTTCAAAGTAATTTATTTTCATAATGGGGTTTAGCTGCTTTTCACGGCTGTGTTTATGCCGCTTTACACCCACTTGACACACTAACAGAGAGATATCAATACATAGGTTTTAAGATTATTACTAGTCAGATATATTCTTGTGCGGTGAATAGGGCGTGTTGAGTCCAGTTCTCTGAGCAAGGAGTAGGTCTTGTCTACTACATATTGGGTTTATGGAACGGTATCTGAGCTAATTTGATACCCTTGTTTTATGTATCACCCCACCTCACCTTTCCCGTTAAGCAGCCATAGTCTGTTTTCTGCATGTGTGACTCTGTTCTGTTTTGTAATTCAGTTCAAGTGTAACGGTTTTTACATTCCCTCTAAAAGTGATACCTTATGAGAAGTGTCCTTTTCTGTGTGACTTATTTCAGTTAGAATCGTCGTACCTAAATCCACTCATCATGCTGCTACTAACCTTATGACATTGATTTCATGGCTGAGTGATATTCCATTGTACATAAGGACCACAACTTCTTTATCCATTTTTCTCTTTCCTGGGATATTTAAGGTGGAATGAAGTGGAGGTCCTTGTCAACAGAGCAGCCCTAAACTTTGGGGTGCTTGTGTCTTGCTGATTTTTCATTTTCCCAATTTATACCCCCATGAGTGGAAGTGCCCTATGCTCTCTAAGCTGTGTTTTTCAGATGTTTCAGGACACACCGTACACTTCTCCAGAGTGGCTGTTGGCAATTTACATCCCGCCCATCAGTGTAGCAAGGCTCCCATTTCTCCATGGCCTGTCCCGCATTTCTGGTTTTGACACTTTTTTCAGCATGGCCCTTTTGACCGATGGGAAGCGAGACTTCTCTGTAGCGCTGATTTGCCTTTCCAGGTTGCTTGGTTGGCCAAAAAGGGCGTATGCGTTTTTTCCTGAATATATTCAGGAAAAAACGCATACGCCCTTTTTGGCCAAGGGCATCATTGTCAACGTTTTGCCGCTTTTCATGTGCTTTAAAGGCGATTCGTATCTACCTCCTGAAATCTGTTTCGTGCAATTCTGCCTTGATTTCAAATCCTCTTCTTTGCCTTCCCTCAATATATTTGTGGACGAGAGTTATCATTTATAACTAGGCAGGTTTGTGAATTGCAGTGCCCTGAACCTCCATTTTACAACTCGCTTTTTTGGGAGCTGGCCGCAAAAGCGCAGGATGGCTTCAGGCCCTGTTCTGGTTCCGGGGGGCAGGCTGAGCCTGTGGTTATTTCTTTTCCTGATGGGAAAATAGAGTGACCTGTGCCTGTCCCGACACCAAGAGCTAGTCTCTCGTTGGTTCCCCGTCTTCCCGTTCATCCTCAGGACAAATTGCAACCTGTACGGAACAGGAGGTTAAAGGTGCTGATGCTCCAAGTAGGGAGATTGCTAGTAAAGCGGCTGGAAAGGCGAACCCGGGCACAAGGAGATGAGAAATGAGGTGCGTTTTAGAAACCTTTCCCCATCACACGGTGTACCATCTTCTGGGTTTCTCATGCATGTTTTCGATGTAGGAAGATGGCCTTGAACCTGGAGATTTGGGACCCATGCGATGGGTACCACGCAGTATTACTTTAAAGGGTCTGCGTTTGCTCACCCAACCTCACCAAACCTCTCAGCCCCAAGAGTGTCCACCCTTATGTCTCATCCAGCTGTGGGTCTAGATATGGTCAATCCAGGTTGCATCACAGCCCCTGAACTCATTGTGTAAGAATTTCTATCTCTTTCACTGTCGTTGTTTCATGGGTTTTTCAAAGTAATTTATTTTCATAATGGGGTTTAGCTGCTTTTCACGGCTGTGTTTATGCCGCTTTACACCCACTTGACACACTAACAGAGAGATATCAATACATAGGTTTTAAGATTATTACTAGTCAGATATATTCTTGTGCGGTGAATAGGGCGTGTTGAGTCCAGTTCTCTGAGCAAGGAGTAGGTCTTGTCTACTACATATTGGGTTTATGGAACGGTATCTGAGCTAATTTGATACCCTTGTTTTATGTATCACCCCACCTCACCTTTCCCGTTAAGCAGCCATAGTGTGTTTTCTGCATGTGTGACTCTGTTCTGTTTTGTAATTCAGTTCAAGTGTAACGGTTTTTACATTCCCTCTAAAAGTGATACCTTATGAGAAGTGTCCTTTTCTGTGTGACTTATTTCAGTTAGAATCGTCGTACCTAAATCCACTCATCATGCTGCTACTAACCTTATGACATTGATTTCATGGCTGAGTGATATTCCATTGTACATAAGGACCACAACTTCTTTATCCATTTTTCTCTTTCCTGGGATATTTAAGGTGGAATGAAGTGGAGGTCCTTGTCAACAGAGCAGCCCTCAACTTTGGGGTGCTTGTGTCTTGCTGATTTTTCATTTTCCCAATTTATACCCCCATGAGTGGAAGTGTCCTATGCTCTCTAAGCTGTGTTTTTCAGATGTTTCAGGACACACCGTACACTTCTCCAGAGTGGCTGTTGGCAATTTACATCCCGCCCATCAGTGTAGCAAGGCTCCCATTTCTCCATGGCCTGTCCTGCATTTCTGGTTTTGACACTTTTTTCAGCATGGCCCTTTTGACCGATGGGAAGCGAGACTTCTTTGTAGCGCTGATTTGCCTTTCCAGGTTGCTTGGTTGGCCAAAAAGGGCGTATGCGTTTTTTCCTGAATATATTCAGGAAAAAACGCATACGCCCTTTTTGGCCAAGGGCATCATTGTCAACATTTTGCTGTTTTTCATGTGCTTTAAAGGCGATTCGAATCTACCTCCTGAAATCTGATTCCTGCAATTCTGCCTTGATTTCAAATCCTCTTCTTTGTCTTCCCTCAATATATTTGTGGACGAGAGTTATCATTTATAACTCTGCAGGTTTGTGAATTGCAGTGCCCTGAACCTCCATTTTACAACTCGCTTTTTTGGGAGCTGGCCGCAAAAGCGCAGGATGGCTTCAGGCCCTGTTCTGGTTCCGGGGGGCAGGCTGAGCCTGTGGTTAATTCTTCTTCCTGATGGGAAAATAGAGTGACCTGTGCCTGTCCCAACACCAAGAGCTAGTCTCTCGTTGGTTCCCCGTCTTCCCGTTCAACCTCAGGACAAATTGCAACCTGTACGGAACAGGAGGTTAAAGGTGCGGATGCTCCAAGTAGGGAGATTGCTAGTAAAGTGGCTGGAATGGCGAACCCGGGCACAAGGAGATGAGAAATGAGGTGCGTTTTAGAAACCTTTCCCCATCACACGGTGTACCATCTTCTGGGTTTCTCATGCATGTTTTCGATGTAGGAAGATGGCCTTGAACCTGGAGATTTGGGACCCATGCGATGGGTACCACGCCGTATTACTTTAAAGGGTCTGCGTTTGCTCACCCAACCTCACCAAACCTCTCAGCCCCAAGAGTGTCCACCCTTATGTCTCATCCAGCTGTGGGTCTAGATATGGTCAATCCAGGTTGCATCACAGCCCCTGAACTCATTGTGTAAGAATTTCTCTCTCTTTCACTGTCGTTGTTTCCTGGGTTTTTCAAAGTAATTTATTTTCATAATGGGGTTTAGCTGCTTTTCACGGCTGTGTTTATGCCGCTTTACACCCACTTGACACACTAACAGAGAGATATCAATACATAGGTTTTAAGATTATTACTAGTCAGATATATTCTTGTGCGGTGAATAGGGCGTGTTGAGTCCAGTTCTCTGAGCAAGGAGTAGGTCTTGTCTACTACATATTGGGTTTATGGAACGGTATCTGAGCTAATTTGATACCCTTGTTTTATGTATCACCCCACCTCACCTTTCCCGTTAAGCAGCCATAGTGTGTTTTCTGCATGTGTGACTCTGTTCTGTTTTGTAATTCAGTTCAAGTGTAACGGTTTTTACATTCCCTCTAAAAGTGATACCTTATGAGAAGTGTCCTTTTCTGTGTGACTTATTTCAGTTAGAATCGTCGTACCTAAATCCACTCATCATGCTGCTACTAACCTTATGACATTGATTTCATGGCTGAGTGATATTATTCCATTGTACATAAGGACCACAACTTCTTTATCCATTTTTCTCTTTCCTGGGATATTTAAGGTGGAATGAAGTGGAGGTCCTTGTCAACAGAGCAGCCCTCAACTTTGGGGTGCTTGTGTCTTGCTGATTTTTCATTTTCCCAATTTATACCCCCATGAGTGGAAGTGCCCTATGCTCTCTAAGCTGTGTTTTTCAGATGTTTCAGGACTCACCGGACACTTCTCCAGAGTGGCTCTTGGCAATTTACATCCCGCCCATCAGTGTAGCAAGGCTCCCATTTCTCCATGGCCTGTCCTGCATTTCTGGTTTTGACACTTTTTTCAGCATGGCCCTTTTGACCGATGGGAAGCGAGACTTCTTTGTAGCGCTGATTTGCCTTTCCAGGTTGCTTGGTTGGCCAAAAAGGGCGTATGCGTTTTTTCCTGAATATATTCAGGAAAAAACGCATACGCCCTTTTTGGCCAAGGGCATCATTGTCAACATTTTGCTGCTTTTCATGTGCTTTAAAGGCGATTCGAATCTACCTCCTGAAATCTGTTTCCTGCAATTCTGCCTTGATTTCAAATCCTCTTCTTTGTCTTCCCTCAATATATTTGTGGACGAGAGTTATCATTTATAACTCTGCAGGTTTGTGAATTGCAGTGCCCTGAACCTCCATTTTACAACTCGCTTTTTTGGGAGCTGGCCGCAAAAGCGCAGGATGGCTTCAGGCCCTGTTCTGGTTCCGGGGGGCAGGCTGAGCCTGTGGTTAATTCTTCTTCCTGATGGGAAAATAGAGTGACCTGTGCCTGTCCCAACACCAAGAGCTAGTCTCTCGTTGGTTCCCCGTCTTCCCGTTCAACCTCAGGACAAATTGCAACCTGTACGGAACAGGAGGTTAAAGGTGCGGATGCTCCAAGTAGGGAGATTGCTAGTAAAGTGGCTGGAATGGCGAACCCGGGCACAAGGAGATGAGAAATGAGGTGCGTTTTAGAAACCTTTCCCCATCACACGGTGTACCATCTTCTGGGTTTCTCATGCATGTTTTCGATGTAGGAAGATGGCCTTGAACCTGGAGATTTGGGACCCATGCGATGGGTACCACGCCGTATTACTTTAAAGGGTCTGCGTTTGCTCACCCAACCTCACCAAACCTCTCAGCCCCAAGAGTGTCCACCCTTATGTCTCATCCAGCTGTGGGTCTAGATATGGTCAATCCAGGTTGCATCACAGCCCCTGAACTCATTGTGTAAGAATTTCTCTCTCTTTCACTGTCGTTGTTTCCTGGGTTTTTCAAAGTAATTTATTTTCATAATGGGGTTTAGCTGCTTTTCACGGCTGTGTTTATGCCGCTTTACACCCACTTGACACACTAACAGAGAGATATCAATACATAGGTTTTAAGATTATTACTAGTCAGATATATTCTTGTGCGGTGAATAGGGCGTGTTGAGTCCAGTTCTCTGAGCAAGGAGTAGGTCTTGTCTACTACATATTGGGTTTATGGAACGGTATCTGAGCTAATTTGATACCCTTGTTTTATGTATCACCCCACCTCACCTTTCCCGTTAAGCAGCCATAGTGTGTTTTCTGCATGTGTGACTCTGTTCTGTTTTGTAATTCAGTTCAAGTGTAACGGTTTTTACATTCCCTCTAAAAGTGATACCTTATGAGAAGTGTCCTTTTCTGTGTGACTTATTTCAGTTAGAATCATCGTACCTAAATCCACTCATCATGCTGCTACTAACCTTATGACATTGATTTCATGGCTGAGTGATATTATTCCATTGTACATAAGGACCACAACTTCTTTATCCATTTTTCTCTTTCCTGGGATATTTAAGGTGGAATGAAGTGGAGGTCCTTGTCAACAGAGCAGCCCTCAACTTTGGGGTGCTTGTGTCTTGCTGATTTTTCATTTTCCCAATTTATACCCCCATGAGTGGAAGTGCCCTATGCTCTCTAAGCTGTGTTTTTCAGATGTTTCAGGACTCACCGGACACTTCTCCAGAGTGGCTCTTGGCAATTTACATCCCGCCCATCAGTGTAGCAAGGCTCCCATTTCTCCATGGCCTGTCCTGCATTTCTGGTTTTGACACTTTTTTCAGCATGGCCCTTTTGACCGATGGGAAGCGAGACTTCTTTGTAGCGCTGATTTGCCTTTCCAGGTTGCTTGGTTGGCCAAAAAGGGCGTATGCGTTTTTTCCTGAATATATTCAGGAAAAAACGCTTGCGCCCTTTTTGGCCAAGGGCATCATTGTCAACATTTTGCTGCTTTTCATGTGCTTTAAAGGCGATTCGAATCTACCTCCTGAAATCTGTTTCCTGCAATTCTGCCTTGATTTCAAATCCTCTTCTTTGTCTTCCCTCAATATATTTGTGGACGAGAGTTATCATTTATAACTCTGCAGGTTTGTGAATTGCAGTGCCCTGAACCTCCATTTTACAACTCGCTTTTTTGGGAGCTGGCCACAAAAGCGCAGGATGGCTTCAGGCCCTGTTCTGGCTCCGGGGGGCAGGCTGAGCCTGTGGTTAATTCTTCTTCCTGATGGGAAAATAGAGTGACCTGTGCCTGTCCCAACACCAAGAGCTCGTCTCTCGTTG
Source organism: Balaenoptera borealis (assembly GCF_965194805.1). NCBI lineage: Eukaryota > Metazoa > Chordata > Mammalia > Artiodactyla > Balaenopteridae > Balaenoptera > Balaenoptera borealis. The sequence goes on from NW_028124006.1 coordinate 2,231,738, forward strand.
GTTCCCCGTCTTCCCGTTCAACCTCAGGACAAATTGCAACCTGTACGGAACAGGAGGTTAAAGGTGCTGATGCTCCAAGTAGGGAGATTGCTAGTAAAGCGGCTGGAATGGCGAACCCGGGCACAAGGAGATGAGAAATGAGGTGCGTTTTAGAAACCTTTCCCCATCACACGGTGTACCATCTTCTGGGTTTCTCATGCATGTTTTCGATGTAGGAAGATGCCCTTGAACCTGGAGATTTGGGACCCATGCGATGGGTACCACGCAGTATTACTTTAAAGGGTCTGCGTTTGCTCACCCAACCTCACCAAACCTCTCAGCCCCAAGAGTGTCCACCCTTATGTCTCATCCAGCTGTGGGTCTAGATATGGTCAATCCAGGTTGCATCACAGCCCCTGAACGCATTGTGTAAGAATTTCTCTCTCTTTCACTGTCGTTGTTTCATGGGTTTTTCAAAGTAATTTATTTTCATAATGGGGTTTAGCTGCTTTTCACGGCTGTGTTTATGCCGCTTTACACCCACTTGACACACTAACAGAGAGATATCAATACATAGGTTTTAAGATGATTACTAGTCAGATATATTCTTGTGCGGTGAATAGGGCGTGTTGAGTCCAGTTCTCTGAGCAAGGAGTAGGTCTTGTCTACTACATATTGGGTTTATGGAACGGTATCTGAGCTAATTTGATACCCTTGTTTTATGTATCACCCCACCTCACCTTTCCCGTTAAGCAGCCATAGTCTGTTTTCTGCATGTGTGACTCTGTTCTGTTTTGTAATTCAGTTCAAGTGTAACGGTTTTTACATTCCCTCTAAAAGTGATACCTTATGAGAAGTGTCCTTTTCTGTGTGACTTATTTCAGTTAGAATCGTCGTACCTAAATCCACTCATCATGCTGCTACTAACCTTATGACATTGATTTCATGGCTGAGTGATATTCCATTGTACATAAGGACCACAACTTCTTTATCCATTTTTCTCTTTCCTTGGATATTTAAGGTGGAATGAAGTGGAGGTCTTTGTCAACAGAGCAGCCCTAAACTTTGGGGTGCTTGTGTCTTGCTGATTTTTCATTTTCCCAATTTATACCCCCATGAGTGGAAGTGCCCTATGCTCTCTAAGCTGTGTTTTTCAGATGTTTCAGGACACACCGTACACTTCTCCAGAGTGGCTGTTGGCAATTTACATCCCGCCCATCAGTGTAGCAAGGCTCCCATTTCTCCATGGCCTGTCCTGCATTTCTGGTTTTGACACTTTTTTCAGCATGGCCCTTTTGACCGATGGGAAGCGAGACTTCTCTGTAGCGCTGATTTGCCTTTCCAGGTTGCTTGGTTGGCCAAAAAGGGCGTATGCGTTTTTTCCTGAATATATTCAGGAAAAAACGCATACGCCCTTTTTGGCCAAGGGCAACATTGTCAACGTTTTGCCGCTTTTCATGTGCTTTAAAGGCGATTCGTATCTACCTCCTGAAATCTGTTTCGTGCAATTCTGCCTTGATTTCAAATCCTCTTCTTTGCCTTCCCTCAATATATTTGTGGACGAGAGTTATCATTTATAACTCTGCAGGTTTGTGAATTGCAGTGCCCTGAACCTCCATTTTACAACTCGCTTTTTTGGGAGCTGGCCGCAAAAGCGCAGGATGGCTTCAGGCCCTGTTCTGGTTCCGGGGGGCAGGCTGAGCCTGTGGTTATTTCTTTTCCTGATGGGAAAATAGAGTGACCTGTGCCTGTCCCGACACCAAGAGCTAGTCTCTCGTTGGTTCCCCGTCTTCCCGTTCAACCTCAGGACAAATTGCAACCTGTACGGAACAGGAGGTTAAAGGTGCTGATGCTCCAAGTAGGGAGATTGCTAGTAAAGCGGCTGGAAAGGCGAACCCGGGCACAAGGAGATGAGAAATGAGGTGCGTTTTAGAAACCTTTCCCCATCACACGGTGTACCATCTTCTGGGTTTCTCATGCATGTTTTCGATGTAGGAAGATGCCCTTGAACCTGGAGATTTGGGACCCATGCGATGGGTACCACGCAGTATTACTTTAAAGGGTCTGCGTTTGCTCACCCAACCTCACCAAACCTCTCAGCCCCAAGAGTGTCCACCCTTATGTCTCATCCAGCTGTGGGTCTAGATATGGTCAATCCAGGTTGCATCACAGCCCCTGAACGCATTTTGTAAGAATTTCTCTCTCTTTCACTGTCGTTGTTTCATGGGTTTTTCAAAGTAATTTATTTTCATAATGGGGTTTAGCTGCTTTTCACTGCTGTGTTTATGTCGCTTTACACCCACTTGACACACTAACAGAGAGATATCAATACATAGGTTTTACGATTATTACTAGTCAGATATATTCTTTTGCGGTGAATAGGGCGTGTTGAGTCCAGTTCTCTGAGCAAGGAGTACGTCTTGTCTATTACACATTGGGTTTATGGAACGGTATCTGAGCTAATTTGATACCCTTGTTTTATGTATCACCCCACCTCACCTTTCCCGTTAAGCAGCCATAGTGTGTTTTCTGCATGTGTGACTCTGTTCTGTTTTGTAATTCAGTTCAAGTGTAACGGTTTTTACATTCCCTCTATCAGTGATACCTTATGAGAAGTGTCCTTTTCTGTGTGACTTATTTCACTTAGAATCGTCGTACCTAAATCCACTCATCATGCTGCTACTAACCTTACGACATTGATTTCATGGCTGAGTGATATTCCATTGTACATAAGGACCACAACTTCTTTATCCATTTTTCTCTTTCCTGGGATATTTAAGGTGGAATGAAGTGGAGGTCCTGGTCAACAGAGCAGCCCTAAACTTTGGGGTGCTTGTGTCTTGCTGATTTTTAATTTTCCCAATTTATACCCCCATGAGTGGAAGTGCCCTATGCTCTCTAAGCTGTGTTTTTCAGATGTTTCAGGACTCACCGGACACTTCTCCAGAGTGGCTCTTGGCAATTTACATCCCGCCCATCAGTGTAGCAAGGCTCCCATTTCTCCATGGCCTGTCCTGCATTTCTGGTTTTGACACTTTTTTCAGCATGGCCCTTTTGACCGATGGGAAGCGAGACTTCTTTGAAGCGCTGATTTGCATTTCCAGGTTGCTTGGTTGGCCACAAAGGGCGTATGCGTTTTTTCCTGAATATATTCAGGAAAAAAAGCATACGCCCTTTTTGGCCAAGGGCATCATTGTCAACGTTTTGCCGCTTTTCATGTGCTTTAAAGGCGATTCGTATCTACCTCCTGAAATCTGTTTCCTGCAATTCTGCCTTGATTTCAAATCCTCTTCTTTGCCTTCCCTCAATATATTTGTGGACGAGAGTTATCATTTATAACTCTGCAGGTTTGTGAATTGCAGTGCCCTGAACCTCCATTTTACAACTCGCTTTTTTGGGAGCTGGCCGCAAAAGCGCAGGATGGCTTCAGGCCCTGTTCTGGTTCCGGGGGGCAGGCTGAGCCTGTGGTTAATTCTTCTTCCTGATGGGAAAATGGAGTGACCTGTGCCTGTCCCAACACCAAGAGCTAGTCTCTCGTTGGTTCCCCGTCTTCCCGTTCATCCTCAGGACAAATTGCAACCTGTACGGAACAGGAGCTTAAAGGTGCTGATGCTCCAATTAGGGAGATTGCTAGTAAAGCGGCTGGAATGGCGAACCCGGGCACAAGGAGATGAGAAATGAGGTGCGTTTTAGAAACCTTTCCCCATCACACGGTGTACCATCTTCTGGGTTTCTCATGCATGTTTTCGATGTAGGAAGATGCCCTTGAACCTGGAGATTTGGGACCCATGCGATGGGTACCACGCAGTATTACTTTAAAGGGTCTGCGTTTGCTCACCCAACCTCACCAAACCTCTCAGCCCCAAGAGTGTCCACCCTTATGTCTCATCCAGCTGTGGGTCTAGATATGGTCAATCCAGGTTGCATCACAGCCCCTGAACTCATTGTGTAAGAATTTCTATCTCTTTCACTGTCGTTGTTTCATGGGTTTTTCAAAGTAATTTATTTTCATAATGGGGTTTAGCTGCTTTTCACGGCTGTGTTTATGCCGCTTTACACCCACTTGACACACTAACAGAGAGATATCAATACATAGGTTTTAAGATTATTACTAGTCAGATATATTCTTGTGCGGTGAATAGGGCGTGTTGAGTCCAGTTCTCTGAGCAAGGAGTAGGTCTTGTCTACTACATATTGGGTTTATGGAACGGTATCTGAGCTAATTTGATACCCTTGTTTTATGTATCACCCCACCTCACCTTTCCCGTTAAGCAGCCATAGTGTGTTTTCTGCATGTGTGACTCTGTTCTGTTTTGTAATTCAGTTCAAGTGTAACGGTTTTTACATTCCCTCTATCAGTGATACCTTATGAGAAGTGTCCTTTTCTGTGTGACTTATTTCACTTAGAATCGTCGTACCTAAATCCACTCATCATGCTGCTCCTAACCTTATGACATTGATTTCATGGCTGAGTGATATTCCATTGTACATAAGGACCACAACTTCTTTATCCATTTTTCTCTTTCCTGGGATATTTAAGGTGGAATGAAGTGGAGGTCCTTGTCAACAGAGCAGCCCTCAACTTTGGGGGGCTTGTGTCTTGCTGATTTTTCATTTTCCCAATTTATACCCCCATGAGTGGAAGTGCCCTATGCTCTCTAAGCTGTGTTTTTCAGATGTTTCAGGACACACCGTACACTTCTCCAGAGTGGCTGTTGGCAATTTACATCCCGCCCATCAGTGTAGCAAGGCTCCCGTTTCTCCATGGCCTGTCCTGCATTTCTGGTTTTGACACTTTTTTCAGCATGGCCCTTTTGACCGATGGGAAGCGTGACTTCTCTGTAGCGCTGATTTGCCTTTCCAGGTTGCTTGGTTGGCCAAAAAGGGCGTATGTGTTTTTTCCTGAATATATTCAGGAAAAAACGCATACGCCCTTTTTGGCCAAGGGCATCATTGTCAACGTTTTGCCGCTTTTCATGTGCTTTAAAGGCGATTCGTATCTACCTCCTGAAATCTGTTTCGTGCAATTCTGCCTTGATTTCAAATCCTCTTCTTTGCCTTCCCTCAATATATTTGTGGACGAGAGTTATCATTTATAACTCTGCAGGTTTGTGAATTGCAGTGCCCTGAACCTCCATTTTACAACTCGCTTTTTTGGGAGCTGGCCGCAAAAGCACAGGATGGCTTCAGGCCCTGTTCTGGTTCCGGGGGGCAGGCTGAGCCTGTGGTTAATTCTTCTTCCTGATGGGAAAATAGAGTGACCTGTGCCTGTCCCAACACCAAGAGCTAGTCTCTCGTTGGTTCCCCGTCTTCCCGTTCATCCTCAGGACAAATTGCAACCTGTACGGAACAGGAGCTTAAAGGTGCTGATGCTCCAATTAGGGAGATTGCTAGTAAAGCGGCTGGAATGGCGAACCCGGGCACAAGGAGATGAGAAATGAGGTGCGTTTTAGAAACCTTTCCCCATCACACGGTGTACCATCTTCTGGGTTTCTCATGCATGTTTTCGATGTAGGAAGATGCCCTTGAACCTGGAGATTTGGGACCCATGCGATGGGTACCACGCAGTATTACTTTAAAGGGTCTGCGTTTGCTCACCCAACCTCACCAAACCTCTCAGCCCCAAGAGTGTCCACCCTTATGTCTCATCCAGCTGTGGGTCTAGATATGGTCAATCCAGGTTGCATCACAGCCCCTGAACTCATTGTGTAAGAATTTCTATCTCTTTCACTGTCGTTGTTTCCTGGGTTTTTCAAAGTAATTTATTTTCATAATGGGGTTTAGCTGCTTTTCACGGCTGTGTTTATGCCGCTTTACACCCACTTGACACACTAACAGAGAGATATCAATACATAGGTTTTAAGATTATTACTAGTCAGATATATTCTTGTGCGGTGAATAGGGCGTGTTGAGTCCAGTTCTCTGAGCAAGGAGTAGGTCTTGTCTACTACATATTGGGTTTATGGAACGGTATCTGAGCTAATTTGATACCCTTGTTTTATGTATCACCCCACCTCACCTTTCCCGTTAAGCAGCCATAGTGTGTTTTCTGCATGTGTGACTCTGTTCTGTTTTGTAATTCAGTTCAAGTGTAACGGTTTTTACATTCCCTCTATCAGTGATACCTTATGAGAAGTGTCCTTTTCTGTGTGACTTATTTCACTTAGAATCGTCGTACCTAAATCCACTCATCATGCTGCTCCTAACCTTATGACATTGATTTCATGGCTGAGTGATATTCCATTGTACATAAGGACCACAACTTCTTTATCCATTTTTCTCTTTCCTGGGATATTTAAGGTGGAATGAAGTGGAGGTCCTTGTCAACAGAGCAGCCCTCAACTTTGGGGTGCTTGTGTCTTGCTGATTTTTCATTTTCCCAATTTATACCCCCATGAGTGGAAGTGCCCTATGCTCTCTAAGCTGTGTTTTTCAGATGTTTCAGGACACACCGTACACTTCTCCAGAGTGGCTGTTGGCAATTTACATCCCGCCCATCAGTGTAGCAAGGCTCCCGTTTCTCCATGGCCTGTCCTGCATTTCTGGTTTTGACACTTTTTTCAGCATGGCCCTTTTGACCGATGGGAAGCGTGACTTCTCTGTAGCGCTGATTTGCCTTTCCAGGTTGCTTGGTTGGCCAAAAAGGGCGTATGCGTTTTTTCCTGAATATATTCAGGAAAAAACGCATACGCCCTTTTTGGCCAAGGGCATCATTGTCAACGTTTTGCCGCTTTTCATGTGCTTTAAAGGCGATTCGTATCTACCTCCTGAAATCTGTTTCGTGCAATTCTGCCTTGATTTCAAATCCTCTTCTTTGCCTTCCCTCAATATATTTGTGGACGAGAGTTATCATTTATAACTCTGCAGGTTTGTGAATTGCAGTGCCCTGAACCTCCATTTTACAACTCGCTTTTTTGGGAGCTGGCCGCAAAAGCACAGGATGGCTTCAGGCCCTGTTCTGGTTCCGGGGGGCAGGCTGAGCCTGTGGTTAATTCTTCTTCCTGATGGGAAAATAGAGTGACCTGTGCCTGTCCCAACACCAAGAGCTAGTCTCTCGTTGGTTCCCCGTCTTCCCGTTCATCCTCAGGACAAATTGCAACCTGTACGGAACAGGAGCTTAAAGGTGCTGATGCTCCAATTAGGGAGATTGCTAGTAAAGCGGCTGGAATGGCGAACCCGGGCACAAGGAGATGAGAAATGAGGTGCGTTTTAGAAACCTTTCCCCATCACACGGTGTACCATCTTCTGGGTTTCTCATGCATGTTTTCGATGTAGGAAGATGCCCTTGAACCTGGAGATTTGGGACCCATGCGATGGGTACCACGCAGTATTACTTTAAAGGGTCTGCGTTTGCTCACCCAACCTCACCAAACCTCTCAGCCCCAAGAGTGTCCACCCTTATGTCTCATCCAGCTGTGGGTCTAGATATGGTCAATCCAGGTTGCATCACAGCCCCTGAACTCATTGTGTAAGAATTTCTATCTCTTTCACTGTCGTTGTTTCCTGGGTTTTTCAAAGTAATTTATTTTCATAATGGGGTTTAGCTGCTTTTCACGGCTGTGTTTATGCCGCTTTACACCCACTTGACACACTAACAGAGAGATATCAATACATAGGTTTTAAGATTATTACTAGTCAGATATATTCTTGTGCGGTGAATAGGGCGTGTTGAGTCCAGTTCTCTGAGCAAGGAGTAGGTCTTGTCTACTACATATTGGGTTTATGGAACGGTATCTGAGCTAATTTGATACCCTTGTTTTATGTATCACCCCACCTCACCTTTCCCGTTAAGCAGCCATAGTGTGTTTTCTGCATGTGTGACTCTGTTCTGTTTTGTAATTCAGTTCAAGTGTAACGGTTTTTACATTCCCTCTATCAGTGATACCTTATGAGAAGTGTCCTTTTCTGTGTGACTTATTTCACTTAGAATCGTCGTACCTAAATCCACTCATCATGCTGCTCCTAACCTTATGACATTGATTTCATGGCTGAGTGATATTCCATTGTACATAAGGACCACAACTTCTTTATCCATTTTTCTCTTTCCTGGGATATTTAAGGTGGAATGAAGTGGAGGTCCTTGTCAACAGAGCAGCCCTCAACTTTGGGGGGCTTGTGTCTTGCTGATTTTTCATTTTCCCAATTTATACCCCCATGAGTGGAAGTGCCCTATGCTCTCTAAACTGTGTTTTTCAGATGTTTCAGGACACACCGTACACTTCTCCAGAGTGGCTGTTGGCAATTTACATCCCGCCCATCAGTGTAGCAAGGCTCCCGTTTCTCCATGGCCTGTCCTGCATTTCTGGTTTTGACACTTTTTTCAGCATGGCCCTTTTGACCGATGGGAAGCGTGACTTCTCTGTAGCGCTGATTTGCCTTTCCAGGTTGCTTGGTTGGCCAAAAAGGGCGTATGCGTTTTTTCCTGAATATATTCAGGAAAAAACGCATACGCCCTTTTTGGCCAAGGGCATCATTGTCAACGTTTTGCCGCTTTTCATGTGCTTTAAAGGCGATTCGTATCTACCTCCTGAAATCTGTTTCGTGCAATTCTGCCTTGATTTCAAATCCTCTTCTTTGCCTTCCCTCAATATATTTGTGGACGAGAGTTATCATTTATAACTCTGCAGGTTTGTGAATTGCAGTGCCCTGAACCTCCATTTTACAACTCGCTTTTTTGGGAGCTGGCCGCAAAAGCACAGGATGGCTTCAGGCCCTGTTCTGGTTCCGGGGGGCAGGCTGAGCCTGTGGTTAATTCTTCTTCCTGATGGGAAAATAGAGTGACCTGTGCCTGTCCCAACACCAAGAGCTAGTCTCTCGTTGGTTCCCCGTCTTCCCGTTCATCCTCAGGACAAATTGCAACCTGTACGGAACAGGAGCTTAAAGGTGCTGATGCTCCAATTAGGGAGATTGCTAGTAAAGCGGCTGGAATGGCGAACCCGGGCACAAGGAGATGAGAAATGAGGTGCGTTTTAGAAACCTTTCCCCATCACACGGTGTACCATCTTCTGGGTTTCTCATGCATGTTTTCGATGTAGGAAGATGCCCTTGAACCTGGAGATTTGGGACCCATGCGATGGGTACCACGCAGTATTACTTTAAAGGGTCTGCGTTTGCTCACCCAACCTCACCAAACCTCTCAGCCCCAAGAGTGTCCACCCTTATGTCTCATCCAGCTGTGGGTCTAGATATGGTCAATCCAGGTTGCATCACAGCCCCTGAACTCATTGTGTAAGAATTTCTATCTCTTTCACTGTCGTTGTTTCCTGGGTTTTTCAAAGTAATTTATTTTCATAATGGGGTTTAGCTGCTTTTCACGGCTGTGTTTATGCCGCTTTACACCCACTTGACACACTAACAGAGAGATATCAATACATAGGTTTTAAGATTATTACTAGTCAGATATATTCTTGTGCGGTGAATAGGGCGTGTTGAGTCCAGTTCTCTGAGCAAGGAGTAGGTCTTGTCTACTACATATTGGGTTTATGGAACGGTATCTGAGCTAATTTGATACCCTTGTTTTATGTATCACCCCACCTCACCTTTCCCGTTAAGCAGCCATAGTGTGTTTTCTGCATGTGTGACTCTGTTCTGTTTTGTAATTCAGTTCAAGTGTAACGGTTTTTACATTCCCTCTATCAGTGATACCTTATGAGAAGTGTCCTTTTCTGTGTGACTTATTTCACTTAGAATCGTCGTACCTAAATCCACTCATCATGCTGCTCCTAACCTTATGACATTGATTTCATGGCTGAGTGATATTCCATTGTACATAAGGACCACAACTTCTTTATCCATTTTTCTCTTTCCTGGGATATTTAAGGTGGAATGAAGTGGAGGTCCTTGTCAACAGAGCAGCCCTCAACTTTGGGGTGCTTGTGTCTTGCTGATTTTTCATTTTCCCAATTTATACCCCCATGAGTGGAAGTGCCCTATGCTCTCTAAGCTGTGTTTTTCAGATGTTTCAGGACACACCGTACACTTCTCCAGAGTGGCTGTTGGCAATTTACATCCCGCCCATCAGTGTAGCAAGGCTCCCGTTTCTCCATGGCCTGTCCTGCATTTCTGGTTTTGACACTTTTTTCAGCATGGCCCTTTTGACCGATGGGAAGCGTGACTTCTCTGTAGCGCTGATTTGCCTTTCCAGGTTGCTTGGTTGGCCAAAAAGGGCGTATGCGTTTTTTCCTGAATATATTCAGGAAAAAACGCATACGCCCTTTTTGGCCAAGGGCATCATTGTCAACGTTTTGCCGCTTTTCATGTGCTTTAAAGGCGATTCGTATCTACCTCCTGAAATCTGTTTCGTGCAATTCTGCCTTGATTTCAAATCCTCTTCTTTGCCTTCCCTCAATATATTTGTGGACGAGAGTTATCATTTATAACTCTGCAGGTTTGTGAATTGCAGTGCCCTGAACCTCCATTTTACAACTCGCTTTTTTGGGAGCTGGCCGCAAAAGCACAGGATGGCTTCAGGCCCTGTTCTGGTTCCGGGGGGCAGGCTGAGCCTGTGGTTAATTCTTCTTCCTGATGGGAAAATAGAGTGACCTGTGCCTGTCCCAACACCAAGAGCTAGTCTCTCGTTGGTTCCCCGTCTTCCCGTTCATCCTCAGGACAAATTGCAACCTGTACGGAACAGGAGCTTAAAGGTGCTGATGCTCCAATTAGGGAGATTGCTAGTAAAGCGGCTGGAATGGCGAACCCGGGCACAAGGAGATGAGAAATGAGGTGCGTTTTAGAAACCTTTCCCCATCACACGGTGTACCATCTTCTGGGTTTCTCATGCATGTTTTCGATGTAGGAAGATGCCCTTGAACCTGGAGATTTGGGACCCATGCGATGGGTACCACGCAGTATTACTTTAAAGGGTCTGCGTTTGCTCACCCAACCTCACCAAACCTCTCAGCCCCAAGAGTGTCCACCCTTATGTCTCATCCAGCTGTGGGTCTAGATATGGTCAATCCAGGTTGCATCACAGCCCCTGAACTCATTGTGTAAGAATTTCTATCTCTTTCACTGTCGTTGTTTCCTGGGTTTTTCAAAGTAATTTATTTTCATAATGGGGTTTAGCTGCTTTTCACGGCTGTGTTTATGCCGCTTTACACCCACTTGACACACTAACAGAGAGATATCAATACATAGGTTTTAAGATTATTACTAGTCAGATATATTCTTGTGCGGTGAATAGGGCGTGTTGAGTCCAGTTCTCTGAGCAAGGAGTAGGTCTTGTCTACTACATATTGGGTTTATGGAACGGTATCTGAGCTAATTTGATACCCTTGTTTTATGTATCACCCCACCTCACCTTTCCCGTTAAGCAGCCATAGTGTGTTTTCTGCATGTGTGACTCTGTTCTGTTTTGTAATTCAGTTCAAGTGTAACGGTTTTTACATTCCCTCTATCAGTGATACCTTATGAGAAGTGTCCTTTTCTGTGTGACTTATTTCACTTAGAATCGTCGTACCTAAATCCACTCATCATGCTGCTCCTAACCTTATGACATTGATTTCATGGCTGAGTGATATTCCATTGTACATAAGGACCACAACTTCTTTATCCATTTTTCTCTTTCCTGGGATATTTAAGGTGGAATGAAGTGGAGGTCCTTGTCAACAGAGCAGCCCTCAACTTTGGGGGGCTTGTGTCTTGCTGATTTTTCATTTTCCCAATTTATACCCCCATGAGTGGAAGTGCCCTATGCTCTCTAAACTGTGTTTTTCAGATGTTTCAGGACACACCGTACACTTCTCCAGAGTGGCTGTTGGCAATTTACATCCCGCCCATCAGTGTAGCAAGGCTCCCGTTTCTCCATGGCCTGTCCTGCATTTCTGGTTTTGACACTTTTTTCAGCATGGCCCTTTTGACCGATGGGAAGCGTGACTTCTCTGTAGCGCTGATTTGCCTTTCCAGGTTGCTTGGTTGGCCAAAAAGGGCGTATGCGTTTTTTCCTGAATATATTCAGGAAAAAACGCATACGCCCTTTTTGGCCAAGGGCATCATTGTCAACGTTTTGCCGCTTTTCATGTGCTTTAAAGGCGATTCGTATCTACCTCCTGAAATCTGTTTCGTGCAATTCTGCCTTGATTTCAAATCCTCTTCTTTGCCTTCCCTCAATATATTTGTGGACGAGAGTTATCATTTATAACTCTGCAGGTTTGTGAATTGCAGTGCCCTGAACCTCCATTTTACAACTCGCTTTTTTGGGAGCTGGCCGCAAAAGCACAGGATGGCTTCAGGCCCTGTTCTGGTTCCGGGGGGCAGGCTGAGCCTGTGGTTAATTCTTCTTCCTGATGGGAAAATAGAGTGACCTGTGCCTGTCCCGACACCAAGAGCTAGTCTCTCGTTGGTTCCCCGTCTTCCCGTTCAACCTCAGGACAAATTGCAACCTGTACGGAACAGGAGGTTAAAGGTGCTGATGCTCCAAGTAGGGAGATTGCTAGTAAAGCGGCTGGAAAGGCGAACCCGGGCACAAGGAGATGAGAAATGAGGTGCGTTTTAGAAACCTTTCCCCATCACACGGTGTACCATCTTCTGGGTTTCTCATGCATGTTTTCGATGTAGGAAGATGCCCTTGAACCTGGAGATTTGGGACCCATGCGATGGGTACCACGCAGTATTACTTTAAAGGGTCTGCGTTTGCTCACCCAACCTCACCAAACCTCTCAGCCCCAAGAGTGTCCACCCTTATGTCTCATCCAGCTGTGGGTCTAGATATGGTCAATCCAGGTTGCATCACAGCCCCTGAACGCATTTTGTAAGAATTTCTCTCTCTTTCACTGTCGTTGTTTCATGGGTTTTTCAAAGTAATTTATTTTCATAATGGGGTTTAGCTGCTTTTCACTGCTGTGTTTATGTCGCTTTACACCCACTTGACACACTAACAGAGAGATATCAATACATAGGTTTTACGATTATTACTAGTCAGATATATTCTTTTGCGGTGAATAGGGCGTGTTGAGTCCAGTTCTCTGAGCAAGGAGTACGTCTTGTCTATTACACATTGGGTTTATGGAACGGTATCTGAGCTAATTTGATACCCTTGTTTTATGTATCACCCCACCTCACCTTTCCCGTTAAGCAGCCATAGTGTGTTTTCTGCATGTGTGACTCTGTTCTGTTTTGTAATTCAGTTCAAGTGTAACGGTTTTTACATTCCCTCTATCAGTGATACCTTATGAGAAGTGTCCTTTTCTGTGTGACTTATTTCACTTAGAATCGTCGTACCTAAATCCACTCATCATGCTGCTACTAACCTTACGACATTGATTTCATGGCTGAGTGATATTCCATTGTACATAAGGACCACAACTTCTTTATCCATTTTTCTCTTTCCTGGGATATTTAAGGTGGAATGAAGTGGAGGTCCTGGTCAACAGAGCAGCCCTAAACTTTGGGGTGCTTGTGTCTTGCTGATTTTTAATTTTCCCAATTTATACCCCCATGAGTGGAAGTGCCCTATGCTCTCTAAGCTGTGTTTTTCAGATGTTTCAGGACTCACCGGACACTTCTCCAGAGTGGCTCTTGGCAATTTACATCCCGCCCATCAGTGTAGCAAGGCTCCCATTTCTCCATGGCCTGTCCTGCATTTCTGGTTTTGACACTTTTTTCAGCATGGCCCTTTTGACCGATGGGAAGCGAGACTTCTTTGAAGCGCTGATTTGCATTTCCAGGTTGCTTGGTTGGCCACAAAGGGCGTATGCGTTTTTTCCTGAATATATTCAGGAAAAAACGCATACGCCCTTTTTGGCCAAGGGCATCATTGTCAACGTTTTGCCGCTTTTCATGTGCTTTAAAGGCGATTCGTATCTACCTCCTGAAATCTGTTTCGTGCAATTCTGCCTTGATTTCAAATCCTCTTCTTTGCCTTCCCTCAATATATTTGTGGACGAGAGTTATCATTTATAACTCTGCAGGTTTGTGAATTGCAGTGCCCTGAACCTCCATTTTACAACTCGCTTTTTTGGGAGCTGGCCGCAAAAGCACAGGATGGCTTCAGGCCCTGTTCTGGTTCCGGGGGGCAGGCTGAGCCTGTGGTTAATTCTTCTTCCTGATGGGAAAATAGAGTGACCTGTGCCTGTCCCAACACCAAGAGCTAGTCTCTCGTTGGTTCCCCGTCTTCCCGTTCATCCTCAGGACAAATTGCAACCTGTACGGAACAGGAGCTTAAAGGTGCTGATGCTCCAATTAGGGAGATTGCTAGTAAAGCGGCTGGAATGGCGAACCCGGGCACAAGGAGATGAGAAATGAGGTGCGTTTTAGAAACCTTTCCCCATCACACGGTGTACCATCTTCTGGGTTTCTCATGCATGTTTTCGATGTAGGAAGATGCCCTTGAACCTGGAGATTTGGGACCCATGCGATGGGTACCACGCAGTATTACTTTAAAGGGTCTGCGTTTGCTCACCCAACCTCACCAAACCTCTCAGCCCCAAGAGTGTCCACCCTTATGTCTCATCCAGCTGTGGGTCTAGATATGGTCAATCCAGGTTGCATCACAGCCCCTGAACTCATTGTGTAAGAATTTCTATCTCTTTCACTGTCGTTGTTTCCTGGGTTTTTCAAAGTAATTTATTTTCATAATGGGGTTTAGCTGCTTTTCACGGCTGTGTTTATGCCGCTTTACACCCACTTGACACACTAACAGAGAGATATCAATACATAGGTTTTAAGATTATTACTAGTCAGATATATTCTTGTGCGGTGAATAGGGCGTGTTGAGTCCAGTTCTCTGAGCAAGGAGTAGGTCTTGTCTACTACATATTGGGTTTATGGAACGGTATCTGAGCTAATTTGATACCCTTGTTTTATGTATCACCCCACCTCACCTTTCCCGTTAAGCAGCCATAGTGTGTTTTCTGCATGTGTGACTCTGTTCTGTTTTGTAATTCAGTTCAAGTGTAACGGTTTTTACATTCCCTCTATCAGTGATACCTTATGAGAAGTGTCCTTTTCTGTGTGACTTATTTCACTTAGAATCGTCGTACCTAAATCCACTCATCATGCTGCTCCTAACCTTATGACATTGATTTCATGGCTGAGTGATATTCCATTGTACATAAGGACCACAACTTCTTTATCCATTTTTCTCTTTCCTGGGATATTTAAGGTGGAATGAAGTGGAGGTCCTTGTCAACAGAGCAGCCCTCAACTTTGGGGTGCTTGTGTCTTGCTGATTTTTCATTTTCCCAATTTATACCCCCATGAGTGGAAGTGCCCTATGCTCTCTAAGCTGTGTTTTTCAGATGTTTCAGGACACACCGTACACTTCTCCAGAGTGGCTGTTGGCAATTTACATCCCGCCCATCAGTGTAGCAAGGCTCCCGTTTCTCCATGGCCTGTCCTGCATTTCTGGTTTTGACACTTTTTTCAGCATGGCCCTTTTGACCGATGGGAAGCGTGACTTCTCTGTAGCGCTGATTTGCCTTTCCAGGTTGCTTGGTTGGCCAAAAAGGGCGTATGCGTTTTTTCCTGAATATATTCAGGAAAAAACGCATACGCCCTTTTTGGCCAAGGGCATCATTGTCAACGTTTTGCCGCTTTTCATGTGCTTTAAAGGCGATTCGTATCTACCTCCTGAAATCTGTTTCGTGCAATTCTGCCTTGATTTCAAATCCTCTTCTTTGCCTTCCCTCAATATATTTGTGGACGAGAGTTATCATTTATAACTCTGCAGGTTTGTGAATTGCAGTGCCCTGAACCTCCATTTTACAACTCGCTTTTTTGGGAGCTGGCCGCAAAAGCACAGGATGGCTTCAGGCCCTGTTCTGGTTCCGGGGGGCAGGCTGAGCCTGTGGTTAATTCTTCTTCCTGATGGGAAAATAGAGTGACCTGTGCCTGTCCCAACACCAAGAGCTAGTCTCTCGTTGGTTCCCCGTCTTCCCGTTCATCCTCAGGACAAATTGCAACCTGTACGGAACAGGAGCTTAAAGGTGCTGATGCTCCAATTAGGGAGATTGCTAGTAAAGCGGCTGGAATGGCGAACCCGGGCACAAGGAGATGAGAAATGAGGTGCGTTTTAGAAACCTTTCCCCATCACACGGTGTACCATCTTCTGGGTTTCTCATGCATGTTTTCGATGTAGGAAGATGCCCTTGAACCTGGAGATTTGGGACCCATGCGATGGGTACCACGCAGTATTACTTTAAAGGGTCTGCGTTTGCTCACCCAACCTCACCAAACCTCTCAGCCCCAAGAGTGTCCACCCTTATGTCTCATCCAGCTGTGGGTCTAGATATGGTCAATCCAGGTTGCATCACAGCCCCTGAACTCATTGTGTAAGAATTTCTATCTCTTTCACTGTCGTTGTTTCCTGGGTTTTTCAAAGTAATTTATTTTCATAATGGGGTTTAGCTGCTTTTCACGGCTGTGTTTATGCCGCTTTACACCCACTTGACACACTAACAGAGAGATATCAATACATAGGTTTTAAGATTATTACTAGTCAGATATATTCTTGTGCGGTGAATAGGGCGTGTTGAGTCCAGTTCTCTGAGCAAGGAGTAGGTCTTGTCTACTACATATTGGGTTTATGGAACGGTATCTGAGCTAATTTGATACCCTTGTTTTATGTATCACCCCACCTCACCTTTCCCGTTAAGCAGCCATAGTGTGTTTTCTGCATGTGTGACTCTGTTCTGTTTTGTAATTCAGTTCAAGTGTAACGGTTTTTACATTCCCTCTATCAGTGATACCTTATGAGAAGTGTCCTTTTCTGTGTGACTTATTTCACTTAGAATCGTCGTACCTAAATCCACTCATCATGCTGCTCCTAACCTTATGACATTGATTTCATGGCTGAGTGATATTCCATTGTACATAAGGACCACAACTTCTTTATCCATTTTTCTCTTTCCTGGGATATTTAAGGTGGAATGAAGTGGAGGTCCTTGTCAACAGAGCAGCCCTCAACTTTGGGGGGCTTGTGTCTTGCTGATTTTTCATTTTCCCAATTTATACCCCCATGAGTGGAAGTGCCCTATGCTCTCTAAACTGTGTTTTTCAGATGTTTCAGGACACACCGTACACTTCTCCAGAGTGGCTGTTGGCAATTTACATCCCGCCCATCAGTGTAGCAAGGCTCCCGTTTCTCCATGGCCTGTCCTGCATTTCTGGTTTTGACACTTTTTTCAGCATGGCCCTTTTGACCGATGGGAAGCGTGACTTCTCTGTAGCGCTGATTTGCCTTTCCAGGTTGCTTGGTTGGCCAAAAAGGGCGTATGCGTTTTTTCCTGAATATATTCAGGAAAAAACGCATACGCCCTTTTTGGCCAAGGGCATCATTGTCAACGTTTTGCCGCTTTTCATGTGCTTTAAAGGCGATTCGTATCTACCTCCTGAAATCTGTTTCGTGCAATTCTGCCTTGATTTCAAATCCTCTTCTTTGCCTTCCCTCAATATATTTGTGGACGAGAGTTATCATTTATAACTCTGCAGGTTTGTGAATTGCAGTGCCCTGAACCTCCATTTTACAACTCGCTTTTTTGGGAGCTGGCCGCAAAAGCACAGGATGGCTTCAGGCCCTGTTCTGGTTCCGGGGGGCAGGCTGAGCCTGTGGTTAATTCTTCTTCCTGATGGGAAAATAGAGTGACCTGTGCCTGTCCCAACACCAAGAGCTAGTCTCTCGTTGGTTCTCCGTCTTCCCGTTCATCCTCAGGACAAATTGCAACCTGTACGGAACAGGAGCTTAAAGGTGCTGATGCTCCAAGTAGGGAGATTGCTAGTAAAGCGGCTGGAATGGCGAACCCGGGCACAAGGAGATGAGAAATGAGGTGCGTTTTAGAAACCTTTCCCCATCACACGGTGTACCATCTTCTGGGTTTCTCATGCATGTTTTCGATGTAGGAAGATGCCCTTGAACCTGGAGATTTGGGACCCATGCGATGGGTACCACGCAGTATTACTTTAAAGGGTCTGCGTTTGCTCACCCAACCTCACCAAACCTCTCAGCCCCAAGAGTGTCCACCCTTATGTCTCATCCAGCTGTGGGTCTAGATATGGTCAATCCAGGTTGCATCACAGCCCCTGAACTCATTGTGTAAGAATTTCTATCTCTTTCACTGTCGTTGTTTCATGGGTTTTTCAAAGTAATTTATTTTCATAATGGGGTTTAGCTGCTTTTCACGGCTGTGTTTATGCTGCTTTACACCCACTTGACACACTAACAGAGAGATATCAATACATAGGTTTTAAGATTATTACTAGTCAGATATATTATTGTGCGGTGAATAGGGCGTGTTGAGTCCAGTTCTCTGAGCAAGGAGTAGGTCTTGTCTACTACATATTGGGTTTATGGAACGGTATCTGAGCTAATTTGATACCCTTGTTTTATGTATCACCCCACCTCACCTTTCCCGTTAAGCAGCCATAGTGTGTTTTCTGCATGTGTGACTCTGTTCTGTTTTGTAATTTAGTTCAAGTGTAACGGTTTTTACATTCCCTCTATCAGTGATACCTTATGAGAAGTGTCCTTTTCTGTGTGACTTATTTCACTTAGAATCGTCGTACCTAAATCCACTCATCATGCTGCTCCTAACCTTATGACATTGATTTCATGGCTGAGTGATATTCCATTGTACATAAGGACCACAACTTCTTTATCCATTTTTCTCTTTCCTGGGATATTGAAGGTGGAATGAAGTGGAGGTCCTGGTCAACAGAGCAGCCCTCAACTTTGGGGTGCTTGTGTCTTGCTGATTTTTCATTTTCCCAATTTATACCCCCATGAGTGGAAGTGCCCTATGCTCTCTAAGCTGTGTTTTTCAGATGTTTCAGGACTCACCGGACTCTTCTCCAGAGTGGCTCTTGGCAATTTACATCCCGCCCATCAGTGTAGCAAGGCTCCCATTTCTCCATGGCCTGTCCTGCATTTCTGGTTTTGACACTTTTTTCAGCATGGCCCTTTTGACCGATGGGAAGCGAGACTTCTCTGTAGCGCTGATTTGCCTTTCCAGGTTGCTTGGTTGGCCAAAAAGGGCGTATGCGTTTTTTCCTGAATATATTCAGGAAAAAACGCATACGCCCTTTTTGGCCAAGGGCATCATTGTCAACGTTTTGCCGCTTTTCATGTGCTTTAAAGGTGATTCGTATCTACCTCCTGAAATCTGTTTCGTGCAATTCTGCCTTGATTTCAAATCCTCTTCTTTGCCTTCCCTCAATATATTTGTGGACGAGAGTTATCATTTATAACTCTGCAGGTTTGTGAATTGCAGTGCCCTGAACCTCCATTTTACAACTCGCTTTTTTGGGAGCTGGCCGCAAAAGCGCAGGATGGCTTCAGGCCCTGTTCTGGTTCCGGGGGGCAGGCTGAGCCTGTGGTTAATTCTTCTTCCTGATGGGAAAATAGAGTGACCTGTGCCTGTCCCGACACCAAGAGCTAGTCTCTCGTTGGTTCCCCGTCTTCCCGTTCAACCTCAGGACAAATTGCAACCTGTACGGAACAGGAGGCTAAAGGTGCTGATGCTCCAAGTAGGGAGATTGCTAGTAAAGCGGCTGGAAAGGCGAACCCGGGCACAAGGAGATGAGAAATGAGGTGCGTTTTAGAAACCTTTCCCCATCACACGGTGTACCATCTTCTGGGTTTCTCATGCATGTTTTCGATGTAGGAAGATGCCCTTGAACCTGGAGATTTGGGACCCATGCGATGGGTACCACGCAGTATTACTTTAAAGGGTCTGCGTTTGCTCACCCAACCTCACCAAACCTCTCAGCCCCAAGAGTGTCCACCCTTATGTCTCATCCAGCTGTGGGTCTAGATATGGTCAATCCAGGTTGCATCACAGCCCCTGAACGCATTTTGTAAGAATTTCTCTCTCTTTCACTGTCGTTGTTTCATGGGTTTTTCAAAGTAATTTATTTTCATAATGGGGTTTAGCTGCTTTTCACTGCTGTGTTTATGTCGCTTTACACCCACTTGACACACTAACAGAGAGATATCAATACATAGGTTTTACGATTATTACTAGTCAGATATATTCTTTTGCGGTGAATAGGGCGTGTTGAGTCCAGTTCTCTGAGCAAGGAGTACGTCTTGTCTATTACACATTGGGTTTATGGAACGGTATCTGAGCTAATTTGATACCCTTGTTTTATGTATCACCCCACCTCACCTTTCCCGTTAAGCAGCCATAGTGTGTTTTCTGCATGTGTGACTCTGTTCTGTTTTGTAATTCAGTTCAAGTGTAACGGTTTTTACATTCCCTCTATCAGTGATACCTTATGAGAAGTGTCCTTTTCTGTGTGACTTATTTCACTTAGAATCGTCGTACCTAAATCCACTCATCATGCTGCTACTAACCTTACGACATTGATTTCATGGCTGAGTGATATTCCATTGTACATAAGGACCACAACTTCTTTATCCATTTTTCTCTTTCCTGGGATATTTAAGGTGGAATGAAGTGGAGGTCCTGGTCAACAGAGCAGCCCTAAACTTTGGGGTGCTTGTGTCTTGCTGATTTTTAATTTTCCCAATTTATACCCCCATGAGTGGAAGTGCCCTATGCTCTCTAAGCTGTGTTTTTCAGATGTTTCAGGACTCACCGGACACTTCTCCAGAGTGGCTCTTGGCAATTTACATCCCGCCCATCAGTGTAGCAAGGCTCCCATTTCTCCATGGCCTGTCCTGCATTTCTGGTTTTGACACTTTTTTCAGCATGGCCCTTTTGACCGATGGGAAGCGAGACTTCTTTGAAGCGCTGATTTGCATTTCCAGGTTGCTTGGTTGGCCACAAAGGGCGTATGCGTTTTTTCCTGAATATATTCAGGAAAAAACGCATACGCCCTTTTTGGCCAAGGGCATCATTGTCAACGTTTTGCCGCTTTTCATGTGCTTTAAAGGCGATTCGTATCTACCTCCTGAAATCTGTTTCGTGCAATTCTGCCTTGATTTCAAATCCTCTTCTTTGCCTTCCCTCAATATATTTGTGGACGAGAGTTATCATTTATAACTCTGCAGGTTTGTGAATTGCAGTGCCCTGAACCTCCATTTTACAACTCGCTTTTTTGGGAGCTGGCCGCAAAAGCACAGGATGGCTTCAGGCCCTGTTCTGGTTCCGGGGGGCAGGCTGAGCCTGTGGTTAATTCTTCTTCCTGATGGGAAAATAGAGTGACCTGTGCCTGTCCCAACACCAAGAGCTAGTCTCTCGTTGGTTCCCCGTCTTCCCGTTCATCCTCAGGACAAATTGCAACCTGTACGGAACAGGAGCTTAAAGGTGCTGATGCTCCAATTAGGGAGATTGCTAGTAAAGCGGCTGGAATGGCGAACCCGGGCACAAGGAGATGAGAAATGAGGTGCGTTTTAGAAACCTTTCCCCATCACACGGTGTACCATCTTCTGGGTTTCTCATGCATGTTTTCGATGTAGGAAGATGCCCTTGAACCTGGAGATTTGGGACCCATGCGATGGGTACCACGCAGTATTACTTTAAAGGGTCTGCGTTTGCTCACCCAACCTCACCAAACCTCTCAGCCCCAAGAGTGTCCACCCTTATGTCTCATCCAGCTGTGGGTCTAGATATGGTCAATCCAGGTTGCATCACAGCCCCTGAACTCATTGTGTAAGAATTTCTATCTCTTTCACTGTCGTTGTTTCCTGGGTTTTTCAAAGTAATTTATTTTCATAATGGGGTTTAGCTGCTTTTCACGGCTGTGTTTATGCCGCTTTACACCCACTTGACACACTAACAGAGAGATATCAATACATAGGTTTTAAGATTATTACTAGTCAGATATATTCTTGTGCGGTGAATAGGGCGTGTTGAGTCCAGTTCTCTGAGCAAGGAGTAGGTCTTGTCTACTACATATTGGGTTTATGGAACGGTATCTGAGCTAATTTGATACCCTTGTTTTATGTATCACCCCACCTCACCTTTCCCGTTAAGCAGCCATAGTGTGTTTTCTGCATGTGTGACTCTGTTCTGTTTTGTAATTCAGTTCAAGTGTAACGGTTTTTACATTCCCTCTATCAGTGATACCTTATGAGAAGTGTCCTTTTCTGTGTGACTTATTTCACTTAGAATCGTCGTACCTAAATCCACTCATCATGCTGCTCCTAACCTTATGACATTGATTTCATGGCTGAGTGATATTCCATTGTACATAAGGACCACAACTTCTTTATCCATTTTTCTCTTTCCTGGGATATTTAAGGTGGAATGAAGTGGAGGTCCTTGTCAACAGAGCAGCCCTCAACTTTGGGGTGCTTGTGTCTTGCTGATTTTTCATTTTCCCAATTTATACCCCCATGAGTGGAAGTGCCCTATGCTCTCTAAGCTGTGTTTTTCAGATGTTTCAGGACACACCGTACACTTCTCCAGAGTGGCTGTTGGCAATTTACATCCCGCCCATCAGTGTAGCAAGGCTCCCGTTTCTCCATGGCCTGTCCTGCATTTCTGGTTTTGACACTTTTTTCAGCATGGCCCTTTTGACCGATGGGAAGCGTGACTTCTCTGTAGCGCTGATTTGCCTTTCCAGGTTGCTTGGTTGGCCAAAAAGGGCGTATGCGTTTTTTCCTGAATATATTCAGGAAAAAACGCATACGCCCTTTTTGGCCAAGGGCATCATTGTCAACGTTTTGCCGCTTTTCATGTGCTTTAAAGGCGATTCGTATCTACCTCCTGAAATCTGTTTCGTGCAATTCTGCCTTGATTTCAAATCCTCTTCTTTGCCTTCCCTCAATATATTTGTGGACGAGAGTTATCATTTATAACTCTGCAGGTTTGTGAATTGCAGTGCCCTGAACCTCCATTTTACAACTCGCTTTTTTGGGAGCTGGCCGCAAAAGCACAGGATGGCTTCAGGCCCTGTTCTGGTTCCGGGGGGCAGGCTGAGCCTGTGGTTAATTCTTCTTCCTGATGGGAAAATAGAGTGACCTGTGCCTGTCCCAACACCAAGAGCTAGTCTCTCGTTGGTTCCCCGTCTTCCCGTTCATCCTCAGGACAAATTGCAACCTGTACGGAACAGGAGCTTAAAGGTGCTGATGCTCCAATTAGGGAGATTGCTAGTAAAGCGGCTGGAATGGCGAACCCGGGCACAAGGAGATGAGAAATGAGGTGCGTTTTAGAAACCTTTCCCCATCACACGGTGTACCATCTTCTGGGTTTCTCATGCATGTTTTCGATGTAGGAAGATGCCCTTGAACCTGGAGATTTGGGACCCATGCGATGGGTACCACGCAGTATTACTTTAAAGGGTCTGCGTTTGCTCACCCAACCTCACCAAACCTCTCAGCCCCAAGAGTGTCCACCCTTATGTCTCATCCAGCTGTGGGTCTAGATATGGTCAATCCAGGTTGCATCACAGCCCCTGAACTCATTGTGTAAGAATTTCTATCTCTTTCACTGTCGTTGTTTCCTGGGTTTTTCAAAGTAATTTATTTTCATAATGGGGTTTAGCTGCTTTTCACGGCTGTGTTTATGCCGCTTTACACCCACTTGACACACTAACAGAGAGATATCAATACATAGGTTTTAAGATTATTACTAGTCAGATATATTCTTGTGCGGTGAATAGGGCGTGTTGAGTCCAGTTCTCTGAGCAAGGAGTAGGTCTTGTCTACTACATATTGGGTTTATGGAACGGTATCTGAGCTAATTTGATACCCTTGTTTTATGTATCACCCCACCTCACCTTTCCCGTTAAGCAGCCATAGTGTGTTTTCTGCATGTGTGACTCTGTTCTGTTTTGTAATTCAGTTCAAGTGTAACGGTTTTTACATTCCCTCTATCAGTGATACCTTATGAGAAGTGTCCTTTTCTGTGTGACTTATTTCACTTAGAATCGTCGTACCTAAATCCACTCATCATGCTGCTCCTAACCTTATGACATTGATTTCATGGCTGAGTGATATTCCATTGTACATAAGGACCACAACTTCTTTATCCATTTTTCTCTTTCCTGGGATATTTAAGGTGGAATGAAGTGGAGGTCCTTGTCAACAGAGCAGCCCTCAACTTTGGGGGGCTTGTGTCTTGCTGATTTTTCATTTTCCCAATTTATACCCCCATGAGTGGAAGTGCCCTATGCTCTCTAAACTGTGTTTTTCAGATGTTTCAGGACACACCGTACACTTCTCCAGAGTGGCTGTTGGCAATTTACATCCCGCCCATCAGTGTAGCAAGGCTCCCGTTTCTCCATGGCCTGTCCTGCATTTCTGGTTTTGACACTTTTTTCAGCATGGCCCTTTTGACCGATGGGAAGCGTGACTTCTCTGTAGCGCTGATTTGCCTTTCCAGGTTGCTTGGTTGGCCAAAAAGGGCGTATGCGTTTTTTCCTGAATATATTCAGGAAAAAACGCATACGCCCTTTTTGGCCAAGGGCATCATTGTCAACGTTTTGCCGCTTTTCATGTGCTTTAAAGGCGATTCGTATCTACCTCCTGAAATCTGTTTCGTGCAATTCTGCCTTGATTTCAAATCCTCTTCTTTGCCTTCCCTCAATATATTTGTGGACGAGAGTTATCATTTATAACTCTGCAGGTTTGTGAATTGCAGTGCCCTGAACCTCCATTTTACAACTCGCTTTTTTGGGAGCTGGCCGCAAAAGCACAGGATGGCTTCAGGCCCTGTTCTGGTTCCGGGGGGCAGGCTGAGCCTGTGGTTAATTCTTCTTCCTGATGGGAAAATAGAGTGACCTGTGCCTGTCCCAACACCAAGAGCTAGTCTCTCGTTGGTTCTCCGTCTTCCCGTTCATCCTCAGGACAAATTGCAACCTGTACGGAACAGGAGCTTAAAGGTGCTGATGCTCCAAGTAGGGAGATTGCTAGTAAAGCGGCTGGAATGGCGAACCCGGGCACAAGGAGATGAGAAATGAGGTGCGTTTTAGAAACCTTTCCCCATCACACGGTGTACCATCTTCTGGGTTTCTCATGCATGTTTTCGATGTAGGAAGATGCCCTTGAACCTGGAGATTTGGGACCCATGCGATGGGTACCACGCAGTATTACTTTAAAGGGTCTGCGTTTGCTCACCCAACCTCACCAAACCTCTCAGCCCCAAGAGTGTCCACCCTTATGTCTCATCCAGCTGTGGGTCTAGATATGGTCAATCCAGGTTGCATCACAGCCCCTGAACTCATTGTGTAAGAATTTCTATCTCTTTCACTGTCGTTGTTTCATGGGTTTTTCAAAGTAATTTATTTTCATAATGGGGTTTAGCTGCTTTTCACGGCTGTGTTTATGCTGCTTTACACCCACTTGACACACTAACAGAGAGATATCAATACATAGGTTTTAAGATTATTACTAGTCAGATATATTATTGTGCGGTGAATAGGGCGTGTTGAGTCCAGTTCTCTGAGCAAGGAGTAGGTCTTGTCTACTACATATTGGGTTTATGGAACGGTATCTGAGCTAATTTGATACCCTTGTTTTATGTATCACCCCACCTCACCTTTCCCGTTAAGCAGCCATAGTGTGTTTTCTGCATGTGTGACTCTGTTCTGTTTTGTAATTTAGTTCAAGTGTAACGGTTTTTACATTCCCTCTATCAGTGATACCTTATGAGAAGTGTCCTTTTCTGTGTGACTTATTTCACTTAGAATCGTCGTACCTAAATCCACTCATCATGCTGCTCCTAACCTTATGACATTGATTTCATGGCTGAGTGATATTCCATTGTACATAAGGACCACAACTTCTTTATCCATTTTTCTCTTTCCTGGGATATTGAAGGTGGAATGAAGTGGAGGTCCTGGTCAACAGAGCAGCCCTCAACTTTGGGGTGCTTGTGTCTTGCTGATTTTTCATTTTCCCAATTTATACCCCCATGAGTGGAAGTGCCCTATGCTCTCTAAGCTGTGTTTTTCAGATGTTTCAGGACTCACCGGACTCTTCTCCAGAGTGGCTCTTGGCAATTTACATCCCGCCCATCAGTGTAGCAAGGCTCCCATTTCTCCATGGCCTGTCCTGCATTTCTGGTTTTGACACTTTTTTCAGCATGGCCCTTTTGACCGATGGGAAGCGAGACTTCTCTGTAGCGCTGATTTGCCTTTCCAGGTTGCTTGGTTGGCCAAAAAGGGCGTATGCGTTTTTTCCTGAATATATTCAGGAAAAAACGCATACGCCCTTTTTGGCCAAGGGCATCATTGTCAACGTTTTGCCGCTTTTCATGTGCTTTAAAGGTGATTCGTATCTACCTCCTGAAATCTGTTTCGTGCAATTCTGCCTTGATTTCAAATCCTCTTCTTTGCCTTCCCTCAATATATTTGTGGACGAGAGTTATCATTTATAACTCTGCAGGTTTGTGAATTGCAGTGCCCTGAACCTCCATTTTACAACTCGCTTTTTTGGGAGCTGGCCGCAAAAGCGCAGGATGGCTTCAGGCCCTGTTCTGGTTCCGGGGGGCAGGCTGAGCCTGTGGTTAATTCTTCTTCCTGATGGGAAAATAGAGTGACCTGTGCCTGTCCCAACACCAAGAGCTAGTCTCTCGTTGGTTCCCCGTCTTCCCGTTCATCCTCAGAACAAATTGCAACCTGTACGGAACAGGAGCTTAAAGGTGCTGATGCTCCAAGTAGGGAGATTGCTAGTAAAGTGGCTGGAATGGCGAACCCGGGCACAAGGAGATGAGAAATGAGGTGCGTTTTAGAAACCTTTCCCCATCACACGGTGTACCATCTTCTGGGTTTCTCATGCATGTTTTCGATGTAGGAAGATGCCCTTGAACCTGGAGATTTGGGACCCATGCGATGGGTACCACGCAGTATTACTTTAAAGGGTCTGCGTTTGCTCACCCAACCTCACCAAACCTCTCAGCCCCAAGAGTGTCCACCCTTATGTCTCATCCAGCTGTGGGTCTAGATATGGTCAATCCAGGTTGCATCACAGCCCCTGAACTCATTGTGTAAGAATTTCTATCTCTTTCACTGTCGTTGTTTCATGGGTTTTTCAAAGTAATTTATTTTCATAATGGGGTTTAGCTGCTTTTCACGCCTGTGTTTATGCCGCTTTACACCCACTTGACACACTAACAGAGAGATATCAATACATAGGTTTTAAGATTATTACTAGTCAGATATATTATTGTGCGGTGAATAGGGCGTGTTGAGTCCAGTTCTCTGAGCAAGGAGTAGGTCTTGTCTACTACATATTGGGTTTATGGAACGGTATCTGAGCTAATTTGATACCCTTGTTTTATGTATCACCCCACCTAACCTTTCCCGTTAAGCAGCCATAGTGTGTTTTCTGCATGTGTGACTCTGTTCTGTTTTGTAATTCAGTTCAAGTGTAACGGTTTTTACATTCCCTCTATCAGTGATACCTTATGAGAAGTGTCCTTTTCTGTGTGACTTATTTCACTTAGAATCGTCGTACCTAAATCCACTCATCATGCTGCTCCTAACCTTATGACATTGATTTCATGGCTGAGTGATATTCCATTGTACATAAGGACCACAACTTCTTTATCCATTTTTCTCTTTCCTGGGATATTGAAGGTGGAATGAAGTGGAGGTCCTGGTCAACAGAGCAGCCCTCAACTTTGGGGTGCTTGTGTCTTGCTGATTTTTCATTTTCCCAATTTATACCCCCATGAGTGGAAGTGCCCTATGCTCTCTAAGCTGTGTTTTTCAGATGTTTCAGGACTCACCGGACTCTTCTCCAGAGTGGCTCTTGGCAATTTACATCCCGCCCATCAGTGTAGCAAGGCTCCCATTTCTCCATGGCCTGTCCTGCATTTCTGGTTTTGACACTTTTTTCAGCATGGCCCTTTTGACCGATGGGAAGCGAGACTTCTCTGTAGCGCTGATTTGCCTTTCCAGGTTGCTTGGTTGGCCAAAAAGGGCGTATGCGTTTTTTCCTGAATATATTCAGGAAAAAACGCATACGCCCTTTTTGGCCAAGGGCATCATTGTCAACGTTTTGCCGCTTTTCATGTGCTTTAAAGGCGATTCGTATCTACCTCCTGAAATCTGTTTCGTGCAATTCTGCCTTGATTTCAAATCCTCTTCTTTGCCTTCCCTCAATATATTTGTGGACGAGAGTTATCATTTATAACTCTGCAGGTTTGTGAATTGCAGTGCCCTGAACCTCCATTTTACAACTCGCTTTTTTGGGAGCTGGCCGCAAAAGCGCAGGATGGCTTCAGGCCCTGTTCTGGTTCCGGGGGGCAGGCTGAGCCTGTGGTTATTTCTTCTTCCTGATGGGAAAATAGAGTGACCTGTGCCTGTCCCAACACCAAGAGCTAGTCTCTCGTTGGTTCCCCGTCTTCCCGTTCATCCTCAGAACAAATTGCAACCTGTACGGAACAGGAGCTTAAAGGTGCTGATGCTCCAAGTAGGGAGATTGCTAGTAAAGTGGCTGGAATGGCGAACCCGGGCACAAGGAGATGAGAAATGAGGTGCGTTTTAGAAAACTTTCCCCATCACACGGTGTACCATCTTCTGGGTTTCTCATGCATGTTTTCGATGTAGGAAGATGCCCTTGAACCTGGAGATTTGGGACCCATGCGATGGGTACCACGCAGTATTACTTTAAAGGGTCTGCGTTTGCTCACCCAACCTCACCAAACCTCTCAGCCCCAAGAGTGTCCACCCTTATGTCTCATCCAGCTGTGGGTCTAGATATGGTCAATCCAGGTTGCATCACAGCCCCTGAACTCATTGTGTAAGAATTTCTATCTCTTTCACTGTCGTTGTTTCATGGGTTTTTCAAAGTAATTTATTTTCATAATGGGGTTTAGCTGCTTTTCACGGCTGTGTTTATGCCGCTTTACACCCACTTGACACACTAACAGAGAGATATCAATACATAGGTTTTAAGATTATTACTAGTCAGATATATTATTGTGCGGTGAATAGGGCGTGTTGAGTCCAGTTCTCTGAGCAAGGAGTAGGTCTTGTCTACTACATATTGGGTTTATGGAACGGTATCTGAGCTAATTTGATACCCTTGTTTTATGTATCACCCCACCTAACCTTTCCCGTTAAGCAGCCATAGTGTGTTTTCTGCATGTGTGACTCTGTTCTGTTTTGTAATTCAGTTCAAGTGTAACGGTTTTTACATTCCCTCTATCAGTGATACCTTATGAGAAGTGTCCTTTTCTGTGTGACTTATTTCACTTAGAATCGTCGTACCTAAATCCACTCATCATGCTGCTCCTAACCTTATGACATTGATTTCATGGCTGAGTGATATTCCATTGTACATAAGGACCACAACTTCTTTATCCATTTTTCTCTTTCCTGGGATATTGAAGGTGGAATGAAGTGGAGGTCCTGGTCAACAGAGCAGCCCTCAACTTTGGGGTGCTTGTGTCTTGCTGATTTTTCATTTTCCCAATTTATACCCCCATGAGTGGAAGTGCCCTATGCTCTCTAAGCTGTGTTTTTCAGATGTTTCAGGACTCACCGGACTCTTCTCCAGAGTGGCTCTTGGCAATTTACATCCCGCCCATCAGTGTAGCAAGGCTCCCATTTCTCCATGGCCTGTCCTGCATTTCTGGTTTTGACACTTTTTTCAGCATGGCCCTTTTGACCGATGGGAAGCGAGACTTCTCTGTAGCGCTGATTTGCCTTTCCAGGTTGCTTGGTTGGCCAAAAAGGGCGTATGCGTTTTTTCCTGAATATATTCAGGAAAAAACGCATACGCCCTTTTTGGCCAAGGGCATCATTGTCAACGTTTTGCCGCTTTTCATGTGCTTTAAAGGCGATTCGTATCTACCTCCTGAAATCTGTTTCGTGCAATTCTGCCTTGATTTCAAATCCTCTTCTTTGCCTTCCCTCAATATATTTGTGGACGAGAGTTATCATTTATAACTCTGCAGGTTTGTGAATTGCAGTGCCCTGAACCTCCATTTTACAACTCGCTTTTTTGGGAGCTGGCCGCAAAAGCGCAGGATGGCTTCAGGCCCTGTTCTGGTTCCGGGGGGCAGGCTGAGCCTGTGGTTATTTCTTCTTCCTGATGGGAAAATAGAGTGACCTGTGCCTGTCCCAACACCAAGAGCTAGTCTCTCGTTGGTTCCCCGTCTTCCCGTTCATCCTCAGAACAAATTGCAACCTGTACGGAACAGGAGCTTAAAGGTGCTGATGCTCCAAGTAGGGAGATTGCTAGTAAAGTGGCTGGAATGGCGAACCCGGGCACAAGGAGATGAGAAATGAGGTGCGTTTTAGAAAACTTTCCCCATCACACGGTGTACCATCTTCTGGGTTTCTCATGCATGTTTTCGATGTAGGAAGATGCCCTTGAACCTGGAGATTTGGGACCCATGCGATGGGTACCACGCAGTATTACTTTAAAGGGTCTGCGTTTGCTCACCCAACCTCACCAAACCTCTCAGCCCCAAGAGTGTCCACCCTTATGTCTCATCCAGCTGTGGGTCTAGATATGGTCAATCCAGGTTGCATCACAGCCCCTGAACTCATTGTGTAAGAATTTCTATCTCTTTCACTGTCGTTGTTTCATGGGTTTTTCAAAGTAATTTATTTTCATAATGGGGTTTAGCTGCTTTTCACGGCTGTGTTTATGCCGCTTTACACCCACTTGACACACTAACAGAGAGATATCAATACATAGGTTTTAAGATTATTACTAGTCAGATATATTCTTGTGCGGTGAATAGGGCGTGTTGAGTCCAGTTCTCTGAGCAAGGAGTAGGTCTTGTCTACTACATATTGGGTTTATGGAACGGTATCTGAGCTAATTTGATACCCTTGTTTTATGTATCACCCCACCTCACCTTTCCCGTTAAGCAGCCATAGTGTGTTTTCTGCATGTGTGACTCTGTTCTGTTTTGTAATTCAGTTCAAGTGTAACGGTTTTTACATTCCCTCTATCAGTGATACCTTATGAGAAGTGTCCTTTTCTGTGTGACTTATTTCACTTAGAATCGTCGTACCTAAATCCACTCATCATGCTGCTCCTAACCTTATGACATTGATTTCATGGCTGAGTGATATTCCATTGTACATAAGGACCACAACTTCTTTATCCATTTTTCTCTTTCCTGGGATATTTAAGGTGGAATGAAGTGGAGGTCCTGGTCAACAGAGCAGCCCTCAACTTTGGGGTGCTTGTGTCTTGCTGATTTTTAATTTTCCCAATTTATACCCCCATGAGTGGAAGTGCCCTATGCTCTCTAAGCTGTGTTTTTCAGATGTTTCAGGACTCACCGGACACTTCTCCGGAGTGGCTCTTGGCAATTTACATCCCGCCCATCAGTGTAGCAAGGCTCCCATTTCTCCATGGCCTGTCCTGCATTTCTGGTTTTGACACTTTTTTCAGCATGGCCCTTTTGACCGATGGGAAGCGAGACTTCTTTGTAGCGCTGATTTGCCTTTCCAGGTTGCTTGGTTGGCCAAAAAGGGCGTATGCGTTTTTTCCTGAATATATTCAGGAAAAAACGCATACGCCCTTTTTGTCCAAGGGCATCATTGTCAACGTTTTGCCGCTTTTCATGTGCTTTAAAGGCGATTCGAATATACCTCCTGAAATCTGTTTCCTGCAATTCTGCCTTGATTTCAAATCCTCTTCTTTGCCTTCCCTCAATATATTTGTGGACGAGAGTTATCATTGATAACTCTGCAGGTTTGTGAATTGCAGTGCCCTGAACCTCCATTTTACAGCTCGCTTTTTTGGGAGCTGGCCGCAAAAGCGCAGGATGGCTTCAGGCCCTGTTCTGGTTCCGGTGGGCAGGCTGAGCCTGTGGTTAATTCTTTTTTCTGATGGGCAAATAGAGTGACCTGTGCCTGTCCCAACACCAAGAGCTAGTCTCTCGTTGGTTCCCCGTCTTCCCGTTCATCCTCAGGACAAATTGCAACCTGTACGGAACAGGAGGTGAAAGGTGCTGATGCTCCAAGTAGGGAGATTGCTGGTAAAGCGGCTGGAATGGCGAACCCGGGCACAAGGAGATGAGAAATGAGGTGCGTTTTAGAAACCTTTCCCCATCACACGGTGTACCATCTTCTGGGTTTCTCATGCATGTTTTCGATATAGGAAGATGCCCTTGAACCTGGAGATTTGGGACCCATGCGATGGGTACCACGCAGTATTACTTTAAAGGGTCTGCGTTTGCTCACCCAACCTCACCAAACCTCTCAGCCCCAACAGTGTCCACCCTTATGTCTCATCCAGCTGTGGGTCTAGATATGGTCAATCCAGGTTGCATCCCAGCCCCTGAACACATTGTGTCAGACTTTCTCTCTCTTTCACTGTCTTTGTTTCATGGGTTTTTCTAAGTTATTTATTTTCATAATGGGATTTAGCTGCTTTTCACTGCTGTGTTTATGCCGCTTTACACCCACTTGACACACTAACAGAGAGATATCAATACATAGGTTTTACGATTATTACTAGTCAGATATATTCTTGTGCGGTGAATAGGGCGTGTTGAGTCCAGTTCTCTGAGCAAGGAGTAGGTCTTGTCTATTACATATTGGGTTTATGGAACGGTATCTGAGCTAATTTGATACCCTTGTTTTATGTATCACCCCACCTCACCTTTCCCGTTAAGCAGCCATAGTGTGTTTTCTGCATGTGTGACTCTGTTCTGTTTTGTAATTCAGTTCAAGTGTAACGGTTTTTACATTCCCTCTATCAGTGATACCTTATGAGAAGTGTCCTTTTCTGTGTGACTTATTTCACTTAGAATCGTCGTACCTAAATCCACTCATCATGCTGCTACTAACCTTACGACATTGATTTCATGGCTGAGTGATATTCCATTGTACATAAGGACCACAACTTCTTTATCCATTTTTCTCTTTCCTGGGATATTGAAGGTGGAATGAAGTGGAGGTCCTGGTCAACAGAGCAGCCCTAAACTTTGGGGTGCTTGTGTCTTGCTGATTTTTAATTTTCCCAATTTATACCCCCATGAGTGGAAGTGCCCTATGCTCTCTAAGCTGTGTTTTTCAGATGTTTCAGGACTCACCGGACACTTCTCCAGAGTGGCTCTTGGCAATTTACATCCCGCCCATCAGTGTAGCAAGGCTCCCATTTCTCCATGGCCTGTCCTGCATTTCTGGTTTTGACACTTTTTTCAGCATGGCCCTTTTGACCGATGGGAAGCGAGACTTCTTTGTAGCGCTGATTTGCCTTTCCAGGTTGCTTGGTTGGCCAAAAAGGGCGTATGCGTTTTTTCCTGAATATATTCAGGAAAAAACGCATACGCCCTTTTTGGCCAAGGGCATCATTGTCAACGTTTTGCCGCTTTTCATGTGCTTTAAAGGCGATTCGTATCTACCTCCTGAAATCTGTTTCCTGCAATTCTGCCTTGATTTCAAATCCTCTTCTTTGCCTTCCCTCAATATATTTGTGGACGAGAGTTATCATTGATAACTCTGCAGGTTTGTGAATTGCAGTGCCCTGAACCTCCATTTTACAGCTCGCTTTTTTGGGAGCTGGCCGCAAAAGCGCAGGATGGCTTCAGGCCCTGTTCTGGTTCCGGTGGGCAGGCTGAGCCTGTGGTTAATTCTTCTTTCTGATGGGCAAATAGAGTGACCTGTGCCTGTCCCAACACCAAGAGCTAGTCTCTCGTTGGTTCCCCGTCTTCCCGTTCATCCTCAGGACAAATTGCAACCTGTACGGAACAGGAGGTGAAAGGTGCTGATGCTCCAAGTAGGGAGATTGCTGGTAAAGCGGCTGGAATGGCGAACCCGGGCACAAGGAGATGAGAAATGAGGTGCGTTTTAGAAACCTTTCCCCATCACACGGTGTACCATCTTCTGGGTTTCTCATGCATGTTTTCGATATAGGAAGATGCCCTTGAACCTGGAGATTTGGGACCCATGCGATGGGTACCACGCAGTATTACTTTAAAGGGTCTGCGTTTGCTCACCCAACCTCACCAAACCTCTCAGCCCCAACAGTGTCCACCCTTATGTCTCATCCAGCTGTGGGTCTAGATATGGTCAATCCAGGTTGCATCCCAGCCCCTGAACACATTGTGTCAGACTTTCTCTCTCTTTCACTGTCTTTGTTTCATGGGTTTTTCTAAGTTATTTATTTTCATAATGGGATTTAGCTGCTTTTCACTGCTGTGTTTATGCCGCTTTACACCCACTTGACACACTAACAGAGAGATATCAATACATAGGTTTTACGATTATTACTAGTCAGATATATTCTTGTGCGGTGAATAGGGCGTGTTGAGTCCAGTTCTCTGAGCAAGGAGTAGGTCTTGTCTATTACATATTGGGTTTATGGAACGGTATCTGAGCTAATTTGATACCCTTGTTTTATGTATCACCCCACCTCACCTTTCCCGTTAAGCAGCCATAGTGTGTTTTCTGCATGTGTGACTCTGTTCTGTTTTGTAATTCAGTTCAAGTGTAACGGTTTTTACATTCCCTCTATCAGTGATACCTTATGAGAAGTGTCCTTTTCTGTGTGACTTATTTCACTTAGAATCGTCGTACCTAAATCCACTCATCATGCTGCTACTAACCTTACGACATTGATTTCATGGCTGAGTGATATTCCATTGTACATAAGGACCACAACTTCTTTATCCATTTTTCTCTTTCCTGGGATATTGAAGGTGGAATGAAGTGGAGGTCCTGGTCAACAGAGCAGCCCTAAACTTTGGGGTGCTTGTGTCTTGCTGATTTTTAATTTTCCCAATTTATACCCCCATGAGTGGAAGTGCCCTATGCTCTCTAAGCTGTGTTTTTCAGATGTTTCAGGACTCACCGGACACTTCTCCAGAGTGGCTCTTGGCAATTTACATCCCGCCCATCAGTGTAGCAAGGCTCCCATTTCTCCATGGCCTGTCCTGCATTTCTGGTTTTGACACTTTTTTCAGCATGGCCCTTTTGACCGATGGGAAGCGAGACTTCTTTGTAGCGCTGATTTGCCTTTCCAGGTTGCTTGGTTGGCCAAAAAGGGCGTATGCGTTTTTTCCTGAATATATTCAGGAAAAAACGCATACGCCCTTTTTGGCCAAGGGCATCATTGTCAACGTTTTGCCGCTTTTCATGTGCTTTAAAGGCGATTCGTATCTACCTCCTGAAATCTGTTTCCTGCAATTCTGCCTTGATTTCAAATCCTCTTCTTTGCCTTCCCTCAATATATTTGTGGACGAGAGTTATCATTTATAACTCTGCAGGTTTGTGAATTGCAGTGCCCTGAACCTCCATTTTACAACTCGTTTTTATGGGAGCTGCCCGCAAAATCGCAGAATGGCTTCAGGCCCTGTTCTGGTTCCGGTGGGCAGGCTGAGCCTGTGGTTAATTCTTCTTTCTGATGGGAAAATAGAGTGACCTGTGCCTGTCCCGACACCAAGAGCTAGTCTCTCGTTGGTTCCCCGTCTTCCCGTTCATCCTCAGGACAAATTGCAACCTGTACGGAACAGGAGGTGAAAAGTGCTGATGCTCCAAGTAGGGAGATTGTTGGTAAAGCGGCTGGAATGGCGAACCCGGGCACAAGGAGATGAGAAATGAGGTGCGTTTTAGAAACCTTTCCCCATCACACGGTGTACCATCTTCTGGGTTTCTCATGCATGTTTTCGATATAGGAAGATGCCCTTGAACCTGGAGATTTGGGACCCATGCGATGGGTACCACGCAGTATTACTTTAAAGGGTCTGCGTTTGCTCACCCAACCTCACCAAACCTCTCAGCCCCAACAGTGTCCACCCTTATGTCTCATCCAGCTGTGGGTCTAGATATGGTCAATCCAGGTTGCATCCCAGCCCCTGAACACATTGTGTCAGACTTTCTCTCTCTTTCACTGTCTTTGTTTCATGGGTTTTTCTAAGTTATTTATTTTCATAATGGGATTTAGCTGCTTTTCACTGCTGTGTTTATGCCGCTTTACACCCACTTGACACACTAACAGAGAGATATCAATACATAGGTTTTATGATTATTACTAGTCAGATATATTCTTGTGCGGTGAATAGGGCGTGTTGAGTCCAGTTCTCTGAGCAAGGAGTAGGTCTTGTCTATTACATATTGGGTTTATGGAACGGTATCTGAGCTAATTTGATACCCTTGTTTTATGTATCACCCCACCTCACCTTTCCCGTTAAGCAGCCATAGTGTGTTTTCTGCATGTGTGACTCTGTTCTGTTTTGTAATTCAGTTCAAGTGTAACGGTTTTTACATTCCCTCTATCAGTGATACCTTATGAGAAGTGTCCTTTTCTGTGTGACTTATTTCACTTAGAATCGTCGTACCTAAATCCACTCATCATGCTGCTACTAACCTTACGACATTGATTTCCTGGCTGAGTGATATTCCATTGTACATAAGGACCACAACTTCTTTATCCATTTTTCTCTTTCCTGGGATATTGAAGGTGGAATGAAGTGGAGGTCCTTGTCAACAGAGCAGCCCTCAACTTTGGGGTGCTTGTGACTTGCTGATTTTTCATTCTCCCAATTTATACCCCCATGAGTGGAAGTGCCCTATGCTCTCTAAGCTGTGTTTTTCAGATGTTTCAGGACACACCGGACTCTTCTCCAGAGTGGCTGTTGGCAATTTACATCCCGCCCATCAGTGTAGCAAGGCTCCCATTTCTCCATGGCCTGTCCTGCATTTCTGGTTTTGACACTTTTTTCAGCATGGCCCTTTTGACCGATGGGAAGCGAGACTTCTTTGAAGCGCTGATTTGCATTTCCAGGTTGCTTGGTTGGCCACAAAGGGCGTATGCGTTTTTTCCTGAATATATTCAGGAAAAAACGCATACACCCTTTTTGGCCAAGGGCATCATTGTCAACGTTTTGCCGCTTTTCATGTGCTTTAAAGGCGATTCGTATCTACCTCCTGAAATCTGTTTCCTGCAATTCTGCCTTGATTTCAAATCCTCTTCTTTGCCTTCCCTCAATATATTTGTGGACGAGAGTTATCATTTATAACTCTGCAGGTTTGTGAATTGCAGTGCCCTGAACCTCCATTTTACAACTCGTTTTTATGGGAGCTGGCCGCAAAATCGCAGAATGGCTTCAGGCCCTGTTCTGGTTCCGGGGTCAGGCTGAGCCTGTGGTTAATTTTTCTTTCTGATGGGAAAATAGAGTGACCTGTGCCTGTCCCAACACCAAGAGCTAGTCTCTCGTTGGTTCAACGTCTTCCCGTTTATCCTCAGGACAAATTGCAACCTGTACGGAACAGGATGTTAAAGGTGCTGATGCTCCAAGTAGGGAGCTTGCTAGTAAAGCGGCTGGAATGGCGAACCCGGGCACAAGGAGATGAGAAATGAGGTGCGTTTTAGAAACCTTTCCCCATCACACGGTGTACCATCTTCTGGGTTTCTCATGCATGTTTTTGATGTAGGAAGATGCCCTTGAAACTGGAGATTTGGGACCCATGCGATGGGTACCACGCAGTATTACTTTAAAGGGTCTGCATTTGCTCACCCAACCTCACCGAACCTCTCAGCCCCAAGAGTGTCCACCCTTATGTCTCATCCAGCTGTGCGTCTAGATATGGTCAATCCAGGTTGCATCACAGCCCCTGAACGCATTGTGTAAGAATTTCTCTCTCTTTCACTGTCTTTGTTTCATGGGTGTTTCAAAGTAATTTATTTTTATAATGGGGTTTAGCTGCTTTTCACTGCTGTGTTTATGCCGCTTTACACCCACTTGACACACTAACAGAGAGATATCAATACATAGGTTTTACGATTATTACTAGTCAGATATATTCTTGTGCGGTGAATAGGGCGTGTTGAGTACAGTTCTCTGAGCAAGGAGTAGGTCTTGTCTATTACATATTGGGTTTATGGAACGGTATCTGAGCTAATTTGAAACCCTTGTTTTATGTATCACCCCACCTCACCTTTCCCTTTAAGCAGCCATAGTGTGTTTTCTGCATGTGTGACTCTGTTCTGTTTTGTAATTCAGTTCAAGTGTAACGGTTTTTACATTCCCTCTATCAGTGATACCTTATGAGAAGTGTCCTTTTCTGTGTGACTTATTTCACTTAGAATCGTCGTACCTAAATCCACTCATCATGCTGCTAGTAACCTTACGACATTGATTTCCTGGCTGAGTGATATTCCATTGTACATAAGGACCACAACTTCTTTATCCATTTTTCTCTTTCCTGGGATATTTAAGGTGGAATGAAGTGGAGGTCCTGGTCAACAGAGCAGCCCTAAACTTTGGGGTGCTTGTGTCTTGCTGATTTTTCATTTTCCCAATTTATACCCCCATGAGTGGAAATGCCCTATGCTCTCTAAGCTGTGTTTTTCAGATGTTTCAGGACTCACCGGACTCTTCTCCAGAGTGGCTCTTGGCAATTTACATCCCGCCCATCAGTGTAGCAAGGCTCCCATTTCTCCATGGCCTGTCCTGCATTTCTGGTTTTGACACTTTTTTCAGCATGGCCCTTTTGACCGATGGGAAGCGAGACTTCTTTGTAGCGCTGATTTGCCTTTCCAGGTTGCTTGGTTGGCCAAAAAGGGCGTATGCGTTTTTTCCTGAATATATTCAGGAAAAAACGCATACGCCCTTTTTGGCCAAGGGCATCATTGTCAACGTTTTGCCGCTTTTCATGTGCTTTAAAGGCGATTCGTATCTACCTCCTGAAATCTGTTTCCTGCAATTCTGCCTTGATTTCAAATCCTCTTCTTTGCCTTCCCTCAATATACTTGTGGACGAGAGTTATCATTTATAACTCTGCAGGTTTGTGAATTGCAGTGCCCTGAACCTCCATTTTACAACTCGTTTTTATGGGAGCTGGCCGCAAAATCGCAGAATGGCTTCAGGCCCTGTTCTGGTTCCGGGGGGCAGGCTGAGTCTGTGGTTAATTCTTCTTTCTGATGGGAAAATAGAGTGACCTGTGCCTGTCCCAACACCAAGAGCTACTCTCTCATTGGTTCCACGTCTTCCCGTTTATTCTCAGGACAAATTGCAACCTGTACGGAACAGGAGGTTAAAGGTGCTGATGCTCCAAGTAGGGAGCTTGCTAGTAAAGCGGCTGGAATGGCGAACCCGGGCACAAGGAGATGAGAAATGAGGTGCGTTTTAGAAACCTTTCCCCATCACACGATGTACCATCTTCTGGGTTTCTCATGCATGTTTTTGATGTACGAAGATGCCCTTGAACCTGGAGATTTGGGACCCATGCGATGGGTACCACGCAGTATTACTTTAAAGGGTCTGCGTTTGCTCACCCAACCTCACCAAACCTCTCAGCCCCAAGAGTGTCCACCCTTATGTCTCATCCAGCTGTGGGTCTAGATATGGTCAATCCAGGTTGCATCACAGCCCCTGAACGCATTGTGTAAGAATTTCTCTCTCTTTCACTGCCTTTGTTTCATGGGTGTTTCAAAGTAATTTATTTTTATAATGGGGTTTAGCTGCTTTTCACTGCTGTGTTTATGCCGCTTTACACCCACTTGACACACTAACAGAGAGATATCAATACATAGGTTTTACGATTATTATTAGTCAGATATATTCTTGTGTGGTGAATAGGGCGTGTTGAGTCCAATTCTCTGAGCAAGGAGTAGGTCTTGTCTATTACATATTGGGTTTCTGGAACGGTATCTGAGCTTATTTGATACCCTTGTTTTATGTATCACCCCACCTCACCTTTCCCGTTAAGCAGCCATAGTGTGTTTTCTGCATGTGTGACTCTGTTCTGTTTTGTAATTCAGTTCAAGTGTAACGGTTTTTACATTCCCTCTATCAGTGATACCTTATGAGAAGTGTCCTTTTCTGTGTGACTTATTTCACTTAGAATCGTCGTACCTAAATCCACTCATCATGCTGCTACTAACCTTACGACATTGATTTCATGGCTGAGTGATATTCCATTGTACATAAGGACCACAACTTCTTTATCCATTTTTCTCTTTCCTGGGATATTGAAGGTGGAATGAAGTGGAGGTCCTGGTCAACAGAGCAGCCCTAAACTTTGGGGTGCTTGTGTCTTGCTGATTTTTAATTTTCCCAATTTATACCCCCATGAGTGGAAGTGCCCTATGCTCTCTAAGCTGTGTTTTTCAGATGTTTCAGGACTCACCGGACACTTCTCCGGAGTGGCTCTTGGCAATTTACATCCCGCCCATCAGTGTAGCAAGGCTCCCATTTCTCCATGGCCTGTCCTGCATTTCTGGTTTTGACACTTTTTTCAGCATGGCCCTTTTGACCGATGGGAAGCGAGACTTCTTTGTAGTGCTGATTTGCCTTTCCAGGTTGCTTGGTTGGCCAAAAAGGGCGTATGCGTTTTTTCCTGAATATATTCAGGAAAAAACGCATACGCCCTTTTTGGCCAAGGGCATCATTGTCAACGTTTTGCCGCTTTTCATGTGCTTTAAAGGCGATTCGAATATACCTCCTGAAATCTGTTTCCTGCAATTCTGCCTTGATTTCAAATCCTCTTCTTTGCCTTCCCTCAATATATTTGTGGACGAGAGTTATCATTGATAACTCTGCAGGTTTGTGAATTGCAGTGCCCTGAACCTCCATTTTACAGCTCACTTTTTTGGGAGCTGGCCGCAAAAGCGCAGGATGGCTTCAGGCCCTGTTCTGGTTCCGGTGGGCAGGCTGAGCCTGTGGTTAATTCTTCTTTCTGATGGGAAAATAGAGTGACCTGTGCCTGTCCCAACACCAAGAGCTACTCTCTCATTGGTTCCACGTCTTCCCGTTTATTCTCAGGACAAATTGCAACCTGTACGGAACAGGAGGTTAAAGGTGCTGATGCTCCAAGTAGGGAGCTTGCTAGTAAAGCGGCTGGAATGGCGAACCCGGGCACAAGGAGATGAGAAATGAGGTGCGTTTTAGAAACCTTTCCCCATCACACGATGTACCATCTTCTGGGTTTCTCATGCATGTTTTTGATGTACGAAAATGCCCTTGAACCTGGAGATTTGGGACCCATGCGATGGGTACCACGCAGTATTACTTTAAAGGGTCTGCGTTTGCTCACCCAACCTCACCAAACCTCTCAGCCCCAAGAGTGTCCACCCTTATGTCTCATCCAGCTGTGGGTCTAGATATGGTCAATCCAGGTTGCATCACAGCCCCTGAACGCATTGTGTAAGAATTTCTCTCTCTTTCACTGCCTTTGTTTCATGGGTGTTTCAAAGTAATTTATTTTTATAATGGGGTTTAGCTGCTTTTCACTGCTGTGTTTATGCCGCTTTACACCCACTTGACACACTAACAGAGAGATATCAATACATAGGTTTTACGATTATTATTAGTCAGATATATTCTTGTGCGGTGAATAGGGCGTGTTGAGTCCAATTCTCTGAGCAAGGAGTAGGTCTTGTCTATTACATATTGGGTTTCTGGAACGGTATCTGAGCTTATTTGATACCCTTGTTTTATGTATCACCCCACCTCACCTTTCCCGTTAAGCAGCCATAGTGTGTTTTCTGCATGTGTGACTCTGTTCTGTTTTGTAATTCAGTTCAAGTGTAACGGTTTTTACATTCCCTCTATCAGTGATACCTTATGAGAAGTGTCCTTTTCTGTGTGACTTATTTCACTTAGAATCGTCGTACCTAAATCCACTCATCATGCTGCTACTAACCTTACGACATTGATTTCATGGCTGAGTGATATTCCATTGTACATAAGGACCACAACTTCTTTATCCATTTTTCTCTTTCCTGGGATATTGAAGGTGGAATGAAGTGGAGGTCCTGGTCAACAGAGCAGCCCTAAACTTTGGGGTGCTTGTGTCTTGCTGATTTTTAATTTTCCCAATTTATACCCCCATGAGTGGAAGTGCCCTATGCTCTCTAAGCTGTGTTTTTCAGATGTTTCAGGACTCACCGGACACTTCTCCGGAGTGGCTCTTGGCAATTTACATCCCGCCCATCAGTGTAGCAAGGCTCCCATTTCTCCATGGCCTGTCCTGCATTTCTGGTTTTGACACTTTTTTCAGCATGGCCCTTTTGACCGATGGGAAGCGAGACTTCTTTGTAGTGCTGATTTGCCTTTCCAGGTTGCTTGGTTGGCCAAAAAGGGCGTATGCGTTTTTTCCTGAATATATTCAGGAAAAAACGCATACGCCCTTTTTGGCCAAGGGCATCATTGTCAACGTTTTGCCGCTTTTCATGTGCTTTAAAGGCGATTCGAATATACCTCCTGAAATCTGTTTCCTGCAATTCTGCCTTGATTTCAAATCCTCTTCTTTGCCTTCCCTCAATATATTTGTGGACGAGAGTTATCATTGATAACTCTGCAGGTTTGTGAATTGCAGTGCCCTGAACCTCCATTTTACAGCTCACTTTTTTGGGAGCTGGCCGCAAAAGCGCAGGATGGCTTCAGGCCCTGTTCTGGTTCCGGTGGGCAGGCTGAGCCTGTGGTTAATTCTTTTTTCTGATGGGCAAATAGAGTGACCTGTGCCTGTCCCAACACCAAGAGCTAGTCTCTCGTTGGTTCCCCGTCTTCCCGTTCATCCTCAGGACAAATTGCAACCTATACGGAACAGGAGGTGAAAGGTGCTGATGCTCCAAGTAGGGAGATTGCTGGTAAAGCGGCTGGAATGGCGAACCCGGGCACAAGGAGATGAGAAATGAGGTGCGTTTTAGAAACCTTTCCCCATCACACGGTGTACCATCTTCTGGGTTTCTCATGCATGTTTTCGATATAGGACGATGCCCTTGAACCTGGAGATTTGGGACCCATGCGATGGGTACCACGCAGTATTACTTTAAAGGGTCTGCGTTTGCTCACCCAACCTCACCAAACCTCTCAGCCCCAACAGTGTCCACCCTTATGTCTCATCCAGCTGTGGGTCTAGATATGGTCAATCCAGGTTGCATCCCAGCCCCTGAACACATTGTGTCAGACTTTCTCTCTCTTTCACTGTCTTTGTTTCATGGGTTTTTCTAAGTTATTTATTTTCATAATGGGATTTAGCTGCTTTTCACTGCTGTGTTTATGCCGCTTTACACCCACTTGACACACTAACAGAGAGATATCAATACATAGGTTTTACGATTATTACTAGTCAGATATATTCTTGTGCGGTGAATAGGGCGTGTTGAGTCCAGTTCTCTGAGCAAGGAGTAGGTCTTGTCTATTACATATTGGGTTTATGGAACGGTATCTGAGCTAATTTGAAACCCTTGTTTTATGTATCACCCCACCTCACCTTTCCCGTTAAGCAGCCATAGTGTGTTTTCTGCATGTGTGACTCTGTTCTGTTTTGTAATTCAGTTCAAGTGTAACGGTTTTTACATTCCCTCTATCAGTGATACCTTATGAGAAGTGTCCTTTTCTGTGTGACTTATTTCACTTAGAATCGTCGTACCTAAATCCACTCATCATGCTGCTACTAACCTTACGACATTGATTTCATGGCTGAGTGATATTCCATTGTACATAAGGACCACAACTTCTTTATCCATTTTTCTCTTTCCTGGGATATTGAAGGTGGAATGAAGTGGAGGTCCTG
Source organism: Balaenoptera borealis (assembly GCF_965194805.1). Taxonomy (NCBI): domain Eukaryota; kingdom Metazoa; phylum Chordata; class Mammalia; order Artiodactyla; family Balaenopteridae; genus Balaenoptera; species Balaenoptera borealis. Next base: position 2,274,998 of record NW_028124006.1, read on the forward strand.
GTCAACAGAGCAGCCCTAAACTTTGGGGTGCTTGTGTCTTGCTGATTTTTAATTTTCCCAATTTATACCCCCATGAGTGGAAGTGCCCTATGCTCTCTAAGCTGTGTTTTTCAGATGTTTCAGGACTCACCGGACACTTCTCCAGAGTGGCTCTTGGCAATTTACATCCCGCCCATCAGTGTAGCAAGGCTCCCATTTCTCCATGGCCTGTCCTGCATTTCTGGTTTTGACACTTTTTTCAGCATGGCCCTTTTGACCGATGGGAAGCGAGACTTCTTTGTAGTGCTGATTTGCCTTTCCAGGTTGCTTGGTTGGCCAAAAAGGGCGTATGCGTTTTTTCCTGAATATATTCAGGAAAAAACGCATACGCCCTTTTTAGCCAAGGGCATCATTGTCAACGTTTTGCCGCTTTTCATGTGCTTTAAAGGCGATTCGTATCTACCTCCTGAAATCTGTTTCCTGCAATTCTGCCTTGATTTCAAATCCTCTTCTTTGCCTTCCCTCAATATATTTGTGGACGAGAGTTATCATTTATAACTCTGCAGGTTTGTGAATTGCAGTGCCCTGAACCTCCATTTTACAACTCGTTTTTATGGGAGCTGCCCGCAAAATCGCAGAATGGCTTCAGGCCCTGTTCTGGTTCCGGAGGGCAGGCTGAGCCTGTGGTTAATTCTTCTTTCTGATGGGAAAATAGAGTGACCTGTGCCTGTCCCGACACCAAGAGCTAGTCTCTCGTTGGTTCCCCGTCTTCCCGTTCATCCTCAGGACAAATTGCAACCTGTACGGAACAGGAGGTTAAAGGTGCTGATGCTCCAAGTAGGGAGCTTGCTAGTAAAGCGGCTGGAATGGCGAACCCGGGCACAAGGAGATGAGAAATGAGGTGCGTTTTAGAAACCTTTCCCCATCACACGGTGTACCATCTTCTGGATTTCTCATGCATGTTTTTGATGTACGAAGATGCCCTTGAACCTGGAGATTTGGGACCCATGCGATGGGTACCACGCAGTATTACTTTAAAGGGTCTGCGTTTGCTCACCCAACCTCACCAAACCTCTCAGCCCCAAGAGTGTCCACCCTTATGTCTCATCCAGCTGTGCGTCTAGATATGGTCAATCCAGGTTGCATCACAGCCCCTGAACTCATTGTGTTAGAATTTCTCTCTCTTTCACTGCCTTTGTTTCATGGGTGTTTCAAAGTAATTTATTTTTATAATGGGGTTTAGCTGCTTTTCACTGCTGTGTTTATGCCGCTTTACACCCACTTGACACACTAACAGAGAGATATCAATACATAGGTTTTACGATTATTATTAGTCAGATATATACTTGTGCGGTGAATAGGGCGTGTTGAGTCCAGTTCTCTGAGCAAGGAGTAGGTCTTGTCTATTACATATTGGGTTTATGGAACGGTATCTGAGCTAATTTGATACCCTTGTTTTATGTATCACCCCACCTCACCTTTCCCGTTAAGCAGCCATAGTGTGTTTTCTGCATGTGTGACTCTGTTCTGTTTTGTAATTCAGTTCAAGTGTAACGGTTTTTACATTCCCTCTATCAGTGATACCTTATGAGAAGTGTCCTTTTCTGTGTGACTTATTTCACTTAGAATCGTCGTACCTAAATCCACTCATCATGCTGCTACTAACCTTACGACATTGATTTCATGGCTCAGTGATATTCCATTGTACATAAGGACCACAACTTCTTTATCCATTTTTCTCTTTCGTGGGATATTTAAGGTGGAATGAAGTGGAGGTCCTGGTCAACAGAGCAGCCCTAAACTTTGGGGTGCTTGTGTCTTGCTGATTTTTAATTTTCCCAATTTATACCCCCATGAGTGGAAGTGCCCTATGCTCTCTAAGCTGTGTTTTTCAGATGTTTCAGGACTCACCGGACACTTCTCCGGAGTGGCTCTTGGCAATTTACATCCCGCCCATCAGTGTAGCAAGGCTCCCATTTCTCCATGGCCTGTCCTGCATTTCTGGTTTTGACACTTTTTTCAGCATGGCCCTTTTGACCGATGGGAAGCGAGACTTCTTTGTAGCGCTGATTTGCCTTTCCAGGTTGCTTAGTTGGCCAAAAAGGGCGTATGCGTTTTTTCCTGAATATATTCAGGAAAAAACGCATAGGCCCTTTTTGGCCAAGGGCATCATTGTCAACTTTTTGCCGCTTTTCATGTGCTTTAAAGGCGATTCGAATATACCTCCTGAAATCTGTTTCCTGCAATTCTGCCTTGATTTCAAATCCTCTTCTTTGCCTTCCCTCAATATATTTGTGGACGAGAGTTATCATTTATAACTCTGCAGGTTTGTGAATTGCAGTGCCCTGAACCTCCATTTTACAGCTCGCTTTTTTGGGAGCTGGCCGCAAAAGCGCAGGATGGCTTCAGGCCCTGTTCTGGTTCCGGTGGGCAGGCTGAGCCTGTGGTTAATTCTTCTTTCTGATGGGCAAATAGAGTGACCTGTGCCTGTCCCAACACCAAGAGCTAGTCTCTCGTTGGTTCCCCGTCTTCCCGTTCATCCTCAGGACAAATTGCAACCTGTACGGAACAGGAGGTGAAAGGTGCTGATGCTCCAAGTAGGGAGATTGCTGGTAAAGCGGCTGGAATGGCGAACCCGGGCACAAGGAGATGAGAAATGAGGTGCGTTTTAGAAACCTTTCCCCATCACACGGTGTACCATCTTCTGGGTTTCTCATGCATGTTTTCGATATAGGAAGATGCCCTTGAACCTGGAGATTTGGGACCCATGCGATGGGTACCACGCAGTATTACTTTAAAGGGTCTGCGTTTGCTCACCCAACCTCACCAAACCTCTCAGCCCCAACAGTGTCCACCCTTATGTCTCATCCAGCTGTGGGTCTAGATATGGTCAATCCAGGTTGCATCCCAGCCCCTGAACACATTGTGTCAGACTTTCTCTCTCTTTCACTGTCTTTGTTTCATGGGTTTTTCTAAGTTATTTATTTTCATAATGGGATTTAGCTGCTTTTCACTGCTGTGTTTATGCCGCTTTACACCCACTTGACACACTAACAGAGAGATATCAATACATAGGTTTTATGATTATTACTAGTCAGATATATTCTTGTGCGGTGAATAGGGCGTGTTGAGTCCAGTTCTCTGAGCAAGGAGTAGGTCTTGTCTATTACATATTGGGTTTATGGAACGGTATCTGAGCTAATTTGATACCCTTGTTTTATGTATCACCCCACCTCACCTTTCCCGTTAGGCAGCCATAGTGTGTTTTCTGCATGTGTGACTCTGTTCTGTTTTGTAATTCAGTTCAAGTGTAACGGTTTTTACATTCCCTCTATCAGTGATACCTTATGAGAAGTGTCCTTTTCTGTGTGACTTATTTCACTTAGAATCGTCGTACCTAAATCCACTCATCATGCTGCTAGTAACCTTACGACATTGATTTCATGGCTGAGTGATATTCCATTGTACATAAGGACCACAACTTCTTTATCCATTTTTCTCTTTCCTGGGATATTGAAGGTGGAATGAAGTGGAGGTCCTGGTCAACAGAGCAGCCCTAAACTTTGGGGTGCTTGTGTCTTGCTGATTTTTAATTTTCCCAATTTATACCCCCATGAGTGGAAGTGCCCTATGCTCTCTAAGCTGTGTTTTTCAGATGTTTCAGGACTCACCGGACACTTCTCCGGAGTGGCTGTTGGCAATTTACATCCCGCCCATCAGTGTAGCAAGGCTCCCATTTCTCCATGGCCTGTCCTGCATTTCTGGTTTTGACACTTTTTTCAGCATGGCCCTTTTGACCGATGGGAAGCGAGACTTCTCTGTAGCGCTGATTTGCCTTTCCAGGTTGCTTGGTTGGCCAAAAAGGGCGTATGCGTTTTTTCCTGAATATATTCAGGAAAAAACGCATACGCCCTTTTTGGCCAAGGGCATCATTGTCAACGTTTTGCCGCTTTTCATGTGCTTTAAAGGCGATTCGTATCTACCTCCTGAAATCTGTTTCCTGCAATTCTGCCTTGATTTCAAATCCTCTTCTTTGCCTTCCCTCAATATATTTGTGGACGAGAGTTATCATTTATAACTCTGCAGGTTTGTGAATTGCAGTGCCCTGAACCTCCATTTTACAACTCGTTTTTATGGGAGCTGCCCGCAAAATCGCAGAATGGCTTCAGGCCCTGTTCTGGTTCCGGGGGGCAGGCTGAGCCTGTGGTTAATTCTTCTTTCTGATGGGAAAATAGAGTGACCTGTGCCTGTCCCAACACCACGAGCTAGTCTCTCGTTGGTTCCCCGTCTTCCCGTTCATCCTCAGGACAAATTGCAACCTGTACGGAACAGGAGGTTAAAGGTGCTGATGCTCCAAGTAGGGAGCTTGCTAGTAAAGCGGCTGGAATGGCGAACCCGGGCACAAGGAGATGAGAAATGAGGTGCGTTTTAGAAACCTTTCCCCATCACACGGTGTACCATCTTCTGGATTTCTCATGCATGTTTTTGATGTACGAAGATGCCCTTGAACCTGGAGATTTGGGACCCATGCGATGTGTACCACGCAGTATTACTTTAAAGGGTCTGCGTTTGCTCACCCAACCTCACCAAACCTCTCAGCCCCAAGAGTGTCCACCCTTATGTCTCATCCAGCTGTGCGTCTAGATATAGTCAATCCAGGTTGCATCACAGCCCCTGAACGCATTGTGTAAGAATTTCTCTCTCTTTCACTGCCTTTGTTTCATGGGTGTTTCAAAGTAATTTATTTTTATAATGGGGTTTAGCTGCTTTTCACTGCTGTGTTTATGCCGCTTTACACCCACTTGACACACTAACAGAGAGATATCAATACATAGGTTTTACGATTATTATTAGTCAGATATATTCTTGTGCGGTGAATAGGGCGTGTTGAGTCCAGTTCTCTGAGCAAGGAGTAGGTCTTGTCTATTACATATTGCGTTTCTGGAACGGTATCTGAGCTAATTTGATACCCTTGTTTTATGTATCACCCCACCTCACCTTTCCCGTTAAGCAGCCATAGTGTGTTTTCTGCATGTGTGACTCTGTTCTGTTTTGTAATTCAGTTCAAGTGTAACGGTTTTTACATTCCCTCTATCAGTGATACCTTATGAGAAGTGTCCTTTTCTGTGTGACTTATTTCACTTAGAATCGTCGTACCTAAATCCACTCATCATGCTGCTACTAACCTTACGACACTGATTTCCTGGCTGAGTGATATTCCATTGTACATAAGGACCACAACTTCTTTATCCATTTTTCTCTTTCCTGGGATATTTAAGGTGGAATGAAGTGGAGGTCCTGGTCAACAGAGCAGCCCTAAACTTTGGGGTGCTTGTGTCTTGCTGATTTTTAATTTTCCCAATTTATACCCCCATGAGTGGAAGTGCCCTATGCTCTCTAAGCTGTGTTTTTCAGATGTTTCAGGACTCACCGGACACTTCTCCAGAGTGGCTCTTGGCAATTTACATCCCGCCCATCAGTGTAGCAAGGCTCCCATTTCTCCATGGCCTGTCCTGCATTTCTGGTTTTGACACTTTTTTCAGCATGGCCCTTTTGACCGATGGGAAGCGAGACTTCTTTGAAGCGCTGATTTGCATTTCCAGGTTGCTTGGTTGGCCACAAAGGGCGTATGCGTTTTTTCCTGAATATATTCAGGAAAAAACGCATACGCCCTTTTTGGCCAAGGGCATCATTGTCAACGTTTTGCCGCTTTTCATGTGCTTTAAAGGCGATTCGTATCTACCTCCTGAAATCTGTTTCGTGCAATTCTGCCTTGATTTCAAATCCTCTTCTTTGCCTTCCCTCAATATATTTGTGGACGAGAGTTATCATTTATAACTCTGCAGGTTTGTGAATTGCAGTGCCCTGAACCTCCATTTTACAACTCGCTTTTTTGGGAGCTGGCCGCAAAAGCGCAGGATGGCTTCAGGCCCTGTTCTGGTTCCGGGGGGCAGGCTGAGCCTGTGGTTAATTCTTCTTCCTGATGGGAAAATGGAGTGACCTGTGCCTGTCCCAACACCAAGAGCTAGTCTCTCGTTGGTTCCCCGTCTTCCCGTTCATCCTCAGGACAAATTGCAACCTGTACGGAACAGGAGCTTAAAGGTGCTGATGCTCCAATTAGGGAGATTGCTAGTAAAGCGGCTGGAATGGCGAACCCGGGCACAAGGAGATGAGAAATGAGGTGCGTTTTAGAAACCTTTCCCCATCACACGGTGTACCATCTTCTGGGTTTCTCATGCATGTTTTCGATGTAGGAAGATGCCCTTGAACCTGGAGATTTGGGACCCATGCGATGGGTACCACGCAGTATTACTTTAAAGGGTCTGCGTTTGCTCACCCAACCTCACCAAACCTCTCAGCCCCAAGAGTGTCCACCCTTATGTCTCATCCAGCTGTGGGTCTAGATATGGTCAATCCAGGTTGCATCACAGCCCCTGAACTCATTGTGTAAGAATTTCTATCTCTTTCACTGTCGTTGTTTCCTGGGTTTTTCAAAGTAATTTATTTTCATAATGGGGTTTAGCTGCTTTTCACGGCTGTGTTTATGCCGCTTTACACCCACTTGACACACTAACAGAGAGATATCAATACATAGGTTTTAAGATTATTACTAGTCAGATATATTCTTGTGCGGTGAATAGGGCGTGTTGAGTCCAGTTCTCTGAGCAAGGAGTAGGTCTTGTCTACTACATATTGGGTTTATGGAACGGTATCTGAGCTAATTTGATACCCTTGTTTTATGTATCACCCCACCTCACCTTTCCCGTTAAGCAGCCATAGTGTGTTTTCTGCATGTGTGACTCTGTTCTGTTTTGTAATTCAGTTCAAGTGTAACGGTTTTTACATTCCCTCTATCAGTGATACCTTATGAGAAGTGTCCTTTTCTGTGTGACTTATTTCACTTAGAATCGTCGTACCTAAATCCACTCATCATGCTGCTCCTAACCTTATGACATTGATTTCATGGCTGAGTGATATTCCATTGTACATAAGGACCACAACTTCTTTATCCATTTTTCTCTTTCCTGGGATATTAAAGGTGGAATGAAGTGGAGGTCCTTGTCAACAGAGCAGCCCTCACCTTTGGGGTGCTTGTGTCTTGCTGATTTTTCATTTTCCCAATTTATACCCCCATGAGTGGAAGTGCCCTATGCTCTCTAAGCTGTGTTTTTCAGATGTTTCAGGACACACCGTACACTTCTCCAGAGTGGCTGTTGGCAATTTACATCCCGCCCATCAGTGTAGCAAGGCTCCCGTTTCTCCATGGCCTGTCCTGCATTTCTGGTTTTGACACTTTTTTCAGCATGGCCCTTTTGACCGATGGGAAGCGTGACTTCTCTGTAGCGCTGATTTGCCTTTCCAGGTTGCTTGGTTGGCCAAAAAGGGCGTATGCGTTTTTTCCTGAATATATTCAGGAAAAAACGCATACGCCCTTTTTGGCCAAGGGCATCATTGTCAACGTTTTGCCGCTTTTCATGTGCTTTAAAGGCGATTCGTATCTACCTCCTGAAATCTGTTTCGTGCAATTCTGCCTTGATTTCAAATCCTCTTCTTTGCCTTCCCTCAATATATTTGTGGACGAGAGTTATCATTTATAACTCTGCAGGTTTGTGAATTGCAGTGCCCTGAACCTCCATTTTACAACTCGCTTTTTTGGGAGCTGGCCGCAAAAGCACAGGATGGCTTCAGGCCCTGTTCTGGTTCTGGGGGGCAGGCTGAGCCTGTGGTTAATTCTTCTTCCTGATGGGAAAATAGAGTGACCTGTGCCTGTCCCAACACCAAGAGCTAGTCTCTCGTTGGTTCTCCGTCTTCCCGTTCATCCTCAGGACAAATTGCAACCTGTACGGAACAGGAGCTTAAAGGTGCTGATGCTCCAAGTAGGGAGATTGCTAGTAAAGCGGCTGGAATGGCGAACCCGGGCACAAGGAGATGAGAAATGAGGTGCGTTTTAGAAACCTTTCCCCATCACACGGTGTACCATCTTCTGGGTTTCTCATGCATGTTTTCGATGTAGGAAGATGCCCTTGAACCTGGAGATATGGGACCCATGCGATGGGTACCACGCAGTATTACTTTAAAGGGTCTGCATTTGCTCACCCAACCTCACCAAACCTCTCAGCCCCAAGAGTGTCCACCCTTATGTCTCATCCAGCTGTGGGTCTAGATATGGTCAATCCAGGTTGCATCACAGCCCCTGAACTCATTGTGTAAGAATTTCTATCTCTTTCACTGTCGTTGTTTCATGGGTTTTTCAAAGTAATTTATTTTCATAATGGGGTTTAGCTGCTTTTCACGGCTGTGTTTATGCCCCTTTACACCCACTTGACACACTAACAGAGAGATATCAATACATAGGTTTTAAGATTATTACTAGTCAGATATATTCTTGTGCGGTGAATAGGGCGTGTTGAGTCCAGTTCTCTGAGCAAGGAGTAGGTCTTGTCTACTACATATTAGGTTTATGGAACGGTATCTGAGCTAATTTGATACCCTTGTTTTATGTATCACCCCACCTCACCTTTCCCGTTAAGCAGCCATAGTGTGTTTTCTGCATGTGTGACTCTGTTCTGTTTTGTAATTCAGTTCAAGTGTAACGGTTTTTACATTCCCTCTATCAGTGATACCTTATGAGAAGTGTCCTTTTCTGTGTGACTTATTTCACTTAGAATCGTCGTACCTAAATCCACTCATCATGCTGCTCCTAACCTTATGACATTGATTTCATGGCTGAGTGATATTCCATTGTACATAAGGACCACAACTTCTTTATCCATTTTTCTCTTTCCTGGGATATTTAAGGTGGAATGAAGTGGAGGTCCTTGTCAACAGAGCAGCCCTCAACTTTGGGGTGCTTGTGTCTTGCTGATTTTTCATTTTCCCAATTTATACCCCCATGAGTGGAAGTGCCCTATGCTCTCTAAGCTGTGTTTTTCAGATGTTTCAGGACACACCGTACACTTCTCCAGAGTGGCTGTTGGCAATTTACATCCCGCCCATCAGTGTAGCAAGGCTCCCGTTTCTCCATGGCCTGTCCTGCATTTCTGGTTTTGACACTTTTTTCAGCATGGCCCTTTTGACCGATGGGAAGCGTGACTTCTCTGTAGCGCTGATTTGCCTTTCCAGGTTGCTTGGTTGGCCAAAAAGGGCGTATGCGTTTTTTCCTGAATATATTCAGGAAAAAACGCATACGCCCTTTTTGGCCAAGGGCATCATTGTCAACGTTTTGCCGCTTTTCATGTGCTTTAAAGGCGATTCGTATCTACCTCCTGAAATCTGTTTCGTGCAATTCTGCCTTGATTTCAAATCCTCTTCTTTGCCTTCCCTCAATATATTTGTGGACGAGAGTTATCATTTATAACTCTGCAGGTTTGTGAATTGCAGTGCCCTGAACCTCCATTTTACAACTCGCTTTTTTGGGAGCTGGCCGCAAAAGCGCAGGATGGCTTCAGGCCCTGTTCTGGTTCCGGGGGGCAGGCTGAGCCTGTGGTTAATTCTTCTTCCTGATGGGAAAATAGAGTGACCTGTGCCTGTCCCAACACCAAGAGCTAGTCTCTCGTTGGTTCCCCGTCTTCCCGTTCATCCTCAGAACAAATTGCAACCTGTACGGAACAGGAGGTTAAAGGTGCTGATGCTCCAAGTAGGGAGATTGCTAGTAAAGTGGCTGGAATGGCGAACCCGGGCACAAGGAGATGAGAAATGAGGTGCGTTTTAGAAAACTTTCCCCATCACACGGTGTACCATCTTCTGGGTTTCTCATGCATGTTTTCGATGTAGGAAGATGCCCTTGAACCTGGAGATTTGGGACCCATGCGATGGGTACCACGCAGTATTACTTTAAAGGGTCTGCGTTTGCTCACCCAACCTCACCAAACCTCTCAGCCCCAAGAGTGTCCACCCTTATGTCTCATCCAGCTGTGGGTCTAGATATGGTCAATCCAGGTTGCATCACAGCCCCTGAACTCATTGTGTAAGAATTTCTATCTCTTTCACTGTCGTTGTTTCATGGGTTTTTCAAAGTAATTTATTTTCATAATGGGGTTTAGCTGCTTTTCACGGCTGTGTTTATGCCGCTTTACACCCACTTGACACACTAACAGAGAGATATCAATACATAGGTTTTAAGATTATTACTAGTCAGATATATTCTTGTGCGGTGAATAGGGCGTGTTGAGTCCAGTTCTCTGAGCAAGGAGTAGGTCTTGTCTACTACATATTGGGTTTATGGAACGGTATCTGAGCTAATTTGATACCCTTGTTTTATGTATCACCCCACCTCACCTTTCCCGTTAAGCAGCCATAGTGTGTTTTCTGCATGTGTGACTCTGTTCTGTTTTGTAATTCAGTTCAAGTGTAACGGTTTTTACATTCCCTCTATCAGTGATACCTTATGAGAAGTGTCCTTTTCTGTGTGACTTATTTCACTTAGAATCGTCGTACCTAAATCCACTCATCATGCTGCTCCTAACCTTATGACATTGATTTCATGGCTGAGTGATATTCCATTGTACATAAGGACCACAACTTCTTTATCCATTTTTCTCTTTCCTGGGATATTTAAGGTGGAATGAAGTGGAGGTCCTTGTCAACAGAGCAGCCCTCAACTTTGGGGTGCTTGTGTCTTGCTGATTTTTCATTTTCCCAATTTATACCCCCATGAGTGGAAGTGCCCTATGCTCTCTAAGCTGTGTTTTTCAGATGTTTCAGGACTCACCGGACTCTTCTCCAGAGTGGCTCTTGGCAATTTACATCCCGCCCATCAGTGTAGCAAGGCTCCCATTTCTCCATGGCCTGTCCTGCATTTCTGGTTTTGACACTTTTTTCAGCATGGCCCTTTTGACCGATGGGAAGCGAGACTTCTTTGTAGCGCTGATTTGCCTTTCCAGGTTGCTTGGTTGGCCAAAAAGGGCGTATGCGTTTTTTCCTGAATATATTCAGGAAAAAACGCATACGCCCTTTTTGGCCAAGGGCATCATTGTCAACGTTTTGCCGCTTTTCATGTGCTTTAAAGGCGATTCGTATCTACCTCCTGAAATCTGTTTCCTGCAATTCTGCCTTGATTTCAAATCCTCTTCTTTGCCTTCCCTCAATATACTTGTGGACGAGAGTTATCATTTATAACTCTGCAGGTTTGTGAATTGCAGTGCCCTGAACCTCCATTTTACAACTCGTTTTTATGGGAGCTGGCCGCAAAATCGCAGAATGGCTTCAGGCCCTGTTCTGGTTCCGGGGGGCAGGCTGAGTCTGTGGTTAATTCTTCTTTCTGATGGGAAAATAGAGTGACCTGTGCCTGTCCCAACACCAAGAGCTACTCTCTCATGGGTTCCACGTCTTCCCGTTTATTCTCAGGACAAATTGCAACCTGTACGGAACAGGAGGTTAAAGGTGCTGATGCTCCAAGTAGGGAGCTTGCTAGTAAAGCGGCTGGAATGGCGAACCCGGGCACAAGGAGATGAGAAATGAGGTGCGTTTTAGAAACCTTTCCCCATCACACGATGTACCATCTTCTGGGTTTCTCATGCATGTTTTTGATGTACGAAGATGCCCTTGAACCTGGAGATTTGGGACCCATGCGATGGGTACCACGCAGTATTACTTTAAAGGGTCTGCGTTTGCTCACCCAACCTCACCAAACCTCTCAGCCCCAAGAGTGTCCACCCTTATGTCTCATCCAGCTGTGCGTCTAGATATGGTCAATCCAGGTTGCATCACAGCCCCTGAACGCATTGTGTAAGAATTTCTCTCTCTTTCACTGCCTTTGTTTCATGGGTGTTTCAAAGTAATTTATTTTTATAATGGGGTTTAGCTGCTTTTCACTGCTGTGTTTATGCCGCTTTACACCCACTTGACACACTAACAGAGAGATATCAATACATAGGTTTTACGATTATTATTAGTCAGATATATTCTTGTGCGGTGAATAGGGCGTGTTGAGTCCAATTCTCTGAGCAAGGAGTAGGTCTTGTCTATTACATATTGGGTTTCTGGAACGGTATCTGAGCTTATTTGATACCCTTGTTTTATGTATCACCCCACCTCACCTTTCCCGTTAAGCAGCCATAGTGTGTTTTCTGCATGTGTGACTCTGTTCTGTTTTGTAATTCAGTTCAAGTGTAACGGTTTTTACATTCCCTCTATCAGTGATACCTTATGAGAAGTGTCCTTTTCTGTGTGACTTATTTCACTTAGAATCGTCGTACCTAAATCCACTCATCATGCTGCTACTAACCTTACGACATTGATTTCCTGGCTGAGTGATATTCCATTGTACATAAGGACCACAACTTCTTTATCCATTTTTCTCTTTCCTGGGATATTTAAGGTGGAATGAAGTGGAGGTCCTGGTCAACAGAGCAGCCCTAAACTTTGGGGTGCTTGTGTCTTGCTGATTTTTAATTTTCCCAATTTATACCCCCATGAGTGGAAGTGCCCTATGCTCTCTAAGCTGTGTTTTTCAGATGTTTCAGGACTCACCGGACACTTCTCCGGAGTGGCTCTTGGCAATTTACATCCCGCCCATCAGTGTAGCAAGGCTCCCATTTCTCCATGGCCTGTCCTGCATTTCTGGTTTTGACACTTTTTTCAGCATGGCCCTTTTGACCGATGGGAAGCGAGACTTCTTTGTAGCGCTGATTTGCCTTTCCAGGTTGCTTGGTTGGCCAAAAAGGGCGTATGCGTTTTTTCCTGAATATATTCAGGAAAAAACGCATACGCCCTTTTTGGCCAAGGGCATCATTGTCAACGTTTTGCCGCTTTTAATGTGCTTTAAAGGCGATTCGAATATACCTCCTGAAATCTGTTTCCTGCAATTCTGCCTTGATTTCAAATCCTCTTCTTTGCCTTCCCTCAATATATTTGTGGACGAGAGTTATCATTGATAACTCTGCAGGTTTGTGAATTGCAGTGCCCTGAACCTCCATTTTACAGCTCGCTTTTTTGGGAGCTGGCCGCAAAAGCGCAGGATGGCTTCAGGCCCTGTTCTGGTTCCGGTGGGCAGGCTGAGCCTGTGGTTAATTCTTTTTTCTGATGGGCAAATAGAGTGACCTGTGCCTGTCCCAACACCAAGAGCTAGTCTCTCGTTGGTTCCCCGTCTTCCCGTTCATCCTCAGGACAAATTGCAACCTGTACGGAACAGGAGGTGAAAGGTGCTGATGCTCCAAGTAGGGAGATTGCTGGTAAAGCGGCTGGAATGGCGAACCCGGGCACAAGGAGATGAGAAATGAGGTGCGTTTTAGAAACCTTTCCCCATCACACGGTGTACCATCTTCTGGGTTTCTCATGCATGTTTTCGATATAGGAAGATGCCCTTGAACCTGGAGATTTGGGACCCATGCGATGGGTACCACGCAGTATTACTTTAAAGGGTCTGCGTTTGCTCACCCAACCTCACCAAACCTCTCAGCCCCAACAGTGTCCACCCTTATGTCTCATCCAGCTGTGGGTCTAGATATGGTCAATCCAGGTTGCATCCCAGCCCCTGAACACATTGTGTCAGACTTTCTCTCTCTTTCACTGTCTTTGTTTCATGGGTTTTTCTAAGTTATTTATTTTCATAATGGGATTTAGCTGCTTTTCACTGCTGTGTTTATGCCGCTTTACACCCACTTGACACACTAACAGAGAGATATCAATACATAGGTTTTACGATTATTACTAGTCAGATATATTCTTGTGCGGTGAATAGGGCGTGTTGAGTCCAGTTCTCTGAGCAAGGAGTAGGTCTTGTCTATTACATATTGGGTTTATGGAACGGTATCTGAGCTAATTTGATACCCTTGTTTTATGTATCACCCCACCTCACCTTTCCCGTTAAGCAGCCATAGTGTGTTTTCTGCATGTGTGACTCTGTTCTGTTTTGTAATTCAGTTCAAGTGTAACGGTTTTTACATTCCCTCTATCAGTGATACCTTATGAGAAGTGTCCTTTTCTGTGTGACTTATTTCACTTAGAATCGTCGTACCTAAATCCACTCATCATGCTGCTACTAACCTTACGACATTGATTTCATGGCTGAGTGATATTCCATTGTACATAAGGACCACAACTTCTTTATCCATTTTTCTCTTTCCTGGGATATTGAAGGTGGAATGAAGTGGAGGTCCTGGTCAACAGAGCAGCCCTAAACTTTGGGGTGCTTGTGTCTTGCTGATTTTTAATTTTCCCAATTTATACCCCCATGAGTGGAAGTGCCCTATGCTCTCTAAGCTGTGTTTTTCAGATGTTTCAGGACTCACCGGACACTTCTCCAGAGTGGCTCTTGGCAATTTACATCCCGCCCATCAGTGTAGCAAGGCTCCCATTTCTCCATGGCCTGTCCTGCATTTCTGGTTTTGACACTTTTTTCAGCATGGCCCTTTTGACCGATGGGAAGCGAGACTTCTTTGTAGCGCTGATTTGCCTTTCCAGGTTGCTTGGTTGGCCAAAAAGGGCGTATGCGTTTTTTCCTGAATATATTCAGGAAAAAACGCATACGCCCTTTTTGGCCAAGGGCATCATTGTCAACGTTTTGCCGCTTTTCATGTGCTTTAAAGGCGATTCGTATCTACCTCCTGAAATCTGTTTCCTGCAATTCTGCCTTGATTTCAAATCCTCTTCTTTGCCTTCCCTCAATATATTTGTGGACGAGAGTTATCATTTATAACTCTGCAGGTTTGTGAATTGCAGTGCCCTGAACCTCCATTTTACAACTCGTTTTTATGGGAGCTGCCCGCAAAATCGCAGAATGGCTTCAGGCCCTGTTCTGGTTCCGGTGGGCAGGCTGAGTCTGTGGTTAATTCTTCTTTCTGATGGGAAAATAGAGTGACCTGTGCCTGTCCCGACACCAAGAGCTAGTCTCTCGTTGGTTCCCCGTCTTCCCGTTCATCCTCAGGACAAATTGCAACCTGTACGGAACAGGAGGTGAAAAGTGCTGATGCTCCAAGTAGGGAGATTGCTGGTAAAGCGGCTGGAATGGCGAACCCGGGCACAAGGAGATGAGAAATGAGGTGCGTTTTAGAAACCTTTCCCCATCACACGGTGTACCATCTTCTGGGTTTCTCATGCATGTTTTCGATATAGGAAGATGCCCTTGAACCTGGAGATTTGGGACCCATGCGATGGGTACCACGCAGTATTACTTTAAAGGGTCTGCGTTTGCTCACCCAACCTCACCAAACCTCTCAGCCCCAACAGTGTCCACCCTTATGTCTCATCCAGCTGTGGGTCTAGATATGGTCAATCCAGGTTGCATCCCAGCCCCTGAACACATTGTGTCAGACTTTCTCTCTCTTTCACTGTCTTTGTTTCATGGGTTTTTCTAAGTTATTTATTTTCATAATGGGATTTAGCTGCTTTTCACTGCTGTGTTTATGCCGCTTTACACCCACTTGACACACTAACAGAGAGATATCAATACATAGGTTTTATGATTATTACTAGTCAGATATATTCTTGTGCGGTGAATAGGGCGTGTTGAGTCCAGTTCTCTGAGCAAGGAGTAGGTCTTGTCTATTACATATTGGGTTTCTGGAACGGTATCTGAGCTAATTTGATACCCTTGTTTTATGTATCACCCCACCTCACCTTTCCCGTTAAGCAGCCATAGTGTGTTTTCTGCATGTGTGACTCTGTTCTGTTTTGTAATTCAGTTCAAGTGTAACGGTTTTTACATTCCCTCTATCAGTGATACCTTATGAGAAGTGTCCTTTTCTGTGTGACTTATTTCACTTAGAATCGTCGTACCTAAATCCACTCATCATGCTGCTACTAACCTTACGACATTGATTTCCTGGCTGAGTGATATTCCATTGTACATAAGGACCACAACTTCTTTATCCATTTTTCTCTTTCCTGGGATATTGAAGGTGGAATGAAGTGGAGGTCCTTGTCAACAGAGCAGCCCTCAACTTTGGGGTGCTTGTGACTTGCTGATTTTTCATTCTCCCAATTTATACCCCCATGAGTGGAAGTGCCCTATGCTCTCTAAGCTGTGTTTTTCAGATGTTTCAGGACACACCGTACACTTCTCCAGAGTGGCTGTTCGCAATTTACATCCCGCCCATCAGTGTAGCAAGGCTCCCATTTCTCCATGGCCTGTCCTGCATTTCTGGTTTTGACACTTTTTTCAGCATGGCCCTTTTGACCGATGGGAAGCGAGACTTCTTTGAAGCGCTGATTTGCATTTCCAGGTTGCTTGGTTGGCCACAAAGGGCGTATGCGTTTTTTCCTGAATATATTCAGGAAAAAACGCATACGCCCTTTTTGGCCAAGGGCATCATTGTCAACGTTTTGCCGCTTTTCATGTGCTTTAAAGGCGATTCGTATCTACCTCCTGAAATCTGTTTCCTGCAATTCTGCCTTGATTTCAAATCCTCTTCTTTGCCTTCCCTCAATATATTTGTGGACGAGAGTTATCATTTATAACTCTGCAGGTTTGTGAATTGCAGTGCCCTGAACCTCCATTTTACAACTCGTTTTTATGGGAGCTGGCCGCAAAATCGCAGAATGGCTTCAGGCCCTGTTCTGGTTCCGGGGTCAGGCTGAGCCTGTGGTTAATTTTTCTTTCTGATGGGAAAATAGAGTGACCTGTGCCTGTCCCAACACCAAGAGCTAGTCTCTCGTTGGTTCAACGTCTTCCCGTTTATCCTCAGGACAAATTGCAACCTGTACGGAACAGGATGTTAAAGGTGCTGATGCTCCAAGTAGGGAGCTTGCTAGTAAAGCGGCTGGAATGGCGAACCCGGGCACAAGGAGATGAGAAATGAGGTGCGTTTTAGAAACCTTTCCCCATCACACGGTGTACCATCTTCTGGGTTTCTCATGCATGTTTTTGATGTAGGAAGATGCCCTTGAAACTGGAGATTTGGGACCCATGCGATGGGTACCACGCAGTATTACTTTAAAGGGTCTGCATTTGCTCACCCAACCTCACCGAACCTCTCAGCCCCAAGAGTGTCCACCCTTATGTCTCATCCAGCTGTGGGTCTAGATATGGTCAATCCAGGTTGCATCACAGCCCCTGAACGCATTGTGTAAGAATTTCTCTCTCTTTCACTGCCTTTGTTTCATGGGTGTTTCAAAGTAATTTATTTTTATAATGGGGTTTAGCTGCTTTTCACTGCTGTGTTTATGCCGCTTTACACCCACTTGACACACTAACAGAGAGATATCAATACATAGGTTTTACGATTATTACTAGTCAGATATATTCTTGTGCAGTGAATAGGGCGTGTTGAATACAGTTCTCTGAGCAAGGAGTAGGTCTTGTCTATTACATATTGGGTTTATGGAACGGTATCTGAGCTAATTTGAAACCCTTGTTTTATGTATCACCCCACCTCACCTTTCCCGTTAAGCAGCCATAGTGTGTTTTCTGCATGTGTGACTCTGTTCTGTTTTGTAATTCAGTTCAAGTGTAACGGTTTTTACATTCCCTCTATCAGTGATACCTTATGAGAAGTGTCCTTTTCTGTGTGACTTATTTCACTTAGAATCGTCGTACCTAAATCCACTCATCATGCTGCTACTAACCTTACGACATTGATTTCCTGGCTGAGTGATATTCCATTGTACATAAGGACCACAACTTCTTTATCCATTTTTCTCTTTCCTGGGATATTGAAGGTGGAATGAAGTGGAGGTCCTGGTCAACAGAGCAGCCCTAAACTTTGGGGTGCTTGTGTCTTGCTGATTTTTAATTTTCCCAATTTATACCCCCATGAGTGGAAGTGCCCTATGCTCTCTAAGCTGTGTTTTTCAGATGTTTCAGGACTCACCGGACACTTCTCCGGAGTGGCTCTTGGCAATTTACATCCCGCCCATCAGTGTAGCAAGGCTCCCATTTCTCCATGGCCTGTCCTGCATTTCTGGTTTTGACACTTTTTTCAGCATGGCCCTTTTGACCGATGGGAAGCGAGACTTCTTTGTAGTGCTGATTTGCCTTTCCAGGTTGCTTGGTTGGCCAAAAAGGGCGTATGCGTTTTTTCCTGAATATATTCAGGAAAAAACGCATACGCCCTTTTTGGCCAAGGGCATCATTGTCAACGTTTTGCCGCTTTTCATGTGCTTTAAAGGCGATTCGTATCTACCTCCTGAAATCTGTTTCCTGCAATTCTGCCTTGATTTCAAATCCTCTTCTTTGCCTTCCCTCAATATATTTGTGGACGAGAGTTATCATTTATAACTCTGCAGGTTTGTGAATTGCAGTGCCCTGAACCTCCATTTTACAACTCGTTTTTATGGGAGCTGCCCGCAAAATCGCAGAATGGCTTCAGGCCCTGTTCTGGTTCCGGTGGGCATGCTGAGCCTGTGGTTAATTCTTCTTTCTGATGGGAAAATAGAGTGACCTGTGCCTGTCCCGACACCAAGAGCTAGTCTCTCGTTGGTTCCCCGTCTTCCCGTTCATCCTCAGGACAAATTGCAACCTGTACGGAACAGGAGGTTAAAGGTGCTGATGCTCCAAGTAGGGAGATTGCTAGTAAAGCGGCTGGAATGGCGAACCCGGGCACAAGGAGATGAGAAATGAGGTGCGTTTTAGAAACCTTTCCCCATTACACGGTGTACCATCTTCTGGGTTTCTCATGCATGTTTTCGATGTAGGAAGATGCCCTTGAACCTGGAGATTTGGGACCCATGCGATGGGTACCACGCAGTATTACTTTAAAGGGTCTGCATTTGCTCACCCAACCTCACCAAACCTCTCAGCCCCAAGAGTGTCCACCCTTATGTCTCATCCAGCTGTGGGTCTAGATATGGTCAATCCAGGTTGCATCCCAGCCCCTGAACACATTGTGTCAGACTTTCTCTCTCTTTCACTGTCTTTGTTTCATGGGTTTTTCTAAGTTATTTATTTTCATAATGGGATTTAGCTGCTTTTCACTGCTGTGTTTATGCCGCTTTACACCCACTTGACACACTAACAGAGAGATATCAATACATAGGTTTTACGATTATTACTAGTCAGATATATTCTTGTGCGGTGAATAGGGCGTGTTGAGTCCAGTTCTCTGAGCAAGGAGTAGGTCTTGTCTATTACATATTGGGTTTATGGAACGGTATCTGAGCTAATTTGATACCCTTGTTTTATGTATCACCCCACCTCACCTTTCCCGTTAAGCAGCCATAGTGTGTTTTCTGCATGTGTGACTCTGTTCTGTTTTGTAATTCAGTTCAAGTGTAACGGTTTTTACATTCCCTCTATCAGTGATACCTTATGAGAAGTGTCCTTTTCTGTGTGACTTATTTCACGTAGAATCGTCGTACCTAAATCCACTCATCATGCTGCTAGTAACCTTACGACATTGATTTCCTGGCTGAGTGATATTCCATTGTACATAAGGACCACAACTTCTTTATCCATTTTTCTCTTTCCTGGGATATTGAAGGTGGAATGAAGTGGAGGTCCTTGTCAACAGAGCAGCCCTAAACTTTGGGGTGCTTGTGTCTTGCTGATTTTTAATTTTCCCAATTTATACCCCCATGAGTGGAAGTGCCCTATGCTCTCTAAGCTGTGTTTTTCAGATGTTTCAGGACTCACCGGACACTTCTCCAGAGTGGCTCTTGGCAATTTACATCCCGCCCATCAGTGTAGCAAGGCTCCCATTTCTCCATGGCCTGTCCTGCATTTCTGGTTTTGACACTTTTTTCAGCGTGGCCCTTTTGACCGATGGGAAGCGAGACTTCTCTGTACCGCTGATTTGCCTTTCCAGGTTGCTTGGTTGGCCAAAAAGGGCGTATGCGTTTTTTCCTGAATATATTCAGGGAAAAACGCATACGCCCTTTTTGGCCAAGGGCATCATTGTCAACGTTTTGCCGCTTTTCATGTGCTTTAAAGGCGATTCGTATCTACCTCCTGAAATCTGTTTCCTGCAATTCTGCCTTGATTTCAAATCCTCTTCTTTGCCTTCCCTCAATATATTTGTGGACGAGAGTTATCATTTATAACTCTGCAGGTTTGTGAATTGCAGTGCCCTGAACCTCCATTTTACAACTCGTTTTTATGGGAGCTGCCCGCAAAATCGCAGAATGGCTTCAGGCCCTGTTCTGGTTCCGGGGGGCAGGCTGAGCCTGTGGTTAATTCTTCTTTCTGATGGGAAAATAGAGTGACCTGTGCCTGTCCCAACACCAAGAGCTAGTCTCTCGTTGGTTCCCCGTCTTCCCGTTCATCCTCAGGACAAATTGCAACCTGTACGGAACAGGAGGTTAAAGGTGCTGATGCTCCAAGTAGGGAGCTTGCTAGTAAAGCGGCTGGAATGGCGAACCCGGGCACAAGGAGATGAGAAATGAGGTGCGTTTTAGAAACCTTTCCCCATCACACGGTGTACCATCTTCTGGATTTCTCATGCATGTTTTTGATGTACGAAGATGCCCTTGAACCTGGAGATTTGGGACCCATGCGATGGGTACCACGCAGTATTACTTTAAAGGGTCTGCATTTGCTCACCCAACCTCACCAAACCTCTCAGCCCCAAGAGTGTCCACCCTTATGTCTCATCCAGCTGTGCGTCTAGATATGGTCAATCCAGGTTGCATCACAGCCCCTGAACGCATTGTGTAAGAATTTCTCTCTCTTTCACTGCCTTTGTTTCATGGGTGTTTCAAAGTAATTTATTTTTATAATGGGGTTTAGCTGCTTTTCACTGCTGTGTTTATGCCGCTTTACACCCACTTGACACACTAACAGAGAGATATCAATACATAGGTTTTACGATTATTACTAGTCAGATATATTCTTGTGCGGTGAATAGGGCGTGTTGAGTCCAGTTCTCTGAGCAAGGAGTAGGTCTTGTCTATTACATATTGGGTTTCTGGAACGGTATCTGAGCTTATTTGATACCCTTGTTTTATGTATCACCCCACCTCACCTTTCCCGTTAAGCAGCCATAGTGTGTTTTCTGCATGTGTGACTCTGTTCTGTTTTGTAATTCAGTTCAAGTGTAACGGTTTTTACATTCCCTCTATCAGTGATACCTTATGAGAAGTGTCCTTTTCTGTGTGACTTATTTCACTTAGAATCGTCGTACCTAAATCCACTCATCATGCTGCTACTAACCTTACGACATTGATTTCCTGGCTGAGTGATATTCCATTGTACATAAGGACCACAACTTCTTTATCCATTTTTCTCTTTCCTGGGATATTTAAGGTGGAATGAAGTGGAGGTCCTGGTCAACAGAGCAGCCCTAAACTTTGGGGTGCTTGTGTCTTGCTGATTTTTCCTTTTCCCAATTTATACCCCCATGAGTGGAAGTGCCCTATGCTCTCTAAGCTGTGTTTTTCAGATGTTTCAGGACTCACCGGACACTTCTCCGGAGTGGCTCTTGGCAATTTACATCCCGCCCATCAGTGTAGCAAGGCTCCCATTTCTCCATGGCCTGTCCTGCATTTCTGGTTTTGACACTTTTTTCAGCATGGCCCTTTTGACCGATGGGAAGCGAGACTTCTTTGTAGCGCTGATTTGCCTTTCCAGGTTGCTTGGTTGGCCAAAAAGGGCGTATGCGTTTTTTCCTGAATATATTCAGGAAAAAACGCATACGCCCTTTTTGGCCAAGGGCATCATTGTCAACTTTTTGCCGCTTTTCATGTGCTTTAAAGGCGATTCGAATATACCTCCTGAAATCTGTTTCCTGCAATTCTGCCTTGATTTCAAATCCTCTTCTTTGCCATCCCTCAATATATTTGTGGACGAGAGTTATCATTGATAACTCTGCAGGTTTGTGAATTGCAGTGCCCTGAACCTCCATTTTACAGCTCGCTTTTTTGGGAGCTGGCCGCAAAAGCGCAGGATGGCTTCAGGCCCTGTTCTGGTTCCGGTGGGCAGGCTGAGCCTGTGGTTAATTCTTCTTTCTGATGGGAAAATAGAGTGACCTGTGCCTGTCCCAACACCAAGAGCTAGTCTCTCGTTGGTTCCCCGTCTTCCCGTTCATCCTCAGGACAAATTGCAACCTGTACGGAACAGGAGGTGAAAGGTGCTGATGCTCCAAGTAGGGAGATTGCTGGTAAAGCGGCTGGAATGGCGAACCCGGGCACAAGGAGATGAGAAATGAGGTGCGTTTTAGAAACCTTTCCCCATCACACGGTGTACCATCTTCTGGGTTTCTCATGCATGTTTTCGATATAGGAAGATGCCCTTGAACCTGGAGATTTGGGACCCATGCGATGGGTACCACGCAGTATTACTTTAAAGGGTCTGCATTTGCTCACCCACCCTCACCAAACCTCTCAGCCCCAACAGTGTCCACCCTTATGTCTCATCCAGCTGTGGGTCTAGATATGGTCAATCCAGGTTGCATCCCAGCCCCTGAACACATTGTGTCAGACTTTCTCTCTCTTTCACTGTCTTTGTTTCATGGGTTTTTCTAAGTTATTTATTTTCATAATGGGATTTAGCTGCTTTTCACTGCTGTGTTTATGCCGCTTTACACCCACTTGACACACTAACAGAGAGATATCAATACATAGGTTTTACGATTATTACTAGTCAGATATATTCTTGTGCGGTGAATAGGGCGTGTTGAGTCCAGTTCTCTGAGCAAGGAGTAGGTCTTGTCTATTACATATTGGGTTTATGGAACGGTATCTGAGCTAATTTGATACCCTTGTTTTATGTATCACCCCACCTCACCTTTCCCGTTAAGCAGCCATAGTGTGTTTTCTGCATGTGTGACTCTGTTCTGTTTTGTAATTCAGTTCAAGTGTAACGGTTTTTACATTCCCTCTATCAGTGATACCTTATGAGAAGTGTCCTTTTCTGTGTGACTTATTTCACTTAGAATCGTCGTACCTAAATCCACTCATCATGCTGCTACTAACCTTACGACATTGATTTCATGGCTGAGTGATATTCCATTGTACATAAGGACCACAACTTCTTTATCCATTTTTCTCTTTCCTGGGATATTGAAGGTGGAATGAAGTGGAGGTCCTTGTCAACAGAGCAGCCCTAAACTTTGGGGTGCTTGTGTCTTGCTGATTTTTAATTTTCCCAATTTATACCCCCATGAGTGGAAGTGCCCTATGCTCTCTAAGCTGTGTTTTTCAGATGTTTCAGGACTCACCGGACACTTCTCCAGAGTGGCTCTTGGCAATTTACATCCCGCCCATCAGTGTAGCAAGGCTCCCATTTCTCCATGGCCTGTCCTGCATTTCTGGTTTTGACACTTTTTTCAGCATGGCCCTTTTGACCGATGGGAAGCGAGACTTCTTTGTAGCGCTGATTTGCCTTTCCAGGTTGCTTGGTTGGCCAAAAAGGGCGTATGCGTTTTTTCCTGAATATATTCAGGAAAAAACGCATACGCCCTTTTTGGCCAAGGGCATCATTGTCAACGTTTTGCCGCTTTTCATGTGCTTTAAAGGCGATTCGTATCTACCTCCTGAAATCTGTTTCCTGCAATTCTGCCTTGATTTCAAATCCTCTTCTTTGCCTTCCCTCAATATATTTGTGGACGAGAGTTATCATTTATAACTCTGCAGGTTTGTGAATTGCAGTGCCCTGAACCTCCATTTTACAACTCGTTTTTATGGGAGCTGCCCGCAAAATCGCAGAATGGCTTCAGGCCCTGTTCTGGTTCCGGGGGGCAGGCTGAGCCTGTGGTTAATTCTTCTTTCTGATGGGAAAATAGAGTGACCTGTGCCTGTCCCAACACCAAGAGCTAGTCTCTCGTTGGTTCCCCGTCTTCCCGTTCATCCTCAGGACAAATTGCAACCTGTACGGAACAGGAGGTTAAAGGTGCTGATGCTCCAAGTAGGGAGCTTGCTAGTAAAGCAGCTGGAATGGCGAACCCGGGCACAAGGAGATGAGAAATGAGGTGCGTTTTAGAAACCTTTCCCCATCACACGGTGTACCATCTTCTGGATTTCTCATGCATGTTTTTGATGTACGAAGATGCCCTTGAACCTGGAGATTTGGGACCCATGCGATGGGTACCACGCAGTATTACTTTAAAGGGTCTGCGTTTGCTCACCCAACCTCACCAAACCTCTCAGCCCCAAGAGTGTCCACCCTTATGTCTCATCCAGCTGTGCGTCTAGATATGGTCAATCCAGGTTGCATCACAGCCCCTGAACGCATTGTGTAAGAATTTCTCTCTCTTTCACTGCCTTTGTTTCATGGGTGTTTCAAAGTAATTTATTTTTATAATGGGGTTTAGCTGCTTTTCACTGCTGTGTTTATGCCGCTTTACACCCACTTGACACACTAACAGAGAGATATCAATACATAGGTTTTACGATTATTATTAGTCAGATATATTCTTGTGCGGTGAATAGGGCGTGTTGAGTCCAATTCTCTGAGCAAGGAGTAGGTCTTGTCTATTACATATTGGGTTTCTGGAACGGTATCTGAGCTTATTTGATACCCTTGTTTTATGTATCACCCCACCTCACCTTTCCCGTTAAGCAGCCATAGTGTGTTTTCTGCATGTGTGACTCTGTTCTGTTTTGTAATTCAGTTCAAGTGTAACGGTTTTTACATTCCCTCTATCAGTGATACCTTATGAGAAGTGTCCTTTTCTGTGTGACTTATTTCACTTAGAATCGTCGTACCTAAATCCACTCATCATGCTGCTACTAACCTTACGACATTGATTTCCTGGCTGAGTGATAATCCATTGTACATAAGGACCACAACTTCTTTATCCATTTTTCTCTTTCCTGGGATATTTAAGGTGGAATGAAGTGGAGGTCCTGGTCAACAGAGCAGCCCTAAACTTTGGGGTGCTTGTGTCTTGCTGATTTTTAATTTTCCCAATTTATACCCCCATGAGTGGAAGTGCCCTATGCTCTCTAAGCTGTGTTTTTCAGATGTTTCAGGACTCACCGGACACTTCTCCAGAGTGGCTCTTGGCAATTTACATCCCGCCCATCAGTGTAGCAAGGCTCCCATTTCTCCATGGCCTGTCCTGCATTTCTGGTTTTGACACTTTTTTCAGCATGGCCCTTTTGACCGATGGGAAGCGAGACTTCTTTGTAGCGCTGATTTGCCTTTCCAGGTTGCTTGGTTGGCCAAAAAGGGCGTATGCGTTTTTTCCTGAATATATTCAGGAAAAAACGCATACGCCCTTTTTGGCCAAGGGCATCATTGTCAACGTTTTGCCGCTTTTCATGTGCTTTAAAGGCGATTCGTATCTACCTCCTGAAATCTGTTTCCTGCAATTCTGCCTTGATTTCAAATCCTCTTCTTTGCCTTCCCTCAATATATTTGTGGACGAGAGTTATCATTTATAACTCTGCAGGTTTGTGAATTGCAGTGCCCTGAACCTCCATTTTACAACTCGTTTTTATGGGAGCTGCCCGCAAAATCGCAGAATGGCTTCAGGCCCTGTTCTGGTTCCGGGGGGCAGGCTGAGCCTGTGGTTAATTCTTCTTTCTGATGGGCAAATAGAGTGACCTGTGCCTGTCCCAACACCAAGAGCTAGTCTCTCGTTGGTTCCCCGTCTTCCCGTTCATCCTCAGGACAAATTGCAACCTGTACGGAACAGGAGGTGAAAGGTGCTGATGCTCCAAGTAGGGAGATTGCTGGTAAAGCGGCTGGAATGGCGAACCCGGGCACAAGGAGATGAGAAATGAGGTGCGTTTTAGAAACCTTTCCCCATCACACGGTGTACCATCTTCTGGGTTTCTCATGCATGTTTTCGATATAGGAAGATCCCCTTGAACCTGGAGATTTGGGACCCATGCGATGGGTACCACGCAGTATTACTTTAAAGGGTCTGCGTTTGCTCACCCAACCTCACCAAAACTCTCAGCCCCAACAGTGTCCACCCTTATGTCTCATCCAGCTGTGGGTCTAGATATGGTCAATCCAGGATACATCCCAGCCCCTGAACACATTGTGTCAGACTTTCTCTCTCTTTCACTGTCTTTGTTTCATGGGTTTTTCTAAGTTATTTATTTTCATAATGGGATTTAGCTGCTTTTCACTGCTGTGTTTATGCCGCTTTACACCCACTTGACACACTAACAGAGAGATATCAATACATAGGTTTTACGATTATTACTAGTCAGATATATTCTTGTGCGGTGAATAGGGCGTGTTGAGTCCAGTTCTCTGAGCAAGGAGTAGGTCTTGTCTATTACATATTGGGTTTATGGAACGGTATCTGAGCTAATTTGATACCCTTGTTTTATGTATCACCCCACCTCACCTTTCCCGTTAAGCAGCCATAGTGTGTTTTCTGCATGTGTGACTCTGTTCTGTTTTGTAATTCAGTTCAAGTGTAACGGTTTTTACCTTCCCTCTATCAGTGATACCTTATGAGAAGTGTCCTTTTCTGTGTGACTTATTTCACTTAGAATCGTCGTACCTAAATCCACTCATCATGCTGCTACTAACCTTACGACATTGATTTCATGGCTGAGTGATATTCCATTGTACATAAGGACCACAACTTCTTTATCCATTTTTCTCTTTCCTGGGATATTGAAGGTGGAATGAAGTGGAGGTCCTTGTCAACAGAGCAGCCCTAAACTTTGGGGTGCTTGTGTCTTGCTGATTTTTAATTTTCCCAATTTATACCCCCATGAGTGGAAGTGCCCTATGCTCTCTAAGCTGTGTTTTTCAGATGTTTCAGGACTCACCGGACACTTCTCCAGAGTGGCTCTTGGCAATTTACATCCCGCCCATCAGTGTAGCAAGGCTCCCATTTCTCCATGGCCTGTCCTGCATTTCTGGTTTTGACACTTTTTTCAGCATGGCCCTTTTGACCGATGGGAAGCGAGACTTCTTTGTAGCGCTGATTCGCCTTTCCAGGTTGCTTGGTTGGCCAAAAAGGGCGTATGCGTTTTTTCCTGAATATATTCAGGAAAATACGCATACGCCCTTTTTGGCAAAGGGCATCATTGTCAACGTTTTGCCGCTTTTCATGTGCTTTAAAGGCGATTCGTATCTACCTCCTGAAATCTGTTTCCTGCAATTCTGCCTTGATTTCAAATCCTCTTCTTTGCCTTCCCTCAATATATTTGTGGACGAGAGTTATCATTTATAACTCTGCAGGTTTGTGAATTGCAGTGCCCTGAACCTCCATTTTACAACTCGTTTTTATGGGAGCTGCCCGCAAAATCGCAGAATGGCTTCAGGCCCTGTTCTGGTTCCGGGGGGCAGGCTGAGCCTGTGGTTAATTCTTCTTTCTGATGGGAAAATAGAGTGACCTGTGCCTGTCCCAACACCAAGAGCTAGTCTCTCGTTGGTTCCCCGTCTTCCCGTTCATCCTCAGGACAAATTGCAACCTGTACGGAACAGGAGGTGAAAGGTGCTGATGCTCCAAGTAGGGAGCTTGCTAGTAAAGCGGCTGGAATGGCGAACCCGGGCACAAGGAGATGAGAAATGAGGTGCGTTTTAGAAACCTTTCCCCATCACACGGTGTACCATCTTCTGGATTTCTCATGCATGTTTTTGATGTACGAAGATGCCCTTGAACCTGGAGATTTGGGACCCATGCGATGGGTACCACGCAGTATTACTTTAAAGGGTCTGCGTTTGCTCACCCAACCTCACCAAACCTCTCAGCCCCAAGAGTGTCCACCCTTATGTCTCATCCAGCTGTGCGTCTAGATATGGTCAATCCAGGTTGCATCACAGCCCCTGAACGCATTGTGTAAGAATTTCTCTCTCTTTCACTGCCTTTGTTTCATGGGTGTTTCAAAGTAATTTATTTTTATAATGGGGTTTAGCTGCTTTTCACTGCTGTGTTTATGCCACTTTACACCCACTTGACACACTAACAGAGAGATATCAATACATAGGTTTTACGATTATTATTAGTCAGATATATTCTTGTGCGGTGAATAGGGCGTGTTGAGTCCAATTCTCTGAGCAAGGAGTAGGTCTTGTCTATTACATATTGGGTTTCTGGAACGGTATCTGAGCTTATTTGATACCCTTGTTTTATGTATCACCCCACCTCATCTTTCCCGTTAAGCAGCCATAGTGTGTTTTCTGCATGTGTGACTCTGTTCTGTTTTGTAATTCAGTTCACGTGTAACGGTTTTTACATTCCCTCTATCAGTGATACCTTATGAGAAGTGTCCTTTTCTGTGTGACTTATTTCACTTAGAATCATCGTACCTAAATCCACTCATCATGCTGCTACTAACCTTACGACATTGATTTCCTGGCTGAGTGATATTCCATTGTACATAAGGACCACAACTTCTTTATCCATTTTTCTCTTTCCTGGGATATTTAAGGTGGAATGAAGTGGAGGTCCTGGTCAACAGAGCAGCCCTAAACTTTGGGGTGCTTGTGTCTTGCTGATTTTTCCTTTTCCCAATTTATACCCCCATGAGTGGAAGTGCCCTATGCTCTCTAAGCTGTGTTTTTCAGATGTTTCAGGACTCACCGGACACTTCTCCGGAGTGGCTCTTGGCAATTTACATCCCGCCCATCAGTGTAGCAAGGCTCCCATTTCTCCATGGCCTGTCCTGCATTTCTGGTTTTGACACTTTTTTCAGCATGGACCTTTTGACCGATGGGAAGCGAGACTTCTTTGTAGCGCTGATTTGCCTTTCCAGGTTGCTTGGTTGGCCAAAAAGGTCGTATGCGTTTTTTCCTGAATATATTCAGGAAAAAACGCATACGCCCTTTTTGGCCAAGGGCATCATTGTCAACTTTTTGCCGCTTTTCATGTGCTTTAAAGGCGATTCGAATATACCTCCTGAAATCTGTTTCCTGCAATTCTGCCTTGATTTCAAATCCTCTTCTTTGCCTTCCCTCAATATATTTGTGGACGAGAGTTATCATTGATAACTCTGCAGGTTTGTGAATTGCAGTGCCCTGAACCTCCATTTTACAGCTCGCTTTTTTGGGAGCTGGCCGCAAAAGCGCAGGATGGCTTCAAGCCCTGTTCTGGTTCCGGTGGGCAGGCTGAGCCTGTGGTTAATTCTTCTTTCTGATGGGCAAATAGAGTGACCTGTGCCTGTCCCAACACCAAGAGCTAGTCTCTCGTTGGTTCCCCGTCTTCCCGTTCATCCTCAGGACAAATTGCAACCTGTACGGAACAGGAGGTGAAAGGTGCTGATGCTCCAAGTAGGGAGATTGCTGGTAAAGCGGCTGGAATGGCGAACCCGGGCACAAGGAGATGAGAAATGAGGTGCGTTTTAGAAACCTTTCCCCATCACACGGTGTACCATCTTCTGGGTTTCTCATGCATGTTTTCGATATAGGAAGATGCCCTTGAACCTGGAGATTTGGGACCCATGCGATGGGTACCACGCAGTATTACTTTAAAGGGTCTGCGTTTGCTCACCCAACCTCACCAAACCTCTCAGCCCCAAGAGTGTCCACCCTTATGTCTCATCCAGCTGTGCGTCTAGATATGGTCAATCCAGGTTGCATCACAGCCCCTGAACGCATTGTGTAAGAATTTCTCTCTCTTTCACTGCCTTTGTTTCATGGGTGTTTCAAAGTAATTTATTTTTATAATGGGGTTTAGCTGCTTTTCACTGCTGTGTTTATGCCGCTTTACACCCACTTGACACACTAACAGAGAGATATCAATACATAGGTTTTACGATTATTACTAGTCAGATATGTTCTTGTGCGGTGAATAGGGCGTGTTGAGTCCAATTCTCTGAGCAAGGAGTAGGTCTTGTCTATTACATATTGGGTTTCTGGAACGGTATCTGAGCTTATTTGATACCCTTGTTTTATGTATCACCCCACCTCACCTTTCCCGTTAAGCAGCCATAGTGTGTTTTCTGCATGTGTGACTCAGTTCTGTTTTGTAATTCAGTTCAAGTGTAACGGTTTTTACATTCCCTCTATTAGTGATACCTTATGAGAAGTGTCCTTTTCTGTGTGACTTATTTCACTTAGAATCATCGTACCTAAATCCACTCATCATGCTGCTACTAACCTTACGACATTGATTTCATGGCTGAGTGATATTCCATTGTACATAAGGACCACAACTTCTTTATCCATTTTTCTCTTTCCTGGGATATTTAAGGTGGAATGAAGTGGAGGTCCTGGTCAACAGAGCAGCCCTAAACTTTGGGGTGCTTGTGTCTTGCTGATTTTTCATTTTCCCAATTTATACCCCCATGAGTGGAAGTGCCCTATGCTCTCTAAGCTGTGTTTTTCAGATGTTTCAGGAATCACCGGACACTTCTCCGGAGTGGCTCTTGGCAATTTACATCCCGCCCATCAGTGTAGCAAGGCTCCCATTTCTCCATGGCCTGTCCTGCATTTCTGGTTTTGACACTTTTTTCAGCATGGCCCTTTTGACCGATGGGAAGCGAGACTTCTTTGTAGCGCTGATTTGCCTTTCCAGGTTGCTTGGTTGGCCAAAAAGGGCGTATGCGTTTTTTCCTGAATATATTCAGGAAAAAACGCATACGCCCTTTTTGGCCAAGGGCATCATTGTCAACGTTTTGCCGCTTTTCATGTGCTTTAAAGGCGATTCAAATATACCTCCTGAAATCTGTTTCCTGCAATTCTGCCTTGATTTCAAATCCTCTTCTTTGCCTTCCCTCAATATATTTGTGGACGAGAGTTATCATTTATAACTCTGCAGGTTTGTGAATTGCAGTGCCCTGAACCTCCATTTTACAACTCGCTTTTTTGGGAGCTGGCCGCAAAAGCGCAGGATGGCTTCAGGCCCTGTTCTGGTTCCGGGGGGCAGGCTGAGCCTGTGGTTAATTCTTCTTCCTGATGGGAAAATAGAGTGACCTGTGCCTGTCCCAACACCAAGAGCTAGTCTCTCGTTGGTTCCCCGTCTTCCCGTTCAACCTCAGGACAAATTGCAACCTGTACGGAACAGGAGGTTAAAGGTGCTGATGCTCCAAGTAGGGAGATTGCTAGTAAAGCGGCTGGAATGGCGAACCCGGGCACAAGGAGATGAGAAATGAGGTGCGTTTTAGAAACCTTTCCCCATCACACGGTGTACCATCTTCTGGGTTTCTCATGCATGTTTTCGATGTAGGAAGATGCCCTTGAACCTGGAGATTTGGGACCCATGCGATGGGTACCACGCCGTATTACTTTAAAGGGTCTGCGTTTGCTCACCCAACCTCACCAAACCTCTCAGCCCCAAGAGTGTCCACCCTTATGTCTCATCCAGCTGTGGGTCTAGATATGGTCAATCCAGGTTGCATCACAGCCCCTGAACTCATTGTGTAAGAATTTCTATCTCTTTCACTGTCGTTGTTTCATGGGTTTTTCAAAGTAATTTATTTTCATAATGGGGTTTAGCTGCTTTTCACGGCTGTGTTTATGCCGCTTTACACCCACTTGACACACTAACAGAGAGATATCAATACATAGGTTTTAAGATTATTACTAGTCAGATATATTCTTGTGCGGTGAATAGGGCGTGTTGAGTCCAGTTCTCTGAGCAAGGAGTAGGTCTTGTCTACTACATATTGGGTTTATGGAACGGTATCTGAGCTAATTTGATACCCTTGTTTTATGTATCACCCCACCTCACCTTTCCCGTTAAGCAGCCATAGTGTGTTTTCTGCATGTGTGACTCTGTTCTGTTTTGTAATTCAGTTCAAGTGTAACGGTTTTTACATTCCCTCTATCAGTGATACCTTATGAGAAATGTCCTTTTCTGTGTGACTTATTTCACTTAGAATCGTCGTACCTAAATCCACTCATCATGCTGCTCCTAACCTTATGACATTGATTTCATGGCTGAGTGATATTCCATTGTACATAAGGACCACAACTTCTTTATCCATTTTTCTCTTTCCTGGGATATTTAAGGTGGAATGAAGTGGAGGTCCTTGTCAACAGAGCAGCCCTCAACTTTGGGGTGCTTGTGTCTTGCTGATTTTTCATTTTCCCAATTTATACCCCCATGAGTGGAAGTGCCCTATGCTCTCTAAGCTGTGTTTTTCAGATGTTTCAGGACACACCGTACACTTCTCCAGAGTGGCTGTTGGCAATTTACATCCCGCCCATCAGTGTAGCAAGGCTCCCATTTCTCCATGGCCTGTCCTGCATTTCTGGTTTTGACACTTTTTTCAGCATGGCCCTTTTGACCGATGGGAAGCGAGACTTCTCTATAGCGCTGATTTGCCTTTCCAGGTTGCTTGGTTGGCCAAAAAGGGCGTATGCGTTTTTTCCTGAATATATTCAGGAAAAAACGCATACGCCCTTTTTGGCCAAGGGCATCATTGTCAACGTTTTGCCGCTTTTCATGTGCTTTAAAGGCGATTCGTATCTACCTCCTGAAATCTGTTTCGTGCAATTCTGCCTTGATTTCAAATCCTCTTCTTTGTCTTCCCTCAATATATTTGTGGACGAGAGTTGTCATTTATAACTCTGCAGGTTTGTGAATTGCAGTGCCCTGAACCTCCATTTTACAACTCGCTTTTTTGGGAGCTGGCCGCAAAAGCGCAGGATGGCTTCAGGCCCTGTTCTGGTTCCGGGGGGCAGGCTGAGCCTGTGGTTAATTCTTCTTCCTGATGGGAAAATAGAGTGACCTGTGCCTGTCCCAACACCAAGAGCTAGTCTCTCGTTGGTTCCCCGTCTTCCCGTTCATCCTCAGGACAAATTGCAACCTGTACGGAACAGGAGGTTAAAGGTGCTGATGCTCCAAGTAGGGAGATTGCTAGTAAAGCAGCTGGAATGGCGAACCCGGGCACAAGGAGATGAGAAATGAGGTGCGTTTTAGAAACCTTTCCCCATCACACGGTGTACCATTTTCTGGGTTACTCATGCATGTTTTCGATGTAGGAAGATGCCCTTGAACCTGGAGATTTGGGACCCATGCGATGGGTACCACGCAGTATTACTTTAAAGGGTTTGCGTTTGCTCACCCAACCTCACCAAACCTCTCAGCCCCAAGAGTGTCCACCCTTATGTCTCATCCAGCTGTGGGTCTAGATATGGTCAATCCAGGTTGCATCACAGCCCCTGAACTCATTGTGTAAGAATTTCTATCTCTTTCACTGTCGTTGTTTCATGGGTTTTTCAAAGTAATTTATTTTCATAATGGGGTTTAGCTGCTTTTCACGGCTGTGTTTATGCCGCTTTACACCCACTTGACACACTAACAGAGAGATATCAATACATAGGTTTTAAGATTATTACTAGTCAGATATATTCTTGTGCGGTGAATAGGGCGTGTTGAGTCCAGTTCTCTGAGCAAGGAGTAGGTCTTGTCTACTACATATTGGGTTTATGGAACGGTATCTGAGCTAATTTGATACCCTTGTTTTATGTATCACCCCACCTCACCTTTCCCGTTAAGCAGCCATAGTGTGTTTTCTGCATGTGTGACTCTGTTCTGTTTTGTAATTCAGTTCAAGTGTAACGGTTTTTACATTCCCTCTATCAGTGATACCTTATGAGAAATGTCCTTTTCTGTGTGACTTATTTCACTTAGAATCGTCGTACCTAAATCCACTCATCATGCTGCTCCTAACCTTATGACATTGATTTCATGGCTGAGTGATATTCCATTGTACATAAGGACCACAACTTCTTTATCCATTTTTCTCTTTCCTGGGATATTTAAGGTGGAATGAAGTGGAGGTCCTTGTCAACAGAGCAGCCCTCAACTTTGGGGTGCTTGTGTCTTGCTGATTTTTCATTTTCCCAATTTATACCCCCATGAGTGGAAGTGCCCTATGCTCTCTAAGCTGTGTTTTTCAGATGTTTCAGGACACACCGTACACTTCTCCAGAGTGGCTGTTGGCAATTTACATCCCGCCCATCAGTGTAGCAAGGCTCCCATTTCTCCATGGCCTGTCCTGCATTTCTGGTTTTGACACTTTTTTCAGCATGGCCCTTTTGACCGATGGGAAGCGAGACTTCTCTATAGCGCTGATTTGCCTTTCCAGGTTGCTTGGTTGGCCAAAAAGGGCGTATGCGTTTTTTCCTGAATATATTCAGGAAAAAACGCATACGCCCTTTTTGGCCAAGGGCATCATTGTCAACGTTTTGCCGCTTTTCATGTGCTTTAAAGGCGATTCGTATCTACCTCCTGAAATCTGTTTCGTGCAATTCTGCCTTGATTTCAAATCCTCTTCTTTGTCTTCCCTCAATATATTTGTGGACGAGAGTTGTCATTTATAACTCTGCAGGTTTGTGAATTGCAGTGCCCTGAACCTCCATTTTACAACTCGCTTTTTTGGGAGCTGGCCGCAAAAGCGCAGGATGGCTTCAGGCCCTGTTCTGGTTCCGGGGGGCAGGCTGAGCCTGTGGTTAATTCTTCTTCCTGATGGGAAAATAGAGTGACCTGTGCCTGTCCCAACACCAAGAGCTAGTCTCTCGTTGGTTCCCCGTCTTCCCGTTCATCCTCAGGACAAATTGCAACCTGTACGGAACAGGAGGTTAAAGGTGCTGATGCTCCAAGTAGGGAGATTGCTAGTAAAGCAGCTGGAATGGCGAACCCGGGCACAAGGAGATGAGAAATGAGGTGCGTTTTAGAAACCTTTCCCCATCACACGGTGTACCATTTTCTGGGTTACTCATGCATGTTTTCGATGTAGGAAGATGCCCTTGAACCTGGAGATTTGGGACCCATGCGATGGGTACCACGCAGTATTACTTTAAAGGGTTTGCGTTTGCTCACCCAACCTCACCAAACCTCTCAGCCCCAAGAGTGTCCACCCTTATGTCTCATCCAGCTGTGGGTCTAGATATGGTCAATCCAGGTTGCATCACAGCCCCTGAACTCATTGTGTAAGAAATTCTATCTCTTTCACTGTCGTTGTTTCATGGGTTTTTCAAAGTAATTTATTTTCATAATGGGGTATAGCTGCTTTTCACGGCTGTGTTTATGCCGCTTTACACCCACTTGACACACTAACAGAGAGATATCAATACATAGGTTTTAAGATTATTACTAGTCAGATATATTCTTGTGCGGTGAATAGGGCGTGTTGAGTCCAGTTCTCTGAGCAAGGAGTAGGTCTTGTCTACTACATATTGGGTTTATGGAACGGTATCTGAGCTAATTTGATACCCTTGTTTTATGTATCACCCCACCTCACCTTTCCCGTTAAGCAGCCATAGTGTGTTTTCTGCATGTGTGACTCTGTTCTGTTTTGTAATTCAGTTCAAGTGTAACGGTTTTTACATTCCCTCTATCAGTGATACCTTATGAGAAGTGTCCTTTTCTGTGTGACTTATTTCACTTAGAATCGTCGTACCTAAATCCACTCATCATGCTGCTCCTAACCTTATGACATTGATTTCATGGCTGAGTGATATTCCATTGTAGATAAGGACCACAACTTCTTTATCCATTTTTCTCTTTCCTGGGATATTTAAGGTGGAATGAAGTGGAGGTCCTTGTCAACAGAGCAGCCCTCAACTTTGGGGTGCTTGTGTCTTGCTGATTTTTCATTTTCCCAATTTATACCCCCATGAGTGGAAGTGCCCTATGCTCTCTAAGCTGTGTTTTTCAGATGTTTCAGGACACACCGTACACTTCTCCAGAGTGGCTGTTGGCAATTTACATCCCGCCCATCAGTGTAGCAAGGCTCCCATTTCTCCATGGCCTGTCCTGCATTTCTGGTTTTGACACTTTTTTCAGCATGGCCCTTTTGACCGATGGGAAGCGAGACTTCTCTATAGCGCTGATTCGCCTTTCCAGGTTGCTTGGTTGGCCACAAAGGGCGTATGCGTTTTTTCCTGAATATATTCAGGAAAAAACGCATACGCCCTTTTTGGCCAAGGGCATCATTGTCAACGTTTTGCCGCTTTTCATGTGCTTTAAAGGCGATTCGTATCTACCTCCTGAAATCTGTTTCGTGCAATTCTGCCTTGATTTCAAATCCTCTTCTTTGCCTTCCCTCAATATATTTGTGGACGAGAGTTGTCATTTATAACTCTGCAGGTTTGTGAATTGCAGTGCCCTGAACCTCCATTTTACAACTCGCTTTTTTGGGAGCTGGCCGCAAAAGCGCAGGATGGCTTCAGGCCCTGTTCTGGTTCCGGGGGGCAGGCTGAGCCTGTGGTTAATTCTTCTTCCTGATGGGAAAATAGAGTGACCTGTGCCTGTCCCAACACCAAGAGCTAGTCTCTCGTTGGTTCCCCGTCTTCCCGTTCATCCTCAGGACAAATTGCAACCTGTACGGAACAGGAGGTTAAAGGTGCTGATGCTCCAAGTAGGGAGATTGCTAGTAAAGCAGCTGGAATGGCGAACCCGGGCACAAGGAGATGAGAAATGAGGTGCGTTTTAGAAACCTTTCCCCATCACACGGTGTACCATCTTCTGGGTTACTCATGCATGTTTTCGATGTAGGAAGATGCCCTTGAACCTGGAGATTTGGGACCCATGCGATGGGTACCACGCAGTATTACTTTAAAGGGTTTGCGTTTGCTCACCCAACCTCACCAAACCTCTCAGCCCCAAGAGTGTCCACCCTTATGTCTCATCCAGCTGTGGGTCTAGATATGGTCAATCCAGGTTGCATCAGAGCCCCTGAACTCATTGTGTAAGAAATTCTATCTCTTTCACTGTCGTTGTTTCATGGGTTTTTCAAAGTAATTTATTTTCATAATGGGGTATAGCTGCTTTTCACGGCTGTGTTTATGCCGCTTTACACCCACTTGACACACTAACAGAGAGATATCAATACATAGGTTTTAAGATTATTACTAGTCA
This sequence comes from Balaenoptera borealis, assembly GCF_965194805.1. NCBI lineage: Eukaryota > Metazoa > Chordata > Mammalia > Artiodactyla > Balaenopteridae > Balaenoptera > Balaenoptera borealis. The sequence continues at coordinate 2,311,513 of NW_028124006.1, forward strand.
GATATATTCTTGTGCGGTGAATAGGGCGTGTTGAGTCCAGTTCTCTGAGCAAGGAGTAGGTCTTGTCTATTACATATTGGGTTTATGGAACGGTATCTGAGCTAATTTGAAACCCTTGTTTTATGTATCACCCCACCTCACCTTTCCCGTTAAGCAGCCATAGTGTGTTTTCTGCATGTGTGACTCTGTTCTGTTTTGTAATTCAGTTCAAGTGTAACGGTTTTTACATTCCCTCTAAAAGTGATACCTTATGAGAAGTGTCCTTTTCTGCGTGACTTATTTCACTTAGAATCGTCGTACCTAAATCCACTCATCATGCTGCTACTAACCTTATGACATTGATTTCATGGCTGAGTGATATTCCATTGTACATAAGGACCACAACTTCTTTATCCATTGTTCTCTTTCCTGGGATATTTAAGGTGGAATGAAGTGGAAGTCCTTGTCAACAGAGCAGCCCTCAACTTTGGGGTGCTTGTGTCTTGCTGATTTTTCATTTTCCCAATTTATACCCCCATGAGTGGAAGTGCCCTATGCTCTCTAAGCTGTGTTTTTCAGATGTTTCAGGACACACCGTACACTTCTCCAGAGTGGCTGTTGGCAATTTACATCCCGCCCATCAGTGTAGCAAGGCTCTCATTTCTCCATGGCCTGTCCTGCATTTCTGGTTTTGACACATTTTTCAGCATGGCCCTTTTGACCGATGGGAAGTGAGACTTCTTTGTAGCGCTGATTTGCCTTTCCAGGTTGCTTGGTTGGCCAAAAAGGGCGTATGCGTTTTTTCCTGAATATATTCAGGAAAAAACGCATACGCCCTTTTTGGCCAAGGGCATCATTGTCAACGTTTTGCCGCTTTTCATGTGCTTTAAAGGCGATTCAAATATACCTCCTGAAATCTGTTTCCTGCAATTCTGCCTTGATTTCAAATCCTCTTCTTTGCCTTCCCTCAATATATTTGTGGACGAGAGTTATCATTTATAACTCTGCAGGTTTGTGAATTGCAGTGCCCTGAACCTCCATTTTACAACTCGCTTTTTTGGGAGCTGGCCGCAAAAGCGCAGGATGGCTTCAGGCCCTGTTCTGGTTCCGGGGGGCAGGCTGAGCCTGTGGTTAATTCTTCTTCCTGATGGGAAAATAGAGTGACCTGTGCCTGTCCCAACACCAAGAGCTAGTCTCTCGTTGGTTCCCCGTCTTCCCGTTCAACCTCAGGACAAATTGCAACCTGTACGGAACAGGAGGTTAAAGGTGCTGATGCTCCAAGTAGGGAGATTGCTAGTAAAGCGGCTGGAATGGCGAACCCGGGCACAAGGAGATGAGAAATGAGGTGCGTTTTAGAAACCTTTCCCCATCACACGGTGTACCATCTTCTGGGTTTCTCATGCATGTTTTCGATGTAGGAAGATGCCCTTGAACCTGGAGATTTGGGACCCATGCGATGGGTACCACGCCGTATTACTTTAAAGGGTCTGCGTTTGCTCACCCAACCTCACCAAACCTCTCAGCCCCAAGAGTGTCCACCCTTATGTCTCATCCAGCTGTGGGTCTAGATATGGTCAATCCAGGTTGCATCACAGCCCCTGAACTCATTGTGTAAGAATTTCTATCTCTTTCACTGTCGTTGTTTCATGGGTTTTTCAAAGTAATTTATTTTCATAATGGGGTTTAGCTGCTTTTCACGGCTGTGTTTATGCCGCTTTACACCCACTTGACACACTAACAGAGAGATATCAATACATAGGTTTTAAGATTATTACTAGTCAGATATATTCTTGTGCGGTGAATAGGGCGTGTTGAGTCCAGTTCTCTGAGCAAGGAGTAGGTCTTGTCTACTACATATTGGGTTTATGGAACGGTATCTGAGCTAATTTGATACCCTTGTTTTATGTATCACCCCACCTCACCTTTCCCGTTAAGCAGCCATAGTGTGTTTTCTGCATGTGTGACTCTGTTCTGTTTTGTAATTCAGTTCAAGTGTAACGGTTTTTACATTCCCTCTATCAGTGATACCTTATGAGAAATGTCCTTTTCTGTGTGACTTATTTCACTTAGAATCGTCGTACCTAAATCCACTCATCATGCTGCTCCTAACCTTATGACATTGATTTCATGGCTGAGTGATATTCCATTGTACATAAGGACCACAACTTCTTTATCCATTTTTCTCTTTCCTGGGATATTTAAGGTGGAATGAAGTGGAGGTCCTTGTCAACAGAGCAGCCCTCAACTTTGGGGTGCTTGTGTCTTGCTGATTTTTCATTTTCCCAATTTATACCCCCATGAGTGGAAGTGCCCTATGCTCTCTAAGCTGTGTTTTTCAGATGTTTCAGGACACACCGTACACTTCTCCAGAGTGGCTGTTGGCAATTTACATCCCGCCCATCAGTGTAGCAAGGCTCCCATTTCTCCATGGCCTGTCCTGCATTTCTGGTTTTGACACTTTTTTCAGCATGGCCCTTTTGACCGATGGGAAGCGAGACTTCTCTATAGCGCTGATTTGCCTTTCCAGGTTGCTTGGTTGGCCAAAAAGGGCGTATGCGTTTTTTCCTGAATATATTCAGGAAAAAACGCATACGCCCTTTTTGGCCAAGGGCATCATTGTCAACGTTTTGCCGCTTTTCATGTGCTTTAAAGGCGATTCGTATCTACCTCCTGAAATCTGTTTCGTGCAATTCTGCCTTGATTTCAAATCCTCTTCTTTGTCTTCCCTCAATATATTTGTGGACGAGAGTTGTCATTTATAACTCTGCAGGTTTGTGAATTGCAGTGCCCTGAACCTCCATTTTACAACTCGCTTTTTTGGGAGCTGGCCGCAAAAGCGCAGGATGGCTTCAGGCCCTGTTCTGGTTCCGGGGGGCAGGCTGAGCCTGTGGTTAATTCTTCTTCCTGATGGGAAAATAGAGTGACCTGTGCCTGTCCCAACACCAAGAGCTAGTCTCTCGTTGGTTCCCCGTCTTCCCGTTCATCCTCAGGACAAATTGCAACCTGTACGGAACAGGAGGTTAAAGGTGCTGATGCTCCAAGTAGGGAGATTGCTAGTAAAGCAGCTGGAATGGCGAACCCGGGCACAAGGAGATGAGAAATGAGGTGCGTTTTAGAAACCTTTCCCCATCACACGGTGTACCATTTTCTGGGTTACTCATGCATGTTTTCGATGTAGGAAGATGCCCTTGAACCTGGAGATTTGGGACCCATGCGATGGGTACCACGCAGTATTACTTTAAAGGGTTTGCGTTTGCTCACCCAACCTCACCAAACCTCTCAGCCCCAAGAGTGTCCACCCTTATGTCTCATCCAGCTGTGGGTCTAGATATGGTCAATCCAGGTTGCATCACAGCCCCTGAACTCATTGTGTAAGAATTTCTATCTCTTTCACTGTCGTTGTTTCATGGGTTTTTCAAAGTAATTTATTTTCATAATGGGGTTTAGCTGCTTTTCACGGCTGTGTTTATGCCGCTTTACACCCACTTGACACACTAACAGAGAGATATCAATACATAGGTTTTAAGATTATTACTAGTCAGATATATTCTTGTGCGGTGAATAGGGCGTGTTGAGTCCAGTTCTCTGAGCAAGGAGTAGGTCTTGTCTACTACATATTGGGTTTATGGAACGGTATCTGAGCTAATTTGATACCCTTGTTTTATGTATCACCCCACCTCACCTTTCCCGTTAAGCAGCCATAGTGTGTTTTCTGCATGTGTGACTCTGTTCTGTTTTGTAATTCAGTTCAAGTGTAACGGTTTTTACATTCCCTCTATCAGTGATACCTTATGAGAAATGTCCTTTTCTGTGTGACTTATTTCACTTAGAATCGTCGTACCTAAATCCACTCATCATGCTGCTCCTAACCTTATGACATTGATTTCATGGCTGAGTGATATTCCATTGTACATAAGGACCACAACTTCTTTATCCATTTTTCTCTTTCCTGGGATATTTAAGGTGGAATGAAGTGGAGGTCCTTGTCAACAGAGCAGCCCTCAACTTTGGGGTGCTTGTGTCTTGCTGATTTTTCATTTTCCCAATTTATACCCCCATGAGTGGAAGTGCCCTATGCTCTCTAAGCTGTGTTTTTCAGATGTTTCAGGACACACCGTACACTTCTCCAGAGTGGCTGTTGGCAATTTACATCCCGCCCATCAGTGTAGCAAGGCTCCCATTTCTCCATGGCCTGTCCTGCATTTCTGGTTTTGACACTTTTTTCAGCATGGCCCTTTTGACCGATGGGAAGCGAGACTTCTCTATAGCGCTGATTTGCCTTTCCAGGTTGCTTGGTTGGCCAAAAAGGGCGTATGCGTTTTTTCCTGAATATATTCAGGAAAAAACGCATACGCCCTTTTTGGCCAAGGGCATCATTGTCAACGTTTTGCCGCTTTTCATGTGCTTTAAAGGCGATTCGTATCTACCTCCTGAAATCTGTTTCGTGCAATTCTGCCTTGATTTCAAATCCTCTTCTTTGTCTTCCCTCAATATATTTGTGGACGAGAGTTGTCATTTATAACTCTGCAGGTTTGTGAATTGCAGTGCCCTGAACCTCCATTTTACAACTCGCTTTTTTGGGAGCTGGCCGCAAAAGCGCAGGATGGCTTCAGGCCCTGTTCTGGTTCCGGGGGGCAGGCTGAGCCTGTGGTTAATTCTTCTTCCTGATGGGAAAATAGAGTGACCTGTGCCTGTCCCAACACCAAGAGCTAGTCTCTCGTTGGTTCCCCGTCTTCCCGTTCATCCTCAGGACAAATTGCAACCTGTACGGAACAGGAGGTTAAAGGTGCTGATGCTCCAAGTAGGGAGATTGCTAGTAAAGCAGCTGGAATGGCGAACCCGGGCACAAGGAGATGAGAAATGAGGTGCGTTTTAGAAACCTTTCCCCATCACACGGTGTACCATTTTCTGGGTTACTCATGCATGTTTTCGATGTAGGAAGATGCCCTTGAACCTGGAGATTTGGGACCCATGCGATGGGTACCACGCAGTATTACTTTAAAGGGTTTGCGTTTGCTCACCCAACCTCACCAAACCTCTCAGCCCCAAGAGTGTCCACCCTTATGTCTCATCCAGCTGTGGGTCTAGATATGGTCAATCCAGGTTGCATCACAGCCCCTGAACTCATTGTGTAAGAAATTCTATCTCTTTCACTGTCGTTGTTTCATGGGTTTTTCAAAGTAATTTATTTTCATAATGGGGTATAGCTGCTTTTCACGGCTGTGTTTATGCCGCTTTACACCCACTTGACACACTAACAGAGAGATATCAATACATAGGTTTTAAGATTATTACTAGTCAGATATATTCTTGTGCGGTGAATAGGGCGTGTTGAGTCCAGTTCTCTGAGCAAGGAGTAGGTCTTGTCTACTACATATTGGGTTTATGGAACGGTATCTGAGCTAATTTGATACCCTTGTTTTATGTATCACCCCACCTCACCTTTCCCGTTAAGCAGCCATAGTGTGTTTTCTGCATGTGTGACTCTGTTCTGTTTTGTAATTCAGTTCAAGTGTAACGGTTTTTACATTCCCTCTATCAGTGATACCTTATGAGAAGTGTCCTTTTCTGTGTGACTTATTTCACTTAGAATCGTCGTACCTAAATCCACTCATCATGCTGCTCCTAACCTTATGACATTGATTTCATGGCTGAGTGATATTCCATTGTAGATAAGGACCACAACTTCTTTATCCATTTTTCTCTTTCCTGGGATATTTAAGGTGGAATGAAGTGGAGGTCCTTGTCAACAGAGCAGCCCTCAACTTTGGGGTGCTTGTGTCTTGCTGATTTTTCATTTTCCCAATTTATACCCCCATGAGTGGAAGTGCCCTATGCTCTCTAAGCTGTGTTTTTCAGATGTTTCAGGACACACCGTACACTTCTCCAGAGTGGCTGTTGGCAATTTACATCCCGCCCATCAGTGTAGCAAGGCTCCCATTTCTCCATGGCCTGTCCTGCATTTCTGGTTTTGACACTTTTTTCAGCATGGCCCTTTTGACCGATGGGAAGCGAGACTTCTCTATAGCGCTGATTCGCCTTTCCAGGTTGCTTGGTTGGCCACAAAGGGCGTATGCGTTTTTTCCTGAATATATTCAGGAAAAAACGCATACGCCCTTTTTGGCCAAGGGCATCATTGTCAACGTTTTGCCGCTTTTCATGTGCTTTAAAGGCGATTCGTATCTACCTCCTGAAATCTGTTTCGTGCAATTCTGCCTTGATTTCAAATCCTCTTCTTTGCCTTCCCTCAATATATTTGTGGACGAGAGTTGTCATTTATAACTCTGCAGGTTTGTGAATTGCAGTGCCCTGAACCTCCATTTTACAACTCGCTTTTTTGGGAGCTGGCCGCAAAAGCGCAGGATGGCTTCAGGCCCTGTTCTGGTTCCGGGGGGCAGGCTGAGCCTGTGGTTAATTCTTCTTCCTGATGGGAAAATAGAGTGACCTGTGCCTGTCCCAACACCAAGAGCTAGTCTCTCGTTGGTTCCCCGTCTTCCCGTTCATCCTCAGGACAAATTGCAACCTGTACGGAACAGGAGGTTAAAGGTGCTGATGCTCCAAGTAGGGAGATTGCTAGTAAAGCAGCTGGAATGGCGAACCCGGGCACAAGGAGATGAGAAATGAGGTGCGTTTTAGAAACCTTTCCCCATCACACGGTGTACCATCTTCTGGGTTACTCATGCATGTTTTCGATGTAGGAAGATGCCCTTGAACCTGGAGATTTGGGACCCATGCGATGGGTACCACGCAGTATTACTTTAAAGGGTTTGCGTTTGCTCACCCAACCTCACCAAACCTCTCAGCCCCAAGAGTGTCCACCCTTATGTCTCATCCAGCTGTGGGTCTAGATATGGTCAATCCAGGTTGCATCAGAGCCCCTGAACTCATTGTGTAAGAAATTCTATCTCTTTCACTGTCGTTGTTTCATGGGTTTTTCAAAGTAATTTATTTTCATAATGGGGTATAGCTGCTTTTCACGGCTGTGTTTATGCCGCTTTACACCCACTTGACACACTAACAGAGAGATATCAATACATAGGTTTTAAGATTATTACTAGTCAGATATATTCTTGTGCGGTGAATAGGGCGTGTTGAGTCCAGTTCTCTGAGCAAGGAGTAGGTCTTGTCTATTACATATTGGGTTTATGGAACGGTATCTGAGCTAATTTGAAACCCTTGTTTTATGTATCACCCCACCTCACCTTTCCCGTTAAGCAGCCATAGTGTGTTTTCTGCATGTGTGACTCTGTTCTGTTTTGTAATTCAGTTCAAGTGTAACGGTTTTTACATTCCCTCTAAAAGTGATACCTTATGAGAAGTGTCCTTTTCTGCGTGACTTATTTCACTTAGAATCGTCGTACCTAAATCCACTCATCATGCTGCTACTAACCTTATGACATTGATTTCATGGCTGAGTGATATTCCATTGTACATAAGGACCACAACTTCTTTATCCATTGTTCTCTTTCCTGGGATATTTAAGGTGGAATGAAGTGGAAGTCCTTGTCAACAGAGCAGCCCTCAACTTTGGGGTGCTTGTGTCTTGCTGATTTTTCATTTTCCCAATTTATACCCCCATGAGTGGAAGTGCCCTATGCTCTCTAAGCTGTGTTTTTCAGATGTTTCAGGACACACCGTACACTTCTCCAGAGTGGCTGTTGGCAATTTACATCCCGCCCATCAGTGTAGCAAGGCTCTCATTTCTCCATGGCCTGTCCTGCATTTCTGGTTTTGACACATTTTTCAGCATGGCCCTTTTGACCGATGGGAAGTGAGACTTCTTTGTAGCGCTGATTTGCCTTTCCAGGTTGCTTGGTTGGCCAAAAAGGGCGTATGCGTTTTTTCCTGAATATATTCAGGAAAAAACGCATACGCCCTTTTTGGCCAAGGGCTTCATTGTCAACATTTTGCCGCTTTTCATGTGCTTTAAAGGCGATTCGAATCTACCTCCTGAAATCTGTTTCGTGCAATTCTGCCTTGATTTCAAATCCTCTTCTTTGCCTTCCCTCAATATATTTGTGGACGAGAGTTATCATTTATAACTCTGCAGGTTTGTGAATTGCAGTGCCCTGAACCTCCATTTTACAACTCGCTTTTTTGGGAGCTGGCCGCAAAAGCGCAGGATGGCTTCAGGCCCTGTTCTGGTTCCGGGGGGCAGGCTGAGCCTGTGGTTAATTCTTCTTCCTGATGGGAAAATAGAGTGACCTGTGCCTGTCCCGACACCAAGAGCTAGTCTCTCGTTGGTTCCCCGTCTTCCCGTTCATCCTCAGGACAAATTGCAACCTGTACGGAACAGGAGGTTAAAGGTGCTGATGCTCCAAGTAGGGAGATTGCTAGTAAAGCGGCTGGAATGGCGAACCCGGGCACAAGGAGATGAGAAATGAGGTGCGTTTTAGAAACCTTTCCCCATCACACGGTGTACCATCTTCTGGGTTTCTCATGCATGTTTTCGATGTAGGAAGATGCCCTTGAACCTGGAGATTTGGGACCCATGCGATGGGTACCACGCAGTATTACTTTAAAGGGTCTGCGTTTGCTCACCCAACCTCACCAAACCTCTCAGCCCCAAGAGTGTCCACCCTTATGTCTCATCCAGCTGTGGGTCTAGATATGGTCAATCCAGGTTGCATCACAGCCCCTGAACTCATTGTGTAAGAATTTCTATCTCTTTCACTGTCGTTGTTTCATGGGTTTTTCAAAGTAATTTATTTTCATAATGGGGTTTAGCTGCTTTTCACGGCTGTGTTTATGCCGCTTTACACCCACTTGACACACTAACAGAGAGATATCAATACATAGGTTTTAAGATTATTACTAGTCAGATATATTCTTGTGCGGTGAATAGGGCGTGTTGAGTCCAGTTCTCTGAGCAAGGAGTAGGTTTTGTCTACTACATATTGGGTTTATGGAACGGTATCTGAGCTAATTTGATACCCTTGTTTTATGTATCACCCCACCTCACCTTTCCCGTTAAGCAGCCATAGTCTGTTTTCTGCATGTGTGACTCTGTTCTGTTTTGTAATTCAGTTCAAGTGTAACGGTTTTTACATTCCCTCTATCAGTGATACCTTATGAGAAGTGTCCTTTTCTGTGTGACTTATTTCACTTAGAATCGTCGTACCTAAATCCACTCATCATGCTGCTCCTAACCTTATGACATTGATTTCATGGCTGAGTGATATTCCATTGTACATAAGGACCACAACTTCTTTATCCATTTTTCTCTTTCCTGGGATATTGAAGGTGGAATGAAGTGGAGGTCCTTGTCAACAGAGCAGCCCTAAACTTTGGGGTGCTTGTGTCTTGCTGATTTTTAATTTTCCCAATTTATACCCCCATGAGTGGAAGTGCCCTATGCTCTCTAAGCTGTGTTTTTCAGATGTTTCAGGACTCACCGGACACTTCTCCAGAGTGGCTCTTGGCAATTTACATCCCGCCCATCAGTGTAGCAAGGCTCCCATTTCTCCATGGCCTGTCCTGCATTTCTGGTTTTGACACTTTTTTCAGCATGGCCTTTTGACCGATGGGAAGCGAGACTTCTTTGTAGCGCTGATTTGCCTTTCCAGGTTGCTTGGTTGGCCAAAAAGGGCGTATGCGTTTTTTCCTGAATATATTCAGGAAAAAACGCATACGCCCTTTTTGGCCAAGGGCATCATTGTCAACGTTTTGCTGCTTTTCATGTGCTTTAAAGGCGATTCGTATCTACCTCCTGAAATCTGTTTCCTGCAATTCTGCCTTGATTTCAAATCCTCTTCTTTGCCTTCCCTCAATATATTTGTGGACGAGAGTTATCATTTATAACTCTGCATGTTTGTGAATTGCAGTGCCCTGAACCTCCATTTTACAACTCGTTTTTATGGGAGCTGCCCGCAAAATCGCAGAATGGCTTCAGGCCCTGTTCTGGTTCCGGTGGGCAGGCTGAGCCTGTGGTTAATTCTTCTTTCTGATGGGAAAATAGAGTGACCTGTGCCTGTCCCAACACCAAGAGCTAGTCTCTCGTTGGTTCCCCGTCTTCCCGTTCATCCTCAGGACAAATTGCAACCTGTACGGAACAGGAGGTTAAAGGTGCTGATGCTCCAAGTAGGGAGCTTGCTAGTAAAGCGGCTGGAATGGCGAACCCGGGCACAAGGAGATGAGAAATGAGGTGCGTTTTAGAAACCTTTCCCCATCACACGGTGTACCATCTTCTGGATTTCTCATGCATGTTTTTGATGTACGAAGATGCCCTTGAACCTGGAGATTTGGGACCCATGCGATGGGTACCACGCAGTATTACTTTAAAGGGTCTGCGTTTGCTCACCCAACCTCACCAAACCTCTCAGCCCCAAGAGTGTCCACCCTTATGTCTCATCCAGCTGTGCGTCTAGATATGGTCAATCCAGGTTGCATCACAGCCCCTGAACGCATTGTGTAAGAATTTCTCTCTCTTTCACTGCCTTTGTTTCATGGGTGTTTCAAAGTAATTTATTTTTATAATGGGGTTTAGCTGCTTTTCACTGCTGTGTTTATGCCGCTTTACACCCACTTGACACACTAACAGAGAGATATCAATACATAGGTTTTACGATTATTATTAGTCAGATATATTCTTGTGCGGTGAATAGGGCGTGTTGAGTCCAGTTCTCTGAGCAAGGAGTAGGTCTTGTCTATTACATATTGGGTTTATGGAACGGTATCTGAGCTAATTTGAAACCCTTGTTTTATGTATCACCCCACCTCACCTTTCCCGTTAAGCAGCCATAGTGTGTTTTCTGCATGTGTGACTCTGTTCTGTTTTGTAATTCAGTTCAAGTGTAACGGTTTTTACATTCCCTCTAAAAGTGATACCTTATGAGAAGTGTCCTTTTCTGTGTGACTTATTTCACTTAGAATCGTCGTACCTAAATCCACTCATCATGCTGCTACTAACCTTATGACATTGATTTCATGGCTGAGTGATATTCCATTGTACATAAGGACCACAACTTCTTTATCCATTGTTCTCTTTCCTGGGATATTTAAGGTGGAATGAAGTGGAGGTCCTGGTCAACAGAGCAGCCCTCAACTTTGGGGTGCTTGTGTCTTGCTGATTTTTCATTTTACCAATTTATACCTCCATGAGTGGAAGTGCCCTATGCTCTCTAAGCTGTGTTTTTCAGATGTTTCAGGACACACCGTACACTTCTCCAGAGTGGCTGTTGGCAATTTACATCCCGCCCATCAGTGTAGCAAGGCTCTCATTTCTCCATGGCCTGTCCTGCATTTCTGGTTTTGACACTTTTTTCAGCATGGCCCTTTTGACCGATGGGAAGCGAGACTTCTCTGTAGCGCTGATTTGCCTTTCCAGGTTGCTTGGTTGGCCAAAAAGGGCGTATGCGTTTTTTCCTGAATATATTCAGGAAAAAACGCATACGCCCTTTTTGGCCAAGGGCATCATTGTCAACGTTTTTCCGCTTTTCATGTGCTTTAAAGGCGATTCGAATATACCTCCTGAAATCTGTTTCGTGCAATTCTGCCTTGATTTCAAATCCTCTTCTTTGCCTTCCCTCAATATATTTGTGGACGAGAGTTATCATTTATAACTAGGCAGGTTTGTGAATTGCAGTGCCCTGAACCTCCATTTTACAACTCGCTTTTTTGGGAGCTGGCCGCAAAAGCGCAGGATGGCTTCAGGCCCTGTTCTGGTTCCGGGGGGCAGGCTGAGCCTGTGGTTATTTCTTTTCCTGATGGGAAAATAGAGTGACCTGTGCCTGTCCCGACACCAAGAGCTAGTCTCTCGTTGGTTCCCCGTCTTCCCGTTCATCCTCAGGACAAATTGCAACCTGTACGGAACAGGAGGTTAAAGGTGCTGATGCTCCAAGTAGGGAGATTGCTAGTAAAGCGGCTGGAAAGGCGAACCCGGGCACAAGGAGATGAGAAATGAGGTGCGTTTTAGAAACCTTTCCCCATCACACGGTGTACCATCTTCTGGGTTTCTCATGCATGTTTTCGATGTAGGAAGATGCCCTTGAACCTGGAGATTTGGGACCCATGCGATGGGTACCACGCAGTATTACTTTAAAGGGTCTGCGTTTGCTCACCCAACCTCACCAAACCTCTCATCCCCAAGAGTGTCCACCCTTATGTCTCATCCAGCTGTGGGTCTAGATATGGTCAATCCAGGTTGCATCACAGCCCCTGAACGCATTGTGTAAGAATTTCTCTCTCTTTCACTGTCGTTGTTTCATGGGTTTTTCAAAGTAATTTATTTTCATAATGGGGTTTAGCTGCTTTTCACTGCTGTGTTTATGTCGCTTTACACCCACTTGACACACTAACAGAGAGATATCATTACATAGGTTTTAAGATTATTACTAGTCAGATATATTCTTGTGCGGTGAATAGGGCGTGTTGAGTCCAGTTCTCTGAGCAAGGAGTAGGTCTTGTCTATTACATATTGGGTTTATGGAACGGTATCTGAGCTAATTTGATACCCTTGTTTTATGTATCACCCCACCTCACCTTTCCCGTTAAGCAGCCATAGTGTGTTTTCTGCATGTGTGACTCTGTTCTGTTTTGTAATTCAGTTCAAGTGTAACGGTTTTTACATTCCCTCTATCAGTGATACCTTATGAGAAGTGTCCTTTTCTGTGTGACTTATTTCACTTAGAATCGTCGTACCTAAATCCACTCATCATGCTGCTACTAACCTTATGACATTGATTTCATGGCTGAGTGATATTCCATTGTACATAAGGACCACAACTTCTTTATCCATTTTTCTCTTTCCTGGGATATTTAAGGTGGAATGAAGTGGAGGTCCTTGTCAACAGAGCAGCCCTCAACTTTGGGGTGCTTGTGTCTTGCTGATTTTTAATTTTCCCAATTTATACCCCCATGAGTGGAAGTGCCCTATGCTCTCTAAGCTGTGTTTTTCAGATGTTTCAGGACACACCGTACACTTCTCCAGAGTGGCTGTTGGCAATTTACATCCCGCCCATCAGTGTAGCAAGGCTCCCATTTCTCCATGGCCTGTCCTGCATTTCTGGTTTTGACACTTTTTTCAGCATGGCCCTTTTGACCGATGGGAAGCGAGACTTCTTTGTAGCGCTGATTTGCCTTTCCAGGTTGCTTGGTTGGCCAAAAAGGGCGTATGCGTTTTTTCCTGAATATATTCAGGAAAAAACGCATACGCCCTTTTTGGCCAAGGGCATCATTGTCAACATTTTGCTGCTTTTCATGTGCTTTAAAGGCGATTCGAATCTACCTCCTGAAATCTGTTTCCTGCAATTCTGCCTTGATTTCAAATCCTCTTCTTTGTCTTCCCTCAATATATTTGTGGACGAGATTTATCATTTATAACTCTGCAGGTTTGTGAATTGCAGTGCCCTGAACCTCCATTTTACAACTCGCTTTTTTGGGAGCTGGCCGCAAAAGCGCAGGATGGCTTCAGGCCCTGTTCTGGTTCCGGGGGGCAGGCTGAGCCTGTGGTTAATTCTTCTTCCTGATGGGAAAATAGAGTGACCTGTGCCTGTCCCAACACCAAGAGCTAGTCTCTCGTTGGTTCCCCGTCTTCCCGTTCAACCTCAGGACAAATTGCAACCTGTACGGAACAGGAGGTTAAAGGTGCGGATGCTCCAAGTAGGGAGATTGCTAGTAAAGTGGCTGGAATGGCGAACCCGGGCACAAAGAGATGAGAAATGAGGTGCGTTTTAGAAACCTTTCCCCATCACACGGTGTACCATCTTCTGGGTTTCTCATGCATGTTTTTGATGTAGGAAGATGGCCTTGAACCTGGAGATTTGGGACCCATGCGATGGGTACCACGCCGTATTACTTTAAAGGGTCTGCGTTTGCTCACCCAACCTCACCAAACCTCTCAGCCCCAAGAGTGTCCACCCTTATGTCTCATCCAGCTGTGGGTCTAGATATGGTCAATCCAGGTTGCATCACAGCCCCTGAACTCATTGTGTAAGAATTTCTATCTCTTTCACTGTCGTTGTTTCATGGGTTTTTCAAAGTAATTTATTTTCATAATGGGGTTTAGCTGCTTTTCACGGCTGTGTTTATGCCGCTTTACACCCACTTGACACACTAACAGAGAGATATCAATACATAGGTTTTAAGATTATTACTAGTCAGATATATTCTTGTGCGGTGAATAGGGCGTGTTGAGTCCAGTTCTCTGAGCAAGGAGTAGGTCTTGTCTACTACATATTGGGTTTATGGAACGGTATCTGAGCTAATTTGATACCCTTGTTTTATGTATCACCCCACCTCACCTTTCCCGTTAAGCAGCCATAGTCTGTTTTCTGCATGTGTGACTCTGTTCTGTTTTGTAATTCAGTTCCAGTGTAACGGTTTTTACATTCCCTCTAAAAGTGATACCTTATGAGAAGTGTCCTTTTCTGTGTGACTTATTTCAGTTAGAATCGTCGTACCTAAATCCACTCATCATGCTGCTACTAACCTTATGACATTGATTTCATGGCTGAGTGATATTCCATTGTACATAAGGACCACAACTTCTTTATCCATTTTTCTCTTTCCTTGGATATTTAAGGTGGAATGAAGTGGAGGTCCTTGTCAACAGAGCAGCCCTAAACTTTGGGGTGCTTGTGTCTTGCTGATTTTTCATTTTCCCAATTTATACCCCCATGAGTGGAAGTGCCCTATGCTCTCTAAGCTGTGTTTTTCAGATGTTTCAGGACACACCGTACACTTCTCCAGAGTGGCTGTTGGCAATTTACATCCCGCCCATCAGTGTAGCAAGGCTCCCATTTCTCCATGGCCTGTCCTGCATTTCTGGTTTTGACACTTTTTTCAGCATGGCCCTTTTGACCGATGGGAAGCGAGACTTCTCTGTAGCGCTGATTTGCCTTTCCAGGTTGCTTGGTTGGCCAAAAAGGGCGTATGCGTTTTTTCCTGAATATATTCAGGAAAAAACGCATACGCCCTTTTTGGCCAAGGGCATCATTGTCAACGTTTTGCCGCTTTTCATGTGCTTTAAAGCCGATTCGTATCTACCTCCTGAAATCTGTTTCGTGCAATTCTGCCTTGATTTCAAATCCTCTTCTTTGCCTTCCCTCAATATATTTGTGGACGAGAGTTATCATTTATAACTCTGCAGGTTTGTGAATTGCAGTGCCCTGAACCTCCATTTTACAACTCGCTTTTTTGGGAGCTGGCCGCAAAAGCGCAGGATGGCTTCAGGCCCTGTTCTGGTTCCGGGGGGCAGGCTGAGCCTGTGGTTAATTCTTCTTCCTGATGGGAAAATAGAGTGACCTGTGCCTGTCCCGACACCAAGAGCTAGTCTCTCGTTGGTTCCCCATCTTCCCGTTCATCCTCAGGACAAATTGCAACCTGTACGGAACAGGAGGTTAAAGGTGCTGATGCTCCAAGTAGGGAGATTGCTAGTAAAGCGGCTGGAATGGCGAACCCGGGCACAAGGAGATGAGAAATGAGGTGCGTTTTAGAAACCTTTCCCCATCACACGGTGTACTATCTTCTGGGTTTCTCATGCATGTTTTCGATGTAGGAAGATGCCCTTGAAGCTGGAGATTGGGACCCATTCGATGGGTACCACGAAGTATTACTTTAAAGGGTCTGCGTTTGCTCACCCAACCTCACCAAACCTCTCAGCCCCAAGAGTGTCCACCCTTATGTCTCATCCAGCTGTGGGTCTAGATATGGTCAATCCAGGTTGCATCACAGCCCCTGAACGCATTGTGTAAGAATTTCTCTCTCTTTCACTGTCGTTGTTTCATGGGTTTTTCAAAGTAATTTATTTTCATAATGGGGTTTAGCTGCTTTTCACTGCTGTGTTTATGCCGCTTTACACCCACTTGACACACTAACAGAGAGATATCAATACATAGGTTTTAAGATTATTACTAGTCAGATATATTCTTGTGCGGTGAATAGGGCGTGTTGAGTCCAGTTCTCTGAGCAAGGAGTAGGTCTTGTCTATTACATATTGGGTTTATGGAACGGTATCTGAGCTAATTTGATACCCTTGTTTTATGTATCACCCCACCTCACCTTTCCCGTTAAGCAGCCATAGTGTGTTTTCTGCATGTGTGACTCTGTTCTGTTTTGTAATTCAGTTCAAGTGTAACGGTTTTTACATTCCCTCTATCAGTGATACCTTATGAGAAGTGTCCTTTTCTGTGTGACTTATTTCACTTAGAATCTTCGTACCTAAATCCACTCATCATGCTGCTACTAACCTTATGACATTGATTTCATGGCTGAGTGATATTCCATTGTACATAAGGACCACAACTTCTTTATCCATTTTTCTCTTTCCTGGGATATTTAAGGTGGAATGAAGTGGAGGTCCTTGTCAACAGAGCAGCCCTCAACTTTGGGGTGCTTGTGTCTTGCTGATTTTTCATTTTCCCAATTTATACCCCCATGAGTGGAAGTGCCCTATGCTCTCTAAGCTGTGTTTTTCAGATGTTTCAGGACACACCGTACACTTCTCCAGAGTGGCTGTTGGCAATTTACATCCCGCCCATCAGTGTAGCAAGGCTCCCATTTCTCCATGGCCTGTCCTGCATTTCTGGTTTTGACACTTTTTTCAGCATGGCCCTTTTGACCGATGGGAAGCGAGACTTCTTTGTAGCGCTGATTTGCCTTTCCAGGTTGCTTGGTTGGCCAAAAAGGGCGTATGCGTTTTTTCCTGAATATATTCAGGAAAAAACGCATACGCCCTTTTTGGCCAAGGGCATCATTGTCAACGTTTTGCCGCTTTTCATGTGCTTTAAAGCCGATTCGTATCTACCTCCTGAAATCTGTTTCGTGCAATTCTGCCTTGATTTCAAATCCTCTTCTTTGCCTTCCCTCAATATATTTGTGGACGAGAGTTATCATTTATAACTCTGCAGGTTTGTGAATTGCAGTGCCCTGAACCTCCATTTTACAACTCGCTTTTTTGGGAGCTGGCCGCAAAAGCGCAGGATGGCTTCAGGCCCTGTTCTGGTTCCGGGGGGCAGGCTGAGCCTGTGGTTAATTCTTCTTCCTGATGGGAAAATAGAGTGACCTGTGCCTGTCCCGACACCAAGAGCTAGTCTCTCGTTGGTTCCCCATCTTCCCGTTCATCCTCAGGACAAATTGCAACCTGTACGGAACAGGAGGTTAAAGGTGCTGATGCTCCAAGTAGGGAGATTGCTAGTAAAGCGGCTGGAATGGCGAACCCGGGCACAAGGAGATGAGAAATGAGGTGCGTTTTAGAAACCTTTCCCCATCACACGGTGTACTATCTTCTGGGTTTCTCATGCATGTTTTCGATGTAGGAAGATGCCCTTGAAGCTGGAGATTGGGACCCATTCGATGGGTACCACGAAGTATTACTTTAAAGGGTCTGCGTTTGCTCACCCAACCTCACCAAACCTCTCAGCCCCAAGAGTGTCCACCCTTATGTCTCATCCAGCTGTGGGTCTAGATATGGTCAATCCAGGTTGCATCACAGCCCCTGAACGCATTGTGTAAGAATTTCTCTCTCTTTCACTGTCGTTGTTTCATGGGTTTTTCAAAGTAATTTATTTTCATAATGGGGTTTAGCTGCTTTTCACTGCTGTGTTTATGCCGCTTTACACCCACTTGACACACTAACAGAGAGATATCAATACATAGGTTTTAAGATTATTACTAGTCAGATATATTCTTGTGCGGTGAATAGGGCGTGTTGAGTCCAGTTCTCTGAGCAAGGAGTAGGTCTTGTCTATTACATATTGGGTTTATGGAACGGTATCTGAGCTAATTTGATACCCTTGTTTTATGTATCACCCCACCTCACCTTTCCCGTTAAGCAGCCATAGTGTGTTTTCTGCATGTGTGACTCTGTTCTGTTTTGTAATTCAGTTCAAGTGTAACGGTTTTTACATTCCCTCTATCAGTGATACCTTATGAGAAGTGTCCTTTTCTGTGTGACTTATTTCACTTAGAATCTTCGTACCTAAATCCACTCATCATGCTGCTACTAACCTTATGACATTGATTTCATGGCTGAGTGATATTCCATTGTACATAAGGACCACAACTTCTTTATCCATTTTTCTCTTTCCTGGGATATTTAAGGTGGAATGAAGTGGAGGTCCTTGTCAACAGAGCAGCCCTCAACTTTGGGGTGCTTGTGTCTTGCTGATTTTTCATTTTCCCAATTTATACCCCCATGAGTGGAAGTGCCCTATGCTCTCTAAGCTGTGTTTTTCAGATGTTTCAGGACACACCGTACACTTCTCCAGAGTGGCTGTTGGCAATTTACATCCCGCCCATCAGTGTAGCAAGGCTCCCATTTCTCCATGGCCTGTCCTGCATTTCTGGTTTTGACACTTTTTTCAGCATGGCCCTTTTGACCGATGGGAAGCGAGACTTCTTTGTAGCGCTGATTTGCCTTTCCAGGTTGCTTGGTTGGCCAAAAAGGGCGTATGCGTTTTTTCCTGAATATATTCAGGAAAAAACGCATACGCCCTTTTTGGCCAAGGGCATCATTGTCAACATTTTGCTGCTTTTCATGTGCTTTAAAGGCGATTCGAATCTACCTCCTGAAATCTGTTTCCTGCAATTCTGCCTTGATTTCAAATCCTCTTCTTTGTCTTCCCTCAATATATTTGTGGACGAGAGTTATCATTTATAACTCTGCAGGTTTGTGAATTGCAGTGCCCTGAACCTCCATTTTACAACTCGCTTTTTTGGGAGCTGGCCGCAAAAGCGCAGGATGGCTTCAGGCCCTGTTCTGGTTCCGGGGGGCAGGCTGAGCCTGTGGTTAATTCTTCTTCCTGATGGGAAAATAGAGTGACCTGTGCCTGTCCCAACACCAAGAGCTAGTCTCTCGTTGGTTCCCCGTCTTCCCGTTCAACCTCAGGACAAATTGCAACCTGTACGGAACAGGAGGTTAAAGGTGCTGATGCTCCAAGTAGGGAGATTGCTAGTAAAGTGGCTGGAATGGCGAACCCGGGCACAAGGAGATGAGAAATGAGGTGCGTTTTAGAAACCTTTCCCCATCACACGGTGTACCATCTTCTGGGTTTCTCATGCATGTTTTCGATGTAGGAAGATGGCCTTGAACCTGGAGATTTGGGACCCATGCGATGGGTACCACGCCGTATTACTTTAAAGGGTCTGCGTTTGCTCACCCAACCTCACCAAACCTCTCAGCCCCAAGAGTGTCCACCCTTATGTCTCATCCAGCTGTGGGTCTAGATATGGTCAATCCAGGTTGCATCACAGCCCCTGAACTCATTGTGTAAGAATTTCTATCTCTTTCACTGTCGTTGTTTCATGGGTTTTTCAAAGTAATTTATTTTCATAATGGGGTTTAGCTGCTTTTCACGGCTGTGTTTATGCCGCTTTACACCCACTTGACACACTAACAGAGAGATATCAATACATAGGTTTTAAGATTATTACTAGTCAGATATATTCTTGTGCGGTGAATAGGGCGTGTTGAGTCCAGTTCTCTGAGCAAGGAGTAGGTCTTGTCTACTACATATTGGGTTTATGGAACGGTATCTGAGCTAATTTGATACCCTTGTTTTATGTATCACCCCACCTCACCTTTCCCGTTAAGCAGCCATAGTGTGTTTTCTGCATGTGTGACTCTGTTCTGTTTTGTAATTCAGTTCCAGTGTAACGGTTTTTACATTCCCTCTAAAAGTGATACCTTATGAGAAGTGTCCTTTTCTGTGTGACTTATTTCAGTTAGAATCGTCGTACCTAAATCCACTCATCATGCTGCTACTAACCTTATGACATTGATTTCATGGCTGAGTGATATTCCATTGTACATAAGGACCACAACTTCTTTATCCATTTTTCTCTTTCCTTGGATATTTAAGGTGGAATGAAGTGGACGTCCTTGTCAACAGAGCAGCCCTAAACTTTGGGGTGCTTGTGTCTTGCTGATTTTTCATTTTCCCAATTTATACCCCCATGAGTGGAAGTGCCCTATGCTCTCTAAGCTGTGTTTTTCAGATGTTTCAGGACACACCGTACACTTCTCCAGAGTGGCTGTTGGCAATTTACATCCCGCCCATCAGTGTAGCAAGGCTCCCATTTCTCCATGGCCTGTCCTGCATTTCTGGTTTTGACACTTTTTTCAGCATGGCCCTTTTGACCGATGGGAAGCGAGACTTCTCTGTAGCGCTGATTTGCCTTTCCAGGTTGCTTGGTTGGCCAAAAAGGGCGTATGCGTTTTTTCCTGAATATATTCAGGAAAAAACGCATACGCCCTTTTTGGCCAAGGGCATCATTGTCAACGTTTTGCCGCTTTTCATGTGCTTTAAATGCGATTCGTATCTACCTCCTGAAATCTGTTTCGTGCAATTCTGCCTTGATTTCAAATCCTCTTCTTTGCCTTCCCTCAATATATTTGTGGACGAGAGTTATCATTTATAACTAGGCAGGTTTGTGAATTGCAGTGCCCTGAACCTCCATTTTACAACTCGCTTTTTTGGGAGCTGGCCGCAAAAGCGCAGGATGGCTTCAGGCCCTGTTCTGGTTCCGGGGGGCAGGCTGAGCCTGTGGTTAATTCTTTTCCTGATGGGAAAATAGAGTGACCTGTGCCTGTCCCGACACCAAGAGCTAGTCTCTCGTTGGTTCCCCGTCTTCCCGTTCATCCTCAGGACAAATTGCAACCTGTACGGAACAGGAGGTTAAAGGTGCTGATGCTCCAAGTAGGGAGATTGCTAGTAAAGCGGCTGGAAAGGCGAACCCGGGCAGAAGGAGATGAGAAATGAGGTGCGTTTTAGAAACCTTTCCCCATCACACGGTGTACCATCTTCTGGGTTTCTCATGCATGTTTTCGATGTAGGAAGATGCCCTTGAACCTGGAGATTTGGGACCCATGCGATGGGTACCACGCAGTATTACTTTAAAGGGTCTGCGTTTGCTCACCCAACCTCACCAAACCTCTCAGCCCCAAGAGTGTCCACCCTTATGTCTCATCCAGCTGTGGGTCTAGATATGGTCAATCCAGGTTGCATCACAGCCCCTGAACGCATTGTGTAAGAATTTCTCTCTCTTTCACTGTCGTTGTTTCATGGGTTTTTCAAAGTAATTTATTTTCATAATGGGGTTTAGCTGCTTTTCACTGCTGTGTTTATGTCGCTTTACACCCACTTGACACACTAACAGAGAGATATCATTACATAGGTTTTAAGATTATTACTAGTCAGATATATTCTTGTGCGGTGAATAGGGCGTGTTGAGTCCAGTTCTCTGAGCAAGGAGTAGGTCTTGTCTATTACATATTGGGTTTATGGAACGGTATCTGAGCTAATTTGATACCCTTGTTTTATGTATCACCCCACCTCACCTTTCCCGTTAAGCAGCCATAGTGTGTTTTCTGCATGTGTGACTCTGTTCTGTTTTGTAATTCAGTTCAAGTGTAACGGTTTTTACATTCCCTCTATCAGTGATACCTTATGAGAAGTGTCCTTTTCTGTGTGACTTATTTCAGTTAGAATCGTCGTACCTAAATCCACTCATCATGCTGCTACTAACCTTATGACATTGATTTCATGGCTGAGTGATATTCCATTGTACATAAGGACCACAACTTCTTTATCCATTTTTCTCTTTCCTGGGATATTTAAGGTGGAATGAAGTGGAGGTCCTTGTCAACAGAGCAGCCCTCAACTTTGGGGTGCTTGTGTCTTGCTGATTTTTAATTTTCCCAATTTATACCCCCATGAGTGGAAGTGCCCTATGCTCTCTAAGCTGTGTTTTTCAGATGTTTCAGGACACACCGTACACTTCTCCAGAGTGGCTGTTGGCAATTTACATCCCGCCCATCAGTGTAGCAAGGCTCCCATTTCTCCATGGCCTGTCCTGCATTTCTGGTTTTGACACTTTTTTCAGCATGGCCCTTTTGACCGATGGGAAGCGAGACTTCTTTGTAGCGCTGATTTGCCTTTCCAGGTTGCTTGGTTGGCCAAAAAGGGCGTATGCGTTTTTTCCTGAATATATTCAGGAAAAAACGCATACGCCCTTTTTGGCCAAGGGCATCATTGTCAACATTTTGCTGCTTTTCATGTGCTTTAAAGGCGATTCGAATCTACCTCCTGAAATCTGTTTCCTGCAATTCTGCCTTGATTTCAAATCCTCTTCTTTGTCTTCCCTCAATATATTTGTGGACGAGATTTATCATTTATAACTCTGCAGGTTTGTGAATTGCAGTGCCCTGAACCTCCATTTTACAACTCGCTTTTTTGGGAGCTGGCCGCAAAAGCGCAGGATGGCTTCAGGCCCTGTTCTGGTTCCGGGGGGCAGGCTGAGCCTGTGGTTAATTCTTCTTCCTGATGGGAAAATAGAGTGACCTGTGCCTGTCCCAACACCAAGAGCTAGTCTCTCGTTGGTTCCCCGTCTTCCCGTTCAACCTCAGGACAAATTGCAACCTGTACGGAACAGGAGGTTAAAGGTGCGGATGCTCCAAGTAGGGAGATTGCTAGTAAAGTGGCTGGAATGGCGAACCCGGGCACAAAGAGATGAGAAATGAGGTGCGTTTTAGAAACCTTTCCCCATCACACGGTGTACCATCTTCTGGGTTTCTCATGCATGTTTTCGATGTAGGAAGATGGCCTTGAACCTGGAGATTTGGGACCCATGCGATGGGTACCACGCCGTATTACTTTAAAGGGTCTGCGTTTGCTCACCCAACCTCACCAAACCTCTCAGCCCCAAGAGTGTCCACCCTTATGTCTCATCCAGCTGTGGGTCTAGATATGGTCAATCCAGGTTGCATCACAGCCCCTGAACTCATTGTGTAAGAATTTCTATCTCTTTCACTGTCGTTGTTTCATGGGTTTTTCAAAGTAATTTATTTTCATAATGGGGTTTAGCTGCTTTTCACGGCTGTGTTTATGCCGCTTTACACCCACTTGACACACTAACAGAGAGATATCAATACATAGGTTTTAAGATTATTACTAGTCAGATATATTCTTGTGCGGTGAATAGGGCGTGTTGAGTCCAGTTCTCTGAGCAAGGAGTAGGTCTTGTCTACTACATATTGGGTTTATGGAACGGTATCTGAGCTAATTTGATACCCTTGTTTTATGTATCACCCCACCTCACCTTTCCCGTTAAGCAGCCATAGTCTGTTTTCTGCATGTGTGACTCTGTTCTGTTTTGTAATTCAGTTCAAGTGTAACGGTTTTTACATTCCCTCTAAAAGTGATACCTTATGAGAAGTGTCCTTTTCTGTGTGACTTATTTCAGTTAGAATCGTCGTACCTAAATCCACTCATCATGCTGCTACTAACCTTATGACATTGATTTCATGGCTGAGTGATATTCCATTGTACATAAGGACCACAACTTCTTTATCCATTTTTCTCTTTCCTTGGATATTTAAGGTGGAATGAAGTGGAGGTCCTTGTCAACAGAGCAGCCCTAAACTTTGGGGTGCTTGTGTCTTGCTGATTTTTAATTTTCCCAATTTATACCCCCATGAGTGGAAGTGCCCTATGCTCTCTAAGCTGTGTTTTTCAGATGTTTCAGGACACACCGTACACTTCTCCAGAGTGGCTGTTGGCAATTTACATCCCGCCCATCAGTGTAGCAAGGCTCCCATTTCTCCATGGCCTGTCCTGCATTTCTGGTTTTGACACTTTTTTCAGCATGGCCCTTTTGACCGATGGGAAGCGAGACTTCTCTGTAGCGCTGATTTGCCTTTCCAGGTTGCTTGGTTGGCCAAAAAGGGCGTATGCGTTTTTTCCTGAATATATTCAGGAAAAAACGCATACGCCCTTTTTGGCCAAGGGCATCATTGTCAACGTTTTGCCGCTTTTCATGTGCTTTAAAGCCGATTCGTATCTACCTCCTGAAATCTGTTTCGTGCAATTCTGCCTTGATTTCAAATCCTCTTCTTTGCCTTCCCTCAATATATTTGTGGACGAGAGTTATCATTTATAACTCTGCAGGTTTGTGAATTGCAGTGCCCTGAACCTCCATTTTACAACTCGCTTTTTTGGGAGCTGGCCGCAAAAGCGCAGGATGGCTTCAGGCCCTGTTCTGGTTCCGGGGGGCAGGCTGAGCCTGTGGTTAATTCTTCTTCCTGATGGGAAAATAGAGTGACCTGTGCCTGTCCCGACACCAAGAGCTAGTCTCTCGTTGGTTCCCCATCTTCCCGTTCATCCTCAGGACAAATTGCAACCTGTACGGAACAGGAGGTTAAAGGTGCTGATGCTCCAAGTAGGGAGATTGCTAGTAAAGCGGCTGGAATGGCGAACCCGGGCACAAGGAGATGAGAAATGAGGTGCGTTTTAGAAACCTTTCCCCATCACACGGTGTACTATCTTCTGGGTTTCTCATGCATGTTTTCGATGTAGGAAGATGCCCTTGAAGCTGGAGATTGGGACCCATTCGATGGGTACCACGAAGTATTACTTTAAAGGGTCTGCGTTTGCTCACCCAACCTCACCAAACCTCTCAGCCCCAAGAGTGTCCACCCTTATGTCTCATCCAGCTGTGGGTCTAGATATGGTCAATCCAGGTTGCATCACAGCCCCTGAACGCATTGTGTAAGAATTTCTCTCTCTTTCACTGTCGTTGTTTCATGGGTTTTTCAAAGTAATTTATTTTCATAATGGGGTTTAGCTGCTTTTCACTGCTGTGTTTATGCCGCTTTACACCCACTTGACACACTAACAGAGAGATATCAATACATAGGTTTTAAGATTATTACTAGTCAGATATATTCTTGTGCGGTGAATAGGGCGTGTTGAGTCCAGTTCTCTGAGCAAGGAGTAGGTCTTGTCTATTACATATTGGGTTTATGGAACGGTATCTGAGCTAATTTGATACCCTTGTTTTATGTATCACCCCACCTCACCTTTCCCGTTAAGCAGCCATAGTGTGTTTTCTGCATGTGTGACTCTGTTCTGTTTTGTAATTCAGTTCAAGTGTAACGGTTTTTACATTCCCTCTATCAGTGATACCTTATGAGAAGTGTCCTTTTCTGTGTGACTTATTTCACTTAGAATCTTCGTACCTAAATCCACTCATCATGCTGCTACTAACCTTATGACATTGATTTCATGGCTGAGTGATATTCCATTGTACATAAGGACCACAACTTCTTTATCCATTTTTCTCTTTCCTGGGATATTGAAGGTGGAATGAAGTGGAGGTCCTTGTCAACAGAGCAGCCCTCAACTTTGGGGTGCTTGTGTCTTGCTGATTTTTCATTTTCCCAATTTATACCCCCATGAGTGGAAGTGCCCTATGCTCTCTAAGCTGTGTTTTTCAGATGTTTCAGGACACACCGTACACTTCTCCAGAGTGGCTGTTGGCAATTTACATCCCGCCCATCAGTGTAGCAAGGCTCCCATTTCTCCATGGCCTGTCCTGCATTTCTGGTTTTGACACTTTTTTCAGCATGGCCCTTTTGACCGATGGGAAGCGAGACTTCTTTGTAGCGCTGATTTGCCTTTCCAGGTTGCTTGGTTGGCCAAAAAGGGCGTATGCGTTTTTTCCTGAATATATTCAGGAAAAAACGCATACGCCCTTTTTGGCCAAGGGCATCATTGTCAACGTTTTGCCGCTTTTCATGTGCTTTAAAGCCGATTCGTATCTACCTCCTGAAATCTGTTTCGTGCAATTCTGCCTTGATTTCAAATCCTCTTCTTTGCCTTCCCTCAATATATTTGTGGACGAGAGTTATCATTTATAACTCTGCAGGTTTGTGAATTGCAGTGCCCTGAACCTCCATTTTACAACTCGCTTTTTTGGGAGCTGGCCGCAAAAGCGCAGGATGGCTTCAGGCCCTGTTCTGGTTCCGGGGGGCAGGCTGAGCCTGTGGTTAATTCTTCTTCCTGATGGGAAAATAGAGTGACCTGTGCCTGTCCCGACACCAAGAGCTAGTCTCTCGTTGGTTCCCCATCTTCCCGTTCATCCTCAGGACAAATTGCAACCTGTACGGAACAGGAGGTTAAAGGTGCTGATGCTCCAAGTAGGGAGATTGCTAGTAAAGCGGCTGGAATGGCGAACCCGGGCACAAGGAGATGAGAAATGAGGTGCGTTTTAGAAACCTTTCCCCATCACACGGTGTACTATCTTCTGGGTTTCTCATGCATGTTTTCGATGTAGGAAGATGCCCTTGAAGCTGGAGATTGGGACCCATTCGATGGGTACCACGAAGTATTACTTTAAAGGGTCTGCGTTTGCTCACCCAACCTCACCAAACCTCTCAGCCCCAAGAGTGTCCACCCTTATGTCTCATCCAGCTGTGGGTCTAGATATGGTCAATCCAGGTTGCATCACAGCCCCTGAACGCATTGTGTAAGAATTTCTCTCTCTTTCACTGTCGTTGTTTCATGGGTTTTTCAAAGTAATTTATTTTCATAATGGGGTTTAGCTGCTTTTCACTGCTGTGTTTATGCCGCTTTACACCCACTTGACACACTAACAGAGAGATATCAATACATAGGTTTTAAGATTATTACTAGTCAGATATATTCTTGTGCGGTGAATAGGGCGTGTTGAGTCCAGTTCTCTGAGCAAGGAGTAGGTCTTGTCTATTACATATTGGGTTTATGGAACGGTATCTGAGCTAATTTGATACCCTTGTTTTATGTATCACCCCACCTCACCTTTCCCGTTAAGCAGCCATAGTGTGTTTTCTGCATGTGTGACTCTGTTCTGTTTTGTAATTCAGTTCAAGTGTAACGGTTTTTACATTCCCTCTATCAGTGATACCTTATGAGAAGTGTCCTTTTCTGTGTGACTTATTTCACTTAGAATCTTCGTACCTAAATCCACTCATCATGCTGCTACTAACCTTATGACATTGATTTCATGGCTGAGTGATATTCCATTGTACATAAGGACCACAACTTCTTTATCCATTTTTCTCTTTCCTGGGATATTTAAGGTGGAATGAAGTGGAGGTCCTTGTCAACAGAGCAGCCCTCAACTTTGGGGTGCTTGTGTCTTGCTGATTTTTCATTTTCCCAATTTATACCCCCATGAGTGGAAGTGCCCTATGCTCTCTAAGCTGTGTTTTTCAGATGTTTCAGGACACACCGTACACTTCTCCAGAGTGGCTGTTGGCAATTTACATCCCGCCCATCAGTGTAGCAAGGCTCCCATTTCTCCATGGCCTGTCCTGCATTTCTGGTTTTGACACTTTTTTCAGCATGGCCCTTTTGACCGATGGGAAGCGAGACTTCTTTGTAGCGCTGATTTGCCTTTCCAGGTTGCTTGGTTGGCCAAAAAGGGCGTATGCGTTTTTTCCTGAATATATTCAGGAAAAAACGCATACGCCCTTTTTGGCCAAGGGCATCATTGTCAACATTTTGCTGCTTTTCATGTGCTTTAAAGGCGATTCGAATCTACCTCCTGAAATCTGTTTCCTGCAATTCTGCCTTGATTTCAAATCCTCTTCTTTGTCTTCCCTCAATATATTTGTGGACGAGAGTTATCATTTATAACTCTGCAGGTTTGTGAATTGCAGTGCCCTGAACCTCCATTTTACAACTCGCTTTTTTGGGAGCTGGCCGCAAAAGCGCAGGATGGCTTCAGGCCCTGTTCTGGTTCCGGGGGGCAGGCTGAGCCTGTGGTTAATTCTTCTTCCTGATGGGAAAATAGAGTGACCTGTGCCTGTCCCAACACCAAGAGCTAGTCTCTCGTTGGTTCCCCGTCTTCCCGTTCAACCTCAGGACAAATTGCAACCTGTACGGAACAGGAGGTTAAAGGTGCTGATGCTCCAAGTAGGGAGATTGCTAGTAAAGTGGCTGGAATGGCGAACCCGGGCACAAGGAGATGAGAAATGAGGTGCGTTTTAGAAACCTTTCCCCATCACACGGTGTACCATCTTCTGGGTTTCTCATGCATGTTTTCGATGTAGGAAGATGGCCTTGAACCTGGAGATTTGGGACCCATGCGATGGGTACCACGCCGTATTACTTTAAAGGGTCTGCGTTTGCTCACCCAACCTCACCAAACCTCTCAGCCCCAAGAGTGTCCACCCTTATGTCTCATCCAGCTGTGGGTCTAGATATGGTCAATCCAGGTTGCATCACAGCCCCTGAACTCATTGTGTAAGAATTTCTATCTCTTTCACTGTCGTTGTTTCATGGGTTTTTCAAAGTAATTTATTTTCATAATGGGGTTTAGCTGCTTTTCACGGCTGTGTTTATGCCGCTTTACACCCACTTGACACACTAACAGAGAGATATCAATACATAGGTTTTAAGATTATTACTAGTCAGATATATTCTTGTGCGGTGAATAGGGCGTGTTGAGTCCAGTTCTCTGAGCAAGGAGTAGGTCTTGTCTACTACATATTGGGTTTATGGAACGGTATCTGAGCTAATTTGATACCCTTGTTTTATGTATCACCCCACCTCACCTTTCCCGTTAAGCAGCCATAGTGTGTTTTCTGCATGTGTGACTCTGTTCTGTTTTGTAATTCAGTTCCAGTGTAACGGTTTTTACATTCCCTCTAAAAGTGATACCTTATGAGAAGTGTCCTTTTCTGTGTGACTTATTTCAGTTAGAATCGTCGTACCTAAATCCACTCATCATGCTGCTACTAACCTTATGACATTGATTTCATGGCTGAGTGATATTCCATTGTACATAAGGACCACAACTTCTTTATCCATTTTTCTCTTTCCTTGGATATTTAAGGTGGAATGAAGTGGACGTCCTTGTCAACAGAGCAGCCCTAAACTTTGGGGTGCTTGTGTCTTGCTGATTTTTCATTTTCCCAATTTATACCCCCATGAGTGGAAGTGCCCTATGCTCTCTAAGCTGTGTTTTTCAGATGTTTCAGGACACACCGTACACTTCTCCAGAGTGGCTGTTGGCAATTTACATCCCGCCCATCAGTGTAGCAAGGCTCCCATTTCTCCATGGCCTGTCCTGCATTTCTGGTTTTGACACTTTTTTCAGCATGGCCCTTTTGACCGATGGGAAGCGAGACTTCTCTGTAGCGCTGATTTGCCTTTCCAGGTTGCTTGGTTGGCCAAAAAGGGCGTATGCGTTTTTTCCTGAATATATTCAGGAAAAAACGCATACGCCCTTTTTGGCCAAGGGCATCATTGTCAACGTTTTGCCGCTTTTCATGTGCTTTAAATGCGATTCGTATCTACCTCCTGAAATCTGTTTCGTGCAATTCTGCCTTGATTTCAAATCCTCTTCTTTGCCTTCCCTCAATATATTTGTGGACGAGAGTTATCATTTATAACTAGGCAGGTTTGTGAATTGCAGTGCCCTGAACCTCCATTTTACAACTCGCTTTTTTGGGAGCTGGCCGCAAAAGCGCAGGATGGCTTCAGGCCCTGTTCTGGTTCCGGGGGGCAGGCTGAGCCTGTGGTTAATTCTTTTCCTGATGGGAAAATAGAGTGACCTGTGCCTGTCCCGACACCAAGAGCTAGTCTCTCGTTGGTTCCCCGTCTTCCCGTTCATCCTCAGGACAAATTGCAACCTGTACGGAACAGGAGGTTAAAGGTGCTGATGCTCCAAGTAGGGAGATTGCTAGTAAAGCGGCTGGAAAGGCGAACCCGGGCAGAAGGAGATGAGAAATGAGGTGCGTTTTAGAAACCTTTCCCCATCACACGGTGTACCATCTTCTGGGTTTCTCATGCATGTTTTCGATGTAGGAAGATGCCCTTGAACCTGGAGATTTGGGACCCATGCGATGGGTACCACGCAGTATTACTTTAAAGGGTCTGCGTTTGCTCACCCAACCTCACCAAACCTCTCAGCCCCAAGAGTGTCCACCCTTATGTCTCATCCAGCTGTGGGTCTAGATATGGTCAATCCAGGTTGCATCACAGCCCCTGAACGCATTGTGTAAGAATTTCTCTCTCTTTCACTGTCGTTGTTTCATGGGTTTTTCAAAGTAATTTATTTTCATAATGGGGTTTAGCTGCTTTTCACTGCTGTGTTTATGTCGCTTTACACCCACTTGACACACTAACAGAGAGATATCATTACATAGGTTTTAAGATTATTACTAGTCAGATATATTCTTGTGCGGTGAATAGGGCGTGTTGAGTCCAGTTCTCTGAGCAAGGAGTAGGTCTTGTCTATTACATATTGGGTTTATGGAACGGTATCTGAGCTAATTTGATACCCTTGTTTTATGTATCACCCCACCTCACCTTTCCCGTTAAGCAGCCATAGTGTGTTTTCTGCATGTGTGACTCTGTTCTGTTTTGTAATTCAGTTCAAGTGTAACGGTTTTTACATTCCCTCTATCAGTGATACCTTATGAGAAGTGTCCTTTTCTGTGTGACTTATTTCAGTTAGAATCGTCGTACCTAAATCCACTCATCATGCTGCTACTAACCTTATGACATTGATTTCATGGCTGAGTGATATTCCATTGTACATAAGGACCACAACTTCTTTATCCATTTTTCTCTTTCCTGGGATATTTAAGGTGGAATGAAGTGGAGGTCCTTGTCAACAGAGCAGCCCTCAACTTTGGGGTGCTTGTGTCTTGCTGATTTTTAATTTTCCCAATTTATACCCCCATGAGTGGAAGTGCCCTATGCTCTCTAAGCTGTGTTTTTCAGATGTTTCAGGACACACCGTACACTTCTCCAGAGTGGCTGTTGGCAATTTACATCCCGCCCATCAGTGTAGCAAGGCTCCCATTTCTCCATGGCCTGTCCTGCATTTCTGGTTTTGACACTTTTTTCAGCATGGCCCTTTTGACCGATGGGAAGCGAGACTTCTTTGTAGCGCTGATTTGCCTTTCCAGGTTGCTTGGTTGGCCAAAAAGGGCGTATGCGTTTTTTCCTGAATATATTCAGGAAAAAACGCATACGCCCTTTTTGGCCAAGGGCATCATTGTCAACATTTTGCTGCTTTTCATGTGCTTTAAAGGCGATTCGAATCTACCTCCTGAAATCTGTTTCCTGCAATTCTGCCTTGATTTCAAATCCTCTTCTTTGTCTTCCCTCAATATATTTGTGGACGAGATTTATCATTTATAACTCTGCAGGTTTGTGAATTGCAGTGCCCTGAACCTCCATTTTACAACTCGCTTTTTTGGGAGCTGGCCGCAAAAGCGCAGGATGGCTTCAGGCCCTGTTCTGGTTCCGGGGGGCAGGCTGAGCCTGTGGTTAATTCTTCTTCCTGATGGGAAAATAGAGTGACCTGTGCCTGTCCCAACACCAAGAGCTAGTCTCTCGTTGGTTCCCCGTCTTCCCGTTCAACCTCAGGACAAATTGCAACCTGTACGGAACAGGAGGTTAAAGGTGCGGATGCTCCAAGTAGGGAGATTGCTAGTAAAGTGGCTGGAATGGCGAACCCGGGCACAAAGAGATGAGAAATGAGGTGCGTTTTAGAAACCTTTCCCCATCACACGGTGTACCATCTTCTGGGTTTCTCATGCATGTTTTCGATGTAGGAAGATGGCCTTGAACCTGGAGATTTGGGACCCATGCGATGGGTACCACGCCGTATTACTTTAAAGGGTCTGCGTTTGCTCACCCAACCTCACCAAACCTCTCAGCCCCAAGAGTGTCCACCCTTATGTCTCATCCAGCTGTGGGTCTAGATATGGTCAATCCAGGTTGCATCACAGCCCCTGAACTCATTGTGTAAGAATTTCTATCTCTTTCACTGTCGTTGTTTCATGGGTTTTTCAAAGTAATTTATTTTCATAATGGGGTTTAGCTGCTTTTCACGGCTGTGTTTATGCCGCTTTACACCCACTTGACACACTAACAGAGAGATATCAATACATAGGTTTTAAGATTATTACTAGTCAGATATATTCTTGTGCGGTGAATAGGGCGTGTTGAGTCCAGTTCTCTGAGCAAGGAGTAGGTCTTGTCTACTACATATTGGTTTTATGGAACGGTATCTGAGCTAATTTGATACCCTTGTTTTATGTATCACCCCACCTCACCTTTCCCGTTAAGCAGCCATAGTCTGTTTTCTGCATGTGTGACTCTGTTCTGTTTTGTAATTCAGTTCAAGTGTAACGGTTTTTACATTCCCTCTAAAAGTGATACCTTATGAGAAGTGTCCTTTTCTGTGTGACTTATTTCAGTTAGAATCGTCGTACCTAAATCCACTCATCATGCTGCTACTAACCTTATGACATTGATTTCATGGCTGAGTGATATTCCATTGTACATAAGGACCACAACTTCTTTATCCATTTTTCTCTTTCCTTGGATATTTAAGGTGGAATGAAGTGGAGGTCCTTGTCAACAGAGCAGCCCTAAACTTTGGGGTGCTTGTGTCTTGCTGATTTTTAATTTTCCCAATTTATACCCCCATGAGTGGAAGTGCCCTATGCTCTCTAAGCTGTGTTTTTCAGATGTTTCAGGACACACCGTACACTTCTCCAGAGTGGCTGTTGGCAATTTACATCCCGCCCATCAGTGTAGCAAGGCTCCCATTTCTCCATGGCCTGTCCTGCATTTCTGGTTTTGACACTTTTTTCAGCATGGCCCTTTTGACCGATGGGAAGCGAGACTTCTCTGTAGCGCTGATTTGCCTTTCCAGGTTGCTTGGTTGGCCAAAAAGGGCGTATGCGTTTTTTCCTGAATATATTCAGGAAAAAACGCATACGCCCTTTTTGGCCAAGGGCATCATTGTCAACGTTTTGCCGCTTTTCATGTGCTTTAAAGCCGATTCGTATCTACCTCCTGAAATCTGTTTCGTGCAATTCTGCCTTGATTTCAAATCCTCTTCTTTGCCTTCCCTCAATATATTTGTGGACGAGAGTTATCATTTATAACTCTGCAGGTTTGTGAATTGCAGTGCCCTGAACCTCCATTTTACAACTCGCTTTTTTGGGAGCTGGCCGCAAAAGCGCAGGATGGCTTCAGGCCCTGTTCTGGTTCCGGGGGGCAGGCTGAGCCTGTGGTTAATTCTTCTTCCTGATGGGAAAATAGAGTGACCTGTGCCTGTCCCGACACCAAGAGCTAGTCTCTCGTTGGTTCCCCATCTTCCCGTTCATCCTCAGGACAAATTGCAACCTGTACGGAACAGGAGGTTAAAGGTGCTGATGCTCCAAGTAGGGAGATTGCTAGTAAAGCGGCTGGAATGGCGAACCCGGGCACAAGGAGATGAGAAATGAGGTGCGTTTTAGAAACCTTTCCCCATCACACGGTGTACTATCTTCTGGGTTTCTCATGCATGTTTTCGATGTAGGAAGATGCCCTTGAAGCTGGAGATTGGGACCCATTCGATGGGTACCACGAAGTATTACTTTAAAGGGTCTGCGTTTGCTCACCCAACCTCACCAAACCTCTCAGCCCCAAGAGTGTCCACCCTTATGTCTCATCCAGCTGTGGGTCTAGATATGGTCAATCCAGGTTGCATCACAGCCCCTGAACGCATTGTGTAAGAATTTCTCTCTCTTTCACTGTCGTTGTTTCATGGGTTTTTCAAAGTAATTTATTTTCATAATGGGGTTTAGCTGCTTTTCACTGCTGTGTTTATGCCGCTTTACACCCACTTGACACACTAACAGAGAGATATCAATACATAGGTTTTAAGATTATTACTAGTCAGATATATTCTTGTGCGGTGAATAGGGCGTGTTGAGTCCAGTTCTCTGAGCAAGGAGTAGGTCTTGTCTATTACATATTGGGTTTATGGAACGGTATCTGAGCTAATTTGATACCCTTGTTTTATGTATCACCCCACCTCACCTTTCCCGTTAAGCAGCCATAGTGTGTTTTCTGCATGTGTGACTCTGTTCTGTTTTGTAATTCAGTTCAAGTGTAACGGTTTTTACATTCCCTCTATCAGTGATACCTTATGAGAAGTGTCCTTTTCTGTGTGACTTATTTCACTTAGAATCTTCGTACCTAAATCCACTCATCATGCTGCTACTAACCTTATGAC
Organism: Balaenoptera borealis; assembly: GCF_965194805.1. NCBI lineage: Eukaryota > Metazoa > Chordata > Mammalia > Artiodactyla > Balaenopteridae > Balaenoptera > Balaenoptera borealis. The sequence goes on from NW_028124006.1 coordinate 2,345,281, forward strand.
ATTGATTTCATGGCTGAGTGATATTCCATTGTACATAAGGACCACAACTTCTTTATCCATTTTTCTCTTTCCTGGGATATTTAAGGTGGAATGAAGTGGAGGTCCTTGTCAACAGAGCAGCCCTCAACTTTGGGGTGCTTGTGTCTTGCTGATTTTTCATTTTCCCAATTTATACCCCCATGAGTGGAAGTGCCCTATGCTCTCTAAGCTGTGTTTTTCAGATGTTTCAGGACACACCGTACACTTCTCCAGAGTGGCTGTTGGCAATTTACTTCCCGCCCATCAGTGTAGCAAGGCTCCCATTTCTCCATGGCCTGTCCTGCATTTCTGGTTTTGACACTTTTTTCAGCATGGCCCTTTTGACCGATGGGAAGCGAGACTTCTTTGTAGCGCTGATTTGCCTTTCCAGGTTGCTTGGTTGGCCAAAAAGGGCGTATGCGTTTTTTCCTGAATATATTCAGGAAAAAACGCATACGCCCTTTTTGGCCAAGGGCATCATTGTCAACGTTTTGCCGCTTTTCATGTGCTTTAAAGCCGATTCGTATCTACCTCCTGAAATCTGTTTCGTGCAATTCTGCCTTGATTTCAAATCCTCTTCTTTGCCTTCCCTCAATATATTTGTGGACGAGAGTTATCATTTATAACTCTGCAGGTTTGTGAATTGCAGTGCCCTGAACCTCCATTTTACAACTCGCTTTTTTGGGAGCTGGCCGCAAAAGCGCAGGATGGCTTCAGGCCCTGTTCTGGTTCCGGGGGGCAGGCTGAGCCTGTGGTTAATTCTTCTTCCTGATGGGAAAATAGAGTGACCTGTGCCTGTCCCGACACCAAGAGCTAGTCTCTCGTTGGTTCCCCATCTTCCCGTTCATCCTCAGGACAAATTGCAACCTGTACGGAACAGGAGGTTAAAGGTGCTGATGCTCCAAGTAGGGAGATTGCTAGTAAAGCGGCTGGAATGGCGAACCCGGGCACAAGGAGATGAGAAATGAGGTGCGTTTTAGAAACCTTTCCCCATCACACGGTGTACTATCTTCTGGGTTTCTCATGCATGTTTTCGATGTAGGAAGATGCCCTTGAAGCTGGAGATTGGGACCCATTCGATGGGTACCACGAAGTATTACTTTAAAGGGTCTGCGTTTGCTCACCCAACCTCACCAAACCTCTCAGCCCCAAGAGTGTCCACCCTTATGTCTCATCCAGCTGTGGGTCTAGATATGGTCAATCCAGGTTGCATCACAGCCCCTGAACGCATTGTGTAAGAATTTCTCTCTCTTTCACTGTCGTTGTTTCATGGGTTTTTCAAAGTAATTTATTTTCATAATGGGGTTTAGCTGCTTTTCACTGCTGTGTTTATGCCGCTTTACACCCACTTGACACACTAACAGAGAGATATCAATACATAGGTTTTAAGATTATTACTAGTCAGATATATTCTTGTGCGGTGAATAGGGCGTGTTGAGTCCAGTTCTCTGAGCAAGGAGTAGGTCTTGTCTATTACATATTGGGTTTATGGAACGGTATCTGAGCTAATTTGATACCCTTGTTTTATGTATCACCCCACCTCACCTTTCCCGTTAAGCAGCCATAGTGTGTTTTCTGCATGTGTGACTCTGTTCTGTTTTGTAATTCAGTTCAAGTGTAACGGTTTTTACATTCCCTCTATCAGTGATACCTTATGAGAAGTGTCCTTTTCTGTGTGACTTATTTCACTTAGAATCTTCGTACCTAAATCCACTCATCATGCTGCTACTAACCTTATGACATTGATTTCATGGCTGAGTGATATTCCATTGTACATAAGGACCACAACTTCTTTATCCATTTTTCTCTTTCCTGGGATATTTAAGGTGGAATGAAGTGGAGGTCCTTGTCAACAGAGCAGCCCTCAACTTTGGGGTGCTTGTGTCTTGCTGATTTTTCATTTTCCCAATTTATACCCCCATGAGTGGAAGTGCCCTATGCTCTCTAAGCTGTGTTTTTCAGATGTTTCAGGACACACCGTACACTTCTCCAGAGTGGCTGTTGGCAATTTACATCCCGCCCATCAGTGTAGCAAGGCTCCCATTTCTCCATGGCCTGTCCTGCATTTCTGGTTTTGACACTTTTTTCAGCATGGCCCTTTTGACCGATGGGAAGCGAGACTTCTTTGTAGCGCTGATTTGCCTTTCCAGGTTGCTTGGTTGGCCAAAAAGGGCGTATGCGTTTTTTCCTGAATATATTCAGGAAAAAACGCATACGCCCTTTTTGGCCAAGGGCATCATTGTCAACATTTTGCTGCTTTTCATGTGCTTTAAAGGCGATTCGAATCTACCTCCTGAAATCTGTTTCCTGCAATTCTGCCTTGATTTCAAATCCTCTTCTTTGTCTTCCCTCAATATATTTGTGGACGAGAGTTATCATTTATAACTCTGCAGGTTTGTGAATTGCAGTGCCCTGAACCTCCATTTTACAACTCGCTTTTTTGGGAGCTGGCCGCAAAAGCGCAGGATGGCTTCAGGCCCTGTTCTGGTTCCGGGGGGCAGGCTGAGCCTGTGGTTAATTCTTCTTCCTGATGGGAAAATAGAGTGACCTGTGCCTGTCCCAACACCAAGAGCTAGTCTCTCGTTGGTTCCCCGTCTTCCCGTTCAACCTCAGGACAAATTGCAACCTGTACGGAACAGGAGGTTAAAGGTGCTGATGCTCCAAGTAGGGAGATTGCTAGTAAAGTGGCTGGAATGGCGAACCCGGGCACAAGGAGATGAGAAATGAGGTGCGTTTTAGAAACCTTTCCCCATCACACGGTGTACCATCTTCTGGGTTTCTCATGCATGTTTTCGATGTAGGAAGATGGCCTTGAACCTGGAGATTTGGGACCCATGCGATGGGTACCACGCCGTATTACTTTAAAGGGTCTGCGTTTGCTCACCCAACCTCACCAAACCTCTCAGCCCCAAGAGTGTCCACCCTTATGTCTCATCCAGCTGTGGGTCTAGATATGGTCAATCCAGGTTGCATCACAGCCCCTGAACTCATTGTGTAAGAATTTCTATCTCTTTCACTGTCGTTGTTTCATGGGTTTTTCAAAGTAATTTATTTTCATAATGGGGTTTAGCTGCTTTTCACGGCTGTGTTTATGCCGCTTTACACCCACTTGACACACTAACAGAGAGATATCAATACATAGGTTTTAAGATTATTACTAGTCAGATATATTCTTGTGCGGTGAATAGGGCGTGTTGAGTCCAGTTCTCTGAGCAAGGAGTAGGTCTTGTCTACTATATATTGGGTTTATGGAACGGTATCTGAGCTAATTTGATACCCTTGTTTTATGTATCACCCCACCTCACCTTTCCCGTTAAGCAGCCATAGTGTGTTTTCTGCATGTGTGACTCTGTTCTGTTTTGTAATTCAGTTCCAGTGTAACGGTTTTTACATTCCCTCTAAAAGTGATACCTTATGAGAAGTGTCCTTTTCTGTGTGACTTATTTCAGTTAGAATCGTCGTACCTAAATCCACTCATCATGCTGCTACTAACCTTATGACATTGATTTCATGGCTGAGTGATATTCCATTGTACATAAGGACCACAACTTCTTTATCCATTTTTCTCTTTCCTTGGATATTTAAGGTGGAATGAAGTGGACGTCCTTGTCAACAGAGCAGCCCTAAACTTTGGGGTGCTTGTGTCTTGCTGATTTTTCATTTTCCCAATTTATACCCCCATGAGTGGAAGTGCCCTATGCTCTCTAAGCTGTGTTTTTCAGATGTTTCAGGACACACCGTACACTTCTCCAGAGTGGCTGTTGGCAATTTACATCCCGCCCATCAGTGTAGCAAGGCTCCCATTTCTCCATGGCCTGTCCTGCATTTCTGGTTTTGACACTTTTTTCAGCATGGCCCTTTTGACCGATGGGAAGCGAGACTTCTCTGTAGCGCTGATTTGCCTTTCCAGGTTGCTTGGTTGGCCAAAAAGGGCGTATGCGTTTTTTCCTGAATATATTCAGGAAAAAACGCATACGCCCTTTTTGGCCAAGGGCATCATTGTCAACGTTTTGCCGCTTTTCATGTGCTTTAAATGCGATTCGTATCTACCTCCTGAAATCTGTTTCGTGCAATTCTGCCTTGATTTCAAATCCTCTTCTTTGCCTTCCCTCAATATATTTGTGGACGAGAGTTATCATTTATAACTAGGCAGGTTTGTGAATTGCAGTGCCCTGAACCTCCATTTTACAACTCGCTTTTTTGGGAGCTGGCCGCAAAAGTGCAGGATGGCTTCAGGCCCTGTTCTGGTTCCGGGGGGCAGGCTGAGCCTGTGGTTAATTCTTTTCCTGATGGGAAAATAGAGTGACCTGTGCCTGTCCCGACACCAAGAGCTAGTCTCTCGTTGGTTCCCCGTCTTCCCGTTCATCCTCAGGACAAATTGCAACCTGTACGGAACAGGAGGTTAAAGGTGCTGATGCTCCAAGTAGGGAGATTGCTAGTAAAGCGGCTGGAAAGGCGAACCCGGGCAGAAGGAGATGAGAAATGAGGTGCGTTTTAGAAACCTTTCCCCATCACACGGTGTACCATCTTCTGGGTTTCTCATGCATGTTTTCGATGTAGGAAGATGCCCTTGAACCTGGAGATTTGGGACCCATGCGATGGGTACCACGCAGTATTACTTTAAAGGGTCTGCGTTTGCTCACCCAACCTCACCAAACCTCTCAGCCCCAAGAGTGTCCACCCTTATGTCTCATCCAGCTGTGGGTCTAGATATGGTCAATCCAGGTTGCATCACAGCCCCTGAACGCATTGTGTAAGAATTTCTCTCTCTTTCACTGTCGTTGTTTCATGGGTTTTTCAAAGTAATTTATTTTCATAATGGGGTTTAGCTGCTTTTCATTGCTGTGTTTATGTCGCTTTACACCCACTTGACACACTAACAGAGAGATATCATTACATAGGTTTTAAGATTATTACTAGTCAGATATATTCTTGTGCGGTGAATAGGGCGTGTTGAGTCCAGTTCTCTGAGCAAGGAGTAGGTCTTGTCTATTACATATTGGGTTTATGGAACGGTATCTGAGCTAATTTGAAACCCTTGTTTTATGTATCACCCCACCTCACCTTTCCCGTTAAGCAGCCATAGTGTGTTTTCTGCATGTGTGACTCTGTTCTGTTTTGTAATTCAGTTCAAGTGTAACGGTTTTTACATTCCCTCTAAAAGTGATACCTTATGAGAAGTGTCCTTTTCTGTGTGACTTATTTCACTTAGAATCGTCGTACCTAAATCCACTCATCATGCTGCTACTAACCTTATGACATTGATTTCATGGCTGAGTGATATTCCATTGTACATAAGGACCACAACTTCTTTATCCATTGTTCTCTTTCCTGGGATATTTAAGGTGGAATGAAGTGGAAGTCCTTGTCAACAGAGCAGCCCTCAACTTTGGGGTGCTTGTGTCTTGCTGATTTTTCATTTTACCAATTTATACCTCCATGAGTGGAAGTGCCCTATGCTCTCTAAGCTGTGTTTTTCAGATGTTTCAGGACACACCGTACACTTCTCCAGAGTGGCTGTTGGCAATTTACATCCCGCCCATCAGTGTAGCAAGGCTCTCATTTCTCCATGGCCTGTCCTGCATTTCTGGTTTTGACACTTTTTTCAGCATGGCCCTTTTGACCGATGGGAAGCGAGACTTCTCTGTAGCGCTGATTTGCCTTTCCAGGTTGCTTGGTTGGCCAAAAAGGGCGTATGCGTTTTTTCCTGAATATATTCAGGAAAAAACGCATACGCCCTTTTTGGCCAAGGGCATCATTGTCAACGTTTTTCCGCTTTTCATGTGCTTTAAAGGCGATTCGAATATACCTCCTGAAATCTGTTTCGTGCAATTCTGCCTTGATTTCAAATCCTCTTCTTTGCCTTCCCTCAATATATTTGTGGACGAGAGTTATCATTTATAACTCTGCAGGTTTGTGAATTGCAGTGCCCTGAACCTCCATTTTACAACTCGCTTTTTTGGGAGCTGGCCGCAAAAGCGCAGGATGGCTTCAGGCCCTGTTCTGGTTCCGGGGGGCAGGCTGAGCCTGTGGTTAATTCTTCTTCCTGATGGGAAAATAGAGTGACCTGTGCCTGTCCCGACACCAAGAGCTAGTCTCTCGTTGGTTCCCCGTCTTCCCGTTCATCCTCAGGACAAATTGCAACCTGTACGGAACAGGAGGTTAAAGGTGCTGATGCTCCAAGTAGGGAGATTGCTAGTAAAGCGGCTGGAAAGGCGAACCCGGGCACAAGGAGATGAGAAATGAGGTGCGTTTTAGAAACCTTTCCCCATCACACGGTGTACCATCTTCTGGGTTTCTCATGCATGTTTTCGATGTAGGAAGATGCCCTTGAACCTGGAGATTTGGGACCCATGCGATGGGTACCACGCAGTATTACTTTAAAGGGTCTGCGTTTGCTCACCCAACCTCACCAAACCTCTCAGCCCCAAGAGTGTCCACCCTTATGTCTCATCCAGCTGTGGGTCTAGATATGGTCAATCCAGGTTGCATCACAGCCCCTGAACGCATTGTGTAAGAATTTCTCTCTCTTTCACTGTCGTTGTTTCATGGGTTTTTCAAAGTAATTTATTTTCATAATGGGGTTTAGCTGCTTTTCACTGCTGTGTTTATGTCGCTTTACACCCACTTGACACACTAACAGAGAGATATCATTACATAGGTTTTAAGATTATTACTAGTCAGATATATTCTTGTGCGGTGAATAGGGCGTGTTGAGTCCAGTTCTCTGAGCAAGGAGTAGGTCTTGTCTATTACATATTGGGTTTATGGAACGGTATCTGAGCTAATTTGATACCCTTGTTTTATGTATCACCCCACCTCACCTTTCCCGTTAAGCAGCCATAGTGTGTTTTCTGCATGTGTGACTCTGTTCTGTTTTGTAATTCAGTTCAAGTGTAACGGTTTTTACATTCCCTCTATCAGTGATACCTTATGAGAAGTGTCCTTTTCTGTGTGACTTATTTCAGTTAGAATCGTCGTACCTAAATCCACTCATCATGCTGCTACTAACCTTATGACATTGATTTCATGGCTGAGTGATATTCCATTGTACATAAGGACCACAACTTCTTTATCCATTTTTCTCTTTCCTGGGATATTTAAGGTGGAATGAAGTGGAGGTCCTTGTCAACAGAGCAGCCCTCAACTTTGGGGTGCTTGTGTCTTGCTGATTTTTCATTTTCCCAATTTATACCCCCATGAGTGGAAGTGCCCTATGCTCTCTAAGCTGTGTTTTTCAGATGTTTCAGGACACACCGTACACTTCTCCAGAGTGGCTGTTGGCAATTTACATCCCGCCCATCAGTGTAGCAAGGCTCCCATTTCTCCATGGCCTGTCCTGCATTTCTGGTTTTGACACTTTTTTCAGCATGGCCCTTTTGACCGATGGGAAGCGAGACTTCTTTGTAGCGCTGATTTGCCTTTCCAGGTTGCTTGGTTGGCCAAAAAGGGCGTATGCGTTTTTTCCTGAATATATTCAGGAAAAAACGCATACGCCCTTTTTGGCCAAGGGCATCATTGTCAACATTTTGCTGCTTTTCATGTGCTTTAAAGGCGATTCGAATCTACCTCCTGAAATCTGTTTCCTGCAATTCTGCCTTGATTTCAAATCCTCTTCTTTGTCTTCCCTCAATATATTTGTGGACGAGAGTTATCATTTATAACTCTGCAGGTTTGTGAATTGCAGTGCCCTGAACCTCCATTTTACAACTCGCTTTTTTGGGAGCTGGCCGCAAAAGCGCAGGATGGCTTCAGGCCCTGTTCTGGTTCCGGGGGGCAGGCTGAGCCTGTGGTTAATTCTTCTTCCTGATGGGAAAATAGAGTGACCTGTGCCTGTCCCAACACCAAGAGCTAGTCTCTCGTTGGTTCCCCGTCTTCCCGTTCAACCTCAGGACAAATTGCAACCTGTACGGAACAGGAGGTTAAAGGTGCGGATGCTCCAAGTAGGGAGATTGCTAGTAAAGTGGCTGGAATGGCGAACCCGGGCACAAAGAGATGAGAAATGAGGTGCGTTTTAGAAACCTTTCCCCATCACACTGTGTACCATCTTCTGGTTTTCTCATGCATGTTTTCGATGTAGGAAGATGGCCTTGAACCTGGAGATTTGGGACCCATGCGATGGGTACCACGCCGTATTACTTTAAAGGGTCTGCGTTTGCTCACCCAACCTCACCAAACCTCTCAGCCCCAAGAGTGTCCACCCTTATGTCTCATCCAGCTGTGGGTCTAGATATGGTCAATCCAGGTTGCATCACAGCCCCTGAACTCATTGTGTAAGAATTTCTATCTCTTTCACTGTCGTTGTTTCATGGGTTTTTCAAAGTAATTTATTTTCATAATGGGGTTTAGCTGCTTTTCACGGCTGTGTTTATGCCGCTTTACACCCACTTGACACACTAACAGAGAGATATCAATACATAGGTTTTAAGATTATTACTAGTCAGATATATTCTTGTGCGGTGAATAGGGCGTGTTGAGTCCAGTTCTCTGAGCAAGGAGTAGGTCTTGTCTACTACATATTGGGTTTATGGAACGGTATCTGAGCTAATTTGATACCCTTGTTTTATGTATCACCCCACCTCACCTTTCCCGTTAAGCAGCCATAGTCTGTTTTCTGCATGTGTGACTCTGTTCTGTTTTGTAATTCAGTTCAAGTGTAACGGTTTTTACATTCCCTCTAAAAGTGATACCTTATGAGAAGTGTCCTTTTCTGTGTGACTTATTTCAGTTAGAATCGTCGTACCTAAATCCACTCATCATGCTGCTCCTAACCTTATGACATTGATTTCATGGCTGAGTGATATTCCATTGTACATAAGGACCACAACTTCTTTATCCATTTTTCTCTTTCCTTGGATATTTAAGGTGGAATGAAGTGGACGTCCTTGTCAACAGAGCAGCCCTAAACTTTGGGGTGCTTGTGTCTTGCTGATTTTTCATTTTCCCAATTTATACCCCCATGAGTGGAAGTGCCCTATGCTCCCTAAGCTGTGTTTTTCAGATGTTTCAGGACACACCGTACACTTCTCCAGAGTGGCTGTTGGCAATTTACATCCCGCCCATCAGTGTAGCAAGGCTCCCATTTCTCCATGGCCTGTCCTGCATTTCTGGTTTTGACACTTTTTTCAGCATGGCCCTTTTGACCGATGGGAAGCGAGACTTCTCTGTAGCGCTGATTTGCCTTTCCAGGTTGCTTGGTTGGCCAAAAAGGGCGTATGCGTTTTTTTCTGAATATATTCAGGAAAAAACGCATACGCCCTTTTTGGCCAAGGGCATCATTGTCAACGTTTTGCCGCTTTTCATGTGCTTTAAAGGCGATTCGAATCTACCTCCTGAAATCTGTTTCCTGCAATTCTGCCTTGATTTCAAATCCTCTTCTTTGCCTTCCCTCAATATATTTGTGGACGAGATTTATCATTTATAACTCTGCAGGTTTGTGAATTGCAGTGCCCTGAACCTCCATTTTACAACTCGCTTTTTTGGGAGCTGGCCGCAAAAGCGCAGGATGGCTTCAGGCCCTGTTCTGGTTCCGGGGGGCAGGCTGAGCCTGTGGTTAATTCTTCTTCCTGATGGGAAAATAGAGTGACCTGTGCCTGTCCCAACACCAAGAGCTAGTCTCTCGTTCGTTCCCCATCTTCCCGTTCATCCTCAGGACAAATTGCAACCTGTACGGAACAGGAGGTTAAAGGTGCTGATGCTCCAAGTAGGGAGATTGCTAGTAAAGCGGCTGGAATGGCGAACCCGGGAACAAGGAGATGAGAAATGAGGTGCGTTTTAGAAACCTTTCCCCATCACACGGTGTACTATCTTCTGGGTTTCTCATGCATGTTTTCGATGTAGGAAGATGCCCTTGAAGCTGGAGATTTGGGACCCATTCGATGGGTACCACGAAGTATTACTTTAAAGGGTCTGCGTTTGCTCACCCAACCTCACCAAACCTCTCAGCCCCAAGAGTGTCCACCCTTATGTCTCATCCAGCTGTTGGTCTAGATATGGTCAATCCAGGTTGCATCACAGCCCCTGAAAGCATTGTGTAAGAATTCCTCTCTCTTTCACTGTCGTTGTTTCATGGGTTTTTCAAAGTAATTTATTTTCATAATGGGGTTTAGCTGCTTTTCACTGCTGTGTTTATGCCGCTTTACACCCACTTGACACACTAACAGAGAGATATCAATACATAGGTTTTAAGATTATTACTAGTCAGATATATTCTAGTGCGGTGAATAGGGCGTGTTGAGTCCAGTTCTCTGAGCAAGGAGTAGGTCTTGTCTATTACATATTGGGTTTATGGAACGGTATCTGAGCTAATTTGATACCCTTGTTTTATGTATCACCCCACCTCACCTTTCCCGTTAAGCAGCCATAGTGTGTTTTCTGCATGTGTGACTCTGTTCTGTTTTGTAATTCAGTTCAAGTGTAACGGTTTTTACATTCCCTCTAAATGTGATACCTTATGAGAAGTGTCCTTTTCTGTGTGACTTATTTCACTTAGAGTCGTCGTACCTAAATCCACTCATCATGCTGCTACTAACCTTATGACATTGATTTCATGGCTGAGTGATATTCCATTGTACATAAGGACCACAACTTCTTTATCCATTTTTCTCTTTCCTGGGATATTTAAGGTGGAATGAAGTGGAGGTCCTTGTCAACAGAGCAGCCCTCAACTTTGGGGTGCTTGTGTCTTGCTGATTTTTCATTTTCCCAATTTATACCCCCATGAGTGGAAGTGCCCTATGCTCTCTAAGCTGTGTTTTTTTAGATGTTTCAGGACTCACCGTACACTTCTCCAGAGTGGCTGTTGGCAATTTACATCCCGCCCATCAGTGTAGCAAGGCTCCCATTTCTCCATGGCCTGTCCTGCATTTCTGGTTTTGACACTTTTTTCAGCATGGCCCTTTTGACCGATGGGAAGCGAGACTTCTCTGTAGCGCTGATTTGCCTTTCCAGGTTGCTTGGTTGGCCAAAAAGGGCGTATGCGTTTTTTCCTGAATATATTCAGGAAAAAACGCATACGCCCTTTTTGGCCAAGGGCATCATTGTCAACGTTTTGCCGCTTTTCATGTGCTTTAAAGCCGATTCGTATCTACCTCCTGAAATCTGTTTCGTGCAATTCTGCCTTGATTTCAAATCCTCTTCTTTGCCTTCCCTCAATATATTTGTGGACGAGAGTTATCATTTATAACTCTGCAGGTTTGTGAATTGCAGTGCCCTGAACCTCCATTTTACAACTCGCTTTTTTGGGAGCTGGCCGCAAAAGCGCAGGATGGCTTCAGGCCCTGTTCTGGTTCCGGGGGGCAGGCTGAGCCTGTGGTTAATTCTTCTTCCTGATGGGAAAATAGAGTGACCTGTGCCTGTCCCGACACCAAGAGCTAGTCTCTCGTTGGTTCCCCATCTTCCCGTTCATCCTCAGGACAAATTGCAACCTGTGCGGAACAGGAGGTTAAAGGTGCTGATGCTCCAAGTAGGGAGATTGCTAGTAAAGCGGCTGGAATGGCGAACCCGGGCACAAGGAGATGAGAAATGAGGTGCGTTTTAGAAACCTTTCCCCATCACACGGTGTACTATCTTCTGGGTTTCTCATGCATGTTTTCGATGTAGGAAGATGCCCTTGAAGCTGGAGATTTGGGACCCATTCGATGGGTACCACGAAGTATTACTTTAAAGGGTCTGCGTTTGCTCACCCAACCTCACCAAACCTCTCAGCCCCAAGAGTGTCCACCCTTATGTCTCATCCAGCTGTGGGTCTAGATATGGTCAATCCAGGTTGCATCACAGCCCCTGAACGCATTGTGTAAGAATTTCTCTCTCTTTCACTGTCGTTGTTTCATGGGTTTTTCAAAGTAATTTATTTTCATAATGGGGTTTAGCTGCTTTTCACTGCTGTGTTTATGCCGCTTTACACCCACTTGACACACTAACAGAGAGATATCAATACATAGGTTTTAAGATTATTACTAGTCAGATATATTCTTGTGCGGTGAATAGGGCGTGTTGAGTCCAGTTCTCTGAGCAAGGAGTAGGTCTTGTTTATTACATATTGGGTTTATGGAACGGTATCTGAGCTAATTTGATACCCTTGTTTTATGTATCACCCCACCTCACCTTTCCCGTTAAGCAGCCATAGTGTGTTTTCTGCATGTGTGACTCTGTTCTGTTTTGTAATTCAGTTCAAGTGTAACGGTTTTTACATTCCCTCTATCAGTGATACCTTATGAGAAGTGTCCTTTTCTGTGTGACTTATTTCACTTAGAATCTTCGTACCTAAATCCACTCATCATGCTGCTAGTAACCTTACGACATTGATTTCATGGCTGAGTGATATTCCATTGTACATAAGGACCACAACTTCTTTATCCATTTTTCTCTTTCCTGGGATATTTAAGGTGGAATGAAGTGGAGGTCCTTGTCAACAGAGCAGCCCTCAACTTTGGGGTGCTTGTGTCTTGCTGATTTTTCATTTTCCCAATTTATACCCCCATGAGTGGAAGTGCCCTATGCTCTCTAAGCTGTGTTTTTCAGATGTTTCAGGACACACCGTACACTTCTCCAGAGTGGCTGTTGGCAATTTACATCCCGCCCATCAGTGTAGCAAGGCTCCCATTTCTCCATGGCCTGTCCTGCATTTCTGGTTTTGACACTTTTTTCAGCATGGCCCTTTTGACCGATGGGAAGCGAGACTTCTTTGTAGCGCTGATTTGCCTTTCCAGGTTGCTTGGTTGGCCAAAAAGGGCGTATGCGTTTTTTCCTGAATATATTCAGGAAAAAACGCATACGCCCTTTTTGGCCAAGGGCATCATTGTCAACATTTTGCTGCTTTTCATGTGCTTTAAAGGCGATTCGAATCTACCTCCTGAAATCTGTTTCCTGCAATTCTGCCTTGATTTCACATCCTCTTCTTTGTCTTCCCTCAATATATTTGTGGACGAGAGTTATCATTTATAACTCTGCAGGTTTGTGAATTGCAGTGCCCTGAACCTCCATTTTACAACTCGCTTTTTTGGGAGCTGGCCGCAAAAGCGCAGGATGGCTTCAGGCCCTGTTCTGGTTCCGGGGGGCAGGCTGAGCCTGTGGTTAATTCTTCTTCCTGATGGGAAAATAGAGTGACCTGTGCCTGTCCCAACACCAAGAGCTAGTCTCTCGTTGGTTCCCCGTCTTCCCGTTCAACCTCAGGACAAATTGCAACCTGTACGGAACAGGAGGTTAAAGGTGCTGATGCTCCAAGTAGGGAGATTGCTAGTAAAGTGGCTGGAATGGCGAACCCGGGCACAAGGAGATGAGAAATGAGGTGCGTTTTAGAAACCTTTCCCCATCACACGGTGTACCATCTTCTGGGTTTCTCATGCATGTTTTCGATGTAGGAAGATGGCCTTGAACCTGGAGATTTGGGACCCATGCGATGGGTACCACGCCGTATTACTTTAAAGGGTCTGTGTTTGCTCACCCAACCTCACCAAACCTCTCAGCCCCAAGAGTGTCCACCCTTATGTCTCATCCAGCTGTGGGTCTAGATATGGTCAATCCAGGTTGCATCACAGCCCCTGAACTCATTGTGTAAGAATTTCTATCTCTTTCACTGTCGTTGTTTCATGGGTTTTTCAAAGTAATTTATTTTCATAATGGGGTTTAGCTGCTTTTCACGGCTGTGTTTATGCCGCTTTACACCCACTTGACACACTAACAGAGAGATATCAATACATAGGTTTTAAGATTATTACTAGTCAGATATATTCTTGTGCGGTGAATAGGGCGTGTTGAGTCCAGTTCTCTGAGCAAGGAGTAGGTCTTGTCTACTACATATTGGGTTTATGGAACGGTATCTGAGCTAATTTGATACCCTTGTTTTATGTATCACCCCACCTCACCTTTCCCGTTAAGCAGCCATAGTGTGTTTTCTGCATGTGTGACTCTGTTCTGTTTTGTAATTCAGTTCCTGTGTAACGGTTTTTACATTCCCTCTAAAAGTGATACCTTATGAGAAGTGTCCTTTTCTGTGTGACTTATTTCAGTTAGAATCGTCGTACCTAAATCCACTCATCATGCTGCTACTAACCTTATGACATTGATTTCATGGCTGAGTGATATTCCATTGTACATAAGGACCACAACTTCTTTATCCATTTTTCTCTTTCCTTGGATATTTAAGGTGGAATGAAGTGGACGTCCTTGTCAACAGAGCAGCCCTCAACTTTGGGGTGCTTGTGTCTTGCTGATTTTTCATTTTCCCAATTTATACCCCCATGAGTGGAAGTGCCCTATGCTCTCTAAGCTGTGTTTTTCAGATGTTTCAGGACACACCGTACACTTCTCCAGAGTGGCTGTTGGCAATTTACATCCCGCCCATCAGTGTAGCAAGGCTCCCATTTCTCCATGGCCTGTCCTGCATTTCTGGTTTTGACACTTTTTTCAGCATGGCCCTTTTGACCGATGGGAAGCGAGACTTCTCTGTAGCGCTGATTTGCCTTTCCAGGTTGCTTGGTTGGCCAAAAAGGGCGTATGCGTTTTTTCCTGAATATATTCAGGAAAAAACGCATACGCCCTTTTTGGCCAAGGGCATCATTGTCAACGTTTTGCCGCTTTTCATGTGCTTTAAAGGCGATTCGTATCTACCTCCTGAAATCTGTTTCGTGCAATTCTGCCTTGATTTCAAATCCTCTTCTTTGCCTTCCCTCAATATATTTGTGGACGAGAGTTATCATTTATAACTAGGCAGGTTTGTGAATTGCAGTGCCCTGAACCTCCATTTTACAACTCGCTTTTTTGGGAGCTGGCCGCAAAAGCGCAGGATGGCTTCAGGCCCTGTTCTGGTTCCGGGGGGCAGGCTGAGCCTGTGGTTAATTCTTTTCCTGATGGGAAAATAGAGTGACCTGTGCCTGTCCCGACACCAAGAGCTAGTCTCTCGTTGGTTCCCCGTCTTCCCGTTCATCCTCAGGACAAATTGCAACCTGTACGGAACAGGAGGTTAAAGGTGCTGATGCTCCAAGTAGGGAGATTGCTAGTAAAGCGGCTGGAAAGGCGAACCCGGGCACAAGGAGATGAGAAATGAGGTGCGTTTTAGAAACCTTTCCCCATCACACGGTGTACCACCTTCTGGGTTTCTCATGCATGTTTTCGATGTAGGAAGATGCCCTTGAACCTGGAGATTTGGGACCCATGCGATGGGTACCACGCAGTATTACTTTAAAGGGTCTGCGTTTGCTCACCCAACCTCACCAAACCTCTCAGCCCCAAGAGTGTCCACCCTTATGTCTCATCCAGCTGTGGGTCTAGATATGGTCAATCCAGGTTGCATCACAGCCCCTGAACGCATTGTGTAAGAATTTCTCTCTCTTTCACTGTCGTTGTTTCATGGGTTTTTCAAAGTAATTTATTTTCATAATGGGGTTTAGCTGCTTTTCATTGCTGTGTTTATGTCGCTTTACACCCACTTGACACACTAACAGAGAGATATCATTACATAGGTTTTAAGATTATTACTAGTCAGATATATTCTTGTGCGGTGAATAGGGCGTGTTGAGTCCAGTTCTCTGAGCAAGGAGTAGGTCTTGTCTATTACATATTGGGTTTATGGAACGGTATCTGAGCTAATTTGATACCCTTGTTTTATGTATCACCCCACCTCACCTTTCCCGTTAAGCAGCCATAGTGTGTTTTCTGCATGTGTGACTCTGTTCTGTTTTGTAATTCAGTTCAAGTGTAACGGTTTTTACATTCCCTCTATCAGTGATACCTTATGAGAAGTGTCCTTTTCTGTGTGACTTATTTCACTTAGAATCGTCGTACCTAAATCCACTCATCATGCTGCTACTAACCTTATGACATTGATTTCATGGCTGAGTGATATTCCATTGTACATAAGGACCACAACTTCTTTATCCATTTTTCTCTTTCCTGGGATATTTAAGGTGGAATGAAGTGGAGGTCCTTGTCAACAGAGCAGCCCTCAACTTTGGGGTGCTTGTGTCTTGCTGATTTTTCATTTTCCCAATTTATACCCCCATGAGTGGAAGTGCCCTATGCTCTCTAAGCTGTGTTTTTCAGATGTTTCAGGACACACCGTACACTTCTCCAGAGTGGCTGTTGGCAATTTACATCCCGCCCATCAGTGTAGCAAGGCTCCCATTTCTCCATGGCCTGTCCTGCATTTCTGGTTTTGACACTTTTTTCAGCATGGCCCTTTTGACCGATGGGAAGCGAGACTTCTCTGTAGCGCTGATTTGCCTTTCCAGGTTGCTTAGTTGGCCAAAAAGGGCGTATGCGTTTTTTCCTGAATATATTCAGGAAAAAACGCATACGCCCTTTTTGGCCAAGGGCATCATTGTCAACATTTTGCTGCTTTTCATGTGCTTTAAAGGCGATTCGAATCTACCTCCTGAAATCTGTTTCCTGCAATTCTGCCTTGATTTCAAATCCTCTTCTTTGTCTTCCCTCAATATATTTGTGGACGAGAGTTATCATTTATAACTCTGCAGGTTTGTGAATTGCAGTGCCCTGAACCTCCATTTTACAACTCGCTTTTTTGGGAGCTGGCCGCAAAAGCGCAGGATGGCTTCAGGCCCTGTTCTGGTTCCGGGGGGCAGGCTGAGCCTGTGGTTAATTCTTCTTCCTGATGGGAAAATAGAGTGACCTGTGCCTGTCCCAACACCAAGAGCTAGTCTCTCGTTGGTTCCCCGTCTTCCCGTTCAACCTCAGGACAAATTGCAACCTGTACGGAACAGGAGGTTAAAGGTGCTGATGCTCCAAGTAGGGAGATTGCTAGTAAAGTGGCTGGAATGGCGAACCCGGGCACAAGGAGATGAGAAATGAGGTGCGTTTTAGAAACCTTTCCCCATCACACGGTGTACCATCTTCTGGGTTTCTCATGCATGTTTTCGATGTAGGAAGATGGCCTTGAACCTGGAGATTTGGGACCCATGCGATGGGTACCACGCCGTATTACTTTAAAGGGTCTGCGTTTGCTCACCCAACCTCACCAAACCTCTCAGCCCCAAGAGTGTCCACCCTTATGTCTCATCCAGCTGTGGGTCTAGATATGGTCAATCCAGGTTGCATCACAGCCCCTGAACTCATTGTGTAAGAATTTCTATCTCTTTCACTGTCGTTGTTTCATGGGTTTTTCAAAGTAATTTATTTTCATAATGGGGTTTAGCTGCTTTTCACGGCTGTGTTTATGCCGCTTTACACCCACTTGACACACTAACAGAGAGATATCAATACATAGGTTTTAAGATTATTACTAGTCAGATATATTCTTGTGCGGTGAATAGGGCGTGTTGAGTCCAGTTCTCTGAGCAAGGAGTAGGTCTTGTCTACTACATATTGGGTTTATGGAACGGTATCTGAGCTAATTTGATACCCTTGTTTTATGTATCACCCCACCTCACCTTTCCCGTTAAGCAGCCATAGTGTGTTTTCTGCATGTGTGACTCTGTTCTGTTTTGTAATTCAGTTCAAGTGTAACGGTTTTTACATTCCCTCTAAAAGTGATACCTTATGAGAAGTGTCCTTTTCTGTGTGACTTATTTCAGTTAGAATCTTCGTACCTAAATCCACTCATCATGCTGCTACTAACCTTATGACATTGATTTCATGGCTGAGTGATATTCCATTGTACATAAGGACCACAACTTCTTTATCCATTTTTCTCTTTCCTTGGATATTTAAGGTGGAATGAAGTGGACGTCCTTGTCAACAGAGCAGCCCTCAACTTTGGGGTGCTTGTGTCTTGCTGATTTTTCATTTTCCCAATTTATACCCCCATGAGTGGAAGTGCCCTATGCTCTCTAAGCTGTGTTTTTCAGATGTTTCAGGACACACCGTACACTTCTCCAGAGTGGCTGTTGGCAATTTACATCCCGCCCATCAGTGTAGCAATGCTCCCATTTCTCCATGGCCTGTCCTGCATTTCTGGTTTTGACACTTTTTTCAGCATGGCCCTTTTGACCGATGGGAAGCGAGACTTCTCTGTAGCGCTGATTTGCCTTTCCAGGTTGCTTGGTTGGCCAAAAAGGGCGTATGCGTTTTTTCCTGAATATATTCAGGAAAAAACGCATACGCCCTTTTTGGCCAAGGGCATCATTGTCAACGTTTTGCCGCTTTTCATGTGCTTTAAAGGCGATTCGTATCTACCTCCTGAAATCTGTTTCGTGCAATTCTGCCTTGATTTCAAATCCTCTTCTTTGCCTTCCCTCAATATATTTGTGGACGAGAGTTATCATTTATAACTAGGCAGGTTTGTGAATTGCAGTGCCCTGAACCTCCATTTTACAACTCGCTTTTTTGGGAGCTGGCCGCAAAAGCGCAGGATGGCTTCAGGCCCTGTTCTGGTTCCGGTGGGCAGGCTGAGCCTGTGGTTAATTCTTTTCCTGATGGGAAAATAGAGTGACCTGTGCCTGTCCCGACACCAAGAGCTAGTCTCTCGTTGGTTCCCCGTCTTCCCGTTCATCCTCAGGACAAATTGCAACCTGTACGGAACAGGAGGTTAAAGGTGCTGATGCTCCAAGTAGGGAGATTGCTAGTAAAGCGGCTGGAAAGGCGAACCCGGGCACAAGGAGATGAGAAATGAGGTGCGTTTTAGAAACCTTTCCCCATCACACGGTGTACCACCTTCTGGGTTTCTCATGCATGTTTTCGATGTAGGAAGATGCCCTTGAACCTGGAGATTTGGGACCCATGCGATGGGTACCACGCAGTATTACTTTAAAGGGTCTGCGTTTGCTCACCCAACCTCACCAAACCTCTCAGCCCCAAGAGTGTCCACCCTTATGTCTCATCCAGCTGTGGGTCTAGATATGGTCAATCCAGGTTGCATCACAGCCCCTGAACGCATTGTGTAAGAATTTCTCTCTCTTTCACTGTCGTTGTTTCATGGGTTTTTCAAAGTAATTTATTTTCATAATGGGGTTTAGCTGCTTTTCATTGCTGTGTTTATGTCGCTTTACACCCACTTGACACACTAACAGAGAGATATCATTACATAGGTTTTAAGATTATTACTAGTCAGATATATTCTTGTGCGGTGAATAGGGCGTGTTGAGTCCAGTTCTCTGAGCAAGGAGTAGGTCTTGTCTATTACATATAGGGTTTATGGAACGGTATCTGAGCTAATTTGATACCCTTGTTTTATGTATCACCCCACCTCACCTTTCCCGTTAAGCAGCCATAGTGTGTTTTCTGCATGTGTGACTCTGTTCTGTTTTGTAATTCAGTTCCAGTGTAACGGTTTTTACATTCCCTCTATCAGTGATACCTTATGAGAAGTGTCCTTTTCTGTGTGACTTATTTCAGTTAGAATCGTCGTACCTAAATCCACTCATCATGCTGCTACTAACCTTATGACATTGATTTCATGGCTGAGTGATATTCCATTGTACATAAGGACCACAACTTCTTTATCCATTTTTCTCTTTCCTGGGATATTTAAGGTGGAATGAAGTGGAGGTCCTTGTCAACAGAGCAGCCCTCAACTTTGGGGTGCTTGTGTCTTGCTGATTTTTCATTTTCCCAATTTATACCCCCATGAGTGGAAGTGCCCTATGCTCTCTAAGCTGTGTTTTTCAGATGTTTCAGGACACACCGTACACTTCTCCAGAGTGGCTGTTGGCAATTTACATCCCGCCCATCAGTGTAGCAAGGCTCCCATTTCTCCATGGCCTGTCCTGCATTTCTGGTTTTGACACTTTTTTCAGCATGGCCCTTTTGACCGATGGGAAGCGAGACTTCTCTGTAGCGCTGATTTGCCTTTCCAGGTTGCTTAGTTGGCCAAAAAGGGCGTATGCGTTTTTTCCTGAATATATTCAGGAAAAAACGCATACGCCCTTTTTGGCCAAGGGCATCATTGTCAACATTTTGCTGCTTTTCATGTGCTTTAAAGGCGATTCGAATCTACCTCCTGAAATCTGTTTCCTGCAATTCTGCCTTGATTTCAAATCCTCTTCTTTGTCTTCCCTCAATATATTTGTGGACGAGAGTTATCATTTATAACTCTGCAGGTTTGTGAATTGCAGTGCCCTGAACCTCCATTTTACAACTCGCTTTTTTGGGAGCTGGCCGCAAAAGCGCAGGATGGCTTCAGGCCCTGTTCTGGTTCCGGGGGGCAGGCTGAGCCTGTGGTTAATTCTTCTTCCTGATGGGAAAATAGAGTGACCTGTGCCTGTCCCAACACCAAGAGCTAGTCTCTCGTTGGTTCCCCGTCTTCCCGTTCAACCTCAGGACAAATTGCAACCTGTACGGAACAGGAGGTTAAAGGTGCTGATGCTCCAAGTAGGGAGATTGCTAGTAAAGTGGCTGGAATGGCGAACCCGGGCACAAGGAGATGAGAAATGAGGTGCGTTTTAGAAACCTTTCCCCATCACACGGTGTACCATCTTCTGGGTTTCTCATGCATGTTTTCGATGTAGGAAGATGGCCTTGAACCTGGAGATTTGGGACCCATGCGATGGGTACCACGCCGTATTACTTTAAAGGGTCTGCGTTTGCTCACCCAACCTCACCAAACCTCTCAGCCCCAAGAGTGTCCACCCTTATGTCTCATCCAGCTGTGGGTCTAGATATGGTCAATCCAGGTTGCATCACAGCCCCTGAACTCATTGTGTAAGAATTTCTATCTCTTTCACTGTCGTTGTTTCATGGGTTTTTCAAAGTAATTTATTTTCATAATGGGGTTTAGCTGCTTTTCACGGCTGTGTTTATGCCGCTTTACACCCACTTGACACACTAACAGAGAGATATCAATACATAGGTTTTAAGATTATTACTAGTCAGATATATTCTTGTGCGGTGAATAGGGCGTGTTGAGTCCAGTTCTCTGAGCAAGGAGTAGGTCTTGTCTACTACATATTGGGTTTATGGAACGGTATCTGAGCTAATTTGATACCCTTGTTTTATGTATCACCCCACCTCACCTTTCCCGTTAAGCAGCCATAGTGTGTTTTCTGCATGTGTGACTCTGTTCTGTTTTGTAATTCAGTTCAAGTGTAACGGTTTTTACATTCCCTCTATCAGTGATACCTTATGAGAAGTGTCCTTTTCTGTGTGACTTATTTCACTTAGAATCGTCGTACCTAAATCCACTCATCATGCTGCTCCTAACCTTATGACATTGATTTCATGGCTGAGTGATATTCCATTGTAGATAAGGACCACAACTTCTTTATCCATTTTTCTCTTTCCTGGGATATTTAAGGTGGAATGAAGTGGAGGTCCTTGTCAACAGAGCAGCCCTCAACTTTGGGGTGCTTGTGTCTTGCTGATTTTTCATTTTCCCAATTTATACCCCCATGAGTGGAAGTGCCCTATGCTCTCTAAGCTGTGTTTTTCAGATGTTTCAGGACACACCGTACACTTCTCCAGAGTGGCTGTTGGCAATTTACATCCCGCCCATCAGTGTAGCAAGGCTCCCATTTCTCCATGGCCTGTCCTGCATTTCTGGTTTTGACACTTTTTTCAGCATGGCCCTTTTGACCGATGGGAAGCGAGACTTCTCTATAGCGCTGATTTGCCTTTCCAGGTTGCTTGGTTGGCCACAAAGGGCGTATGCGTTTTTTCCTGAATATATTCAGGAAAAAACGCATACGCCCTTTTTGGCCAAGGGCATCATTGTCAACGTTTTGCCGCTTTTCATGTGCTTTAAAGGCGATTCGTATCTACCTCCTGAAATCTGTTTCGTGCAATTCTGCCTTGATTTCAAATCCTCTTCTTTGCCTTCCCTCAATATATTTGTGGACGAGAGTTGTCATTTATAACTCTGCAGGTTTGTGAATTGCAGTGCCCTGAACCTCCATTTTACAACTCGCTTTTTTGGGAGCTGGCCGCAAAAGCGCAGGATGGCTTCA
Source organism: Balaenoptera borealis (assembly GCF_965194805.1). Lineage (NCBI taxonomy): Eukaryota > Metazoa > Chordata > Mammalia > Artiodactyla > Balaenopteridae > Balaenoptera > Balaenoptera borealis. Next base: position 2,367,132 of record NW_028124006.1, read on the forward strand.
GGCCCTGTTCTGGTTCCGGGGGGCAGGCTGAGCCTGTGGTTAATTCTTCTTCCTGATGGGAAAATAGAGTGACCTGTGCCTGTCCCAACACCAAGAGCTAGTCTCTCGTTGGTTCCCCGTCTTCCCGTTCATCCTCAGGACAAATTGCAACCTGTACGGAACAGGAGGTTAAAGGTGCTGATGCTCCAAGTAGGGAGATTGCTAGTAAAGCAGCTGGAATGGCGAACCCGGGCACAAGGAGATGAGAAATGAGGTGCGTTTTAGAAACCTTTCCCCATCACACGGTGTACCATCTTCTGGGTTACTCATGCATGTTTTCGATGTAGGAAGATGCCCTTGAACCTGGAGATTTGGGACCCATGCGATGGGTACCACGCAGTATTACTTTAAAGGGTTTGCGTTTGCTCACCCAACCTCACCAAACCTCTCAGCCCCAAGAGTGTCCACCCTTATGTCTCATCCAGCTGTGGGTCTAGATATGGTCAATCCAGGTTGCATCACAGCCCCTGAACTCATTGTGTAAGAAATTCTATCTCTTTCACTGTCGTTGTTTCATGGGTTTTTCAAAGTAATTTATTTTCATAATGGGGTATAGCTGCTTTTCACGGCTGTGTTTATGCCGCTTTACACCCACTTGACACACTAACAGAGAGATATCAATACATAGGTTTTAAGATTATTACTAGTCAGATATATTCTTGTGCGGTGAATAGGGCGTGTTGAGTCCAGTTCTCTGAGCAAGGAGTAGGTCTTGTCTATTACATATTGGGTTTATGGAACGGTATCTGAGCTAATTTGAAACCCTTGTTTTATGTATCACCCCACCTCACCTTTCCCGTTAAGCAGCCATAGTGTGTTTTCTGCATGTGTGACTCTGTTCTGTTTTGTAATTCAGTTCAAGTGTAACGGTTTTTACATTCCCTCTAAAAGTGATACCTTATGAGAAGTGTCCTTTTCTGCGTGACTTATTTCACTTAGAATCGTCGTACCTAAATCCACTCATCATGCTGCTACTAACCTTATGACATTGATTTCATGGCTGAGTGATATTCCATTGTACATAAGGACCACAACTTCTTTATCCATTGTTCTCTTTCCTGGGATATTTAAGGTGGAATGAAGTGGAAGTCCTTGTCAACAGAGCAGCCCTCAACTTTGGGGTGCTTGTGTCTTGCTGATTTTTCATTTTCCCAATTTATACCCCCATGAGTGGAAGTGCCCTATGCTCTCTAAGCTGTGTTTTTCAGATGTTTCAGGACACACCGTACACTTCTCCAGAGTGGCTGTTGGCAATTTACATCCCGCCCATCAGTGTAGCAAGGCTCTCATTTCTCCATGGCCTGTCCTGCATTTCTGGTTTTGACACATTTTTCAGCATGGCCCTTTTGACCGATGGGAAGTGACACTTCTTTGTAGCGCTGATTTGCCTTTCCAGGTTGCTTGGTTGGCCAAAAAGGGCGTATGCGTTTTTTCCTGAATATATTCAGGAAAAAACGCATACGCCCTTTTTGGCCAAGGGCATCATTGTCAACATTTTGCCGCTTTTCATGTGCTTTAAAGGCGATTCGAATCTACCTCCTGAAATCTGTTTCGTGCAATTCTGCCTTGATTTCAAATCCTCTTCTTTGCCTTCCCTCAATATATTTGTGGACGAGAGTTATCATTTATAACTCTGCAGGTTTGTGAATTGCAGTGCCCTGAACCTCCATTTTACAACTCGCTTTTTTGGGAGCTGGCCGCAAAAGCGCAGGATGGCTTCAGGCCCTGTTCTGGTTCCGGGGGGCAGGCTGAGCCTGTGGTTAATTCTTCTTCCTGATGGGAAAATAGAGTGACCTGTGCCTGTCCCGACACCAAGAGCTAGTCTCTCGTTGGTTCCCCGTCTTCCCGTTCATCCTCAGGACAAATTGCAACCTGTACGGAACAGGAGGTTAAAGGTGCTGATGCTCCAAGTAGGGAGATTGCTAGTAAAGCGGCTGGAATGGCGAACCCGGGCACAAGGAGATGAGAAATGAGGTGCGTTTTAGAAACCTTTCCCCATCACACGGTGTACCATCTTCTGGGTTTCTCATGCATGTTTTCGATGTAGGAAGATGCCCTTGAACCTGGAGATTTGGGACCCATGCGATGGGTACCACGCAGTATTACTTTAAAGGGTCTGCGTTTGCTCACCCAACCTCACCAAACCTCTCAGCCCCAAGAGTGTCCACCCTTATGTCTCATCCAGCTGTGGGTCTAGATATGGTCAATCCAGGTTGCATCACAGCCCCTGAACTCATTGTGTAAGAATTTCTATCTCTTTCACTGTCGTTGTTTCATGGGTTTTTCAAAGTAATTTATTTTCATAATGGGGTTTAGCTGCTTTTCACGGCTGTGTTTATGCCGCTTTACACCCACTTGACACACTAACAGAGAGATATCAATACATAGGTTTTAAGATTATTACTAGTCAGATATATTCTTGTGCGGTGAATAGGGCGTGTTGAGTCCAGTTCTCTGAGCAAGGAGTAGGTCTTGTCTACTACATATTGGGTTTATGGAACGGTATCTGAGCTAATTTGATACCCTTGTTTTATGTATCACCCCACCTCACCTTTCCCGTTAAGCAGCCATAGTCTGTTTTCTGCATGTGTGACTCTGTTCTGTTTTGTAATTCAGTTCAAGTGTAACGGTTTTTACATTCCCTCTATCAGTGATACCTTATGAGAAGTGTCCTTTTCTGTGTGACTTATTTCACTTAGAATCGTCGTACCTAAATCCACTCATCATGCTGCTCCTAACCTTATGACATTGATTTCATGGCTGAGTGATATTCCATTGTACATAAGGACCACAACTTCTTTATCCATTTTTCTCTTTCCTGGGATATTGAAGGTGGAATGAAGTGGAGGTCCTTGTCAACAGAGCAGCCCTAAACTTTGGGGTGCTTGTGTCTTGCTGATTTTTAATTTTCCCAATTTATACCCCCATGAGTGGAAGTGCCCTATGCTCTCTAAGCTGTGTTTTTCAGATGTTTCAGGACTCACCGGACACTTCTCCAGAGTGGCTCTTGGCAATTTACATCCCGCCCATCAGTGTAGCAAGGCTCCCATTTCTCCATGGCCTGTCCTGCATTTCTGGTTTTGACACTTTTTTCAGCATGGCCTTTTGACCGATGGAAAGCGAGACTTCTTTGTAGCGCTGATTTGCCTTTCCAGGTTGCTTGGTTGGCCAAAAAGGGCGTATGCGTTTTTTCCTGAATATATTCAGGAAAAAACGCATACGCCCTTTTTGGCCAAGGGCATCATTGTCAACGTTTTGCTGCTTTTCATGTGCTTTAAAGGCGATTCGTATCTACCTCCTGAAATCTGTTTCGTGCAATTCTGCCTTGATTTCAAATCCTCTTCTTTGCCTTCCCTCAATATATTTGTGGACGAGAGTTATCATTTATAACTCTGCATGTTTGTGAATTGCAGTGCCCTGAACCTCCATTTTACAACTCGTTTTTATGGGAGCTGCCCGCAAAATCGCAGAATGGCTTCAGGCCCTGTTCTGGTTCCGGTGGGCAGGCTGAGCCTGTGGTTAATTCTTCTTTCTGATGGGAAAATAGAGTGACCTGTGCCTGTCCCAACACCAAGAGCTAGTCTCTCGTTGGTTCCCCGTCTTCCCGTTCATCCTCAGGACAAATTGCAACCTGTACGGAACAGGAGGTTAAAGGTGCTGATGCTCCAAGTAGGGAGCTTGCTAGTAAAGCGGCTGGAATGGCGAACCCGGGCACAAGGAGATGAGAAATGAGGTGCGTTTTAGAAACCTTTCCCCATCACACGGTGTACCATCTTCTGGATTTCTCATGCATGTTTTTGATGTACGAAGATGCCCTTGAACCTGGAGATTTGGGACCCATGCGATGGGTACCACGCAGTATTACTTTAAAGGGTCTGCGTTTGCTCACCCAACCTCACCAAACCTCTCAGCCCCAAGAGTGTCCACCCTTATGTCTCATCCAGCTGTGCGTCTAGATATGGTCAATCCAGGTTGCATCACAGCCCCTGAACGCATTGTGTAAGAATTTCTCTCTCTTTCACTGCCTTTGTTTCATGGGTGTTTCAAAGTAATTTATTTTTATAATGGGGTTTAGCTGCTTTTCACTGCTGTGTTTATGCCGCTTTACACCCACTTGACACACTAACAGAGAGATATCAATACATAGGTTTTACGATTATTATTAGTCAGATATATTCTTGTGCGGTGAATAGGGCGTGTTGAGTCCAGTTCTCTGAGCAAGGAGTAGGTCTTGTCTATTACATATTGGGTTTATGGAACGGTATCTGAGCTAATTTGAAACCCTTGTTTTATGTATCACCCCACCTCACCTTTCCCGTTAAGCAGCCATAGTGTGTTTTCTGCATGTGTGACTCTGTTCTGTTTTGTAATTCAGTTCAAGTGTAACGGTTTTTACATTCCCTCTAAAAGTGATACCTTATGAGAAGTGTCCTTTTCTGTGTGACTTATTTCACTTAGAATCGTCGTACCTAAATCCACTCATCATGCTGCTACTAACCTTATGACATTGATTTCATGGCTGAGTGATATTCCATTGTACATAAGGACCACAACTTCTTTATCCATTGTTCTCTTTCCTGGGATATTTAAGGTGGAATGAAGTGGAGGTCCTGGTCAACAGAGCAGCCCTCAACTTTGGGGTGCTTGTGTCTTGCTGATTTTTCATTTTACCAATTTATACCTCCATGAGTGGAAGTGCCCTATGCTCTCTAAGCTGTGTTTTTCAGATGTTTCAGGACACACCGTACACTTCTCCAGAGTGGCTGTTGGCAATTTACATCCCGCCCATCAGTGTAGCAAGGCTCTCATTTCTCCATGGCCTGTCCTGCATTTCTGGTTTTGACACTTTTTTCAGCATGGCCCTTTTGACCGATGGGAAGCGAGACTTCTCTGTAGCGCTGATTTGCCTTTCCAGGTTGCTTGGTTGGCCAAAAAGGGCGTATGCGTTTTTTCCTGAATATATTCAGGAAAAAACGCATACGCCCTTTTTGGCCAAGGGCATCATTGTCAACGTTTTGCCGCTTTTCATGTGCTTTAAAGGCGATTCGAATATACCTCCTGAAATCTGTTTCGTGCAATTCTGCCTTGATTTCAAATCCTCTTCTTTGCCTTCCCTCAATATATTTGTGGACGAGAGTTATCATTTATAACTAGGCAGGTTTGTGAATTGCAGTGCCCTGAACCTCCATTTTACAACTCGCTTTTTTGGGAGCTGGCCGCAAAAGCGCAGGATGGCTTCAGGCCCTGTTCTGGTTCCGGGGGGCAGGCTGAGCCTGTGGTTATTTCTTTTCCTGATGGGAAAATAGAGTGACCTGTGCCTGTCCCGACACCAAGAGCTAGTCTCTCGTTGGTTCCCCGTCTTCCCGTTCATCCTCAGGACAAATTGCAACCTGTACGGAACAGGAGGTTAAAGGTGCTGATGCTCCAAGTAGGGAGATTGCTAGTAAAGCGGCTGGAAAGGCGAACCCGGGCACAAGGAGATGAGAAATGAGGTGCGTTTTAGAAACCTTTCCCCATCACACGGTGTACCATCTTCTGGGTTTCTCATGCATGTTTTCGATGTAGGAAGATGCCCTTGAACCTGGAGATTTGGGACCCATGCGATGGGTACCATGCAGTATTACTTTAAAGGGTCTGCGTTTGCTCACCCAACCTCACCAAACCTCTCAGCCCCAAGAGTGTCCACCCTTATGTCTCATCCAGCTGTGGGTCTAGATATGGTCAATCCAGGTTGCATCACAGCCCCTGAACGCATTGTGTAAGAATTTCTCTCTCTTTCACTGTCGTTGTTTCATGGGTTTTTCAAAGTAATTTATTTTCATAATGGGGTTTAGCTGCTTTTCACTGCTGTGTTTATGTCGCTTTACACCCACTTGACACACTAACAGAGAGATATCATTACATAGGTTTTAAGATTATTACTAGTCAGATATATTCTTGTGCGGTGAATAGGGCGTGTTGAGTCCAGTTCTCTGAGCAAGGAGTAGGTCTTGTCTATTACATATTGGGTTTATGGAACGGTATCTGAGCTAATTTGATACCCTTGTTTTATGTATCACCCCACCTCACCTTTCCCGTTAAGCAGCCATAGTGTGTTTTCTGCATGTGTGACTCTGTTCTGTTTTGTAATTCAGTTCAAGTGTAACGGTTTTTACATTCCCTCTATCAGTGATACCTTATGAGAAGTGTCCTTTTCTGTGTGACTTATTTCACTTAGAATCGTCGTACCTAAATCCACTCATCATGCTTCTACTAACCTTATGACATTGATTTCATGGCTGAGTGATATTCCATTGTACATAAGGACCACAACTTCTTTATCCATTTTTCTCTTTCCTGGGATATTTAAGGTGGAATGAAGTGGAGGTCCTTGTCAACAGAGCAGCCCTCAACTTTGGGGTGCTTGTGTCTTGCTGATTTTTCATTTTCCCAATTTATACCCCCATGAGTGGAAGTGCCCTATGCTCTCTAAGCTGTGTTTTTCAGATGTTTCAGGACACACCGTACACTTCTCCAGAGTGGCTGTTGGCAATTTACATCCCGCCCATCAGTGTAGCAAGGCTCCCATTTCTCCATGGCCTGTCCTGCATTTCTGGTTTTGACACTTTTTTCAGCATGGCCCTTTTGACCGATGGGAAGCGAGACTTCTTTGTAGCGCTGATTTGCCTTTCCAGGTTGCTTGGTTGGCCAAAAAGGGCGTATGCGTTTTTTCCTGAATATATTCAGGAAAAAACGCATACGCCCTTTTTGGCCAAGGGCATCATTGTCAACATTTTGCTGCTTTTCATGTGCTTTAAAGGCGATTCGAATCTACCTCCTGAAATCTGTTTCCTGCAATTCTGCCTTGATTTCAAATCCTCTTCTTTGTCTTCCCTCAATATATTTGTGGACGAGATTTATCATTTATAACTCTGCAGGTTTGTGAATTGCAGTGCCCTGAACCTCCATTTTACAACTCGCTTTTTTGGGAGCTGGCCGCAAAAGCGCAGGATGGCTTCAGGCCCTGTTCTGGTTCCGGGGGGCAGGCTGAGCCTGTGGTTAATTCTTCTTCCTGATGGGAAAATAGAGTGACCTGTGCCTGTCCCAACACCAAGAGCTAGTCTCTCGTTGGTTCCCCGTCTTCCCGTTCAACCTCAGGACAAATTGCAACCTGTACGGAACAGGAGGTTAAAGGTGCGGATGCTCCAAGTAGGGAGATTGCTAGTAAAGTGGCTGGAATGGCGAACCCGGGCACAAAGAGATGAGAAATGAGGTGCGTTTTAGAAACCTTTCCCCATCACACGGTGTACCATCTTCTGGGTTTCTCATGCATGTTTTCGATGTAGGAAGATGGCCTTGAACCTGGAGATTTGGGACCCATGCGATGGGTACCACGCCGTATTACTTTAAAGGGTCTGCGTTTGCTCACCCAACCTCACCAAACCTCTCAGCCCCAAGAGTGTCCACCCTTATGTCTCATCCAGCTGTGGGTCTAGATATGGTCAATCCAGGTTGCATCACAGCCCCTGAACTCATTGTGTAAGAATTTCTATCTCTTTCACTGTCGTTGTTTCATGGGTTTTTCAAAGTAATTTATTTTCATAATGGGGTTTAGCTGCTTTTCACGGCTGTGTTTATGCCGCTTTACACCCACTTGACACACTAACAGAGAGATATCAATACATAGGTTTTAAGATTATTACTAGTCAGATATATTCTTGTGCGGTGAATAGGGCGTGTTGAGTCCAGTTCTCTGAGCAAGGAGTAGGTCTTGTCTACTACATATTGGGTTTATGGAACGGTATCTGAGCTAATTTGATACCCTTGTTTTATGTATCACCCCACCTCACCTTTCCCGTTAAGCAGCCATAGTCTGTTTTCTGCATGTGTGACTCTGTTCTGTTTTGTAATTCAGTTCAAGTGTAACGGTTTTTACATTCCCTCTAAAAGTGATACCTTATGAGAAGTGTCCTTTTCTGTGTGACTTATTTCAGTTAGAATCGTCGTACCTAAATCCACTCATCATGCTGCTACTAACCTTATGACATTGATTTCATGGCTGAGTGATATTCCATTGTACATAAGGACCACAACTTCTTTATCCATTTTTCTCTTTCCTTGGATATTTAAGGTGGAATGAAGTGGAGGTCCTTGTCAACAGAGCAGCCCTAAACTTTGGGGTGCTTGTGTCTTGCTGATTTTTCATTTTCCCAATTTATACCCCCATGAGTGGAAGTGCCCTATGCTCTCTAAGCTGTGTTTTTCAGATGTTTCAGGACACACCGTACACTTCTCCAGAGTGGCTGTTGGCAATTTACATCCCGCCCATCAGTGTAGCAAGGCTCCCATTTCTCCATGGCCTGTCCTGCATTTCTGGTTTTGACACTTTTTTCAGCATGGCCCTTTTGACCGATGGGAAGCGAGACTTCTCTGTAGCGCTGATTTGCCTTTCCAGGTTGCTTGGTTGGCCAAAAAGGGCGTATGCGTTTTTTTCTGAATATATTCAGGAAAAAACGCATACGCCCTTTTTGGCCAAGGGCATCATTGTCAACGTTTTGCCGCTTTTCATGTGCTTTAAAGGCGATTCGAATCTACCTCCTGAAATCTGTTTCCTGCAATTCTGCCTTGATTTCAAATCCTCTTCTTTGCCTTCCCTCAATATATTTGTGGACGAGATTTATCATTTATAACTCTGCAGGTTTGTGAATTGCAGTGCCCTGAACCTCCATTTTACAACTCGCTTTTTTGGGAGCTGGCCGCAAAAGCGCAGGATGGCTTCAGGCCCTGTTCTGGTTCCGGGGGGCAGGCTGAGCCTGTGGTTAATTCTTCTTCCTGATGGGAAAATAGAGTGACCTGTGCCTGTCCCAACACCAAGAGCTAGTCTCTCGTTCGTTCCCCATCTTCCCGTTCATCCTCAGGACAAATTGCAACCTGTACGGAACAGGAGGTTAAAGGTGCTGATGCTCCAAGTAGGGAGATTGCTAGTAAAGCGGCTGGAATGGCGAACCCGGGAACAAGGAGATGAGAAATGAGGTGCGTTTTAGAAACCTTTCCCCATCACACGGTGTACTATCTTCTGGGTTTCTCATGCATGTTTTCGATGTAGGAAGATGCCCTTGAAGCTGGAGATTTGGGACCCATTCGATGGGTACCACGAAGTATTACTTTAAAGGGTCTGCGTTTGCTCACCCAACCTCACCAAACCTCTCAGCCCCAAGAGTGTCCACCCTTATGTCTCATCCAGCTGTTGGTCTAGATATGGTCAATCCAGGTTGCATCACAGCCCCTGAATGCATTGTGTAAGAATTCCTCTCTCTTTCACTGTCGTTGTTTCATGGGTTTTTCAAAGTAATTTATTTTCATAATGGGGTTTAGCTGCTTTTCACTGCTGTGTTTATGCCGCTTTACACCCACTTGACACACTAACAGAGAGATATCAATACATAGGTTTTAAGATTATTACTAGTCAGATATATTCTAGTGCGGTGAATAGGGCGTGTTGAGTCCAGTTCTCTGAGCAAGGAGTAGGTCTTGTCTATTACATATTGGGTTTATGGAACGGTATCTGAGCTAATTTGATACCCTTGTTTTATGTATCACCCCACCTCACCTTTCCCGTTAAGCAGCCATAGTGTGTTTTCTGCATGTGTGACTCTGTTCTGTTTTGTAATTCAGTTCAAGTGTAACGGTTTTTACATTCCCTCTAAATGTGATACCTTATGAGAAGTGTCCTTTTCTGTGTGACTTATTTCACTTAGAGTCGTCGTACCTAAATCCACTCATCATGCTGCTACTAACCTTATGACATTGATTTCATGGCTGAGTGATATTCCATTGTACATAAGGACCACAACTTCTTTATCCATTTTTCTCTTTCCTAGGATATTTAAGGTGGAATGAAGTGGAGGTCCTTGTCAACAGAGCAGCCCTCAACTTTGGGGTGCTTGTGTCTTGCTGATTTTTCATTTTCCCAATTTATACCCCCATGAGTGGAAGTGCCCTATGCTCTCTAAGCTGTGTTTTTTTAGATGTTTCAGGACTCACCGTACACTTCTCCAGAGTGGCTGTTGGCAATTTACATCCCGCCCATCAGTGTAGCAAGGCTCCCATTTCTCCATGGCCTGTCCTGCATTTCTGGTTTTGACACTTTTTTCAGCATGGCCCTTTTGACCGATGGGAAGCGAGACTTCTCTGTAGCGCTGATTTGCCTTTCCAGGTTGCTTGGTTGGCCAAAAAGGGCGTATGCGTTTTTTCCTGAATATATTCAGGAAAAAACGCATACGCCCTTTTTGGCCAAGGGCATCATTGTCAACGTTTTGCCGCTTTTCATGTGCTTTAAAGCCGATTCGTATCTACCTCCTGAAATCTGTTTCCTGCAATTCTGCCTTGATTTCAAATCCTCTTCTTTGCCTTCCCTCAATATATTTGTGGACGAGAGTTATCATTTATAACTCTGCAGGTTTGTGAATTGCAGTGCCCTGAACCTCCATTTTACAACTCGCTTTTTTGGGAGCTGGCCGCAAAAGCGCAGGATGGCTTCAGGCCCTGTTCTGGTTCCGGGGGGCAGGCTGAGCCTGTGGTTAATTCTTCTTCCTGATGGGAAAATAGAGTGACCTGTGCCTGTCCCGACACCAAGAGCTAGTCTCTCGTTGGTTCCCCATCTTCCCGTTCATCCTCAGGACAAATTGCAACCTGTACGGAACAGGAGGTTAAAGGTGCTGATGCTCCAAGTAGGGAGATTGCTAGTAAAGCGGCTGGAATGGCGAACCCGGGCACAAGGAGATGAGAAATGAGGTGCGTTTTAGAAACCTTTCCCCATCACACGGTGTACTATCTTCTGGGTTTCTCATGCATGTTTTCGATGTAGGAAGATGCCCTTGAAGCTGGAGATTGGGACCCATTCGATGGGTACCACGAAGTATTACTTTAAAGGGTCTGCGTTTGCTCACCCAACCTCACCAAACCTCTCAGCCCCAAGAGTGTCCACCCTTATGTCTCATCCAGCTGTGGGTCTAGATATGGTCAATCCAGGTTGCATCACAGCCCCTAAACGCATTGTGTAAGAATTTCTCTCTCTTTCACTGTCGTTGTTTCATGGGTTTTTCAAAGTAATTTATTTTCATAATGGGGTTTAGCTGCTTTTCACGGCTGTGTTTATGCCGCTTTACACCCACTTGACACACTAACAGAGAGATATCAATACATAGGTTTTAAGATTATTACTAGTCAGATATATTCTTGTGCGGTGAATAGGGCGTGTTGAGTCCAGTTCTCTGAGCAAGGAGTAGGTCTTGTCTACTACATATTGGGTTTATGGAACGGTATCTGAGCTAATTTGATACCCTTGTTTTATGTATCACCCCACCTCACCTTTCCCGTTAAGCAGCCATAGTGTGTTTTCTGCATGTGTGACTCTGTTCTGTTTTGTAATTCAGTTCAAGTGTAACGGTTTTTACATTCCCTCTATCAGTGATACCTTATGAGAAGTGTCCTTTTCTGTGTGACTTATTTCACTTAGAATCGTCGTACCTAAATCCACTCATCATGCTGCTCCTAACCTTATGACATTGATTTCATGGCTGAGTGATATTCCATTGTAGATAAGGACCACAACTTCTTTATCCATTTTTCTCTTTCCTGGGATATTTAAGGTGGAATGGAGTGGAGGTCCTTGTCAACAGAGCAGCCCTCAACTTTGGGGTGCTTGTGTCTTGCTGATTTTTCATTTTCCCAATTTATACCCCCATGAGTGGAAGTGCCCTATGCTCTCTAAGCTGTGTTTTTCAGATGTTTCAGGACACACCGTACACTTCTCCAGAGTGGCTGTTGGCAATTTACATCCCGCCCATCAGTGTAGCAAGGCTCCCATTTCTCCATGGCCTGTCCTGCATTTCTGGTTTTGACACTTTTTTCAGCATGGCCCTTTTGACCGATGGGAAGCGAGACTTCTCTATAGCGCTGATTTGCCTTTCCAGGTTGCTTGGTTGGCCACAAAGGGCGTATGCGTTTTTTCCTGAATATATTCAGGAAAAAACGCATACGCCCTTTTTGGCCAAGGGCATCATTGTCAACGTTTTGCCGCTTTTCATGTGCTTTAAAGGCGATTCGTATCTACCTCCTGAAATCTGTTTCGTGCAATTCTGCCTTGATTTCAAATCCTCTTCTTTGCCTTCCCTCAATATATTTGTGGACGAGAGTTGTCATTTATAACTCTGCAGGTTTGTGAATTGCAGTGCCCTGAACCTCCATTTTACAACTCGCTTTTTTGGGAGCTGGCCGCAAAAGCGCAGGATGGCTTCAGGCCCTGTTCTGGTTCCGGGGGGCAGGCTGAGCCTGTGGTTAATTCTTCTTCCTGATGGGAAAATAGAGTGACCTGTGCCTGTCCCAACACCAAGAGCTAGTCTCTCGTTGGTTCCCCGTCTTCCCGTTCATCCTCAGGACAAATTGCAACCTGTACGGAACAGGAGGTTAAAGGTGCTGATGCTCCAAGTAGGGAGATTGCTAGTAAAGCGGCTGGAATGGCGAACCCGGGCACAAGGAGATGAGAAATGAGGTGCGTTTTAGAAACCTTTCCCCATCACACGGTGTACCATCTTCTGGGTTACTCATGCATGTTTTCGATGTAGGAAGATGCCCTTGAACCTGGAGATTTGGGACCCATGCGATGGGTACCACGCAGTATTACTTTAAAGGGTTTGCGTTTGCTCACCCAACCTCACCAAACCTCTCAGCCCCAAGAGTGTCCACCCTTATGTCTCATCCAGCTGTGGGTCTAGATATGGTCAATCCAGGTTGCATCACAGCCCCTGAACTCATTGTGTAAGAAATTCTATCTCTTTCACTGTCGTTGTTTCATGGGTTTTTCAAAGTAATTTATTTTCATAATGGGGTATAGCTGCTTTTCACGGCTGTGTTTATGCCGCTTTACACCCACTTGACACACTAACAGAGAGATATCAATACATAGGTTTTAAGATTATTACTAGTCAGATATATTCTTGTGCGGTGAATAGGGCGTGTTGAGTCCAGTTCTCTGAGCAAGGAGTAGGTCTTGTCTATTACATATTGGGTTTATGGAACGGTATCTGAGCTAATTTGAAACCCTTGTTTTATGTATCACCCCACCTCACCTTTCCCGTTAAGCAGCCATAGTGTGTTTTCTGCATGTGTGACTCTGTTCTGTTTTGTAATTCAGTTCAAGTGTAACGGTTTTTACATTCCCTCTAAAAGTGATACCTTATGAGAAGTGTCCTTTTCTGCGTGACTTATTTCACTTAGAATCGTCGTACCTAAATCCACTCATCATGCTGCTACTAACCTTATGACATTGATTTCATGGCTGAGTGATATTCCATTGTACATAAGGACCACAACTTCTTTATCCATTGTTCTCTTTCCTGGGATATTTAAGGTGGAATGAAGTGGAAGTCCTTGTCAACAGAGCAGCCCTCAACTTTGGGGTGCTTGTGTCTTGCTGATTTTTCATTTTCCCAATTTATACCCCCATGAGTGGAAGTGCCCTATGCTCTCTAAGCTGTGTTTTTCAGATGTTTCAGGACACACCGTACACTTCTCCAGAGTGGCTGTTGGCAATTTACATCCCGCCCATCAGTGTAGCAAGGCTCTCATTTCTCCATGGCCTGTCCTGCATTTCTGGTTTTGACACATTTTTCAGCATGGCCCTTTTGACCGATGGGAAGTGAGACTTCTTTGTAGCGCTGATTTGCCTTTCCAGGTTGCTTGGTTGGCCAAAAAGGGCGTATGCGTTTTTTCCTGAATATATTCAGGAAAAAACGCATACGCCCTTTTTGGCCAAGGGCATCATTGTCAACATTTTGCCGCTTTTCATGTGCTTTAAAGGCGATTCGAATCTACCTCCTGAAATCTGTTTCGTGCAATTCTGCCTTGATTTCAAATCCTCTTCTTTGCCTTCCCTCAATATATTTGTGGACGAGAGTTATCATTTATAACTCTGCAGGTTTGTGAATTGCAGTGCCCTGAACCTCCATTTTACAACTCGCTTTTTTGGGAGCTGGCCGCAAAAGCGCAGGATGGCTTCAGGCCCTGTTCTGGTTCCGGGGGGCAGGCTGAGCCTGTGGTTAATTCTTCTTCCTGATGGGAAAATAGAGTGACCTGTGCCTGTCCCGACACCAAGAGCTAGTCTCTCGTTGGTTCCCCGTCTTCCCGTTCATCCTCAGGACAAATTGCAACCTGTACGGAACAGGAGGTTAAAGGTGCTGATGCTCCAAGTAGGGAGATTGCTAGTAAAGCGGCTGGAATGGCGAACCCGGGCACAAGGAGATGAGAAATGAGGTGCGTTTTAGAAACCTTTCCCCATCACACGGTGTACCATCTTCTGGGTTTCTCATGCATGTTTTCGATGTAGGAAGATGCCCTTGAACCTGGAGATTTGGGACCCATGCGATGGGTACCACGCAGTATTACTTTAAAGGGTCTGCGTTTGCTCACCCAACCTCACCAAACCTCTCAGCCCCAAGAGTGTCCACCCTTATGTCTCATCCAGCTGTGGGTCTAGATATGGTCAATCCAGGTTGCATCACAGCCCCTGAACTCATTGTGTAAGAATTTCTATCTCTTTCACTGTCGTTGTTTCATGGGTTTTTCAAAGTAATTTATTTTCATAATGGGGTTTAGCTGCTTTTCACGGCTGTGTTTATGCCGCTTTACACCCACTTGACACACTAACAGAGAGATATCAATACATAGGTTTTAAGATTATTACTAGTCAGATATATTCTTGTGCGGTGAATAGGGCGTGTTGAGTCCAGTTCTCTGAGCAAGGAGTAGGTCTTGTCTACTACATATTGGGTTTATGGAACGGTATCTGAGCTAATTTGATACCCTTGTTTTATGTATCACCCCACCTCACCTTTCCCGTTAAGCAGCCATAGTCTGTTTTCTGCATGTGTGACTCTGTTCTGTTTTGTAATTCAGTTCAAGTGTAACGGTTTTTACATTCCCTCTATCAGTGATACCTTATGAGAAGTGTCCTTTTCTGTGTGACTTATTTCACTTAGAATCGTCGTACCTAAATCCACTCATCATGCTGCTCCTAACCTTATGACATTGATTTCATGGCTGAGTGATATTCCATTGTACATAAGGACCACAACTTCTTTATCCATTTTTCTCTTTCCTGGGATATTGAAGGTGGAATGAAGTGGAGGTCCTTGTCAACAGAGCAGCCCTAAACTTTGGGGTGCTTGTGTCTTGCTGATTTTTAATTTTCCCAATTTATACCCCCATGAGTGGAAGTGCCCTATGCTCTCTAAGCTGTGTTTTTCAGATGTTTCAGGACTCACCGGACACTTCTCCAGAGTGGCTCTTGGCAATTTACATCCCGCCCATCAGTGTAGCAAGGCTCCCATTTCTCCATGGCCTGTCCTGCATTTCTGGTTTTGACACTTTTTTCAGCATGGCCTTTTGACCGATGGGAAGCGAGACTTCTTTGTAGCGCTGATTTGCCTTTCCAGGTTGCTTGGTTGGCCAAAAAGGGCGTATGCGTTTTTTCCTGAATATATTCAGGAAAAAAAGCATACGCCCTTTTTGGCCAAGGGCATCATTGTCAACGTTTTGCTGCTTTTCATGTGCTTTAAAGGCGATTCGTATCTACCTCCTGAAATCTGTTTCCTGCAATTCTGCCTTGATTTCAAATCCTCTTCTTTGCCTTCCCTCAATATATTTGTGGACGAGAGTTATCATTTATAACTCTGCATGTTTGTGAATTGCAGTGCCCTGAACCTCCATTTTACAACTCGTTTTTATGGGAGCTGCCCGCAAAATCGCAGAATGGCTTCAGGCCCTGTTCTGGTTCCGGTGGGCAGGCTGAGCCTGTGGTTAATTCTTCTTTCTGATGGGAAAATAGAGTGACCTGTGCCTGTCCCAACACCAAGAGCTAGTCTCTCGTTGGTTCCCCGTCTTCCCGTTCATCCTCAGGACAAATTGCAACCTGTACGGAACAGGAGGTTAAAGGTGCTGATGCTCCAAGTAGGGAGCTTGCTAGTAAAGCGGCTGGAATGGCGAACCCGGGCACAAGGAGATGAGAAATGAGGTGCGTTTTAGAAACCTTTCCCCATCACACGGTGTACCATCTTCTGGATTTCTCATGCATGTTTTTGATGTACGAAGATGCCCTTGAACCTGGAGATTTGGGACCCATGCGATGGGTACCACGCAGTATTACTTTAAAGGGTCTGCGTTTGCTCACCCAACCTCACCAAACCTCTCAGCCCCAAGAGTGTCCACCCTTATGTCTCATCCAGCTGTGCGTCTAGATATGGTCAATCCAGGTTGCATCACAGCCCCTGAACGCATTGTGTAAGAATTTCTCTCTCTTTCACTGCCTTTGTTTCATGGGTGTTTCAAAGTAATTTATTTTTATAATGGGGTTTAGCTGCTTTTCACTGCTGTGTTTATGCCGCTTTACACCCACTTGACACACTAACAGAGAGATATCAATACATAGGTTTTACGATTATTATTAGTCAGATATATTCTTGTGCGGTGAATAGGGCGTGTTGAGTCCAGTTCTCTGAGCAAGGAGTAGGTCTTGTCTATTACATATTGGGTTTATGGAACGGTATCTGAGCTAATTTGAAACCCTTGTTTTATGTATCACCCCACCTCACCTTTCCCGTTAAGCAGCCATAGTGTGTTTTCTGCATGTGTGACTCTGTTCTGTTTTGTAATTCAGTTCAAGTGTAACGGTTTTTACATTCCCTCTAAAAGTGATACCTTATGAGAAGTGTCCTTTTCTGTGTGACTTATTTCACTTAGAATCGTCGTACCTAAATCCACTCATCATGCTGCTACTAACCTTATGACATTGATTTCATGGCTGAGTGATATTCCATTGTACATAAGGACCACAACTTCTTTATCCATTGTTCTCTTTCCTGGGATATTTAAGGTGGAATGAAGTGGAGGTCCTGGTCAACAGAGCAGCCCTCAACTTTGGGGTGCTTGTGTCTTGCTGATTTTTCATTTTACCAATTTATACCTCCATGAGTGGAAGTGCCCTATGCTCTCTAAGCTGTGTTTTTCAGATGTTTCAGGACACACCGTACACTTCTCCAGAGTGGCTGTTGGCAATTTACATCCCGCCCATCAGTGTAGCAAGGCTCTCATTTCTCCATGGCCTGTCCTGCATTTCTGGTTTTGACACTTTTTTCAGCATGGCCCTTTTGACCGATGGGAAGCGAGACTTCTCTGTAGCGCTGATTTGCCTTTCCAGGTTGCTTGGTTGGCCAAAAAGGGCGTATGCGTTTTTTCCTGAATATATTCAGGAAAAAACGCATACGCCCTTTTTGGCCAAGGGCATCATTGTCAACGTTTTTCCGCTTTTCATGTGCTTTAAAGGCGATTCGAATATACCTCCTGAAATCTGTTTCGTGCAATTCTGCCTTGATTTCAAATCCTCTTCTTTGCCTTCCCTCAATATATTTGTGGACGAGAGTTATCATTTATAACTAGGCAGGTTTGTGAATTGCAGTGCCCTGAACCTCCATTTTACAACTCGCTTTTTTGGGAGCTGGCCGCAAAAGCGCAGGATGGCTTCAGGCCCTGTTCTGGTTCCGGGGTTCAGGCTGAGCCTGTGGTTATTTCTTTTCCTGATGGGAAAATAGAGTGACCTGTGCCTGTCCCGACACCAAGAGCTAGTCTCTCGTTGGTTCCCCGTCTTCCCGTTCATCCTCAGGACAAATTGCAAGCTGTACGGAACAGGAGGTTAAAGGTGCTGATGCTCCAAGTAGGGAGATTGCTAGTAAAGCGGCTGGAAAGGCGAACCCGGGCACAAGGAGATGAGAAATGAGGTGCGTTTTAGAAACCTTTCCCCATCACACGGTGTACCATCTTCTGGGTTTCTCATGCATGTTTTCGATGTAGGAAGATGCCCTTGAACCTGGAGATTTGGGACCCATGCGATGGGTACCACGCAGTATTACTTTAAAGGGTCTGCGTTTGCTCACCCAACCTCACCAAACCTCTCAGCCCCAAGAGTGTCCACCCTTATGTCTCATCCAGCTGTGGGTCTAGATATGGTCAATCCAGGTTGCATCACAGCCCCTGAACGCATTGTGTAAGAATTTCTCTCTCTTTCACTGTCGTTGTTTCATGGGTTTTTCAAAGTAATTTATTTTCATAATGGGGTTTAGCTGCTTTTCACTGCTGTGTTTATGTCGCTTTACACCCACTTGACACACTAACAGAGAGATATCATTACATAGGTTTTAAGATTATTACTAGTCAGATATATTCTTGTGCGGTGAATAGGGCGTGTTGAGTCCAGTTCTCTGAGCAAGGAGTAGGTCTTGTCTATTACATATTGGGTTTATGGAACGGTATCTGAGCTAATTTGATACCCTTGTTTTATGTATCACCCCACCTCACCTTTCCCGTTAAGCAGCCATAGTGTGTTTTCTGCATGTGTGACTCTGTTCTGTTTTGTAATTCAGTTCAAGTGTAACGGTTTTTACATTCCCTCTATCAGTGATACCTTATGAGAAGTGTCCTTTTCTGTGTGACTTATTTCACTTAGAATCGTCATACCTAAATCCACTCATCATGCTGCTACTAACCTTATGACATTGATTTCATGGCTGAGTGATATTCCATTGTACATAAGGACCACAACTTCTTTATCCATTTTTCTCTTTCCTGGGATATTTAAGGTGGAATGAAGTGGAGGTCCTTGTCAACAGAGCAGCCCTCAACTTTGGGGTGCTTGTGTCTTGCTGATTTTTAATTTTCCCAATTTATACCCCCATGAGTGGAAGTGCCCTATGCTCTCTAAGCTGTGTTTTTCAGATGTTTCAGGACACACCGTACACTTCTCCAGAGTGGCTGTTGGCAATTTACATCCCGCCCATCAGTGTAGCAAGGCTCCCATTTCTCCATGGCCTGTCCTGCATTTCTGGTTTTGACACTTTTTTCAGCATGGCCCTTTTGACCGATGGGAAGCGAGACTTCTCTATAGCGCTGATTTGCCTTTCCAGGTTGCTTGGTTGGCCACAAAGGGCGTATGCGTTTTTTCCTGAATATATTCAGGAAAAAACGCATACGCCCTTTTTGGCCAAGGGCATCATTGTCAACGTTTTGCCGCTTTTCATGTGCTTTAAAGGCGATTCGTATCTACCTCCTGAAATCTGTTTCGTGCAATTCTGCCTTGATTTCAAATCCTCTTCTTTGCCTTCCCTCAATATATTTGTGGACGAGAGTTGTCATTTATAACTCTGCAGGTTTGTGAATTGCAGTGCCCTGAACCTCCATTTTACAACTCGCTTTTTTGGGAGCTGGCCGCAAAAGCGCAGGATGGCTTCAGGCCCTGTTCTGGTTCCGGGGGGCAGGCTGAGCCTGTGGTTAATTCTTCTTCCTGATGGGAAAATAGAGTGACCTGTGCCTGTCCCAACACCAAGAGCTAGTCTCTCGTTGGTTCCCCGTCTTCCCGTTCATCCTCAGGACAAATTGCAACCTGTACGGAACAGGAGGTTAAAGGTGCTGATGCTCCAAGTAGGGAGATTGCTAGTAAAGCGGCTGGAATGGCGAACCCGGGCACAAGGAGATGAGAAATGAGGTGCGTTTTAGAAACCTTTCCCCATCACACGGTGTACCATCTTCTGGGTTACTCATGCATGTTTTCGATGTAGGAAGATGCCCTTGAACCTGGAGATTTGGGACCCATGCGATGGGTACCACGCAGTATTACTTTAAAGGGTTTGCGTTTGCTCACCCAACCTCACCAAACCTCTCAGCCCCAAGAGTGTCCACCCTTATGTCTCATCCAGCTGTGGGTCTAGATATGGTCAATCCAGGTTGCATCACAGCCCCTGAACTCATTGTGTAAGAAATTCTATCTCTTTCACTGTCGTTGTTTCATGGGTTTTTCAAAGTAATTTATTTTCATAATGGGGTATAGCTGCTTTTCACGGCTGTGTTTATGCCGCTTTACACCCACTTGACACACTAACAGAGAGATATCAATACATAGGTTTTAAGATTATTACTAGTCAGATATATTCTTGTGCGGTGAATAGGGCGTGTTGAGTCCAGTTCTCTGAGCAAGGAGTAGGTCTTGTCTATTACATATTGGGTTTATGGAACGGTATCTGAGCTAATTTGAAACCCTTGTTTTATGTATCACCCCACCTCACCTTTCCCGTTAAGCAGCCATAGTGTGTTTTCTGCATGTGTGACTCTGTTCTGTTTTGTAATTCAGTTCAAGTGTAACGGTTTTTACATTCCCTCTAAAAGTGATACCTTATGAGAAGTGTCCTTTTCTGCGTGACTTATTTCACTTAGAATCGTCGTACCTAAATCCACTCATCATGCTGCTACTAACCTTATGACATTGATTTCATGGCTGAGTGATATTCCATTGTACATAAGGACCACAACTTCTTTATCCATTGTTCTCTTTCCTGGGATATTTAAGGTGGAATGAAGTGGAAGTCCTTGTCAACAGAGCAGCCCTCAACTTTGGGGTGCTTGTGTCTTGCTGATTTTTCATTTTCCCAATTTATACCCCCATGAGTGGAAGTGCCCTATGCTCTCTAAGCTGTGTTTTTCAGATGTTTCAGGACACACCGTACACTTCTCCAGAGTGGCTGTTGGCAATTTACATCCCGCCCATCAGTGTAGCAAGGCTCTCATTTCTCCATGGCCTGTCCTGCATTTCTGGTTTTGACACATTTTTCAGCATGGCCCTTTTGACCGATGGGAAGTGAGACTTCTTTGTAGCGCTGATTTGCCTTTCCAGGTTGCTTGGTTGGCCAAAAAGGGCGTATGCGTTTTTTCCTGAATATATTCAGGAAAAAACGCATACGCCCTTTTTGGCCAAGGGCATCATTGTCAACGTTTTGCCGCTTTTCATGTGCTTTAAAGGCGATTCGTATCTACCTCCTGAAATCTGTTTCCTGCAATTCTGCCTTGATTTCAAATCCTCTTCTTTGCCTTCCCTCAATATATTTGTGGACGAGAGTTATCATTTATAACTCTGCATGTTTGTGAATTGCAGTGCCCTGAACCTCCATTTTACAACTCGTTTTTATGGGAGCTGCCCGCAAAATCGCAGAATGGCTTCAGGCCCTGTTCTGGTTCCGGTGGGCAGGCTGAGCCTGTGGTTAATTCTTCTTTCTGATGGGAAAATAGAGTGACCTGTGCCTGTCCCAACACCAAGAGCTAGTCTCTCGTTGGTTCCCCGTCTTCCCGTTCATCCTCAGGACAAATTGCAACCTGTACGGAACAGGAGGTTAAAGGTGCTGATGCTCCAAGTAGGGAGCTTGCTAGTAAAGCGGCTGGAATGGCGAACCCGGGCACAAGGAGATGAGAAATGAGGTGCGTTTTAGAAACCTTTCCCCATCACACGGTGTACCATCTTCTGGATTTCTCATGCATGTTTTTGATGTACGAAGATGCCCTTGAACCTGGAGATTTGGGACCCATGCGATGGGTACCACGCAGTATTACTTTAAAGGGTCTGCGTTTGCTCACCCAACCTCACCAAACCTCTCAGCCCCAAGAGTGTCCACCCTTATGTCTCATCCAGCTGTGCGTCTAGATATGGTCAATCCAGGTTGCATCACAGCCCCTGAACGCATTGTGTAAGAATTTCTCTCTCTTTCACTGCCTTTGTTTCATGGGTGTTTCAAAGTAATTTATTTTTATAATGGGGTTTAGCTGCTTTTCACTGCTGTGTTTATGCCGCTTTACACCCACTTGACACACTAACAGAGAGATATCAATACATAGGTTTTACGATTATTATTAGTCAGATATATTCTTGTGCGGTGAATAGGGCGTGTTGAGTCCAGTTCTCTGAGCAAGGAGTAGGTCTTGTCTATTACATATTGGGTTTATGGAACGGTATCTGAGCTAATTTGAAACCCTTGTTTTATGTATCACCCCACCTCACCTTTCCCGTTAAGCAGCCATAGTGTGTTTTCTGCATGTGTGACTCTGTTCTGTTTTGTAATTCAGTTCAAGTGTAACGGTTTTTACATTCCCTCTAAAAGTGATACCTTATGAGAAGTGTCCTTTTCTGTGTGACTTATTTCACTTAGAATCGTCGTACCTAAATCCACTCATCATGCTGCTACTAACCTTATGACATTGATTTCATGGCTGAGTGATATTCCATTGTACATAAGGACCACAACTTCTTTATCCATTGTTCTCTTTCCTGGGATATTTAAGGTGGAATGAAGTGGAGGTCCTGGTCAACAGAGCAGCCCTCAACTTTGGGGTGCTTGTGTCTTGCTGATTTTTCATTTTACCAATTTATACCTCCATGAGTGGAAGTGCCCTATGCTCTCTAAGCTGTGTTTTTCAGATGTTTCAGGACACACCGTACACTTCTCCAGAGTGGCTGTTGGCAATTTACATCCCGCCCATCAGTGTAGCAAGGCTCTCATTTCTCCATGGCCTGTCCTGCATTTCTGGTTTTGACACTTTTTTCAGCATGGCCCTTTTGACCGATGGGAAGCGAGACTTCTCTGTAGCGCTGATTTGCCTTTCCAGGTTGCTTGGTTGGCCAAAAAGGGCGTATGCGTTTTTTCCTGAATATATTCAGGAAAAAACGCATACGCCCTTTTTGGCCAAGGGCATCATTGTCAACGTTTTTCCGCTTTTCATGTGCTTTAAAGGCGATTCGAATATACCTCCTGAAATCTGTTTCGTGCAATTCTGCCTTGATTTCAAATCCTCTTCTTTGCCTTCCCTCAATATATTTGTGGACGAGAGTTATCATTTATAACTAGGCAGGTTTGTGAATTGCAGTGCCCTGAACCTCCATTTTACAACTCGCTTTTTTGGGAGCTGGCCGCAAAAGCGCAGGATGGCTTCAGGCCCTGTTCTGGTTCCGGGGTTCAGGCTGAGCCTGTGGTTATTTCTTTTCCTGATGGGAAAATAGAGTGACCTGTGCCTGTCCCGACACCAAGAGCTAGTCTCTCGTTGGTTCCCCGTCTTCCCGTTCATCCTCAGGACAAATTGCAAGCTGTACGGAACAGGAGGTTAAAGGTGCTGATGCTCCAAGTAGGGAGATTGCTAGTAAAGCGGCTGGAAAGGCGAACCCGGGCACAAGGAGATGAGAAATGAGGTGCGTTTTAGAAACCTTTCCCCATCACACGGTGTACCATCTTCTGGGTTTCTCATGCATGTTTTCGATGTAGGAAGATGCCCTTGAACCTGGAGATTTGGGACCCATGCGATGGGTACCACGCAGTATTACTTTAAAGGGTCTGCGTTTGCTCACCCAACCTCACCAAACCTCTCAGCCCCAAGAGTGTCCACCCTTATGTCTCATCCAGCTGTGGGTCTAGATATGGTCAATCCAGGTTGCATCACAGCCCCTGAACGCATTGTGTAAGAATTTCTCTCTCTTTCACTGTCGTTGTTTCATGGGTTTTTCAAAGTAATTTATTTTCATAATGGGGTTTAGCTGCTTTTCACTGCTGTGTTTATGTCGCTTTACACCCACTTGACACACTAACAGAGAGATATCATTACATAGGTTTTAAGATTATTACTAGTCAGATATATTCTTGTGCGGTGAATAGGGCGTGTTGAGTCCAGTTCTCTGAGCAAGGAGTAGGTCTTGTCTATTACATATTGGGTTTATGGAACGGTATCTGAGCTAATTTGATACCCTTGTTTTATGTATCACCCCACCTCACCTTTCCCGTTAAGCAGCCATAGTGTGTTTTCTGCATGTGTGACTCTGTTCTGTTTTGTAATTCAGTTCAAGTGTAACGGTTTTTACATTCCCTCTATCAGTGATACCTTATGAGAAGTGTCCTTTTCTGTGTGACTTATTTCACTTAGAATCGTCGTACCTAAATCCACTCATCATGCTGCTACTAACCTTATGACATTGATTTCATGGCTGAGTGATATTCCATTGTACATAAGGACCACAACTTCTTTATCCATTTTTCTCTTTCCTGGGATATTTAAGGTGGAATGAAGTGGAGGTCCTTGTCAACAGAGCAGCCCTCAACTTTGGGGTGCTTGTGTCTTGCTGATTTTTAATTTTCCCAATTTATACCCCCATGAGTGGAAGTGCCCTATGCTCTCTAAGCTGTGTTTTTCAGATGTTTCAGGACACACCGTACACTTCTCCAGAGTGGCTGTTGGCAATTTACATCCCGCCCATCAGTGTAGCAAGGCTCCCATTTCTCCATGGCCTGTCCTGCATTTCTGGTTTTGACACTTTTTTCAGCATGGCCCTTTTGACCGATGGGAAGCGAGACTTCTCTATAGCGCTGATTTGCCTTTCCAGGTTGCTTGGTTGGCCACAAAGGGCGTATGCGTTTTTTCCTGAATATATTCAGGAAAAAACGCATACGCCCTTTTTGGCCAAGGGCATCATTGTCAACGTTTTGCCGCTTTTCATGTGCTTTAAAGGCGATTCGTATCTACCTCCTGAAATCTGTTTCGTGCAATTCTGCCTTGATTTCAAATCCTCTTCTTTGCCTTCCCTCAATATATTTGTGGACGAGAGTTGTCATTTATAACTCTGCAGGTTTGTGAATTGCAGTGCCCTGAACCTCCATTTTACAACTCGCTTTTTTGGGAGCTGGCCGCAAAAGCGCAGGATGGCTTCAGGCCCTGTTCTGGTTCCGGGGGGCAGGCTGAGCCTGTGGTTAATTCTTCTTCCTGATGGGAAAATAGAGTGACCTGTGCCTGTCCCAACACCAAGAGCTAGTCTCTCGTTGGTTCCCCGTCTTCCCGTTCATCCTCAGGACAAATTGCAACCTGTACGGAACAGGAGGTTAAAGGTGCTGATGCTCCAAGTAGGGAGATTGCTAGTAAAGCGGCTGGAATGGCGAACCCGGGCACAAGGAGATGAGAAATGAGGTGCGTTTTAGAAACCTTTCCCCATCACACGGTGTACCATCTTCTGGGTTACTCATGCATGTTTTCGATGTAGGAAGATGCCCTTGAACCTGGAGATTTGGGACCCATGCGATGGGTACCACGCAGTATTACTTTAAAGGGTTTGCGTTTGCTCACCCAACCTCACCAAACCTCTCAGCCCCAAGAGTGTCCACCCTTATGTCTCATCCAGCTGTGGGTCTAGATATGGTCAATCCAGGTTGCATCACAGCCCCTGAACTCATTGTGTAAGAAATTCTATCTCTTTCACTGTCGTTGTTTCATGGGTTTTTCAAAGTAATTTATTTTCATAATGGGGTATAGCTGCTTTTCACGGCTGTGTTTATGCCGCTTTACACCCACTTGACACACTAACAGAGAGATATCAATACATAGGTTTTAAGATTATTACTAGTCAGATATATTCTTGTGCGGTGAATAGGGCGTGTTGAGTCCAGTTCTCTGAGCAAGGAGTAGGTCTTGTCTATTACATATTGGGTTTATGGAACGGTATCTGAGCTAATTTGAAACCCTTGTTTTATGTATCACCCCACCTCACCTTTCCCGTTAAGCAGCCATAGTGTGTTTTCTGCATGTGTGACTCTGTTCTGTTTTGTAATTCAGTTCAAGTGTAACGGTTTTTACATTCCCTCTAAAAGTGATACCTTATGAGAAGTGTCCTTTTCTGCGTGACTTATTTCACTTAGAATCGTCGTACCTAAATCCACTCATCATGCTGCTACTAACCTTATGACATTGATTTCATGGCTGAGTGATATTCCATTGTACATAAGGACCACAACTTCTTTATCCATTGTTCTCTTTCCTGGGATATTTAAGGTGGAATGAAGTGGAAGTCCTTGTCAACAGAGCAGCCCTCAACTTTGGGGTGCTTGTGTCTTGCTGATTTTTCATTTTCCCAATTTATACCCCCATGAGTGGAAGTGCCCTATGCTCTCTAAGCTGTGTTTTTCAGATGTTTCAGGACACACCGTACACTTCTCCAGAGTGGCTGTTGGCAATTTACATCCCGCCCATCAGTGTAGCAAGGCTCTCATTTCTCCATGGCCTGTCCTGCATTTCTGGTTTTGACACATTTTTCAGCATGGCCCTTTTGACCGATGGGAAGTGAGACTTCTTTGTAGCGCTGATTTGCCTTTCCAGGTTGCTTGGTTGGCCAAAAAGGGCGTATGCGTTTTTTCCTGAATATATTCAGGAAAAAACGCATACGCCCTTTTTGGCCAAGGGCATCATTGTCAACATTTTGCCGCTTTTCATGTGCTTTAAAGGCGATTCGAATCTACCTCCTGAAATCTGTTTCGTGCAATTCTGCCTTGATTTCAAATCCTCTTCTTTGCCTTCCCTCAATATATTTGTGGACGAGAGTTATCATTTATAACTCTGCAGGTTTGTGAATTGCAGTGCCCTGAACCTCCATTTTACAACTCGCTTTTTTGGGAGCTGGCCGCAAAAGCGCAGGATGGCTTCAGGCCCTGTTCTGGTTCCGGGGGGCAGGCTGAGCCTGTGGTTAATTCTTCTTCCTGATGGGAAAATAGAGTGACCTGTGCCTGTCCCGACACCAAGAGCTAGTCTCTCGTTGGTTCCCCGTCTTCCCGTTCATCCTCAGGACAAATTGCAACCTGTACGGAACAGGAGGTTAAAGGTGCTGATGCTCCAAGTAGGGAGATTGCTAGTAAAGCGGCTGGAATGGCGAACCCGGGCACAAGGAGATGAGAAATGAGGTGCGTTTTAGAAACCTTTCCCCATCACACGGTGTACCATCTTCTGGGTTTCTCATGCATGTTTTCGATGTAGGAAGATGCCCTTGAACCTGGAGATTTGGGACCCATGCGATGGGTACCACGCAGTATTACTTTAAAGGGTCTGCGTTTGCTCACCCAACCTCACCAAACCTCTCAGCCCCAAGAGTGTCCACCCTTATGTCTCATCCAGCTGTGGGTCTAGATATGGTCAATCCAGGTTGCATCACAGCCCCTGAACTCATTGTGTAAGAATTTCTATCTCTTTCACTGTCGTTGTTTCATGGGTTTTTCAAAGTAATTTATTTTCATAATGGGGTTTAGCTGCTTTTCACGGCTGTGTTTATGCCGCTTTACACCCACTTGACACACTAACAGAGAGATATCAATACATAGGTTTTAAGATTATTACTAGTCAGATATATTCTTGTGCGGTGAATAGGGCGTGTTGAGTCCAGTTCTCTGAGCAAGGAGTAGGTCTTGTCTACTACATATTGGGTTTATGGAACGGTATCTGAGCTAATTTGATACCCTTGTTTTATGTATCACCCCACCTCACCTTTCCCGTTAAGCAGCCATAGTCTGTTTTCTGCATGTGTGACTCTGTTCTGTTTTGTAATTCAGTTCAAGTGTAACGGTTTTTACATTCCCTCTATCAGTGATACCTTATGAGAAGTGTCCTTTTCTGTGTGACTTATTTCACTTAGAATCGTCGTACCTAAATCCACTCATCATGCTGCTCCTAACCTTATGACATTGATTTCATGGCTGAGTGATATTCCATTGTACATAAGGACCACAACTTCTTTATCCATTTTTCTCTTTCCTGGGATATTGAAGGTGGAATGAAGTGGAGGTCCTTGTCAACAGAGCAGCCCTAAACTTTGGGGTGCTTGTGTCTTGCTGATTTTTAATTTTCCCAATTTATACCCCCATGAGTGGAAGTGCCCTATGCTCTCTAAGCTGTGTTTTTCAGATGTTTCAGGACTCACCGGACACTTCTCCAGAGTGGCTCTTGGCAATTTACATCCCGCCCATCAGTGTAGCAAGGCTCCCATTTCTCCATGGCCTGTCCTGCATTTCTGGTTTTGACACTTTTTTCAGCATGGCCTTTTGACCGATGGGAAGCGAGACTTCTTTGTAGCGCTGATTTGCCTTTCCAGGTTGCTTGGTTGGCCAAAAAGGGCGTATGCGTTTTTTCCTGAATATATTCAGGAAAAAAAGCATACGCCCTTTTTGGCCAAGGGCATCATTGTCAACGTTTTGCTGCTTTTCATGTGCTTTAAAGGCGATTCGTATCTACCTCCTGAAATCTGTTTCCTGCAATTCTGCCTTGATTTCAAATCCTCTTCTTTGCCTTCCCTCAATATATTTGTGGACGAGAGTTATCATTTATAACTCTGCAGGTTTGTGAATTGCAGTGCCCTGAACCTCCATTTTACAACTCGTTTTTATGGGAGCTGCCCGCAAAATCGCAGAATGGCTTCAGGCCCTGTTCTGGTTCCGGTGGGCAGGCTGAGCCTGTGGTTAATTCTTCTTTCTGATGGGAAAATAGAGTGACCTGTGCCTGTCCCAACACCAAGAGCTAGTCTCTCGTTGGTTCCCCGTCTTCCCGTTCATCCTCAGGACAAATTGCAACCTGTACGGAACAGGAGGTTAAAGGTGCTGATGCTCCAAGTAGGGAGCTTGCTAGTAAAGCGGCTGGAATGGCGAACCCGGGCACAAGGAGATGAGAAATGAGGTGCGTTTTAGAAACCTTTCCCCATCACACGGTGTACCATCTTCTGGATTTCTCATGCATGTTTTTGATGTACGAAGATGCCCTTGAACCTGGAGATTTGGGACCCATGCGATGGGTACCACGCAGTATTACTTTAAAGGGTCTGCGTTTGCTCACCCAACCTCACCAAACCTCTCAGCCCCAAGAGTGTCCACCCTTATGTCTCATCCAGCTGTGCGTCTAGATATGGTCAATCCAGGTTGCATCACAGCCCCTGAACGCATTGTGTAAGAATTTCTCTCTCTTTCACTGCCTTTGTTTCATGGGTGTTTCAAAGTAATTTATTTTTATAATGGGGTTTAGCTGCTTTTCACTGCTGTGTTTATGCCGCTTTACACCCACTTGACACACTAACAGAGAGATATCAATACATAGGTTTTACGATTATTATTAGTCAGATATATTCTTGTGCGGTGAATAGGGCGTGTTGAGTCCAGTTCTCTGAGCAAGGAGTAGGTCTTGTCTATTACATATTGGGTTTATGGAACGGTATCTGAGCTAATTTGAAACCCTTGTTTTATGTATCACCCCACCTCACCTTTCCCGTTAAGCAGCCATAGTGTGTTTTCTGCATGTGTGACTCTGTTCTGTTTTGTAATTCAGTTCAAGTGTAACGGTTTTTACATTCCCTCTAAAAGTGATACCTTATGAGAAGTGTCCTTTTCTGTGTGACTTATTTCACTTAGAATCGTCGTACCTAAATCCACTCATCATGCTGCTACTAACCTTATGACATTGATTTCATGGCTGAGTGATATTCCATTGTACATAAGGACCACAACTTCTTTATCCATTGTTCTCTTTCCTGGGATATTTAAGGTGGAATGAAGTGGAGGTCCTGGTCAACAGAGCAGCCCTCAACTTTGGGGTGCTTGTGTCTTGCTGATTTTTCATTTTACCAATTTATACCTCCATGAGTGGAAGTGCCCTATGCTCTCTAAGCTGTGTTTTTCAGATGTTTCAGGACACACCGTACACTTCTCCAGAGTGGCTGTTGGCAATTTACATCCCGCCCATCAGTGTAGCAAGGCTCTCATTTCTCCATGGCCTGTCCTGCATTTCTGGTTTTGACACTTTTTTCAGCATGGCCCTTTTGACCGATGGGAAGCGAGACTTCTCTGTAGCGCTGATTTGCCTTTCCAGGTTGCTTGGTTGGCCAAAAAGGGCGTATGCGTTTTTTCCTGAATATATTCAGGAAAAAACGCATACGCCCTTTTTGGCCAAGGGCATCATTGTCAACGTTTTTCCGCTTTTCATGTGCTTTAAAGGCGATTCGAATATACCTCCTGAAATCTGTTTCGTGCAATTCTGCCTTGATTTCAAATCCTCTTCTTTGCCTTCCCTCAATATATTTGTGGACGAGAGTTATCATTTATAACTAGGCAGGTTTGTGAATTGCAGTGCCCTGAACCTCCATTTTACAACTCGCTTTTTTGGGAGCTGGCCGCAAAAGCGCAGGATGGCTTCAGGCCCTGTTCTGGTTCCGGGGTTCAGGCTGAGCCTGTGGTTATTTCTTTTCCTGATGGGAAAATAGAGTGACCTGTGCCTGTCCCGACACCAAGAGCTAGTCTCTCGTTGGTTCCCCGTCTTCCCGTTCATCCTCAGGACAAATTGCAAGCTGTACGGAACAGGAGGTTAAAGGTGCTGATGCTCCAAGTAGGGAGATTGCTAGTAAAGCAGCTGGAAAGGCGAACCCGGGCACAAGGAGATGAGAAATGAGGTGCGTTTTAGAAACCTTTCCCCATCACACGGTGTACCATCTTCTGGGTTTCTCATGCATGTTTTCGATGTAGGAAGATGCCCTTGAACCTGGAGATTTGGGACCCATGCGATGGGTACCACGCAGTATTACTTTAAAGGGTCTGCGTTTGCTCACCCAACCTCACCAAACCTCTCAGCCCCAAGAGTGTCCACCCTTATGTCTCATCCAGCTGTGGGTCTAGATATGGTCAATCCAGGTTGCATCACAGCCCCTGAACGCATTGTGTAAGAATTTCTCTCTCTTTCACTGTCGTTGTTTCATGGGTTTTTCAAAGTAATTTATTTTCATAATGGGGTTTAGCTGCTTTTCACTGCTGTGTTTATGTCGCTTTACACCCACTTGACACACTAACAGAGAGATATCATTACATAGGTTTTAAGATTATTACTAGTCAGATATATTCTTGTGCGGTGAATAGGGCGTGTTGAGTCCAGTTCTCTGAGCAAGGAGTAGGTCTTGTCTATTACATATTGGGTTTATGGAACGGTATCTGAGCTAATTTGATACCCTTGTTTTATGTATCACCCCACCTCACCTTTCCCGTTAAGCAGCCATAGTGTGTTTTCTGCATGTGTGACTCTGTTCTGTTTTGTAATTCAGTTCAAGTGTAACGGTTTTTACATTCCCTCTATCAGTGATACCTTATGAGAAGTGTCCTTTTCTGTGTGACTTATTTCACTTAGAATCGTCGTACCTAAATCCACTCATCATGCTGCTACTAACCTTATGACATTGATTTCATGGCTGAGTGATATTCCATTGTACATAAGGACCACAACTTCTTTATCCATTTTTCTCTTTCCTGGGATATTTAAGGTGGAATGAAGTGGAGGTCCTTGTCAACAGAGCAGCCCTCAACTTTGGGGTGCTTGTGTCTTGCTGATTTTTAATTTTCCCAATTTATACCCCCATGAGTGGAAGTGCCCTATGCTCTCTAAGCTGTGTTTTTCAGATGTTTCAGGACACACCGTACACTTCTCCAGAGTGGCTGTTGGCAATTTACATCCCGCCCATCAGTGTAGCAAGGCTCCCATTTCTCCATGGCCTGTCCTGCATTTCTGGTTTTGACACTTTTTTCAGCATGGCCCTTTTGACCGATGGGAAGCGAGACTTCTTTGTAGCGCTGATTTGCCTTTCCAGGTTGCTTGGTTGGCCAAAAAGGGCGTATGCGTTTTTTCCTGAATATATTCAGGAAAAAACGCATACGCCCTTTTTGGCCAAGGGCATCATTGTCAACATTTTGCTGCTTTTCATGTGCTTTAAAGGCGATTCGAATCTACCTCCTGAAATCTGTTTCCTGCAATTCTGCCTTGATTTCAAATCCTCTTCTTTGTCTTCCCTCAATATATTTGTGGACGAGAGTTATCATTTATAACTCTGCAGGTTTGTGAATTGCAGTGCCCTGAACCTCCATTTTACAACTCGCTTTTTTGGGAGCTGGCCGCAAAAGCGCAGGATGGCTTCAGGCCCTGTTCTGGTTCCGGGGGGCAGGCTGAGCCTGTGGTTAATTCTTCTTCCTGATGGGAAAATAGAGTGACCTGTGCCTGTCCCAACACCAAGAGCTAGTCTCTCGTTGGTTCCCCGTCTTCCCGTTCAACCTCAGGACAAATTGCAACCTGTACGGAACAGGAGGTTAAAGGTGCGGATGCTCCAAGTAGGGAGATTGCTAGTAAAGTGGCTGGAATGGCGAACCCGGGCACAAAGAGATGAGAAATGAGGTGCGTTTTAGAAACCTTTCCCCATCACACGGTGTACCATCTTCTGGGTTTCTCATGCATGTTTTCGATGTAGGAAGATGGCCTTGAACCTGGAGATTTGGGACCCATGCGATGGGTACCACGCCGTATTACTTTAAAGGGTCTGCGTTTGCTCACCCAACCTCACCAAACCTCTCAGCCCCAAGAGTGTCCACCCTTATGTCTCATCCAGCTGTGGGTCTAGATATGGTCAATCCAGGTTGCATCACAGCCCCTGAACTCATTGTGTAAGAATTTCTATCTCTTTCACTGTCGTTGTTTCATGGGTTTTTCAAAGTAATTTATTTTCATAATGGGGTTTAGCTGCTTTTCACGGCTGTGTTTATGCCGCTTTACACCCACTTGACACACTAACAGAGAGATATCAATACATAGGTTTTAAGATTATTACTAGTCAGATATATTCTTGTGCGGTGAATAGGGCGTGTTGAGTCCAGTTCTCTGAGCAAGGAGTAGGTCTTGTCTACTACATATTGGGTTTATGGAACGGTATCTGAGCTAATTTGATACCCTTGTTTTATGTATCACCCCACCTCACCTTTCCCGTTAAGCAGCCATAGTCTGTTTTCTGCATGTGTGACTCTGTTCTGTTTTGTAATTCAGTTCAAGTGTAACGGTTTTTACATTCCCTCTATCAGTGATACCTTATGAGAAGTGTCCTTTTCTGTGTGACTTATTTCACTTAGAATCTTCGTACCTAAATCCACTCATCATGCTGCTAGTAACCTTACGACATTGATTTCATGGCTGAGTGATATTCCATTGTACATAAGGACCACAACTTCTTTATCCATTTTTCTCTTTCCTGGGATATTTAAGGTGGAATGAAGTGGAGGTCCTTGTCAACAGAGCAGCCCTCAACTTTGGGGTGCTTGTGTCTTGCTGATTTTTCATTTTCCCAATT